>NC_141689.1:805510024-806884194 GCF_964263255.1 Lissotriton vulgaris | reverse complement strand
TAGAATAGATACTACCTATCCTGGCAAAATTGGGGCTGATAAATTTATCAATTAACTTGACAGATGTAAATCCCGCTGTCCCGCCAATTTTGTGTGTTAAAAACCTCACGATAGCCTGGTATTGAAAGATCTGATTGCTACCCAGTTTATAATAAGTTTGAATTCTGTAAACGGGCGAATACTACCAGACTTGAATAAGTTCCCTAGTTTGTTAATTCCTGCGGTGTGCCATTGCCGAATAAATGTATTCTGGAATATCAGAGGCAGATTATCATTCCCCTTATTAGGAGTATAGTAGTTTAACTTGGATATTCCAAACAACTTGCAAGCCGTAATGAAGACCTGATACGCACTGAGCAATGTCTTGAATCAGACTCGCTTGAAGTAGCTAAGTTCAAGTTGCCACCAAAGACACCCCTTTACCCTTTCTCCGAGAGTTAAGAGAAATGGAGAAGGCAGTCCTGAGGGGCTTAAAGCCTGGTTTTCATGTAGAAGTTCACAGGAGTGCTGTAATGTAGCAGTCCAATAATAAAACTTCAGGTTAGGTAAGGCCCAGCCTCCCCTTTCCTTAGAAAGAGAGAGTAGGTTAAATGTTCTCCTGGGGTTTGAGTATGACCAAATGAACCTGGAAAAAATACGTTCAAAATGAGATAATAACTGATTATTAAAAATTAACGGGATTGTTCGGAAAAAATACAGAAGTTTAGGAAAATACGTCATTTTTTAGTAGGCAGATGTAATGTTTTAAAAATGACGTATTTTCCTAAACTTCTGTATTTTTTCCGAACAATCCCGTTAATTTTTAATAATCAGTTAAGACTAAGATGGAGATTATCTAGCTTCCGAAGTGATTTTTCCATGGTCACTGCGAGAGGGGACAGGTTTTCTGCTACTAAGGAATCTAAGTCAGAAACTATAGTAACACCTAGGTATCTAGCCTTTGTGACGACCCTGTCGTCTGTCCAACTTATATTATTGTTTACAACTATTTGTGTTTTAGACTTATTCAAGGAATAACCAGACAGCAATCCGAATTCATGTGCCTCTGCCTCTAACGACCTGACAGAAATCTCAGGATCAGGGGTGATTATTGCGAGGTCATCGGCGTAAGCCATGATTTTTGTTTCTATACTAAATCTGCTAACCGGCTGAATAAGAGGATTTAACTCAATTCTTTTGATCAGAGGGTCGATGTAGAGGGCGAACAGCAGAGGGGAGCAGGGACATCCTTGCCTAGTCCCTCTGGCAATTTCGATCTGCTCGGTCAATTGGCCATTAATAAGGATTGTAGCAGTGGGGGCTACATAGAGTGCTTGGATTGCTTGTATTATTTTGGGGCCGAAATTGATACGGCACATTACTGCCCATAGGAACTGCCAGGAGACCTGATCAAACGCCTTTTCTGCGTCTAAGAGAATCAGTGAGATCGGGTCTCCTGACACTTCTGCGGCATCAAATAGGGTGATGGCACGACGGATATGCTCTGTGGTCTCCTTTTTTGGTATAAAACCATGTTGCCAATTAGAAACTATGGGTTCGATATTGAAGGAAAGTCGGGTAGCAATGATTTTAGAGAAGATTTTTGAGTCGGTATTAATTAAAGTGATAGGGCGGTATGATGACATCTCTGATGGGGATTTATCTTTTTTCGGGAAAATAACAATCTTAGCGGATGACCACGACTCCGGAGGTTTACCTCCCTCGAAAATTGATTTAGCCAGTAAAGTAAATGTTTCTTTGATTTGTGTTGAGAAGACCTTATAGAATTCTACAGGTATATTGTCGGTTCCAGCGGCCTTACCATCTGGAAAGCATGTAAGTGCCACTGAGATCTCACTCCAAGTCGGGGTAATTTCGATTTCTTCTCGAATGTCCGGATTAAGTTTATGGTTAGGGATGCTATCTAAATATACCTCAATTTTGGGGATAAATGGTAAAGGCTCACACCCGTAATGTTCAAGTTCTGGGACTGCAAAAGGCTTATTCTCTCTGTATGTATTTGGGATTGGTTCTTTAAATGTACTTCTGGTGTACATTGCATCTGTTCTTGTGGTTTCTGTTTGACTTTTTGTCTCGTTCAGAAAAGAAAGAACAACAGACTTAGTGGAGGCAGCATCAGACCATGGAAGCCAGGGTATGTCGGACCACTCATCGTTTCCCCTCGGGTCAGAAAAGTCATTTGACTGACAGGTCAATACATCCACCCCACCTCCCTGTGCAATCCTCTCAGGTCCACACAATACCTAATCTGACCTGCAACCTTCCGAGCCAACACTACGGCGCTACCGATTTTGACATCTCCACCTCCTCAAATATCTCATCTTTTTTTAATCTTTCTAACTCATCTTTCACAGGCTGTCTCATGGTAAGGGTAACTCCCCACACCTTATTGGCAACCAACACTGCATTCTTTTTCAAAATTATCTCAGGAGTATATTCTGTAAGACACCCCATCTGAACACAGAATACTTGAGGAAATTATTTTTGCCAACAACTCTTCAGTCCCAACTGCACACCCTATTACATCTACCTCACTGTACAGAGTTCATAACCCTCACCATTCTTCTATGCATCCTTATGCCCTGAAACATCCTTCCTCCTAAAGAGGAGAGGGGGTGAACTATTGGGGTCCAACATCACCTCCAACTCAGCCTACTGGTGCCAACTGATTATGTTGTCCTCTATGCATGACACATAAACATTTCCTGCTGTAATCTGTCCTGTGTGGCTTGAATAATCTCACTCTATTAGCCAATTTCTCATTGTAAAATTTCTAGGGAACCACAGTTATTTTTACCCCAGAGTCAATAAACATTTTCAAGTTATATCCATTTACTTGTACTACATCATCTGGCCCATGCACTTTTCCTTATTCATGCACCTGAAAGAATGTTGTGCCCACCTGCAAATCATCATAATCATATTTGGCAGTACCTTCTACAACAACCTACACTTCCTTTACACTTTTGCTCTTGTTTTTTTACTTGCATTTCTTTGCATAGTGGCCCTTAACCCTCCATGACTTCTTTAATTTGCCATATGGCCCACCACTCCACATCTGAAGCACTTTCCTGTGAATTTCTTCTTTCGTGTGCACTCACTTTTGGCCTTAACTACCCTGTGCACCTGTTCTCTTCCTGAGTGTCCGTTCTCTTTGCAGTTCTCTTTCTTAATTACCTCCCCACATGCGAAGGAATGTTTTATTTTATTTTCTATTAGAATTATCTCATCTATGTTTGGGTCATATTTTTGCCCTAACTCATCCTTTACTCGCTCTCTCTCTGTTGCATCCCAACAGAAATTGGTTCCTGATCCACTCCTCTACATGCTCATTTGCACGATGATGCTAGCTTCCGCAAATGCATGATAATAATTCTCCACTGACTCTTGTGCATTCTGAACCCTCCTCCCAAATTGATATCACTCTAATATCGTGCTGTCCTATGGCAAATAATGTTTGTCCAGTTTTCGTTATTCACACATTAAACTCATTCAATCCCTCCACATCCTCATTGTTTAAATCTGGAAGATGCTCAAAGACTTCTTCTCCCACCAGGCTCAGACAATGAAGAAGCAAAGAGATCTTTCTTTCCACACTCAGTGTGACTCCACACACCGTAGCAAAATGGGAAAATAATTTTTCCATTTGACCCATTTCAATCCTGGTTCCCCTGGTGACATTACACATGGAGAGAGACTTATATTCTGCATTCTATAAAATTAGGGGCTTAAGGGCTACTCTGAAGAATTGACTTATTAAGGTTCAAAGATTGACTGGTGCCCGACTAGGCACCCGATTTCTCCGGTGCCCGATGTGATAGTCAGGTTCAGTGATAAACTGCACCAAACCCCAACTGGTATCTGTATGTAGAGACTTGTAGCTCACTTCCAGTCCATGTCTTTTGAAGGTTTATTGAGCTTTACTTTAAAAGCAAGCCCCCAAGGAGATGTAAAATCCCTGCAAAATTTACAGTACCTCTGATTAGGTCAAATGAAGACCAAACAGGCTCACCCTAGGGTCTTTACTCTATTCCCAGAAGACGTGAGACCATTTGTACTTTCCTTAGGGTCTTCCCTCTAACACCAGAAGATGTGATAATCTCAACCAATGAGATCGCGATATCTTTCCTTTCTGCTTTTAGTTCCTCCCCTTTACTCCATAGGGTAGTATCTTTGTCAAAGTGACTCTACAGAAGCCAGCAGAAAGCTTCCTTAATCAGGCTTCTCAGAGCGAACCAGCATGGTGAGTATGGAATAACTGGGAGACCCCTTGGGCTGGAGATGATGAGATGTTCCCTGAGATAGAATCTCTTTCGATGACACACAATCTACCGCACAGCTCTCCCTTTTCAGTGTTATACCTGCAATATTTACACGCACTCCTCGCAGCGATGCTCCCTTAGGTAGGATCGCTTTCGATTACAAGTGCTCTTCTCCACAGCTCTCCCTTTTCAATGCTATAGCTGCAGCACTCGTGTGCACTACTCGCACTGCTGCTGCCCTTGTCTCATCTCACTGCTAATGCACACCCACCTTGTTGTATACCGCAGCGATTCTCAAGACACTGTTACAGTCTCACAGCCTTGGCACTACCCGAAGGAAATCACTACCAAATTTCCACAAAGGCCAGTGTTTCACCCACATGACCCTCTCATGAGGCAGTACTATTACAGGCCTTCACTTGAATAGAGCGAGGTGCAGGGTGTTCTCAACAGCAATTGCCCAATCTCTCCACCATCCAGGGCAGATCCCCAATCTTTCCACCTCACTGGCAGGGCCGGACTGGCCGTAGCGGTTGACAGGCATTTTCCCAGTGGGACGGAAGGGAGGGGGCTGATTTTAGACCAGTGGGGGCCATTTTTTGTTTCTGGGGGGCAGTTTTGCAGCAGTGCTGCAATATCTGCCCCCCTATAACAAAACCGGTCCCAGGATGCTTGTTTCCGGTCCAGGGAAGAAGTGGCTTGGCAGTTCGGGCTGGACTGTTCCCATGAGGCTCAGGTTCAGAACTGATTTGCATATGTCCATGTCGGAACTGGGATGGCGGAGTGAGCTAAAGAATGATGATGGATTAAACCCAGATCATTTGAATGGGGGTGAGTGCTTGCATTGTTCAACGCTCCATTCTTCATCCCCTTTGGTTTTGCTTTGCTCGCGCTAAGTTGACAGGGTATGCCCAGACTTTGGTCCCTTTTTCACTTTGCCACTGGATTCAAGCAAGCCTGGCTAATGACAGCTGATTAGCCATAAACTGGTCCCAGGATGCTTGTTTCCGGTTCAAGGAAGACATGGCTTGGCAGTTTGGGTTGGGCTGTTTACATGAGGCTCAGGTTCAGAACTGATCTGCATATGGCCATGTCTGAACTGGGATGGCAGAGTGAGCTAAAGAATGATGATGGATTAAACCCAGATCATTTGACTGGGGGTGAGTGCTTGCATTGTTCAACACTCCGTCCATCATCCCCTTTGGTTTTGCTTTGTTCACCCTTAGTTGGCAGGGTATACCCAGATGTGGGGCCCTTGCTGACTTTGCCAGTGGATTCAAGCTAAACTGGTAACTCTGGTTGATGACGGCTGATCAGCCAGACACCAGTCCCAGGATGCTTGTTTCCGGTCCAGGGAAGACATGGCTTGGCAGTTCGGGCTGGACTGTTCCCATGGGCTCAGGTTCAGAACTGATTTGCATATGGCCATGTCTGAACTGGGATGGCGGAGTGAGCTAAAGAATGATGATGGATTAAACCCAGATCATTTTACTGGGGGTGAGTACTTGCATTGTTAAACACTCCATCCATCATCCCCTTTGGTTTTGCCCTGTAACAAAAGCAGCAGCAGTGTAGCAGCAGCTTTTTTTACACCCGCACAGCCACCCCAATGCTAGTATTAGTTAATTGCCAGTGCTGGTTTGCATTCGAAATACAACTGTTCTTACTGGTATTCTCCTCAATATGTTCGCTCTAACCTTTCCTGATTGCCACGGTGTGACGGAGGGTCACACTGACAAAAGATGATCGATCAGGGTGTTGAGTTCTAGTTTCTTCCTCAAATCGTCACCAAGGTGAAAAAGTCTTCAGAAATGCTGATGAGGTTCACAAACATTTATTTAGGTTCCCATATAATTGACCGCCTCCGCCGCCCAACTGCTTTCCGTCACACAAACAACTGCTATCTCCACTCAACCGCTTCTCTTAGAACCTCTTGAGTCCCACATTCCATACTAACCCTGCAACCTTCTGTTACCCTAGATACTACACATTTGTTCTGACACTTATGATCATTAACGCAAATCTTTCGCACATAATGTTTTTCAATAAGCCACCCATAAAAAACATTAAACATGAAGGCCCACTTTATTTTCCAGGACCCTGGACTTAATTTAGAAATGAAGGCCAATAGGCACTCCTCCATGGGCCGCACTATTCTTAAAAATCTATAGTACTAACCCTACCAGACACCTGTGCAGCAGGAGCTTGGGGAGAGCTAACACCAAGGAAGCACTAGAATTATATTTTTCCTAAACTGATCAAAAGCAAAACATTGGGTAACTCATTGGGAACTAAGAGAAAAATGGCAGGGTTGTCAGAACCACTCAGGTGCTACTGAATTTTTATCCCCACACCATGTTATACCTCAACAAGAATCAGAAGTAGGGAAGAAGTGTTATATCAGGCACGAAACAAGAACAGCAATTAGATACAAGAAAAGGCTGGTATCTGATACAAGGCGGCAATGGAGGCCGGCCAGTGGAGGATGAGACTGAGATACAGAGGGAGGTCTTTCCAGGATAGACAGAAACAAAGAACCAATCAGAGTTGAGGAAGAAATGGACCAATGACAATTTAAGCAGCAGAGATGCAGTAACAAGTTGTTTTGCAAATACTTAGTTGCATGGTTCTCATTCATTCCGTTCATTCGCTATATTTGTGCCCCTGCACCTCTGACTTCTTACCCATCCTTCTTGTGATGGATCAGTGTTGGACTGCTTGCAGTCTGTCTCAGTCTCAAGTCACACTCTCACTTTCAGTGTCTGCTGGTGCACTCAAGCTCCGAGAACGTCTCTGGGCATTTCCTGCATTTGTTGCCAGCAATTCCAATTGGAGTATAAGGTAAAACATAAAGGGAATATTTCCTTCCTTACCAGTAATCTTCATTACCCCGATTACGGTCCTCTTCGTGCCGTTCTGAGACGAGGAGGACATATGCGTGGGTAATGGGCTTGTGCTATATTCCAACCAGGAGCCCCTGTAGTGATACTCACACTGTATGTGCTCACCTTCCTAGCCTTTTTGCTGTATGGCCGGCATGAGAGTTACACTGCTTCTCCCTTTGCAATGCGAGTGTGGTGTGTGTGTACTTTCAAACCTCGCTATAATGACAAGTCCTCCAGTGTGTGTTTTTCTCTTCTTCTCCTTTCACAATTTTCCCTTCACAAGAACCTGTCAGCTTGAGTGTGTGAAAGCAGATTTTAAAATTAACAAGAAAAAAACACTGGTTTTAATGAAAGGTAGGCAGTTGAGCAGGACCTGCTGGCACCAATTACAGCTATATCCGTCCTTCCTTAGAACCAATTTGAAAGAACATGCAACAGCGGGCCTTAGAGTGCCGCACCTTAGTCCCAGTTCCAAAAATGTATCAACAATTATGCAGCCAACCCCGACGCCAGCTGCTGAATGACGTCCCTGTGCTTCTAGATCATAAGACGTTTTTAAGTGCTGGTAGAGGCGCACAAAAGCAAAGTCCAAACAAGTAAAGTTGTATGAAAAATAGTTCCTCTTTATTTGTAAAAGTTTGTAGAAAAGCTCATCATTTCAATCTCAGATGGATCAGCCAACGCGTTTCTCTCCCACACAGGGAGCTTCTTCAGGGCAGTGTAACAGTGAGCGTTCAATCAAGGATCGGAAAATTCCAAGATATGTTGAAGGAAGAAGAGACCAACTGGTTCTTTAGAGTAACTCCTTTAGGTGTCAGATTACATGCCCATGAACCTATTAGTTCTCATTTGACGCGAAGATGATTTGCGGTGCTGATTTTATCCACTAATTGGGTCCAATACAATTAAGAGACCCATCGTGTGAAGAGCTGTTTGCAGTGTCCTGAGGTGATCTACCCTTAGAATTTATGAGTTCTTTATATGAGGTCTACATTATATATATGTGACCGCACAACCAAAAGCCTTACTCCAGTTAAAAGGAGAGGTACAACAAGCTGAGCACAAGGACAGTGAAACACAACCGAAAAATGTTCTGAACACATAGACAACAAGTATCCTCTCTCCAAGAAAGAGGATCCTTCAAGCTCAGAATCAACTGACAACTCCATCACCATCTGAAGGTGGTTACTGGGACCCAAGCTGTTTAAAAGTCATCATACTGCATCCCCATTACAGTCCAAAGCAGTTGCAACATTGAAATGTGCTTGTCTCAAATCTCTGAGTGCAACAAACTGACCTCGAATCTGGAATATCAAAATATGGGGGTTGGGCTGACATTGTGTATAGGGGAGATATTGTTTTAGTATTACAATTATAGACTGACTTAAAGCACAATAATTCCTCTGATAGTTTGTCAATTGAATTCCTACTGCCTTGCAGAGACCAAGTATCACAACCCACTTTGGTAACCTTTACCTTTTACTCATTGGTGGAAGCTGTTTTGGCAAAAACAACACTACGAAAGGGCTGGGGATCAGAATCGAAGCAGTCACAGTGAAAGGATAGCTGGATGTGCTCACTCTCCAGCTTAAACATCCCACATTGAGGTATATTTACAGTGGAATAGAGCCACCAGAATATCACTTTTAGCGACATTCTGGTGGCAATATGCCCTTATCCATATTTACAAAGTGATGTTAATCCACTTTTTGTGGCCTTATTAATATGGCCCCTTCACATGAATCACTTAGCGTGAAAGGGGCATGCAAAGGGTTTTCTGTGGACATTACACCACAACACCTTTTGCTTTTTATCACTTAGCCAGATATATAAGGATCTGTAAATCTGAGGCAGTGCCAAAACTAACCCCATGCAATAACAGGCGTTAGAATAGTGAAATGAGGAGAAATTCTTTTATTTTGCTTTGATTTTACTTTTTATATGTGTGCTGCATCCTGTGTAGAAAGAGCAAATCACCATTAATGATTGTTTATGTGCAGGAAGGTGTCCCATCCTGCACATAAACAATCATTAAATATTGATGATTTGCTACTTCTATGTGTGTTGTGTTCTGAAGCACACATAGAAGTAACAAATCGCCGTTATGGATTGTTTATGTGCAGGAAGGGATACCACTATGGTGCAGGGGTGCCTGAGTTAGCACTAGGCAGCTAATTTTAGTGCCAGTGCCAGGGAAAACACAGGGGTGCACCATATTGTTGTAAGTACAGCACCTCCCTGTGTTTTGGAAATGTCGGGGAGCAGCGCTGTCAAATTTTGAGCAGCTCCATGCTCTAAAATGTTATTGTAAATATGCCCCTCGGTACTAAAAAACGCTTGTAGGGCACAAGGTCTCGAAGACATCGCACCTGACCTGGTTAGCAAACACAAGTGCTGGAACAGGTTGACAGCCACCCTACTATCTAAGTCAATAAGGTGTAGTCAGTTTAGAGTCAAGAAGGGTTGCACAAATCAAAGGCTGTGTTCCCACGTGACATGGCAAGCCCAGTTCTCAGCTTACCTGCTCCAGTGGTACGAGTCCTGGCAGCAGGCCAGTGCAGTCCTGGCCTGGATTGTCATAGTCGCGCTGCATGCCTCCACACTCGCAGCTCCTGGTAGGCTCCTGCTCCCTCTCCTGAGCCGATCTTATTAGCTTCCAGACGATTGAAGTTGGCCCGGCTCAAGCCATAAGCAGTAAGTCCTTTTCTTCCTTTCTTTGGGATGGAGGCTGTCTCCTTGATCCAGCAGGGTCCTGACGGCATCTCCTCTGACCTTCTGTCTCCCTGGATACAAAAACCTCTTTCGTCTTGGTTGTAGTAGTTTCGGGTCAAAGTCAATTACCCTGACCTCCAGTCTCATCGCTTTGAGTGCCCTCTCCTGGCACACGGGATTGGTTCAACGAACCTCACTGTCCAGTCACGCCGGCCTCAGGTTGATTCTTCTGTTGCTCCTCCTGGAGTACTGTGTTGCAGCAACTTTCTGCACAGTGTTAACGGCAACATCGATGTGATAATTTTTCTTAGCACACAGTGGCTTCTCCTGGCATACGAATCACAAGCTTCCTCATCACAGCACAAGGGCGCAGCCCCGATCGATGCAGTATTATCCTTGGTGCATGGTGGCCCTCCTGGGACACAGGGTTGCCAATTTGTACAACGCAGCACACAGGAAATACCCCGATCTGTGTGGCACAGCTCCTCACACCTCGCTCAGGAGCCCTGCTTCTTTGGGCTTCTCTCTGGATCGCGTTCCATCCAACATGGTACTCTCCCTCATGGGCACACCAGGTTCCTGCTCTCAGAATTCCAGGGCAGGTTATCTGGGTGATGTGACCTCAGCCGGCAGGGAGACTAGCAGGCTAAGCCCCTACTCCTGGAACAGATAACATTTGTTAGAGCTTCCCCTCCTCATGCCGCCCAGCTTGCTACTCGGCAGGTGACAAAATTTGAGGTCTCAGACTCCTCTACTTATAGTTCTTTTCCAGACACAAAATGTGATTTTAGGTCATGACCTTTTAAGTTTAGGTTGGATTCTGATTCTTTGAAATGGACATCTCTCCTCTTTCTTCTTAAGCCGATTTTGGTACAGGTCCGATTTTGCAGATATGCTTCACAAACGGCCCTGTAACAAAAATGGCCCCCCGGGGCCCAAAACCGGCCCCCACCGATGTGACGCACCGGGGGATTGCCCGGTGCCCACTATCGCCAGTCCGGCCCTGAGCTGCTTAACCCACAAAAAGATTCATATGAGTGACCAGAGTTCACACCTGGATGTCAGCCATAGTGATATGTGCATCAAAGCTTAATCCCGGGCATTCAAACCTACCCTTTATGAATCTCTTATGAGTCCCAACTCCCTCTTTCTGAGATGTGTCCAGGCCCTTTTCTTGTGATTTGTTACTGAGTCAAAGACCCCTTGGAAATGCACAGGGAGAGCCTGGCTCCCTCTCACTCAGTGCTTGTCGCACCCAGTTTACAGGAGTGCCGCAATATTCAATGCTGTCTGGGGGAAATTCCTCTACTCCTCATGTTTCCAGCAGGCAGGTCTGGTCCTCCTTGTAATGTACCAGTGCAGACACTTCTGCACTCAGTATACATTCACAGCACATTACTCTGTCTAGTATTGTGCCCATATACCATGCTCCCACCAGCATTTCAAAATGCTGCACATGCACTCTTCAATACTATGTACTGTGCCAGAGTGTATCACTTTAAATACATCCTCGAGCACTCACAAATTAACCATGTGCACTCTGTTCCACACTGCACTGGAAATCGGAACCCAACATTCCCACCTTATAGCGCTTATAAAGAACATTGCCAAACTATTTGCAAGCCTCCCACTCGCTCGGTGATCTAAAAGCATGGGCAAATGAAGATCAGATTTTCCCCAGAAACCAGTATGTCTTTAAAGTTAAATGTAATGGAGCTGGCCCTGATGTGTGAGAAGCCAAGCAGGAGTACATCTGTGCTCTACTCATGTTTCATAGACTTCAAAGCCACTTTTGATCCCATTCCCAGAGACTCCTTGTAGTACAAACTGCAGGGCTGCTGCTTGTGGAGCAGTGTGGCTCACTGGTTAGAGGCGACAGACCCAGATGCAGAGGTTGGCCAGGGACTAGGGTTCAATTCCCGACGCGGCAGGGTGTTGGGCCAGTGTCAGCCGGCTCGATAAATCTCGCCTCGGTGCCACTCTAACCATGGGTCCCACTCAGCAACTCTGCGCAATAGCTTGCTTAATCTCCACAAATGGCCCCATCAACGCCGGGGATGCCTGGCTTCACCTTGGGGGTGCCCAGTAGGGACCATCTCACAGGGAAACCCAGGACGGGTTCCCCAGCGTTATACAGCACCAGGAAACCTACGGGTAGCAGTGCACTTTACAAGCTTAAATACATTACATTCCATCAAACTTATTGAGAGCTGTCAAGCAGTTGTACTCAAGCACATTGGAGTGGGTAAAACCGGGGATGGCGCAGGCCTCTCATGGAAGTTCCCACATGTTTGCAAGGCAGCGTGTTAACACCACAGCTATTCAATCTGTACATTGTCAACTTGACAGAGGCCTTAGGTGAAGTAACTTGCCGTCCCCCTAAACTGGGAGGTCTTAGCATGACGCACCTGCTGTATGCATAGGATCTTGAACTGCTAAGCTAAACCAAAAGTGGTCTACAGCAACGACTATCAACTCTGCACCTGTGAATTGGAAACAACAGTCTTAAAATAAATCACACTATAAGATGAACATCTTTGGAACAGAAATATCCGACCATAGAAAGTGGCACCAAAATAGGAAGTGGTTTTTACGAGTACAAATACCTGGGTATCATCTTGATAACAAAGGCACTTTTAACACCTAGGTGAATTCTCTGAAAAACAAAGGCAACAGGCATTATGATTCTCTCAGAAACGACAGGGTCCGAATTTACAGCCCCTCCTTCAGGTGATGAAAGCCAAGGAAACACCAACGCTAACTCATGGGAGCGAAATGATTTGGGGTAAGAAGGCCACCTTGCTAGACAACATCATCACTCACATTTATAAAGCAGCACAAAGAGAGCGGCGTCTGCACAGACAAGGCTTGAATTTAATCTCATCAAACAGACCCGAGCCAGAAGCTGTTCTTTCTTAAATTTATGTCATAGACTCAGACTTGCCCCACAAGACAGCATGAATGGCTTATTCTGGTGAAACTTAAGCAGTTTGAGTTCTGCCCTCAACTACAAACCACCACCTTCAAGACCAGCTAAACCAATTATCTCTTACAGAAGCATGGGAAAAAAATCTCCTGCATTCGGCATTCAAAAGACTTACAATAATCACTACAAAAAAGGTAACGGTTAGATGACGTGCCTGCATTGAGCAAGCGCGCTCAAGCTTGGGCAGTAATGTATTCCACTGAAACAGCAGCATATTTTACCTGCACCTATCCAATGCAGTTTGTAGCGCATTCTCTGCATTTGGCCCCTTGCTACAGTTAAGGATAGATCTACTTCGCAGAGACTTCAACGGCTGGGGGTTTGAACCCGCCGTTAGGCTGTAATTGCAGGCCTGAATGCAGAAAACACCATGTAAAATGTTAAAGTGGGCAAGGTCCTCCAAGCTGCTACAGCGAAGCTAGGAACTGGCAACAACAATGCCTCTTTGGAAGCTGGACTCTAACATTGACTCACCACTCAGTCCTGTTCCCTGAAAGCTGTTCCACGATTACTTTGTCTCATCTGGCTGCAGTTTACTATTGTCGTTTTTTTCTTTTCTCTTTACCTTGGCACTAGGCACTTTTTCATGCTTGCCTACATTTGTGACCCTGTTTCACTGACCCCCATTCGGCTCTACTGCGCTTTCTCCTTTGTACTACCATTGTCCACCCCCCTCTTTTTTTTGTCATATTTTTGCTGTTATCCTGCCCCCTGCACATCAAGCACTTTCTCTATGGCTCAGGGAAGAATAATCACAAAGTATCCCAACACACTATGATGTTGAATTGTGGCACCCAATCTGGCTTGAGGCAATTGTGTTTGCTTTCTCCAAGTTCTTGCTCAGTGCTTTGCTGCTGCCCTGCTGCTGCCCCACACATGAACCAAACTAAGGTATTGTGTTTAGCTGCTCATTGTACTTTGAACTTTCTCTTGTGTTTTAGCCAACTTAATCATCCTTCTGCTATTCCACACTTTAATCAACTAAGGCATCATGGTCTGCTGCTGTTTGCACTTTTTCCAGTATTTCAATTAATTTCCTCACTCAGTGGATCTCGAGGTTTTAACTTACATTATGTTTGTAATTGTTGGCCATGTTTCTGCAAACATCAAGTTTTTAATTATTTGATTATGCATATTCCTCTCTGCCTCTATCCTTGCTAAGCTTTTAATTAACTGAATAATAAATGATTTGCCAGTTGCCAGTTACTAGAAATTGGATATAATTCAAAAGGTTAAGGATGTAGAGTATATTTGGGAAAGTAATCCTGAATGATCCAAACCACACGTGAGTTCATAGTTGTTATGAAATAGTTGCAAACGTAGCAGTGCTGTCGAAGGACTATTGTATTTGTATGAGGAGTAATTCTGTTCCCAGGAAAGCATCGAACACTGATTGGCTAACTGGAAATGAGAAGAGCAACATGTTGTAAAAGCCTAGCAAAATGTGTAGTCTTTAATAGGGTGCGTCCCTAGAGTGGGTTACCATCACTTTTTACTACTTGCCCTTATGACTTCTCCATTTTACCTAGACCCAGACTTTACATTGCTTTGAGAATATTGAGTTTCTCGAACATCTCTTTATGATAAGTTATTAGCTTCTATTTTTTTGATTAATTTGAGCTGATTTAAATGCTGATGTTTTATGCTTTTCTCACACTCTCTCAGACTAGAACCCTGTACGGGTTCTGACAAAAATCAATTTTCACCCGATTCTTAGAATAGGGATTTTTCCCTTTATGGGACGCGCTTACTATATAATTTGATTAACCAAAATTGATTTTATATTTCTGTCATGTACGGACTATTGAGATTAATCAGAATTTTAGTTATTTTAAATAAACATGATCCACTATAGGATTTGATTAATAAAAGCCTTTAAACCTACACCAAACTCTTTATTTACTAAAATTAATCTGTTTGAGATTATAATGTATATGTTGTATTACTTTCTTCTTCTCTAAAACAACAGCAAAGATCTAATTGGCCTGAGGCAGGCAAATAGAGTGGGAAATAGCCCATTTGATGGTAAGCTGTATTACTTTAAATTTGATAACTGATTCCTGCTCCAGTGAATTTGGTAGCAAGAGGATGGCCTACATTATGACAAGAAGAAAGGTAATTACCCTGAGTTAGAGTAATGCCCGTATCCCATAGCCTAAAGCCCAGAATATGAAGACTGACAAGTTGCAGTTTCTGAGGCGTTGCTGTATTAGAGATGTGAGTATTATTAGGGTTATGCGTTGATATTGCTGTGTGTTTCAGTTGATGAATTATTGATGTTTATGTGCTTATTGTGAAGAAATTGAAGGGGTTATTGGGCTTGACATAGTGTAAGATCCTGGGATGTCATGATACGTGTAGAATACACTTTATATGGTTTTCTTGTCTGCGACAGTCGGTGGCGTGGGTCATGCGGTACTGTCGACTATACTATTAAAATAGGGATTACAATGAACCATTCAGAGAGTTATTCAGCGGATAAAATGTTGGATGCATTGCTAGCAGTGTGTCCACTACCTTATGTGGACCCTGCGACAAATGGCGAGAGTAGTTCTACATCGAATGTAACAGTGGCTGCAGTCACTGTTGACCCAATACAGTCCATGTTGAGATTCTATTACAGGGGACACACCTTGTTGTACAACTGCTGTATCTAATGTTGTGCCTGCGCAATTGAAATGTTCCTACAGTGATGCCTCCAGGTGTTACTGGGGTTGCAACAGCACAGTCATTAGAGATTCACTGAATGACTGCTCTGAGTAATATCATTCCAAATGCAATAGCCCAAGGACCTGTTGGAGGAGCACCTGTGACAGGGCTTATCCCAACATCACAAGATTCACAGATTGTTGCTTGGAAACCACTCAAAACAGTTCAATCACTGTCAGAAAGGAGGATTGTCCAGTGGCATAGCTAGGTAGCTAGGCCTTAGGCCGCCCATGATGGACCCTGAGGCAGAATGTGCATGGGGTTGCTGGCAATTCCTACGGCCGCCATCCCGCAACAGCCACAGGTAAGAGCGGGAGTGAGAAAGAGGCCGGAGCCCCCCCAAAAAAACTTGTCCTGCCTGGGGCAGATCACCCCTGTCCCCCCTTGCTACACCATTGGGATTGTCTTTATGACACCAACAATATAGGGTGAGACTACATTATTTGAGGATGGCATTTCCCCCCATGGTTTGGTAGAAATGGCTGAGAATAAAAGACAGAGAATCAGGATCCCTCTGCAAAGCAGACAGAGATAGAGAGACCATTAAATGCCCCGAGATTAAAAATCGAATTAGAAGAAATTATCAGAGGATGTTCAGATCTGCAGCCTGTGAAACAGTACAAAGAAAAATAATTGATATATTTGTGCAACTAAATTACCAGATGTGCAGTATTTACTCATTACAAATTGACAGAAAACTGACCTTGCGACTACTGAGGAGGAGCCCTGCTGCCCGTGACCCCGTGGTGGTGGATTGAAAAGACAGATCCCACGCCTTGCCGCACCCGCTGCGCGGGTGCCGCTTCGTTGTTTGAAGTGGTGCAGATCGTCGTGGGACAGCTGCTGCTGTGCGGTAGGGTGAGAAGGGCTGCGAGCGGGCTGCTTAGAACGCCGCAGGGACTCAAACTACCAGGAGTCCCTGCGTGACCTACAACACCTGGTCTGCGTTCGCCGCTCAGCCCCGCCCCCTACTCACCGCACAGTGAAAAGTGCACAGCTTTCCCCTCTTCTTGTGAAAACTGACCTTGCGACTACTGAGGACGAGCCCTGCTGCCCGTGACCCCGTGGTGGTGGATTGAAAAGACAGATCCCACGCCTTGCCGCACCCGCTGCGCGGGTGCCGCTTCGTTGTTTGAAGTGGTGCAGATCGTCGTGGGACAGCTGCTGCTGTGCGGTAGGGTGAGAAGGGCTGTGAGCGGGCTGCTTAGAACGCCGCAGGGACTCAAACTACCAGGAGTCCCTGCGTGACCTACAACACCTGGTCCGCGTTCGCCGCTCAGCCCCGCCCCCTACTCACTGCGTGCTCCTCATTATTGACAACGCTCCCCGCGCTGCGGGAGCACCCGGGGCGAAGCCCGGGCAAAGGGCGGGCCCTCTACGGCCCTCCAAGGCCAAACAAGGCCTGGCTTGGCATACCCTCTAACGTCCACATTTCTGGTTGCTTGGAATCCTACAGCATATTATTTATCATCACCAGAAATGTCTACCTCTGTAGTCGATGGCCTTCCTGCCAGGGTGGGAGTATCCATCTTAGGCCCCCTAGACAAATTCTTTTCCAGAGTTAAGACAGACGTTGATAGAGACATTGCACTGGCTGAGCGACGTGCTGCTCGCCGTCTCTCCATAGAGCTATTAAAAAATATTGCAATTGCCTCTACTTCCAAGAACACCAATGCTTCACATCTAGAAAACGTCTCTATGGAAAATGTAGACCCTGATTTATTTAACACTGAGAGCATTCCTTTAATTTTTCGAGTTAGCTCGTCCCCAAAAAATGACACTTTATCGACATTTGTTTCAGCCCAGTTAGACCTACCTCCCCCTAGCAACTTAATTATTGATCTTATTGATCTTAATACCCCCAACACCCCAAAGGGCCCTGAATACCCTAGTCTAAGTCTTATTGGGACACAAGCAGGCCTGGGAGTTGACCAGCAAGAGCAAATACGCTCTGTTTCACCTGTGGATTCTAATCCAGTAATTGTAAACAACCTTTCTTCTATAACAAAGAAACAGGAAGTCATCCGCTCACCTCCCAAAAAACGAAGGAAAAGAGGCACGGGAAAATCTGCTAGTCCCGGGCGTAACCTGTTGCCTTCCAAAGACTCCTTAAGAAAAGAATTACTCGAAATTGCAGAAGGGGCTATGACTACTTCTAGAAAAATAAATCCTTCCTTTGTTCCACCATCTCTGAAAGATTTTGTTGACGCGATGGAACACCTTCTGAAACCTCTACTGTTACCAATAGTAGTGAGAGTCAAAAGAATAGGTGCCCAACTGGATACCCTTAGGCCCTGAATTAAAGACTCTCGTAAAAAAGGATGTATCAAAACCAACTATTATAAAGGAGGTAGATAAAACAACAAATAAGGCCAAAACAACACCTGCAGTAAATATTCCCACTACACAAACCCCTTCTGTCAAAGCAAAAGCAGCAAACATTAAGGCCCCTATTGTTCCAACAAAGACGTCCCACAATACACAGCCACAGTCTTCTCAAATAAACTCACTTATGGAATCAGCCAAAATGGGGAACCTAAAGACCCTTCCCGTGCAGAACAAGGATGGATTTAAATCAACAAAAGTCCCACGTGAAAGAAATGTGGATTTACCCCCAGCTGCTTCTAATAATGTCATTATCCTTACCGGGGTCTTGCCCTTACCACCAGGAACCCGTGAAAATCATACTAGCCTAAAAAACAAAGTCATTTATTGGCTATGTAAAAATAGGCCATTGCCACCTCATATAAATGGCGAAATCATTACTGTGCGAAGAACAAACTGGGTTGGAGTGCGCCCAAAGGACATTGATGGTGATATTGTAATTACTACCTTTAAAGACTCTAGAGTTATCCCGCACATTAGGGATTGGTTCTCAGACCATAACAGAGGGTCGATTACACCCAGAGTTCTGAGTTACTTCTACCCTGAAGCTTTGATGCATCGTAAAACGTACCGCCCTAATCAGTGCCACAATAACTACCCCTTCCCCCAGTATCATAGACCCTCATATTTCCCCTACTCCTTTGGGCCAAGAATAGTGGAGAATACATTTCCCCCTCCTCTTCAACATGACTTCACCGGATATGGTTATTGTCCGCCACCTGCTACACCCCAGTGGAACTTTCAACGCTATAATCAATACGCACCTCTCTCTGGCTTGGACGACACTGATTGACTTTCCTCTTTTGAGGTGGATAGCCATGAGAAGGGGAATGTATCTAGTCCAACTTTCAATGTAACACCTTTAAGCAATGTAGTTCCACGCACTAAGTTAGCTGTCAAGGGGTCAGAAAGTTGGGCGGCTATTTCTGATCCCTTAACTACATTACCTTGTGTAAATCAGATAAATAATACAATGACAGCCCATAACCACTCCGAGAATCGAGGCACATTTTCCGAAATCCAGATCCTTAGTTGGAATGTGGCCGGTATTTCTACAAAATTAGCTTTACCAACCTGGTTTGTTGTGGTTAGTTCTTTCTCAGTTTCAGGAGACATGGGTGCAAACCCCGGTACATCTTCTGGGTTTTCAAACCTTCCACTCACCGGCTTTAGACAGTAAGCAAGGAAGAAATAGGGGGAGGCTGTGTATATATGTTAATGTAGTTGGGGGTCTGAGGGTTCGGAAACATTTACTCAGGGAGTCTTATCAATTAATTGTTATTCAACTGAGTATATCACTGAACCTGTTAATAATTAATTTTTATAACAACATGCTATTAGAGGGACTGGAGAAAGCAATAAATGAACTGTCCCATGCTGTTGTTTCTATCAAAGAGCGGTGTGAGGGTGAATGGGTTACTGCCTTTATGGGCGATTTTAATTGTTATACCTGTCAATATGACTTAAGGGGACTATGTGAGTTTTCTTCCACCCGTGAAAATGAAACTGATGATACTCTCAATCATTTCATGCACTCCAAAACAGGGGAGGCATTAAACAATTTTTTAGCACATTTTAATTTAGCTTTTGCAAATGAATTATGTTCCCCACCGATACCCTTTAAACCTTCTTTTCATGGAAGAGGCACAAATTCTACCATTGACTTTGTACTCTTTTCCAAAATGCATGCTTCTATGATATCCTCTTGGGATACACTTGATCAGATATATGGTGACCATTATCCCTTAACCCTTTCCATCCTCCTACCATCCTCTATTACTCGCTACCATTCTCACCCCATAAGCTATGAACAACCAATTACAATAGGGGCAACAAATGGCTATACCCTAAAATGGGAAAAAATTAACCCCGCTATCCTTCTTAAGAACCTCCTACAGCTGAGGTGGGACGAGGTGCACACTTGTTTGTCCCCGATTGAACATCCCCAAAAAATCCTTAAGGCTTTCTTAAAAATACAAGAAAGTTTAAAAAAGCTACTTACCCTTCAGTTCAAGCCAGGTCCTATTACACCAAAAGGATGGTTTGATAAAGATTGTACGAAAACCTTAAAAATCTTGAAGAAAGCTTTACACTCCACTCCAAAGTCACCATCCGAGATTCGCCAGGCTAGATCTCGGTACCGCCTTGCTATAAAAAGCAGAAAAAACTTTTTGAAAGCGGAAGCTTGGCAGACACTGCTGTCAACTTGTGAAAGCCGTGACTCCTCAGCTTTTTGGAAATTTGTAAATGCCCCACTTCCGTGGGTAAAAATGCCTGAGATAAGGTTAGATCTGGCAATCGATGGAGACACTTGGGCTGCATATTTCCAACAGCTGTATAGTAAACCTGGTCTTCCCGAAACATCTCCAACGGATCCCACTCCTTCCTTCAACAGTACCATAATGGGCCCGAGAGAGGCTTCGCCCAATATCG
This sequence comes from Lissotriton vulgaris, assembly GCF_964263255.1. Classification (NCBI taxonomy): domain Eukaryota; kingdom Metazoa; phylum Chordata; class Amphibia; order Caudata; family Salamandridae; genus Lissotriton; species Lissotriton vulgaris. The sequence goes on along the minus strand of NC_141689.1, from coordinate 806,863,822 downwards.
TTTTTTCATGCGAGGAGGTTATCCTCGCCATTAGAGAGAGTCCTTCTGGTAAGGCACCCGGTCCAGATGCCATCCCAGTGGATGTCTTCAAGGCCGAAATAGACTTCTGGGCCCCGTTATTAACTTCTGCCTTGAACTGCGCAAATGCTTATGGTCAAATTCCAACTTGGGCAGAGGCCATTGTGGTACCCATATACAAAAAAGGAGATAGGCATGTACCGTCTTGTTACCGGCCTATCTCCCTGTTGGATGCGCTAATGAAGGTTGCGGGACGTATCATCCTAAAACGCATCCACAGTTGGACAGAGGAGGCGGATTTAATTTCCAGACTCCAATATGGCTTTCGTACTGGTAGGGGCACAGTCGAGCAGAGTTTGAATCTATATTTTTTAATGTCCAAATATGTGGAGGTAAAAAAGGGCAACCTTTTTGTAACATTTATAGATTTGAGCTCTGCTTTCGACTGTGTCGACCATGATCAGCTTTGGAGTGTTCTTAAGCATTTGGGGATGAACTTATCCATTCTTAATTTTATTATGGTCTTGTATAGAGATGCGGGGCCAGGGTGCGGTATGGACAGAGAGGGGAATGTTCCCCTAGATTCACCATCGCCAGAGGAGTGAGGCAGGGGTGCATACTTGCCCCCCTGCTTTTCTCTCTTTATATAAATGCTGTTGGTGACCATATGCGGACTGGGGAATGTGATTACCCTAAGGTGGAGGGTCATGCCGTCCCAATCTTGTTATATGCCGATGATGCGGCTATATTGTCTCAAACAAGGTTGGGGCTGCAAAGGGCTGTCACCAACTTCACTCACTTCATGCGAGAAAAGGGTCTGAAAGTAAACATCGGTAAGACCTTTTCTCTGGCATGTAGTAAAGGCTTTAAGAAAATTCCATGTCCGATATTTATTGAAGGACAGAAAATAGACACCGTAGAGCAATTTCCTTATCTGGGTATCTACTTTCTTAGAAAGGTGACCTGGCAGTCTGCTGTAAAAGCCAGGAAGCTTGCCTTCATTAGAGCGATTGGGGCACTGCGAGATCTTGCTAGCAAAATAGGGGGGAGACCAGTCAAGCAGCTTATCACCATCTACAAAGCCAAATGTGTATCGACGGCAATTTATGGGGCTGCTCTTTGGGGGATTGACACTATAACATCCATCCAGAAAGCTGAAAACCGGTTCTTAAGGTACCTACTAGGGATGCCGAAGTCAACATCTACTTATATGATCCATATAGAGCTGGGGCTACCGTTCATTTCTGATGTAATTAAGTCTGAGCCCGTCCTCCTATGGCACAAGATTTGGACCACCATAGAGACATCTTTTAACCAAGAAATAATCACGGACAGTCAAAAACTAGAAGGGGCTAAACACATAAAATGGCTGTCATACGTTAAAAGATTTTGTTTTGAGATTGGCCGCCCAGACTTTTTCACTGACCCTTTGAGCTTGGAGCATATTACCAGGAAAGCCTTGAGAAAGCTTCTTATGGATCACTTAGAAGCGAAAAGATGGTCTATCCAAAAAACTAACAAAACTGTATTGGATTACCAAAGGATTACCTTGTCTCAGGGATTACAACTATACCTTTTTTCTGACATCACCTGTTTTACAAGAATGCTCCTCTCTAGGCTTAGACTGGGCTCCTTCTTCCGGCTTATTACTTTCCCCTCCTGCAATGACTGGTCCCGAAATTTGCCCCCTTGCTCATGCGATGACATTTCACCTCAATCCAACATCCATCCCATATTGTTTTGTAAATATTACCTAGCTCCTAGAAAATCCTTATTGAGACCATTATTGAAGATCTGGGGTCTGCGGTCCTGTAAAGAAGCTTTTGACCGTTTAAAACAACTGGAGAATTGGGATGTGATATTCATCATTGGAAATTTCTTAAAATTGCTGCTAAAATTTAGGAATTCATTAGGCTGGGACATATGAATTTGCGTTATTACTTATTGCTTTTTCTTTTTTATAAAAACATTGTTTTAACGGAAAATGTTAACCCCCTTGCTTCCTGAACTTATGTTTCTTTTTTGGGTTCACATTTGCTTTTTAACTTTTTACAAACTGTTAATCTTTTATAAATTGATAAATGTAATGTATGCTTTTATGATATCCTTGTGATAATCAAATAAAGCTTATTTTGATTGGTTTGATTTGACAGAATTAGCCCGAAAATATGAAGCTGTTATTTCAAAAAACGTTCCATTTCAGAAAGGTTTAGGAGTGCAATTTGATGATGAATGTATTGAGGGAATACGTTCTTCAGGAATACGATTATACATCATGAATTAGTAACATGTCTACGTAAATTAAGTGAATTTTATAAATAAGAGATGAGATGGGCAAAGAAGAACGAAAAGAAAAAGAAACAGTCAGAGATAGATGAAACCAATAATAACCACCAACAGGTCCCCCAGATGAAGTAGAAGCTTTGGCTTTGTTTCCTAGCGCGCTCTGCATTTTGCGATGCAGGGCGCGCTCAGTGGCGTAACATAACTTGAGGGGGCCCCCCTGCAAGGTACATGGAGGGGGCCCCCACCGGGCTCAGTCAGGAGCTCTCAGGTCAGTGTACTGTGCTGAGAGGGAGCTGCAGGGGCCTATGTCATGCCACTGGGATTTTGGGTTGGACGAGTAGCTTGTGATGTTCCTACAGCAGGCTTCTTCAAACTGGGGGATGGGTCCTCGAGTGATCCGAGGAGGGGGGCAGGTTCTGGCCAACAGAAGAATAATGCTGAAAGCAGTGCTTTGTTTTAGGCGGTGGGGAAAAATTAGCTGCACTCAGCTGCTGTGTAATGGGCGATCACTAGCTTCTTTTACCATTTATATCCTAGCTGGCAAAAAGGTAGCAGAATTTGACTGCAATGTTTGAATATGTCTTGTCGAGACATATTTGAACATTGCCAAGTTAATATAATAATTGTGACAAATCTGAGGGGGCCCAATGAATTTTATTTCTTTACTGGGGGAGGGGGGGTTACAGGATTAAAACGTTTGAAGACCACTATCCTACAGGGTGTTGGCTGGCCGACGTCTTGCTCGCCATGCAAGCATAAGCTTGGCCTGTGATGAAATAGCGGTGGGAGTGGTGGGTGTTTCTTTTGTCGTACAGATTTCCTTTTGGATGTTGTTTACAATGGCCCAGGGTGTGTCTGGAGCAGTGCCAATAAAGTAAATGACCAGGGACGCGGCTGGTCTTTAGAGACAATGAAAGATCTGTGTGTCACTTATCTCTGCAACTGCTGTTGGCCATTGGGATAGGCGGGCTGGGGCTTACGGAAGGAGCAACCATGTTGAAGCGTGTAGTGGGCTTTTACTATTGCTTTTTTCAAACCTGCATGAGTCCAGTCCCCACTGATTTTATCTAAGTAGACCCAAGAGAGAAGCAAGGGTGTTTACTGTCAGCTGTGTTGTGTACTGGCAGGAGATTGAGGAATTGAAGAAAAGAACCCCGCAGCAGGATTTTACCAATGGCCCAGAAAAGCAAGCAAGTCGACTCCCCTTGAATCAAGCATTTTGCTTTGCTGTCCCTCTCTACCATGATCCCTGTCCTGCCAGCCTCCAACCGCAGTGCCAGACTGAGCCGCCCGCCTGCCACTGCAGCCACCACAGACTATAGAGGAACACTCCCTCTGAGCTCAACCAGTGTAGCTACACCACGTCTCTAATCGGCCCCTCTCCCTCTCATATTATCATGCAAATTAAAGTATGTTTTATTATGTTTATTGTGCGAAATAATTTTCTTCTCAAATAAAGTAGTCTGCAGAGCTTGACTAAAGGATGGTTTTGAACGTGCATGTTATTTTCAGAACTGTCTGAGCTCGAAAAGGACTCTTCTGCACTCAACTTTTCAAGAAACTAAACATTCCAACACAAACAAGGCCTTTTGTGTAGACGTGGGCAAGCTACTGTGATGTTTCTAAGTGGGTACAGCTGTTTTCCTGATCAATTAACATTGATCTACCAGGTTCGAATCCAGGCCTCAACTCAGCATTCTCTTTTTCCTGTAAAATATCCCTTCGTTCTGTGAGTGTTGTGAAGCACGCATATGTCGTTGGGCAAGGTTTGCACTATATAAAACTGCAAAAAATGTAGATTCCACCTATCACCCATGCTATAATCTCGTCCTCCAAGAATTAAGGGCAAAGCATTATTTAACTTTTGAAGTCAGATAATATACCTGTCTAGTGGCTGAATTGTACAGTGTGAAACAGAAAAATCTGGGATCAATCCCAGCTTCCCTGCTTCAAAAATGTTGTGATCCTAGGCAAATAGTTATTAAATGGGGCCTCCTTTTAGTTCTTTATCACACACGAGAAGCACTTTGAAATACTAGCCTACAATGTTTCCCCAACTATAATAAGAGTCTAGTCCAACAAATGGGTATGCTTCACCTCTGACTTGCTTTTACGTGTACCGAGTGCTCAGACCCGAGTACTGTGCGGAGGGGCCCCTGCAGCTGGGGGCCACCCGCAACATGTGAATGCGGTGGGCCTGTGTTACACCCCTGGCTGTATCACCGACAGAGCCTAGCAGACAACTCCACAAAAGTAGCCATAGTATTTCCAAACCAGAGATGAGGAAATACAGGACAGAAACCACCAGCAGGGCAGCCTTCTCAGGTATGCACCAAGGATATTGGACAACACACCCGCTGGCATCACACCCCTCCTTACTCTCCTTCAATTAAAAATAATTAAGACAAATCACTTTGCAGAACATATCACCCTCCTCTTGGGCCCCCATTTTCTCTCAAACCAAAAGGAACTCTTCTTTATTGGTAGCACTTGATTAAACACAGAAAGAAAAGGGATTATTACAGAGGACATTAAACACGGACAGAAAATGGGGAAATGCTGATGTACACAATGTAGCGTGAGAAAGGATAGGAAGAATCTTTTAAAGAATATGCACTTTAATTAAGATGCAGATGAAATTGATATCAGACTGCAAATCTACGCCGGACAGAGAGAATGTGCTTGTATAAGCACCATTATAACACATATGGGGGGTTGTAGAAATGCACTTTAATGCAAGGAGACCCAAATGGCACATAGTTTGCCTTTAATACACGATGAAGATGGACTTCTATGCTGACTATACTTTATCAATTACTTGAGAAAAGGTTTCCATAAAGAGTCTGCACTTTAACATGAACATTAACACTGGTTAAAGCACCAAATGTCTAAGACTACACTTTCACACGACTTATGGCTGCTTTTCAGACTTCGTTATGTAAAATAGAAGAAGCTTTTACATACTATGATCCAGTCGTGCTGGAACAATTTTCAGAGTGGGTGTGCTGCCAGCAGTGTTACATCTCTGAAGTCAATGATTTTGTGAAAAAGCCAAGCGCCTCGCAAAAAAAACAAGTATTACAAATGAGCCATAGCCATTCAGCAGTAGAGTGGGAAGGTTGTGGTATGTTGTCGCTGGTGCATTTTAAAGAACAATGTCACAAATATAATATTAAAGCATTGTGTGGTAGCGGACTGGCATTTACGGATCGCACATTTTCCATTGAAACGGCCACAAAAGTCCCACTGATATGCAGTCTTCCACACAAACAAAGGATAATGTGTGGGTTTAAGCAAATATCTATCACTATCTTTCTCAATCCAAATAACTAACGTATCCACCACTTAAATTACTTTCATATTTCACTATACTAATTCACCAGTAATCCTTTAGGCGTTCCAGAGTAGCATGCTAAATGCCAAAAAGCGGTTTGATGCATAGTATGGGGTAGTAAACGCTATATAAATGCAATTACAATTACAATTTGCACATTAAGTATTTGAGTGGCTTCAATCGCAATGAAATATTTGTTTCCATCACACTTCCAAATTCCGAAAAAACTTGCTCTAATTGTGCTTTACTTCTGAAACATTTTGAAATATTTGTACAAGTTAACTTATATAAAGTTTAATATTGTTGTTAGAAAAATCTGATATCCTACAGACTTCCTTTCACTCTCCCTGTTTACCAGCAAGATGTGTCAGATGGTTCACTTTATAAAATCCTCTAACGTTACCAGTCAGAGAAAGAAAAGTGAATACTAGTGTCCGTGATAAAAGTGTAACGCACTATTTTTGCTGGCAAACAGACAGAGTGTGATTTGTGACATTCTGAAACTCTCAGCAGCCAATGACTTCAATGAGGCGGCGATGGTAGACCCTAGATTCTTAAGAAACTGCTAAACAACACAGCAGAAAAAAACTCTACTGGGAAATGCGTAAAATCGGGTTTCCCGCAGGTCAGATCATTTCTTAAATTCAAAACTCCCACGGGCCAATCCTGCCTAGGCTCGGACGCAGACTCACCTGACCTGAGGGCTGGGCCTGCCCTGGCCTGGTCTCTGCAGCTTCAGGTAGGCGCGAGCGGGCCGGGCAACAGCAGAGAAGAGAAGGCTAGTCAGGCATGACACAGGCCTGGAAATAATGTAAATTATGGCCAGCGACGGACCTCGGACCGTCCTTCTCAGGGTAGCATGGCGGCTGGGTCTGACCTGGGATCGTATCTCGGCTCACATGCACTTTTAATTGCGCGCTCTGCATGACCAGTATTTAAGTTTATTGGTCACGACATCAGACCCTGTCCCAACCTGAAAACCGCGCAGGCGTGTCGCCCGGCAGCCAGGGCGTGCGGCGTGCACACGGGGCGCCAACGGCACCATTTAATTAGGAAGAGGCCGGAGGCCGCTGGCCATGAGGTGCGCGGCGCGCATCATTCAATTTATAGGGAGGCCCTACGTGCGCAACTGTGTGCACCATTCAATTCATGATTGAACTTTAATCATGAATTAAATGGTGCGCGCACAGACTTGAGGCTTCCTTGCTGGCTCCACTGAGTGAGGGCCCGGGGGCCCCTGGAGGCAAGGACCCCCGGCAACGCGTGGGCTGCGGGGGCCTGTGTTACGCCCCTGGGTGCGCTACGAATTCGTTTTATTTATTAAATTGTTTACTTACCTCCAATTATCTATATTCCGGTTTTTAGCACCCCCGCCCTACCTTTCTTCCCCACCAAAACTCCCTCCATGGGCCACGGCTGTCGGCACAGCAATTGTGCAGCATACAAATGGAAGTACTTTTGCAAGATTCTTTGTAGAACTGGAGGGAGCACTTTTCTGGGAAAATGTCCCAGACTAATGGATTGGAGTTCTTGTTTACCTGAATTCTGTAATGAATAAATACTGAATAATGGCAGATTTGTTAAGTGCTACTGTTACCCTTATAGTTTACCCAGTATTGATGTGGACTAGATTAAAATTACTGTCACTTAAATCATGTTGAAAAAGCCAGGTTTTGAAACTTTTCTGGAAGGTTTAAAGGTTCTCATTGGCTCTGTAGGAGAAAGGGGTAAGTCTGACTTATATGATAAAGGAGGAAAAATATCTATCTCTAGCATGCCTATTTTGACAACAGACTGAAGCACTGAGTGAGAATGGAGATGTTAAGAATGCATTTTTTTCTAGAACCATGTATTTGAATAGGATTCTGTACCATGGACAGCGCAAAGTTAGATATACAGAATGTTATACAAAATCTTCTTGTGAAAAAGTAATTAATGTAAATTAACAAGATGGGGAGAATGTGGTCCTGTAGCCACACACAGGTAATCACTCAAGCAGAGGTTCTCTGATGAATCTATAGCTGAGATACTTTGATAGGCCACTGGAGATGGATTCACCATAATCCAAGTAGGACGTAATATTTGTCACAAAAGCAAAACAAGTATCCACATTTCCCTAAACCCACTGACGGGTGTACAAAGGATATCTATGCTGCTCAGCGGAACACTGACAAAATATCGATCTCCATAATATACCCATACAATAATATTGTGGCATATCAAATATCAATGTCAAAAATATCATCATGCTACACATTTCATATAAATTACAAAGATATTAAAAAAATATCATTGTCACTGATACCGTTGTATAAAATATTGTTTTTTAAATGTATAAACTTTTAAATAGTAAACGTGAAATATAATAAATGAACACTAATGTAATAAAAAAATAATATTTGTAATGGTTTTTTAAAAACGTAGAACAATTATAATTACTTCCAAAAAGTAAAACACACACATATATTAATACATATATCTAATTAAAAAATATTATTAAACTAATATTTTTTTATATTGTAATGTAATAATTTTTTATGTAATAATATAAAATAAAAATATATCTATAACATACCATATATACGAAACAAACATTTTTAATTGCAAATAATAAAATAAACAATTTTTTTTTACAATTGACTAAAAATACATTACATATTAAAACATTATATTTATTATTTTCAATAAAAAATAATAATATACATTTAAACAATATAAAATAGACTATAACATTTAACAATTAATGCATATACTATTCCCACTACAATGTATACAAAAGTTGGCAAAGTGTTATACTCAGGAGGGGTAAAAATGTACTATTCCCACTCCATTCAATGTAACAATAGGGAAAGTGTTGGATAGCAGAGGGGTAAAATGCATTATTCCCACTCAAGTGTTGGATTGTGGATCGGTAAAGTGTACTATTCCCTCTCAAGGCAGTGCAACAGTTGGCGAAGCGTTGGATAGCGGACGGGTAAAACTTACTATTACCACTCCAATCACTGCAACAGCAGAGAACGTTTTGGATGACTGAGGGGTATACTATTCCCACTCCAGTCAGCGTAACAGTAGGGAAAATGTTGCACTGCGCAGGAGTAAAATTTACTATTCACACTCCAGTCAGTGCAACAGTAGGGAAAGTGTTGGATAGCGGAGGGCTAAAATTACTATTCCCACTCCAGTCAGTATAGCAGTAGGGAAAATGATGGATTTTGGAGTGGTAACATTTACTATTCCTACTCCAGTCAGTGCAAAAGTAGGGAACGTTTTGGATAGTGGATGGGTAACATTTACTATTCCCACTCCAGTCACTGCAAAAGTAGGGAACGTTTTGGATAGCGGAGGGGTAATACTTACTATTACCACTCCAATCACTGCAACAGTAGAGAAAGTTTTTGATGATGGAGGGATAAAATGTACTATTCCCACTCCAGTCAGCGTAACAGTAGGGAAAATGTTGCACTGCGGAGAAGCAAAATTTCAAATTCACACTCCAGTCAGTGCAGCAGTAGGTAAAGTGTTGGATTGCAGAGGGGAAAATAAACTTTGCCCACTCCAGTCAGTGCAACAATAGACACAGACCAATTAACTTGAACAAAATAAAATAATTTCAAAATCATACTAAATAACAAAACAATACAAATATAAATATATTTGCTTTTTATTTAAATACTTTTTTTAGAAATGTATTATATTGGTCAATATATAATAAATAACTACACATATTACAATGAAAATGCAAAACTATATTATCAAATTAATATTAAACAATAACTACAAATGTATTCACATTTAATTAGCACAACACAATTAACACATACCTTAATAAATAACATATTTATAAAACATTAATTAACTATTTTTAAATGTATCATTACTTAAATACCTTTCTACTCTATATTTCTAAAACAGTACACAATGCATATCTAAAATTAAATCTTTAAATGGTATTATTTACACATGTTAATGTTACATAATTAAATATTCATACAATTATTATTAATAATTAACTATTACTAAAATAAATATATTTAACTACCTTCAACACTTCAACCACACAAAGCAAACAACCTACACCTAAAAGATCAAATAGAAAAAATATATGTTTGCATCATTTGTACAATTAATTGTTGATCAAACAATTATTATTAATAATTAATATATTATTTATATTTAATTAAGTTCTCTTCCTTTAATTCTACTAATGCCACAACTCACACCTAATACATAGCATAAGGAGTATCCTAATGACATATTATATATAATTATTATCATTTAATAATTATTATCAATCAGTCAATCCATAGTTTTATTTGATTCAGACCTCTACTGGGGTCAACAAATACAAAATAGAAAGTGAAACTATTATTTTTATACACTTTAAAACAATTTTAAAAAACCTTTTAAAAACTTGATCAACTTACAGAAAACCGTTATTTCAATAATTATTATGAATTACCAGCATTAATTAATTATTACAAAATTTCCTATACACCCTTTACCCATACAGAAACAATGCACACCTAAAATGCTCCCATGAGGAGCGAAACGCGTCATGGAGGGCACTTGCCTGTGATATTTTATGCCGAAATAAAAACCCTGCACTGCTTCACCACAATCTTCTATGTGGAGGTCCTTTATTTGCTGGAGGAGATTTCTTGAAGTCCGTGCCTGCGAGCTGTGAGCAACTGTCCCTTGACGAGGAAGGACGGGCAGGATTTGTTTGGATATATATATACATATACTCTATAACCCTACAAAAACCCAACTGACCTTTAAAAATAATTAAAATTAAAAGAAATTAAAAGAAAACATTATACAATTAACATAATTAATTAATACTAATTAATTATAATTAATTTACTTCCTACCCTGTACCGCTACAAAACACACAGCCTGCAACTCATGGGTAATAAAAAAAATAGGATATTTCTGAGACAGAATATTTAGGCTCGATATTTCAGTCTGATGATATTTTATTTTCAATATTTTGTCTGAACACCCTGGTCAGCCGTTGATCAGGGAAAAGGGGAATGGGGCAAAAGAGAGCAAAACAGAGACACTGGATCTTTTCACCTCATATTATCTTACTGCCAGACTTGACTTGAACTGCACGGGACATATCATGATAGGGTACCCTGGCTCAGCACAGAGCAATAGGCTTTTGTTTTTATTCACTTGCAGTGAATTCATTTAACCTGATTTTTTTAAATCAAATGAATGCATTATGTTCAATAGCATAGCTGAAACAGAAAGAGACACCCGCTTCTCGGTGTTTCCTAGCTATACTGAAAATCATGTGACAGTTGAAAAAATATCAGGAAACATGAATTCATATTTGACAGGGCAAGGGCATGAAAGCAGGTGCTAAGGCCTGTGCTGGTCCAATGCAGGTGATCATAATATAGCCCCAGAAGTGTTGATTTCCTCAACAAGAAATAACAAAGGGGACTGACTTACTATTTTGTGGTGAGCAGTCATGTTTAAATTCCCAGAAATCAATTCCTTATCAGAAACCATGCTGAAATTGAGCAGACCGGCACTGAACGCTGTGTCTTGAAGCGCATGTATGAGTGTTTGTACCTTCATTTTCTTGTGTTTCATTGTTGCTACAAAAGAACCCAGACTTTTTAAGGGCGTCGATGCAGCCCATGTGTGCACTTTGGTTTTTGATGACATATGTTGCGGTAATGGAAATAATCCATTATATTTCTCCTCAGGCATAATATTGGTAATGCGTCAATGCAGAGAGCCCAAAGTAAATGGTTTTATTTATTGATTTTATGTTTACTTTCCCATCGTATGTTCACATACATCGCCTCACCCTGGCCCACTCACCACAATTACCTGCATGGGCCGCCACTACTTCTGAATTCATCTGAGAAACATCAGTCAATAACTCCCAGATGCATAGCTTCTTCATCATTAAATTCTTTCAATTTACAATCTCAGATGAGTGTGTTGAGTCTCTCCACAAATGCATCGTTGCAAATCAGCATTTATTACAGAGGTGAGCAATTTTACCATTACATTGTTCGAACTAATTTGAGAGTTGCAATTTCATTCAAGATACATGATGCATGATTATAAGTTATATCCTTTCTGTTTTTCAGATGCCCTATACATCATGTATATATAGAGGATCTGAACATTGATTACACGGGTAAAGTAAATCCCATCAGTATGTATACATTTTGGTTATTGCAGTAGCAAAGATTGTTTGTAGTGAGGTCCTGAAGAAAGCCAGGGAGAGTTGTCCCATTGGCTGAAACATGTCGACCATATATACAAGCAGTGAATAGTTATAACTGCTGTCTTTCTCCTGCACTGTTTTTAGGTAGGAACGCAATTTGAGAGCATAAGAAAGAGGAACACAATTTGCTGTCTCTCTTGCTTATACTATTTTAATTACACACTTCTATTTTCTTGCACTGCACTTCTCTTAAAGAAAAATTTCCCTTTTTTCCTCTGGTAAGAACTCAACAAGAGGATACAACTCATTAATTATTCCTCTATGACTGGTGAGGAAAGAAGAAGAGTTGTTTGGAACCCCAGATGATGACACTGGGCACTTTAAGTGAAATGATGGGATACCAATAATCCTAAATGGGTTCTCTCTTTTTCACTCTCTATTTGAATTTCTATTTTTGCATCTTGATGTTCTTTGTTTGCACCTAGTACACTAGCATGATTGGCGGATTGCGACTCTAGAATTATATCTAGAGCGACTTTATTGTTTATAGACCACTGATTATTTGGTTGGTATGTGATCAATGGAAATAGGGGGATTCAATCCATGAGAGTCTTTAAATTTTCCCTCAGACCCTATATATAGTATGTTTGTTTCTATACATTATTGCCAATATTTAGCTTTTTAACAGTATCAAATGAGCAGGTTTTATCAGGAAAACTGCAGATTTGTAGCCATTTCTCAGAGTGGCTGAGATTGAAGGGTGGAGCTCTCGCCAGCTCTCTTGCCTGTTCTTCTTGAACCTGTTCATGTGAGCCATCTTTAAGGCCATCATACTACTCCAGAAAACATGGGCCAAGCAACAGTTGCCAATCACAGGCTTTAAAGAATATCATCATCCAGTATTACAAAGGAAAATAGAGAGCATACCTCCAGGGGTCTTTCAATATTCATACCATCCCATCTAAGTTGGCAACAAGATCAGGTCGACCTGAGCCTAACCTGGGAACAGTCTGTTAAACTGTTAGGTCATCAAAAGCAAATAACACATATACATAGCTTCCCTCAGCCAGAACCCACCTGCCAGCACACCGGACCCCAACGAAGCAGCCCGCAACTTCACGCAGTGGCTGACCGCCTGCGCCAACGAGCTCGCACCTCTGAAGAACCCTCCCAGCAAACCCAGAAGCAAGAAGGCCCCCTGGTTCACCGACGAACTCAAGGACTCCAAGAAGACCTGCCGCACCCTCGAGAAAGCCTGGCTTCGCGATCGGACCACTGACAACATGACCGCCCTCAAACGCGCGACCCGCAAGCACCACCAGCTCATCCGCACCACCAAGAAGAAATCACTGAAGGATCGACTGGACAACAACGCCCACGACAGCAAGGAACTCTTCAGCATCGTCAAGGAGTTCTCCAACCCCTGCACCGGCACCAACGACATCACCCCCTCACAAGATCTCTGCGACTCCCTCGCCTCGTTCTTCCACCGCAAGATTGCCGACATCCACAACAGCTTCGGCACACCATCCTCACACCCAACCGTCGAACCAACGCACCCCACTGCCACCCTCCGCACCTGGACCGCAGTGACCACCGAAGACACAGCCCGCACGATGAACCCCATCCACTCCGGATCTCCGACTGACCCCTGCCCCCACCACGTCTTCAACAAGGCCGACTCAACCATCGCACCCCAACTCCGAGACGTCATCAACACCTCCTTCGACACCGCCACCTTCCCAGAGAACTGGAAGCATGCCGAGCTCAGCGCCCTACTGAAGAAACCAACAGCGGACCCCATCGACCTCAAGAACTTCCGCCCCATCTCGCTCCTCCCTTTTACTGCCACAGTCATCGAGAAGATCGCCAACAGACAGCTTGCCGCCTTCCTCGAGATGAATGGATCCCTCGACCCCTCACAGTCCGGTTTCAGAGCCAACCACAGCACCGAGACCGCCCTCATCGCAGCCACCGACGACATCCGAGCCCTTCTCGACAACGGGGAAACAGCGGCACTCATCCTCCTGGACCTCTCCGCCGCGTTCGACACTGTCTGCCAACGCACCCTAGTCCAACGCCTCAGCAACACTGGCATCCAAGAGAAGGCATTGAAGTGGATCATCTCATTCCTCGCTGGGAGAACACAAAGGGTCCGCCTCCACCAGTTTCGTTCCGAGGCCACCGAAGTCATCTGCGGCGTCCCGCAAGGTTCTTCACTCAGCCCCACCCTCTTCAACGTCTACATGAGACCTCTCGCAGCCATCGCACGCCAACACAACCTCAACATCATCTCCTACGCCGATGACACCCAGCTTATCCTCTCCCTCACCAGAGACCCCGACACCGCCCGAACCAGCCTCCACGAAGGGATGAAAGACGTCACCGAGTGGATGAAGAACAGCCGCCTGAAACTGAACTCAGACAAGACGGAAGTCCTCATCCTTGGGCCATCACCCACCGCCTGGGACGACTCCTGGTGGCCCCCAACCCTGGGCACCGCCCCCAAACCGACAGACCATGCACGCAACCTGGGCTTCATCCTGGACTCCTCCCTCTCGATGACCAGACAAGTCAACGCCGTCTCCTCCTCATGCTTTCACACCCTCCGCATGCTGCGCAAGATCTTCTGATGGATCCCGATCGAAACCAGGAATACGGTCACCCAGGCCCTCGTCACCAGCCGGCTTGACTACGGAAACACTCTCTACGCCGGAACCACAGCCAAGCTACAGAAAAGACTACAACACATCCAGAACGCCTCCACCCGACTCATCCTAGACATCCCTCGACGCAGCCACATCTCCGGCCACCTGAGAAACCTGCACTGGCTCCCCGTCAAAAAGAGGATCACGTTCAGGCTCCTCACCCACGCACACAAGTCTCTACACAACCTGGGCCCCAAGTACCTCAACGACCGCCTGAACTTCCACACGCCCAGCCGCCAGCTACGTTCTGCTAGCCTCGCCCTCGCCGCCGTACCACGCATCCGAAGAGCCACTACCGGAGGCAGATCCTTCTCCTACCTAGCGGCTAAAACATGGAACTCCCTCCCCATCCACCTTCGGCTGACCCAGGACCACCTCGCCTTCAGGAGACAACTCAAGACCTGGCTGTTTGAGCAGTAGCGGCCCCCCTCCCCCAAGCGCCTTGAGACCCTTCCGGGTGAGTAGCGGGCTATACAAGTGTTATGATTGATTGATTGATTGATAGCTATAAAGATAGCCTCCTAATTTGCAACGTATGTATCCACCCCTGTCAGAAGAGCAAAGCAGAAAAAAATAAAGTCATTCATTTCAATCTCAAAATCACTTCAACAAACTTTTCCTCAAGCAGGTATAATTCTGACATGGGATTTTAACATACCCTTACTGCAACCTAAAAATTCTTTACCTCACTTCACCACCTCAGTTGAGACCCAGCTATATGCAAATCAGTCTTGACCCTGTGCCTCATGGAAAAAGTCCAGCCCAAAATGCCAAGCCAGGTCTTCCCTGAACCGGAACCAAGCACCCTGGGACCAGTTTCTGGGTAACACCCTTCATCAGCCAGACCAGCTTGAATCCAGTGGCAAAGTGAGCAAGGGACTCACGTCTGGTCATACCCTGCCAACTTGGGCGAACAAAGCAAACACAAGGAAATGATGAACTGATCGCTGAAACTTTTCAGACACTCACTCCCAGTCACATATCTGGGCTGAATCCATCACCATTCTTTAGCTCACTTCGCCACCTCAGTTCAGACCTAGCTATATGCAAATCAGTCTTGACCCTGTGCCTCATGGGAACAGTCCAGCCTGAAATGCCAAGCCAGGTCTTCCCTGAACTGGAAACAAGCATCCTGTGACCAGCTTCTGGGTAACACCCTTCATCAGCCAGGCTAGCTTGAATCCAGTGGCAAAGTGAGCAAGGGACCCACGTCTGGACATACCCTGCCAACTAAGGGCAAACAAAGGAAACACAAAAATATGATGGACGGAGCGAATAAACTTTTCAGACACTCACCCCCAGTCACAGATCTGGGTTGAATCCATCAACATTTTTTAGCTCACTTGGCCACCTCAGTTCAGACCCAGGTATATGCAAATCAGTCTTTACCCTATGCCTCACAGGAACAGTCCAGCATGAACTGCCAAGCCTGGTCTTCCCTGAACTGGAAACAAGCATCCTGGGACCAGTTTCTGGGTAACATCCTTCATCAGCCAGGCCAGCTTGAATCCAGTGGCAAAGTGAGCAATGGAACCATGTCTGGGAATACCCTGCCAACTTAGGGCGAACAAAGCAAACACAAGGAGATGATGGACGTCATTGCAGCCCTCAAAAAAAATAGTCATGTTTATGCTTAAAGGATCTTTTCACAAGACCAAATGGCAGCCACCTCAAGAACATAAAACTAAGCTTATTCTGGGCTACACATTAGTAGACACAGAACTGTTCCATTTGATCACAAGCTTCCAGATAACCCCAAGAGTAGAGAGCGACTACTTCCCACAGCTTGTTGAACTCCAAATATGTCCGTCAAGAGCACCAAGAACCAATGCCTTGATAGTTCCACCCAGCGCCTACAACTTGAAATGGCTCTCTTGGAATAGAACGGTGTCAAGAACTATAATGGAATTCATAACTATTTACTTCATCCAAATGAGTGATATTCACCAGCGGCCACTGTAGCAATGTTGGGAGTTCTTAACAATGGCTCTAATAACCAACTTCTCACCGAACCAATCACCAAACTCCAACACATCGAGCAATGCAGCACTCTGGTGTACCTAATCGCTCTTATGGAAAAAAGAGCCCTGATCAGGAAACTGCAAGAAAGGGATCCATCACATAATATCTTCACAAAGCAACAACTCAGTAACCTAAGGAAAAAAATAAAAAAAGTCAATTTGTTCGGCCAAAAAAACTCTCCAAATAACCATTTGGACAAAGCTTCTGCACTCTAATAGAACAAATAACAACAAACTATTCTGGGACGCAATCAACACTCTGGCCAGTGAAATATCTCGGCACCACAATGCTGACATATCAGAAGAAGACCTGACAGCCCATATTGAAACAGCCAATCCACAGTTACATTTAAGGAGCACTTACTCCAAAGAAGAGCTCTAGCCCACCACCTGCTCTTTGCATTCAAGATTCTTCTTAAAAAGCTGGGAGCTATGTCTCATTCTCATTTATTGCAGGTAATAGGACCCAAGTTTCTTCCCTCACTTACTTCGACTCAGAACTGCTGAAGGGAAAGGATGCAACTACCCTAAATCAACTGCAGTTTGTCTATTTAAATGTAATTTTCATCTTCCGCAATATATTCCCCAAGCACAAGTCCGACTAGAATTTGGGCTATTCCATCAATCCCCAATAAGGATGGCTGCACTAATTAAATTATGCTGGAAAATGAGATCTGCTTCACCTGACTCCCTGGCTGCCTTGTGCTGCACAGATATGGAGAACCAGCCTACTGACGAAAGCAATTGGAAAACAGTGCTTCAGCATGCCATAACCACCCTCAATCTGTCTGAAGTGTCAAGTCAAGTCAGAGAATTTATATAGCGCACTACATACCCAGAGGGTCTCAAGGCGCTTAGAAAGGGGAGGAGTATTACTTGTCAAATATCCACGTTTTAAGTTGCTTTCTGAATGCTAGGTGGTTCTGGGTAAGGCGAAGGTAGGCGGGGAGTGAGTTCCATGTTTTAGCAGCCAGGTATGAGAAGGATCTGCCTCCCATGGTGGTCTTGTTGATGCGAGGTACAGTGGCGAGGGCTTGGCTGGAAGAACGTAGTTGGCGGGAGGGGGTGTAGAAGGACAGTCGTGAGTTGAGGCATTCTGGTCCGATGTCGTAGAGTGATTTGTGTGCGTGGGTTAGCAGTCGGAAAGTGATCCTCTTATTGACGGGTAGCCAGTGGAGGTCTTTAAGGTGACCAGAGATGTGTTCGTTGCGTGGGATGTCTAATATGATCCTGGCTGAGGCGTTTTGGATTCGTTGGAGTTTCTTCTGGAGTTTAGCGGTAGTGCCTGCGTAGAGGGTGTTTCCGTAGTCCAGTCGGCTCGTGACCAGAGCATGGGTGACTGTTTTCCTTGTTTCGGTGGGGATCCAGCGAAATGTTTTTCTGAGCATGCGAAGAATGTTGAAGCAGGAAGAGGATACGGCGCTGACTTGTCTGTTCATTGAGAGTGAAGAATCCAGGATGACGCCTAGGTTCCGTGCGTGGTCTGTCGGGATGGGTGCTTTTCCGAGGGCTTCCGGCCACCAGGAGTCGTCCCATGCAGAGGGGGATGTACCCAAGATGAGGACTTCTGTTTTGTCTGAGTTCAGTTTCAGACGGCTTTGTTTCATCCATTCGGCAACTTCTTTCATTCCTTCGTGTAGGTTAGTTTTGGCGGTGCTGGGGTCATTGGTGAGAGAAAGGATTAGTTGAGTGTCATCCGCGTAAGAGATGATGTTGAGGTTGTGTTGGCGGGCGATGGCCGCGAGGGGGCTCATGTATACGTTGAAGAGGGTGGGGCTGAGAGAGGATCCTTGTGGTACGCCACAGATGACTTCAGTGGCCTCGGACTTGAATGGTGGGAGGCGGACTCTCTGGGTTCTTCCGGTGAGGAACGAGGTGATCCATTCAAGTGCTTTTCCTTGGATTCCGATGTTATTGAGGCGTTGTAAAAGGGTGCTGTGGCAGACTGTATCGAATGCTGCAGAGAGGTCGAGGAGGATGAGGGCGACTGTGTCTCCATTGTCCAGTAGAGTTCGAATGTCGTCTGTTGCTGCGATGAGGGCGGTCTCAGTGCTGTGTTTTGCTCGGAAGCCAGATTGTGAGGAGTCGAGGGATTTGTTGGCTTCGAGGAAGGCGGCGAGCTGGTTGTTGACAGCTTTCTCGATGACTTTGGCCGGGAATGGAAGGAGCGAGATGGGGCGGTAATTTTTGAGTTCGGTGGGGTCAGGATTAAGCGTCAGTATCACCACATTTAAACAAATAGTTAACAAATACACCAAACTATAAGCCTAGACAAGAGATAAAGCCAAAATGGCACAAAACAAGCACAGGCGGTCGGTTCTACCAACCTACACCTACTGGGGTCCACAACCCTATCGTATAAGTCATTAGCTCCATTGATTCGTACGTCTTGCGTTTAATCCGTCTATGAGCCTTTCCATCAAGAGACCAATTGCCAGCCTGGAAACAATCCTGGTCGGACCCTTACTGCCGTTTATGTGGAGTTTTTGAGGAAAGCATATTACACTTCCCATGCATCTGCCCTGTTGTCAGTCAGCTCTGACGGAAACTCCTTTAGCCAGTCTTTCGGGTCCTCCAGATAAGATCCTGACGCCCGGCTGTTATGTCCTTATTAAACAGCCATTGGCTCCAGCACTCGGATGAGGCAAAAAAGTTTTTAATACAAGTAAAAAGACTTCTATCCGTGCAGCAGGGGCACAGTGTGGGGCCAGTGAGGCCCAGTCCAGTTAATGGTACGTCACCAGCTTAGTAAACACAACCCTTGTGATACCTAGGCTGTGGTACCTAGCACTGAGTTTGTACTGGCTCACTTCACTCCAGGTATTGTGAGTAAATAACAGTTTTATTCTTAGGTGTTTCTTTGCTCACTCATTGTCTTCACCACTATCTAATTGTTATGTTATCTTGCACTTTGTGATTATCAAAATTGCTCTTTGAAATCCTGGTTGTATCTGCCTTTAGCGTTCATGCTCTGGATAATCTATGACGGCATATTTTGTAGCAGCGTGTTACTTTTATGCGCGATCTGGCCAGCAGGTTCTCGGTCATCGATAACAAGATTTTCTTGCAATGCTTTCGTAATTTTTAACTTCTTTACAGCAACTGGAGTTGTGCTTTGACTCCACATATTAAGCGGTGGTTCCTCACTTCGACTGCAAAAGATGTGACACACACAAACAGTTTGCTTGGACCATGGCAAACTGTTTGGCAGAGCACTGTCGATCTTCAGGTTACTTATCCCCTAACTTGTCACCAGTTGTAGTGTCTTCCCCAGCCTGAGTACCTGTAAAGGATTAAGCCACACATAGAGCTTAAATACATGTCATTATTCTTCTGCGTGTAACTACAAACCCAAAATTCTAAACCAGCCCTCAGTGCATTCTTCTCTAACACTTATGCCATAATTCTGCGGAGTCCACCTGGAGCCAAATGAGTTCCATAATTTCCAATTTGCATGATACTACAACAGGAAAGGTAGTCTTACGGAACAAGCAGACCACCATACCTGTGATTGTTTTTAATAAAGCAAACTTTTTTTGCTTAAATGCAGTCCATCTCCCCAAAGGAAAATGTTATGCATTTCAAAAAATAAAATGAAACATTTTAAGTTTCATTTTTTAAGAGAAAGCAGTGAGTGGTTCATGGGACCACTGCCTGCTCTTAAACATTATTTTCTTTAACATTCTCAAAGAGGTAGAAGTCCCATGGGGAACCCTTCACGTTTGTGAATGGGTTGCAACAATTTTGAATTGGTGGTAAAGTATTAGTGTTCTGGAACCAGAATTCAGTCGCCAAACATTAATACATACCATAAACACACTGTTTCCAAATAGCGAGTCACAAAAGCAAATTGCAACTCAAAAAACAAGTTACTGAATCACAATTTGCCGTTTGTACATTGAAAAAAATACTTTTTGATGGCGCAAATGGCCTCAATCGGGATCGGGCCATTTGTGACCTCAAAAAAAACTTTGTACATCTAATTCTCTTCTAGTATTGGATTAGTGACCCCGGTAGAGGTTTATACCTGTTTTAAGATTTCATCTTTTGGTGTGTTCTAGGGATTTGTCAATCCATTGGGTTTGTGATTCTTTTGTTCTTGCAAAGTGACCTAATTCAGTGTTAAAATGACTTTCTTTGAAAGACTTTCTCTTTTGAACTATTTGCCAGTACAATTGTGTCAAATCTTATAGGTATGGTATAATAGGAAACCCCAAAACATGTGAATGTTTGTTATAACATTAGCAAGTGTTTATCAATAATGAGATTTTCTATTGCTAATTGTATGGTGAACACATTGTGATAAAGCCAGTAGGTCCTGACCTTTTACAATTGCATAGAACATGAATGTTTTAGGTATATATAGGACTATTATGGCTCTAGGTGTTAGAGTATGCTGGTTCACCAAGTCTTAGGTGTGTCTCAGAGCTGAGGTCATTCTGATTTAGTTGACGTCTTTGACCTTTCATTAATGTGCACCCCCTGCAATCTGCTGGGGTTCTTTTGAGGGTGTTCCCACTGTGTTTTTGTCCAGACGTTTTGTAAATTATAGCAACAGTGTGTGTTTACTTTGACATGTATGAAAGTACTTTTCGTCTTTAAAGATGTAAAGAAAAAGCACTGAATGAACATTGATTTACTGAGTGTTATTTCTTCCTTGCAAAGTTGTGAGTTTCTAGCCCTGCGTACCTCCCTGAATGGGCCTCTGCCCACTCTGTATAAATACCATGAGAATCAAGTGTTAAAATGCATAGTCGCTAGTGTGAGAGTCTGTAACAGGTAATTATCCTTATTATTATAAATTGTGGTAATGAAGTAATGGAGGGCCCTATATTTGATAATTTGGATTTCATATAGGCAATTCCTGACAGTTGCGGTATGAATCCTTCAATGTTTAATGTGTATTTACTCAGAAAAAGCTTGTCCCAAGATCAGATTACCTATATTTTGGTCATAATAAACATCATCCTTAGAGATTTATCAAGGTATTTGTACATTGTTTGGAGTAAGCACCAAAAACATTCCATTAGTTTGACATTTTGTCTACGTTGGTATTGGTCTCTGCTTCAAATCCTCACATATTATTAGTGTTACTGTAACTTGACATAGGTTCTTTAATTGATTCTGGTTAAGGAAACGTTTGATTCCCTTCGATTTCATATGTGAACTAATCTGCTTCCTGGGTAGGCTTTGGGCGCTTTAGATTTGGGCTTTCTTCCCAAACTTTTTAGAGGTACATTCTCACCCATTCAATAAATGTTCTTATTAAGGGTGGAACATTCCCGTTGAAGGACGTGAATGTGGTGAGAACTCCCCTACAACTGATCAGGGTTTTTCTTATGAAAATAATTTCCTTCTGAAGAAAAAAAGACATCTGAAGTGGAAATAAACTTTGCCTTATAATTACCCCTGCACAATTGTACACTCTATTTATACAAGTGTAGATACCTATGTAAATAAGTAGTAAAAGAAAGCAGCAACAGTTGCAACATTCTAGGGGTACCCGTGGAAATCTTAAAAATATTACCAATTACTGCAAGATAAGGCTTAAATATATACAAGTAAATTCCTGACTTTTTACATCATTGGGTAGTTGGTTATCATATCTTCCAAATCTAATGAAAACACCTGTACCAAGAATCCCCCAAAATGTCTACCTGTACAAAGATTATCCTCATCCCTTTGCTTTACTATCCTGTTTGGAATTCTCCTGAAATTAAATATATTTCTGTTCCTAAGAGCTTTTCCTAAACAAGAAAGAACTGATGAAAATACAACCCTACCTCGAAGTGCGTTTATAAAATATTGCATTGAATGCAGTGTTTCAGTGTTTTTGTTTCTTACGGATTTATACAAATATCAGTGATGTAACAAAACTTGAGGGGGCACCCCTGCAAGGTAGATGTTGGGCCCCCGCAGGACTTAATCCAGAACTCTCAGGTCAGAATACTGTGCTGAGTGGGCCACTGGAGCTTGCCCTCCCACACCACAGAGGCTACCGGGGCCTATGTTACGCCACTGACAAAGAAATGTAGACCGGAAAAAAAATTCGAAGTTTATATTTAAGCATAGAAAGGGAAAAATACAGCAAATTGTGAAGCAATTCTTTTTTGACAGTGTTTTTACAAGTATTCTCATAAAATCGACATGCAAAGACTATGGGCCAATTTTGCTATGAGTATGGGTTACTTTCTTTTGTAGTATTCCTGGTGTGCTACTGGATTAATCCAGGACTTCAGGAGGAAGCCACAAGGACTACAAGAGTAAGTGACAGCAAAGTTTTTGTGAATTGGGTCCCAGATGTTCAGCATAGTAAACGAAGGCCTCCGGGAGAGACAGTCTGGTGCAGCAGTTCTTCTTTAAATTGGTTCCAAGAGGTGGATAGTATGCGAGGTGAGGAGTATTGAGAGGAGCAAGGATTGGGGGTGTATGGACATTGGTGTGAGAGAGGTTGGTAGTTTTAAAATAAATTAAGATTCTCGAAGCTCTTCATAACTATGCAAGCACTGAGGTCTCTTTCGTGTATTAAAAGAGATGGAGGAAATTGAGCAATAGGCCCAGAATATATATGTCCAGGAATGCTAGCACTGTCTCTGCCCACACGGGTGGCAAACACTTTTCGACTTGTAAGTAATTAAAAAATACTTCGAACTGCTGCCCCCTTAAGATTTTTTAGACTTCCTCAGAAATCATTTGATTGATAAGCCATGGGATAAACCTGAGGCTTTGGAGTGATCCTTTACTATTTCAGGTGTCCCTAAGCCTATCAACTACTTTCTGATGAAGATAGGAAGGAAGCCAGAAACATGTGTCCAGATATTCAAGCACTGGCTGGGGCCACACTGGTTGCAAACACTTTTCTATTTGTCAACTATTCACAAACACATGAATTTGATCTCCCATATTACAATAGGAGAACTGGTGCTGGCTTACTAGCAGTGTCCTCCATCCCCTTAATTGTTAGTCTGCTCCTGGACTCATTTGATTGATGAGTCAGAGTATACGCATGCATGCTTTGAGGTGATACTTAAGTTGATATATTCAATGATTCAATCAATCAGGGGTTTATAAAGCACACTACTCACCCGTAAGGGTCTCAGGGTGATGGGGGTGGGGGGGTGCAGCTCCAGCTCCGTCGAAAAGCCAGGTCTTGAGGTCCTTCCTGAAGGTGTACAGGGAGCATCTGACATTCACTGGGAGCTCGTTCCAGGTCTTGGCTGTGATGCAGAAGAAGGCTCTCCCACCTGCTCTGTTTCTGCAGATGTGGGGGATCTCTGCCAGGGCGAGGCCGGCGAAGCGGAGGTTACTCCTGGGTACATGGAAGGAGACTCTCTCGTTGAGGTATTCGGGTCCGATGTTGTTGAGGGATTTGTAGGCGTGGGTGAGGACTTTGAAAGTAACCCTCTTCTCAACTGGGAGCCAGTGGAGGTCGTGTAGGTGTTGGGTCATGTGTGTGTGACGCTGAGTCCCAAGGACGAGTCTGGCTGAGGAGTTCTGGATAGTTTGGAATTTGTGTAGGAGAGTTCTGTTTATTCTGGCATAGAGGGGGTTGCCGTGGTCAAGTCTACTGGTTTTGAGTGAGTGGTGACGGTCTTTCTGCATTTAGTGGGGATCCATTTGAAGGACTTGTGGAGGATGCACAGGCAGTTGAAACTAGTGGAAGCAACGGCGTTGATCTGGTGGGTCATGGAGAGGGAGGAGTTGAGGATGATGCTGAGGTTTTGTGCATGGTCAGTAGGGGTGCGTGGATTCCCAAGGGCGGGGGGCCACCAGGTGTTGTCCCAGGCGGAGGTGGAGAGTCGGAGGATGAGGACCTCTGTTTTCTCAGAGTTGAGCTTCAGGCAGCTGTCCTTCATCCAGGCTGTGACGTTATTCATTCCTTCCTGGAAGCAGAGCCTGGTGTTCTCGGGATTCTTTGTGAGCGAGAGCATGAGCTGGGTGTCATTGGCGTAGGATACTATGCTGAGCCCATGCTGTCTGACGATAGTGGCAAGGGGTCCATGTATATGTTAAAAAGCATGGGTGAGCGATGATCCTTGGGGTACGCTGCAGTTGATCTCTGTGGGTTTGGAGAGGAAGGAGGGAGTCTGACACTCTGGGCTCTACAGGAGAGAAAGGATAGGATCCAGTTGAAGGTGGCTCCTTGGATTCCTGTGTCATGAAGTCTGGCTGTGAGAGTGTGGTGTGAGACAGTGTCAAAAGCTGTGTAGATCTCTAGAAGGATGTGGGCTGCAGGTGACCCTGGTCGAGTAGCATGGGGATGTCATCAGTGGCGGCGAGCAGGGTAGTCTTGGTGCTGTGGTTGCTGCAGAATCCAGACTGGGAGGCGACGAGGATGGAGTTCCCTTCGATGAAGACGGTCAGCTGGGAGTTTACGAGTCTCTCAGTGACTTTGGTCGTGAAATGGAGGAGAGAGATGGGCTGGTAGTTTCTCAGGTCCTTTGGGTCAGCCGAGGGTTTCATGAGGAGCGGTTTAACCTCCGCCCGCTTCCAGTTGTTTGGGAGGGTGCCTGATCCAAAAGAGGCATTGATGGTCCATCCTAGTTCTGGTGCGATGGCGGCGGCCCAGTGGAAGATGTGCAGTGGGCAGGGGTCAGTCGGGGCTCCTGAGTGGGTTTTCTTCATGGTCGCAGTGATGTGTTCGATGGTAGTGGGGTTCCAGGTCATGATGGTTGGCTTGTCGGCCGAGGTGGGGAGGGGGGTGGTGTCCGGGGTCCGTTCGCTGAAATTGTCGTACAGGGCCTTGATCTTCAGATCGAAGAAGGAGCTGAGCTTGTTGCAGAGATCCTAGGAAGGTGTGATGTCCAGGGCTACGCTGGGGGGGGGGGGAGGGGGGGTTAGTGAGATGCTATAGGACGTTGAACAGTTCTTTGGCGTTGGTTACGTTGGTGAGGAGTTTGTTCTGATGAAAGTCAATTTGGTGTCTCTTATGCGATGGCGGTATTCCTTCAGGGCGCTCCTGTGTTTATTCAGTGCTTCTGCAGTTTTCTGGTTTTGACAGGTTTTCTCTAGGCATCTGTAGGAGCGTCTGGCTTCTAGTAATTCTGTGGTGAATCAGGCGGCCCTCAGGGGGCGTTGTTTGGCGGGGTGGTGGAGGGGTGCGAGCCTGTTGGCACAGCAGGCGATCCAGCGATGAAATTCTTTGGCTGCGGAGTTAGTGTTGGTTGTGGTGCTGGGGGGGGGGGGGTCTTGGAGGAGGGTGGTGATGAGGTGTTTCTCTGTGACCTTGCTCCAGTTCCTTTGTGGCTGGCGCCGGGCGGGCTTGGGTGCGATGGTGGTGTTGCAGTTGAAGTGTATGCAGTGGTGGTCCATCCAGAGGGGCTGGGTGGTGTGGCTCAAGCGGCTGTTAGCACTTCCTGTGGATGGGTGTGTCGACAAGCTGCTTCAGACCAAGGTTGGCAAGGTTGGCAAGGAGCGTGGTGGAGTCAGAGTCGCTGAGGTTGTCAAGATGGAAGTTCAGTCACTGTGTAGGACGTAGTTCATGAAGGTGATGGCATGGGGTGCGACGAGCTCTGCGATTGTAGTGGCGGACAGGGTGCAGGGTCCAGGGGGTCTGTAGGTGAGGGTGCAGCGTATCATGGCTCTGGGCTGGTCTGGATCTGGAAGTGGAGGTGTTCTGTGTTGGAGTGGGGTTCACTCATGCTGGAGGTGGAGAGTCAGAGGGAGATCTTGTGTACGAAGGCGAGTCCTCCTCCTGGGCGGGGGTGCGGTCCTTTCTCTGGATCTTGGGGATGGCAGTGGCGATGCCGGGGCCAGAAGTGGCATTGGTCCAGGTTTCCATGAAGAAGGCGATGTCAGGTGAGAGGTATCAAGCAGGTCCCAGATCTCTGCGGGGTGTCGGTGTAGGGAGCGTACGTTGAGGAGGATGCATGTCAGGACTTCGGCAGTGTGTGCGTCTGGTGGGCTTTCATCGGTGGGGGGACGTTGCTGACGGTGAAGGGATTTCGGCAGAGTGTCCGGGATTGAGTGTGTTGAGAGCGGAAGAATTATATCGGAGGGGTCTTGGAGATCCAGGGTTCCTGGCTCTGGCCACTGTCAGGATTCGGACAAGGGCAGATGGGTTTGCCTTAGGCACGACAGCTGCTCGACCGCACATCGGTCATCATCAAGTAGGGGATGACGTGCAGCTGGGAGGCGGGAGCGGAGGGGTTACGGTGGGAAGGGCGTGGGTGTGAAACGGAGGCAAACAATTGCACTATAAGGAATAGGGAATGGGGCAGCGATAAGTCACACAACAATAAGGGTATGGCAACAGAGATAAACAATAACCACTACAGGGGAAAAGAAATACAAGGTGAAATAATTAAATGGGCAAAATGCAGGGGAGAGTGGAAAAAACAGTACTGGCAGCATGCACCAGCAAGGCGCGGTCTCGAACCCTGCCTAGGTGGGACCAGAGGCAAAGGACAGCACGGTGGAGCTGCAGGGGAAGAGCAGCTCTCTGGCCGACGTTCAGGGGTCTTGCTCCTATTACTCCTCCTATCACTATTACAAATGGGATTTCAAGTTACTCCCTCAAACATACAAACTATGTTCTTCTGGAGATGGGCAAGAACCAAGAAATATTTGTTCAGAAATGCAAGAATTGGCTGGCCCACGTTGCTGGCAAACACTTTTCCAAACTGTTGCTACCATAATGTAATGGAAAAACCTTTGATAACTTGCGCAGAGTGCTTCTTGTTGGTTTTTAAATCTAGAAGCTCTCTGTAAAGCCTAAACGTATCAATGCATGATTATTCCACCAAGTGCATGTGTGCATTTTCTGTAAATATGCAAAAGTGACAGCTACTGAGGCTTTGTTTCCATTCAGAAAAATATTAAATGTGGATAAAATCTGACAAAATCATTACAAAATAAGGATGAATACAGAAGGAAATGGAAAAAAAGAATACCATGAAATGGAAAGCTTTAACTGTATTTCTATCTCTTCCACAGTTTTTGTGGGGCCAGGTTGCAAATATATTTTGAGGTGTAAGTTATAGGAATACATTTTAAAATGTGCAAGACGCAGTTGAAAAAATATGTAACTGAAATATAATTCAAAGAGAAAAAACATCTAGGTTGCATATAATTTTGTTTTAAAAACAAAAGCGTCACTTTTAAATCCCCTTCTATCCCCCTACCTGCGTATTTGCACAGCTTCTGTTCCTCGGGACTTTGCCCTCAGCCCCGGTCCACCGCGGCAGGAGCCGTTTGAGTGGAGGGCGGGGCCAAACTCTCACAGCTGACACGACAGGGGCGGGGAAGGTGCGGAAGCACTTTGGACTTCCCTACATCAAACCCATGGGCCACTGGACGCGCAGCAGACGCGCCACCGTCGCGCCGAAGGACCAGGGGCCAGGATCCCTGCCCTTAATCCCTTATCCCCGAGAAGAGTTCTCACCTACACTAGATCAGAACTTCCAAAAGTAAAGGACACGGCACTCCTGCAGTGCCAGCACCTGTTAAATATAGAACAAGCCCTGCATTGCCCGGTATGTAAGTTCCCAGGAGACACGAGGAACAACCATAGGCTCGACACAGAGGCCAAATGGAAAATAGCTAAGATGGGACTCATTAACTTCAGATCCCTACCCAAGCACGCACTAGAAATTAGTTTACTACAGGAAGAAGAGCACTTAGAGCACTGAAAGCTGGCTTAGAGACAGCTCAGCCCCAGATATTGCAAAAGCACTCCCCCTGGGCTACAAAATTGCCTGCCTTGATAGGGAAGGAGCAATAGGAGGAGGACTGGTTATTATACACCAGGCACAACGGGAGTGCATAATAGCACCTCTGCACATCAATAACGCCGAAGCTTGTGGCTTCAGATTATCCTTCTCCGCAACAACTCCTTTGCGGGGGGGGGCTAATCTATAGGCCCCCAGGACCCACCACCGGGTTCCTGGACTCAGCCCCAGACCTACTCGCAAGTATGCTTATAGAGAAAAACGCCATACCAGTGCTAGGCGACTTTAATCTCCATCAGGATGATCCCTACGACCCAGGTGCTAAGAGGTGCCTAACCGACATGGAAGCCTTACAACTCGCACAACTAGTCTCCTCCGGCACACTTGAGAAAGGACATATTTTAGACCCCATCTTTTCCAACGATCAAAGATTAAAAGTATCAGACCCAATCTGGATGCCTTGGACAGATCATGCCTTTATTCCATTTGAGCTCCAGATCCCCATTACCGCGCCTAACAAATCCAACACAGTCCTAGGACGGAAATGGCCCAAAATTGTGCCAGAGGCCTGGATCCTTGATCTGGAATCCTCCACACCCAATGAAACTAAAGATTTGCACGAGGCACATAGTAACTGGCATACATGGATAAGCAGCTCCATCAATAGGAACTTTAGGAAGCCAGGCCCCTTATTACACAAAAATACCAACCAATCCTCCTGGTTCTCCCCCACGCTAGTACAGGAGAAAAAGGACTGCAAAAGACTGGAGAGAGAGTGGAGGAAGTCGTATGACCCGAGCTAAAAACAACATATAGAGCGGCCATCCGGCGCTATCTAAGTAGCATCCGGAAAGCACAGGCCATCTTCTATGAAGAAAGAATTGCCAAATCCTCCAACTCCCCGAGGAAACTATTTAAGATTGTAAAAGCCCTCACTAGCCCAGCCCAAGATCCCAACAGCCCAGAACACTCCAAAGAAAGGTGCAATGGGTTGGCAACCTTCTTCAAAAATAAAATTGAAATTATCTATAATTCCTTCCAGCCCAAACCCCCAGAGTCGCCGGTAAACCTTCTTCCCACATCACCCGAATCACAAAGCCCTGCTCTGCCGGACGGAACAGTCCTCATGACTATCCCCCCATGGAATTAGAGCAGACAATAGCATTACTAAAAAAATCAAATCAGGCTCTCCCTCAGACCCGGCACCTCCTAACATTCTTGCCCAAGGTGGGGAAGCTGTTGCCACTCAACTGAGGAACCTCATCAACCTCTCCTTTGAGCAGGGCAAGGTTCCAAAAGAATGGAAACATGCTGTTATCAAACCTCTGCTAAAAAGCCACACTTACATCAAGCTGAACTTTCCAATTACCGACCAATATCCCTTCTGCCAATAGTAGACAAAATGGCAGAGAAACACGTTCATTCTGTAATCTCCACCTTCCTTGAAAATAATATTATAATCCACCAAACACAAATGGGGTATCGACCCAAGCATAGTACTGAGTCAGCACTGCTGGTGGTCACTGAAAAACTCAAATCCATCCTAGATCAAGGAAAAATGGCAGCTGTGGTGCTTTTAGATCTTAGCGCCACATTTGATACGGTTGACCACGCAGTGCTAACACAAAGAATGGAAGAAGTGGGCATAAAAGGTACAGCAAAAGAATGGGTGGCCTTTTTAAGGGACAGATCCTTCCAATGTGTGGAAGGTGGGTTCAAGTCTGATTCCTTCCCTGCTCCCTGGGGAGAACCTCAGGGCTCATCCCTGAGCCCTACCCTTTTTAATATGTATCTCAGTCCCCTAGCACTGATCATTCAAGAATTTGGTATCTCCGTCGTGTCTTACGTGGATGATACGCAACAAGTCTTTTCAATTTCAGACACCCTGATCTCTGACCTCGGACAGCTCCTCCCGTGTCTCGAGAGAATTGGATCCTGGATGCTAGACTGCAAACTTAAGCTGAATGGGGACATAACGGGGCTTATGATTCTGGGCAACAACCTGAATCCCCAAGTGAATATCCCATGGCCTGTTAGTTGGGGACCTCCACGTCACCCAAACCGGCCATAAAAAATCTGGGCATGTGGCTAGATAAAAATCTCACAATCGAGACCCAGGCTAAAAAGCTCTCTCTCCAGCACCTGTTTCAGGACACTACGCCTGCTCAGAGAGATTATGCCCCTACTCCCCGAAGATGGTAAAAAAACGGTGGTCCAGGCCTTAGTGGTCTCAAGGCTGGACTATGGCAATTCCCTCTTCCTGGGCTCCCCGAAATATGTAGTTAATCGTCTGCAAGTCGTCCAAAACGCAGCAGCTCAGCTACTACTAAACATACCCAGACGTCAGTCAATTACACCCAGACTGAAGGAACTTCACTGTCTCCCTGTTCAGGCAAGAATCAAATTTAAAGCACTCAATCTGGCTCATTGTGCCATATGCGGGAGGGGCCCTGCACTCATCCAAAAACTGGTTACCCACTACATTCCCCAACGACAACTAAGATCCAGCTCAAAATTCCTCATGAAGAACACTATTGCCAAAAGAGCCAGATGGGGGGGTAGATCCTTTTCCCATCTAATACCCAAACTCTGGAACAGCCTGGATCCCGACATCCGGTCCATCCAAAATGAAACCCAGTTCAGGAAAAAAATCAAGACCTGGCTTTTTCCACGAGGCTAGTCTCTCCCTCCTGCTATATTGCATCGTAGCGCTGAGATGCCCAAGAGTAGTCACGCGCTTTACAAATCCCATAAACATAAACATAAACATAAACAATTCAAAAAGAAAGAAACATCTAGCTTGCGTATATGTGGTTGTCATTTACTGATGTAGAATATGCCAACTTTTGAAAGATGTTTACATTCATTAAAAGCACCAAGATGAATAAATGTTGGCGTTCCCAGGAAGTGTCAAAGTACTGGTCAGACAAAATAAATAAATTAAGGTGAAAATGCACAAAGCGTTGGCAAAAAACTGGAATAAAAAAGAGACAAGGTTTCTCATGGCAAGGTAAAAGTAGATTTACTTATTATGGCCGAGAGACCAGTCACCTCCGTTGAGCTTGCACAAAGCTGCATATATGGTTGAAAAAGTGATGACTTAAACACAGTTGTCTACAAACGCCAAAACATCGGTCAAGAAAAGTACGTAGGTGACAAACATAATTTTACAAAAACATCACATCACCTGTGTCCTTTGAACTTGCAACCTTTTTTCTACATTCTGTCTATAATAGTTCTAACAAAGCTGTAATTTTAATGAAACAACCTTCTTTCCCTGAGACTTCTTATCTGACTCTGCATGCTCTAGACTAAAGTCGCCTTTGTTCAACATTTTGTGAACAACGTCTCAAGTAACAATGAGAATGAACTCTGCTTGTGTGCTGTGATTATCATTTATTTAAGGCTTGTTAAAAACATCATGCTTTTCTATTTAACCGAGAACCTGCTAAAGTTGTGTTTCAGCTTTTTGGTAAACTTTAACCTACATTGCATCTTTATGAAACTAAGGCATAGATTGCTCTTTAACCACGTTTTGCTTTTGCATTGCTCTTAACTTATGTATGTGGTAGCATTTATTTTTCCTCTTAACACTCCCCCCGTTCTCTAATTCGGGATCTGCACTTGGTATCAAATGATATTGTCAGGGAGGGCCAGGCCACGAACCCAATTGCACATGGCAGGCCACCCTTCCCAGTTCAATAATACACCAAGGTTATGGAGAGGAAGAGAAAGGTATTCAAAGCGTTAAACCTTTCAGCACACCCTCTCCTATGCAGACCGACGGGGAGCCCGCCTACCGAGGGAACCTATAAGGCAGAGGTCTTCAAACTTTTTTAGGTTGAGCCCCCCCCAGCTGATTTTTTTTAGATGTTGGGCCCCCCAACACCTGACAGAAATTTCTGGAATCTGGTACACTACATGACCGACTGCCATGCGCATATTATGGCCCATATCCGGAAAATAATGTTCAACACAATGAGTGTTTAGTAAACTGCAGGTTTGTGAGTGGGTGTGGTGAAATGACAGAGGCGTATTACGCAGCCCAAAACATAATTTTCCAAGATAAAATGTGCGCAAATTATTTTTACTAGAAGTTTGTTTTACACAGGGCATAGATTAATAATAACACCACCAATATGAATGTGACGGGTGTGCCAGTGTTTAGCCACATTTAGACCATAAATCTGTGGGTGGATTTTTGCTCCTGCCATCCTCAGGTTGTGCTCCACATCCAGTCTTGAACGGTACTTAGTCTTTAATACCGCAAGTGCTAAGAACCCAATCTCACAAACTCCTTAATAAATAAATAAATAAATTGTAAGATTTAACCCACTATAAGGAACACATCATGGGTGTTTCATTAAGTGGAACTTAAAATATGGAATCTGACTTTGCTTATGGGGGCTTTGCATTCAAGTAGCAGTTGGTTGTCACGCAAAATGTCATATGCATGATGTATAGGTCCCACACATGAGCACACATAGAATACAGAATAGTAACACATAGGCAAGGGAGTAGCCAGACAATTTAAATACCTCCCACTCTGAACTACAGCTCTTATGGCACCAAGAAAGCAAAGTAAGTCATCACAACCCTCCCCATTTATCATGTACATTTTGTCATCTATTAATTCTTTCACCATTCATTCTGTCCTTCCATCTATGCGCCATCCATATCCAAACCATTTCAAACATTTGCAAACCTATCCATCATCTATCCTCCCATCCATCATTTCACTCATCCATCTCTCCATCCACCCTTTCACTCATCCATCTGCCATCCATCCTTTCACCCAATCCATCCCTTCACTAATCCATCCACTCATCCACCCATCCATCCATTCACTCGTCCATCCATCCTTTCAATTACTCATCCA
The DNA here is from genome assembly GCF_964263255.1 of Lissotriton vulgaris. NCBI lineage: Eukaryota > Metazoa > Chordata > Amphibia > Caudata > Salamandridae > Lissotriton > Lissotriton vulgaris. The sequence continues at coordinate 806,830,714 of NC_141689.1, read as the reverse complement.
TCCACCCAGTCACTCATCCGTCCACCATTCAACCTTTCACTCATCCATCCTTCCTTTCTTCCTGCTCTCCACCCTCCCTTTCACTCATGTATGCATTTTTTGACTCATCCATCTTTATGTTCTTCTTTTCACTCATCCATCCACTCTTCCACCATTCACTCATCCATCCAACGATTCACCCATCCAGCCATCCTATCACTTACTCATCCATCCACCCAGTCACTCATCCATCCACCCATTCAACCTTTCACTCATCCATCCATCCATCCATCCATCCATCCATCCATCCATCCATCCATCCATCCATCCATCCATCCTTTCTTCCTGCTCTCCACCCTCCCTTTCTCTCATGTATGCATTCTTTGACTCATCCATCTTTATGTTCTTCTTTTCACTCATCCATGCACACATTTGCCCATCCATTCTGCCAATCATTCATCCATGTTTTCACTCATCCATCTATCCATCCTCCCTTTCCCTCTCCATTCCCCTTTCACTTAGTCACCCATCCTTCTATCCACCCTTCACCCATCCATCCACTCATCCATTTACTCATCCACTCATGAATCCATCCTCCCTTATACTCTTCTATCCATCCTTTTGCCTATCTACCCTCTTCACTCACTCATCCATCCTTACATCCACCCTTTCACTCATCCATCCATCTATCCATTCATTCACCCTTTCACTTATCATTACATCAATCCATCCATCATTTCTCTCATCCATCCACCCATTGACTCGTCCATCATCCACCCTTTCATTGATCCATCCACCATTTCACTGATCCATCCACCCTTTTACCCATACATCCACCATTTCACCCATACATCCACCATTTCACCCATACATCCACCATTCCACCCATACATCCACCATTCCACCCATACATCTACCATTCCACCCATACATCTATTTATTTACCCTTTCTCTCATCCATCCTTCCACTCATTCACTCATCTATCCATCCTTTCCCTCATCATTCCATTCACCCCTTCACTCATCCATTCATACGTTCACTAATCCGTCCAGCTAAGGCTTCCTTGTATAACACATTTTGTCTGCAAAATGTCTGTAATACACATTAAATATGAATGATAAAAAAATATTTACAACATTTTGTTTAAAAATTACTCAAGGTCATGAGGGCAAGACTCTGTAGAACAGAGCTGGCTCTTTCACTCCCCCCGCGCCCCCCCCCCCTTCACTCCCACCCCCTTTGAAAGGCTGGGGCCCTGGGCCTGAGCCCACTTTGCCCATGCCTTAAAACTTCTCTGGAAACTTTCAGCCAGATTCATCAAAGACCCGTTTTGCGAGTCTTTAATAGCGATTCATAAGGAATCGCTATTACAGACTTGCAAAATGGGATTCATGTAGGAATCGCAAAATAAGATGCGATTCCTACACAATCCTTATTTGCGATTAGCAAATTGCTAATCGCAAATAAGGAATAACTCCCCATTCATTCCTATGGGCCAAAAGGGCCATAGGAATGAATGGGGAGTATTCCTTATTTGCGATTAGCAATTTCCTAATCGCAAATAAGATAGCGATTTCAAGGGTGCCAGGGGTGTCCAAAGGACACCCTGTGGCACCCCTTAAATGCAAATTTAAACAGGTGTTGCGCACACACATGTCCAAAGGACATGTGTGTGTGTAACATGCAAAAGAAAAAAATGCACTAAAGCGCTTTTTTCTCTTTTTTCGCAATTTACCACGAAGTCAGACTTTGTGGTAAATTGCGACCAAATATTGCGAATTCGCAATTTCAAATTGGTTGATGATTTGCATTTAAGGAATCTCTATTAGAGATTCCTTAAATCCAATTCCTCGCAAATATGCGATTTCGCTAATTGCGATTTTTGCATTTGGGATGATGAATCCCAAATGCAAAAATTGCACTCGCAAAGGGCCAGATTCTCAGAATCTGGCCCTTTGCGAGCGCAATTTTGCTTGATGAATCGGGCTGTTTGGTCCTTTCTGGGAAGTGCTAACTCTCCCAGGAGGGGGTTAATTCACAGAGCTGACAGCTTCAGCTGCAGTGGGAGGCAAAGGGTCTCCTCTGCTAAAACCAAAAGTGTCTGTTTGCTTTCGTTTTTAGCAGAGGAGACTCCTTGCCTCACACTGCAGCTGAAGCTGTCAACACTGTGAATTAATCCCCTCCTGAGAGAATTACCCAGACAAAAGGACGGGCAAGTAGTGCCCCATCGATTTCCCTTAGCACTCCCCTTCAGCCATACCAGAGTTCTCCAAACAAAGGGAAGATTGGAGTGGAGTGCGTGCCCCCCCCTGGGATGGTGTTGTGCCCCCCCAGGGGGGCACACCCCACAGATTGAAGAACTCTGCTATAAGGAGACCCGAGAAAACAGAAGTTCACGAGAGGAACGAGAGAGCTACGGGGAGGAAGGAGGAAATAGCTGGAAATCAGGGGAAACCGAGAGAGACAGAGTCAGCAAGAGATCTGGTGGCAGGAAAAACAGAAGTAAGAGTGAACAAGGTTGGGAACGGTGCCACCGTGGAAGATGCTCCAGAAGGCAGGAGCTAAGATTGGCGGACGCCCCCAGGAGATGCGTGCTTGCCACTGAAACTCTGGAGAGTTATAGCTTCAGCGGTAAGTGAACTGGTCGGGGAAGGGGGCGGCACCTGTGACCACAGTATAGGAGGGGGAGATCTGTAGTTCGGGGACTACCTTTAACTAGTGGGTGGGGAGAAAGAGGGAAACAGAGAACACTCACAGAGAACTGAGAAAAGGTGACATTGGTTCTTGTTGGTTTATTTGGATATGTCTATTGTGCATGAAAGTGAAAGAAAGTCAGCTACGTATCATTATTAAATAAAGCTGCCAGATACCTCAAAGGAATAAAATAAACAATCAGCCACCATTGGTGAATGCATGTTTTTTCCTTGCGGAGGGGCTTATCAAGGCCTCTTTGTTTTCCTTTTCCTGTCTAGTTGCAATTTATTTTCCTCTACACAGGTAACTCGATACGGAAAAAAACTGAAGGAGCTTAACTTTGCACTTAAGTTTGCCCATGTTTCCATTTTTTCACTCCAGACCCATACTCAGAGCAGTAAACCAGCAAGATAAATATTTTCATGCTTTCCACTGGGTGTGGTGAAGGTTGCTGAAGAGAAAAAGAAAGTAAGTCTTATTACTTACTGCCAATTTCTTCTCTCTTTGAGCTTCCTGGAGAACTATCCATCGGTTGAAGACCATCCTGTAAAAAGAAGAGAAGAGTTTATCATGACATCGAAGGAGATTTTATACTTCTAGCCTTATAATTCTGTTCAGACTTACAATCATTAAATAAACAAGCCAAAATTGAGAACCGTATCCGGCCTCCTAGCTTCTGTTTCCACCCCTCCCTCTGACAGATATGTATTACCCTGAGCATCTGCTACTTGTATAGGAGGCCTGACCATGAACATCCCTCCCTCCTTTGTGCTCATCCTCTTACAGCAAGCTATACCAAATTGGAAAATGCAACATATCTAAAGAAACACCATATTAGGGAATAATAAAACTTTAAACAGTCCTGACATCAAGGATGGTAACCAATTGAATCAACCCTTACACCATTCACCCGGGGCACCTCCCTCAACCACCAGTTTCCAGAATCACCTTCATTAGTTCCCATATGGTTATTTGTAGCCATTGAGCAGTTGCTTTTGCCTGAACTAATGGTAAAGCACTTCCAATGAAGAGCTGGGCATCATTAAACAACCTATGCTCTTGGGTAACATATTTCCATGTGGCAGTGCCATGATATTCTGCAGCTCTTCTCCTCTGGTGGTGATACAACAAGGTTGTTGGACGGCTCATAAGGTTATCATGTAGTTTGTAAATATTGATTCCCAGCATGACCAAGAGTAGTGTGTGCAAAGTAACCAACAAACAGGGGCCATTCCAGTTAGGTGGCAAATGGGTGTACAGCAGTTTTCTACACTGCCAATAATAATCGAGGAGCTGTCGGTGTCCCCCTTCATGTCGGCGTTATCTATTATGGTATTGCAGTTGCTATTTTTTCCTACATTCACTGTGCCATTTCCTCTGAAAACAGAAAAAGACAGATATTAATCTCATAACTATCCACAGGCTTACTATACCATCTAACCAAGTGTATCGCACAATATCATGATTCCATATACGGGCACAATTTCCTATTTTATCCTGACTAATGCCAGTGCCATTTCACTGAGATATGGCTCTACAGGGAAACTCAATATCAGAATGCCAATGGCCATGGGCATAATCTGATCCAGTAATTATGAGTCCTGGCCTATGAGCCCAATCCAGAATAATGGGATTTACTAGTTAATTTTTACATTCAGTGGGCAGGTATGTCACTTAAAAAAGCCTACATCTAAACCTGTTTCTATCTATCCTGTAGTTTTGTTATAACCTATTCTCTGCATTTGCCCTATTTCATTCTTGATGTCCTATCTATATGTGATAGTATGTCAAGTTTCTACAAGGGAGTCACACTTTGCAGTGTTAACTCTAAACTGTGCTACTCTAACATTTGTTGGCATGTTCCGGCTTTAATTCTACAGAGATAAAAGTGTAGGAAGCATAAAGCTGTCCCCAGGGATATATCTCTAGTTAAGTGTATTCTATCTGCTCCTGTGGCATTGGGTATCAATGAGCAAACAAAGCATGATCCATTGGTGTGTTCTAATCCTATTACTGTCAGATGTTGGTACCACATGATGTCTAACAAGCTGGCATGAATATGTGTGTAAAATAGTGGTTAGATCATAAGCGTGCATTATTATAGAAATGTAGAAGCAGTATAAAAAGACACAAAAGGAAAATAAAAATACATGGGCCATATGTAGGAAGCTGTATTGCGATCGCAATCACTGCAAATCGCAAAATTCAGGCTGTATGCGATCACAAAACAGACCGTTCCTATGTAGGAAAGGTTACCGCAGCACAAAAATGGGAATCGCTAATTTAGCGATTAACATTTTTAGCGTACCTATGATTCTGCGAATTAGTTTGCAAAATCGCAAACTGCGGCACATCATTTGCGATATTCGCTACTACCGTTCTCGCTAAATGCGAATTTGCAAATTGAGATGTAGGGAAAAAGTTGCAATTAGCGATTTTACGAAATTCGCAATTTTGCACCTCTCAATTACCACCAACTCTGAGTAGGTGGTAACCAGGTGCTACCTATTTAAACAGACCCACAATGCCACTGGGGTTTCCCACCATGGCTGGTCTGTATGTGATAGCCAGGAGTCTGCGAATCAGAGATGCTACACAGAGAAGGAGACGCCAGGAAAGGATCTGCATTGCATGCATCACCCTCTTCCAGCTGACTAAGGTGGAGATCCATGTGAACTACAGGATGCACCCAGACAGCAACCTGGATTTGATAGAGGAGCTGACGCCCATAATTGAACACCCCACACGCAGGGCACACACCATTTCCACCCATTCCAGGTTCATTGCTCACTGCACCTCCTGGCATCAGGGAGTTTTCAGGAGGTGATAGCCACAGCAGGAGGGGTGTCTCAGAGTGCACTTTCGCGCTTCTTCCACACTTTCCATGATGCAATGGTTCAGAGGCTGCATCACCACATCCAATTTCCCAGCACACAACAGGCACTAGATCAGACCAAGCAGGAATTCTAACAAATAGCCCAATTCCCCCACATCATTGGCTTCGTAGATTGGACCCATGTTGCACTCTCACCCCCAACACAGAATGAGTATGTGTTTAGGAACAGGAAGTCATATCATTCCCTGAACATCAAGGTAGAGTGCAACGCCAAACAAATAATCACAAATATTGTGGCAAAATATCCAGGAAGCACACACAACTCATTCATGTTTCGCTACTGTGGATTAAATTGCAGACTCACCAATGGCGATTTTGGAGAGGGCCATCTGCTAGGCAAATGCATGGCTTAGAAAACACACAACCAGTAAAGATTTGAACTGGCAGGACAGCATTGAACATAAATCTACTTATACCCTGCAGGTGACAGTGCGTATGCTGTACGTGACTACATCCTCACACCGTACCTGAATCCAGCCACAGCAGGTGAATAGAGGTACAACAGCGCCCACAGAGCCACACTCTGTGCCATTGAGAGGACCATCAGAATCCTTAAGAGCCGTTTCCGCTGTCTCCATAAGAGTGGAGGTGCACTACAGTACAGGCCTGAGATATGTTGCAAAATCGTGGTTGCCTGTGGAATGCTCCACAACTTCGCTACCAAGAAAGGCACCCCTTTGTATCTGACAGATTCAGACACATCAGATGAGGAGGGACCAGCTCCATGTCGTAGACCAGCAGGTGGGGCCGGGGCGTCTGCCGGGAGCCTGAGACAAGATAAGATCACACAGAACTACTTCTAAGTGAGCAAAGCGGACACAGTGCACAGAATGGTGCTTAATCGTGATGTTTTATTTCGTTTGGTGCAGGAATACATCTGTCACACAGCGTGACTTTATTGTGATTGCTTGCACAAGTTTGTGCCACAGTGCAAGTATTTCCATCAGCCAATAAGTCCATATGGAATGTGTTGCCTCCCACATAGCCATAAGTCCCTGATGTGTGTTTACCTCCTACGTGCATGCCCTGTTGCCCCTTGCCCAGGCTGCTCACTGCCCTCCCTGGAGTCATCATCTATTCTCCCCTGGCGCATACTCCAGCATCTGTACGGTGGAATTGGTGAAGTGATGCTGCTCCTGTTGAACTGTTCGTCCGTATCCATTGGCTAAGTGGGCCTATGCCACCTGTTGCAGCTGTGCACTTCTGGTCCACAGCATGTGTAACCTGCACCAGGCCCCTGCCCACATCCTGGCAGCAGTGGGCTATCTCATGCTGCATACTGACACATCTTCGGGCCAGCAGGAATGTGGGGGTCGACTAGCAGTTTACAGCTCTTGTGTACAAGTCCAGCGGGTGTGATGATGATGTCTCTCCCTGCTCCTGGCTGCCCTGTCCCTCCTTATCTCCCTGCACAGTCCTTCCAATGCACCTGTCATGGCAATTACACCAACCCGCAACTCTGTCATGTTATGATTGTATGCAGCCAATTGGCGCTGTATTGATCTTATTTCTTTGACTATTGCAGCCTTCAAGGCACGAGAACATCAAGTCTTTGTCGACAGGAGCAGTGCTGGTGGACGGCCGTGCCCTGTGTCTCTCGACCCACTCCCTTCTCTGGATTGTACAGGGGACTGTGTTGTCTGCTGTCTCTGGACTGGCTGTGCCTCTCCTGCTGTTGCCTCTGCCTCCAGCAGTGGTAGAAGTGGCACTATGTTGCGCCGTCTGAATGGCGCAGGGTTTGCTGGTATCACTTCGCCCTGTTCCTCCTGCCCTGCCTCGTCCTCATTTTCTGGTGTGTCCTCCCCTTCTGCCACGGTTTTCTGTGTTGTTGGTGGTGCTGTGAATATAAATGCACAAATTAATTCTGTGTCCTGTCTCGCATTTATAATGCATTAAAGTTTACATTTTTAAATTCACATGAGTACTATCTGTCAGTTTTCTTCATTTCCTGAATGACTCATCCCTATTCCACCTTGCTGTGTCTCACTGGTCCAGGTATCAGTGCATGTGCCTACATCACCCATAATGCATTTCTGGGTGTGTTTGTGGAAATGTACTGGAGTTGCACTCAGGTTGTGAGTGGTTTGGGTAGGTATCAGGGGGTTTTGGCATGCATCTTACCGTGTCTGGGTGTTCGGAGCTGTCCAGGTCAGCTACCCCACTCACACTCTAAGGCTGCAGGGTGCCCTCCACAAGCTCCTCTACGGGCATTGGGTCTGTTGCTGTGGATGTCTCACCACTGGTCTTTTTGGCCTTGGCCAATCTTGTAGCCACCCTCTCCTTTGACCTTTGCTGCATGTCATACCACCTTTTTCTGAGGTCTTCGACTGAGCAGTTTGTCACGCCAATTGCATTAACTTTCTCCTGGATGTCACTACATATCTTTCGTTTTCGTGCCTCTGGCCTCTGGCGTAGTGAACTTTTTCCAAACAGGAGGTCATAGCTGCTGACGATTTCCTGGGTTAGGACCTCCAGCTCCCTTTCGCAAAATTTTTGTTTCCTCTTTCTGGGATTTTCTTCCTGCTGCTTCTCTGTCCCCTGGGACTCCATTTCTCCTGCTTTCAGTTGCTGAGCACAAATCTCCAACTCTCTTCACAAGCTCTCACTCAGCTTTTGGCTCTCACTCAGCTGCTGGCTATCAGGTGCAGCATGGGCAGTCACACTTCCTGGTTGTGATGTCATCATTCTACACCTGAATTACAGATTCCCGGAATTGCGATTCCTTAATTGCGATCTCACAATTAAGGAATCGTAATTTGAGTAATTGCTATGTGATTCTGCGAATTATTGGGGACTCGCTATTTTAGCTACATCGAAATTTGAGATTCTCAAAATGCGGTTCGCGAAAAATAGCAATTTCAGAATCGCAAATTCAGTTTTACCTACATATGGCCCCATATCTTTCTACTTGTAGCATTGAAAAATTGATCCAATGTAGAGGTGGGGGATGGAGTCTTCACATTTTCAATCATCTTCCCCTTCTTTTCCCCTTTACATCAATGGTGGTGTTTGGTGTCCAATAGGTGGATCAAGGCTTCTTGCCGTTGACTTTGACTGCTGTGGGAGTAGTCATCGTTACAAAGAAAGATCTGTTGAACTTGGGATCCATCCATTTCTGGACACAGTTATGAATGTAAAATTGCCGGCCAGTCATCACAGTGTTACCTACTGGTCATCGGTAAGTACCTTTCTCCAGACACCTCTTTAGAGAAGAACTTAGCAGCTCTGTTAGCTCAGACAAATATGGTGTATTGTGTTTTTGGTGCTACATCTACAAAGGATTTTGGCACTTGTATCTAGGGTGTTAGAGAAATCGATGCATATATATATAAATGTATTTTATTTGTGCCAGCTCATCTGTTGGGTAAGAACCGCAAGAGCACACAATTCAGATTCATGAACAAAGAGATGAAAATTGTTATTAAAGTCAGATAGAACCCAAGTGGGAGATTTGCACACAGTTTGACAAAATGCAAGAAAGCTGATTACATAATCTGATGTCTACAAGGCTTGTCCTTGCAGGTAAGAGTCAGTCAGTCAAAATACTTTTATTCGATTATTAGAAATCAAAAAAAGACATAGATACAAATACATCACAGCGTATAAACAGCAGCAGACCATCGAATACAAATACAGAATAAATATAAATTACACATGAATTAAAATTAGCATGATTAAAAACGTTCTCAGTATTTCATTTAAAAACAGCAATAACCAATGTTCAATTAATTCATGTACTAAAAGGGGTACCCCGTAACCTACATCGCTTCTTGTTGATACGGGCACACGCTACCAAATAGCTTGCTACATGGAAAGTGACACGTGCGCTAGATAGGAGTTGCAGAAACAGGAGAGCGGACCTCACCTGGAGAAAACCCGCCCCCCTCAGGATCGGCAGCAAATATTTTTTCCTACTTTCTGCATAATGATCACAAAACATCATGAAGTGTTGCGTGTCCTGTATTGAAAAGTTATGACAATCACAAGGTTTAGCCTTTTCTGGTGTGTCCCAGGTAATAAAAGAGCCCAGCGTAAAATGTATTAGATTAAAACGAAATCTAGTTAAAAGGTACCGATGATACGTCTCGTTACCAGAGTAAGGTAGGGTTCAAGCCCCGGGGCAGTTATTAGAGCATAGTTTCTTCTTACAAACGGTTTTTCCATCTCTGTTACCTCCCGCTCAACTGTAAACAGATTTAATAACGCAATTTTAATCTCCCTTATATCCTCCCTTTTAATACTCCCTGGAGAATGAAAGAGCTCTGGTCTTCCTAGTTTTGTCAACATAGCCTTAATATAGACCGGCCATGGGATCTTATGAGCTCTATCCAGAGCAAGGCAGTCCGTAAGAATCATATGATTTAGGGAGATTTCCTGATTGAGCCAGGTTTTAATCCAGCAAATTACAGGAGCGAATTTCAATAAATCTGTAACAAATCCCAACCCCAGCTCTGAGTGAGTTGAAAAGGTAGGAGTGGACTGTGTACGGAAAGAAGTGATCTCAAGAATTTATTCTCCACCTTCTGGATGTTATCCTGATTTGTATATCCCCAAATAGCAGAGCCATAAGTGGCTATTGACAAGCATTTTGCTTTGTAGACTTTAAGTATGGCCTCCATTGGTCTCGCTCCCATCCGGTTGGCGAATCCCAGCAGAGCCGCAGACGACCTGGCTACTGCGTTGCTTTTGGACTTCTGTTGGGGACCCCAAGTTCCTTTATCATCAAAGATGACACCCAAATAAGAAAAGATAGATAGGTAAGAGTCAACAATACCTTTGTCAATAAAAGAAATTTGGGCTTCAATAAATTGTTTTCATATGCTCTTAATCCAATTATATCCACCCTTTCAACACCAGGTTACTGTTAGAACTGGGGGTCTCTAGTTGGCATAGGTAGGTACCACTGTCCAAATAGGGACCCTTGCTTCTAGTCAGGGTAAGGAGGAAACACTCTTAGATAACCTCTGCTCACCCCCTGGGATGCGATACCTTGCGTGGATTCCGGTGCACAGGTTTTCGTGGAAGCGGCTCGCAAAAGGGACGATACGACGATCTTTGGGGCAGCGACGATCTCCGGTGCTGCGACGATGCGCGGCTCAGCGGCGATCTTCTACTCTTGCGGCCCCTCGATGCGATGGTTCTCTGATGACTCTCGCAGCACCGTGATGCGGCATTCAAGCAAGCGGTGCGATGATCTCACTCACTGATGGCACGTTCTGCGACGATGCTCGCAGCAATGATACTCTTCCCGCACCGGTCTGGTGCATCCCGCAAACAAAGGATGTGACTGTTCTGGCAGCGGCAACAGGTGCTACGACGATCTCGGCCTTCGTACTGGCGGGAATTTCCTTGCACTGACGGGGATGCGCTCTGCAAGCGAGTAATGCAATAAACTTTGCAGAAAGTTCTTTAAAGCTTGGTTTCCAGCTTCCCAACACAAGTACAACTTCCAGAGGCACCACATATGGGCCATGGACTCAAGGAAGGACAGAACTCTCTCAGCAGGGTCCAGGAAAGCTGGGGGTAAAGTCCTTTTGGTCCTGGGACTTCTTAACAGGGAGCCAGCTCTTCTCAGACCCCTGGAGATTTCTTTAAGCATGGGTACACAGCACAAAGCAAAGTCCTTCCCCTCTCCTTGGCAGCAAAGCAACAGCAGGTCAGTCCAGGAGAGCAACAGAAGGACAGTCTTCTTTCTTCAGTTTCAGCTTTCTCCTTGGCAGAGGTTCCTTCTTTATTCTAGGATGATATAATTTTCAGTAGTAAGCGGTCCTGTACTTATACCCCTAAAAGTCTTTGTTCCCTTTGTGCAGGAGGGCTCTGAGCCCTGTCTAAACCAGTAAACCAGTTCTGCGTGTTCCTTGAGCACTTTGTTTTCCTGGCCTCTCCTTTCCTTTCAGAGAGAGGGGCAGGGTCATCAGCCGCCTAGCAGGAGGTGGAGCCAGCATTGTGGAAGGCAGGCACAGCCCTATTCAGGCCCAGGTGCTACCGCCTCCCTCCACTCTAGATTCAGATGGAGCTATTCAGCCCAGGGATGGCCCACTCAGCCTCTGGGAGCCACCCAGCCCCTGCCACTCACAAACCAGACAGTCAATTCACAAACAGGCCAAGGCACACAGAAAAGTCAGACAAGAGAACAGCAACTTTCTAAAACTGGTGTTCTCAAACACATGATTTAAAAACCACCTTTCCTAAAAGATGTGTTATTAAATTCTGAGTTCCGGGATACCAGACTTTTATGTCCTACCTTGCTCCTATGGGAAGATATGCTGGTAGCCACTGTAGCCAGCATTCCCAATGATAGCCTTACAATAGTGAAAAACAAAAATGGCTGTCATTCACTACCAGAGCATGTCACCAGCACTAGTATATGCTCTACGCTTTCTGGTAGCGACCCCCAAACTCTGGAACTCCCTACCCTTGTCAATCAAAACCAGTCCCACCCTCATCTCCTTCCAAAGATCTTTGAAGACCTGGTTATTTGATCAATGATTCCATTTGCTGGCCTTTGTCCCTTGAAGTTCTAATGCGCCGAGACACCCCAGGGTATTTGTTGCGCTATACAAATTTCGTAAACATAAACATAAACATAAACATACCTTTCACATACACTGCACGCTGCCTAAGGGGGTACTTTGGGCCTTCCATAGGGGTGACCAATGTGCACAGAAAGGGAAGGATTAGGCCTGGCCAGTGGGGACACTGACCAGGAGGACATGGCAGTTCACAGACTGCACACAGGCATTACAATGGCAGGCCCAAGACACCATTTTAGGGCTACTCTTGTGGGTGATACAATCAGTGCTGCAGGCCCACTAGTAGCATTTGGATCACCAGCCGTGGCACACTCAGTGCACTTTACTAGGGACTTCTTGGTGTTACAAATATGCCAATCATGGATAACCAATTACAATCACAATTTACACAGAGAGCACTTGCACTTTGATACTGATCAGCACTGGCAAAGTGCCCAAAGCATCTATACCAGAAAAAACAAAATCCAGCACAGCATCAAAAATACAGGAGGCAAAAAGACAGGGTAAACCACGCCAAAGATGACAGGTCTAACAGTTACCATACACAATTACTGATTGGTTATATTCAAAACATCACTATATGCGTTCATCATTCACACTGCTGCTTTTTTAGGCCTTTCCTTTTAGTGATGTACATGATGTTTCCCATGGGCCCTCATGGGATATGCCATGCAACCATTGTGTGAAGGGAACTATTCCATATTATTTACCTTAGCTTTATTATTTACTACTTGTCCTTTTGTTAAATGCATCTCAATTTTGTACAAGAAAGATCCCACAATCAGAAAGAGTAGCCATGTCAGTATGTTATAATCAATTACTTTTCTTGCAATGTCGTTTTTGTACCATTTCTTAGTGACCAGGATGTCCACTGATCCAGGTCGTGGCTGCACAGGAGTGGGTGGATCAATGAAATTTGTTTTACCCTTCCTCACCATTACTAATCTGATAGTTCCTCTAGAAGATACCTCACCAACGGTTGGACAACGACTACAGGGTTTTTACAATTTGCAAAAAACTCCTCTCTTCTGATGGGATCTGATGGGATCAAAGTTACATTTAGTTATCTGTTTTAAGAACTCCTCTATCCGAGTTATATCGAAATCCTGCTGAAAATCACCCTCAAGATAGTTATCTATATCCCTGCCTACAATTTCAATTAATTCTTCCTCTCTCTCTGTGTTTCAGGGTATTGCTTCTTTTAGCCCACAATCTTGAGGGGGTGCAGTTACATTGATGCATGTTGTCTGGAGACCTAAAGGTAATGTACAGTCATTATGCAGGTGTTCAAGGATTCTGCCAAACGAGGACGTGATATTTTCGAGTAAAGACGCCGATGTGCGATGATAATGGGCCATATATAATAAGTGCCCGCATACCGAAGAGTGCGCATAACAGCGACCCTTAATGATTGCCTTTCAGAAACTATAAAGGATAAGGCAAATATTCAAAAAAATACAATAATCAAGATACACCACGGAAGAGAGAAGCCATCCCTCAAGAAAATTAACAATTTTAAGCAGAGTGATAAGACTCATCTTTTAAATATGGGACACATGGCGCCATTGATGAAATCTTACATTTGAAGGAAGGAGCACACTACAATAAGGCCACAGAAGTGGGTTCATGAGTATATTGGTGAGGATACGATGGAAACGTGTATAAATAGTGTATATGAACAGGAGTAATCACTACAGTCTTGAAAAAAAAGGTGTTAAAAATACTGAACCTTTGAAACGCGTCGACGCACATAATACAGCCATCCATTTTTGTTTATCCTACACCTTAGAAGTACTAAATGTGACAGACAGTAAGGTGGTTAGGTTAAGATATTTGGTTAACATTGAATTGTGGCAGTCAATGACAAATGTTATTGTCTGTTCAAACTCTTGTGGAAATATTTTTTTATTTATATATGAATTTAAATAGATTTTATGATGTTAGCATTGCTATGAAATGATATTATTTTGATTTATAATGATGTGTTACCAAATGTTTCTAAAAAAAAATCTTTGTGATAATAAACTGTGTAATTGTTTCTTCATACAAGTGGGTCTCTTGTGCCAATACTTGGGGTTAGGGGAGTTGGATTGAATAAAACACCCAACAGAGTATGGCGAATGAAAGTGATTGAGTGAATGATTTTTTGATTTAAGTCTCCCAGAGGACAATGTTGATAATAGTTCAAGGATTTCTCCTATTAATGTGTTATTAGGTGATGCGGGATTGGTTCTCTGGTGGGGTCAGCTCCATTGTAGAGGGCGACAATCTGACCATTTTAAAGATGGATAGTTAATTTGCGGGACTGCTGCCATTGATCACTTGCTGACAGTTGAGACATTTGCCTAGCTCAGTCAATCTTTACAGTTACTTTGTCTAATTCAAAACAATGGTACCTTCATCAGAACCAAGATATCACAGATATATTTTCTTAAGTTCCTCTTCAGTCCTAAGGGGTTCTAATGCCTATGCAAATGTTTCTGTTATGTTGGTGTCTAATAGTATTATCGCAGTGAATGTTGGGGCATGTTTTTCAGACGAGATGCATATATCCGGCGCTGATGGGTAGTGCATTTGATACCCATCTATGTGGTGAGCAGAATTTGCTCTGACCCCCTTCTACCTTAAATAAGACACATCCTAAAAGTATTTGTGTGTGATGACATCCGAAGTGTCTTCTTTTGGCACAATCAATTTGGCGCATTACTATTATTGTGTCTAATGTAACTAATATGATCGTCACTGCTTACGTTTTCTCAGGAACTATTAAATTTGAATGGAGAAATTACTCTGGGTATGGCATCAATATTTTTTCTCTATTAATGGCTCTTTTAGCTCCTGAAGCCGAATGTTCAGATCCTTTTGTGTAATTTTCTCGTTCTTTACAACCCTTCTAGTGAGTTTTTGTACCGTGGTGTTCTTTAGCAGGGCAGCATTCCGCTTGACAGTAATCCTTACAGGGTCGATATGTATTTTGTCTATGTTGTTTTAGTGTTTGACCTATACTCTGTCATCTATCATAGATAGTATATGTGGTGGTATAGTCTGTAATCCTGATCTGACAATACCCATATAATCAAACAATTCAAACCACCTTTTTCCTCCAAATACACTCCATTAGGGTAGTCCCAACAAATTATATGCACATTTCTCTATCCTCAGAAGTGAGTGTTTATTTGTTTTTGGGCCTATAGTATGCTAAAGAGGGACGAACATGGGGCTGGACACCAGAACATTAGTGAAACCTAAAAATTGTTTGCAATTTCCCAAGAATGGAACTTGTGCATTTGATTCTTGCTAAAAGAGAAAAATGCAGTTCCTCTTTTAAGGAGGTAATTAACAGATGTCCCTACAACCTTTCCTTGTCCATATGGACCAATGTGGTCTATTGAGATCATGGTCCGTTGTGCTAGTGCTCTCAAGCAATCATATATATACATGTGCTAGACATATCCTGTCTTGTCAAATATTTGACAATCATAATCAACTAACATCATACACCAGATTTTACCCTTAGATTCCTTAATTGGGTAAATCGGGGTATTGCAAGGAGATACTCAAGGATAAATTGCTCCTTGCTCTAGTAACCCCGGTATGGTGGGGGCAATGCCTTCATATGCTTCTTTAGATGGAGGATACTGCCTCATCCTAGGTAAGGTAGCAACCTCTTTTAACATGGGGTGGTGGTGCAGATAAAACCTACATCATGTGAACCCTTGATCCACAGAGTATCTGGTACTTGGGAAAGACCTGCATCCCTGACAGAATCAAAGTATCTACCTGGTGTTTTCGCCCTTACTTCCAATACCGTCCTTAGCGGTATGTCATCTTGAAAAACTATAATTGCTTTCTTTGGATCATCATCAAATAGCAAATCATCCAGAATTTCCTTGACCATTTTATCTGACTCAATAAATATAATTCATGCACATAGGGCGCGGTTATGATCACAGGATGTCAGAGTGCCATAGGTTGGTGTTATTTCTAAGGCCTCTATTTGTAATATCAACTCGCTGTCAGGTATCCAAGAAGCCTGTCTTGTTGTAAGAAAGGAAATTCCTTGGGTAACTAACCCTCTCTTCCAAATAGGTCTGGTGTTTCTGCAACTATTTTGTATATCACTGTGATAAATGCCTATATATCAGTGTGTCAAGTTCTGATTTGGTCTCCAGTGGAAGAATCTACTGTTACAGCCATGATCCTGGAAGGAGGAACTCCTGGGGTGGAACAAATCATATTACTGCCAGGCTCAAAAAGGATAGTCATGTTTAGTTTAGCAATACAATCTCTTCCTAATAAATTGGGTGGGAGAGTTGTAGAAAATAGTAAGCGTCCATCAACATACCTTCTTTCTATCTCCATTCATGCCTACTTAGTGAATGGTACCCTCATTACCAACCCAGAGAATCCTTGTGTATCCATTTCTCTTTAATTCTGTTGAGGAATTGGGGGGGGGTTCTCATTTGGCTGCATTGATTGAGCCATGAGACCCAATGTCTGGGCTATCAGGATAAAGGTTTCCCAGCTGATCCCAGACTACTGTCCAAACCAAGTAATATGGGGACCCATCACTCAGGTTTCAGTGGGTGACATTTCTCACTTCAAAAACAACAATTGATGGACAGAATGCAGAACAATGTCATACATTCACCCCAGTACAGAGATCTGGGCCTAAATCCATCATTTTTATGCACTCCACACCACCCCAGTTCAGACATGGCCATATGCAAATCAGCCTTGACCCTGTGCCTCATGGGAACAGACCAGCCCATACTGCCAAACCATGTCTTTCCTGGACCGGAATAAAGCATCCTAGGACCGGTTTCTGGCTCTCAGCCGTCTTCAGCCAGGATAGCTTGACTCCAGTGGTGTGGAGAGCATGGGACTCACGTCTGAGCATACCCATCCCACTCGGGGTGACAAATACAAAAACAACAATTAATGGACAGAATGCAGAACAATGTCATACTTTCACCCCAGTACAGAGATCTGGGCCTAAATCCATCGTTTTTTTGCACTCCACACCACCCCAGTTCAGACATGGCCTTATGCAAATCAGCCTTGACCCTGTGCCTCATGGGAACAGTCCAGCCCGAACTGCCAAGCCATGTCTTTCCTGGACCGGAATCAAGCATCCTAGGACCGGTTTCTGGCTATCAGCCGTCTTCAGCCAGGATAGCTTGACTCCAGTGGTGTGGAGAGCATGGGAATCCCGTCTGAGCATACCCATTCCACTCGGGGTGACAAATGCAAAAACAACAATTGATGGACAGAATGCAGAACAATGTCATACATTCACCCCAGTACAGAGATCTGGTCCTAAATCCATCGTTTTTTTGCACTCCACACCACCCCAGTTCAGACATGGCCATATGCAAATCAGCCTTGACCCTGTGCCTCATGGGAACAGTCCAGCTCAAACTGCCAAGCCATGTCTTTCCTGGACCGGAATCAAGCATCCTAGGACCAGTTTCTGGCTATCAGCCGTCTTCAGCCAGGATAGCTTGACTCCAGTGGTGTGGAGAGCATGGGACTCACGTCTGAGCATACCCATCCCACTTGGGGTGACAAGTGCAAAAACAACAATTGATGGACAGAATGCAGAACAATGTGATACATTCACCCCAGTACAGAGATCTGGGCCTAAATCCATTGTTTTTTTGCACTCCACACCACCCCAGTTCAGACATGGCCATATGCAAATCAGCCTTGACCCTGTGCCTCATGGAAACAGTCCAGCCCGAACTGCCAAGCCATGTCTTTCCTGGACCTGAATAAAGCATCCTAGGAACGGTTTCTGGCTATCAGCCGTCTTCAGCCAGGATAGCTTGACTCCAGTGGTGTGGAGAGCATGGGACTCACGTCTGAGCATACCCATCCCACTCGGAGTGACAAATGCAAAAACAACAATTGATGGAAAGAATGCAGAACAATGTCATACATTCACCCCAGTACAATGATCTGGGCCTAAATCCATCGTTTTTTTGCACTCTACACCACCCCAGTTCAGACATGGCCATATGCAAATCAGCCTTGACCCTGTGCCTCATGGCAACAGTCCAGCCCGAACTGCCAAGCCATGTCTTTCCTGGACCGGAATCAAGCATCCTATCACCGGTTTCTGGCTATCAGCCGTCTTCAGCCATGATAGCTTGACTCCAGTGGTGTGGAGAGCATGGGACCCACGTCTGAGCATACCCATCCCACTCGGGGTGACAAATGCAAAAACAACAATTGATGGACAGAATGCAGAACAATGTCATACATTCACCCCAGTACAGAGATCAGGGCCTAAATCCATCGTTTTTTTGCACTCCATACCACCCCAGTTCAGACATGGCCATATGTAAATCAGCCTTGACCCTGTGCCTCATTGGAACAGTCCAGCTCGAACTGCCAAGCCATGTCTTTCCTGGACCGGAATCAAGCATCCTAGGACCGGTTTCTGGCTATAAGCCAGCTTCAGCCAGGATAGCTTGACTCCAGTGGTGTGGAGAGCATGGGACTCACGTCTGAGCATACCCATCCCACTCGGGGTGACAAATGCAAAAACAACAATTGATGGACAGAATGCAGAACAATGTCATACATTCACCCCAGTACAGAGATCTGGGCCTAAATCCATCGTTTTTTTTGCACTCCACACCACCACAGTTCAGACATGGCCATATGCAAATCAGCCTTGACCCTGTGCCTCATGGGAACAGTCCAGCCCGAACTGCCAAGCCATGTCTTTCCTGGACCGGAAGCAAGCATCCTAGGACCGGTTTCTGGCTATCAGCATTGTGTGAATTTAGGAACTATAGCCCTTAGTGACAAGTAACAAATATTCCTGGCATCCACATATTTAACTTTTCTGGCACATCTCCTCTGGGGTCAGATGTCCCATCAGAGATGGATGGAAGGTGAGTTTGTAAAATTCTGACTTCTCCATTTTGACATATCTGTAAGGATCTGCCCTTGGCTTGAGTGGCAATGGTGGAATGCGTCTGTACCTGTTAAGCCTGGGTGGAGATCGCAGAGTAGAAACTTCAAAAAGTGCAAACAAATCTCCACCACACTACGCAGATCTTCGGAAGCAGCAGAGTGTGTTAGAAAAATGCTGTCTGCTGTAATTTTCAGCGCCAGGTGTTTATCCTCACTGTGAAATTATCGCGAACGGCACCATGCACAGCGCAAGGGAGGCAAAAGGAGGCGCAAGCGGGCGCTGCTTCCTTTCTGCAGCTCGAGTTGATTTTCTACTCGAGCGGCAGCTTTCTCAATGCGAACTGACGGTTTCTCAATGCAAGCGGTCGCAAGCATACACGGACACTCGCATTGTGAAATTCAACTACCTGCGTTGAGAAATCCCACAAGGAGGTTAATTTCCCTCGCTTGTGCTTGCCAACTTGACGTTGATGACGGGAATGAGAACAAATCTCAGCAGGAGGTGGATTTTCCTCGCTCACGCTCGCCAACTTGATGTTGATGAGCGTGAGCAAGAAAAAAAACTCTGCTCCGCACAGCAGAGTTTTTCAGAACTCCACAAACTCCGTGAGCAGAGCGGAGTTTACTGCCCCGGGTTAGTACCTGTGTAGAATTTCTTCCTGCTTAATTGGGAATGTTTTCCAACTGATGCACAAGGCTCCATTTTATCCCACTGTTTTGCAAACTTATCTAGTTACAAACTTTGCAAAGGTGAACAAGAATAGCAACATATAATAACAGTGTACTTAAAGTATGAAGCATTGAGCATACCCCTAGAAGTGATCATAATTGAACAACACTGCACAGTGATCCATGGATATTCCAAGAACTCTGCCAAAAAGCACTAAGGGGCTGATTTCAATGTCAGGCTGATTTGCTTTCATCCGACACCGATTCGGTCCTGGTACTGATCGACACCAGTCGGCACTTCCAACCAGCCCATTACAATGTGACCAGACACTGTTCGGTCCATTGCCCTCTTTTCTCAATGGGAGCTTGTGTTACGGCCATAAACTGGCCATAAAATAAGCTCCCATTGAGAAAAGGGAGGTGCAGTTCATCCCTGCACCCCGTGGCAGGCACCTCAGGGTGCCTGCCACAAGGTGATGGTACTGATCGACACCAGTCGGCGGTCCCAACCAGCCCAATACAATGTGACCATACATTGTTCGGTCCATTGCCCTCTTTTCTCAATAGGAACTCGTGTTACGGCCATAAACCGGCCATAAAACAAGCTCCCATTGAGAAAAGGGAGGTGCAGTTCATCCCTGCACCTCGTGGCAGGCACCTCAGGGTGCCTGCCACAAGGTGCATGGATCACTAGGGGGGCCCCCTCTCAGCCTCCAACTGGAGGCCATGCACCAAATGGTGCCCTGCTGGAGGACCCCAAAAGTGCTTCCTGGCATGATTTCCATGTCGAACAGGCTGGCATGGAAAACATGTCGGAAACCGTGCATCGTACTCTCAAGGGAGGAAAGGCCTGCCCTTGGGATTACTGACCGGCCTTGGACTGGCCGACAGGCTCTCTGAGCCTGTCAGAAGCCAGCCGGAATGGCCGGCTGGTTTACTTTCCGACTGCCCCCTTTTTTGTTCTGCTCCAACAGCTGCTGCCTTCCTAAGGGAGCCGGACCATTTTTATGTGAGCTCCACACATACCCAGTAGGTGTGTATTGAAACCTGGCCTACAGACTCTTAATGAAAAGTTATAATCTTTATTGATGACTAAGGCTAAAGTTGTATTCCCATCAGGAGTAAACTCACGTTCTATAATTGCTTATTTGGACAATGCACACATAAGACTCCTTTAATTTTTATTTAAGCTTGGCCAGCTCAGACATTCACACATCATGTGTTTTATGTGGCCACAAGCCTCACAACTATCATATGTATATAGGCCTTGTAGTTGAGTATCAGCAGAGCTTTTTGGCAATATAACAATTGGTTTCCATCAGAGATGTTGCATGAATTGTTTTTTATTGAAATCACTAAACATAGTCCCAGTTGGTGTCAGCTCCCACTGATGCTAAATGTGTATTCTACCCCTTCCTAATCCTTTTGAATTGTCTCAGTTAGTTTAGTAAAATTATTCAATGAAATGACTAAATATACCCCTGAGGTAATACAGCAAGAGTCATTTGGGCTGGTTAACAAACTGTTTGAGAATACTTGTGGGACCCTCAAGCAGTAAAATGTGATATTCTACCTCTTTGGGATGTGTGAAGGAGCTTCCCTACAGAAAGGTAAAAAGGGCCCCAGAAGTTTGACCATTGTATAGAGACTGACATCTTGTATTGAGAGTGTGCCTTTCCCACATTCTTCTTACATCACATCCAGTCACTCAGTACATCAGCTTGTATTATTGTGTTGTGTCTTGTAAGCCTGACTGTGAGTTTCAGTATAGAATCTGGGGCCACAGTGCATTGCTTGTGACCTTGAGATTAGGGCATTCGACCACAGCAATCGCATGTGTCACTTGCCCCAATTTCTCCAAGCATCCTTGAATGGCCAACTATTTCAGGGTAGAATCTGACGGAGGGTCTACTGTGTCAGGTGGCAGCTAGTGGTGGTGGTGGACTAATAATCTTGCATTTAGTTTCCTGATGACTAGGCCCTTTTAGTTTATTGTAGGCACACCCCTCTCCCCTCATCTCTTTTTTTGTTAGCCTTGTTATCCTTCATCTATGATCTCTAAAAATGACGATGGAAACGGTAGCAAAAGCAGGCTCAGCATATAAAAGATCTATTGGGCAAGATCTACTGTGTTCTCAAGACAGCATTTGGTATGGGAAGCCTCAGATTTTCACTGAGTATTTCAGCTATGTCAACACATAATTTGCAGAACTGCTGAAATTTTAGGAGTGTGGTTTGTAACAAATAATGACACTTTATCAGCTGGTATCCCCTTGATGTTCATATTAAGCCTAGACCTAATTGCAGTTTCTCCATGCCCAGAATAAACTGTCCTAGGCAAATAGAGCACCTCTGAATGCTTATGTAGAATGATGTCCTGCCAATGACAACACAAAGTAATTGGAGGCTTATTGTATAGCACTTTGACCAAATTCAGGAATTCTTTTTCAAAGACTAAAAAAGCAGATTTACAAAGGCATTTTTGGATAAGCAAAATAGTACTCCTGTATTATACTTTTATATACTCTTACACCCTAAAACATCTAAAATGTGAATGAAATGGGAACAATAAAGAAATATTCATATACAATTAGTACAAACAGAAAGGACTGTACCCTTTTGCTCTTTTACTAATAAGGAGTTGGATATCTGGGGTCTGATTCACAAAGGCATGTAAGAGTGTGTGACAGAGAACTTTTATAGTACTACTTTACATACCCATCAATGCTCTTGTGTATTGGCCACTAAGTTCAAATGATGAAAAAGAGATACTACCATAACAGTTTGAAGTGCTTTTCAGCATTCCAGACTAAAATCCCTTCACAAAAACGATGATTTTGGTGTAGAATTTCCTGTTTTCATTATCACAATCTTGAAGTATATTTTGCAACATTTACAACATGGTCTGTGTCACGCTTTTAGGCATAGAAAATATTGTGGCTTTTGTGGAAGAGTTATTGAGTTAAGCTAATAGTAATGATGATAATAATGTTAATAATAATAATAATGCTGATAATAAGGTTAATCATAATAATAATTACATACACAGTTACATTCTGGTTCTAATAGTATGTCTGCATTCATTATCCACCTTTTACATTCATTATGGACTTATGGACATTATCTACAGGGTCATCCCTAAACTTTTGCCTTTACCCTTCTGTTTACTGAACCTGTTTCTGTTAGCTTTTGCGACTCTGTGCACTGTACCACTGCTACAAATGCTAAAATGCTTGTGCTCTCCCTAAAACATTGTAACATTGGTTTTCGACCAGTTGGTATATTTCATTGAATTCTAAGCACCTAGTAAAGTGGTACTTCATGTACCCACTGCCTGTAAAATAAATGCTTTTAGTGGGCCTGCTAAGTATGCAAAACAGTGAGGGAGGGATTGCTTGAAATCATTTCAGCCACTGGTAAACACTGGGGTACATCCCAATCCATCATTATTTCGCACACCATGCCAACTCTGGTTGGACACAGCTATATGCAAATCAGTATTGACCCTCCTCCAAAAGGATCAGTCGAGCCCGAAATGCCAAACCAGGTTCTCTGTCGACCAGAACACAAGCAACCCAGGACTGGTTTTGCCCTAGTAATGTGCTCATCAGCTGGGTACAGCTTTTATCCAGTGACACAGTGTGCCCAGGATTCACTTATGGGCAGACCCGTCCCACTTAAGATGACACAATAAGCATTCAAAACAGTGATGGATGGAATGCTTGAATTATTCCACTGGTAATCACTCGGGTCGCATCCGAATCCATTGTTATTTTGCACACTATGCCAACTCACCACGATGGATTGGGATGTAGCCCTGAGCGATTGCCAGTGGTTGAGATGTGGGTCCCGGGCTCACTGTGCCACTTGAACTAGTCCTAGCTTGATTTGTTCCGGTTTAGGGAGGACCTGATTGGGCAACACCTTTCCCATAAGGATCAGGGTCAAGACTGATTTGCATATAGCTAGGTCCAAACTGAGGTTGCACGGTGGGCAAAAAAATTATGGATTGGAATGCAGCCCCAAGCGATTGCCAGTGGATGAGATTATTTAAAGCATTCCATCTATCACCCACATAAGTAGCCCTTTTAAACATGACTTAGGCCTGCCATTGCAGCCTGTGTGGGCAGCTTTAACTCCAACGTCATCCTGGCAACAAAAAAACTTTTGCTAGGCCCAAATATTTCTTTTTAATAAATATAAGTCACTCTTAGGGTAGGCCCTGTGCAGCGCAGAGGGCAGGGTGCAGTGTAGTTAAAAAGTGGGACATGTACTTTTAGGGTTTACATGTCCTGGTAGTCAAAAACTCATAAAGTTGTTTTTCACTACTGCAGGGCCTACCTCTTCCATAGGATGACATTCCATTTAATAAGCTATAACTTCCAAATGGGAACTGTCAGGGCTGGGGGTCTCTAATTGTTAGAGGCATGCACCTTTGTCCAAGTAGGGAACCTTGCTTCTAGTTAAGGTAAGGTGGTTACATACTCTGGGTTAACCTCTGATCACCCCCTTGGTAGCTTGGCACGAGCAGACAGGCTTTTCCTTAATGCAATGTATAAAGTATTTGTACTCAAAACACACCGACATAAAGTGAAAATACCACAAAAGGACACCACACCAGTTTAGAAAAATTAAGTATCATTATCTAAACTCAACCAAAACAACAAAAATCCAACATACATTTAGTAAAATAGACTGCATGGTGCATGGCAAGGATTATGGTTGCTACTTGAGTAGGGGTTCAACCCCTCAATCAGTAACTCAAATTCTTACAACTTGTATTATTAGGAGAGTGACATATATAGTGGATTGGGGGAGGGATGGGCAGAAACAGAATCAGGAAGGCTTGATATGCTTCTTAGTTTGGGCATGCTTTATTGGAGAGAAGGGGTTTACATATTAAGATTGGTGCTCAGAGTCCTGGTTTCCTCCTATTAAGTGATGCCTTTTCTTTTTCTTCTTTCTCTCAGGGTTGTTTTCTCCAGGCAGATGTCCCCAGGAGGCTCAAAAAGAGAAGAAAACGGCGGTAAGTATCTTTGGTTTTGTGGGTTGGGGGATAGGACAGTTTCCTTCACCACACCCGATAGATTGGAGAGGGGAATTGCTCTGGCGTTTTTAAAGGGGAGTGTTCTTTGGAAGAGAATAATGGTGCGGGATTTGATCCTTTTCGCTTTTAAACACACACACACACTTTTCCCCTTCCCTCTTCAAAGTTAACAGAAAAACCACACCAAAGCGGTGGGGGTAAAGCATGGAATATAACTGTATAACAAGAAATATTCAACAAAAGTATGACCTGCCTTTTCCCGGTCTCTTTAAAATACTAGCATTATCAATGGTTTATCATTTAATTGTTTTCACTTGTGATTCTACCCCAACCTGACAAGTTACTAGCGCTCACTTGCATCCAAGGTGAAATATCCTTTTCCTTAACCCCACATTACAACAAACAAAAAGAGAAGAAAAAAAACGCTGCTTAAATAAACAATATTCGGCATCTCTCGCCGTAATCCCCTCAGGTCTCCGGTCTCTAGGATCTTGGTCATCCCGACCCTCTCTCTCTCCCTATGTCTTCCTCCCTCCCCCATCTGGGGCACTCACCACCAGTGCTGCAAGTCCGAATAGGCCTCTCCTGGGGGCATCCACCTCTCCTCACTCTGGTCCTGTCCTCTGGAGTCTCCGCGCCGGCCTCTTTGTGTATGGTCCTGGCATCCTCGCTCGGTATTGCTGCTTCCACCAATGGCATTTCTATTGGGCTCTTCTTTGGGGCGTCTTCTGGCTTTTCCCAGCCCGCCATTCATCTCCAGGTTAGTGCCTTCTTGCTTGGGTGACGTCCTTTTCTGCCAAATACTGGGCTCTTGGTTGGTCAATCAATTGCATGGGAGAGTCTGTGGAAAGCTGTTTAATCCTTTGTTCTCTTTCCTTCTAGCTACAAGATGACCAAGGTGTAAACAGCAGGAAGACAGGGTCGAGAGAGGTAAGTAAAAGGGTTTGTGGATAATATACCTTGCTCTTCCTCAGACTGAATAATCAGATATCCCACTCAGAATGATATGCCATGGGAATAGGTGGAAATATACTGACAATGGATACTTAGAATCAGAGTACGATTTGTTTGAGGATTTGAATCGGGCATACATTCCTTAGGTTTGGCATACTGCATGCTACTTGGCTCCACTAACCATGTGCTTTTATAGGGTTTTATAGCTACTTGGGAGGCGACCTCAAAAGCTGGGAAATTGAGGATGTACAAGTTAGTGCCACTATTTCTGCATTTGAATCCAAAACTAATATTGAGGCATTGAGTGACCTTGCAAACAAACTTGCTACTCTGTATTTCCTGCCTACCACTAATAAGTCCTTGACTGTGTTGACTTTGACACCCTCAAGTCTTAAAGAATCTTTTTATTTTGCTTGGATTTCTTGTACAAAAACAGTTCTGAAAACTTCTCTTCTAGACACTAAATATTCATGGATTCACATTTAACATCCTTTAAGGTAGCAGTGATTTTTTAGTAGTATGTTGATCGGCAAGGGCTTTCTCCTGGAGTTCAAGTGGACCAGCGCAGCAGTCATGCCAGTCACAAAGGGACAAGCAAAAGGTATAATACATTGAAATGAACAGATTAAATAACACATAAGCAATTGCTGCAGTGAAAACCGAGGCAAACATCGGTGACCAAAGAAAGTCCTCAACTTAGTTAAACCTTGTCATATGGATAGATCTATGTGATCTTATGAACCAAAATCAGAATATCTAGTGGAACAGATTGCTTACTAAGACCCTTATTGCGAGTGTAGGTGTTATTTAGAATACCTGATAAATAACAATACCATGGGTATGTTATTCATCAGGCATGATAATTAGCACCTAACATGAGTTTGTGGGGAAAAACATGGGCATTTTAGTGTTTAACGCTCCAAAATCAGCCTGGAACGGTAAATTACATACATATTTCCACAATTAAATTTCAGCAGGCTTGATCTACCAAAATGTATCGAAGCTTGAGTCGTTTAATGCATTCGATAATTGTCAAATACCTTAAATACCTTTTAAATCATAATTCTGACCTATGCATAAACTGGGGTTTCGGCACAGATCGGAATTGAGAAACCCACTCATAATCAGGCTGTAAGTGATGATAAAGTATATTAGCCAATGATATCTTCTAGCAACCAACATTGCAACTGCTCACTCTGTAAGTTACCATGAGAAACACGATCGCGGCCAGTGCAGGTAAGTGCGTTGGGACGGTGGAGCATGATGGGGTAAGTCGACAGACAACAGAATAGGTTTATGTATTTATTTAATTTTCCCTATTCTGTTGTTTGTTGAATTCCGCTCTTCCACACGCCCCGCCTCCTCCATGCCCCACTGCTTCACCGCACTTACCTGTGCTGGCCGCCGCTAGAGAAACAAGAAGGATAAAAAAGTTAAGACACAATGAAAGAAAGAGAAATCTTACCAACAAACTATTATGGTGAAAGGGTCATTGGGATGTGACTTCATTCTCATGCATGTTGGTATAGCTAAACTTTCACCTAGTCAGAACCATTTCTCTCACAAAGTCCTAACTGAAACATAATTGGCAAGTTCCTACCCGAAATGTCAGTCTTGTGTAAGTTCACTTATGGTGGTGTTGTTGTATCTTAGCAATGATCTGTTTTTTTTGCCTTTTTATGGCTACATTTTCAGTGAGGTTCTATGTTGTGTGTCCACTTGAAATAGCAGAAAGTCTCTCACAGGTGAGATATATATGGCAAGCATCTTAATAAATCAACTGAATTTACCCAGCAAATTCAAAAGTCTGGAGCTACATTGCCCACATCTATTTTTTCAAGCCTAAGAATGTTTTGAACTTCTATAGCATGCTAGCAACAGAATTAAGCATTTTAATATCTGCAATTTTCATAGCAGCCTCCAACATTCATAAATTGATGCTGATTTTGTCCCTGGCTTAATCTGTCCAGTTTTGTCTTTGGTAGATCTTAATTCTTCAAAAAGGGCATTTCAAAGTAGACACTTCTTTGATGGTGGGTTTCAAAGAGGTTACAGCTCAATATACATTCTACTCCGAGTTAAGATTTGGTTTAGCAATGCTGTTTAAATGTAGAGTGTGAACAGATGGTAGTAGGGACAAATCAACCTTCGTGTATGCTGAGCATCCTATCATATGTGTAATGTTGTCATTCCAGCAATTAGATGGATATGCTATAATGACCATGCCACTCCATGGTGGCTTACTTGAATACATATTTTATAATGGCACTCAGTAGCAAACATTCAAGATGGATGACCTACCTGTTGAATTGTCTCTATACGGAGATAATTGCTGTTGCTCAAGTCTCATGATTCAGCAACGATTTTGGCTAATTTACCATACCTAGGGGCAAGCCCCTATCTCCACCACAACATCACTTTTACTGACGTTGTGTTCTTTGGTCAGGCTGAGACGGCCAGCCAAACACACATGAGCACCACGTACACCACCTCCCCCCTACCATGCCTTGTCCCCACCCCTCCCTATGGCTCTGGCTCAGAGCTTGCAAATGCTAAATGAAACGATGCAAGAACATAGTTTTCTTTTTAACTTCCTGGCTCTGAGCCAGGCAGTGGGGGGACACTCCTCTGCCATTGCCAAGACAGTTGTTATAAAACAGGCGGACAGAGCAGTGGTTGTCTGGGACATAAATAAATACAAAGAAGAAATATACAGACAATTAAATGATACCACCTGTTATCGAAGGATCGGAAAGAACCCCACAAATGACCTCCAAGCGGAACTTTTCTCTATAATCCAGAGAAGTTTTGATTGTGGAATCCTCGGCCCTAAGGAATTTCTTTATCTCCAAAACAAAAATCCAAGAACACCGGTGTTCTATGTCCTCCCAAAAATACACAAAAACGACACCAACCCGCCAGGACGCCCGATTGTGTCTGGTTGCGATTCTCTCATAGAACCAGTGGCTAAATATATAGATTTCTTTCTAAAACCATTTGTGGATGAGGTTCCAGCACATTTAAAGGACACCACAGCATTCCTAAACCAACGCCAGACAGTACAATTTGACAGTTCAAAACAACTGTTAGTCACAATGGATGTAGTCTCTCTTTACACCCAGATACCTCAGGAACAAGCATTGGAAACTTTGGAGTACTATTTGGAGACTAGACCACGACCCAGAAGAGTCCCCGCAGAATTCCTGTTGGAGCTAGCAAAATTTTCCCTACAGAGGAACTTTTTTACATTTGATTCTGAATTTTTTTACCAAACAAAGGGAGTAGCCATGGGTTGCCCCTTTGCCCCGGAGTTGGCCATTCTCTTCATGGGGCTCTATGAAGATAAGTTTATCTATAAGGACAATCCTTATTCAGACAGAATTTCAAAGTATATGAGGTACATCGACGATGTCTTCTTCATATGGACCGGTCGTCAAGAATTGGACGATTTTGTCCTTTGGATAAATTCGAGATCTGAGGACATCAAATTCAGTGCAGAAGCATCAGACAGAACAATTACGTTCCTAGACGTGAAAGTGTATCCGTTGGAAGGAAGCTTAGGCACCACGCTATATCGAAAAACAACGGATAGAAACAAAACCCTCCATTACACAAGCTACCATCCGAGGAGTCTACGGCAATATTTACCATTCGGACAATTCCTGAGGATACGGAGGAATTGTTGCTGTAAGGATGAATACTTTGAACATGCCTTTCAACTTATGGATAGACTAATAGAAAGAGGCTACCCGAAGAAACTTGTGAAACATGCTGCGAAGAGAGCTTGGTGGACACCTAGAGACTCTCTTTTGGCAAAGAAGCCAAAATCTGAAACAACTAGAATTGTTTGTGTAACAACGTTTTGCCCTAATGCACACAAACTAAAGAAAATGATTACCACCAATTGGCATTTACTTCGAAATTTACACGAGGATTTCTCTGCACCACCGCTGTTTGCCTTCAAGAAGGACATGAATGTGGCTAATCATTTAGTAAGGGCATCTCTACCGAGCGAACAACCAGCTAACCTCAGAAACATGCTTCGCCTGCCCCCAATAATTGGACATCATAAGTGTGGCACCTGTACATGTTGTGACCAGACAGTAGAAGGAACTGTCTTCTCTTTTGAAGGGACACATTGGAAACATGACAGTTTCACTAACTGTAAAACAAAAAACATGGTGTACGGCATTATTTGCCCATGTCCCAAGTTGTACTTTGGAAAGACAACACAAGAAATTCGCCAAAGGATTACCCAACATAAATCACGGGTGAGAAGAACAGTGGTAAATGCACCACTGGTTAACCATTGGTTGGCAAAAAACCATAAAGAATCAGATCTGAGATGGACGGTGATTTCGAAAATAGAAATAGACAAGCGCGGTAGCGACATGAATGCGAAGCTTAACCAAAGAGAAGCTCTGTTAATTATGAAGTACAACACGGCAACTAATGGCCTTAATGCAATTTCGGAAATTTTCAAAACATAATGAGCCCATGCTCAGCAAAATATCACCTTCCTTCTGCACCCCAAATTTGTTCGCTCTATTTTGAAAGTGCGCCTCCATTTGAATCCATTGTTCCAAAAAAACTACATCTCCCAGTAAGCCTAGCAGCAACTCCAAGTCATGTGACTTTAAGGAAGTAGCTATCCTGTTCCCAAGGGCACAATTAGTTCTGCACTCGCTCTTGGAGGGACTGACCCCGACCCGACCGCTCCGCGGGATACCAGAATACTTCACTGAGGTAAGAAAGTGCTCCCCCAGCACGGGTGCGCTATAGACACCTGACTGCCAGCAGCGCCCAGCATTTTCACTTATTCTGAAACATCCTCACAGTACACGTAGATGTTACCCTGTCCACCGGCGTAGACAAACATTTTCTACGAGAGCCAGCTTCATCAAAGAAATTTCGCAGCGCTGACCTACCGGCGTTGTCACGCGTCTCCAATACGACCCTTCTTTATTTAAAAGACATTTCACAATGCGAATGTCCGTGCCTGACAGCTTTCATTGAACAAATGTTATTTATGCGCAAATGGTTATAGCGGACGTAGACAGTTCCCAGTGTCCCGGCACTTTCAAGGCTTCTAACGCGAGCCGCGTTTATTCAAATAAAAAATATTCCGCAGCACACATGTTTACGCGTCTACAAGGGATCATATCTTGCTAAACCCTTGACCTAGGCGCCATGCTCGAAGTTCAGGCTGATCAATTGAATTAAAACATAGCCTTATTTTCACAGGCAAATTCTGAAGCAAAGAGAAAATCTATGACAAAAGACATTTGAGAACTGAGACAACGAGCGGAACTAGCACGTTTTACTGGTAAGCGACATCAAGGCAGGCTTTCCTTACTAGGGGCTCCATTTTGCACGAACGGTACAGCTCACTTCAGTTTTTTTTCCACAGGCAGCGAGGAGGCCCCCGCCTCTCTTTCAAAAACATTTCCTATAAAAACACTTTTGATCCATCGCGACAGGGTTAAGTCTATCTGGCGACATTTCTCAGCAGTCTGTACCTGTCAGTTACTAACCAGTGTATAAATGTGACCACTTGTCCTGTATTAAAACACAGAAGGATTCATTATGGGTTTATATAATTTGCAGATTGCAAGACAGCTCCACCACATGAGATCTTGGTTGTAGAGAAGACTTAAGGTAGGAGAGCGCCCATTCGGTCAGGCACTTAAGATGAGGTTCTTAAGCAGTTTCATACAAAATTGTTTTTTGTTTTTTGTTTTTATAGAGTCTTTATGGTCCTGATGAGAACCCCACCAGTCTGAGGGTTCGAAAGGCGTCGACCTGGTCCCAGGTCACACGAATCAAGGAGTCACCATTGTCCCTTCAGTGGACTAATTGTCCAATTAGAAAAAATACTACAAATGCTGTAGCACAATTGGTTTTCATTCATTTTTGAGGTTTAATCGTGTTGACATTATGGTGTACCTAGGGACCATTGTATAGTATGTTTGTCAAGTGTGTATGAGGCATGGATGTGGTGTAAGTGCAATTCGTCAATTTGTTTAATTGTGTTGTTTTTTTATATTGTGTACATATTTGTATATAGAATTTGTGGCATAAGGTGTTTTCACACAGATAACCTTTCATTTAAAAATTTATAAAAAAAGAAAATTCAAGCAATATCATTAAATGATGCAAATGATCAAGCAGACGTTTGTTTTATTCATAGAGGTCTACACTAAGTTCCATTTTTCAAAAAAAAAACATCAGTCCTGGCACACATATTGTTATTTATAGTTTGGTAGACTTAGCCTGACTGAGTTTGAGTCAAGGCCCATTCCTGTTTACTGATTGCGGAGGAGGCGGCACTGCCAGTAGGGCCCCATAGACACCTTATATTGGCTTCTCTGCTCATTCCTCAGACAGCTGTGAAGTGACTTCTGTTGCCCGATGCCCACAGCTCATGCAGTACGTCCTTTAATACTTATAAAGAAATGACACCAGTGCATGAGAGGAATCTTCTACACATTATTTGTGCACCCTTCCAGAGGTGAGGCGGAATCAAAGAACGACCCGGGATTTTTTGCCCACTTCGATTCCCTTGCATTGTTCCAAGTAACATTTACTTCTGACCCTTGCATATACCTCTAATCTGGCCACATAGATCCCCTGTCAAACCTCCAATTGACTCATAATATCTATGTTAAATAGTTTGATGTTTTACCTAAAAACTGCTGTTTGTGGCCCCTAAGGTGCTTCATTTTGAAACTTTTCCTCAGAATGGTCTAAATAAAGATTAACTAACTGGTTTGAAATGTTTCTGTTTATATATTAAAAAATTAATAACCACGTATGCTGGAATAGTGTACACACTGGAGACCAGTACACCATTACCAAAAGGCCAGAACCCAACCGCAACCCAATGTAATACTTCACTTGCTAACAGGTGTGGGCAGTGTGGAAGGTAGCGAAACATGATTAAACATTTATTTAATCAAGTTCCGTTATGAATGTCGGAAACATGTCATTATACTCATACCCAGGAACATTTGCTCACCTAGTGCTAGTTTGCATCTTTGTGAATGACTCATCGTTGTGTTTACGATAATCCGCTATTTTCTCTCTTAACGCCGTGAACTTAAAATCAATTGTCCAAAACGAATCAGTTCCCTACATGCCAGCTAGAGCAAGGACGCGGTGCACGAAAGCAATTAAGTTATTTATGCGATTCGTGCATGAATGGAGCAGAGGAACGTTACATTTGTACAGATGAAACTATGAAACGGCTGCTACCAAGACAAGGTCGAGACATAATTGTTACATTTGCTATTTCCCTTTTGCTGAAAGAGACGAAGTGAGAACTTACTTTGACGGAATTTAGATGTATGACATCCTGGGAAACATTTAGTAAAAGCAAAATGAAATGGAATTAGAAATACAATGAGAAAGAGTTGGGATACATTGGTTGCAGGGTAAAAGGTGATACATCAGAAATATTACAGCTATATAAAGTCTTAAATTAGCAAATTCAAACTGTTGAAATTGAGTGAGTATACATTAGGGCAAATAGTAATTTCATCTACCTTTAACCCCTTGGCTGCTAGGTCTTTTCCACCAGAATGATAAGTCCTTTTTTCCCCATAAGGTATCCACATTGTGTTGTTTTTTAAAACAGCCTGGGGATCTTGAAGGTACCTAGGGTTTGTGGATTCCCCCGGAGGAGACTGGTAAAAAGCCAAAATATAGCTCAATGTCATGAGTTTATTGGGGAAAAATACGAAAACGGTGCTCCAAAAAATAGTGTCTGCTTTTTGTCCCTAAAAATGACATCAACAAAAGGTTTGCTTTGCTAAAGTCACAATTGTCCTGGCTTTCAGAAACATGCAGAGCTGAATCAAAAATTCAATGTTTTTCATAGTTTTGGCATATTTCAAAGAGGTAGCCCATTTTTCCTAATTTTGTGCTTTCAATCTACTTAAAGTTTATGGAAGAAACCGGGGTGAAGCCCATGGGTGATCCTGGAAAGATCTAGGGGTATATTCACAAGAACGTGTAATAACTAGCGCAAGAGTAGCATAAGGCAACTATCAACATCGCAGCCTATCACGGGAAAAAAACCTTGTGGTAATGTGGAATTCACAACGCGGTGGTAGCATGCGATAGACACCAGATAACGCGGCAAATGTCTGCAAAAATGCAAAACACAAATGCAAAAAAACATGCGATTAGGCCAACCGCGGTACAAAACGTAGCGAAAACCAGCCACAGGCCTACAAATCCCACGCGTCTGGAGGGACAATACACCATAAAAACCACAGAAAAAATACACCAGAACCAAGCCAAAGCACGTAGCAACATGGATGCACCCTGACCCAGCGCAGAGGCCAACTCGAACACCACAAACCCCACAGACTACCAGCAAGGAGCAACGAGGTCGGGGAAGGCCAAGGAGAAGAGGGAGAGGAAGACAGGTTGCAGACCGCAGGAAAACAAGACCAGCGTCACGGAGGTGACAGAACACTACCAGCAACTGTCCCACAAGTAGACCACCTGGAATGCAGTCAGTGTATCGAGGAGGCCAATCCAGGAGGCCAATAGGCACCAGCTTGACATGACTACCTAAACCAGGCACAAACCCGCTGCTAACAGGAAGGCAGCAGCGGCGACAGGAGGTGGCAGTCCAGAGCCACCGTATGAGCTGGAGGAAACCCAGGCCACAGTCATCAGTGTGGAGATGGTGCAAGGAGTAGCGAGTACGGACACAGCTCACGAGGACCTGACAGAACATCAACAGGGAGTGCAACAACCAGGGACTGGGTTGACAGGGGGAGATGGGGACAATGGCACACATGTACAACGAGGTGTAGCACACTGCACACCCACAATCACCCAGGATCATGTCCCAGATCCCCTTGGCACACTGCAGCACACACACATAGCATGAACAGCGCACCTACATTGACTACAACGTGGAACAACGCGCATAGCCGACACTGCAGAACAGAGGACACAACTGGCTCTGCACATGCATGGAAACATGCAAACTACATCGGACAGATCCGGAAACTGTGAAATGGAAAAGTACGCGTACGACCTCACATCTGTCATGTAGTCCAAATTTACACTGTTCCGCAGAAGAATACAGCACCCCCCAAACAGTCACAATGTAAATTGACATACAGACTGCATGCAAACCAGCACAATGTGCCAACATACATGACAACACAAAGTCAACATGCACCTCCCTTCACATCGCAGAGGGGCACACAACACCTTTAGGAGGGCACAGAATACAAGACTTCAGTGATGCCAGAGAGGACCACCAACACCGACGCCCTACAGCACCTTATGGATATCTCACGCAACCCCCCACCAGGACCTGGCCAGCCAGGCTACTAGGGGGGGGAACCGAGCCTGCAACAGACCACACAGCAGGAGACACCCGCAAGCACAGCTGGCTCACCACACTTTACCCATCCACACATGGCACCCCGATGCCATGTGTCAGCAGGCCAAAAGAAGGTGGACCACACTGCCAGAGATGCACATTCACAGTACAGACCCACGCCCAGGGGCGCTCAAATAGCAGTCATACACCCATGTTGGCTCTGCATACGACGGCCCTGGCCACTCCCCTTACAAATTGAGTGGGTGACGACAAAGCTAAATGTCCGAGCTCCAACCCGCTGCGTGCAGTGACATGTCTGCATCAGATGTACACAGCGCAATGTAATGTCGTAGGGCCCAGGGCCCCCATGCATACAACAAGACCACAGGGACACATGCAGAAATCATGTTGAACCGGCTACGGGCACATGCACCCGACCCCTTTATTGGCAGGGCCACATGTACTCTGACGCTTGTGCTGGATGTGTGTGGTGTGAGTGTAAGCTATTCCACACGGAATATCTGGTGCCGGCAACCACTTAAACTTTGGACACCAGTGCAATGGAAACAGAAAACACATGCATAACAGAGTCAACTGCTGAGCAACATGGAGTGAGCCAGAGGAAGGCCAGAGGACAGCCAACATGCAAACAGAAGTGTCCGTGAGTTGCAGTGCACTGGTGTTGGGACACTAAAGATGAGCGTGCTCATGTGAAGAAATAATCTCGGATTGTGTCCCTTTGATATATTCCTGATGCAGATGCATTGGGGTGTGTGAGACCTGCATCATCTTCCCCATCAACATATCAGGACCCCCACACTGTTTAAGGTGACATAGCTGTGCAACTGCTCCACAGCACAAAACACGATCAGCAATGGGCAATGGCCTGCGGTGCACTGAGTCACTGGCACCTGGGGTGTGGAGCAGGGTGGCCGATGATGGCATCCATGACAGGTCTGAGCAAATCCGTAAGTCTGTCAGGACCACCATTTCGACTCTGGCAGATAACACTTGGAGGTGGTCCTTGTGGTGGTGGCGTGTGCCTCCTGTGGTGATGCAAAATCCGGGCCTGTCTGGACTCACTTTGGTGTGTGAGCCCTGGTGAGACGCATTTGGGCCTGGAGACTGTATACAGCGCAAGGCCAAAGAGAAATGGCGTTGATGACCCCAAGTCCTATGCTGCAGGGGCCATCCAATGTTCCCAGAGAAGGGGTCCCAGAACTGACCAGCGCAGAGTTAGTGACCCCGGATGCACTGCGGCTGGCACAGGCACCCAGCTACGGGACAGTGGCTTGCGGTGCAGTCATATGGGCCATGCGACCTGAATAGGTCACCATCAATGTCCGAGGTGTATGTTGCAGAGGGTTACGGGGGACAGTGGAAGGTGTCCTCCAGGGTATGACGCCGAAAGGTTTGATTTTATCTGGAAGCAGCAAATGGAGGAGTGGAATGCGACAGCCTCGTCGCCACCACCAAGTCGGTATCAGCTACATGTGAATGAAAACTGCCCCCTAGTCCATAGGCTCAAAAGCCACCAAGTTTGAGCAGAGAGTGTCCATGAATGTCGGGGAACAGACTTAGTGGCACCGGGGCTGAGAGGCGATGCAGTCTGTGATGATACTGGTACACTGATATGAACTCAGCCATTGCTAAATCATGACTCTGTGACCTACTGGACCCAGTGTAGGCCGGAGGCAGTGGTCAGTAATGGCCCACAGCCACGTGTCGTTGACTTGTGATGCACAGTGCTAGTGACACCAGGGCAGTTGTTGGTAGTGTACGAACACCTCCGTAATGATGATCCTTTTCTCTACCTAGATGCAAGGCATCATCCTCTTACGCCTCTCCTTGCATGCAATGATATGTAATCTGCCTTTGCATACTTGATGTTCAGTTCCAAATCTGTGACCTACTCGAGCGCAGCCTAGGCCTTGAGCAGTGTAGGCTGGAGGGAGCAGTCAGCACGGGCCATTCACTGAGTGTCGACCGGCATTGGTTGATGGCCCCACCTACCAGCGTAGTTCAGGTTCAGTAGCCCCACGTGTTCGGTCACCTCCGTGACTTTGACCCGGCTTTCATCCGGACTGAGCTGCATCTTCTTCCTGCTCCTTTCCGTGCAACCACTGGTGTGAACTCTGCCATTCGTGATTCGAGATTAGGTACTGGATGTGATACCTACTGGTCCACAGGGTAGTCCTGGTCCCTCATCCACGTGTCACCAGCTGGCGTTGAACAGGGTTTGTGGTACCACGTGTCGCAGGCTGGCGTTGAACAGGGCTCAGGGCACCAAGTTTCACAGTCTGGCGTTGAACAGGGTTTGTGGCACCACTTGTCGCAGGCTGGCGTTGAACAGAGTTTGTGACACCAGTTGTCACAGGTTGGCGCTGAACAGGGTTTGTGGCACCATGTGTCACAAGAAGCCCATATGGAACTATGCCTCACTGATCGGGGGGTCTGGTGCTGTGGCCGCTGACCCGTATTTGGGGTCACTGCCATTCTGGAGCCAAGGCACAGTTTCACATATGGGATCTACTGGGCTGCAGAGGTCGCCGGTGGAATATGTAAATGAGGAACTAGTAATGTGGGCGAGTGTTGGGGGCCATTGACGGTCTGAGAGGCTGGCAGGGTCACGGGCCCCGGGCTTGGAGCTTACTCAGGCACGTGGTGGGCTCTCCTTGACCCACGTCGGTGTCGGCTGCTGATTAATGTGGCCTGATTGCGCAGTGCCGGGCCTGATGGGTTCGTGGTCCAGCGGGCCAGGGTACAGTAGGTGCAGGATCCCAGGCAACTCCCCTAATGAGGAGGGTGTTGTGGCAGGGTGGGAGGCGAGGCCCTGGCTGGGACATTGGTCTTTCCGGAAGAGAACCACACCCCGGGCTACGTGCTTTTTATTCACACCCCTACGCTGGCCTGGCGTATGCCGGGCCTTCCCACTCTGCTCACGCTTACGGGTGGTATAAATGGCAACATTTCCATGGGGAACCCCACTGTCTGGGGTGACATGGTTGAGTCCACTGTACACTAAACTCCGTACACCAGAGGTGTATGTCACCGTGGATATGGGTGTGTTCTGCATACTGCGGTCTGTCCTGCACATCGCTGCCTCTTTTAGCATTGTGTACTTTCCCACTCATGGTTCTACTGCATCCTTCACACATGCCTGATTACCACCTCTCCCCACATTCGGCTATTGTGTGGCTGAGGTGCCATGCCGTTGATTGGTCATGTTCACAGCTTGCCCACGTTACCATTGTAAGTTGTTCTTTCATGTCTAGTGGGTGGGCATGTTGTTGTGCATGTTGGTTGTGATTTTGTGACGTGTGCATTGTCAGAGTGGTGGATTGCATGGTTCCTGAGTTGAGGTGAGTGGGGTGTTAATTTGGCACTTGCCTAGGGGCTGTGCATTTCCCTTGGTGCCATCCTGGGAATGCTGTTTGCTTATGGACTGTTGGAGGGTGAAGGGATCATGCACACTGGCTGTGTATTTGAAGGCGACATTGGTGAAGGTCCCATGGTGTTCTGATGTTGCCTGCACATTGATGTGTGACATGTGCTTCCTGTTATGCAGATTGTGTGTTGTGTTACCAGGGGGCACAAGTGGGACATGTGTGCAGTGGATTGCCCCCAACACGTGCGTGCATCCAGCTATGGCATGTGGTCCTTTCTTGGTCTCCAGCGGTTCCTGTGCATTGTGTTGGACGTATGGGGACTGGGGTGCCAGGGTGATGGTGATGTCCAGGACAGGTGGGGGGGACTTGGATGTGGCTGGCTGTGAGACTCGGCTAACTCTGGTGGGTGTGGTTTGGGTGTTCCAGGGGCCAACAGGTGCAGCAGAGCCAGCAGCTTGGTGTGGGGTGGGATGTTGTTTGTCAACTGTGTTGGTGCTGTAGGCCTGTTAGGCGATGATGGTCAGGATGCGTAGGATGGTTGTCCCTTTCAGCCTGTAGTGGACAGTGACATTGTCAGATGTTGGGCTTGTGAGCCAGATGCGTTGCTTGGGGGGCCGCTGTCTTTGTCTGCGCTGCCTCTGTGGTGGTCCAGGGGTGGGGGATGCGGGTGGGTGTTGAGGCCCTCTTGGGTGTCCGGGCTGG
Organism: Lissotriton vulgaris; assembly: GCF_964263255.1. Lineage (NCBI taxonomy): Eukaryota > Metazoa > Chordata > Amphibia > Caudata > Salamandridae > Lissotriton > Lissotriton vulgaris. The sequence continues at coordinate 806,791,574 of NC_141689.1, read as the reverse complement.
ATGATGAGTGGTTCCATGGCATCTGTTGCCCTTCCAATGATGCCCTGGGCTGGGTTCCCTTTTGTGGTGCAGGCTGCCGTCCGATTTTACACCAGGTCAGAGCAGGTGTTAATTTCCTGCTGCTAACGCACCCTATCATGTGTTTTGTGATCTTATCGCTGATCTGGCTGGTCATTGTGAATGTTGAGGTGTTGTGTTGTCGTGGCTTTTGGTACTGGAACGCCTACTCTGTATCATAGCGATAGTGGCAGGGGTCCTCTGTGGCAATGTTTTTTGCGGCTGCTATTGCGGAAAAGCTGGTGCTGTGGGCCGTTAGCACCAGCTTGTGAATGGGGTGGTAAATTTATCGCGACTATGGCTGCGATGAAGTGCCGTTAATTCTGTGATAGCTCCTTGTGAATATGCCCCATAGATTTCTGAATAATAGAGCTCAACAAGGGGTCATTTCTTAAGATCCCTCAAAGTTTTATAAAAAAACTAACTGTTGAAATAAAAAAAATATTGAAAATGAGTAGGAAAAAGCATTGATTTCTGACAATGTTTTACTTTGTAGCTTCCTTTCATCTTTTCATTATGGCTGAATTTCAAAAGCAATTCACAAATATGTCCGCTAGAACTTTCTGGGTTGGGTCGCTCTATCGGGCTTTTAGGTTTTCCAAGAACCTGAGGAACCCTGCGCCAACCACTAAGATGCACCTCACAATGTTATTTAATTGTGTACCGGGTAAAGAGCATTTCATATAGTAAAATATAAAGAGTGAAATAGACACCTAACTCCGTGTCTAAGAGCAGTAGTTATTTATATATCTCTGAATTTATGGATACCCATACTAGAATGTGATTCAGAGGGCATTTTTCAAAATGTCTTCTTTCTTACACACTGGTTTACATATAGGAGGCATAGAGAAATAAAATTGGTGGTAACAAGTGTTCTATTATTCTGTATTCCCACATGACAGCCTTTAAAAAGGCCCTACACATTTGAGTGGGTAGGGCTAGTGCACACAACAGAAAAGAATGCCAAACGCAACATAGACACATCACATTCTTCCACTTAAAATTGGACCATTTTTGTAATGTGGCTAGATTTGGGGTTTGCGCCCTAGCTCACCAGGCACATAGGGAAACCTAGAAAAGCTTCACATTTTTAAAAAACTAGACACCCGGGGAAATCCATGGTAGGGTAACTTTTGTGACTTTCACCAGGCTTTCTCTCTCAGAAGCCCTTAAAAACCTCAAGCTTTGACAAAAAAACACATTTCCTCACATTTCAGTGATGTAAAGTTGTGTAACCTGCAGGAAGCAACACATTTTGTACCACATACCATTCCTGCAACTCTCTCAACAAAAATAATATTAGAACTGGTACACTATTTGCATCACTGGGCTTTATGCCAATGACAAAAAAATCCAACCAAGGTCAATGAGTGTCCCTTGACCTTAGTTAGATTTATTCCTGGCATAGCCACTATATCCAGCCACACATGTGGGGCAGAATTTGTATCGGGACAAGTGAGTAAAAAATGGGGAAGGAATTTTGTGGAGTTTTCCGATCTGAAAAATGCATCATAGAAATGCAAGGAAAATGTGTGAATGTAAGAAAATATTGGGCTTTGCTGGGCATTGTAGGTAAAAATACTTTGAAGTATCCACGAGAGGGACACCACCCTATACTCTCCTGGGTGTCTAGTTTTCAGAAATGCCTAGGTTTGGGGAGTTTTTCTGGGTGGCCACTTAGCCTAGGCTTAAAAACTGCAGCTAAACCTTTTGTTGATGTTGCCGCATTGCATCTTTGACAGCGACCTTTTATGGATACTAGGCCCACCCACATATGGAGACTAGGCCTACCCACATGGGTGAAGTGCCATTTTTATCAGGAGACATGTGAATACTCTGGCTGGTACAAAATGTGAGGCTCCCCACAGATTCCAATACTTTAAGTCACAGAAATATAAAGAAAGGTGTGTTTTTAGCCTATTTTTGAGGATTGCAAGGGATTATGGGTAATACAACATTGTGGGATCCACATGAGACAAACAATGACTGAATACATTTATTTTGAAAGTCATTATGTGAAACAATCAATAAAAAGTGACTGGCTCGCTCAGGAGTGCTATAGATTTGGCTCTTACCGAGTGAAGGGCACTCTTCCCAGGGTGTACGAACTGGCATTTGCCTGCCAGTGTCTGTGTAGTCACCAACAGCAAGTTGCTACATACACCCCCAGCCAAAGACCAGTTCATACACACTGCCGGCCAGATACCAGCCACACACACACTGCCAGCCAGACGCCAGTTCAGATGCAGCAATCACACCACCTGCAGCTAATGGAATAAGTGGACTGGTGTTTCGGTGAAGGTGCATGTAGTGGCTTGCTGCTGGTCACTAAAGCACATTAGTAGCCAAATGCATATCCACACCAGCCAGATGCTAGCAACACACACCGCCAGGCAAATGCCACTTAGACATCACCATAAAGCCGCACACCACTTCCATTTCTAAAACACTCACAAATTAACATATTACACACACGCAAAGCACGGCAAACCAGTTATCTAAACAGAATTTTTTTTTTTTTTTGAGTATTTATTGAGCGCGGTTGCTGCCCGCAGGCGTCCAAGCGCTGGGTTGAGGGGAAGTGACTGAAAAGGAGCTAAGGTACATAGGATTGAGAAAACAGCAGTGTCTTTAGATTTTTCCGGAATGCAAGGAGGTCTGGGTTGGAGCGGAGTGAGATGGGAAGAGCATTCCAAAGCCTGGCAGTGTTCAAGGAGAATAGCCTACCTCCAGACCTGGCTCGCTTCACTCTGGGAACAACGGCGTGGAATGCCTCCGTCGACCGAAGGTTCCTCTTAGGATGGTAGGGGGTGACCAGGCCGGTGTTTATGGCAGGGCCCGTTTTCCAAAAGGCGCGGTGCGCCAAGCATAGCGCCTTAAAGGCCACTCTCTGCCTCACTGGCAGCCAGTGAAGACTTTTTAGAGCGGGTCTGGCCGACTGGGTGCGCGGAATTTTCAGCAGGGTGCGTGCTGCGCAATTTTGAACAATTTGCAATTTCCTGAGGGTCATCTCCGGGGCCCCCAAGTATAGAGCATTGTTTGAGTCCAGGCGGGATTGGATCAGACCTTGTACTGCCACCTTCTTGGCCTCTAGAGGAAGTAACGGGAGCACTTTCCTCAAGATTCTAAGTAGGCCAAAACAAGTGGCGGACAGCTTTTTGGCCTGGGTGGAGAAGGAGAGTTTGTCGTCTAGCCATACTCCCAGGCTTTTAACACTTTCCTTGTGAGTGGGGGGGGGACCCAGAGCACTGGGCCACAAGGAAGTGAAAGGCACAGGGGGGGTCGGGCCTAGGAGCATGAGCTCCGTTTTTTCTCCGTTTAGTTTAAGGGAGGAGTTGGTCATCCATCCCTTAACGTCCTCTAGGCACTTTAGCAGGTTTGCTGGGGAGTGAGTGTTGTTCTCCGTGGCCAGCGAGACCACAAGCTGGGTGTCGTCGGCATATGACACGATTTTAATGCCATATGGTTCGACGACACCTGCCAGCGGCCTCATGTACACGTTGAACAGTACAGGGCTCAAAGAGGAGCCCTGTGGCACTCCGCAGCTCAAGGGTTTCCTGGAGGACACTGTCTTTCCGTCGAAGATCTGAAACGACCTCCCAGACAGAAAGGAGTCAAACCACCTTAAAGCGTCACCTGAAACTCCGATGTTATAGAGACGGTCTAGCAAGGTGGTATAGCTGACCGTATCGAAGGCGGCACTTAGATCAAGGAGGATCACTGCCACTGATCCTCCCTGATCTAGTATCCTTCTAGTTTCTTCGGTGACTGCTAGTAAGGCGGTTTCCGTGCCGTGCTTTGGTCTGAAGCCTGTCTGGGAAGTATGTAGAAGAGAGTGGTCCTCCAGGAACTGGACCAGCTGCGCATTTATGTGCTTCTCTAACACCTTGCTCGCCCAGGGGAGAAGTGAGATGGGGCGGTAGCTGGAATGGTCGTCTGGGTCTAGGCTGGTTTTTTTTAACAGTGCCCGTACCATGGCCTGTTTCCAAGCCATGGGGACTGAGCAAGCGGATATGGATGTGTTAAGGAGATCCAGGATTGTAGGTAGGGTGGTTTTGCTAGCCTGCATCAGGATCTCTGGAGGGGCCGGATCGCAGGGGGAGCCCGACTTGACTTGTCGTGCCACCTTACTTAAGGTGTCAAGGTCCAGAGGGTGGAAGTGCTCAATAAATATATAGCAATAAAGACCATAGTTCCCTTTTGCTCTCATCGTTGCTCCGAATACTTGAGTTGTGTATGGTACAATTTAAAACCTGTGGGCACACGTAGGCCAGGATTAGAAGAACACTCAGGGTGGTGCATGCAGTTCTACTTTTGCACTCCTCTTAGGACACAGACTGTATATCTATGACAAGGAAAGCCTTTTGCTGGGTGTTGTAGGAATGTATTCAAGAAAGTAGCGATCTTTAAATCTAATCAAATCCTCCACCACTCCGATTCTAGGAACACTTTCCTGCTCTACTGCAACAAGGCTGCCTATAAAAAACTGCTGAAACTGTGCACCGATAGATTGATTGCCCCTTCGGAAGCGAGAGATTGACTCCACGCATACAAGTCCCGGTGTAAATTTGAAACCGCCTGCCGGCTCGCATTGGCCTCTGTGACCAGATGCCGTAATCCGACAAGCCACATACTAAGCCTCCAAAAGACATACGTTATAAAATGTGAGCCGTTCCCTCCCCCGAGTGAGCACCGCGTGGCGGGCCACCCATCTCCGGAATTAACACTGTGTGAACTACAGAAACAACCATCCATTGTGAATTACCGACACCACGGCATACTCCTTGCCCTCGTGCAGACTCACTGTTCCCAGTCCCCGTCCTGAAGAGAACCTCTAACACCCTGGTTCGAAACGCGTCGACACCTCCACCCTGTGGCTACTCAAAAGGGTGCATCTAGGATAAGAATTTTTCCACTACTTTGGACCCTAGCTGTGCAACCCAATATAAACATTGAACCACAGGTTCTGATAGGCAGGCAGGCGTCCCATTCCATCTGCCCCCGCCTGTCGTTTGGTTTCATAGTCCTACGGACTGGTTGTACCTTTGCTTTTTGCACGAATTTTGCACTGTATATATATGCAATTGATTTGTTGATCACTGAATTATTTCATCGTTTAGTGGTGTGTTATTTTCATTTGTCTTCATTTGTTCTGCTTTATTCATGTTTGTAAGTAGTGTATATTTGTAAACTTGTACATTTGTAGATATTGTACTCATGAATCCACTGTCGTGACAGTTGTCTGTTTGTTCCTGTGTTCTTTAAACTTTGATAAACTAAGCAAAAAAGAAAATAAATTTGTTTTGGGACATAAATCCCGTGGTCACGTAGTACATATTGACTGCGTTTCTGTCATTCGTGATATTAATTTTTCCTGTCCAGCCACCTTGTTCTGTTTTCTCTGTTGTTGAGATCCGGGCTAGGCAGACGTAGGATCCAAAACCTTTACTGTTTCACAAAAACTGTGCACAAGTCATCTTAGATTTTAGAGAATGGTCTTTGGAAACTGCATAAGCATTAAATGATGCTAAATGAAGACGATTGACAACCAACTTCTTGTACCAGATATAGGACTTTCGAGCTGCATTGTAGGGCTCCAACATTTTTTTCCGTCAAAAACTATTCTGCATACAAATTAGTTTGCTCAACAATATCATCCAAAACACATCATAAATAGTTGGAAGAAATTGGTAGGAAAAAAGTTCTCTGTATTCATTCTACTGAAACACCACTAAAGGAGGCAGGCAAAACAGGCTGCACCATCTTAGAGGCAACCCAGGGTTTGGCACTTCCAATGGGAAGCCTTCCAGCCCATGGCTGCAGTTCAGAGTGCACTTGTTGCACTCCCAGCATATCACTGTCCTCCTCTAAAAGAGGCACTTCATCAGCACCTAATAGTGGATTCATTACCAGATGATTCCTCTAGAACAGAAAATGTACTACCAGAACCTTTGACTTGGTCCTCTGCCTCAGATACAAAGTCAGTCTCAGAGCCATGTTCAGAGGAGAATTCAAAAAGCAAGCCTACAACTTGCTGGGCGGTCAGCATGTGGGCAGACATACTGCTTACTTCTGAAACTAAAACAGCAAACAAGACAACAATAAACAGTGCTGTGTCAAAGTAGAAATCAACAAACTCAGCTGTATCAAACAGTAAATATCATTACTGACTTATAATGATCTGGACAAAACTATCAATACAATACACACAATAAACTTCATACTCTAAAAAGGTACCTCTCACTTGCCACAGACAACTGGACCGCGGATCAACACAAAACAAGCACCAAAGACATACAAGTAGAAAAGGAAAACAAAAACTAAACATAATTACATACAGATCTTACACAAGTCTAAACATGAAATCGAAAAAATAAATCATAGGCTAAATATGCTACAATTATTACAACTGCTAAAAACAAACAACAAACTTTTAGCCAGGGCAATGATACTCATTTGAAGTAAACGTTACAAAATAATTTACTTACCAAACATACGCAACTAAACTAACTGCAAATCTACCACCGCTGCAAGCAGGAGTCAGCACCTACAAAATCAAAAGCTTTGCTCTACAATAAAGGGATAAATAAAACAGTAAGATCATAAATGCAAATGACAAGAAGTAAAACAGATAACACTATACAGTTTGCTGCTGAGAGCAGTCAGCATCACATCATCACAAATGTCTAATCTATCCCCAAGGGGGACACAAAGCAAAGGCAGGTAATTGGTACCCCAGAGTGGAGTGACTCTCGACCCAGCCACTAGCCAAATAAAAGTCAAACACCAGTTCATACACAAACCATCATCCAAATGCCAGCCACACACATCACCAGCCAAAGACCAGTTCATACATACCATCAGCCAAGCACCAGCCATATGCCAATCCACACACACCACCAGCCAAATGCTAGTACACACACTCACTGCCTAGCACCAGTTCACTGGTGTCTAGTGGTTGTCCACCGCCCTGAGAGCAGGTCGTCCAAATAAATGTCCAAGGGTCCCCCGGGGCAAAAAGCAGTCAACATATGTCTCCAAAAATGGTGAACAAACATATAAAAAATAAAAACATGGTGGTTTTCTGCCTCTCTTGGGGACAGATCAGACGAAATAACATCTCTCTACCCCTCCGGGGGGGGAGGGGGGGGCAGAAAAGGGCCAAAACATGTCCCGCAAAAAAGGGGAACAACTCTTGCCCAAGAGGCTGTTCCCCATCAAAGATATACAATAAAATCCCTTGTGTCTAGTTGTTTTCTGCCTCCATTAGGGGCAGATCATCCTACAAAATTGCCAACCTACCCCTGGGGAAGCAGAAAACAGACATAACCTGCCAAAGAATGAAGAGTGACCCTTGCCCAAGGGGCTGCTCACTAATATTCATTATTATGGCATTAAGTGGTGTCTAGTGCCCACCCCCTTACCTGTGGGCGGATCGGCCTACAAAATTGCCGATCTGTCCCCAAGAGGGTGGAAAATGGCCAAAACATCTCCCAAGTAATGGAAAGGGGATATTCCCCACAATATGATTCCTGGTGTCTAGTGGGTGCATTCCTGCTCCACAATGGCTGTCCCACCCGGGATCCCACAGCAGGAATGCACTGCATGGAGACAAGAACAGAAAGAAAAAAACTCTTTACTTTCCCCCCGGGTGTCTCTTTGCCCTATCGATCCCTCCCAGGACCAAAACATTACCTGTCTCCTGGATGCACTGGAAGCAAATGGCTTCCAGAGCATCCGTAACAGCTTTTGTTGACGTTGACTTGCTGTGCACCAGCTGATGTCATCAGGTCACTGGGGGAGGAGTCGTGGGTGGGAGGAGAAGTGCTTTCCCTGCCATCCCTGGTAGAGGCATGAGGTGGGGGGCACAGGACATTCTGGGCATAACCTCAGCACCAAGCAGTTAAATATGCTAAAAGCACTTCTTATTGGTGAAATGTTTTATTACTGATCAATATCTGAGGTGCAATCTGACTGCTCCGCGGGATGGATGGACTATCTGCCTGTCTGTAGGTCTGCCTGTCTATCTTTCTGCATATCTACCTGCCTATCTGTCTGCTTATCTATCCATCTGCCTACGATGTCCACAGAAAATGAGGGCCTGGCTCAAAAAGCTTTTTCTCTGAGTCATTTTGTCTGGTTTCTTAAGTGGGAATTACTACAGAATTTCCAGACCAAATTTACAAAAAGTACTACTCTGAGAGTAGTTTGCGCAAAATCACAAAACATTTATGAGCATGGGAAGTAATACTATTGGAGTATTTTTTATGTACTCTTACATACCTTTGTGAATTAGCCCAGAAAAGCTCAACTCCTCGCACAAGTACAGAGAGGGCACAGTATTTTCTGTTTGTTTGAATTGTATAAGGATGTTCCCTGAATGGTTTGATGCTTTAAGATGTTTTAGGGCCAATTTATGAAGGTATGTAAGAGAGTTTAAAAGAGTACCACAAGAGTATTGGTTTATGTACTCCAAAATACTTTTGCGAATAAGTTCCCAATTGCCTTACTAGAGACCTAGATGTGACTCACCAATGGATTTCTAGAAGACATATTAATTTGCATATCTAATTCACAAAGCTTTTGCTAAAACATTTTATAAGAACCTTTCAGTTACCATTACTCAAATCAAAACAAGATAAAATGGCCTTATACATTTCCTGAAATTAAAATATATGGGGTTTTGTTACGTTCAACAATATCCCTCATCTACACACCTTGACTATTCAAAGTAGTGGAGAAGGGCAAATATTGGCACATATTATTTTCCTTGTATTGTCTTTATTTGTAACTTTGATGAAAATATACAGTTGAACTGGTAACTCTCAATGACCCTGTGCCTTCCTGGTGCATGTGGAAATTACAGTTAATGAAAGCAACCAAAAGTAAGCATACTTTTTGTAACCATTAACCTTGAAAATTAATCAAATCAATGTGCTAAGCACCACTAATCTCACTTCTCACAAAAGCTGCATCAAAATCACCTAGTCTGTTTTGTAGCCATCAGGATCTAGCAGTGCACCAAGTGGTTTAACAGACACACATCTGTCATGGTAACCACAAGCACATTCTGAGTGTAATTTGTCTAGCTAGTCAACATTCAAGAGTGAAGTGTAAGACACAGAACTTCAATAGAGGAGTAGCATACAAGTGCAAATAATATAGACATTTCTGAGACATGGTAGGACATTTGTACGATATGAACTGACTCTAGTAGTCTTAAACAATCCTTGACTAGAAGGAGAAGCACAGGTTTACTTTGCAGCACTTTACAAATCTGCTATGGATAAGGCTGGCTTCCACAGGGCAAGGTACATTATAGATGATTCCATGCTCTTATTTGAGACAGCGTTTTATATTCATCTATATTCTGAGATAAATGGAGCAGCAAACCTTTTTGAAATTGAAATGTAATTTGATTTCAGTTACTGAAAGGTGTGGTGCATCTTAAAAGTCTTAGAAAGTTATACGTTTGCAACTAGATTTTGGATTTGAATCATCATTACACATATGGCATTTTAGACATGGCAGGGCTATCTGGATGGGATACCATTTACCAATCAACTTTTTTTTAGTAGTGATGAATTAATTCCTCTATAGTATAATAAAGGTCACTTATTATCTAACAGAAGAATATTCAATATTGCTCTCAATAAAGAACTGTTTTATACAATAATTTCCTTTAGCTGCATAAACTAGCCCTTGTGATTGTCTTCAGAACTTGGAAGTTCCTATCATGTAACAATAGTGACTGTAACACTTGTTCTCAGGAAGCAACAATGCAAAAACTAACAGTCAACCACAAATCGAAAAAGAACAAAAACATTTGCAAACAACATGTAAAATGTATGCACCTCAGTTTGGTCTCCCTTATTATCACTGTTCCAGAATCCTACAAAATTGAGCACTGGCTTTACTCATAGTTTGCTCCTCAGAGACGCACAAACATGTGTGTTAGGGTCCATGGTGTGCTATGCTGTTTTCAATCCTTCATGTACAAGATGATTGCAGTGTAAGAGTCCTTTTTGGTTCGGAAGCAATATAATCTTCAAATCTTTAATAAATGTAACCTTTATATTAACACAAAAAATACTATCCACGTTACAAACTAGTCTCCATCTAAAATAGCCAGATTAAAAAACATACGTTTCTTGCTCAGTATGTGAGTAGATGATTGCCACTCTTCAATGCTTTTTGGTAATGTGACAAGAAAGCATATATGGATAAGGTTAATTGAGTATTCGGATGGACTAAGGACAAAAGCACATTTAGAACTCCACGTAATGATATCTGGATTTCCCTATTAGGAACAAATAAAGATTGATTGATTGAAGGCTTTATTTCGATAAAAGAAATATCTTAAAAGCAATTTACAATACATTTAAAAAACATATTTACATCAAACGTATTACCATACTTCAAGATTTACATAAAAAACGGTATATGTACAATTAAAACAATCATTAAATGGATAAAGAAAGCCTTTTTAAACGAATGGACCAAGCCCATCTTAAAAATTTAGACACACCACATGAAAGCAGAGGCCGAGTGTCCGACATCAAGATGCGTAAAGCAACATTGCACTGCTGAGTGCCTAGCTCTCTACAAACTGGTTTTAACCAACACAGCCTTGGAGCTTCATTGGCAGGACATTCGAATAACATATGGCCAACAGACTCTACTTTTGACGTCTGATGAGGAGGTTTCCAGCGCACAGTCAGTTCGCCTACTGGTAGAAACCCCACTCTGAATTTGAATTACAAGGCCCGATCTAAAGGATTCTGTTGTAACTTGGTACGCTCCCCTGCACCCTGTCCCCCCTTCCCCACTGGTTGGGGTTTCCCACCTTAGAATGTTGGAGTGAAGCTCGCTTTAGAATGTTGGTGAGCTCACTCTAGTGGTTGGCACAGAAGAATCCGGTTGAAATAAACTTCTTCTAACCTCTATCCTTGTGGAGCCTCTTCTTAACAATTTGGCGATGAACACCGTGCTGGGGACGGTTGGATTCTTCCCCCTGTTATCTTTGTCAACTACGAAAGTCGGAAGATGAAATCATTATTGAAGCTGTGATTTGAAGAAAATATCGGAAGTAACCGGCAATCTTCTTCTATTTTGCTTATGGTTGTCATCAACTGTATGCGGCGTTCGAGGGAAGCGAGAGACATTGAAGCGTTCCTGTCGTCTTTCCGGATGTAAACTGCCTCAGCACAAGCGTCGTGCAGTCCCTTTTTCAAGAGAAGGAAGAGGAGTGATGTTTTGACGGAGTTCCTTGGTGACGGGACGCCTCCTTCAGCTCCACCTGGTTGCTGGGAGAGTAATCGACGTCGGAGAACTGCTCCGCCCTTCATGTTCTCCTCTCGTCAGGTTCATCTTACGGACCGCCTTGGAGAATAACGTGATGAGGTAGGAGTGAGGTCCGCTTTCCCGTAGTTGTGCTTACGACTGTGGTGCTGTCTCTGCCTGCGCAGTTCGTGGCATGAAAGCTCTGTGTGGAACGGACAGTTGCTAGGCACGGATGAGGTAGGAAGCTTATTTTATTAATTTTCCTCACCCGACTGCCATGTGGTCGGACCAACCCGGACGTCGAGGGAAGTTTTACTTGATGGTGGCTTCATGATAATTTTTTCAGCGAAGTTGCGGTCCTTTTCTAAACCTGGGGCAAGACTTCTTTTTGGAACGTGTTAAATTGATATCGTGGATTGTGTGACTGACTCTACCAACGAGTTTTGTATACTCCTTAGCATCTCGCTTCTTCTATTAATTCACTCTCCACATCAGTTAACTGTTACTTCGAGAGAGATTCTCAATTTACTTTTCTGTCTTTTGGGATACTCACACAGAGACTGACTACAGCGTTTTGGGGTTGATTGTTAACCCTAAGTGTATGCACCTAGTCTTCCTTTAGGTTTCCAGCGAAACTGAACCTTCATTGTTCAAACTGTTTATCGGGTGTTCTAAGGTTTCCACTGTTGTTGAAAATTTTGCTTCAAGAAATTTCTCCTCAGGAGCCATCAAGCGTTTCTTCGCTGATTGGCACAGCTTTGAACTCTTCATTCATTTCAGAATTGTATTATGTCTTTTTGACAATTATTTTCAGCATCAGAAATTGGTTAATATACATAATTATAATGAAACTGTAAGTGCTGTCCCTGCTTCTCTCTTTGTCTTTTCTCCTCTTACTGTTCTCTTTTACCCTTTCCTCAGTCTCCTCTACCTTGTATTCTTCTTTTCTTGCTTTTCCCTTCTTTTCTCAAAATGACTGCTTTAAACATGTCCCAGCCACCACCTTTTTTGGATGAGGCTGGCGATCCCCTTATTTCATGGAAAAAACTGTTTCATTTGTTTGAATCATACTTGATTGCTATTGGTAGAATTAGATTTTCATCATTAAGGAAGCAACACATTCTACTTCATAATTTGGGTAAATATGGACGGGATGTGTTTGAGGATTTGCCTGAGATAGCTGAGGGAGGGGCTAACATCAATGTGGGAGGAGATGGTGTAGCTCAACCTGATGTGTACGAGGCTACGGTTAAAAAATTGGCGGAGCAATTCGGGGACAGAATTAATATTGTCCTTGAGCGTCATAAATTTTTCTTGCAGGTTCAAGGAAAAAATGAAAAAGTAAAGAATGACATTGCTGTTTTGAGGGGTTTGGCAGCCACATGTGATTTTGGATTACTAACAGAGTCATTAATCGTGTGAAAAGAAAATTCAGGAGAGACTTTTAGCAGAAGCTCCTGATTTACAAAGAGCTGTTGATATTGCAATTAGCATAGCGCACACAAGCTACTGTATGAATGAAATGAAGGAAGCCCATGAGGTGAAACAGGTTAGTGACAATTGGGTGAACAAGGTAGTTCAAAAAGATAGTAAATACAAAACTACCCATTAGTAAATACAAAACTACCCAACTTGAGGTGAATAAACATAGCGTGCAGGTTAACAAGCCCAAGTGCTATAGATGTGGTAACCCAAACCATTTGGCAAATGATGTAAAATGTCCAGCAAGAGGTGTTACTTGCAGTAAATGCAAAAAAGGGGTCATTTTTCGAGAGTGTGCCATGAAAAGAAAAGTACTACTCACATGGTGATCCAAGATTTTGAGCAACCATTGCAAGGGGACATTATTTTCCAAGTGTTGAACATTGGAGAGCAGAATGTAAATTGTTATCCTGAATGTAAAATACTTCTGGACAGTGTTGCTTATGAGGTTTTTGCGGATTTATGTTCACCTTACACACTGATAAATGAAGCTTCTTTCAAACAAAATTCAGGCCACAAAAATTATAATCTTTTGCCTCCAGATATGAAACCAGGGGGATACAACTACAATCCCATTCCTCTGGTTGGTATGTTGGTAATGCAGATTAACTTTAAAGATAAATCTACATTGGTAAAAGTGTATATCGCAGAAAGGTATCTAATTTGTTAGGGGTGAAGCACCAAAAAGACCTGGGTATCAAATTAGACCCTAATGCCCCTGAACCTGTATTACTTATTGACAGGCCTACAGTTGGAAAGGAAGTGTTTGAAAAATTTCCAGAGGTGTTTACAGATAATTTGGTGCAGCTTAAAGGGTTCCTCCACAAAATCAAACTAAAGTCAAACGCAAAGCCTGTCGTACACAAAGCCAGGTCTATTCCTTTGCTATTAATAGAACCCCTCCAAAAAGAATTGAACAGACTGGAAGAAAACAGGATAATAGAGCATATTGAAAGCTCCGAGTGGTTGGCCCCCATTGTTGTAGCAGCTAAAGGGGGGGAAAGGGGATCCGCCTTTGTGTTGACCTCAGGGATTTGAATGCTAACATCTGGGTGGATAGACACCCTCTCCCCAACATTGACGAGATGTTGATGGCCATTCAAGGGGCTAAGTATTTCTCTGTTTTAGATCTGTCCTAGGCTTACCACCAGGTCGTCCTCCATCCGGATTCGAAGCACCTCACGTCTTTTATAACCCCGTTTGGTGCTTATCAATTCTCAAGATTACCATTTGGGCTCGCATCTGCGGCCGCTGTCTTTCAGCGTATTATGCAAAACATTCTGCATGGTCTTGATAAAGTAGTCTGCTTCCTAGACGATATCTTACTCTATGGAGCATCTGAAAGTGAGCATAACAAAATCTTGGGGGAAGTATTGTCTAAACTAAGCAGAGCTGGGGTCATGACTCAGAAAGACAAATGCAAGATTGGGGTAGAATCAGTGGTGTATCTGGGGCACATGATTTCGAGTGAAGGCATCAAACCCAAGGCCAGCCTGGTAGACGCTGTTAAACTCGCACCGGCTCCCTCAAATAAAGATGAACTTAAATCCTTTTTGGGCCTGGTTGAGTATATGTCAAAATTTGTGAAGAACTTTGCAGATCAAGTACAACCTCTCAGTGAACTGCTCAAACAGGGAACCAAATTCGAATGGAGTTTGGAACATCAACAAACATTCCAACACATCAAGGAAGCGATTTCTGAAGCTCCAATTTTGCATACTTTTGATCCTAATGCCAAAACCACACTCTCTACTGATGCAAGTAATAAAGGCTTGGGTGCATCATTGACTCAAGTAGAAAAAGGCGAAGAAAGAGTGATAGCCTTCGCTTCAAGAACCTTGAAGTCAGCTGAAGTTAATTACTCCACGATTGAAAAAGAAGCACTTGCGTGTTACTGGGCCATTCACCATTTCAAGTACTTTCTGTGGGGAATTCCGTTCTGCTTGAGAACGGATCACAAACCATTAATTCCGTTATTTGCTACCAAACTTTTTGAAAATACTACTCCACGCATCTCCAAGTGGGTTTTAGGACTGCAAGGGTTCAACTATTCCATTGTGCATGTCCCAGGATCAAAAAATTCTGTGGCGGATTGCCTTTCACGCATGCCGCTTTTAGAAAATGAACCATAAGGAAACAAAGAGGAGGAAACCATCCTGGCAATTGACATCCCAGCCATTATGAAACACTAGTGGGAGAAATCTCCTCAGGAAGATGAAGTAATGAGCAATTGAAAGAAATGATTTCGAATGGCTGGCCAGAGGAAAGAAATGATGTGCCAGAGGATCTTCAGGAATTTTGGAACGTGAAAGACGAGTTGTCCATAGGTAACAAAAGGAGAGGTAACAAAATAATTCCCCCGACTGGTATGAGAGATCGTATCATACAAATTGGACATGAAGGACACCCTGGACGAAGCTTAACCAAAAGCAAAATTTGGCAAAGCTATTGGTTTTCCTAAAATGGACACACTTATTGAAGAGCATGTAAAAGAATGTTTTGAATGTGCGGCCAGCGACAAGTCAAAGAATGTCCGAAAGGCTCCTCTCATTCCTGTCACTGTTCCCACTAAACCGTGGGAAAAACTGGGGATGGACATTATTGGTCCTTTGAACTTGCTAAGTCAATCTCAAAGATTCATGTTCGTTTTGATTGATTATCATTCTCATTGGATAACGACTAAGTTTGTTCCTTCCATATCTACAGTTTATCTCATTGAATTTCTGAAAGATACCTTTTCGAAGGAAGGCATTCCCAGTGAATTGATAACGAACAATGGGGTGCAATTCACTTCTGACGAGATGAGGGACTTCCTGAACAGTTTAGCTATTATTCACACAAAATCTCCACTCTATTCCCCCAAATCCAATGGATTAGTGGAAAGGGCTAACAGAATGCTTAAGGAATCTATTCAACTTGCCATGTCCACCAAAGAATCAGTTTTAGACAGCTCAAGGAAAATGTTGCGGTCATATTACATCACTCCTAACTCTGTGTCAGGAGTCTCCCCGTTTACTTCTCTTAAAGGAAGAAACCCAGGTTCAAAACTTACTCCCAACTGGTTGAATGGAGGGTCCCCTGTGTGGGTAGACAGGGACATGGTTTCAGAGAAAGTGAAAGAAAATCAAGTCAAGTATAAAAACAGTTATGACACTAAATAGGGCACAACTGACAGAGAATGGAAGGCGGGGGATTGGGTGGTGGTCAAAAAACCCACTCTCTTAAAGTCCAAGTCTTCTGTTTTCTCAAGTTCTTTTAGAATCAGAAAGATACACAATAACTCTGTTCTGTTAGAAGATGGTAATTTGTGGAGCATGGATAGATTGGCTCGTTGCACTAATGTTCATGTTTCTGAATTTCCCAGCAACGATGACTCTGGAGATGTGTCGGGTGATCCCACTAAGGGGAGAGTTGCACGTCAACGTAGGTGTCCGGCGTGGCAATCTGACTACAGTATGTAAAGTCTATATTTCTATATCCGATGTATGTATTGCTGTTTTCTCCTAGATGCATCCATGCTAGTAGGTTTCATTATGTAACATTCGTACTTGTTTTTCCTCAATGCATTGTATTGATTGTCTCCTTTTCAAGGTAACCTGACTATATATTGCTCTTGTCTTCCTTCCCTCTTTACCCTTCCCTTTCCCATGCCCGCCTGCATCTTCCAATTCTCTTTCTACCATTACATAGGGAGGTGTGTTGTAACTTGGTATGCTCCCCTGCACCCTGTCCCCCCTTCCCCACTGGTTGGGTTTTCCCACCTTAGAATGTTGGAGTGAAGCTCGCTTTAGAATGTTGGTGAGCTCACTCTAGTGGTTGGCACAGAAGAATCCGGTTGAAATAAACTTCTTCTCACCTCTATCCTTGTGGAGCCTCTTCTTAACAGATTCGTAATAATGTCAAGATACGATTCGTAAGCGCCCACATCCTTAATACTCAAAAAGTCATTAGTGGTTCTACATTGCATAGACTCAGAGCAATTTTTGCCAGTAATCCAGTTCCAGTACAATTTCTTTAGAACAGCTTTGGGGGGGAGCAGATCTAGATTCCCATGGATCACCAAGGCCCAGTTTCCCTAACAGACATTTAACATCTTTCAACCACTTGATTTTGGACCAGCCATTCATTGACATAACCTCCAACAGACCTTCTGCATAAGAGGCCAGTTCGGGCACACGCCACAACCGGGCCCATAATAACAGCGGGCGGATTTGGGCCTGATCCTTAATCGAGCGGCACCCCATTTCCAATAGTAAGGGTAGGGTTGGGGTACTCTGTGGGAGCGCCATCAAGTCCTTCAAAAATCTGTTTTCTGATCTGACTAGTACCTCGATATTACATGTACCCCACAACTCAGCCCCATACAGGGCCGCACTGACCCCTCTCGGTTTATAGATGTCCACAACCGGGGCAATAGGTTTGATTGAAGAGGAGCGTTGCTCTTTAAGGAGAGCCACCCCTACCCTTTTGTGGTTAAGTAGCATCTTTTGAAACGTGCGAGCTCCACTGCATGAAGTCTGTCAGACGAATGCCTAAGTAATCGAATTCCGCGACCCTCTCCAGGGGCACAGAAATCAGTGCTGGTGAACGACCCAATTTTTTAGGTGGGTTCAAAACCAGGTGCTCTGTTTTGGCTGTATTAATTATCAATCCCCTTTGGGTACAAAAGGCCTGAAAACTGTCCAGGAGGCTCTGTAGGCCCACAGGAGATTTTGAGATGAGAAGGGTGTCGTCAGGGAAGAGGAGAATAGAAATGCGCTTGCCCGCCAGGGACGGTGCATCAGAAGGATTTTTTAGTAGATGTTCAACCACTCCATTCACATAAAGAGAGAATAGAGTGGGAGCGAGCACACATCCCTGGCGGACACCCCAATTCACTGAGATCCTATCAGTTTTTTGGCCGTGCGTGCCCCACCGCACCTGCGCAAAATTACCAGCATGGAGCCTCACCAATAAAGACAAAATATACGAGGGCAACCTCATTCCAGACAAGACCTTCCACAGCCTCTCCCGGGGCACTAGGTCAAAGGAAGTCTTTAGATCTATAAATGCTAAATAAAGACTGCCTTTGCCCAGAACCACCACCTTCCAGTATAGGAGCATCAGTCTAAAGGCCTGTTCAATAGTCCCTGTACCGGACCTAAAACCAGCCTGGTAATCCGATAAGATGTTATTATCGTCCACCCATTGGAGCACCCTCACCAGAATCACTTTCCCTACAACCTTCTGTGTGGAGAAAAGATCGGGACGACCTCCGCCCCCTAACAGGAATCTGGGACTGATGCACCATTATTAATGGCATTTAGTAGGGATGAGATTAGCCTCCCCCACTCACTATAATTGGTGTGTAACAGGTCTCCCGGTATCCCATCAGGGCCAGCTGCTTTATGTGGCACCAGGGTTTTTATTACATTTTCAACTTCCTTTGAATTGAAAGGGTCTCCCAATTGGTCCCCTAGGGGGTCAATTACAATAGATTGAGAATTAGGGAGCCCCGGGCTACCCTCCACGATGGTAGTGTAGAGGGACGAAAAATTATTGTACCAGCTTTGGCCCGGGATATTACACGTAATAAGGGTATTAACCGGCCTATTCCTAGCCCTAATTGTGTTCCAGAACTCTCTAGAGTCCCTCCCTGCACTTGCTTCCTTTAGGTCG
This sequence comes from Lissotriton vulgaris, assembly GCF_964263255.1. Lineage (NCBI taxonomy): Eukaryota > Metazoa > Chordata > Amphibia > Caudata > Salamandridae > Lissotriton > Lissotriton vulgaris. Next base: position 806,773,094 of record NC_141689.1, on the reverse strand, counting down.
CACCAGTACCTGTCCTCCAATTCTTTCTTTGCTGCGTACATAGTCTGTTTGTAATCTTTCCTGGCCAGCCTGGTCTTAACCGGAGATTTACTTTTGACGGCAGCAATAAGTGTGGACTTTTTGTCCCTGCATTTTTTGGTAAACCAGCCTGGATGGCCTTTGGGTCTCTTATCCTCCCCAGGGGAGGATCCCTGCTTGGAATTAGGAAGAGATTACCCAAAGCCTTGATGGTCTCACAAAAAAGGGATGTCACGTTGCTGTTTGCCAGAGAAAGAGAATCCAGCTTAATCTGTGCGGCAGATAGGAGAGCCCCTATAGCTTCAATTTTCCCTTCGCCCATAGCAATCTTGCACCACTTGAGACGCCTCCCACGATTGGAGGGACGGACTACCCTGGTGGAAAGCACTTTAGATAGCATATCCTCCCCTTGCGCACAACACCACAAAGGGTGCAGTGCCAAAGATAGCAAGTTATGGTCGCTATCCACAGAGGGCAGGACTTCCATGTCCTGTATGAAGCTCCAAAGCTTAAGATCAAGCAGGATATAGTCTATCCTCGAAGAATGATGGACCCTATTGTAGGTATGGGCTCCAGATGGATCTGAAATGGTTTTCCCGTTTGCTGCCCTCAACCCAAATTACAGGGTCAAGGAATTCAGTTGCATAACCCGTTGGGACCACCTCCTGATCGGTTGGATGGTAAGTGAGGGAATACCCCTCCTGGCATCCTCTTCAGCAATTTCCAAAATATCCTCGGACGCAAGGGGCTCAAAGGTACAATTGAGGTCCCCCACGACCAGGACATACATAAATGTAAATGTACATGTATGAGTTTGAGTTTGAGTTTTAAATTATTTATAAAGCGCGCGTACACCTGACGGTTCCATGGCGCTACAATATGCTGAGTCCTTGTGAAGCGAGAATCACGGGGGGGGGACTGGTGAGAGATTATAGGGGGAAGGCTTTTGAGAATAGAAAGGTTTTTAAAGCCTTTCTAAAAAGCGAGTATTGGGTAGAACATCTAAGCTGGATAGGAAGGGAGTTCCAAAAAGAGGGGGCAAGGGTAGAGAATTTAGAACATCCCCATTTTTTTCGGCGAAAGCGGGGAACAGTCAGTAGATGTTGAGAAGAGGAGCAAAGTTCCCTGGAGGGGGCATAGGGTTTAATCTCCGAAGAGATAAAAGCAGGAGATGAGCCTAGCTGGGCCTGGAAGGTGAGGCAGCCCACCTTGAATTGGGAGCGTTCGCAAATGGGGAGCCAGTGCAAGGATTTTAGGAGGGGAGTGACGTGATGGGATTTAGTGAGGTTGTAGACCAAACGGGCCGCTTGGTTCTGAACCAGCTGAAGTCATCGTACATTGTAGGCCGGCATGCCGTGGTAAAGGGCATTGGCATAATCCAAGTGGGAGACGACCATGGCAAGAACGATAAGTTTTAGGGCCGTGAAGGAGAAGAAGCGGGAGACCTTGCGGATGGTGCGAAGAGATAGAAAAGAGGAGGAAACCACCGAACTCACCTGGGAGTGCAGAGTGAGTTGGTCATTAATTTTGATACCGAGGGTTTTAACAGAGGGAGAAGGGGGTGGGGGGGGTCCAAGGGAAGAAGGCCAGTAGAGGGGGACCAGGGACTGGAGCAACCACCTGTCAAAACCAGCCCTGTTTTATCTGGGTTTAGTTTCAGGTGGTTGTGATTCATCCAGTCCCGGATTAAGAGCATTGTGGATTGGAAATTAGATTTAGAGTCAGGGGAGTGAGAGAGAGAAAATATGAGCTGGAGGTCATCCGCATAGTTATATACGGAGACCTCCATTTGTTGAAGGGCAAAGATGAGGGGAGCTATGTACAGGTTGAATAGTAAAGGGGAGAGAGAGGAGCCCTGGGGGACCCCACATATCACCTTCCGGGGTTCAACCGAGAAATCGCCCAGGCGGACCGCTTGGGTGCGATCGCTTAGAAAGGAGGACAGCCAGACCAAGGCAGTGCCGCCGATCCCCGCCGCCCCGACACGTGAGAGTAAGATGGAATGGTCCACCGCGTCAAAGGCGGCGGAGAGGTCGAGTAGCACCAAGGCCTGGGGGACGTTAGTGTCCATTCCCTCTCTAAGGTTGTCAAGTACTGAAAGCACAACTGACTCGGTGGAGTGAGCCGGGTGAAAACCGGCTTGGCGGGGAGCCAGGACTCGGTTTTCTTCCACGTAGGTGGTGAGTACTCTGGTGACATGTCGCTCCAAGACTTTCCCTAGGAAAGGGAGCAAAGAAATGGGGCGGTAGTTGGCAGGGACAGAGAGGTCTGCGCCAGGTTTTTTTAGAATGGGGAGGATTATAGCGGTTTTGAGAGCAGGGGTAACCACACCCTGGGACAGGGAGCAGTTGAGAAAAGTGAGCAGGGGTAGCGGGCAGTTCATGAAAATATGACATAGAATATGGGCAGGGCATGGGTCAAGTGGGGACCCAGATTTAACTAGAGGGAGAAGGGATAGGAAGGATTCCTCTGTTAGAAGAGGAAATGAGTCGAGACAAGCCTCTATAGGGGGGCAGGGAGGGTTGAGGAAGAAGGAAGAGGGGGGGAGAATGTTGGCTTTGATTATTGCAATTTTATCTAGAAAATAAGAGTTCAGGGAGTCACAAAGAGGTTGAGAGGGAGAGGGTCTGAGAGTGGTTTTGTCTGAGTAAGCAAGTTTATTAATAATAGAGAAGATTTCTCTGGGTTTATTCTCCGCGACTAGAATTTTGGTGGAAAATTAGTCCTTTTTGGTGGACAGAATAGATTTTTTGTATTGCTGCAAGAGGGAGGTATACTGAGCTTTAAGAATGGGGCAGTACTGTTGTCTCCAGGCTCATTCTGCGTGGTGGACTGAGAGTTTTAGTGCCTTCAGTTCGTCATTGAACCAGTGGTTGGAGTCATTCGTCCGTCTAGAGGAGACCCGCCTAAGAGGGGCGATGGAATCACAGGCTGAAAGTAGCCAGGTGTTGATGGAATTGGCTTGTTCTGAAGAAGGCAGACCGGAAAGGTCAGGGCTGGAAGATGAGAGAGAGGAGGCTAGAGAGGCCACATCTACCCGACCCCAAGAACGAACCCAGATGTTTTTGGGGTGCGAGGGCTTGGTGGGTGGGCCAAGTTGAGAGAGAAAGGAGATCAATGAGTGATCAGACCAGGGACAAGGGGAAATGGACAAAGACGCAATGGGGCAATTCAGAGAGCAGATTTGGTCAAGGGTATGGCCTTGAGTGTGAGTAGAGGAGTGGACATGCGAGGTGAAGTTAAGGGAGCGTAAAGTTTCGGAGAATTCTTTGGAAGTGGAGCATTCAGCTGGATCGGAGGGCCAAAAGTTGAAGTCGCCTAGCACCAAGACGGATGAGTTGTTGACTGCTAGGGTGGCCACAAGTTCCTGAAACCCATCAAGAAAGGTTTGGAAAGGTTGGGGGGGCGGTACATAAGTAGGCATGTGAGAGGTACATTATAGAATAGTGACCGAACGACTAAGAAGTCGGATGTGCCTATCGGGGGGAAGCTGAGAGGTTGAAATGGAAGATCCTTTCGGGCAATCAGGGCGACACCCCCGCCGGATTTACCAGTTGGCCGATCAGCTCGGAGAGCGTAGTAAGTATCGGGGAGAGAAGCTAAGAGAATGGGGAGGGAACTATCACGGAACCAGGTCTCCATAAGGAATAAGAGGTCTGGTTTATGGAGATCGAGTAAGACAGAAAGTTCGTGGCAGTGTTTAACTGCGGAGCATGTATTAAGGTAGTAGATGGAAAGAGGGGCCTGTCTAGGTCCAGCGGGAGGGTCAGGACTGGGAAGGGGGGAGAGAGGAAGCGGATGGATCGGGGCATGAGGAACGGGAGGAGCGGCAGCGGCTGTGAGTTCCAGGTTATTAATGTGGGTGGTCAGAGAGGCTTCGATTGGCCAAGGGCCATGAAAAGAGAGTAGTTGCGCCGATGAATATTGTTGTGGTCCGGGATAGTGGGGTGGCCTAGGCCCTAGGCGCATTTGGTCGCGGGCGGGCGCAGACGGGCTTGCCTTAGGCGCGCAATCGTCACACCCGCCGCGCTCGTCCACTGCGCGTTCGGTGGTGGCACATGATTTATAGGGGGCAAAAGGACGAAAGGGGCGTTGCCTCAGTGAGGGGGCGTGGCCTCGGCACTCGCCAAAGTGGCGAGAGGGGGTCCAGGTGACCGGTAACCTCCTGCCGCAGCGTTAAGTCGGCTGCGCGGGGAACGGAAGTCAGCTGGTAAGTCAGAGTAATTTTAAAAACATAGAACACAATTTTAGCAAGCAGTTGCAGTAACAATAGTTAAAATAACAGGAGGTCCGCTCCCGGCTTCCGCCTCAGGAGGACTCTCTATAGGTGGGCAGATGCTCGTAGTCAGCGTCTATAAATGCGCGCTGGAAGGGGGCGTGGCCTCGGTGAGGAGGCGTGGCCTCAGCCCTCGCCAAAGTGGCGTGAGGGGGTCCAGGTGATCGGTAACCTTGTTTACATGTAAATGTAAATGTAAATGTAATGTAAATTGATACTTGTATAGTGCACTACTCACCCGCAAGGGTCTCAAGGCGCTTGTACGAATACCGCTGTGGAACCCATCCTGGCTTTCCCTGTGAGGCGTCCACTCCTGGGCACCTCCAAGGTGGAGGCCAGGCATCCTTAGCGTTGTGGGGGCCGTTGTGTAGATTAAGCAAGCTATTGCCCAGAGTTGCAGAGTATCTCTCCATGATTGGAATAGGCACTGAGGCGAGAATTATCAGGTCCGTGGAATTTTGAGCCCAAGACGCGCCGAGGCGGGGAATTGAACCCTGGTCCCGGGCTAGACCTCTGCATCAGGTCCTCCAGGCTCGAAACTATGGGAGACAGGGAACCCCCTTTTGTACCCCTTGCATAAATATTGAAAATATCTAGGGAATGCGCTCTCTGTGGCCCCTTAAGCGAGATTCTTAATATGTCAGGGGATATGGTCTCACGCAGCGCAATTTAGCAGCCCAATGAGATGTCGACCCATATAAGAAGGCCTCCTGAAAGGCGGCCTTCCCCTGTAGATGAGGGGACTGCAGATACAAAGTATGTAGTATATCCTACCTTGTGGCAGGGCTCACTGCTCCAGGTCTCTTAGAAAATACAAATTGAATAAGCCTCCACTTGGGTATTCCAATCGGGTAGGTCTAACTTCCGGGAAATGCCTGCGATATTCCAGCTGAGAATCCTAAGAACTGGATCCGCCACAGCTGGCTCTGCTGTGGGCTTAGACACCGTGGTGCCAACCCCCGCCCGAGTCGCTAACAAAGTGCCCTCACTCGTGGAACACCTGTTGATGGTCCGGAAGGAACAAGCGACGGGAGCCAATATCTGCCTGGGACTTGCGCTATTAGAGGTTGGTGATCTACCCGTGGGAAGCAGAGGGCCAGAAAGTACACTAGCTAAACCCAGATCGCTAGACTTGGGCCTAACCACTGAACTTAGGGGCAAAATGCAGTCCCAAGGATGAGCAACGCGTCAGTAGCCATAGGCCCTCCCATGACCCCCTGGCCCCACAATCGGTGGGTAAGCCGTGAGATTATGATGGTTACTGAAAAAGAGGGAATCTTGCCTTCCTCCCCAGAACTGCTGACAGACATTCATGGGACCAGGTGCTCTAACATAAAAATAACTTAGGTCAACTGTACGTATTCCTACACCACCATACCCTGGCCACTGGTTACAGATAAACCGCGCAACCCTAGCATCCTTGAAGTTTACCACAATGCAGTCCCCCTGGCAGTCTTTATATCTGTTACCAACCCAACCCACCCTTCTTATATAGAGGATCTGGCCATACAGCTCGCTTGGGAGGGGTCTATTATCTCTTAACCAGTGCATAGTTTTATTCTTAAGCTCCTGGAATGATTTGTGTTGATCGGGCTTCAGAGGTGGGGCACTAGTAAGCACAACAACTTAAGACTGACAGTCTGGCGGAAGATTAACGTGGGGGGGTCGAAAGACAGCATTAGGGCCTGAGGGGTCTGCTGGGTGGTTGACGCTGGGTTAAAGTTTGAACTCCTTAGATTTACTGGGATAGGATTTACATCTTTCCTCTGTCTTGGTGCCCTCGGGCGGATGTTGTGTTGCCCCGCTAGGTTCAGTACAGTGGAAGATGGGCTAACTGACTGTTGCCCCATTCCGTTAGGGGCTTTGGGACTAGCTGGCTGCACATAGCAAGATGGACCGGCTATTACTACAGCCGACTGCCCATTCTGGGGTAACAGAGCTATTTCAGGGGTTACTGGCACCCGTACCATGACAGGGGCTGGGACCATCCCCTTGTTACTACTCTGCTGGCTCTCTACCTGGAGGCTTTTGGAATGCAATTTGATTAGAGATTTTAGTGAGAACAAATTATCCAAAGTAACCTGCTCAAATCTATCTAGCCTCTCAGCCACAACCTTCACTCGTTCCAACACGGGAAGGATCAGAGATTTCATAATTTCTCGATCTGACCGATAAGGGGGATCGGGATGGAGGGCCTGCAGCAGGGATAGGCTCTATACTGCCATCCACATACAATACTGGATTAATACGGTTGATGGACAGGCCACTTCCTCCCGACAAGTTCTGTAACCCTACCCTCCCGGACCCAAATTGATTTTCTCCTTCCCTATGGTTTTTTGTTTTAAACTTTTTGGAAGGTTTGGTGCGCCCGCCCCTTGCACTACTTATAAATCTTTTCCTTTTGAGGGCAGGATATCTGGGACCCACAACACCCGCTATCTTTCCGTTCCCAAGGTTGGAAGGATTCGGGTTACTAAATAATATTACATCAACAGTGGGAACCACGGGCAACTCTGTAGGGAAAAGGGACTCTAACCTATGTGGAACCACCCTGTCAAGCCTCTCCGAACTAGCCCTTATGGCACCTATGTTGTCTTGTTCTGAGTCTGACGGTACTCCATCCACATGCACGATGATATTTGCGGGGGAGACTGCTAAAGCTAGAGGCCCTAGGGAGGAACGCTTATGGTTGAGAGGTTCGAGAGATAATCTGCGTTCCGTGATGGCAAGTTATTTCTCTAGCACTGAGAAGGCTCGGGTTATAAATTGATCCAAGGTCCCACTTACACAGCCTCCCCCCGCCTTCCTTACCTTCCATGACCTCGTTGCCATTGGCATGGGCAATAAGCTGATCTTGATCGAACAACCCCCTAAAGGAAGCAATGCGATGAAAAAAGAAACAACACTAATAGTCTGTGTTTGGGAACAGGAATGTTAGAGGGGTGGCCAGGCCCGGCCTACTCCGGCCAGCGACGACCACAGACGGCCCGCCCTTTGCCCGGGCTTCTCCCGGAACGCTCCCGAGCTCTCCAGCGCAGCGGAAGCTGAGACTAATAATATATCCCAGGAGGACCCTGTGGGCATGGCTTGAATCGCAACGCGGGACCAGGTGGCGGTTGCAAAGCAGAGGCTCCTGGGCAACGGAGTCCCTGCAGGCGACCCCAGCGCGTCCTCCCTCGGCGATCACAATCCGCCCCAGGTCACAGGCACCAGTTGGTTCGCAGGTAGGTGTGCAGTCACAGGCAAGCTGTGAAGAAAGTTTCATCCCAAAGCAGCGGCCAGTGGACTCGTGTATCTCCTCACTTGCAGGAGGCTCCCAGGTGAGATTGTTACCCAGGCGCTTAAGTCTGGGAGGACCCTGTGGGCGTGGCTTGGATCGCAATGCGGGACCAGGTGGTGGTGGTAAAGCAGGGGCTCCTAGGCGATGGAGTCCCTGCAGGAGATCCCAGCACGTCCTTCCTCGGCGATCGCAATCCGCCCCAGGTCACTGGCACCAGTTGGTTCGCGGGTAGGTGTGCAGTCACGGGCAAAAAGGGCACAGCGGCACCCGTGAAGCGGGTGCAGCAAGCTGTGAACAAAGTTTCACCCCAAAGCAGCGGCCAGTGAACTCATGTATCTCCTCACTTGCAGAAGGCTCCCAGGTGAGATTGTTACACAAGCGCTTAGGTCCGGGAGGACCCTGTGGGCGTGGCTTGAATCGCAACGCGGGACCAGGTGGTGGTGGTAAAGCAGGGGCTCCTGGGCGATGGAGTCCCTGCAGTCGATCCCAGCGCGTCCTCCCTCGGCGATCGCAATCCGCCCCAGGTCACTGGCACCAGTTGGTTCGCGGGTAGGTGTGCAGTCACGGGCAAAAAGGGCGCAGCGGCACCCGTGAAGCGGGTGCAGCAAGCTGTGAACAAAGTTTCACCCCAAAGCAGCGGCCAGTGGACTCGTGGATCTCCTCACTTGCAGAAGGCTCCCAAATAAAGAGGAATATGTCCTGCATGCAGTCCCAATTGCTAAAAAAGAATTTAATACACTTTGGAGTAATAGGAGTGAATTAAGGATTGAGGATTGGTTGTACTTTGTGGTACAGGAAAGTCATGATATACTAAAAGAAACATACTCCACAAATGTAGAAAATGTTGACATGTTGCTTAAAATAAATATTTGACTTGTAAAATGAAATGCATATGTTATCATTAGGCTCGTAACAACTGATCCTAAAAAAGTATTGTCCCAATCCATTTTTCGTGTGTGTGTGTGTGTGTGTATCTCTTTCATATTTCTTTTCCATGTTTTACTTTGAAGTATAAAGGTCTTTAATTGAGACCTTCATGGAATAAGCCTAAGATTTACTATGACACAATCGGCCACATGCATCAACCTATTTAGGAAGTGCAAACAGTGCGAATCGGTAAATTCAGTCGTTTGCGATTCCTAAATAAGTTTTTGGGGTGCATCATGCATTTTTGTGAAATTCGCTATTTTTTGCGATTTCCAAAAATGCGATTGCTTTTAAGGAATCGCAAATTTGCGATTCCTTAAAAGCAATGCATGATTGTGTTTCAAATTGCGAATTCGCAATTAGGGGGTGCAAATTACCACGAGGGTGAACCTCGTGGTAATTTGCGAAAATGTATTAAAATGCTCAAAATTGCATTTTAAAACACTGTCATGTTACAGACACACATGTCCTTAGGACATGTGTGTGTGAAACATGCACTTCAAAATACATTTCAGGGGTGCAGGGGGGGGTCCTTTGGACCCCCCCTGCACCCATGGAATGCATTAACATTTTGGGAATCGCTAATTGAAATTCGCAAAATGTCAATGCCTTCCCATTGATTCCTACGGGCCTTTTGGCCCATAGGAATCAATGGGAATTGCGAAATCGCAAATTAGAATTCGCATAATATTTGCGATTCGGTAATATGCGATTTAAATCATGCATCCCATTTTGCAATTTCTTATTTGCGATTCCCTAAAAATCGCAAATAAGGAATCGCAAAACCATACAATGATGCATGTGGCTGTATATGACTACTAGCTTGATTCACAAAGGGACTACCGAGAACATTGGAAAGTTACTTTGAAAAGTTATTATTTGGAATACATTTGTGACTGCTTTGGCATTTTCAAAGAGTTTCTAATTTTACTCTGGAAACCTGGAACAAGTGGTCATTACCTTGAGTGCTCAAATGCCTAAACATTTCTGCTGAACGTAATAAGCAAGTGCACACGTTTGAGTGTAAAATATCATATCTTAGGCCTAGATGTATCAAGATTCCATTTTGCGAATCTTAAATAGCGATTTTTTGCGAATCGCTATTTAGAATTCGCAAAATGGAATGTATGTAAAAAATTGCATTTTTTTTGCGATTCCTTATGTATCTTTATTTGCGAATTCGCATTTTGCGAATTCGCAAATAAGGAATAATTCCCCATGCATTCCTATGGGCCAGGAGGCCCATAGAAATGATTGTGCAGTAATTCTCAAATTGCGAATTCGCAATTTGCTAATCGCAATTTGAGAATTATTTCAAGGGTGCAGGGGTGTCTCATGGACACCCTGCTGCACCCCTGAAACTTACATGTGTGTGCATATGGCACACATACATGCCCTATGGGCATGTATGTGTGTCACATGCCACCTTCAAAATAGTCATATTTTGTTTTTTAAAAGGATTTCGCAAATTAACACGAACCTCAAATTGGTGTTAATTTGCGATTCCTTAACCCGAATTCGCAATTTTAAAAAGTTTCATACATGCCATTTAAGGAATCGCAAAATTGCGATTCCTTAAATGCATGAGCAAAATAAGGAATCGCAATTTTTTGCGATTCCTTATTTTGCTAATTTCTGATACATCCCAAAAGATGCAAAATGTCCGTTTGCGATTCCTTAAGGCCGAAATTCTGCGAATTTCGGCCCTAACGAATCGCAAAAGGCTTGATACATCTAGGCCTTAGTGTTTATGGCCCACATGCATCATTGTGACATTTTGCACTTCCTAATTTGCGAAAAATAAGGAATCGCAAATTAGGAAGTGCAAAATGCTATGCATCATTTTTTTCGGTATATCCTTGTGATTCGGTAAAAATCGCAATTTTTACCGAATCCCAAAGAAATACCGAATTCTTAAGTTAATTCTCGCAATTCCCATTGATTCCTATGGGCCAAAAGGCCCATAGGAGTCAATGCAAATTGCGAGTGGCACTTAGAAAATTTCATGGGTGCAGGGGGGGGTCCAAAGGACCCCCCCCTGCACCCCTGAAATGTATTTTTCGCATCATGTTGCACACACACATGTCCTAAGGACATGTGTGTCCGTAACATGAATGCTTTTAAAATGCGTTAAAAGTGTTAATTACACTTTTTGCAAATTTACCGAGTAGTTCAACTACTCGGTAAATTTGTCCCTCTAATTGCGAATTCGCAATTTCAAAATTAATCATGCATTGCTTTTAGGAAATCGCAAATTTGCGATTTCCTAAAAGCAATCGCATTTTTGGAAATCGCAAAAATGTTGCGATTTCAAAAAATGCTTCATGCATTCCAAAAAGCATTTTTGGAATCGCAAACGGCCGATTTTAAGGAATCGCACCGTTTGCGACTCCAAAAATGAATGATGCATGTGGGCCTATGTGCTTTAAAACCTATTGTATTAGCTTCTTCATGGGGGTAGCCCTTCACTAAGCAACCCTTTTGTTTACACCTCCACTTATTACAGATGCCTTCTCAGCCCTTTTCCGCCCAGAAAATCAATGTTCTTCTGCCATGACATGCTTAAATCACTGACCATTTTCAGGATGGACGCTAACTGTAAAAGATTTATGTATACCTACATACTTGCGAGCCTACAGCCTGCTCCACTGACACAGGTACTAACAGGTAAAATTCAATGGCACTTGTTGAATTTTAATTTCTTTACAACAATAAAATCCCCTTTTTTTTCAGAATATGTGAATTGGGAATGGATTTTTCCCTTACTGAAGCTGCGATCTTTGTTGAAAAGTCTCACCTTTTTGGTCGTCATTTCAAGTTTTTCTTTTTTCTGGGTCACACCTGCTGGTAATATTAAACTCTGACACTGGGGCAAAGCTAATAGGGTTCCAGTGTATGTGCTGTGATCTCTAAAGCATTTTGAAATTGGTTTAAAATCTGATTGGCACATTTATCTTTCCTAAATACACCCATGGCATGGCAGTTGTGGATTGCAGCACCTTTTGTCCCATTCAGTGAAAACATGACTTCAGGCCTGTCCGACAGCAATGGCTTGAACCTTGTCACACAGGCCAGTCAAAATCCCCCTTTTAACAGGTAAGAAAATCGGATATTATATATTGTATAAACCACCCTAAGCACACCTTGCTGCCCACAAGGTAGTGTGTATGATAATTAGGAGTTATGTTACATGTATGCTTAAAGCTCATACCATTCATAAGGGAATCCTGATGCTTAGTGGATGTGAGAGCCTTGCTTTAAGGGGCAGAAAGGGGGTAATCGAAAAACCAAGTCTTTAGCTTCTTGCGGCACACGAGCTGTGAGGATGATGCTCAGATGTGAAGTGGCAGGTCATTTCATGCTGTAGAAGTGACGTAAGAGAAGTCTCAACCACCGGCTCTGTTTCTGTGTATGACTGGGATGTGTACAAATAGGAGTATGGCTGAACAGAGGAGTCTGGATGCTTGGTGGAAGGAGATGCAACTGTAAAGTATCCTGTGTTGTGCAATTATTTGAATGTGTGTATGGAGGTCCTTGAGGTGTGGAGTGATGTGTGTCCTACATGAAAAATTGAGGCTGGGTATGGTTGCTGCGTTCTGGATGGTTTGAGGTTTTCTGGTGAGTTGTTCAGGCACAAACGGAGTTCCCATAGTCCAACTTTCTGGTGAGTGAGGGCATGGGTGGCAGTTTTTTGGTATTGCTCGGGAACCATTCGAGGATCTTCTTCAGCATCCTTAAGTAAGGAAGCAGGAAGTTGTGACAGTGTTGACTTGTGCAGACATGCTCAGTTTTTTGTCAGTGATAATGCTGAGTTTCATAGCATGTGAGTTGGGGATAGAAGAAGGTCCAAAGTTGACCATCCACCAGATAGAGTCCCAGGGAGAGAGGCTTTTTCTGAAGATTACTTTTTTTGTCTTATCTATATTGAGCTTCAGGCAGTTGAATTTCGTCAAGGTGGTGACTGCGGTCATGCCGGTGGTGAACTTGTTCCTCATGCTGGGGCTTCTGTCCAAGGAGTAAAGTATATGTTGCTTCTCAATGGCATACAACAGGATATTGATGTTGTGGGTGCAAATGACATCGCCAGTGGAGTCATGTATGCATTGAAGAGGGAAGGCCTGAGTGAACATGTGTAACATTATGTTAGAAAGTGGGGTCTCTAGTTAGCAATGGTTTTCATCTTTGTCCAAGTAGGAACCCTTCCTTCTGGTTGAGGTGAGGAAGATACACTACTAAAATAACCCCTGCTCACCCCCTGGGTAGCTTGGCACAAGCAGTCAGGCTTATTTCAGAGGCAGTGGGTAAAGTATTTGCACACAACCAACAGCAACACAGTGAAAACACTACAATAGGACACCACACTAGTTTAGAAAAAACATCCAATACTTTATATATTCAAAACAAGATCAAAACAATAAAAATCCAACATACAGTACTTAAAAATATGAACTTTGCAAGAATAACCATAAAAATGCACTTCCTTGAAGTTTGTACCTCTGTCCTATGCTACAGGGGTGAAGAAAACAACAGAATCAAACAGCTCTGTCCAACCACGTCAGTTGTGCTGTCAGCAGATTCTTTAACAGTACCTTTTTGTTGCGGCCGATCCCTTTGGTGCAGGCTGGTCATGGCAATTGTCGGTTGGTCCGGACTGCATTGTGCGACGAGACGGTGCTTCGTGAGACTTACGAGAGGTGGCTCCAAGCCACAGTGGTCATGGGTGTCTAAGTCAGCAGGTAGCAACGCTGTCTGTGAGACAATGGCCGCGAAGTGAAGCAAGGTTGTGTGGAGTGTAGTGCCCACAGGTCACGGAGCAAGCAGCGGCTCGGTGGTAGAGGTGGTCATCGTCGGTGAGACCAGGATTGTGGTATGAGATGCAGCGCTGCCCTTTGCATTGCCTTCAGGACACGGAGCCAGCGACATTGTCAGGGACGGAGTCGGCAGCTTTTCCCCAATGTGGCAATTGAAACCGCAGTTCTAGAGGCGGGACTCAGAGGACAGTAAAGTGTTTGCTGTCCCTGGGACTTTGTGAACAGGAGGCAAGCTCTATTTCAAGCCCTTAGAGATACTTAGCAACAGCCAGGGCTTTAAGTGGGAAAGAAAACTGGGGGTGCTCTAAAAGGGGCATGGCATTTTTTTAAAGGGGTGTGGCCTATCCGAGGAGGGTCATGGTCTAAATCGTAATATTGTAACAATATTTTCGAATTCTGGGGAACCAGTGGCACTCAATATTTGCCTTGATTTCCCTTCGGAGGGCTGTTTAATCTTTTCTACGCATAGGCAGTGCTTTCTATGAGGGTGCTTTACCACCGCATATATAAATCAATAAACAGAACAAGCCAGCATTGGCAGTGAGAGTGTTTTGAAAAAGATGAATGGTGCTTTGCGGCGGAATGAGAAAGCTGCGTGGACGGGGATTAAAAAAACGGCCATTAAAATACTCACGTTGCGTGCTTGCAGGCTGGGAGGGCAAGTCTTGTGTGGCTTCAGAAGGATCCTGTCTGAAGCGGCTCTGGTGTGGAGGCAGGGTCCTGACGGTGCTGGTAGGGCTGGGAGGCGTCACAAAGGTAAGTTTCCTTTTCACTGCTGCTGGATTATGTTGTAGACCCTCGTCCCTCGCTTGCAGAGCAGGGTTACACTGGTTGCTGGAGAAATCTTGCTGCAGGCCATAAAAGCATGGTCGTGCTGGTTCTAACCAGCTGTTGCTGTGCCGTTGGCTGGCACGATGACGTAGGTGGCGCTGCGTGTTCAAGGAGAAGGGAAATCCGGAACAAAAACCGGGACAAAAACCGGGACATCTGGTCACCCTACCTCTGACCTTTGAGGCCCGAAAATAGAGCCCCTAGAGACCCCTTTTGATGCCCCCCCAAAAAAAGCTGTGGGTGCTCAGACCCCCCCCCCCCCCCCCCCCACCACTTAAAGCCCTGACAACAACACAGCATAGGGGCAATACTACTCCTGGCAGTTCTTCCAGCTCTTCTTCTTGGCAGGTTCCTTGATCCAAGCGAGTTCTCTGAAGTCTTTTATCTCCCTGAGATTTACAACAGGAGGCAAGCTCTACTTCAAGCCCATTGAGAAAAGTCTGACAGCAGGGTGGTAAAAGTACAATCCAGTCCTTTTTCTGCCCAAAACAGAAGCAGCAAGCAGCAGCCCAACACAGCAGAGCACGCAACAAAGTGGCAGTTCCTCCTGGCAGCTTTTCTAGCTCTTCTTCCTGGCAGGTTCCTTAGTTCAGCAGCAATCTAAAGTTCTGCGGTCTAGGCTCCAATATTTATACTCAGTTTCTGTTTGTTCTTTTGTGCAGAGAGTATCTGTGTTCAGCTCAACCCAATTCTGTCCTCTTTGGCCCAGCTTCTCAGCAGGAGGTAGAGGCAACATTGTGCAAGGGACGCAGGGCCTATTCAGGTGCAAGGAAAATCTCCTCCCACCACTCTAAATGCAGGCCAGGCCTATCAGGTGCTAGTGAAACTCCTCCCACTACTCTGAATGCAGCCCATGTCTATTCGGCCCAGCCCTGACTCATCCAGGAAAGGCTAGACACACATCAAACCCCCCCAGTGGCTGTCTACAATGAATGCGCATCCCCAGCCCCTATCACTCCAAAGCCAGACAGCCAATACACAAACCAGCAGAGGCACATAGAATGGTTAAGCAAGAAAAAAAACACTTTCTGAAAGTGGGACAATATAAAAAATATCTTTACTAAAAGATGCTTTTGTATATTCTGAGTTCAGGCATACTAAACTCCTTCTTTCTACCTTGTCCCAGTGGGAAGTCAGACTTACAAGATACTATGAATAAACTCCCATTCCATCCTACGGGACAGATAGCCTTTCCATACTGAAAAGCGAAATACAGTGTATTTCACTATCAGGACATGTCACATACACACCAGCACATGTCCTACCTTTTACATACACTGCACTCTACCCACAGTGATACTTCAGGCCTACCTTATAGGTGTCTTACATTTAAGAAAAGGGAAGGTTAGGGCCTGGCAAGTGGATGCACTTGCCAAGTCGACATGGCAGTACACACTGCATGGAGACACTGCAGTGGCAGGTCTGAAATACCTTTATGGAACTACTTCTGTGAGTGGCACAATCAGTGCTGCAAGGCCCAATAGTAGCATTTGACTTGCAGGCCCTAGTACTCTCAGTGCACTTTAACTGGGACTTATCAGTAAATAAAATAGGCCAATCATGGAAACCCCAATCCATAACATAATTTACCTGGAGAGCATAAGCACCTTAACACTGACTAGAAGTGATAAAGTGCCCAGAGTCCTTAAACCAACAACAACAGGGTCAAAAACAGGAGGCCAAAAAGCGAAACGTCTCGGGGTAAACCAGCTGAAAAAGTCAAGTCTAAAATATTAGAAGTAGGATGGTCCTCTAGTGACTATTCTCAAATGACATTGTAACTGGTTAGGCTGTATCTCAAAAATAGGAAAATTCAAAGCATAGATTATATACTTTAATCTATAACTTGTGACCTGTACCAGCTACAGACTCCATTAAAATAAATATTTTATACTTATTAAAAAAATCAATATAATGGTAAAGTAAATATGTTATTAAATACTTGGGGACATGTACTTTTAGAAAGTTACTTTTACCCTGCCTGATGCTGCTGAAGGTTAATGTTCCTTAGCTCTCCAGCGAGTGTCCAGCCAAATACCTGGTCTGATTAAGATGTAAAATTCCTCCTACAAGCTATGAAATAGGTTGACCTGAATGGGCAGAGATGGTTCCTCTGAACACAGCAGAATATGAGGATGGGGGTGTAGGTATTCTTTTGACTTTACATTGTGAACTCCTGCATGACATGTCTGTGTGAGACATATGGAACATGTTGCACTTGGAAGGTAGAATATAGGATGAAAGGGCAATTCTTGTGTATCCTTTTGTGGGTGCTTTAGGACACTGCTTTTTTCCTACCAGGCGTCTGTCTTTTGGTTCGGGCCAGCTTGCAACTGGGTTTTGGTGCTACCTGTATGAGTACACAAGGGATTATCATAGTGCCCTCCTTTACTCACTCCCAACTGATAGAGCCCAAGTTTATTGTGACCGAGGATTTTGCAATCTTGATAATGCACTAGAATATGGCATTTTGGGCCTTTTTGCAGGAAGCAAACTGAAGCTACGGTAAACGTGGGTAGAGGTGGCCCCAGGACCAGGAGTCACCTATCACCCACTTGCTGGTGCCAAACATAAATGTGACACCCCCAGGAATCCTTTTCAATGCTCTTTCTGGACCTGCAGAAGAACAGAGGAGGACTGGACCTGCTGTCTGTGACCTGTGAGGAGCTACGAACGATTGGAACTATTCTCCTTTGTACCCAGGACAAAGAAGTCAACTCCAGGGTTCAACTGGCTAGCTTCCTGTGTGTCTACATGGGCACAAGAAGTTGCAAGAGGCCTTTTCCCTATCATTTCCAGATGACGAGTGGAAAATGGGACGGGGACTGGACTTTGCATGGGCCTCTGTAGCTACGTGCCCCCCAGGGGCTGGGGGACTTTTAATTGTACTTCTTGGGTAGTTTGGCACTAGGAACAAGTTTGGAATCTTTAGAATACTTTAGGACCTGTCACATAAAGTACAAGACCGGCAGTTCCAATGCAGAAGAACGAATTTCAGATTTGTTGACCTGAAAGGCTCCAGCTCCTCTGAAAAAAATGACAAAGACTCCTTCTGTTTTGAGTCTTAGAATCTATTTCAAGTAAAAAGCTCAAAAGCACCAGAACCTTAGTAGGACCAACTTGAGGCATTTATCCAATCAGTAGTCTGACAGCGGTGGCTACATGACAGATTTGTCCAGCAGAGAGAAGAATTTTCTTTTTGTTTAAATGACAAAGTCCATTGCTGTATTCGGACTTTGAAACATTTTCAAACTTTTTAACCTCCCTATTTTCTCCAGGACCAACACACTAGGTTTATCAGACCAAGCCTCTATCGCGGCCAGCCTCAAAAACTGCCTAAGTGCCGGTCTATTACATTATTGGTGTTTTGTTTTATTGCGCTAATTTCAGTAACATTTTTAAAAAGTCATATCTTTTGTCCCCTTTTTAAATGTTTGTTGTTTTGGTATTATTTTAGTCATAATTTAGTTTTCTTTTTTTTAAAACCGGCTGTGGAACTTTATTTTGTGTGCCTTTTTCTACTGTGTGTGCACAACTTAAATATTTTACACATTGCCTTTGAGATTGAGCACCGGTTTATTTTATGTAATTGTTTGACATCTAGCAGATATTGACCTTTTCCTTTAAGTGTGACCCTTGGGCGGGCCGCTCCCCACATAAAAAAACCCTGTTCCTACAATCTTCACAAGCCCATTACATTCAGGGGAATATTCACAAGGACTCATCTTCAATTTATCTCCACCTTAACGCATCAAAAGTGGAGATAGATTTAACACCCCATTCACCAGCTGGTGCAAACTGCAGACATCACCAGTATTCCCATGAAAACTGCCCCAAAATGTATCTCAATGGTGGACACCACCAACTAACCCTAATGAGATGCAGAGTAGGCGTTCCTGTGCAAATACATATGAAAAAAACACAACGCCACTTTCACAATGAACTGCCAGATCTGTGAAGCAAACCAAAAACAGGCGATTAGGTGCGGTAGCTCCAGGGAATTAACACCTGCCTTTTGCTGGTTTTAAGTAGGACAACTATTTGCAGCATAAAAGGGAGCCCAGTCAAGAGCCACACCGGAAGACCCACAGATGCCATGGAGACAATTATCATGCACTGCAGATTCCCATGAAGGCCACAACACCCACCGCAACCAACTCAGGCCCACCACCACCCCCAGAACCCTCCTCGCCCCCCCCCCTCCCCCGGAATACCACAGAGGCAGCGCACACAAAGACAGTGGACCCACCTGAAACGCTCCTGTCGCCCAGACCCAATGCCAGAGGAGGACATTGCCCACTGCAGACCCAAAAGGAAAACCATCCCCCACATCCCCCACCTGCTGATGGTCCCAACACAGCAGACAACCAACATCCCTCCGCAGACAAAGCTGCCGGCTGCGCAGCACATGCCGGGTTCTGGTACCATCCAACCCACAACTGCCAGAGTCACACAGCCAGCCCCATCCAAGGTCATCCCACCTGTCCTGGATGACAACATCAGCCTGGTACCCCAGCAGCCCCATGTCACCCAAACTGCGCAGGAGAAGCTGGAGAACAAGCAAGGCCCCTATGCCATGGCTGGATTCCCTCATGTGTCAGGGACAATCAACTGCACACATGTACCCCTCGTGCCCCCTGCCCACACTGCACACAACTAACACAACAGAAGGCACATGCATACCATGAATGTGCTGGCAATAGTGGACCGCCCGGGACTCCTCAACAATGTTGTGGTCAACTCCCCAGGCAGAGTGCATGAAACAAACTCACATCTACCGGCAGTCCATCATCACCCAGCGCTCCCAGGATGGCACACGTGGAAATGCAGTGCCTGATGGTAAGTCCAAAATAAACACACCAAACACCTCCAACCGACAGTCATGCACATCACAACACTGCCAATGGGCACGCAGCAAAACTACATTCAACATGACACACAATATGCCAACTGACCAGACACAACAACACAACTCCATTGGGAATCATGCCCACAACCCAGCCACAGCATGGCACAACAGACACACAATAGCAGGATGTGTGGAGAGGCATGGAGTAGGCATGTGCGAGAGCAGCAAGTGACTAAGGAATATGAACCTAACCAATGCCTGGTGTGGCGTGGAGGTGCCGGACAGACCACAGAGTGCAAACCACAGAAATGGCCATGTGGAGATCAACTGCTTGTGCAGGGAGTGTAGTGGCCAGTCGACGTTACCAAGTCCACCCAGGGGTGTGGGGCAGAATGCGGAAATGTCGCATGTTACATCCACCCATGCATGCGCTGCATAGTGGGTTGGACCTGTGTACACCAGGCCTGCCTAAGGGTGTGAACAAAAAGCCTGTCGCACTGGTCGTGGTTCTCATTCGGAATGGATAATGCGTCTGCCAGGGCAGCGCCTCTCAGCCCACCACGAGGCGTGCGCCGAGCACGGCGGGGCCTGCGTCCCTGTGCGCCTGTTGCAACCTGGGCCGCTGGTCCCCAGACCTGTCATTCCTGCCCCAGCTCACCAACGGGGCTCCACTCACCTGCCTACACCGGCGCCTGTCAAAGAAGGCCCACCATGTGCCGGTGCAAGCTCCAAGCACCTCTCCCACAACCTCTGAAGCTCCGCAGACCATTGCTGGCCCCCCGATGCTGGCCCACATTACTCCTTTCTCATTAACAAACTCCACCAGCATCCCTTTCGGCCCAGTAGGTCCCACATGTGGAACTGGGTCCTGAGTCGTGAATGGCAGTGACCCCAAGTCCATAGAAGCAGCCACAGCACCAGAAACCCTTGGATCAGTGAGGCATAATTCCATATCGCAGGCCTGCGACACGTGGTGCCACTAACCCTGTTCAAAGCAAGGCAGCGACACGTGGTGCCACTAACCCTGTTCAACGCAAGGTGGCAGCACGTGGATGAGGGATCAGGCCTACCCTGCGGACCAGTAGGTCCCACATCCAGCACAATGTGGCAAATCATGAAGGGCAGAGTCCACACCAGTGAACACACAGAGAGGAGTAAGAGGAAGATGCGGCTCAGTCCGGACAAAGGCGAGATCAGAGTCACTGAGGTGATCGAACACTATCAACAACTGACCTGGTGCCATCAACCCTGTTCACCGCAAGTCCTCGTCCCGTGGCGGTAGGCCCGTGTAGGAACCTGTGCATATGGGGCCACTAACCCTTGTGCAGCACAAGTCATGGGGCCTTTATGGTTGAATGGTTGTGTCCTTTATGATGTTCACTGTTGTCAATTTTTGACTGCACCAGGCAGCCCTTGCCGGCTGGTGTGCACACACCCCACACACATCCAACACAGGTGTCACTTGGTTTGTGTGCCTGCTAATAAATGTGACTGTGTGCACATGCCCATGGTCATTCACACCATCAGAGCAAGTGTGTCTGTGTGGTCAGTGTCTCAGCATGATGGGCATAGGCCCTGCAACATCAAAGTGTGATGTCTCCAGCGGACCTTACCATGTCCCCTCAGCATTGGCAGTGACCCTGGACATGTAGCTTTGCACACCCCCCCCCTACATGCATAAGCGGCGTGTGCTGGTTCGACATATATCAGGTCAGCGCAGGGGTGTGCTGATTCGGCAGAGGGTGTAGGGCGTGGCTCGGACCTGGCCTTGGGCAGAAAGTGCAGTAAGTGTGTCTCTGTTTTGGGGTGTAGTTGCCACCAGGGCCACAATAGTCGATGTTGCAATGTAGCATGCAGCAAGAGGGTGGGCCCGCATGTACAGGGACATGTAGGAACACAAGACTCCTCAGGTCTCTGCACATGCATGCCATGTGTTATGTGTATCAGTTCTGCGGATCCATGAGTCAGTTGCTTGGCCTCATTCGCAGAGCGATCACAGTCAGCCATGGGCTGCACACCTGTGTCCGACCTGTCCGGACTATTGGCCTACACTCATGTGGCCGCACACCTTCAAAGGCCAGCGTCGTGGTGTTCCCAGGGTCAAAGACATTCCACCACACCCACGCCAGGCCTCTGTATATCTCCTGTATGCATGCAGGTGGTGAAGTTACTGTAGAGATGAAAGGTACTTTGTCTGAACTATCAGGCGGTAGCACATCTGCAGCTCAGAGCAGAAACTGGCATGTGGCCAGCACCCCTTGACAGATACAATAGCATTTGCTTGCAACTCCCATACTACGCACTGCCCGACATGAGACCAACGTGAACACATCCCACACGCAGCAGTCCTGGGTCGTAGTTAGTGTGCATGAAATGGCCTTCACACGTACTCCCACCCCACCACAGGCCTGCATCCGTTGCACACAGACACTGCTCATTGCACCGAGCTGTGCCATTTCATCCACAGGACTGGCGCAGTGCAATCCAGTGCTGCTTCAAGCATAACCACTGACGCAATGGCAGACCATCCCAGACACATGCTCCACTCCAGTCCTGTGAACATGTTCTGTGCATGTCTGCTGCATGTACTAGGGGCACTGCCATTGGCAGTGCTGCGGATCAGTTACCAGCTGAGGTTCCACCTTACGGATGTCACCTGCGTTCGCTCGTGCATATTTGAGTGGTCCATGGATGTCAGCTGACCTGGATTTCAACGTGTGTGTGTGTCCCCTGTTGGCCCATGACCAGGAGAGTCACCGTGATGTCCGTTTATGGATTTTTGGCATGCAGGCTGGAAACTGGACCGGTGAGATTGCACAACTTCTTGTGTGCAGTGAGCACATCGAGCCACTAGCCGATTGGGCTTTGGTGCACATTGGATCCAGTGGCTGGAGTCAGCACATCTATCCGGGTAAGCTGATGGATTACATCGACAACATGTCAGATGTGGTGGACAACGATCGCTCATTGGAGATGTTGGCCTACGCTGCTGCACTCATGGATGAGTGTCAAGGTACCTGCAGCCACAACCAGATGTGACCCATTGCATGTGTCACGATGCCTGGTTGCATGTTGGGAATCTGGTCACATGTCCCAAGATGACAGTGGAGATGGGTGCAATGGCCTGGGCTCATGATCCAGGCGTGGGCAACCAAACAACCAACGCGGGTTGGCACTGACTTGTGCTGGTGATGGACTCTCCCAAGGTGGACATGGGCACTTTCCTACGTTCATCATTCAGGCATCCTGCTGCATTAGTCTGCATATCGAGGCACTTCTGTTAGCCTTACTGAAACGCACTTGTTGATAAAGTTTCCGCACTTTCACTTGTCTCCAACTGTGTTGTGTCTTGATTTGTATGCCAATGTGTGTGTAACGGGCTCTCTGGCTCCCTACCATACCTGCATTGCTACTCCATCAGGACTGTGGGTTTGTACTTGTTCATTATCATGTCCCTGTTTCGTGTTCTGCCAAATGCTTTTGGCCATTTACCGGCCACAGGCGGAAACACATGTGTCCTGTGTTCGGTTGTGCACATGTTGGTGTTTGTACCACATTGTCTTCGATGTTGTAGTGCTCTGCTTCCTATGTGTGTGTGCTGAATTGTGTGTGAGATGTCCCTTCAGCTCTGATTTAGCTCACCCTTTTCCCTTTCAAGCAGTGTGGTTTTCACTTCTGTGCTTCCTCAGTGGTGTGATATTGCCGGGTTGTGTGACTTGTGCTCTTGGTTGGTGTTGTTACTCTTGCGCATGGTTTGCCTGCAGTTGTGCTGTGCTTAATTATGTGTGTGTGCCATTGTGCCAATCTCCCCCCGTCCCCCAGTCACTGCTGGTTCCTCTCCCTGTTGCTGTTGTGTCTGTTGTTTTGGGCAGTGTCCGGTCCCCGCTTCCTGCCACCATCTCCAGACTGATGTGGTGGACACCCTTTCCTCCATGTCATCCAGCTCCTGGTGTGGCGCTGGACTCCCACCTTCGGTGTGCATTGCTACTGTCTTGTTTTTGGTGTGTTTCTGCTTGTTTGTGCGTTTCGCATCATAACTTTTCTTCCATTATCCTCCTCCGCTCTCAGACTGCAATCACCTTGTCCCAGATGGCCCACCATGTACAATGTTTTGGTGCCAATGGGGCGTGTGGGTTGTATACTGGCTCGGGTTGCCTCCATTGTGCTTGGCTGTTGTTTTCTGATTGGGTTGTCTTTCTTTTTCAGAAATTTGTTGCGCTTCTCCCTGCCTGCTGTGTGTGTCGCGGGCCTGGCGGTGCTTATCCCTGCTTTCTCATCGGGAATGGGCTCATAGCACGATTTTTTGTGTTGTGGTTTGTGTTTTTATCTCCGTCGAGGTGGTTGTAAGGCGGACATTGGCCGCGGTTTCGACAAACTATCACATGGTACCGCCTTGTTGTGAATTCCACATTGACACTGGGTTATTTTCCCGCGATAGGCTGCAATGTGTAAAGTTGCATTCGCATTTTTTGGTGATGATTAGCACACGTTCTTGTGAATATACCCTTCAGACCTGCAAATGTCTCTGTGATAGCTTGATTTACAGTGCTAGTTCAGTTCTGTTTTTGTATCGCCATCAACCACATGTTAAGTTGCTATGAAGAAACCCTTTTAAAATCTATGGGGCATATTACCAAGCAATAGCGATAATTATCGCTATTGCTTGGTCAGAGACAAAAATTTACCGCTGAGCTGCGGCGATTTCTATCGCAAATAAACCTTGGTATTACCAAGGTTTATCGCAAATGCGATAAAAATTGGCTGCAATGCATGAATATCGCTGAAAAGTCAGCGATATTCATGCATTACCGAGCTAATGCTCTTAGCCATGTTATCCACCTCCCATTGGATAACATGGCTAAGAACTGCTCAGGGCAGGTGTTAGCTTTTGGAGATATTTGCGCTTAGCGCGAATATCTCCAAAAGTTGGTAATAGGAGATAGCGATGTTAGCGACTGTTTCCAGTCGCTAACATCTTGGCACGCCCACTTTGCATGTCATTAGTGATAAATATCACTGACATGCAAAGTGGGGCCCAAAATGGTCGCTATCTCCTACTAGCTGTCGCTAACTGGTGTTAGCGACAGCTAAGTAATAGGGAGATAATTTTATCTCCGCTTTCTTGGCTTTTAAAGTCAAAAAAGCGGAGATGAACCACCTTGATAATATGCCCCTATATCTTCAAAAGTATTCACGTTGCTTTTATTTTTTCTAGTGCAGTGGTTCCCAAACTGTGGATCTCCAGCCAAGTTTTGTTGGGTCGCAAAAGTTTAAGCAACAAATAACGAAGTCTTTAACCCATTGAGTGCTTCGAACGTCTAACGGTCGTCGCGTGCACTACCTCGCTAGTGCTGCGCACGACCGTTTGACGTCCGAATCCCGTTAGCGCAATCGAACGTCCACACTGGGGCGGAATGTTTGTGCGCGCTTAACGGGTTAAATTCTTGGGCTTATTTACAAGCTCCTTGCGCAGTTGGTTCGTCACTTTTTCCGATTTTAAAAGTGGAGCACTGGCAGTGCAAGGGGCTTGTAAATAAGCCCCTCTGTATTCACCTTGTCACATTTTCTGCCCTTCAGAGACAGGGTTCAAGTGTTAGGCTATGTCTGACACATTGCTGCTTATTTATTTCAACATGGCATTGGTGTTTACAAACTCCTCTACTTTGCAATCGGAGAAAAAAATTAAAGTGAGTGCTGGGGTACAGGAATGGTGAAAGGTCTAGGGTGTCATTTTTTTGTAACACACAACAGTACTTGAAAAAAGTGAACTGTACACATTCAACAGCTAGGAAAGAAAAAAATAGGCATTTTTTTCGTAATCCTGAAGAGTGATGTAAACAAAGATTTTAATAGGATCAAAACAAATCAAGACTCTTTACTTGGTGATGCACACATGATGACTATTCACTGAAACCTGATTTCCACACATAATGTTTTGTGTCTAATATAGTATTAAAAGTAACATGATATACCTTTGCAAATTTAGTGGGCATCTCAATGGAAAATGTGCTGTCTTTAAATAACAGTGCGCTTCCACAAAATGCTTTATGTCCATTAAAGCTAGGTGGGTCTCAAAAGTTCATCTTTCACGAAATCTAGTCCTAGTTCTAAAACCTTTGGTAAGCACTGTTCTAGTATGAGTCGGTTTCTGAATGTACAGACCCTACTGATCCTTTTCCTGATCATGTGTCTCTTACTTAAATTCAAATGACCATAGTTCCTGTAGACAGGGGCAAGCATGCTCTTGCCAGTAAGCGGTTCCATAACCCTCTCTTGCTCTTAGGGTACTGATTGTTTACCTCTCTGTATTTTTTTCTGTCTTCACTGTTACGGGTTGTATGTCATAATATATTTGTAAGAAATACTGTCAGACATAACTATTGTGTCCTAAATATTATTTGCAAAAATATTGTCCTTTAGATTTTATATTATTATCTCTAATGAAGCAATATTTGTGAATGATATTTAGGAGATGGTATTTAGGTCACACATCATTTTGACAATGCTGTTGTGGTACTAAATCTTCTAAATTAAATATTTATAAGCTATTGTCTCCCTTCCTATTGCATTGATTCATACAATGTTATAATCTGCAGTTTTGCATTCTTTCACCTGCCTTACCTGATGTTTTTGCCCCAGATATATTGCCGTTATCAGAATATTTGTAATACCTGTATCTCATGTGTTAGTGATATAGTTAATCACAACGGCAGAAAAGTATTACTTGGTATCTGCTTTCCATTTTTATCTCTTGAATTAGTATTTTCCAATTACCACATGTGTGTTTACACCAAATGTGTACCTAGTTTTATTTTACGAAAGTTTTCTGTAGGTGGCATGTTCTGTTCAACTCTCAGTGGGTTATTTACTAAAGTTTTGCTTGGGCACTCATGTGGTGAAAAGCATTGGGTCAATTTACTGCCCATTATAAAAGGCCATTGGAGTAGTTCAAAATTGGGCAGCACCAATCATGCTCTCATGCAAATCTTTGTAAATTTAGTGCTACATATTCAAGTGCTGATGAAACACTGACTGCCTTCCAGTTTTATAACCAAAAGCATTTGCTGCCCATGCTCTATCCAGGAAACTATTTGAGACTTCTTTACAATTTCTGCTAGCTAAGTAGGCCTACTTTTCTTTCAGTGCTGATTTGCATTTACAGCTGGTTATCATTTCAATCCTGTTGTACAATGATCTGTAACACTTCTTCTCTCTTGCACCCCCCTGACGCCAGAGCGTGCACATTTTCAATTAAATCATGAAAGTGAAAAATAAAATGAAATAAACTCTTCTTGGTCATGGATAGCCACATCCATCCAGTGTGGGCAGATTTTGACAAACAATTAATGCACTCTCTGCAGTAACATCTCAAGTCCGATCCTGCTAGTTAGAACAATTACTGAGAAGTTGAGCCTAAGTGTTTCATTGGTCCCGAGAGAGGCAGGCACGATCCACCAGAACGATACAGTAACAGTCAAGTATCCGCGGAACTGGTGACTTATAAACTCAACCTCCAGCTCCTAACCCATCTTGCAAAATGGCCTTCTCTGTAAATGTTATCCACAGATATGAATATGGCACAAACACAGAGCATTGCAGCAGAACTATCTTGAGGCCATATGTTACTGTGGGGTATGATATGCAAATTCTGAACTTTAACTTCTAGAAACCTGTGGGCAAATAGTTGCATTGTTTCGAAAAATTACAAATGCATCCAACTGCCTAACTAATTATTGTGTGCCCTTTGGAATACTGTACACTATCTCATTGTACATTCAGGTTTATGCCATATCAGTGAATGAATATAAAATGACATGTTATGTATGCAGTGCTAGGGCCAACCAATGCCCAATGGGGGCAGCTTATCTAGGCGCCCTGCTTCTGCTCCTTTCTTGAAAAGTGCAACGTTCCAACTCTGTATTTAGTGCAATTATATTATTTGACAACACAATGCGAATATTGTGCAGGAAAAGTTATTATTGAGCAAGCATCAAAGGGCAAGACTCCAGAGTATTCTTTTTCTTAGATTGATGTCACTTGAAAATGTGCAGGTGTCCTGCACAGCTTAATATTTAGATAATTTTTGTATTCATTGTCCAGACACTGGATTTATTTTTCTACGAAAAGCAGCGGTTTCTTGTTTGATCACCACAACACGTGGTCACCATAATGCTATGCCTTAAAGTTTCTCTCTTATGCTATACTTTTCTTCATCTGTAACTGATGTGGCTTGCAACAATTAGCCATGGTTTCTGAAATGAAAAGAAATAAAAGTGTTCTAGTGCTAAGTTTAATTATGAATAGAGCGTGTCTAAAAAATGAGAAAATCTACCAAATAACACGTATGGCAGAATTTTATTTACGTCACACTATATATACATCAGAAAAACCAACCGCAGGAGGCGCAAGCGGCAAGCCAAGAAAGAGGCAAAATTATTGGCGCAAAAAGAAATAATCAACGAAAACACGGTGGTTAACCTTAGCACACTAACTCTCACGAAGGCAGAAGAGCAACTGCTTTCGTTAGGCTTAAACTACTGTCCTAATACTAATTTTGATTATGCTTCCACTCGGATTAATTTATTTCTGTTTATCAGAAAGTTGAAACTAAAGAAATTTTACGCAATGAAGGAAGTGGGGGAAGACAAACAAGACAAAACAAAGACCACAACCTCCTCAGGTGTGCAGGTCGCAGAAATACCGACCTTATGGGCACTACATGGCCTGAGCAATGAAGAAGAGCAGAGTTCACAAGTACCTACCCAAATCAAATTAAGAGAATTAAACTTATTGCAAAAGGGTGCAGGAGAAAGTCCCTTCAAACCTAAATCCTCTTTCATTCCTCTGATGCCGAGAGACGCCATCGACGTTTTTCATGATCCTATCATTGAAGAAATCGAGAACCTGAATTGCTCCATTAATCGAAACAGAAAATATCAAATGGATCAAAACCAAATTAATTTCAAAAAATTCATTGACAAATTGGCCAATATTTCTGCTATCATCGTGAAAAAATCCGATAAAGGGGGCAACATCGTCCTGTGGCCTAAACAACAATATAATGCAGAAGCAAAGAGACAGCTGGATAACAATAACTGCTATGAACAAAGCACATTGAAAAATTACAATAAAGCAAAGGACAACATCAAAAAAGAACTGCAAAAATGGAAAAATGAGGGACTAATAACGAATGAAGAATTTAATTTCTTATTCAATTGTCATCCTAAACTTCCTTTTCTTTATTTGTTACCCAAGCTGCACAAAAACATTACCCCTGTTCCAGGACGCCCAATCATATCAGCAATTGGCAGCATGACGGAACATGTGAGTCAATACATAGACTTCTTTCTACAGGACCTAGTAAAAACCATGGCTTCATATCTAAAGGACACAGGTGATTTTCTGAGACGCATTGAAGATATGGCTTGGACTAATGATCTGGTATTATTGACTTTAGACATAGAGTCACTATACATTGGTATTCGGCATGAATGTGGCTTACGTGGGGTGGAGCATTTCTTGAACAGTCGACCTGCTGAGTATGTTATGCATAACAGAATGCTCATGTCCCTTATCACTTGGTGTTTAAACAATAATTACTTTTCATTTGAAAAGAATGTTTTCAGGCAGAAACAAGGAGTTGCCTTGGGGGCCTGCTTTTCCCCGAGCTACGCGGGGTTACACGTGGGCTACTGGGAAAAGCAGGTCCTCATGAGAGAACATAAGGAAATCTTTGACCAAAAGGTCGTCTCTTGGCTTCGTTATATAGACGATGTTTTTATTGTATGGAAAGGCAGCATGAACAGTGCCCAAGAATTTGTTGACATGTTGAATAGCAATGATTTCAACTTGCACTTTGCATCTCATATGAGCACCACCATGATAGAGTTTTTAGATGTCCAAGTGCAGATAATTGAGAACAAACTGACCACCACAGCGTTTAGAAAACCCACTGCGGGCAATGCCACACTTCATGCGTCAAGTGCACACCCGCGACATTTGATAGCTAGCATCCCCTATGGGGAATTGTTACGGCTTAAACGCATTTGCAGCACTACAGAACAATTTGACACATGTAGCAAACAAAGTTTGGATCGCATGAGACACAGAGGGTACACTGAGGACATCCTTAACAGGGCCATACTTAAAACCAATGAGAGACCTAGATCTGCTTTACTACCCAACACCATTGAACATAATGGGGAAACAATTGAAGATAATGCCTCACCCAGACTGATTACCACTTACAGTAGACAAGAACGCAAAATACGCAGTATTCTTAACAAAAACTGGCCCATAGTATTAACGGATCCCATTCTAAAACCTAATCTGCCTGAACAGCTCAGCGTGACATTCAGAAGGGCTAAAAATATGGCCACACTGTTGTCTCAGAAAACCACCACAGAGGCTCCTAGTATTCAAACGTGGCTACCAGTCAAAAATGGTTTCCGTAAATGTACGACATGTCGCGCATGTAACTTTGGAGCTAATACCATCAAGTACAGAACCCCTTTCAAAACTCAGGAGCAAACAATCAGGGGTAAATTTGACTGTCGCACAGAATATGCCGTATACGTTCTTACCTGTACCTGCGGGCTAAGATACGTAGGCAGCACCAAGAACCCAGTATACATGCGAATACTACAACACATCCGTGCCATCATCAATTGCGACCCCGCCTACCCGGTAGCCAGACACTTTAAGACCAGTCATAACAGAGATTTCAACTGTTTATCCTACTTTGTTATTGACATGGCACCAGCACAGAAAAGAGGCGGGGACAGAGACAAAGCATTGAGACAATTAGAAACTAGATACATTCTAAATCTCAATAGCAAGTCTCCTAATGGCCTCAACGACAGAGAGGATATGCATACCTTTCTGTAGTACATTCCATCTGTCATATAACTATGATAATCCATCTGCATATTGGTACCACAGTAAATCACAGTGACAAACCTATAAACCATTAACAGAAGCTTTAAAAGAATGATTTATCACATTAGCTAACATTTTTCTACATTCAATCTCACAATTTTTTAATCTCACCTGTTTAGCACTATATAATTTTTTGCACTATCAACACTCAGCACTTTTTATACTAGGGTTATTGAGACATATAGATAATTGAAGAGTAGTCTGTCATTCCCAGGAGCGGGACTGATCTAAAATCTACAAAATTATCCAAGCACTAGCACTTTACTTTGTAATGACAGCAGTTGCACATACAATACCACAGTAACATCCAGAATAGACCTCAGGGAGGCAGCATCATTTGCACTATTGGTTCTGCATTCATGCAGGGAAGCCACTTTGCACAATCAAACAGCGACATTTGCACACAAACCCGTGCATAATTTTGCACATGTAACATAGAAATATTTATTTGATTTTTATACTGGGTTTTATTATAGTGATTTTAACATATTTATGTAAGTTAATATGTTACCTACGTCAAATGATGTGTACATAACGTGCTTTATTATTATGATCTAATTTAATGCTGCTAGCCTATTTGCACATTTCCACGCATTCATGCAGAAATAATGTAACAAGTCACTGAAACATATAATTATCGGTATGCTTTAATGTGCTTCAATTTGCATTTTTGTCACAGAAAAACAGTGCTTTAACCCAGTCGATATAGAGCACATTTTTCCATAGTATGTCTTCACTGTTCATTATCAGGGTCACGTGGTGATTCCACGAATGAGAAAGGAGTGTTTTGTTATTTAAAGGTGACCATTACTGCATGTCTGCTATGTGATCAAGGGCAGTTTCTGCCCGAAACGCGTCGTGCCAAAGAAAACCTGTACAAGGATAATAAACTTACCTGTGACACTCGTAATGCTGCATGGTGGTCCGTGATTCCTGTGGTCAAAACCGATACAAGCAGAGACCTATTTATATATATATATATATATATATATATATATATATATATATATATATATTTATATAGATGCTCTGTTGCTGCTTACTGACACTGCCTGCCTGCTTTGCCCCTCGCTGGGGGCTAAAGAGCGAAAAAGACCGAGGAAGGGTCGCGGAGTAGACCGGGAGCTGGGTGAGTGTAGGACCATACTCCCTAGCGTGCCCTGCGGCTCCCAGCGCCGTCGCGCAG
Source organism: Lissotriton vulgaris (assembly GCF_964263255.1). NCBI lineage: Eukaryota > Metazoa > Chordata > Amphibia > Caudata > Salamandridae > Lissotriton > Lissotriton vulgaris. The sequence continues at coordinate 806,741,978 of NC_141689.1, read as the reverse complement.
CCGCCAGCAAAAAGAGCATCGTACTCCAACTTCAGGTACTACTGCATCTACCTTTATCTCAGCCATTAGACCGCATTAGTGTTTTAGTGCCATATTTTGTCCAGCCTACATATAATTTCCACCATGAGCAAGTTTAAAGGAATAGCAGGGACCCTGGATGCATTCATTGTGAGAGCCGAATCACTGCTAACTCATCAAATAGAAATGACTGAAAGACGACTCTCATTATATCCTAGTACATTAAATGGACGCTTGTCTTTCGGCCCTCCCAATTCGGTTGCCAGTCCCCAACTACCTCTCTCTTCGATGTCTCCAGCCATGCCCCAGGGTTAACTTTTGGCAAGCTCAGATACAGCACCAACGATAATCCCTCATGGGCCCACCAGAGGACGGGATGCTAAACCCACGATGACCCTAAGGCAAGAGCACCACCTGTTAAACGGAAGCGGGGTGTTGCTACCCAAAAACCAAAAAGCATAAAAGGCCCAAGATCTGCTAACCTTGCATGCAATGTAGAGACCCATGTTATGTTATCATCTAATCATGCTAGTATACAGACTGATATTGCCTTACCAGCAACAATGAAATACATTGCTGGGGATGTCATATCTGCCACTGCTGTTGAGAGCATTTTGGAAAAAGCTTTGCAGAGAGCACTAGCCCAGCTCAAAGAACTGCTTGATATGAATCTTACCTCCCTTCGGGAAAACGTAGAATATCTGGTCACTGCCATGGACATTCTAAACAGCAGTAGCATCAATGAAATTCCAATACCGGATAATACTGCAGGGGTGGGTTTCCAAATTTTGGTAGACTCCAACTTCAGTCCCAACCAGCCAAATTTAAATATGCAGGAGGGACCTACATCAGTCAACCCTCGCATCACTTGCCACAAATCTAAAATACCTCTCATGCTGAAATGTAGTACTGAGCATGGAAATCTACAGAACCCACATGGGGAGCCCATTATGAGAACCTAGGGCCTATGCATCGATCAGTCAGAAAGTCCAGCTTCTGCCAAAACACCATCAGCATAATCTGTTTTAAGCCGGAATAAAATTGACAGTATGAGGGGCAAAAGCTCGAGACACAACGCAGACGTTTTAAACCTGCCCCCAGCTACTTGCCCTTCACGTACTGGTCCTGGCTGGTGTTCCTGCTTTATTAGAGGGTCAGAGTGAATCATGGACTGGCTAACCAACTATAAAGGGTTCTACCTATCCCGTATGAATGAGATCCTCATGGTTCGCCGAGTTGGGTGGGTTGGTCAATCTCTTAAAAACAAAATTATCAATGATGACTGCATCGTGATCAACTTTTGTAGGCCTCATTTGGTTCATTGTGTTTGAAACTTTTGTGGACAAACTTTTATCAAAGCTCAAGGATTTGAGTACTCCCTTTTGGTTACCCTTATAAAACACAATGTAGGCCCACATACCATGTGTTTAATTAAATTCCAGTATCAAATAGATTTCAGGCATTATCAGCTTTGGACACACTAGATTGACAAACATCCCCAGTGGAATTTTGTCCTCGCTCCTTGGATAATTCTCAGGATTTTGTCTCTTCCCCTTCTATTGATATGCCAGACAATCAGCCAACCACACCTACAGCTAAGATCGTAATAGATCTAAGTATTTTGAGCTCGAATGTAGCTGGGCTTCAACAGAGGCACGGTGAGCCGGACTAGCTACACCTGATAAAGGATCAGGAAATAGTTATCTTGTAGGAGACCTGGGCTACCCAAGATCTACATATTAATGCGTTCCATTGCCATATTATCTTAGCTCCCAGCCCCAAATTTGGTTGTCCCTCGGGGCCTATTTATTGGGATTAACATTGCTGCTGGGGCAGCTTCAAGGTTTTGCCCACTAATAGCTGCAACTTCGAAGCCATATTATACAAAAGAAGAGTCTCCTTTTAGCTGATATTTTTATAATAATGATTTTGATTCTATCCCTAATGGTAATTTTACTATGCTTTTTGATTTCATTTCCCATCTTGATTTTCAGCATGAATTAGCAAAAAGTACCGGCATTCTATTGGGGGGTGATTTCAATGACAAACTAATGGATAGACTAAATAGCTCAGAATCTTGTATCCCAAGCTCTACCTGTTGCAGGGGTGCTGAGCTGGACATGTTTTTGAGCTCACGTAATATTACAGATGTCATGGACATCGTCGGAGAAAACCACGGAACTAATCACCCAGTGCCAACATTTAGAGGGAGGGGGTGTTCTTCCACCAAAGATTTTTTCTTTCCATCCCCCTACCTGGCCGACCACCTAATAGAAGCCGAAGGCATTGCCATGCGCCAGGGGAACCACAATCCCATCAGAATTGGGCTGAGCCTAGCCCCCAGCCATGTTCACTTCTGAATGTGGGGCAAGGTACCTAATAACTTCCACTGCTAGCCTGAGACCAATGTGGAGGGGCGTAGACAATAATGATTTATTTCAGAGGGTGGTTAATGAAAACATCTTTCTTATAAACTCATGTCTATTAGTCCAAGATCCACTCCCTGAACTGTCCATGATTTAAATAAACTTTGCTTAGCCATAAAAACTGTTTTGTTAAAACCTAGCTCACGTGGGAAGCGTGACCCTAGATGGTTCGACCATGAGTGCTCTGCAGCCAACAAACGATTGCGCAGAGCCTTATTGTCTGACCCAAGGGTCTGGAAAAACCCGGCCACATCTCCAACAAGAGAGATCATTAGCGGTATATAGGATGTGCAAAAGGGAAAGAACTACCATGGCTCTCAGGGGTGTATCAGAGCCTTTGTAGAATTAACCAGGGTAGAATCTATTCAGACCTAGAAGTGCGCTCTGTTCGTTATATAGAGCAGACAGGTTTGAAAATGAATCTAAAACATTTCTCACCCACAGCTACATGGCTATTGAAAACCCTCCACATTCATTGGCTAATTATATCACCTTGCCAATGAGCCATTGGGAGAGGAGCATTTTATTTTGTCTAAGGACTGGCACCATCAAATTTGCATTATGTTTCCCCCTTGGTTACCATACTGATCTCGATTCGATTGCACCCCCTGTTCAATGCGACAGCCAGAGTTGCCAGACCATTTTTCACTTTTTGTTCTTTTGCAAATATTATTTAAAGTATATAAAGTGGCTTTTAACTCCATATTTTAAAAAACATAGGCCTATTAGCTTGGGAAATACTCATTTAAAATTACTAACCCTGGACAATGATGAGTTGGTCTTTTGCACAGGCACTTTTTTTTGAGAACTGCAGTTCGAGCACGTCAAATGATGTCTAACCCTTCAGCTTTCATATTACCTTCTAATGAATTTTTATGAATTTTATGATCACTGTATATTGTATGCTGCTATGCTTTTATATATATATATATATATATATATCATCTGATTTTAACGCACTATAATGTATGGCTAATATTAACCACATTTTCACTTTTTGCACATTGGGTAATTTACCATGATCAATTATTCTTTGTCATTTGGTGCAATTTTGGCAATTCTATTTATTGGAGCAGGATTTGGGCACTGGCCCCGGATTTTTCCAGATGTTAATATCTATGACATAATCAATTAATTCTTCTCCAATTACCATTTGTTTGGTGGAAACGATGTTGAAATTTATGTTCAATTTGATGTTTTGAACTACTTTGTTTCTTTTTAAGAAATAGGAGTGCACTTTTATATATTTTGCACTCATGTTCAATGCACTTTAGTAATGACTTAGTCTGTTTTCCCTCTCAATGGGAAAAAAAAGCAAAAAAGAGGGGAGGGTCTAAATTGATACATGGTATTTCGGGGTGTTACTTTCCTAAACACGTCATGTGATCAAGGCTGGGGAAACCCGGCTGAAACGCGTCATGTTGTGTATGGCTAAATAAACTGCACTTTAAATTCTATCCTCTTCGTGTTGGTCCGTTCCTGGTGTGTGGCGGTTTGCAGTTCGTGAAGGTGGACTGTGCTTTCCTTCCAGGATTTGGTTTCCATATATATATATATATATATATATATATATATATATATATATATATATATATACATATATATATATATATATATACATATATATATCTATACATATATATATATATATATATATATATATATATATATATATGTATATATATATATATATATATATATATATATATATATATATATATATATATATATATATATTCACTGAAAAAACCATAGGTTATAGACCATATATAGTTAGGAATTTGCATTTACAAAACCTTGAAAATTCACTGAAAAAACCATAGGTTATAGACCATATATAGTTAGGGATTAGCATTTACAAAACCTTATTTTACTCGCACAAAACCATTGAAATTCCATATATAGTTAGTTGCACTAACTATATATCGCGCACCCGCAATCCATTGCTAATGATGTCACATATTACATCATTCATGACATGGTCAGTGACATCACTGATGACATCACTGATGACATCTCAAATGACATCACTGATGACATCACTGACATCTCATTTGACATTACTGATCACATCACTGATGATATCATTTATGTGATAATACAATGAACATCTTCAGACTCTAATATAACCTTAGATACAATCAGTATAAACAGACACTCACAGACTGTCACTTATCCATGGAGTTACTCACACACCTACTCAGTCATGCAAAAGATTAATCACACCTCCATTTCCTCAACTATACAGTTATACACACCTTACTTATTCAAACATATACTAACACATATTTACTCTCTTATACAATCCCTGATACAAGTTCACAATGATCGATACAGCCACTCTCACATTCACTAGCTCTTATGTTCAGTTATTTATATATGTCAACTCTCACATGGACTGTGTTTTACATATGTACTTACTTTGACATGTAGCACTGAGATATCCATTCACTCACCAATACACTCATGCAGTCAGTCGACCGCCCATACAGCTGTTTCCACATGCACTTTTGAACCCATACATTTAGTTAATCAACTGCTCACACATCTATGCACAGAGTCATACACCTCCCAGCCACCCACACACATACTCAGTCTCCCATACAAATACTTGGGCAACCATTCAATAACCCATATAGTTACTCATATAGCTACTGATTTAAACATGCAGCAGTTTACAGAACAACATATATAATGATTGCCAAATTAAGACAGTTTAGTCACTAACCCATGCACTCAGTGAGACACATTTAATCACTCACTCATACAGTCAGTCATGCACCTACTAAATCCTTCATCCAGACACTTATACATCCACTCATTCTTCAATATGTAAGACATATTTTAACTTTACAGAAACATACAGTCACTGGGTGTTGTCATCAGTGATGTCATCAGTGAAGTCATTTGAGATGTCATCAGTGATGTCATCAGTGATGTCATTTGAGATGTCATCAGTGATGTCATCAGTGATGTCACTGACCATGTCATGAATGATGTAATATGTGACATCATTAGCAATGGATTGCGGGTGCGCGATATATAGTTAGTGCAACTAACTATATATGGAATTTCAATGGTTTTGTGCGAGTAAAATAAGGTTTTGTAAATGCTAATCCCTAACTATATATGGTCTATAACCTATGGTTTTTTCAGTGAATTTTCAAGGTTTTGTAAATGCAAATTCCTAACTATATATGGTCTATAACCTATGGTTTTTTCAGTGAATTTCATTGGTTTTTTAAAAGCTAATATCTATAGCTGTAAAATATATTCTTTATTACGTGACGTATCACGTAGCCCGTGAGACGCCTCATGATGCATCGCATAACCGTGACGTATCGTCTCTGCAGCGCAAACCAAACCCGTAACGTAAGCGCGCCAGAGCACGCTTAAAGATATATATATATTTTTTTTACCTTAATTAGACAAAATCCACACGTGCACATATCACAAACGTTCCAAAAACACAATATGTCGGACTCCCATTACGCTGCCAGTTAGCTGCCCGGTTAACGTACCGGGAAGCACCTCTACCGCGAAAAATCGCAATATTTTTTTCTTTTGCCCTGCGGGCAACTTTAATAGCCCCCTCATCAATCCTAGGGGTTCACCTTACCCCTTTCCTTCATTTACACCTTTTTTTTTTCCACCTCTTGTCTCTCGATCTCCAGACTGTTTACAATGTTAACAGCCAATCAGCTACTCCTCAGACTCCCGTTACGCTGCCGGTTAGCTGCCCGGTTAGCTGCCCGGTTAGCTGCCCGGTTCGCGTACCGGGACGCGTCTCTACGGCGAAAAAATCTGAATTTTTAAAAAAAAAATTTTTTGCCCCAGGTGGCTCTATAATATCCCCCTCATCAATCCTAGGGGGTCAGAAGGGGTCTACCTTGCCCCCTTTCCTTCATTTCCCCCTTTGTTTTGGCCTCCTCTTGTCTCTCGATCCTACCGAGAGACAAGATGGCGGCCGCTCCGGACTGTTTACAATGTTGACAGCCAATCAGCTACTCCTCAGACTCCCGTTACGCTGCCGGTTAGCTGCCCGGTTAGCTGCCCGGTTAGCTGCCCGGTTCGCGTACCGGGACGCGTCTCTACGGCGAAAAAATCGGAATTTTAAAAAAAAAAAAATTTGGCCCCGCGTGGCTCTATAATATCCCCCTCATCAATCCTAGGGGGTCAGAAGGGGTCTACCTTGCCCCCTTTCCTTTATTTCCCCCTTTGTTTTGGCCTCCTCTTGTCTCTCGATCCTACCGAGAGACAAGATGGCGGCCGCTCCGGACTGTTTAGAATGTTGACAGACACCAGAGAGCCAATCAGCTTCGCATCGCAAAGTTCCGATACGCGAAAAGTACGCGAACCGGAGCGCTGCCCGGAGCGCTGTTACAGATATATATCTTGTTTAAAACGTTAATTTCTCAAAATTCACTGAAGCACATATATTGAGACCTAGCAAAGGCACATCGGGCTAACAGTCCCTACAATTTTGCCAAGTTTCGTGCAAATCCATTCAGCCGTTCGGGCTAAAAGTGAGTCCAACCGCCCTATGGAAAAATGAATGGGAAAAACGTGTTTTGGGACCCCCCTTTTTTCTCGGCCCCCCCTTGAGGAACCCCCCCCAAATTTTCAGGGGCTGCTCAGAAACAAAATGTGCCATTTTCCTGAAAATTTCAGCCAATTCCGTCCACAAACGCCAAAGTTATTAGACATAGAATTTTCAGAAATCCCATAGGGAAAAAATCCTAACTATATATACCTACTGGCTATCGCCAGTAGGTAATATATATATATATATATATATATATATATATATATATATATATCCAGAGACTTCTGGGCAATGTAGTCAGAGTTATGGGACTACAAAAAAGACTGGGATCGTAATTTGGGGCCAGCTGTACTCCATGTTAAAAGGAGGAGCCAGGAGGTTTTTAATGAGGGTGGAACCCATTTCCGTCACGAAAGGCATCTGACGAAGACCAGAGCGTCGAAATGCATCATGCCTGCTGATTGTTTGCATTAAATCCGATCTTCCACACCGTTCCCTCTGTGTCCTTTTGGTTGCTTTGGAAGTAAAGTTGCCGTTCGAGTTAATATTTCAGCACGCATACCAGGAGCTTGTGAAAGGACCCGTTCAGAAGAGTCCGAGGGAGTTCTGGTGAATTAATCGAAGTTAGCCAAGGTATTGGAGGTACCTCGGACCGCCTCATGAAACCTACCCAGCATTTGGTTGTTTGCACTGAAGGCAACCCGGAATGGACGGAGGGAAACAGGCACTGCTCTACGTTTTCCATGACCAGCGCAGGAAGAAGTTTCAAAGAGGCGAAGCGTGTGGGGGACGTGAGGAAGATCAGATTTTACATTTTCGGAGCAATTGGGAACACAGCACCTACCTCTACAAGGCATTTGACAGCTGTAACTAAGGAGCCCCATCGACAGCCTGAACTTATCCAGAGACTTCTGGGCAATGTAGTCAGAGTTATGGGACTGCAAAAAAGACTGGGATCGTAATTTGGGGCCAGCTGTACTCCATGTTAAAAGGAGGAGCCAGGGAGTTTTTTAATGAGGGTGGAACCCATTTCCGTCACGAAAGGCATCAGACGAAGACCAGAGCGTCGAAATGCATCATGCCTGCTGATTGTTTGCATTAAATCCGATCTTCCACACCGTTCCCTCTGTGTCCTTTTGGTTGCTTTGGAAGTAAAGTTGCCGTTCGAGTTTATATATATATATATATATAGTCATCCGAGGTTGACAGCGCCAGGACAGGAGAGTCTCAATGGATCAACGTACTGGGAGCAGCGGTAACGCCGTGGGTGACACTCACTGCCCACTTGGGTGTCATCGAATGCTGACCTTTGGAGACTGTGCACGGCGACTCACATGAGTTTTTCACCTTAGGCACTACATGACCCAGGAGGCCACGCTCGTGGCCACGCCCATCAGGGCGGGATGCAACATTAAGTGCCTTTGAAACAGCTGTGCCCAGGAACTCTGTGTGCGACTGTGAGCCCCTGAAGAAATGTTTTTTACATGAAACGCGTCGGGCGTTTTCACAGAACTTTAATACAAGTGGTGGTCCTGCGTGCTGTTATCTACTGCTGGTTTATCCATTAAAAGAGAGATCACCTTTACTCACCTGCGTTGGGCTCCTCACTCCAGGCAAACTTTGTGGTTTGGATTTTAGCGGCGCTGCCTGAGCCGCGAGGAAAGCCCTACTGTGTTTTACACAGTCCTGCTGTGACTTCATCCGAGGTTGACAGCGCCAGGACAGGAGAGTCTCAATGGATCAACGTACTGGGAGCAGCGGTAACGCCGTGGGTGACACTCACTGCCCACTTGGGTGTCATCGAATGCTGACCTTTGGAGACTGTGCACGGCGACTCACATGAGTTTTTCACCTTAGGCACTACATGACCCAGGAGGCCACGCTCGTGGCCACGCCAATCAGGGCGGGATGCAACATTAAGTGCCTTTGAAACAGCTGTGCCCAGGAACTCTGTGTGCGACTGTGAGCCCCTGAAGAAATGTTTTTTACATGAAACGCGTCGGGCGTTTTCACAGAACTTTAATACAAGTGGTGGTCCTGCGTGCTGTTATCTACTGCTGGTTTATCCATTAAAAGAGAGATCACCTTTACTCACCTGCGTTGGGCTCCTCACTCCAGGCAAACTTTGTGGTTTGGATTTTAGCGGCGCTGCCTGAGCCGCGAGGAAAGCCCTACTGTGTTTTACACAGTCCTGCTGTGACTTCATCCGAGGTTGACAGCGCCAGGACAGGAGAGTCTCAATGGATCAACGTACTGGGAGCAGCGGTAACGCCGTGGGTGACACTCACTGCCCACTTGGGTGTCATCGAATGCTGACCTTTGGAGACTGTGCACGGCGACTCACATGAGTTTTTCACCTTAGGCACTACATGACCCAGGAGGCCACGCTCGTGGCCACGCCCATCAGGGCGGATGCAACATTAAGTGCCTTTGAAACAGCTGTGCCCAGGAACTCTGTGTGCGACTGTGAGCCCCTGAAGAAATGTTTTTTACATGAAACGCGTCAGGCGTTTTCACAGAACTTTAATACAAGTGATGGTCCTGCGTGCTGTTATCTACTGCTGGTTTATCCATTAAAAGAGAGATCACCTTTACTCACCTGCGTTGGGCTCCTCACTCCAGGCAAACTTTGTGGTTTGGATATATATATATATATATATATATATATATATATATATATATATATATATATATATATATATATATATATATATATATGTATATATATATATATATATATATATATATATATATATATATATATATATATCCAGAGACTTCTGGGCAATGTAGTCAGAGTTATGGGACTACAAAAAAGACTGGGATCGTAATTTGGGGCCAGCTGTACTCCATGTTAAAAGGAGGAGCCAGGAGGTTTTTAATGAGGGTGGAACCCATTTCCGTCACGAAAGGCATCTGACGAAGACCAGAGCGTCGAAATGCATCATGCCTGCTGATTGTTTGCATTAAATCCGATCTTCCACACCGTTCCCTCTGTGTCCTTTTGGTTGCTTTGGAAGTAAAGTTGCCGTTCGAGTTAATATTTCAGCACGCATACCAGGAGCTTGTGAAAGGACCCGTTCAGAAGAGTCCGAGGGAGTTCTGGTGAATTAATCGAAGTTAGCCAAGGTATTGGAGGTACCTCGGACCGCCTCATGAAACCTACCCAGCATTTGGTTGTTTGCACTGAAGGCACCCGGAATGGACGGAGGGAAACAGGCACTGCTCTACGTTTTCCATGACCAGCGCAGGAAGAAGTTTCAAAGAGGCGAAGCGTGTGGGGGACGTGAGGAAGATCAGATTTTACATTTTCGGAGCAATTGGGAACACAGCACCTACCTCTACAAGGCATTTGACAGCTGTAACTAAGGAGCCCCATCGACAGCCTGAACTTATCCAGAGACTTCTGGGCAATGTAGTCAGAGTTATGGGACTGCAAAAAAGACTGGGATCGTAATTTGGGGCCAGCTGTACTCCATGTTAAAAGGAGGAGCCAGGGAGTTTTTTAATGAGGGTGTAACCCATTTCCGTCACGAAAGGCATCAGACGAAGACCAGAGCGTCGAAATGCATCATGCCTGCTGATTGTTTGCATTAAATCCGATCTTCCACACCGTTCCCTCTGTGTCCTTTTGGTTGCTTTGGAAGTAAAGTTGCTGTTCGAGTTTATATATATATATATATATATATATATATCGCTACACGCTCGCTCGCATCCCAGAAAGCAGACGGCACTCAGAGCTGGATGTTTTCTTCAATTTATTGACAGACCCCCGTCACCCCATCAAAAGACAAACGCGTTTCGCCGTGAAACGGCTTCCTCAGTGTCTAAAAAAAAAAAAAAATATATATATATATATATATATATATATATACATACATATATTACATACTGGCGGTCGCCAGTAGGTAGTTATAGTTAGGATTGGCTACGATAGGAAATTCCGAACATTCTATTGGGAATAACTTTGGTGTCGATTGAGGGACCTGCCTGCTCCTTCCCTGAAAGTTTCGGGGGGATTCGTGAAGTGGGGGCTGAGAAAAAAGGGGGGTCCCAAAATGTGTTTCTCCATGTTAATTTCCATAGGACGGTCTGACAAGTCTACAGCCCGATCCGCTGAACGGAATTACGCCAAACTTTGCAAAACTGTAGGGACTGGTACGCAGATGTGCCTTTGCTATGTTTGGTGAAAATTGCGCCAGTGGTTTTTATGAAAAGTAACTTTAAAAACACATATATATCTATAGGCGCGCTCCGAGCGCTCACGGGTACGCGTACTGGAGAGCGCACCCTCCGCCAAAAACAGGCCACCTATTTATAAACAAAATGTAATATTAATTAGTAAATCGTTTTTGACACAAAGCAAAGCACATGGAATGTAAATTAGCCTTTTGTTTTATACTAGTGTTTATATTGTTTACTTATTGTAATTGCTATGTAATATGTTTGTAGTGTTGTCTAATATGTTATTTTTTGTTTTCCACAGATTATAATAATCTATACAAACAAACAAAAACATGCCTACAAAATCCAGAGCTGATAAAATGTATTAAACGGAAATTAACGTCTAAGGAAAAAGAAAATCAAGAAGCAACCAAAATAAAATCTTCAGAGAAAAAGAAAAATGCTTCTGGTAAGCAAAGTAAAAATTTTCTGAGGAACTTATTGAAATGTCAAGCAAAAAAATGTTGTTTACCTAAGAAAAATGAAACACCTGTAATTTCCAAAAAGACAGGATATCCTTCTAAAAATGTTAGACGTGTACAAGGTTACAATGTCTTGCAAAGAAATACAAGAAGTAAACAATTTTCTGACATTCGTAGACGAATGTTTCACAACAGAATTGTTTTAAATTTATTAAAAAATATTAAAACGTATAAAAAAAGACAGCTTTTTACAAGAAAAAAAAAACTTAGTTAAGATTGTGGATGAAGCATTTAAAGTGAAAAATAAATTGTTTAGTTTAGTAATGAATGGAATTCGTACACTTGATAAGATAATCAAATGTGTTCAAATCAAAATGTAAATGGAGGAGAGTAATTAATAAAACTAATTTCTGTGATGTTTTTTCTGGAGAATGGAAGCATAGTTCAAGTTCTGAGCCATATTTTAATGAAGAAAGTTACTTTCAAGTTAATGATTTGGTGCATGCAGTTGACACCAGTGGTCGAGCATATGAGGTGAAGGATGGTTGTCCGGTTGAAAAAGAAGAGATTCTGTCTCGAAATACAGAAGAGGTGTTAGAAAATGAAGTTTTAGGGAGATGTCCTAAGGCTCCAGTTTATACATGGAATTGTAGTAAAATTTGTAGTGTTCGACAGGAATCAATTGATTTGTTTTGCAATTTCTTACGGACATATACTAGAAAAGTGTGAAACAAAAAATGAAAATTTTACAAGACTTAGATCCTTGTAGACTGAGAGAAAAAACAGGTTTGCAAGGGCATTCATTTGCTTGTCTTTCAAGAAAAGTATGTCAGAGTATTTTTCATCATTTAGGGATGTTAGCAGTACATCATAATAAAGTGAGGAAATTAGTGAGAAGGTTGTACTATGTAAAAAGTCCAGCACTTAAACTAAAACAGTTAAACAGTGCTCTTTTGCATGGAACTGAATTAGATGTCAAAAACATTTGTGATGAAATTGAGTCTTGTTACTTTGGTGAAAAAGAGGTTAGTACAGAAATTGATACACTAATAGAAGGTAATGTAGAAGAGAATGAAGAGATTTTAAGTACAGAATTTTTGAAAATGAAATTATAAAGTTTAAAGTCAATTCAAGTGAAAGACCTAATTTTTCTTGTGTTTGTTGTCGACGAACTTATTATAAGCATCAGACTAGATTAGTTGATTTATATGTAAAAAGCGAAAAGATAAATAATAATGAGTGGAAGGATTTTGCTACTTATTTGTTGGTTGAAAATTGTTTTGATTTGGGCTCTGATCAACGTATTTGTACATATTGCTATAATAAATTAAATGAAAATAAAATGCCTGCTAGAGCTGTTCATAATAATATGGAGTTGGTAGATATTCCTTCTGAATTAATGGATTCAAATACCTATGAGTCTATTCTGATTCAATGTGTGCATCCTTTTCAGGCTATTGTTCGCTTGGAACCTAAAACTGGGAAATTGCCTCCTTCAGATTTACAGAGAGGATTAAAGGGAAGAGTTGTTTATTTGCCTCTAGATTTTAAGAAAAATATTGATACAATTGGTGTTGAAAAAGTAGAAGAGGAACCTCTGGTTATTCTAGTTAATGGTGTTCCGAGAAAAAGTAAGAAAATCTGGCAAGAATTAGTGGATGTTAGGAAAGTCAAGAAGGCAACGTTGTATTTGGTAAAAAATAATCAGTACTATAGAAATGTGTATCTGGGAGAAGAAGAAACAACTGTAGAAGAGGACACTGATGTCTCTGCTGGGCAAATAGAAAAAGTTGATGTCTCTAGAAGTGAAGAAATGTATGAACATTATAGTGTTCATCCATTGCATTCCAAAGAAGTAATGGGGAATGCTATTGAGTTGTTTCAGATGAAAAAAGCCGAAGGAAGTCCCATTAGTGTCTGGGAAGAAAGTTTGGAAGCTCGTTGTTTTCCACAGTTATTTCCAACAGGTGAAGGTGGACGATATGACGACCGACCTGTTCAAATTCCTGCATCTGAATACCGGACTTCAAGATTATATGCAGAAGATCCAAGGTTTCGTCAATGCATTCCATATTTGTTCCATCTACTGTTTGAGAGTGACTTGTCTGGACTTTCCTATGCAGCAAACCATATACTGAAAAGTGGAGCACATCTACATAATGTTTCGGCAAGGGATTTTATGGATAAAGTCAAACTGCAAGATAGTGTTTTGGAATCTCAGCTAATTAATCTCATGGCATGTCAGCGTGGTACTAACGAGTATTGGTATCGTCGTCATGGGGAATTGAAATGATGGCTAAAAAACTTAGGAACTCCTACATGGTTCCTCACTCTTAGCTGTGCTGAGTATGCTTGGGAAGACTTACTTGAATTTCTACGAGAGGCACATATAAACATTGAAAATATTGAATACAAGACACCTGGAGAACTGTGCTCTTTGGATCCAGTTAATGTATGCGGGTATTTCAATCATAGGTTTGAAGCAATGATGTCTTTTATTACAAACAAAAAAAATCCTCCACTTGGAGAGGTGTTGGATTTCTTTTGGAGAAAGGAGTATCAAGCAAGAGGTGCTCCTCATATACATATGCTGCTATGGATTAAAGATGCACCAAAATTTGGAACAGATTTATATGAGAAAGTGATGAGTTTCATTGAGCAGTATTCTACATGTACTGTTCCGAAAAGTACAGACAAAAACAATTTAAGACAGCAAGTTTTACGCTTTCAAACCCATCATTGTGGGAAATACTGTCATCGAAAATACAAATCCAAGGACAAGTTCTACACAAAATGTTGTTTTGCATTTCCACGTCCAGTAACATCGAAAAGAAGAGTCAACAATTTTATGTCTTATCTGCGACATACTGTGACAAGGAAATCACCCAAAAATACATACAACCTAAGAAGAAATGAGGAATCCAAATACATAAATGACTACAACCCAGTCATTTTGTCCATGTGGAATGCTAACATGGATATTCAATATGTGGCTGACAACTCTATTGCAGTGGCTCGATATGTGACGTCTTACATCACAAAATCAGAAAAAAACGGAACTGAAGGAAATGTGGGAGGAAATTTCACATGAAAAGAGTCTGGAAAGGGGCGACCACTCGGTCCCCCCGAACGTATGGTAGGGGGCCCGGATCCCCCCGGGAAACCATTTTGGGCGGGGGGCGTGTCACGGCTGGTATGCCCGAAGCGGCGTAGCCGGGGCGCGCCTTTTCCCGCCCAAGAAGGGTTGTCCTAGACACCTACACCGTTGGCCACGCCCCGTAGGCGTACCGGAGGAGGGTACACGCCCTCCCGAAGAGGAATAAAAAGAGCAGCAATCCGAAGAAGCATCCTCTTGTTCATGTGCTTGGAAGCTGCACCCTCTCGTTGCACGTGAGCCCTCGACGGAACAAGGAGCAATTTTGAGAAACTTGTAATTTTTGTGTTTCTCTTTCAGGACTTCGAGCCTAAGGGTCCAGGACCGTGTTGAGCAACGGGGATTGAATATCCTTTAACGATGCCTGGCAAGAAGGCGGGAAAGAAATCCGGGACTGATCAAATGCTTCGCATGCTGATAAAAGATATGGCGAGTATGAAGAAGCAGATGGCTGCGATGAACAATACGGGTAAACCGAAGAAAGTTATAGCCCCGGCATTGCCGGGAGTTGTCCACGCGGGGAGGGGGAAAAGGGTCAGGAATAGGACGGCGGGGGAGGAAGTCCCGGTTCCCGAGTTACCCCCGGCAAGCCCGGTCATTCCAGTCGAGGCTCCGGTACCGATCCCTGACGCGGGTCAACCGATTCCAGTTGTTGTTACGCCCGCCAGCGAGGAGGACATGCCTCCCGAATTAGCCGCCCAGTTAGCCGCATGGCTTGGCAGAAAGACGGGGGGTGCTACGGCACCGGGAGACACAGCCGAAGAGGCCAAGTTACTAATGCAGCAGTTGCGGCAGTCGCGAGATGCTGCGAAGGCGAATCTCCCTCTTCTCCCCCCACAGGTGACCTCGGAAGGACCGGCAGCTGGTGTCGAGAAAACAGCGGGAACAGCAATGGAGCCGGGTAAGCAAGCATTGCCAATGGCAAGGGAGGGGTCTTTGCCCTCAAGACGGGAAAAGGTGGTCCAGCATATACCGTTGGCCACGAAAGAATTGATATGGGCTGATAAGTATGTGAATATGTTTTCCCTGCTAACTGACCATCGCGAGATGGAGTATGTTAAGACACAGAAGGATTTGTGGCACCCGAGTGTATGGCGAGCCAAAATGGCGGGATTCAGGGTTGACGAGACAATCTCAAATTGGGCCAAGGCCTTTGCGATGTTTTCTGCAATTATTGGGGAACGTAAGCCCGAGGTTTTGACCGAATTGTCCTGCTATCAGGCACGAATAATGGATTTTTATGAAACGTATGAGGGCGATGAGTGGATGGGTTACGATATGAAGTTTCGTAAGGCCAAGGAGTACGATTCATCTCTGACGTGGGATTGTCTCGACTCGATCTCTTGGCAGAAGCAGCTCCTGCCGGGCGCGACGAAGTCGTCCTCGCTTGGCGGGAATAGGTCAGGGCCTTTCCGCCATCAGCCTGCGGTGCCCTTTCGGGCAGGCCCCGCTGGTGACCACCAACCAAGGAATGGTGGGAATGGGGGTAAGAAAGGGGTCTGTTGGAATTTTAACAGGGGCAAGTGCACAAGGCCACAAGGGACATGTAAGTTCAGACATGAGTGTGCAGGTTGCGGAAATTCGTCACACCCCGAGAGTTCGTGCAGAGCCAAGAATGGTGATACAGGGGGTAGAGGAGGGGCCAAACAGGTCTGAGGGGGTCCATTGTGTACCGCTACCTACCCCCGTAGATATCATGGCAATGATCCCCTGGCTAAACGAATAGACCTGATCATGTCTCCGCGGGGGTGTTGAGGAACGGCTTCTTATATGGTTTCCACATCCCGGCGGGGGATTTTCGTGGGGAACGACTTTGTAGAAACCAACTGTCGGCTCAGCATAATCCAGCGGTGGTAGAGAGGAAGATTGCAAAGGAGGTTGCCCTTGGCCGGGTTGCTGGCCCATATAGGCACCCGCCAGTGACTAATTTCATCTGTTCCCCGTTGGGAGTAGTTCCCAAGAAGGACCCGGGGGAATTTAGGCTGATCCATAACTTGTCAGCTCCGAGGGGTCTTTCGGTGAACGATGCGATTGACCCGGGAGTTTGTTCGGTGCGGTACGCATCCTTCGATGATGCCGTCGCCATGTTGAATCGCCTGGGGCCCAGAGCGCTGATGGCGAAGGCGGATATCGAGTCAGCGTTCCGGCTGCTCCCGGTACACCCACGGGATCAGCGTCTGTTAGGTTTTGTGTTCCAAGGACGTTACTACATGGATAGATGTATGCCAATGGGTTGCTCCATCTCTTGTGCTTATTTTGAGAAATTCAGTTGTTTTCTTCAATGGGCGTTCACCAAAGCCACTGGCCATGCTCAGGCTATGCATTACCTAGATGATTTTTTGTTCTTGGGGGCAGCCGGCGACACACAATGTGCGCAAGCGTTACAGGAATTTTGCACTCACATGCAGGGGTTCGGGGTGCCATTGGCACCAGGTAAGACGGTTGGGCCATCTACATCGCTCGAGTTTCTTGGAATTGAGCTTGATTCTGTGGAGGGATGTTTCCGTTTGCCAGTGGGGAAAGTAGCGAAGTTCAGGGCTTCCCTGGAACTGTGCATTAGCAAAGAGAAAGTTACTCTCCATCAGTTGCAACAAGCAGTGGGTCAGCTTAACTTTGCCCTAAGAGTGATACCAATGGCCCGCCCCTTTTCCCGCTCAACTGCACAAGCCATGGTTGGTCTCAAGGAAGGACACCATCGCACGAGACTGTCTGCAGAGGTTCGCCAGGACATGCGCATATGGTTGGCATTTCTGGCGGATTTCGACGGTCGAGTGGTGTGGAACAAGCCGCCAGCGTCCTCGGACGAGCTGGGTTTGTGGACCGACTCGGCGGGGAGCGTGGGATTTGGCGCCATCTTTGGTAATCAATGGTCGGCGCAAACATGGCCGACGTGGTGGCACACCAGCGGTCTCACAGGTAACATAGGGTTTCTCGAGTTGTTCCCCATTTTTGTGGCTCTGAAGGCATGGCCGGATGAGTTCCGAGATCGCTCTGTGGTGTTTTGGTCCGATAATATGACTGTAGTTGAATGCATAAATAATCAGGCAGCACGCTGCAAGTGGATATTGAGATTACTGAAGGAAATTTTACTACTTTGCATGAGACTGAACGTACAATTCAGGGCGAAGCATGTGCCAGGTGTACTGAACCAGGCGGCTGATGCACTCTCTCGTTCACACATGCAGGCTTTCAGGGGTTATCTACCTTCCGCGGACCTAGCGGCAGCACCATTTCCCGAAGCACTCTGGCTACTCGGTGCCCCGGATTACAAGACCTCGTGGCAGCAAGCCTAGCCCCCAGGACAAGGAAGGCATACGAAGGAGCGTTTCGTTCCTATTGTGCATTTTTGGGTCCGGCAGGAGGGGACAATTGGGGTCAGGAGGAATATGTCCTGAAGTTTCTAGTAGCACTGCACAGTGCAGGCCGATCAGCGGCAACGGCCAACAGGCACCGGGCCGCCATTTCATTAATGGCGCAGGCGCATGGCATCAAGGACCCCACATCGTCCTTTTTGGTGAAAAAGGCCCTTCGCGGTTGGCAACGCCTTGAGGGTCATAGAGTAGACGAAAGGCGCCCGATTGGGTTAGAGAGGTTGTCCCTGCTGATGTCGATACTCCCCACGACATGTTCCTCCCAGTTCGAGGCAGTGCTGTTCCGGGCCGCTTTCGCATTAGCGTTCCATGGGGCTATGCGGGTGAGTGAGCTGGTGGCAAGAAATAAGTACGATTTGGAGGGGGGTCTGTGTCGGGATCACATTCTGATCAAGGGTGATTCAATGGTGGTCACAATAGCCAGGTCCAAGACCGACCAGGGTGCTATGGGAGACAGTATTGTTGTCCAGCGCATGCGAGGGTCCCCCATGTGCCCGGTGGAGTGCGTTGAGGAATATTTGGCGCGAAGGGTGGCTGCATGGGGGGGAAGCCTGCTGAGACACATCGACGCCACCCCACTGACAAGGTTTCAGTTTCAGAGGGTGCTAACAATGGCAATCACAGCGGCGGGCTTGGACCCGGGTGATTTCGGGACCCATTCCTTTAGGATAGGGGCTGCTACAGAGGCTACAGTCAGGGGTCAGAGTGTGGAAAAGGTGAAACAACTGGGACGATGGTCCTCGAACTGTTATAAAAGGTATGTGCGGTTGCACATGTTGTGAAGTCAATGTCATGCACTCACGCTTCTTGTCTTCTGTTTGGTTTACAGTTTCGCGAGCATGCTTTGCGGGGCGGACTGTGCAGTCGACCCGACACCTGGGGACCAGCGGTCAGAGATCACCGGCTGAGGAAAGAGTGGTGTGGGTCGTGGGCCACTCATACTTGAGGCGGGCCGGGGACGTATTCAAAGCAGGTGACGTGACTCACGCAGCTGGGGAATACGGGTACAGGGTGACCTTCCACGGAAGGGGCGGGCTCTGTATTGACCAGTTTCAATGTTTTGTCGAGGAACTGTTAGGGCGGACAAGGTCACCGCCGTCTGTAATCATAGTACACCTGGGGGGCAATGACTTGGTGACACTCGGTCGGCGAGTACTACTCGAGCGAGTTCTATCTACTGTTAGCTGGCTGGCGAGAAGGTTCCCGGGGTGAGACTTCATAGCTTGGTTAAGGGGTTTGTAAAAGCATGACCTTTAGTAGGAGTTTGTGGGGGGGCCGGATAGCCGGTCAACTATCCGGCCTGTGGCGGTAAGGTCATGATCGGTGAGCAGTAATTTCAAGGTCCCTAGAGGGGGGGCGCCACCCATTATGGATGGGAGTGCCCGGGGGGAGGCGGCCATTGGCCCCTCACACGGGGAGGCGGCACCCACAAAGTATGGGGTCGCCTAAGGGAAGGCGGACATAGGCCCCTTCCAGGGGAGGAGGCGGCTGGATGCCCCTCCTACGAATTTCCCGGGGCCCAGATATCCGCGACGGCGGATGTGATAAACAGTGTGGGGTGGGAGGGGGGTCCACGCTACCTTCTAGACACCTCACACGAGTCCTCGGATGACCATTAAGATGGCGTCGAGTTAAATAGGGGGCCCCCGCAAAGACAAGGGAAATTGGAGTTGGCACAGAGGTACAGTCCTCTGCGCGCCCGCCCTCACACCGTGAGGGGGGAGTTCTGGTAGTAGGGATCTGACACCGGTTGCGACCTTGCCGTTGGCCCGTAATGCTAGGATGTACAATTTTAATTTAGAAAGCATGCATTTGCAGGATGTTAGACTCGGCTAGGTAAACCTTTGTACTAGAGATTTGTTAAGGTTAGCCAATGAACGTGTCTTCATCGTAATGTAATAAATGAAAATTGTACATGATATGAAACTGTTATTTTAATGTTTTAATTTTGTTTCATATTTTAATAAATACGGCCGGGAGGGTAACTCCCTCCCGCCTTCCAAAAAGTTCAGAACTGCGTCCGTCTTCCCATCCTTGGGGATTGTGTTGGGAGGGGGTGACAGGCATCCCGGCCATATGGAAAGGGGCGACCACTCGGTCCCCCCGAACGTATGGTAGGGGGCCCGGATCCCCCCGGGAAACCATTTTGGGCGGGGGGCGTGTCACGGCTGGTATGCCCGAAGCGGCGTAGCCGGGGCGCGCCTTTTCCCGCCCAAGAAGGGTTGTCCTAGACACCTACACCGTTGGCCACACCACGTAGGCGTACCGGAGGAGGGTACACGCCCTCCCGAAGAGGAATAAAAAGAGCAGCAATCCGAAGAAGCATCCTCTTGTTCCTGTGCTTGGAAGCTGCACCCTCTCGTTGCACGTGAGCCCTCGACGGAACAAGGAGCAATTTTGACCCGCCCACTAGCCCCTTATGGCAACGTTAGTACGGCAATAAAATGATTTGCTTTGATAACATCTTTTCTCTCCTGGTTTAAGTGGTTAAAAAAATGTCAATGTTGGCACTGCAATAAAGTGATTTGCTTCATAACATCTTCTTCCTTGGTTGAGCGGAGTATAACAGTCTAGTTTAATGATGTGATGAATGTATAAGTAATAGGATAAATATTGCAATGGACAGTTGATTTTCTCTCTAGTAGGTAAACAAACGTCGTATTTATTTTTGGTCGGGCGGTAAGGTCATGATCGGTGAGCAGTAATTTCAAGGTCCCTAGAGGGGGGGCGCCACCCATTATGGATGGGAGCGCCCGGGGGGAGGCGGCCATTGGCCCCTCACACGGGGAGGCGGCACCCACTAAGTATGGGGTCGCCTAAGGCAAGGCGGTCATAGGCCCCTTCCAGGGTAGGAGGCGGCTGGATGCCCCTCCTACGAATTTCCCGGGGCCCGGATATCCGCGACGGCGGATGTGATAAACGGGAAACATCACTTACAACGCAACTTTTACAACGAGATGCTATTACAACGCAACTTTTACATCGCAAAAACTTTTACAACGCATGTATTTACAACGAATGTTTTTACAACGCAGGTACCTTTACAACGCATACCATTACAACGTAAGTATTGGTAAGTATATAATTATATTTTAAATGTTATATGTTTGGGGTAAAGGGGTATTTTTAGGGTTCAGGGTCAGTTTTGGGTTTTTGGGTAAAGGGGTATTTTTGGGGTTCAGGGTCAGTTTTTAGTTTTTGGGTAAAGGGGTATTTTTGGGGTTCAGGGTCAGTTTTTAGTTTTTGGGTAAAGGGGTATTTTTGGGGTTCAGGGTCAGTTTTTAGTTTTTGGGTAAAGGGGTATTTTTAGGGTTCAGGGTCAGTTTTTAGTTTTTGGGTAAAGGGGTATTTTTGGGGTTCAGGGTCAGTTTTTAGTTTTTGGGTAAAGGGGTATTTTTGGGGTTCAGGGCCAGTTTTTAGTTTTTGGGTAAAGGGGTATTTTTGGGGTTCAGGGTCAGTTTTTAGTTTTTGGGTAAAGGGGTATTTTTGGGGTTCAGGGTCAGTTTTTAGTTTTTGGGTAAAGGGGTGTTTTTGGGGTTCAGGGTCAGTTTTTAGTTTTTGGGTAAAGGGGTATTTTTGGGGTTCAGGGTCAGTTTTGGGTTTTGGGGGTACAGGGGTACAGGGTAAAAATAAATTAAAATTAAATTTAAATTAAATTAAATTAAATCATATGTTTTTAAATTAATTTACGATTTTAAAATTCATATATATTTAACAATACTTACGTTGTAATGGTATGCGTTGTAAAGGTACCTGCGTTGTAAAAACATTCGTTGTAAATACATGCGTTGTAAAAGTTTTTGCGGTGTAAAAAATGCGATGTAAAAGCATGCGTTGTAATAACATGAGTTGTATCGACATAGATCCGTGATAAACAGTGTGGGGTGGGA
Source organism: Lissotriton vulgaris (assembly GCF_964263255.1). Classification (NCBI taxonomy): domain Eukaryota; kingdom Metazoa; phylum Chordata; class Amphibia; order Caudata; family Salamandridae; genus Lissotriton; species Lissotriton vulgaris. The sequence continues at coordinate 806,719,927 of NC_141689.1, read as the reverse complement.
GGGGGGTCCACGCTACCTTCTAGACACCTCACACGAGTCCTCGGACGACCATTAAGATGGCGTTGAGTTAAATAGGGGGCCCCCGCAAAGACAAGGGAAATTGGAGTTGGCACAGAGGTACAGTCCTCTGCGCGCCCGCCCTCACACCGTGAGGGGGGAGTTCTGGTAGTAGGGATCTGACACCGGTTGCGACCTTGCCGTTGGCCCGTAATGCTAGGATGTACAATTTTAATTTAGAAAGCATGCATTTGCAGGATGTTAGACTCGGCTAGGTAAACCTTTGTACTAGAGATTTGTTAAGGTTAGCCAATGAACGTGTCTTCATCGTAATGTAATAAATGAAAATTGTACATGATATGAAACTGTTATTTTAATGTTTTAATTTTGTTTCATATTTTAATAAATACGGCCGGGAGGGTAACTCCCTCCCGCCTTCCAAAAAGTTCAGAACTGCGTCCGTCTTCCCATCCTTGGGGATTGTGTTGGGAGGGGGTGACAGGCATCCCGGCCATATAAGCAAGAAATTATACAGTTACAGTTTAAAGATGTTGTCGCATCGAGAAATTGGAGCGTATGAATGTTCTGATCGGTTGTCATCAGCAAGTCTATATGCCAAATCTAGAACCATCATTTGGGTGAGTCTAGGTCTTGCTGCAACACGAAACCGAGTTTTGAAATCTGTACAAGAAATTGAGTAATTGGCGGTGAAAGAACCAGACAGTACAGATACTTTGAAGACAAACATGTTGGATACATACTATCCAAATAGAAGTACTCACCTTGAGAACGCATGTCTCTATGAAGTTCTGCAAACCTACACTTTTAAAAGGAACGTCACAGAAGACATCAATAAAGGTGTATATGCTGTAATTGGATGTGAAGGCTGTTTAGTAAAACAAAGAAAAGGTCATTTGATTAATCATCGAAAATTGAGTTGTGATTCTCCAGACAAAAGAGAATTTTATTACTTAGCACTTTTACAACTCTTTAAACCTTGGCGTAGAGAAGAGGAACTACTTGGAGATTTTCTTACTTATGACGATTCCTTCAATGCAACCAAAGATACCATAGAATGTCCTGTTTTTTCAAGTTATCTGCAAATGTTGAACGAGGAAATACAGCAAGAAGCTACAATTGCAGCAGAGATTGCTAGAGACAGTTCTCAAGACAGTCAGAGTTCTGCTTCATTGAGTCAGGATCCACTAGGAGGACCAATTATACAAAATGAAGCTGCCACTGCCATGGATGAAGTTGAAAGAGCCATGGAACAAGCTCAGGAGGATGGAGTTGACTTAGAAGATTTGGAAAAAGAACTAAACGTTGAACAGAGACAAATATATGATCAAGGCACAGAACAAATTGAGCATGGTTTATTACACGAGAAAAAAGAGTGCTCATGTACATCATTTGTGTCTATCCGACTATATGTCAGTGGAGAAGCAGGAACTGGGAAAAGTTTCCTGATTAAAGTGATTGCAACATATTTGCAGAAAAAACGGAGTCATCGCTCTCTTGTGTTATTACTGCTCCAACTGGGTTGGCAGCACACAACATTAAAGGAATTACTTTACACCGCTTATTGATGCTGCCAGTGGAGCATGATAACAAATTACAATACCACAAGCTATCTGGAGAAGCTTGCTGTGAAGTTTCAAGAGTACTAAAGAAAATTAAACTTCTTATCATTGATGAAGTAAGCATGGTATCAAATGTAATGCTTGCTTTTGTGCATTTAAGAATGCAAGAAACTCTTAAAACAGACAATGATGTGTTATTTGGAGGCAAACACATCATTGTTTTTGGAGATTTACCTCAACTAACTCCAGTGAAAGGACAGCCAGTGTTTAAAATGTTTACGCATGAAGATACCAGGAAGTGCTTAGGAAGCATTGGAAATGTTAACATATGACTAAATTTCAAATATGCAGAACTGCTTCAAAATATGCGACAGGCAAAGGATGAAAATTATAAAAATATTCTACAAGATGTAAGAATTGGAAAACTAACTGAGCATGGCAAAGAAGCTTTCCATGGACGATTAATTTCAAATTTGTTTCCAAAATAAAATATCCTCCCAGAGAATATTTTTAAGAAAATTCCTGAAAACAAATCTGTCATATGCTTGATGCCAACTCTGCAAGAATGTTCAATCTTCAACACCAAAATGTTAAAGTTCAAAAATCAAGAGATTGTGAAACTGGAAGCTTTTGATAAAATAGAACATGAAGGAGCCACTATTATTTTGTCAGAAAAGTTGAAAACAAAATTGGATTCTTTAGAGAAGACAATATCTAAAACTTCTGGTATGGAAAAGACTCTGTATGAATCTTTAAATTGTCGTATAATTTTACGACGTAATTTACATGTGGGAAGAGGTTTAGTAAATGGAGCACTGGGTCATGTTGTGGATTTTGTGAATTACCGAAATAGAGATGGAATTGAAATTATAAAAATTAAATTTGATGATATTGAAGATGTACAACAAATCAGTCGTTGTTCTGCTCGGTTTTTGCTAGTGAAAGATTTATATGTCCGCCGAAAACAGTTTCCTGTTTCTTTAGCATATGCTGTAACTATTCATAAATCTCAAGGTTTAAGTGTTGATACTGCTTTGGTGAATATTGGAAATTCTGTGTTCAAGGAGGGGATGGCATATGCTGCTTTATCTCGAGTTAGAACTTTATCTGGATTGTACTTGATTGATTTTGATGAGACAAAGATTAATGCAGATCTAAATTGTGTAAAAGAATATAATAGGTTAAGAAGAGAGTATGCTCCAAATTTACCTCAATATCCTCTGTTTAAAAAGCGTGTGGTAGGCCGAAAAAGAAGAATTGAGAAAAATTGTAGTGAAGTTGTAGCAAAAAGAAAAAAAGTAGATGAAACAGTAATTGTAAGCAGATAGGAAATGGATTCAATTAAAGATGTTGTTGGATTTCAGTTTGAAAATAGTTCTGGTGTCAACTGTTATGCTAATGTAGTGGTTAATGTTGTTTTCTTTCTCTAAAAGAACAGATTGCTGAAAATTGTGATCAAACACTTTGTTGTTTATTAAATTCTGTGTTTGATAAATGTAGCAGTGATAGAACAAAAATACAAAGTGTTTCTGAAATTCGAAATGTTTTAGACATATGTTCTGGTCAAACACAATTTTCACAGAATATTCAGCAAGATTGTCAGGAATTTCTAATGTATATGCTTGTTGTATTGCAAGATGAAGGTGTAGATGTAGAAAATCGTTTTGGCCTTTCTTATAAATGGCAACATGACTGTGACAATTGCTCCTTTTCAAGTAGTACAACAGTACACACTAAAAGATTTATATATTTGACTTTACCAGACTGCAAATCAGTGTCTTTTAATAATCTAGTTAGAGCAGCAATTCAAAACATGGTTTGTTGTCAATGTAAATCTGAAATGCTATCAACTTTATTTTTAATAAGATATGGACAGTATGTTATTTCAATGTTCCAATGATGTAGACCTGATGGGACTAAATTGACAACATTAATTAAATTTTGTGGCTTCTCAATTATCAATTTCAGGAAGAACCTTTACAACTGCAGCAATTATTTACCATGATGGTCCTTCAACGACATCAGGACATTACATAGCCTTTTTAAAATGTGAAAAAGGTTGGAAGCACTGTAATGATACTCAATTGACTTTCAAACAACGCTTGCCTTCTGACTTACTAAATTCTTACCCAGGGGTCGATTCCGAATCGGGAAAAACCGCTCCGAATAGCCGTTTGTAGCGTTTTTCGCATACAAATCATACCCTGCAACGTCCCCCGTACGTACGACGAAGTACGATTCGTACCAGGAGCCGTACTCTGTACGAGTCATACAAGACACCGTACAACTCTAATCTCTGTACGATTCTCCCTCGGAACCCGCTGTACGCGACATCTGTACGGTTCGCGGCTGGTTTTTACGACCCAGCAAGTACGATACGTGTCGGGTACGCACCGTACGACCCTTTTTCTATGGGAGCTGAAAACAGCCGTAAAAGTAGAGTTTGTGCCGAAACAGGTACGGAACGGCCCCCCCAGGTACGGTGCGTACCCCCTATGATCGCAGGGGTACGGTGCGTACCCCTGCGATCATGGGGTGTACGGACCGTACGGTGTGTATGTGTTTGTGTGCTTTTCTGTACGACTCGCCCTTACCTGACGTGGACCATACGAATTGCGTCCTCATACCCCGGTCTGGATCGTACTCGTCCGGTCGTACGGCATGTGTACGAGTCGTACGGTATGTGTACGAGTCGTATGGTTCACGGTTTCGGCCTTGCAATACGTACGGATCGCGACGATTCGGACGGATTCACAGAATACGGATCGTACTTCGCGACTCGGACGGACGGGTACGATTCGTACGGAGAGGGCTCTGGATACAAATCGTACGGATGTTTTTTTTCCCGAATCGGAATCGACCCCCTAGGGTTCTTACAACCGAAATTTTAGAGAAGGTAATTGGCTATGAAGAATGCAGCAGTTAATATACCTTAGTTTGCTCTTCAAAATTACTTTCTGAATGAGAGTGATGAAGGTAATAAAAAACATGCATTTCTCATAGAGATAGTATATGTTTATTATATAAAGTGTGCTGTGAGTATTATAGGAATTATTTATTAAATGTAAGCTAGAGATGGAAGTAAAACTCTTGTTTCATAACGTGAAAGTTGTTGGAGCTTTGCTTTCAGAAAGTCGGGTAAATGAGACATTTGAAAAACAGTGGACTAATTTATATACAAAAGGACTTACTATATACTATTTGGCCTCGTCGAAAAGCGGATGGATCAAAAGTGAGTTTAGATATGGTTTTTAAAAATTTACATTATTTAAATAATTATTCAATGGGTTTTTTAAACACAATCATTTTGATTGTGGTTTTTTTCCCCGCTGTTATATGATGAGTACTTTTGAAGTCACTGTTTTAAGTGAAATTCAATATATTCTGAGAACAGCAAAAATAAATCATTTAACATGTTGTTGAAATTATTTTGTATTTTCTATTATTAAATTTATATTATTTTTGAATTCTCTTATGCTCAGTTACCTATTTCCACCCTCTATCACTCTTTTTAACTCAACCTCACTGGCCTTTTTTGACTCTCCCTCACCTCCCTTCCCTTATTCCATTTTCCACACTTATTCTCATTAACCACTCCTTCACTGCTCATTACCTCTCTCCAATCCACCAATTTCCAGCTGTCAGTCACTCTACTTCACTCCCCTTCCCTTTGTTTCCTTTCTTTGTTCCCTCAATAATTCTCCTTCTCTCATTCACCTTATAACAATTCACTCACTTCTTTTCTCACTTCTTCTATCCTCTCACATCCTCATTTCCTTTCCCTCACAGCCTGTGTCTTACCTTCAGTTTCTGGATCCTCTAACTCTCTCACTCCTCTTCCGTCATGCTTACTCCCTAAAAATAACCCACACTCCCTTCCTTACCTTTCTTTGCTCTCTTACTCAGTTCATTTGTGTCACTTTTTTCTTCACTATCTCTTTATTCTCACTCCTTCACTTCATTTGTCTCAAGCTTACCTGCTTTTATCCTCTCTTTATTTTCCCTTTTTCATCAACCTCCCTGCCCTTCACTCATCCTCACTTACCTTTGTTAATCTCCTACTTTATCTCTTGTATTGTAAAATATATATTATAAATATTGTAACTTATTTTGTTTTATCTTTCACAGATATAAATTTAAAGGAAAATATAAAACTAAGTTGATATTACTTATAAGGTAAGTTTGGTGTAGAATATTTTTTTCTCTATACTATTTTCCATAACCTCACTACTCTTCTTTGATATTCCCACACCTCTGTTTCTTTATAGCGCTTGCCTCACTTATCACAAATCTCATAGATTTCACTGCCTCACCTCTACAACCCTTTCTTGCGTCAATACACCCCTTTTGTATACATTACAGTTGATGCACGTATAATGTGGCGCAGGGCTTTACAAAGTGACGCATCTACCTAGATACGTCACTTTGTAAATGTAACTCAACATGGTACAATTTTTACACCACTGCTGTGTCACAAAAAGTGACGCACCGGCGGCGTAAAAGTAACGCATGGTCATATAAATGAGGATCTCAAGCGCACCACAGGGAAAAACAGTGTAAAAAATTGTAGTAAAAAAAAATAATTTCTAGCAATGCATCCTTTCACATGGGGCAAGCTCATGACCTTACCTTATGTAATGTGAGAGATGTTAACATTGTGAGAGTCTACCTTATAAATACACAACTGTGTCAAAGATTGTGCACACAGCTTGTAAATATGCACTCAGACAAGAATATGAAATGCTTTGAGAGATCTTAACACTGTGAGAATCTACCTTATAAACACACAGCTATGTCAAAGATTGCTTTGTCTGCCTGCATATTTACAAGCTGCGTGCACAATCTTTGACATAGCTGTGTGTTTATGCATCTCCCCAACATTTCATATGGTTTTGTATGTGCTATTCCTATCCCTCTCTAGACATTCTCTCCTTCTACCCATGCTACAGGTTGCACAATGTGCTTCATAAAAATGAGCATATTTACAACTCCAATGAAACCATTACACAATGTCTAAACCAGCATTGAATCCAAGCATAAAAAACAATTTATAAAAAAGTCTACCTTATAAACACACAACTATATTAAAGATTGCGCACACAGCTTGTAAGTATGTCTCTCTTTTTTGTATATTCTATCTCAATTTATGCCATTTTAAAAGATATTTTCCAGCAATGCATCCTTTCACATGGAGCAAGCCCTAACTGAAAGGGCCTGCAACAGTCTTAGACCTACTATGAGGCAGGTGCAAAATAAAGACATAACAGCGTATTAAAAGTGACCCAGTGAAATCTCATAGATTTCACTGCGTTACCTCTACGACCCTTCTTTGTGTCAATACGCCCCCTTTGCATACATTACACCTGACGCATATATAATGTGGCGCAGGGCTTTACAAAGTGACGCATCTACCTAGATGCGTCACTTTGTAAATATAACTTAACAAGGTGCAATTTTAACACCACTGCTCTGTCACAAAAAGTGACGCACCGGTGGCATAAAAGTGACGCATGGCCTCATAAATGAGGCCCTCAAGCACACCACAGGAAAAAAACAGTGTAAAAAATTGTAGTAAAAAAATAATTTCCAGCAATGCATCCTTTCACATGGGGCAATCCCATGACCTTACCTTATGTAATGTGAGAGATGATAACATTGTGAGAGTGTACCTTATAAACTCACAACTATGTCAAACATTGCTTTGTCTGCCTGCATATTTACAAGCTGCGTGCACAATCTTTGACATAGCTGTGTGTTTATGCATCTCCCTACCATTTCATATGGTTTTCTATCTGCTATTCCTATCCCTCTCTAAACATTCACTCCTTCTACCTATGCTACAGGTTGCACAATGTGCTTCATAAAAATGAGCATATTTACAACTCCAATAAAACCATTACAGAATTTCTAAACCAGCATTAAATCCAAGCATAAAAAACAATTTATAAAAAAGTCTACCTTATAAACACACAACTATATTAAAGATTGCGCACGCAGCTTGTAAATATGTCTCTCTTTTTTGTATATTCTATCTCAATTTATGACATTTTAAAAAATATTTTCCAGCAATGCATCCTTTCACATGGAGCAAGCCCTAACTAAAAGGGCCTGCGTTAGTCTTACACCTACTATGAGGCAGGTGCAAAATAAAGACACAACAGCGTCCTAAAAGTGACACAGTGAAATCTCATAGATTTGACTGCGTTATTTGTACAACCCTTCTTTGCGTCAATAAGCCCCCTTTGCATACATTACACCTGATGTACAGAGAAAAATAGTGCGAAAAAGAAGGCATGAGATGAAAAAGAGATGTGAAATGCACATTGGAGAAAATATAGTGGGAGAAGGGAAGTAACTGTGAGTAAACTAACTATGTAATACAGAAATGTTTCAATCTATACTATAAGTCTCACTTTATACTACAATTATTTCACTACTATCTCATAAATTTCAAATAAAATACAGAAAAATGTCTCAAACAATTTATAATTTATAAATATAAATTTATTCTTCATAATTTTCATAACTTAGAAGTATTTCTAGCATTAATTGATCAGGAATCTCCTCATCAGAACTCTTCATAAATTACTCCTGCATCTCAACATAGTCCAAACATTCCATTAATTCAACATCCAAAGTCTCATCATTAAAATCCTACATTCCATCTTCTCTCAAAACAAGGTCTTCTTCTTGAATAGTGTTATGAATAAGATCATTTGAGACCTCAATCAAAGTATTCTCAACAAAGGTTGCAGAAATTTCAAAATTAATGTTAACGGTGTTCTCATTGACATCCATATTCTTTTTAAATTTCTTGCTGTAAATAGTAGAAAAAAAACACTTTAATTTATTGTTTTTAGTAATAGATAATATTAAACTAGCTTTATCAAATATTAAATTCCTCTTACAAATTAACAACTCACCTTTTAGAAAGCAGTAGAAGAGATAATACTGTGTAAATTTCACACCAGAAATACAACACCAGAAATTCCTCACAAATGTACCTCAAAGAGTACTATCACAAAATGGCTGTGTCTCCCTCTCATTAGAGAACCATTTCATAAGTAGAAAACCAATGAAACTTCATCACACACAAATTCAAAACCAAAGAAACATTTTAATTGGCTGTGAATTTCAAAAGCTAATTGGCTCTTTAGTGTCTGTAAACATTCTAAATGGTCGGCATAGTCCGCCATCTTGTGACTCTGAAGAATAGACACACATAAGGTGAAAAATAAATGGGGAAATAATTAAAAAGGGGCAGAATAGACACCCTCTGACCCCCTAGGTTTTCTGAGGGGGGCCTAGAAGGACCCTGAAGGGCAAAAAAAGTTTTTTTTTTTTTTTTAATTCGCGGGGTAAGCGCTGGGTGCGCTTCCGGGTGCGCTCTCCGGTACGCGCACCGTGCGCGCACCAGGAAAAAATGATAAAAAAATATATACATATAACAAATGTTTTTTTAACAAAAAAAATAATAATATTGATGTAAAAAACAGCTAACAAAAAAAAATAATCATAGGTTACAAAGTCGATATACAAATGAATTAGCTTTTAAAAAAACTATGAAATTCACTGAAAAAACCATAGGTTTCACAAATGTTATAGTTAGGAATTAGCTTTTAAATAACCTTTCAAATTCACTAAAAAAAGCCATAGGTTTCACAATCGTTTTAGTTAGGAATTAGCTTTTAAAAAACCTTTCAAATTCAGTGAAAAAACAAGAGGTTTCACAATCGTTATAGTTAGGAATTAGCTTTTAAAAAACCTTTGAAATTCACTGAAAAAACCATAGGTTTAACACCAGTTATAGTTAGTTGGACTCACTATAACTCGCGCGACCGCAATCCACTGCTGATGATGTCACATATTACATCATTCATGACATGGTCAGTGACATCACTGATGACATCTCAAAAGGCATCACTGATGACATCATCCATGTTATTAAACGATGCACCTCCTCACACTCTTATCTAACCTTTGATACACCCAGTGTTAAATATAAACTACCATTCCGGAAATTATTGACTCACCAATACCAGTAACTACATACCCACTCACTGATTGCTAGGTCTACACACACATCCACTCATTCACCCATACAATCACTCATACATACGGACACTCATCAATAGAACACTATCATATCCACTAATACACCTATACAGACACTTACATGCTGACACTCATCCACAAAGTTGCTCAACAACCTAGTCAGTTATGCAAAGAAACAATCGCACTCCCATTTCCTCAACTACAAACTTATACACACTAAACCTTACTTATTCAAACATATACTAACACATACTTACTCTCTTTTACAATCACTAATACAAGTACACATTGATCCATACAGTCACTTACGCAATCACAGGCTCTGATGTTTAGTCATTTATATATGCCAACTCTCACATGCACTGTGTTTTATATATGTACTTACATGGACATGTACCACTGATATATCCATTCAGTCACCAACAACCCCATGCACACAGTCAACCACCCATACAGCTGTTTCCACATACTCTTGAACCCATACACCTATTGAAACAACTGCTCACACATTTTTTGCACAGAGTCACACACCTCCCAGCCACCCACACTCAGCCTCAAATACAAATACTTGGGCAACCAATCAATAACCCATATAGCCACTCATATAGCTACTGATCAACGCATGCAGCAGCTGATACAACAACAGACATAATGATGCACACATTCAGACAGTTTAGTCACTAACCCATGCATTCAGTAAGACACATTTAATCACTCACTCATACAGGCAGTCACGCACCTTCTAAATCCTTCATCCAGACACTTATGCATCCACTCATCCTTCAATATGTAAAACATATTTAAACTTTACAGAAACACACAGACACTGGATGATGTCATCAGTGATGTCATCAGTGATGTCATTTGAGATGTCTTCAGTGATATCATCAGTGATGTCGCTGACCATGTCATGAATGAGGTAATATGTGACATCATCAGCAGTGGATTGCGGGCGCGCGAGTTATAGTGAGTCCAACTAGCTATAACGTGGGAATTTCAATGGTTTTGTATGAGTAAAATGTCCAGCTAACTATAACTGGTGTTAAACCTATGGTTTTTTCAGTGAATAAATATATATATATAAAAATATATACAGCCCTGGGGGAGGGGCTTGAGGTCCCCTACAGCAAAATAGGCCTCTGGATACAGCCCATGACAATGGTGATTAAATATTACTTTACATTTAAAAAACTAGAAATTATCTGATAAAAACACAGGTTAAAGTAATGTTACAGTTATTACAGTTAGGTGAAATGTGCAGTAACAACATAACGTTTTCAAGTCTAAATTCACCAGTTATAGTTATTGAAAGAAACTATAAATCATGCACTGATAAGTATCCCTCATATTACATTGGTCATGACATCTTCTTTGACATCATTGATAATATCACTACAACATTTGTAATGAAATTATTCATGAGATATCCATGCATGGTGGGGGTTCGAGTTGAAAACCATTGTTAGAATTTGCCCCTTTCGTGGTCTCTGGTGTCCTCCTTTTCCAGGATAAAGCTTATATGTAATTGCAATCCCTGTATAAACACCTTTCTCTAATCGCTGATTTTATAGAAACAATGTCAGAACTCAACTACAATCAGAAATCTTGTAAAATCTTGGTTGTTCTATCATGCATATGCATATGTTGTCTTTTGTTACTCTAGTGTCAAGAGCCCTTATGGTGACAATGCTCTGTACAAGCATTCTATACTATACATACGTTATTCAGTCAAGTTCTGATATCAGAATGCCTGCTGCCAGAGCCAGCAGCTAGGTACAATGTTGACTAGGTCACCTTTTCCCTCCTGAGGCGGAAGCCGGGAGGTCTCGCTCTCTTCTTTTGTACTTTTTAGCATTTCCCTCGTAAATTTTAACTGTGTGCTTTTCTGCTCTTGATTAATAAGCGCCAGAGACTTGAGACTTCCTCAGCGCTCCTTAGCGCTTTGTTGTTCCTTCCCCCCTCCCCTACCCCCGGACCGCCCTTGGCCGAGCATCGACGCCGAGGGCTGGGATCTCGCTCTTTGGCGGCCATATTGGGTGGGGGCCAGGCCGATCACGCGCTCTAGCAGCGCTATAAAAAGAACGTTCACGACTCCGCGCAGCGGACGTGTACAGCAGACGCGCCGGACCTGCGCCGGAGTCATGCCAGAGTCCTGCCCGTCTTCGCCCATCAGCGTCCCGGAGGTGATCGGAGTGGCGGGCGGGGTTGTTTTTTTTGGGCTAACACTTCTCCTGGCGCTATTATGATTTGCTATACGCCACTGGAGCTTCGAACCCTGCAAAAGGCTTCCTGTGCCTGTCATAAAGTTTTTCCTGGTCGATATGGGGGCAAGAGGAAATGTCCGGGTTGTGGCTGGTTTCCGGCCAGTGCCCCGCCCACTATAGCGACCAAGGAGGTGGACAGTGTGAAGCATCTCTGCTTGCTTTTAAACACCAGATCAGTTCGCAGACATGCCCAGGAGATCTTTGATCTCCTCGTTACTGAAAAATCGGCATGCCTGATGCTGACAGAGACATGGTTAGGAGAGTCGTCTAATCCCGATATTGCCACAGCAATTCCCCCAGAATACAACATTTTTAGGCAAGACAGATTGGAAGGGAGGGGTGGGGGTGTGGCACTCGTGGTGAACAAATCCGTCGCATGTTCTATCATCTCGATGGATGCCATCACGGGTTCCGAATCCCTTGCCTTCTCTGTATCATTGGCACCTCAACAATCCTTTAAAGGGCTCTTAGTCTATAGGCCCCCTGGTCCGGCCGGATCCTTCTTTGAGGAGCTCCAGTCGACAATGTCGGTGCTGGTCCTGAGAGCGGAGCATTGCGTACTGGCCGGGGATTTTAATTTCCATATGGATGAGAGATCTGACCCTGACACGATTAAATTGATGGACATCACGGCACCCCTAGGCCTTGTCCCCTACCTCTCTGGACCTACTCATGATAAGGGCCACCCGCTGGATCAGGTCTTTTCCACGTCCCCTATAGAGGTGACGGCACTGCTGCCGTTGCTCTGGTCAGATCATCGGCTGGCGGACTTCTATGTACCGTGCACTAAGAAACCATCGAGCACTGCTTTGAGGCACCAGGGACTAGCATCTAGGGCGTATCACCGGGTGACTCCGGAGATGCTGGCCCAGGCATCTCTGGACCATTACTGCCCTTTTACAGGTGATTTGGATAGGGATTTAGAGTCCCTGCAGACGTGGCTGACGGACAGGCTGAACGATCTAGCCCCTGTGATCACCCCCCGATCAACCTCTAAACGGGTTACTGCCCCTTGGTTTACCGAAGCGCTGTCGGACTCCCGAAGGCGGTGAAAAGTGGCTGAAAGGGCTTGGCGGTCACAGTATGATTCCGATGCCAGGCTTGTCTACAGGACAACGGTTAAAGCCTATCACCGGGAAATCCTCCAGGAGAAAAAAGGCTATTTTGCCAGGAGGATTGAGGCTGCATCCAATTCCTGTAAGGAGATTTTTACGATTGTCAGGGAATTTACGACCCCACGATCTAATTTCACTCAGGCCGCCCCTTCCGAGTCATGGGTGTCTGCCCTTGCCAACTTCTTTACTACCAAGATAAAGCTGATCCAGGACTCTTTTCCCGTGAGGCTGGTCAATGTTTCTCCCAGCCTCGAGGATGGGCCAGCTTAATCGGCCCCTTCGGGTCCAGTCTTGGCAGACTTTCCGCCATTTTCAGTATCCTCATCTTTGGCACTTATGGCCAATCTTAAATCCGGGTCGCCTCTTGACCCATGCCCGGCCAAATTTTTGGTGAAAATGGCGGCAATCGTAAATCCATTGCAAACCCGCTCTTGAATCTTTCCTTGAGTCGGGGGTGGTCCCGCAGGCTTGGAAGCAGGCGATGGTCATTCCCCTCCTTAAGAAGCCTGGCCTTGACCCTGAGGCTCTGGCCAATTATAGGCCCATCTCTCTCCTCCCTGCATTGGTTAAGATCTTGGAGAAACATGTGCATATTGTGCTTTCCAACTTCTTGGAATCCCACGGTCTGCTACCCTCCTCTCAATCTAGTTTCCGCCCCAATTTAAGCACCGAGACGGCGCATTTGGAGGTGTCCGAAGCCATTAAAGAGTCGCTGGATTCGGGAGGCAAAGCTATGCTTGTCATGCTTGATTTGTCGGCGGCTTTTGACAACGTCCCCCATGAGGGTCTCCTCGCCAGACTTTATGAGATCGGTCTGAGGGGGACGGTGCTCAGCTGGTTTAGATATTTCCTGGCTGGCCGTCGACAAACGGTCTGGGCCTCTTCTAGCTCTGCCGAGATGCCGCCCTTGGGAGTCGGAGTCTCACAGGGCTCCGTGTTGAGCCCGACTCTCTTTAACATCTTTATGACCCCTCTGGCGGCATTGGTGGAGTCCTTTGGGGCCCAGATCCTATCTTATGCCGACGACACCCAGCTCCTCTTTACATGCAGGAAAGGAGAAGACTTCGACGGAGAAAGTATCCGCGAGTGCCTTGGGGCTGTTTTCAAATGGTTCCAGCTTAACAGCCTCAAGTGCAACTCAGATAAATCTGAGATACTCTTCTTCGGCTGCCCACTTGATCCAGACTGGCATGAATGGTGGCCTGCTGATATGTTCCCTCCAGCTCTCTCGTCCCAGTTAGCAAAGAACTTGGGAATTAAGATTGATAACGGCATGACGTTAAGATCCCAGGTTCTGGCTTTCACGGGAACTTGCTTTGGCCTTCTCAGGATGCTCCGGAAGTTTTTCCCCCTGCTTTCTGAAGAGCATAGGAGAACTACGGTGCAGGCCTTAATTGGTTCAAGATTGGATTATTCCAACATATTATATCTTGGCCTGCCGGAGTATCTTCTGCAACGTTTGCAGGTGGTCCAGAACACGGCCTCGCGGGCCATTTTTGGCCTTCACAGGCGAGCCAGAGTCTCTGGCCTATTGCAGTCGCTCCATTGGCTGCCTATCCGGAAGCGGATAGTGTTGAAAGCCCTGACCTTGGCTCACAAGGCTCTGTATGCCTCGGGAGCTCAATATCTCCAAAGGAGGCTTGCCTTTTACCATCCGGCCCGATCTCTGAGATCTGAGTCTCTGTTCCTGGCTGTGGTTCCTCGAGTAAAAAAGGCCCGCATTGGAGGCCGCTCTTTCAGGTTGCGGGCACCGCAGCTCTGGAACTCTCTTCCCTTGACACTACGCAGTACATCTAACCTATTGACTTTTAGGAAGGGCCTCAAAACATGGCTCTTTGCCCGTTAGTGCGCTCTCTTTCTATTGCTAGATCTGTTTTTATCCTTGCTGTTGTGTTATATTTTTACTGTGTTGTGTTTGTCTTTTTCTGGTTGCTAATAAAAGCGCCGGGACACTCTATTGGAGTAGCCGTGCGCTATAGAAGACCAATTTAACATAACATAACATAACAACGGAGCAGCTGTTTAAAGCTATAAAAATGAAATGTAGATTTTATTCCTTCTGCTCTATTGTTCTAGCTTACAGTTATTAGCAAACAGATTATGATTATTATTTTTTGAATTCCTTAGAAAATTATAGAAACATTCTAATTTTTCTGTGTGTTTCTACATATTCTGAGCTACTGCAGCTTTCTGTTACAAAAAATGACTTGTATTGAACTGTTTCTAATATTGCTTGCATAAAACAACTAACAGGTTTTGATGTGTTTAATTTTGGACTAGAGTTTCTATTTTTATTCTTAATGTTTGTAGAATTGCTGTGTCTTTCACATGAAAAAGTTATGCACCAAGGTTTTAAGTGGTTTGTGGGAAAGGTGATGGTGTAACCATGCATTATATAGGATAAAGGAACCCCTACCATACATGATAAGGGTATTGCGTGTCACCTCATGGTTCCATATCCTTTTCCAGGAACTCGACCTTGAGGCTCGCTCCTCTATATAGCTATGGAACTCCTGGGGGACATGCAATATCCTTATAATATCTGACAAGAGGTACTTTATTTTTTATTGAATAGTTATTTGCACAATCTGCATTGTGAAAAAAAATACATTTGTACAAAGCAGCCATTGGTAGTGTAGCCTTTGTACATGTGAGTCAATGGATATCATTGTACAAATTTACACCACTGTTGGTGCAAAGATGCCCAATGTATGATGGCCCTGCATTAAATGGCCCTGCATTAAAAACACATTCTCAAAAGTGGACCATCAATGCTCCTGACTGTATCTTAATGTGGATGAAATTTCTACGCTAGGTTGAAACAAATCAATATGCTTGGTGTACTTTCCTGTGCCTATTTATAGAATGGAATCACAACACAACACTGAGACAATATCTTAGAGCTTGGAAACTTTCTGGCTTCACCTTTTGCATCATGCCTCCGTGCTGACTCACAAAAATAGACAGATCAATTATTTGGTAATAAATCTAAGCAAATCCTTAATTTATTAACACAGTATATCTTATTTACATCCTTGGGCTAGGATTCCATTGATCAATCTCTGTCCCAAATCTTCTATGTCACAAACTAATGAAAATACTAGACCCACCTATCATCCACAGGCTAGAACATTTCTGAGTATCAGTTTATGTGCACTTTCCAGGAGAAGGAGCTTAACATTTGCTCATGCATAGAGTTAGAGATTAAACATAGTTGTAGGACTTGGCCCTTATTGGCTAACGTCCCTTAACTTTTTGCTTTCCCCAAGACCTTTTTTCTGACATGGTGTTGCCAACTTCGATGCTTTGGACATTTTGCCACTTCTAAACAGTCTCAAAGTGTAAGTGTTCCCTGTATAAAGTAATCGTAATTGGTTATCCATGATTGGTATGTTTGCCTTACTAGTAAAGTCCCTAGTATAGTGCACTATGTGTGGCAGGGCTAGTAATGCAAATGCTACTAGTGGGCATGCAGCACTATTTGTGCCACCCACACAAGTAGCCTTATAAAGGGAACACAGACCTGCCATAGCGGGGCCTGCACTCAATTTGTAAAACTGCCATGTTGTTCTGTCAAGTGCACTCACTTGCCAGACCTTACCCTTCCCTTTCTAGGCATATCAGACACCCCTATGGTAGGTCTAGGGTACCCCCTGGACAGGGTGCAGTGCATGTGAAAGGTAGGACATGTACTAAGGTGTGTGTCATGTCCTGACAGTGAAATAATCTCCCTTTTCGTTTTTCCCTGTTGAAAAGCCATCTTGCCCATATGACAGAATAGAAAGGCTGTGTAATATGTTTTCCAGCCTATCTTCCCAAAGACTTAAGCTGGAAAGGTGAAGTTTAGCATGCCTGAACTCACAACGTAATAGCACATCATTTTATGGTGGTGCACTGTGTGTTCAGAAGCCACTTATTTAGAAGTAGCTGAGTTTCTGTGCTCTGACATTTCTGTGTGTCTCTGCCTGGCTGTGGATTGACTGTCTCAATTTGAAAGTGATAGGATCTGGGGAATGTCTTGACCCAGGGGAGGAGGTGAGACAGCAACAGGCTGACCTGCATCTGGAGTGTAGGGGGAGAATAAGCCCTTAGCGGTGAAGAGGCCTGGGTTGCTGCTCTAAAAACAATTGGCTCATCTCCTGCCGAGTGATTGAAAATCCAGACCCCCACTAATCAAAGGAAGAAAGGTGTCACTGGCAGGGAGGCACCCAGAACTGGTATGAACAGCATGGGTCAGTGCCCCCTGAAACACAAAAACTTCAAAGCCATTGAGGAGTATAACTATGAGAGCTGAAGCCCCTGAGCTTTTGGAGAATGGCTTGATCAAGTGTGAACAAGACTGGAGCTGCTTCGTGGTCAAGAGGACCTTTGCCAAGGAAGAAGCAACTGAAGAGACTGTAGGATAGGACAGACCCTTGCTGTGTGATCTGGGGCAGGGCTGCAGTTTGCTGTTTCAACAAAGGAAAGGCTAAAGTGACGTAGCTATGTGCGGTGTCCCCCTGCTTGAAGTACTTTGCTGTGTGCTGTGTCCTGAAGTAACTTATCCCCAAGGCCTGATGTGAGATGGCTCCCTGTTTGGAAACACAGGAAATAAAAGTTTCCAGGAGAGTCTCAGCGGCGCTGTGTGAGTGTGGCTGTTGCAGTCTGAGACCCTCGTAAGAACTGCCCTGTGATCGTGGGCACCTGGAGTCCAAGTGAGTCTCAGCGACACTGTGTTCGTGTGCTTTGTGCAGCCTTAAACCTTCATGAAGATCAGCCTGTGATCGTGGGCACCTGGAGTCCAAGCAAGGATCAGTGACACAGTATGCGTGTGCTTTGTGCAGCCTGAACCCCTTTGTGAGGATTGTCCAGTGATCGTGTGCACCGGAATGCAAGTGAGTCTCATCGCCGCTGTGGGCGGTTGTGTTGAGCACCGGGAGACCTTTTTGAGGATTTGCCTTGTTATCATGTGCACCGGAATCCAAGTGAGTCTCATGTACGCTGTGTGCGTGTGAGTTGTGCACCATGAAACCTTTGTGAGGATTTGCCTTGTGTGCACAGGAATCCAAGTGAGTCTTATCATAGACACTGATTTTGCTGACTGTGTGGAGGCCGCCACCGCCAGAAAAGTCCTTGCAGCCTACAGCCCCAGGACATCATTTACTGGCACCACCCGCGGCACGCAAGCCGCCGACGTGTCCCTTGAACGCAAGGAGGGCCACCACCCTTTTATTTCTTTTTTTCTGGCTGTGGAGAAAGCAAAACTGTGGAGAAAGCAAAACATTGCTACCAGGGTAAGCAGAATGAGGTAAAGTATTTTAAAGTCTTTTCCAGCTTAATTCATCTTTAAACTAGCTGTTTGAAACTGTAATAAAGTATGGGGAAGAGAAAGTTAACGAAATGTAAAAACAAGACTGTGGCGAATACTGCACCAATTACCACCTACTTGAAAAGTGCAATGGGTATTATTAACAATGAGATTGTTCAAGTAGAAGTACAGCTGGCAGACGCTAAATCGGCTCTGGATGCAGTTCACAAGGATGCTAAGAATGTGGTGGAAGTCCACGAACAAAATAACTCCCTTAGTCCTGGCATTCCTCGGCAAGTACAAGTTAACAGCAGTTCTAATAATGTTGCCCCCAAACTAGCTAAAACTGATTAACTGAATGTACAAGGGCCTTTTGTATCAACTACTCCCCTTGAAGTTACTGTTGTTTCCCATATATATGAATCAGACTCACTCCCTGCTAAAAAAGCAAACAAAGTCAAGTGCCAAGGAGCCAAAGCCCATCAAAAATAGCCCCAAAAAAGGGAAAGACAAGCAAAGCTGCGGAGATTGGTTCAGGAACTAAGCATGTGGACTTAATAAGCGATAAACAGGCCATAGATGCCTTATTTTTAAAAAAGCACTGGAAAATTGATTGTATTGAGAGGCGGGTTTTATTAGAAATAAGAACAGTGCAAAAGAATTTTGCAAAGTTACTGAATATGGCAAATGCTCTCCAATTGTCAAAAAAGCTATTGAATGCAAATGAACAGAATAGATGTGAAACACAAGTTGGGCCTAAAAATACGATTAATAACGTGAATCATGAAAGGGCCCAACCCGTATTACGCATTGATTGTCTTGATGAACCACAGGTCGTGCATACACCAACGTTAGAGGGGAATAGAGAAAATGGTGGCAGGAAAGTGAATAACCAAATTCAATTGGGTTCACAACAGCATGTGTTCTTAGATTTACCCCCTCAAGTGACCCCGTACGTGATCATTTTGAAAAATGTTCCCAAATTAGCCGGTAAATGATTGAAACCTGGGATTCTTTAAAAAAAAAAGGGTGATTCATTGGCTTAAGGCAAACAACTTTTGAGTACTAGGTGCTTAGAGTATGATATTATTATGGTCAGACGGGATAGCTGGGTGGGCAAATTAACAAAAATGGGTGATGGGGACTGTGTAATTGTAAACTTCCGTCGCCCTCGAGTTTTAAGATTATTCTTAGAGGAACTCGCTCTTAACCAAGATTGGCAACCTGAATACAACACAGACCATATTGTTGCTTTACCATTGGGATACATTTATAAATCCAGTACTAACTTATTTCATGGACGGGTTCAAGCTAGGCCTATCAGTCAATCGAACTTTAAAATACCAATTATGTCAAATAGGTTTGATCCACTTAGGAGGAGTAGTGAGGTGGATTGACTGTGCCCACACATAGCAGATTGGAAACCTTTGGTGGAGGACGAATTGGCTGCTAAATCAAAAACACACTCACTGAAAGCAATAGCCTGTACAGATCAGGATGAAGCCCATTATGGTATTGTTAATAATATCAATAATTCTTGCTGGAATAATATCCCTTTAAATATAGAAACACATAGCCCCATACACATAAGAAAGCCTGCCATGATGGCTGATTTAAATCCTTCTAGTTATCCACAGCAGGAACTCTTACTCATCATGACATGGAATGTAGCTGGGGCAAGGAGTGAACTGCGGGATGCCACCTGGTTTAAAAGCATTCAACAATGTGATGTGGTTTTAATACAAGAAACATGGCTTATCGATATTGTTTCATAAACAGGTTTAGACAATTTCAACAAATGCTATCCCCTCAAAGGCAGGTAGGGCTAGTGGAGGGCTAGCAAGACTCATATCATTATCTTCTAGGCTGACTTTAAAAAAATCTTAGACTGTAGTTGCTGGAAGTTGTAGAGAAGGAAATACAGGGGAATGATTGTGAGGGTAGGGGCACTATATACACTTTTGAAGGTGCCAGATCATCTTCATGTAGGGATCATTTCATTATTTCAACTAATCTTAGGCCCCTTGTATTCAATAGTTGTGTCTGCCCTAGTTTATTACGTGACCATCACCCCTTGTTACTAACGTTAAAATCTCCCCTTTTTAAAAAATCTGAACTATGCTTGCGCTCTGTGGACATAAAAACACAGGGCGAAAATGGGATGTCATTTAAATCGGCAGGAGTTGATCCAGAAGTTTTCTAAAATAAGATTTTGCAAAAAAATAATCACGATATCAAAACTTGCCTAGATAAATCCTCAACTAGCATGGACATAGTTATGGTCTTCTTAAGCATATCGGCTACAATTGCTTGTAATTTATAAAGGTATCCTAAGACAAATACGTCATACTCCCCGAGATGGTTCGATAAGCAGTGCTCCAGATTAAATAGGGACTTAAAGTCTGCATTAAAAACTACCCCGCGTAATAGGGAGAAGATTAGCACTCTCCAGAAACTAGATAAACAAGCCCTTATCCACAGAAAATTGGAAATTAGGGATAATGCCTGGGAGAACTTGATTAAAGCTGCTGAAACTAAAGACTCAACACTTTTTTGGGAAAACGTTGGATCAACCATTCTTCAAAGATGTCCAATCAGCCAAAATTGATACAGTAGTGAGTCTAGACGATTGGTTAACCCACTTTAAAGCAATTTTTAATGAAACACACCAGTGTACTATAAATAGGGAGAATAACACCACTACTATTTTAAAGAACGCTAAAATAGAGAGTATAAGCCAAGTGGAAATCAGAAGAGCCCTTATGAATAGTGCTAGCGGCAAAGCAACTGGCCCTGATGGGGTCCCAATTGATGTGTTCAAACATAGGCCCTCATTAGGATTGCGGTTTTTCCGCATCCTCCGGGCCGGCGGAAGTGTCCGCCGGCCCAGAGGATGCGGAAAAACCACTATAGACACTTCAAAGACCCCCCGTCAGATTAGGATGGCTGGGGGTCAGGACACCGTCCGCCGCTTTTCCGCCGCGGTCGCCTCACGACCACGGCGGAAAAGCTCTAATATGGAGGCGGTGTCTAACAGACACCGCCAGCCATATTAGGAAGGGGGAAAACTGATGCCTTTCCGCCGCGGCTTCTCCGCCATGGAAAGGCATGCGGAGATGTCTTTGGGGGCCCGTTGCGGGCCCCCAGGGTGACGGGGGTGGGGGGTACCTATGGTACCCCCCTGCATTTACGTGCACGAAGCAGCAGGCACTGCGCAGTGCCTTATGCTTTGTACATGCAAATGCGATGCATGCCTATTGAACCTTGCGGCGGGTGCTGCTTCAAGCAGCACCCGCCGCAATGTTATATATTGAGGATGTGACTGCCAGGGTGGCAGTCACATCCTAATCTGCACGGAGGGATCACCGCTGCCCCTGCGGACGGTCCCTCCTACTCTGGGGTGGCGGACGGACACAGGTCCGTCCACCATCCTAATGAGCACCATAATTTGGACTTTTGGGTACCTATTTTGCACAAATTGTTTAATGCAACAATTGATGGGGTGATACTCGCTACTTGGGCAGAGAGCCTGATAGTCCCTATTTTTAAAAAGGGGGATAGGAGTAGTGCTAGTTGCTATCGCCCAATATCTTTGCTTGATTCGACATCTAAGGTCATGAGTAGAATATTGTTGGCTAGGCTGGAGCAATGGGTAGAAAAACAAAATATCCTATCCGTAGCCCAGTACAGTTTCAGACAGGGCGTTGGTACAATTGAACAGTTCTTGAATTTAGAACCAATAATAGGAAAATACACCCTTGCTAGGGAAGGCTCCCTTCACCTCTGCTTTGTAGATTTGTCAAGTGCATTTGACTTGGTGAATCACTCAAAGTTATGGGAGACGTTGGAAGGGATGGGTGCTCCCCAGGATGTTATTAGTTTCTTATCCCAAATCTACGCACGTCTGTCTGCGAAGATACGCTATGGAAAATATGGGGAATGTACTGAGCACTCTAGTATCACACGTGGGATAAGACAGGGCTGTACTCTTGCACCTCTCTTGTTTTCTCTTTATATAAACCGTGTCGACTCACTATTACTATCATTACGACTCACAATTACAGAACCTAGGGGTAGATGCTTCTAAGGTCGGTAAGCGGCCCACACCCTTATTATTGTACGCCGATGATGCTGTCCTAATTTCAAGGACAGCAAATGGCCTACAAACACTGATAGATTATTTTACTAGTTTTATGACGGAGAAACATTTAAAGTAAACTTTGGTTATGTCCTGTGGCAAAAAGAACATTAAGACAAAATCTCACTACATTAACGGGACACTAATTAAGAGAACGTTCTAATTTTCATATTTGGGGATCCTTTTTAACCGTAAGGGCACCTGAAATGCACACATAACCTTATGCAAATTGAAATTTGTGAAATCAGTGGAGGTCATCTTTAGATTCTCCCATAAACATTGGTAAATATCCTGGAAAGGCGATCCTAAAGTTATACGGAGCAAAGTGCATTACTAGGAGTTGTTAGGGGGGGCCATATGGGGCTTGGCAGATACCTCGCCGTTACAAACCCCTGAAAATAATTTTTGGAGACACCTGCTAGCCGTACCGGCCTCTACATCTTCTATCATTTTGCATAGAGAAACTGGAATACCACATATACATTATTTGGTTAGCACGGCCACTTTAAACCTGTGGCACTGTGTCTGGATTAGGGAAGAAACTCATTTTACGATCGATATAATTTTAGATTGCTTGTCTCAAGACCGTTGCGAGAAAATACCATGGTTAAGTTATATCAGTGAACTTTTAAATGAGTGCAAGTTGTCCCTGAACTGGAATCAACCCGAACATAAGTGCCCAGTGATTGTGCACCCGAAGTGAAGGAAGACTCATTGACACTGTATGCTTTGTGTCAGCCTGAGATCTTCGTAACTGAAGCGACCCGGACCGGCAGTCCCGGAGGAGCTGAGTTGCCGGCCCGAGCCGCAATTGCCATTTCACAAAGCTGCATTCGAGGCCCAGCTTCTGGACAAAGAGAGGCGGGTGAGTTCTCTCCCCCTGATAATGTGTGGCGACTTCTGGGGCAGGGTGTTGGCAATGAGAGCCTCTCCTTCGGCTTGGATCAGCCCGTATTGCCAAGGGAGTGGCGGTACAGGGGCCGGAGTACGAAGCTGCACTTTGGGATTACATCAAACTATGTTGGGGGCAACTGTGAGAGGCTGACTGAAAGTCAGAAGGAGAGGCGGAGAGATCGCCTAAGGCCTAAGGCCCGGTGATCAGGCTTTGAGTGTACTACGTAGTATTCCATTGATGCAGAACGGACTACCTGATTGTCATTTTACACATTGCATCATTTCTGCATAACGGAGTACCTGAGTAGAGTACTACGCATTGCATTATTCCTGCATAACAAACTACCTGATTAGTGTATGATGCATGCATTTTTATCTGCATAACGAACTTCCTGATTGTCATATGACGCATTGCCTTGTTTCTGCATAACGAACTACATGATTAGCGTATTGCGTATTGTATTATTCCTGCATAATGAAATACCTGATTAGTGTATATGCATTGCCTTATTTTTGCAGAATGACATATCTGGTGGTTGTATTATGCATTGCATTATTTTACCTTGCAAAGTACCTGATTGTTGCGTTATGCATTGCATTCTTTTCACTGCAGTGTCTGATTGCTATGTTACGCATTACAGTATTTTTACATTGCAAAAGTGCCCGATTCTAACATTACAAACTGTATTACATGATATTAGGAGTACAGGAGAATGTTTAGAAGTGCTCATTGACTTCGCTAGAACTTACAAGGGCTGGCTGGTCTAACAACCGGCCAGGAGAAATATTACACAACCTCATATGTTGGTTTTATATTGTGTGGTCTTATCGTATATCTTTTTACATTAAGTTTATACTCGTTTTATAAAACTCATGTGGAGTCTATTTGTGGTGTCATCATTGGATTATTGTGAGCGTGGTTGCGAATACTTTACACATTTGCCTTGAAGATAAGCCTGGCTGCCCGTGCCAAGCTACCGAGGGGTGAGCAGGGCTATGTAAGAAGGTGACCTTCCTTTCCCTGACGTTGGAACACGGGTCCCTACTTGGCCTAAGGTACCTACCTCAGCCAACCAGGGATCCCGGGTTTAACAATAGTACCCTGCTAAAGTGGAGGCAATACACCTTTACACAAACCAGTATCCAAGAATATTTAGGAAACTGTTTTAAAAACTATGTAAAACTGAACAGAGGGATTGCCATTTATTTAAAAGTATATATGAGTATACACATGTATGCTTAATCGCCACAAATATTGCCCCTAAGCAATGGAGCACTTGACAATTGAGGGGGAGATGTAGAGCATCTTGAGAGCAGAGGGGAGGGGTATGGATGTAGGTTTAGGAGGAAACCCTTTGCATGAGAATGATGAGGGAACTGTAGGAATTCCAAAACAGTGGCTGCAGGTCCAACTTCAGGGATGGGACAGGAGGGTGGCTAGCCAAGGGGAACTGGGATGCAAAAATTCAAAGTGTGCTGTAACTGGGAGGTTACTTGAGGATGAGGCGTAACTTGAAAAGTAAGATTTTTTTTTACTTTTGAAACTGAATATCTTGCTGTGTGTTTGAATTGAATGGTTGGCTACAAAAGAGTTATTTATGCATTATTGATGTTTTTTAATTGAATAATTGTTGCTATTGCAATTTTGTTTTTCTCATTTAATAAGTGCTGTTGAAATTTTGTGTTACATTAACACATTTTAGTTTAGATTTCAGTGTAACTTGTTCACTAAAGGGGGCACATGTAACTTGGTTGGTGTAGGAATCATTTTCATCGTTCTCCACTGTGCTATTGGATAAACGCCATCTAAGATATTAGCAATCCAAGAAATGCCGGATCCGACTTTGAGTTACTCTGTTGGACAAATCACTTATACAACACGGCAACTCAAAGATCTCTTCCAAATACGTTTTCATATTCATATAATCTGCAAGAATCCACAAATTTCCACCCACCCTGTGTTCCCAAAAGTCTTCTGAGAAAAATGGTACCTTACTTGTGTGGGTAGGCCTAGAACCCGCGACAGGAAAAGGTGCAAAATTCAATGTGGACACACCACAATTTCACAGTGAAAAATGACCCTTTTTTGGCAAAGTGCCTAGCTATAGTTTTTTAACACTAACTCTGCCGGCACCTAGGGAAACTTAGCAAACCTATACATTTCTAAAAACTAGATACCCGGGGGATTCCAGGGAGGAATGGCTTGCGTGGATCCCCCAACGTTTCCTTACCCTGAATCCGCTGCAAACCTCATATTTAGCTTAAAAAAAATTACTTTTTCCACACATTTTTTGTGTGGGAACGTTGTGGCATCACCGAGCTGACACAAATTTCCTACCACCCAGTGTTCCCCCAGGTCTCCTGCTAACAATGGTGCCTCACTGATGTGGGAGGCCCAAGTACACGTGCAGACAAGGGCCCAAAACTTATTGAGGCGACATCAAAATTGCCTATCTCAAAACGACCTGGTTTTGTAAGGGGGGTCACCTGGGTTTTTGACCCCATGCTCAGCGGCCATCTAGCGAAACCTACCAACCCACATATTTCTGAAAAGTAGACACGGGGGTATTCCAGGGAGGTATGGCTTGCGTGAATCCTCCAACGTTTCCTTACCCAGAATCCCCTGCAAATCTCAAATGTAGCTGAAAACAATCACTTTTTCCGCACACTTTTGTGTGGTAAAGTTGTGACATCACCGGGGTGACACAAATTTCCTACCAACCAGTATTTCCCCGCGGTCTCCCGATAAAAATGGTGCCTCACTCGTGTGGGAGACCCAAGTACACGTGGCAGACAAGGGCCCAAAACGTATTGAGGCAATATCAAAATTGCCTATTTCAAAATGACCTAGTTTCGCAAGGGGGGGTCACCTAGGTTTTTGGCCCCTTGCTCGGCAGCCATCTAGGGAAACCTACCAAACTGACACATTTCTGAAAACTAGACACCCGAGGTATTTCAAGGAGGTATGGCTTGCATGGATTCCCCAACATTTCCTTACCCATAATCCCCTGCAAACCTCAAATTTAGTTGCAAAAAAATCACTTTTTGGCACATTTTTGTGTGGGACAGTTGTGGCATCGCTGGGCTGACACAAATTTCCTACCACCCAGCGTTTCCCCGGGTCTCCTGATAAAAATGGTGCCTCACTTGTGTGGGAGACCCAAGTACCGGCGACAGGCAAGGGCACAAAATGTATTGAGGCGACATCAAAATTGCCTAATTCAAAACAACCTGGTTTCGCAAGGGGAGTCACTTGGGTTTTTGGCCCTGTGCTCGGCAGCCATCCAGGGAAACCTAACAAACCCACACATATCTAAAACTAGACATCCAGAGAATTCTGGGGAGTTATTGCTTGCGTGTATCACCCAAAGTTTCCTTACCCAGAATCCCCTGCAAATATCAAATTTAGCTGAAAAAATCACTTTTTCCGCTAAGTTTTGTGTGGGAAAGTTGTGGCATCACCAGGCTGGCACAAATTTCCTACCACACAGCATTTCCCTGGGTCTCCCGATAAAAATGGTGCCTCACCCGTGTGGGAGGCCCAAGCACACGTGGCAGACAAGGGCCCAAAACGTATTGAGGCAACATCAAAATTGCCTATCTCAAAACGACCTGGTTTCGCAAGGGAGGTCACCTGGATTTTTGGCCCTGTGCTTGGCGGCCATCTAGGAAAACCTACCAAACCCACACATTCCTGAAAGCTAAACACCTGGGGATCCTAAAGAGGTATGACTTGTTTGCATCCCCCAATGTTTCCTTACCCAGAATGCCCTGCAAACTTCAATTTTAGCTGAAAAAATCACTTTTTTCACACATTTTTGTGTGGGAAAGTTGTGGCATCACCATGCTGACACAAATTTCCTACCACCTAGCGTTACCCAAGGTCTCCCAATAAAAATAGTGCCTCACTCGTGGGGGAGGCCCAAGTACCCGCGACAGGCAAATTGAAGTTTAGGGCCTGACAAGTGGGTGCACTTGCCAGGACAACATGGCCATTCACATCTGCACAAACAGACACTACACTGGAAGGTCTGAGACACGTTTACAGGGCTACTCATGCGTGTGGCACAACCAGTGCTGCATGCCCACTAGTAGCATTTGATTTACAGTCCCTGGCACACACTATGCACTTTACCAGGGACTTACCAGTAAATCACATATGCCAACCGTGGATAACCAATCTTTGTCACAATTTATACAGAGAGCAGATGCACTTTAGCACTGGTCAGCAGTGGTAAATTGCCCAGAATTCAATAGCCAACAAAAACAGGGTCACAAAAATAGGAGGCTAAAGGCAAAAGGTTTGAGATTCTAAATGTCAAAAGGGCCAGATCTAACACATATGATGAGGCAAATTTTGAATGATAATAAATGTGACAAGAATGATTGAAAATGTGGCAAGTATACATGCACATACATGTTTGTGTCTCGATCATACCAAATTTGGATACATGGATTCTCTAAAATCAGACCTCACAACTTTGTTAGACTTTTTAGAATAGATGTCAGCAGCCTTATAGCACACATGCGGATTAGAATGTGTTTAGATCATTCGTATTCTCTTTTTTTGTGTGCAAAATTCAATTTGAACACAACAGTCTCTCAATCGGGATCATAGGAGCTTGAATTGTTAAAAAAAAGGTTGGATATGTTTTTTCCCATTCATTCAATGCTAGGTAAGTCCACTCTGCTACAGTGTATATCTGACTTGGTAACCTAGCTCTTTTGGACCTTCTCACTGATGATCCCTCACCATCACTGTCCCTTGTGCCACCCACAGAAGCAGCCTGTAAAATGTGACTCTGGCCTGCCATTGCAGAGCCTGTGTGCAGTCTGGGACTTTCATGTCGACTTGGCAAGTGCACACAATTGCCAGTCCCCAAACCTTTCCTTTTCTGTATGTTAGTCACCCCTAAGGTAGGCCCAAGGTACCCCTGTGGGCAGGGTGCATTGTATGTAAAGGGTAGGATATGCCCTGATGTGTGTGGCATGTCCTGATAGTGAAATACTGCCAATTTCGTTTTTCACTACTGCAAGGCTATCTGTTTCCATAAACCAGAATGGGGAGTTTGTTTATAACATCTAATAAACATAACTGACCGTGGGAACAAGATAGGAAAATAAAGTTTAGTATGCCTGAACTGAGAATGTTGAAGTGCATCTTTTAGTGAGGGTGAATTTTTACATTCTGTGTTTGAAAATACCACTTGTGGAAAGTGGGTATTTTCTTGCCTAACCATCCAGTGTGCATCTGCTAGGTTTGTGTATTGCATGTCTGCCTTTTGAATAACAGGGGCTGGAGGAAGGCAGTGGCTCCAGATGCCTGATGAGTCAGGACTGGACTGAATAGACCTGGGCTGCATTTAGAGTAGGGGGAGGAGATTTCCTTTTCACCTGAATGAGCCTGGTCTGCCTTCGACAATACTGTCTCCACCTCCTGCCAGGAACCTTTACCAGTGAAGACAGAGCTTGGTTTTGGCTGGGTATAGACACTCTCTGCCTTCAGAGAACAAAGGGTTTTGTAGTATAAATGCTGGGGCCCGGATCCCAGAACTTTAGATCACTTCTGGGAAATCAAGAGGAAACCTTTGCCAAGGAGAAGAGCCGGAGAAGCTACAGAGGAATACTGCCCATGTGCTTTTTTGCTGTCTGGGGTTGGCCTGCAGTGGCTGCTTGCTGCCAAGGAAAGGAGAAGAAGGACTTTGCTGTTTTGCTTTGTCACTTGCTTGAAGAAAAGATCTCCAAGGGCTTGAAACTTAGCTTGCCTCCTGTTCTAAAGTCCCAGGAACACAAAGACATCACCCCTTCTGCCTCTCTGCATCTGGAACTGTTGTTTCAGCTACTACAGAAGAAAATTGCAACACCGATGCCGGCGAGTGACGCCGCAACATGCACCAAAGCTGTGAGCGGTGCTCCGACTTGTGATGTAGGCCCGACGCCTGCTGCCGTGCCTCACTGACTCCGAAGCTGACTTCATCATCGCGGAGCCGATCCTCGATGTGGGTGACCCCTGAATCCATCTACATCGCACCATGATAAGGAACATTGGTTTCGGCACCATCGAGACGTCATGTATCTGATGCAGTAAGGAACTGTCGTCTCACCTACCCTGCGCTGCAGTATGGAACAGAGGTTGCACCTCCCCTGTCGTCGCAAGGAGCCGATGCCGTGCAGCGCCTACAAAGCCGCACCTCCCAACGCCGTGAACTGTCTTTGTTTTCTTCAATTCCAAGGTACTGCTCTTTGTGGGTCTGCTTGACTCTGGGTCCGACGCTGCGCACCTCGCAGTTGGCTCCGCATTTTGGTATTTACCCGGTCACAACATCTTTAATATTACACCAAGTGGAGTTATTTGTTGTTACAAACTTTATTTTAGATAATAATCTATTAATGAGGATATCTTGATAACTCTACTGTAGATTTTTGTCGTTTGGTCCTGGTTTAGATAAAAATTATTTATTTTTTGATACTGGTGTGGTGTCCATTTGTAGTGTTTTCACTATATTACTGTACACACTGCCTCTAAGATAAGCCTGTCTGCTCATGCCAAGCTACCGAGGGGGTGAGCAGGGGTTATTTTAGGAGTGTATCCCCCTTACCCTGATTAGAAGGAAAGGATCCTACTTGGAAACAGGTACCCACCTCTGCCAACTACAGAACCCCATTTCTAACAGTACGGGTCTCCCATCTGTGTATACCCAGACCTGATCTTCCTGTCTTTTGGCATACTTGCTCTTACCCATCTCTATATTTCTACACCTGGTACCTCATCCTGCAATGACTTTGCACTTCCTCCCAAGTCCCTACAGTTGACAACAACAGCCTACACTCCGTAACACCAGTGTTCTCTCAAAGGGGATCTCCATTGAAAGTGTAAGAATTTAGAACGTAATAGCACGCAGTCTCATCAGCATATCAGTTGTCGACTGTGACATAATCATTGCCCGGCCAATGGGCAGCACACTTCATCGCAGCGATTTGGGCAGGCAGTTGTGATGATAGCAGAAGGTTCCTCGTGCTTTCCTCATTTCAAATGGGAGATCCTGAGAAGGTCATGAACCCACGCTGTGACCACAACTGCCCGAAGTCATTTACGACGCTAAATCTAGAGTGACTATTGGTGAAGATGTAGAGCTCAAGTTGTCAGATATATTAAAGGATTGTGTCAATACCACCAACTCAGCAACTGAGCAGAGTATACACCCTGTAACCAGAAAGCTTCAATCACACCTAGAACAGTACACAGAGCACAGGCAGCTTTCAGATTAACTTCTGAATCTTGCAAACAAGATCCATCCACAAACAACGCATGATCAGATTAAACAATTGGGTAACTATGCCAACCTTGACTTGGTACACAATTTGGTCACATCCCAGCAATCATGATCTGCTTCGTCAACCACAATCTCATTTCCAGTAAAAGGCATCAAAGTTCCAGGATTTAAACTCTTACATCTCATCAGAGTTACATTCTCCACTCCCAAAATAACCTGTTCATATTTTGTGAGATGGTTGCTATGAAATGTTGCATTCGAGTACGACTAAGCAATATCTCAACAGAATGTGGCACATGAACTCTCAATGGATGTCCCATCACAATGCTCTCACTCTGTTCTAAGCTCACACATGTTGCAACAACAGCTTTAAGGCATCCAGGCAAGGCTACAGCTACAGGATCAAGAGTAGCTGGAAAATATGCCACAGGTCTATGTGCAGTACCATGCATTTGGGATAGCTCTGACAATGCGTAACCTTCTGGCTCACTGCAGAGTAGAGTGAAGCTTTTGGTGTGGTTGGACAAAGCTGGAGCTCGAAAAAGACTCTCTCGCAGTTCAGTAAAAGAGCGCATACATTTATCATCCCAGGACACTGGATCTGACACATCTTTGTGAGTAAGCATTTGAAGAGGCTTTGCTGCCAAAGGGAAATTAGGAATCCATTGTCGACAATAGCCAACCTTTGTAAAAAGCGTCTGGACTTCCTTTTGGGTACTAGGGGGATTCATCTTTAGAATCACAGTGAATTTGTCTTGTGACACCTTTCTGGCTCCCTTCTCAATGTTATATCCTAGATATAGAACATCCCTCTTGCAGAACTACAATTTGGATGGTGGCATTTTATGTCCATTCTCTGCCAAATGAATTAGTACTTGATGCTACCAGCAGGTTGCCAATGTACTGGACAAGGACAGAGTGATTTGTCATCACTAATGACTCCAGATTCTTTTTCAAGATCTGATTAAAGGTTTAGGGGCTTTCCATGTACCTTTGAGGGACTTGGCACCATGGCAAGACACAATTGCTGAACCGGAAGCAAGTAAAATTTGGCTGTTTTTGTGCAATGAAGAGGCTTGGCAAAAATCAATGACAGAAATTCATTCAGCTTCACATGGAATTTGAAAAAGTATCGCAGGTGGATTTGGCACAACAGGATTTTGATTTATCTGGCTTCTCCTATTTTTGATTCTGCACCATGCTACCTGCTTGTGATTTTGCATTCCCAACCTGTTGAAACTATCCATTCATCTGAATTCCAATGTTCAAATTTGGAGCAAATGTGACACAGATTAGTCTGTTTCATCATTTCGATTGAAAAACCTCTACCTTACTGTGACATACCCTGCTACTGTTCTCCACCTACTCCTCGCATCCCATGATTCGATTGACAATCTGCCTGTACCATATTTATGAAATCACCATCACTATAATCTTTCTTGGCAGCTTTTATTTGAGCTATTATCAGCTTTACCTTGAGCTTTTTATGCTTGGTCTCAAGTTCATCTCCGCAATACATGGCATATCTGAGAGTTTCATCTATAGGCTTGCTTTAGCAGCAAAACAAATATTGCTGGACCATGCTGAATTTTTCGGGTCACAATACATTCATGAATCGATAGACAAAATGTCCCATATCCTTTCCTGACACATTCTCCATTCCACTATATTGCTTAAATGCCTGAAACAACCGTTAATAATAGACATGCACTGTCTCCTTCAATTCCGGTGTTGTCCTGTCAAACTTCACACAATCGATCTCTTTAGGAGTTATTTTTCCCTTCAAATATGTAATGGCTTGATTGTACTTTTTTTTTCCTCGGGTGATGCTGCACCGGTACATGGATGCCAAGCTGGTTCAGTTTCAGGCCAATCTATACAATTTTACATTCTACCCACAAATCACCTGGAACTATGATGTCAGACAGAGTATTCAAATCCCTCAACAGAACCTTTAAAACCTTCTCAAATCTGTCAACCTGCTTGTACCATTTAACTGGATTTTCTCTCAACCTCGGAAAATCTTTTGTAAAGGAAAGTATGTCAGGCCTTGTCCAAGGACATGTACATACCCTCCACTAGATACCTCTCTCATAGAATGCATCTTTACTCACTCACCACCATCAACTTGAAAGTCTGGAAACGTTGAAATTCTAATTCTCGTGCTCCCTTCTTTTTAGCCCATCTTTCTTCCCACTTTTCCAACTCTACCCATTTCCTGAGTGTAGTAAACAACTCCTTGATTTGTAATCTCATTCCTGAAGGGCTCATATTTTAAATGTCTCTGTCACTAAAGTCTAATCTGTATGATTTCTGTAGTGTCTTTGATTTTTGTATGTCTACCCTATACTTCTGTGGCAATTCAGTTTCTCATGTGTGCTTCGAGAACGTCTGGTAATGTCTTTGCACATGAACAGTAGTTCATTGTCCTGATAAGTAGCTATCCTAGCAGGGCTTATAGTTCCTTTATGATTTCTACCAGTTCTACTTTAAGTTTTGATACATCAAGAGATATAGAGAAGGAGCTATGTCTCTAATCCAATCATTTAATTCCCTGGGCATATGGTCTATTTGTCTTTCTGATGTATTCCCAAGCAAATCTTCACTTCATCCTTCTGTACCTTGAACAGGAGTGGATGGTAAAAGGGACTGAAGAGTTCTTCCTGCTACTTTGTGAGTTTCCCGTTGTGGGGTTTCCATACCATCTCCAGACCTCCCACCTGAAGTGGATTGTCTAACCGAATCTGTATTTGAAGCTGCTTTCGCTCCACTAGAAATGGTCAAAATGAATTGTTCTTGACCTATCTGTCCTGATCTTGGGTCTGTTGAGGTTGGAACTGAGCCACTTATCCCGGTAGGGACAGCTAAAGTATGTGTGTTTTGTCCCCTACTCACAGATTGCTATAATGGAAGTAGGGACCCTAATGTCACAGCACAGCGACAGTCAGGGCATCTGGAGCATTTAGTGCAGTCTAATTATATGTTTCAGGTCTCCCTGCATGTATCATTGACAGACAGGAAGGGAGTGTGGGAATTTGAACTCATCGACATGACAGGTGCGTTCAAACTTTTCCCACCGTAAGAATTTGCTTCAATCTATGGTTGATTCTCAATGCAGTGTGGTGGACAAAGTAACAATAAATATTTTAAGAATTTGTCATCAATCTCATCCCCACTATTATCAGAATGTGTCAATGTTTGGGAATCCTTTATGTATTTTTTATTTTCTTTACACTTCTTTCCCTCTTCCTTTTCTGCAACTAATATGGGATACATATAAGTTCCCTCTGCTATATCTGTTCTCCAAGCTTTTTGCTGTGCATCCCATCTGTCCTTAACATATCGATGTAAAGTTTTTGGTATCTTCCCTGAAATTTTTGTTTCTCTTTCTGATGAGCTATATGGTCCCCTTCACTAACGGCTTCAAATTGCATGGGTCTCAGAGGTGATTTCATTTCATACAAATGCCTTTGTTAGATCTCAAGATTTTGAATGTTTAATGTTCCATATTGTGGAAAAGGTAAAGGGTTGACTTTCTTAGTATATTTTATCCAGTTCCTTAAGCCATGTTCATGTGTGATATTCTCTCTCCTGTGCTACGTATAAAGCTGATGTAGCCTCTTTGATATCGGTACTCCTTGTCTAATAGGCATGGGCACATCTCCCTGCATCAAACTCTTTACATTTTTTTGAAATTTTCATTTTCCTCAAAATGTTATATTGTCCTTCACAAATAATGTTATCGATAATTCTGATATACACTTCCTTGTTTGGTTTTGACCAACTAATATCAATACAGCACACTATGATATTGTCCACTATCCCAGCGTGGCATTACATCAACCAACTAATACCAGCACAGCATCCTATGGCATTGTCACCTCACTCCGTGCAGCAGCTACTCCTCCTTCACAATCCTCTGTGTGCATTCCTTTTTAAGTAATAGTCTCAAAAAGTAAGCGTTTTCAAAATTTGTGTCTGATCCACTAAATGAAGTACAGATTCCACTAACTTAAAAGATTAGATAAAGCCACCAATCTACCTTTATCTAACACCGATTCTGAGTGATGTCTTGACCAGCGCGACCTCCTTCTTATTCGTTACAACCGTTCCCTGTGCACTGAGAACAATTGTAAAGTACATTATTCCTCAACCGCACTATGAGAAAATTCCATTCAATTGGTAGCACTGCCGATGACTTCTCATGCATAGTACCTTCAAAACCATAGCAGACAGCTTTACTCAGTATATGCCATACTGAGACAACCCGTAGGCAAATATCCCAGGATCTTAGACCACTTCAAACCTGATAACAACTTCAACTTTACTGCACAAAGTGCATAACGCAAACATATACTGTAAGTACTTAACATAACCTCACTCAGTCATATCTCCGCAATCTAAACTTTAAGAAAGAGCAATGCAAAACCCTAATAATATTCACACCACTGTTCCATCACCTTTGTCGTACTCCTCCAATACTGGCACTAAGTTACCTTCAACTCAACGTAGAGCTTTGAATTTGGTCTAATTTTAATCAGGGTCTCAATAGGGGTTTGAGTATCGATTCCCCCTTATATCCTAGCGTCACCGGACAGAAAACCACCCGACACGCTACCAGAATAACTGTTTACTGGGCCCACAAAACAATATGATTTTTTTTCTTTCTCCTTTCTGTCAAATATGTATACCACTCTCTTGGTCCTCCGATGGACTTTGTTTGTGTCAAGAGGGGTTGGATATAAAAGACCCAGCAGTCATCCACTCAGGACCAGGAATTGGATAACTCAAGTACAAACTAGAATTTAGACTCATGTTAATTACTCTCAATACAATGCTAGGATAAAGGTAAAAGATTTACTCAGCAAGACAAAATCTCCTGAAGATATGTAGGCATGCCAAAATCATAGACACCAAAAGCTCAGTTAAAGAAATACAGAATAATAACATTAGTATTTGATGCTCTGTGATCTCTCTAATATGATCCTTACTGATCATTGGATACCAGGATTACTAATGCACTTTCAATTGGATAGAAATAATCATGAAAACTAAGTAATTATGAACATTTTTAGTATAGTTTATCAAAGGTAAATAAAATTGATTAATCAATAAAATCGGCAACTGGTTATATGATAATTCAACCGAATTCTAAATAGAAATACCAAAGCTTAAGAGATCAGGAAGGAACATGAAATATGTCAGTTCAAACAGTCTCCCAGCAGAGACATACTGCCAGTTCAAAAGGGAAACCAGGTGCGTCAGCATCATGCAAGTTCAAGATTGCCCTGAATGTTCTTCAAATCTACATAATTGGGTAATCAGCAACCTATCCATCACCATCAGCATGTGTGCTCATGCAGATCAGGAAGAAAGGTGGGCCAGCCATCAGTGCAATCAGGCAATATCATATTCTTTAAGTTTCAGGAGTGACACCTCCTGGAATTACCTCATCTAATCAAAACACTCAGTTCATTGGTCGGTTCGATTAGGATGAGTGTCAGGCGACATAAAGAAGACGCAAAATGTAGAGAAATAGGTGGTTCAATTACGCAGTCCTTAAGAAGTCCAATAAGAGAAGCATCAAAACAATGTCCCTTTAGCAAGAGCGCATAAGCAAATTCAAGAGGACAGTTTCTTAGGTAGCTGTTTGGGATTGTAACCAAAGATTTTGCAAAAATGCTTTGTTCAGTCCAAGGGAATTCAAGAAAGAAAACACTGTTTCACGTTATTGGTTATATTGAGGAATTCTCTCATGAGCAGGAGACTTAACAAGTCAAGGGGCTTCCCATTTCAGTCAGGCCCACATTAAATCAAGCTCATTTAATGATTCTATAATTACTCTAAGACATTTGAAACCATTTAGAGCCAACTTACAAGTTTGGCAGTCCGAGCACCGCTAGACATGTGGTGGCACAGCGGTGGCGGTCAAGCCACAGCCGCACCAGTTGTCTGACTGCCCAAGTACGACTTGCGTGGTCGGACTGCAATTGGACCACCGGCTCCGCCAGTGAACTGCCGTTTTGCGGTGGTTGCACAGCGGTCCGGGGCAATGTAATATGAAGGTGGTGCCGCTGCGACACCGATAAGGCATATTATAAGTTTCAGGACAGCCAGTGGTTTCATGGTTCCATGAAAAGGCTGGCCTTGCTGAAACAAAGGTGGGGCCTACAGGGCCCTGTGTGCCCCCTCAGCCTGGGGATACATGCAAGGGGCACAACATGTCCCCCCCTGTGTGCATGCACCCAGGTTGCTGCATGGCATGGGCTTTTGAGTACATGCTGTATAAGAACCCTGCGTGGCATTCCGATTGCGGTGCCTCTTCCAAAGGCACTGTTATCTTTGAAATATGCACTGCAGCAGGACCACCACGGCACCTGCCCACCACACCACAAAAGTAGTAGTAATATGGTTGGCGGCTGCGACCTTCAGCGGAGCAGTGCCGCGGCGGTTTGCACAGCCACGCCACTTCTCCGCCAACAGTCACAATTTGGCCATTAGTGTGGTTACAAATAACATGTGTCAGTATTATGTATTACTACATTTAAAGTACTAATGTATACAAATATTTTAAATCAAAGCATTAAAGACTCGTTTCAATTAACAAATCACAGTCTATATTATTTGCATAAAGTATGTCCTCTAGTCTATCCCTTTTCCTGCATGCTTTTACGATGCACTAACCAAAATTCTCTGGTCTTATCATATGTTCTCGAATGTGTAATATGTACATGTTTCTAATTTTCCTCTCGAAAATGTCTTAATTCAGTTTCTCAAGTCTCTGAAAGTTTAAATGTGATTCCCTCTCCAAGCCTTAATTTTCCCTGCTGCTCAGCCAGTATGTGAGGCCATTGGTTAGAATGTTGAGAGTGTTTGTTCTTGGATGAGATACCAGTTGAAGTGAGAAGGGCTGAGCAGAAGGATGCTGCTCCTGGTGGAGCCTACTTGTAACCTGAATTAAACCTACATCTTTTATAACCTACGAGTCTCAGTTTTGCATTCATTCGCCTCCTACCTTGGCAACCGCTAACAGTTTGTACAGATAGTATCCATGCTTGAGGCACACTAGCCCCTGCTTGCCATGTGCTCCCCCCATAAGGAGCATGGCATTTCCCATTCCAATAATTGCTTATAGGAATTTCTCACTTGGTAATAAGTTTAAAAGCACTTTTGGCACCTGAAACTAGAACTACATATCTAATCTCTAGTCCCTGGAGTGAGGAGCAGTGTCATAATATTAATTGTGCCTTCTGCACAGGCACCCTGCCTCCTTCCTCTCCTAAGAGATGAATGAGCTCATCGTTCCCATGAACATGACGT
This sequence comes from Lissotriton vulgaris, assembly GCF_964263255.1. Lineage (NCBI taxonomy): Eukaryota > Metazoa > Chordata > Amphibia > Caudata > Salamandridae > Lissotriton > Lissotriton vulgaris. The sequence goes on along the minus strand of NC_141689.1, from coordinate 806,682,003 downwards.
TCTGCTTCTCGCACACACGTGGCTCACGTCTTCTTCTGCATCTTACTTTGATGAATGATTTATTGAAATTATTTCAAATGGATAAGCCGTCCCTGGTAGAAAGGTGGAGGGTCGTACTTTTTTCAGTATTGGAAGACGTTCCATTATTCCTTTCATATACTGTGTTCTAATTCCTCTTTTGGGATTTTGTCTGCTGTTTTATCGCCTGTCACAATGAGGCATATTGTTAACGTGATTCATAGACCCCTGGCTTTCATGCATCCTTCTTAAAAGATTTCGAGGACGTTCATCGAATGTGGCCCATTCCTAGTTAATCATGTTTTGTTGGCGAGACATTAACATCTTGCCGTATTGCACTTCGCATAATATTTCCCAAGATATATTGTCCTGTTATGATAATAGATGCAGCTTATTAGATATTATCATAGATAAATTAGAAGTTATGTGCTGTCATGTTTTGAATTCAATTAAAATGCGTCCAATGTACTGCTGGGGTCAAACAGACAGTGAGGTATACTGCATGGCAGGTTACACAATGATGTCATGGAATGTTAGCGTTACGAGGGTTCGGTGAAGGGCAGTTGAGCCAGACAGACCAGGGCTGAACATCTAACTACATCTGCTCCAGGTGGGGTCATTTATATATCCATTCATTTACAATAAAGCCTCCCTTAACCTCGTGGCGCTGTCTGCTTATTCCTACCTGCCAACTTGCATCACAACAATGGCAACGAGATTTAAAGGATTACAGGACTTGGAGGGTAAGGAAAAGAAGTCCCTCTTTATAACTTAAACAAGCATTGGCATAGCCAATAGGTCGCGCATTTGGGACCTTATAAGTGTTTGGTCAGAGATAATCACTTTGCCAAAGTCTTTAAGCTGTGCTGTACAGAAGTCTGCAGCATGTTGAAAAGTTATAATAAAGAATTGTCAGAAGCATTTTTGTTACCTTATATATGACCAAGAAAGCATTATGTACACCTGAACAACCATATTAAAAAAGAATTAACATTAAATATTGTCATGAGTTTTTGATTTTGTCCTTTAATGCTGGTAACTTCTATTTACCTGTCCCAATGGTTGCTTGTTATGGTACTTTTTGCTATGAGGGGCATAAACAACAGTAGGGTGAAGGTCAGTCAGGCAGTCAGTGAGTGAGAGTGAGAGAGTCAGTCAGTGAGAGAGAGTGAGAGTCAGTCAGTCAGTGTGAGTCCGTCAGTGAGAGAGTCAGTCAGTCAGTGAGAGTGAGTCAGTCAGTGAGAGAGAGTGAGAGTCAGTCAATCAGTGAGAGAGTCAGTGAATGAGTCATTCAGTCGGTGAGAGAGAGTGAGAGTTAGTCATTCAGTCAGTCAGTAAGAGAGTCAGTCAGTCAGTGAGAGAGATTGAGAGAGTTAGTCAGTCAGTCTGTCAGTCAGTGAGAGTGAGAGAGTCAGTCAGTCAGTGAGAGTGAGAGAGTCAGTCAGTCAGTCAGTGAGAGAGAGAGTCAGTCAGTGAAAGGGTCAGTCAGTGAGAGTGAGTGTCAGTCAGTCAGTAAGAGTGAGAGAGTCAGTCAGTCAGTGAGAGAGAGAGAGCGTCAGTCAGTCAGTGAGAGATCAAGAGAGTCAGTGAGAGAGAGTCAGTCAGTCAGTGGGAGAGTTAGTCAGTGAGAGTGAGTCAGTCAGTGAGAGTGAGAGAGGTAGTCAGTCAGTGAGAATGAGAGTCAGTCAGTCAGTCTGTGAGCGAGTCAGTCAGTCAGTGAGTAAGTGAGAGTGAGACAGCCAGTCAGTCTAAGTGTGTGCCCACCAAGTGAAAATTCACACACTGAAGTTACATAACTCATATTTCCCATATTTACACATTCATTTAAATGAGAAAAAAGTTTAAAAAATAAACTTTAGCAATAGAGAAATAAAGTTATTTGTTCAATCACACGATTTTCATTCGAAAGGTCTCCCTGTTTCAATCTCTTCAGCTTAGCTGCTCCACCACCCCATGCGCTCCGAGATGAAAGCGAGAATCCCAAAAAGTAAAGGCTTCCCTGCCCTGTCTCAACATTCCAACAGAGGTCACCATGAGGTAGCTTTCATGGACAGCATGCTATCCCGCTAGCCTGCACAGAGTCCTTTCCCTCGTGCAGCATCTCACCCTGGAAAGGACTGCCCCCGATCCTAGTGGGAAGGCGGGTCTCGCCCCAGTTAACACAAATTGGGTCAGCTTGTGGGTGGGTGGTCCAGGTGTTGTGAGGGTGGCGAGTTCATCAAACAGAAAGCTTGAGATGCAATGTTGGTGGAATCTGCCAAAATCACCAAAGAGGTCCCGTGCTGCAAGGTGACCCATCCTAACACACTGGGGCCATAAACAGAGGGGCGAGCAGCCCCCTTTCCTACAGTGACCTAAGGAGCACAACTGCAATCTCTAGGATGCTGTCCATGTGGCACTGCGTGCGATGGTGCCAGATGCCCCTCGGCTGGGGGTAGAGTAAGATATGTTTACAAGATTTTGAACAGAGGAGGGATTGTTTGCGGTGTTAATGGTTACAGAAACGTGTACCGTGTAGGGCTGCAAGCAGACAAGGGGCCCTTGCAGGGTTACGCCGAGCAGAGAAGAGTGGGAAGGGGTTATAGACCAGAAGCTTTGGCTTTGCTGGACCGGGCATCCTTCTATGGAAGACTGGGGATACAGTCTGCGAGGATGTGTTTTAAGTAGCGCTCTGAAGTGGCATTAGTGAAGTGTGGTGCTATACAAAGATATTTATAAATAAGTGTGTTTTTTGTTTGGGGCAGATAAATGTATCTTTCGTGCTAGGGACAAAAAAGTTACCTTTTCCTATATGTTATATAGGGGTACCTTTGATGAGAGAGAGGGCAGGGGGCATTTCTGGAACAGGTAGAGTGAATTTGTTGGAGGCAGGGGCAGGGGATGTATTTTTTTCTGAGAGGCAGGGGTACTTTTGTCGCGAGCAGAGATTACTTTTCAGTAGGAGTCAGTGGATTGCTTGAGCTGTAGGCGAATCCTCAGGTACTTAAAGTCTTTGCTGTGCGGGAGCAGCAGAGAGGTGCCTATGTAGGGCAGGGGTGGGGGGGTAGCAGAGGTGATGGTGCATTTGCTGGTACAAGAGCCTATAATTCAAGGGAGGGGAGAGGACTTCATCTGTCAGATTAGAGAGCTCTGCGTCTGTTGGATAGAAGAGAGCTTTGCCGGGCAGAGCAGGGGAATCACTGCGACGGAATGTGCCATGCTGCCCTGCTGAAGGAATTTAAGGTGATGTTAGAGCAGGGCTGGGGCTAGGAATGCTGCATTTGTGTCAGCCCAGCAGCTGCCAGTGCCAGCAGCGGCTGCGCACTGCCGGGGCAGAGTCCAGGCAGGAGCTGCCATTTCTGTCAGCCGCATCCCACAGCAAGCCCCGGCAGTGTATTCTACATTTATGTGATTTTTTTTCAGCGCGAACTAGGTTCCACAGGAAGGGGGGATCAGAGCTCTATAGAGATGGCCGTACAAGGAACCTAAAGAGAGAGCGACCCCGGGCTCCAGGCAGTGTAGGAAACAAATTTGTAACAAGAGGAAAAAAAAAAAAAAAGTGTTGCGCACTGTAAACGACCGCGAGCAAGCAAAGCAGCTCTTTTCAAGCACTTGTGCTTGTGCTGGCATCCACCTTGCGGGAGCGAGCATAGGTGCACGGGCCATGTGTTTTCAATTAGCGCGTATGCCGCTGCCTGCTCCCACAAGGTGGATTCCAGCACAAGCATGAGTGCTTGAAAAGAGCTGATCAATTTTAAAGGTCATCTCATAGAGCAGCGTATGCGCGCTGCCTAGGCAGGACCTAAAAAGGGGTGCTCATTTTATGAAATTATGACCTCCACCAGTGCCTTTCTAACTGGTAGCCCCATGATAATTAAATAGCCCTACAAAACAAAAAGAGAAACACTAGCTTTGGGAGTGATATTTCCATTATAGTCTTTGGCTGCCAGGAGGTTAGAATACTGTCACCTCAATATCCTGGTAGGTTACATTATTGTGTGAGACTTCCAGTGAGAAAGGTGAGAAAGGTGAGAAAGGTGCCCAAGATCACAGAGTTGTCTGAGGTTGCATCAAAGTTACCTTCAGTGGGAAGTGGGTTAAATGAGGGCTTTTCACCTAGAAGAACTCTGCCTAAGATAACACTGCTGTGTGCGAGCTCACAGTGGTGAGTGTACTCAACGTCATCACGTCTTAATCACGCACAAATCATCAAGTCTTATACATGGTCTTGGAGGCACTGTGTGCTGTGTCCACGGTAACGCATGAAGCCAGTTTGGCATAAATAAAATGTATAAGAAACCATTGTACAATTTTATTTTCGCTTTCACTTGGTGTGAACCTGCATCATCCAGAAACAAGTTGTTGGATATCGACTTTTGCCCACTGAGGTGTTTGACTTTTACTGAGCTGCTATAGAACTTACAGGATTCCACGCTACATTTATTGGAAGGAATTGTGCACCACCGACTGCAAGATTTTTCTAGGGATGGTTTAATGGCAAGGCGATCCAGTTATATTTGAACATCGCCATTGCTAGAAGAAGCTGGCGCAAACACTTTTTTATTTCTCTTTTATTAATGATTTGAATATGTAAAGTGATTCAAATGTTTATGTGTTAGCATGCATTCTTTGTACTATGCAACCATTATTGTCCAAAGTTCTGATGTGTGCTGGGCATTTCGAAAGAGGTTCAAAACATGCTACCTCTCAGGCCTATACATGTATTAATGTAATATGTTGCTGTATTTGTCGTAATCATGTTCGCAATCTAAAGTCACGTATTTTTGTGTATGTGTGTAATTTAATATTAGGTTTTATAACTCATGTTACATCATCTATATGTTTGCAGTTCGCAAGCTAAAAACAAATTGGTAACATGATGAAGCAGTCACACACCCACTTGCATTTGCTCTGTTTATTACTTATTACTGTATTTCATAATGTATGCGGTTCCTTGATGTTTATAGTTTGTTGTTCCACAGTGCAGCTGGAGTAGGATTTGTGTGGTAAATTAGTGAACATTTTTATTGTACTGCAGGACTGTGCATAAGGCGCCTTTATTTCACTTCTATTGGTATGATGTAAGTATTGTGGTGTGCCCTATTTGCTGTTTGTTCTCAAGGTGTGAGATTACTGTTGACATGGAGTTGGTAGAGTTGTTTTGAATCCTGTTTCGTGTGATTCTCCCTCGGCGATATGGAGGTGCTTGGGTTGTTTTGAACCCTGTTTCACATGATACCCCTCGGTGGCAGGGAGGTGCCTGGGTTGTGCTGAGCCCTGTTCTGTGTGATTCTCCCTCAGTGGTAGGTATCTTCATTGCTAAAACACAAGATTCCCTCACAGTGGATGAATGGGGTTGGGAGGTGTCCTATTGCTAAAACACAAGATGCTATTACATGGGATGTGTGTTTGTGAAGATACCTGGGGTGAAAACACTAGATGCCCTTCTGTGGGATGAGTGTGGGGTTGAAAAATACCTGTTTCAGAAAACCCTTGACCCCCTTACGCGGGATGAGTGTGTGGGTTGAAAGGTACCTATTGCTAAATGAATCCGAGTTGTGTCGCCCTTTCATTACACAATAGGGCGCAGGAGAGACACAACACTTACGTTAGGTTTATTAAGTCACGCAAGGCCACCTAGCATTGGCCTGAGTAGCTTGATGCATCTAGAGTAATGCAATACAGCACAAACCTCTGTGCTGTGTTACTGTGCCCTTGGGAAGTGTTCCATGGGTGAGCCATTGGTTTTCTAACACATCCATTAATGGAGTTTGGTACATTCCCAGATTTACCAACACTGGTAAACCAGGGAATGTGTCATATTGCTATGCTTCCCCAGGGGAGCAGTAAAAAGGAACATTATTGTTATTTCTCCTTGTTACTTCCTCTTTCTATGTGTGTTGTATTCGGCAACAAACATTGAAAGAGGAAAATGCCTAAGGGGGTTGGGTTTGTGCAGGAAGGTGCCCCTTTCTGGCCAAAAAGAATCCTGCTTACAACTGAGGCACCCCTGCACCATGGCATTAGGCAGCAAAAAGAGTGCCAGTACAAGGAAAGGACACAAATGTGTCCTTCCCTATCATGCAGCACGGCGCAGAAAGGTGGCTACCTGCGCTGCATGAAAGCTACATAATGATGCCCCAGGATGCCCTTACATGGGATGAGCATGTTGTGTAAAAGATTCCTATTGCTAAAACACAAGATTCCCTTACAGGGGATGAGTGATTGGGTTGAAATATATCACATACCTGTTTCTATGTGTTTTGTGTCTACCACTAAGTTTTGCTAATTTGGCCATCTGGTGTTGTTTGGTGGTGGTCATATTAGCAACATGTTTTGTGGTGCCCTTTTACATGCACCATTTGCTGATGCTGAGAAATGTTGCAGTCTATGGGCCTTATTTATGAGGCCTCGCGTCACTTTTACGCCACCGGTGCATCACTTTTTGTGACGCACTAGTGGTGTACCAAATTCGCCATGTTGCGTCATATTTACTAAGAGACCCATCTAGGGTGGTGCATCATTTTGTAAACCCCTGTGCCACATTATACCGTCACCAGGTATAATGTATGCAGGGGGGGCATTCCGACGCAAGTAAGCCTCGTAGAAGTGACGCAGTGATATCTATGAGAGTTCACTGCGTCACTTCTTGGACGCAAATGCGTCAATATCTTACGCCTGCCTCACAGCAGGCGTAACACTGACGCAGGCACATTGAAATGGGACTTGCTCATGTTAAATAACCCATTGCTGAAGTTGCGTCACTTTTGTGACACACTCCAGCAATGCGTCATTTTTACGCCTACAGATATGTCAGAAATACTGACGTATCTGTAACTCTTTGCAACATGATCCATCATATTGTAAATATGACGCATCCAGCATGTCACAAGGAGGGCGTAAAGAAAAGTGGCGCATCGCTGTCTTCACACAGCGATGCATCACGTTTCATAAATGAGGCCCAAAGTTTTTTGCCGTCTCTGTTTTCAATGTGTTTTTAAAGTAAAAGGCATTTGTTTTTAGTGTTTCAAAAGGAGGGAGAAGTGTGGTATCCTGCTTGTGACGTTACACAATGATAACATAGAATGTGAGTGTTATAAGGGTTTAATGAGGGGCAGTAGAGCCAGACAGACCAGGGCTGAGCATATCAATACATCTGCTCCTGATTTGGTCATTTGTGTATCTATTCAAGTTAGAATAAATCCTCTCTTACTCTAATGGTGTTGTTTGCATATTTCTACATGGCAACCTGTGTCACAAAAGATAGCATAATAAAAAGCTATTTCTGACATTGCTAGTAGTTTCTGAGGCACAATTTTCACAGAAAGAACTTGTGCAGAAGAGAATGTAGATGACTTCATTAGCTTTTCACAAAAAGTGTTGCCCTACCTCCTTGATTTAGTTTGTCTCCAGTAAACAAACAATGGCAAAGCTGATAATAGTCCTGCGTTGGCTGTTAGCCATTTGGTATTGTCAGTGCTGCTGCCCTTGCCTTTATAAAACATCTTGTTTATACATTGGCATGAAGCTGAAATATTTTGGGGTCTCAATAGCCCACAGTAGTCTGTGACACTGAAGGCAACTGCTTTGCGTGTGGATGTGTGCTCCTGGCAGAAGATCAGAATGCTGCCATTTACAATGGAGTTAGCCAAAGGCTGAACGACTTAACCTTTTACCCATGTTGTATGCTATAGTAGGCGGATGATGTGAATGAAACAATAACAGACGGTTGGATAAGGAGGACTGGCTGAAAACTTCAATGAGTAAGCACATCATATCTATAATTTTAGTTCAATTAAATGGTCTTGGATAACACAATCAGACCTAAAAATAAAAAAAGGCTTCCTGGAACTATGGTTTTGCTGGGCAAACTAGGAAAACAATTGCCATACTCTGAAGTTAAACAACCCATTAAACCACGAATACAATGCAGGTGCTGGAGCATACCCAATTGAAGCATATGCTCCGAGGTCCATCCTCCTTGAAGGTGCTAAGTAAAATGTCAGTGCTAAGAAAAGTAACAAATCTACTGACCAGGATCGTACTGGCCATCCTCTTCTCTGGCATGTTCTAGTGGTCCGCAGGCCAGGGAGCTGGTTAAAGCTGGATCATCTGCCACGACCCTCCCCTCAACCCCCCCCCCCCATACACACACACACACACTCACACACTGCTCCTTTCTAGTCAGACACTCACACCCAGTCACAGATCTAGGTTGAATCCATATTCATTCTTTAGCTCAATTAATCACCTCAGTTCAGACCCAGCTATATGCAAATTAGTCTTGATCCTGTGCCTCATGGAAACAGTCCAGCCCGAACTGCCAAGCCAGGAAACTAGTTCTTCCCTGAACCGGAAAAAAGCATCCTGGGACCGGTTTCAGGGTAACACCGCTCATCAGCCAGGCTAGCTTGAATCCAGTGGCAAAGTGAGCAAGGGACCCACAAAGTGAGCTAAAGAACGATGATGGATTCAACTCAGATCTGTGACGAGGGTGAGTGTCTGATAAGCTTCAGCACTCTGTCCATCATTTCCTTATGTTTGCTTTGTTTTTCCTAAATTGGCAGGGTATGCCCAGACGTGGGTCCCTTGCTCATTTTGCCACTGGAAACTTAGACTATGTTCAAACAACTGCCAGTATCATACCTTCCTCATGTCGTTTATTATCAAAGCAATGCCTTTTCACCATGGAAGGGAGATTTCTTCTACTGCTAGGCTGACAACTTTGACATTTTTAGACCTCAGATCTAATCCTCGTTTGCAATTTTGTCTCACAAATGAGGTTTAAGGAAAATCAGGTCACATTCCAGTGCTTAAATTACTCCACTGATGCTTTTAGTATGAGAACAGATTGCATCATATAAAGATGGGACCTTGTGCTCAGCTTGGAAAACACTACGTGATTAAGTTCAGGTTGTTACACCATGTGAGTCTTTTTCTTACCAGTCATTCACCTCTGTGTATGGCCACAACACTACCCATCACTCATTGCTCGATGTTCAATTGTTTGTCCCACTTGGAGACAGTCAAGTGCACTATTGTTTGGGAAGAGGCTGCCATATGTATACATTGTGGTGACACACACCACAAGTATGTTTGTGTTACCGCAACCACCACTCCCTTTATCCTATTACAAGCTGCACATGCACAGTTCCGGCAAGCGGAGGAACGAGATGATGGTGTGCACTTTTTATCTTATTCTCATCATATGCTTTTATTAATCATCCGCATCTTCAAAATGCAAAGGGTGCACCTGCTTGGAGAACCCATGCCCCACTGCTTTGTTTGGCTGATGTCCACGGACTCCGTTGTGAAGTCCCCCTCATTTCACCTGACATTGGCTTTCTGGACTGTTCCACACACTTCTTGCCTGGTGTTACCTGTCCCAAGGATATATGACTTGTTTTCCTGGCACATTTTCTTTAGCAGCACCATACACTATTCAAGCAGCCCCATACACTATCCATTTGCCTTCTCGAATACGTCAGCTGTTCATGGTCAGGGTCAATTTAATGAGTCATGTGCAGGTCTTGCATGTGCGCCATTTGCGTTCGATGCCAAGGCATGCAGGACTGTTGTGCTGCTTCCATCCTCGTTGGGTAGCCACAGAGCTCCTCACGTCATATGCTATTTATTGACATTATGGAAGCAAGACATGTTGTGATGTCTTGTGCATGCTTTTAAGCGTTCTAGTCAACTTTTTTTAATGCTGTTTGCTGATATATTTTTTCCAGTTTCGTCTTTGTTCATTATGCATAAATCCCGTTGTCATTTTGCTCTCCGGGTGTACGAATTTGTTTTGTTTTCAAATCATAGACTTAGTGATTCTCGAAACCACTGGGGGCCTCATTTATGAGGCTGTGCGTCACGTTTACACCGCTGGTGCGTCACGGGGGCGTTTTGACGCAAGAAAGGGTCTATAAGATTTCACTGCGCCAATTCTTGTCCACTAAAGCGTTAAAATCTTACGCCTGCTTCATGGCAGGCATAAGACTGACGCAGGCACTAACAACATGCCCATGTGAAAGTACACATTGCTGGAGTTGCGTCACTTTTGTGACACACTCCAGCATTGCGTCACTTTTGCGTCTACAGATACATCAGAAATACTGACGTATCTGTAACTCCTTGCGACATTGTGTCATATTATAAATATGACGCATCAGTCATGACGCAAGGAGTGCGCACTGAGAAGTGACGCATCGCTGCTTTCACGCTGCGGTGCGTCATTTCTCATAAATGAGGCCCTGGGTCTGCAACCAAAAGGAGCAATGACATTCTTAAAGCACCAAAACCCACGTACGATTGAGGAAGCCAATCTGAATTGTCCAAGGGGTTCATTCCAAATCGGCATTAGGAGGGAGCTTGAATGGGGCACAATTTCCACCGAGTATTTGGGACCTGCCCTTTCGAACATACTCATATCAGCTGTAGTTTGTAAAATCATAGGGTAGGTTACAGAGAAGTTCCTATTTGTTCATTGTTTGCCAGGCACAAGGCGATAGGAACGTCACGTCCACACATCCAGTGGATTACTGGGAGTGTTTGCAAAACGGTTAATATTCTGGTCAGAGCGCAAGTGACACTGGGGTGGCATTGTGTTTGCAACTGCAAGGCAACAGAAGGGTAGGAGATAAGTGGCTATTGGTAGAATGAACGATGCATTGTATTTGCACGAGGACAAGCGGAATAGTGTTTGCAGGAGGCTAAAGGAAGAATCAGGCATTGTGTTAGAGAAGTGATTGTCTTCATTTAGGGAGAAGGGCGACATTTGTGTGAACTGGGTAATATCGTGTGCAGAGTTGGGACATTGTAAAATAAAGTCAGAATCACCAGATTTCGCAGGTAATCAATGCCATTGCTCTGCTGTGCTCGACTCCTGAATAGAAACACATTACTAATCTTCCTGAAATAGATACAAAATACTTGGCATGAGAAATGTATCTGCGTCCTATAAATTATATAGTGAAAAATAGAACCCCTCTGAAATTGTACACAGGAGTGCCTTTTCTGCATTAAGGCCGTTTTTGAAGCTCTGAATCAGATGCTATTTCAGAATAAACACAACTTTAGACCAAGCAACATTTTTACCTGGAATGCAAGACAATGAATTTGCGAGTCTACTGTAAATATCAGAGCACATAACATTGGCTGACCTTGGTCTTGCAACGACTATGTAACCAGACAAATAGATGAGTTGCTATTTGGTGAATACATGTTTCACTCTGTACTACTGCTATGGTAGTAGTTAGCACATTTCAAAAATTACAAAAGGGAGCATTTGCTTGTAATGTTACACTATACATACTAAGGGCCATATTTACAAAGAAGTAACGCAGCGCGGTGCTGCACGCCATTTGGCTGTGCTGCGTTACTTCCGAAGCAAAGGGATGCGTCATATTTACAACAATATGACGTATACCTGAGCTCTCCCCTGCGCTAGCGCACAATTGCCTGCCATGCGCCAAGCAGGCACCCTTGTACCACGGTGCAAGGGTGCCCGCGTTGCTGGGATGATTGATTTTGTGCCGGAAGCTACACCTTGCTGCACAAAAACAATAATTGATTGTGTTTTCCTCTTTCTATGTGTGCTGCAGAATGCAGCAGGCATAGAAAGAGGAAAAAACGAGGAGAATCAAAGTATTTCTCTTCGTTGATCCTCCTCATGCCTTCCCTGGGGAGGCGTTGGACTCTGACACATTCCCACGTCCGTGAAATGTTGTAAATCGGGGAATGCAGCGGAATCTGTGGGTGTCGCGTGGGAACACCCTAAGCAACACCAATGGAACGCCCTTTTCATGCAAAGTGCCGCATGAAAAACGGCTGTATTTGCAAGGACACGAAAAGTCATGCAGGTTGGCTTTCGGTGTCCTTGTAAATAGAAGCACCACACTGCACCGCCGATGAGTCATAAAAAGTGACGCACCAGGGGCGCAAGGGCTTGTATATATGCCCCTAAGCTTATTTACTTAAGTCATGATCTGGTAAGTAAATGCAATGCTTGTATAGCTACAAAGCACAATAGCTGCATTAAGAATTGAAAATACAGGGGTAGGTCAAGTGCTTTGCGTTGCAGTACATTAATATACGTTTTATTGTGCGTACATTAATACACTTTTTATTGTAAATAGACACAAATGTAATCACTCAAGCTTGTAGATGGAAATCGTTTTTAAATATATATATATATATATGTAAAAAAATAATCACGAATCACTCAGAATCTCTCACCCAAGCGCCCTCTGATTACATTTTGCTAAGTGCAATGAAAGTGGCAGAGTCCAGACTAGAATTTAATTGGATAAACTTGCATATTATATAAAAATATGTTTGATTGCTTTGGGAGCTGAAGGTGAGCAGGCACGAAGGACGTTCCACATGCAATCAACTGGAATGGCTGATTGCTTTGATGGAGGGAGTGTGCATAGTATAGCCTTCCTAAGTGCGTTTAAATCGCTATTTTGCAGCATTGTTGAAAACACAATATATTTATCCAGATGGTTTTAATATAGCGAGAGCCTAGCCAAAAAAACAGCAGAGGGCTGTACATGGTCAAAGACAAGTTTAATGTCAATGAGTAATATGATAGTAAGCTGGGTTGTGGATGGTTAATACGTTGTGATGTAGTGCTCTTTAAAAAGGCGAGTCTTCAACTCTTTCCTAAATAGTAGCAGCATTGATGAACATGGGAATGTTGTTGCAGATCGTGGGGGAATGGATGGATAAAAGGCTGTTCTCTTTTTTTTCTATTTTTGCACTTCCTGGAATGCAGTCTGATGGTGTCTTTGCTGTACAAGTATTGAGACCCATTGGGCTTGTCTGCGAATAAGCAAGGGTGATGACTGTGGTGTAGCTGGTTTTGAAGATGATGGGGCCATCAAGGGAAGGCAATGGATTCCATTAAGATGGGGGTGATGTGATCATACTTCTTCAAGACGTGCTGCTAGGGGTGAAACCCCGAAACCGGTCCTAGGATGCTTGTTTCCAGTCCATGGAGGACCTAGCCTGGCAGTTCAGGCTGGACTGTTCCCATTGGGCGCAGGGACAAGACTAATTTGCATATGGCTGGGTCCAAACAGGAATGGGATGGTGATCAAAAAAACTATGGATTTAGGCTCAGAAATGTGTACTGGGGTGAATGTATGACATTGTTCTGCATTCTGTTCATCAATTGTTCTTTTTGTATTTGTCACCCCGAGTGGTAGGGGTATGCCCAGACGTGGGTCCCGTGCTCTCCATGCCACTGGAGTCAAGCTATCATGGCTGATGAGGAGTGAAACCCCAAAACTGGTCCTAGGATGCTTGTTTCCAGTCCAGGGAGGGCCAGGCCTGGCAGTTCAGGCAGGACTGTTCTCATTGGGCTTAGGGTCAAGACTGATTTGCATATGGCTGGGTCAAAACTGGAGAGGCATAGTGAGCAAAAGAACTATTGATTTAGGCCAGAAATGTGTACAGGGGTGAATGTATGACATTTTTCTGCATTCTGTCCATCAATTGTTCTTTTTGCATTTGTTACCCCGAGTGGGACGGGTATGCCCAGACGTGTTTTCCGTGCTCTCCATGCCACTGGAGTCAAGCTGTCATGGCTGATGAGGAGTGAAACCCTGAAACCTGTCCGAGGATGCTTGTTTCCAGTACAGGGAGGCCCTGGCCGGGCAGTTCAGGCTGGACTGTTTCCATTGGGCTCAGGGTCAAGACTGATTTGCATTTGTCTGGGTCCAAACTGAAATGGTATGGTGAGCAAAACAACCATGGATTTAGGCCCAGATTTGTGTCCTGGGGTGAATGCATGACATTGTTCTGCATTCTGTTCATCAATTGTTCTTTTTGCATTTGTCACCCCGAGTGGGACGGGTATGCCCAGATGTGGGTCCTGTGCTCTCCATGCCACTAGAGTCAAGCTATCCTGGCTGATGAGGGGTGAAACCCCAAAACCGGCCCTAGGATGCTTGTTTCCCGTCCAGGGAGGAATTGTCCTGCAGTTCATGCTGGAATGTTCCTATTGGGCAAAGGTTCAAGACTGATTTGCATATGTCTGGGTCCAAACTGGAATGGCATGGTGAACAAGGAAACAATGGATTTAGGCCCAGATCTGTGTAATGGGGTGAATGTATGATCTTGTTCTGCATTGTGTCCATCAATTGTTCTTTTTGCGGTTTGTAGGATGGCACTAAGGGGCACTAGTATTGAGTCTTAGAGGCCATGGAGCAGACCATTACTGTCATCAAGATGCAATAGTATGAGACCTTGAACAGCAGTTTTGAAGTCGCTTTCTGGAGGACACAGTTTGATATTCTTTAGAAGAGAGGGCTTGTACCAGGTTGTCTTTGTTTTTTTTACAATGTGTTCCTTGAGGGTGGGTTTAGTGCCTGCAGTGAATCCAAGTGACATGCCATTCGAAGAGAGTTGTATTTCAAAATCATCAAAGTTCATACCACTGAGCCAAGTTTGTGCTGTATCATGCTTGCTGTTTTTAGTAAATAACAGGAATTCTCCCTAGGTTGGGTTGAGCTTCAGGTAGGCGCTGGACATTCAGGCCTGGGTGATGTGCAATCAGTAATTTAGGTATTGGATGTCTGAAGTAGTGGAGACAATCAAGAAGAGTTATGTATCATTGGCATATTTGTGAATCTTGATTCTGTTATCTGTAAGCAGACCATCAAACTGTTCCATGTAAAGGTTGAAGATAACATGAGAGATATGAAACTATTGGGGATTCCACATGTGATAGGAACCATTTGTGACCTGTAGACGCACATGCAAATAAAGTGGTGTCAGTTGGAGAGCTTGAAGGAGAACTAGTGAAAGGCATTGTCACTGAACCTTATTCAAGTCTCCAGAGTGCCTATGCAGCTGGGATGGTCTACTGTGTCGAAGGCAGCTGGAAGACCCAACAATATCAGGAGACAGTGGTTGTCTTTATCTGTGGTCAAGAAAGCACTGTTGAAAATGTGTAAGGTAGCAGTCTCCATGCTGCAGCGTGATCTCACCAGAACACAAGTCACTCCATTTCAGAAAGGGTCTAGCTTTTCAGTTCATTCTGGACAGCTCCTATTGGGGCAGACATGAGGCTGATTTACATATGGTTCGGTCTCTTCTGAGGTGACATAGTAGGCAAAACAATGATGCCCTAAGTTACTGAAACCAAGCTGCACCCTAATGAAGTGGCACAGTCAGGTCGAAACCATTCTTGTGTTGCTTATATTCTGTCTCAGAGAAGATCTGGTTGGCATTTCAGGCTGCAGTGTACCTGTTAGGATATGACCAGGGCTGATCTGAATAAGGCTTGGTCTATTCTGAGATGGCATGGTGAGCAAGAGAACAATGGGTTGGAATGCTACCCAAGCGATTGCCAGTAGTTAGACAAATTACGAGCATTCCTCTCATCGCCTTTTGTGTGTTTGATGTGACAGTCTTAGTGGCCTAGGGTATGTCAAGAGGACGGTACTTGCTCACTGTACCACTGGAATCAAGCTGCACCCTGACTGAAAAGGCCCTACCAGGACAAAACCAGTCTTGGGTTCTTGTGTTCTGGTGCAAAGACTATCTGCCTTGGTAGTTTAGGCTAGACTGTTCCTACTGGGGCAGGGACACAAGGCTGATTTACACATGGCTGGGTATAATCTGAAGTGGCATTGTGGGCAAAAGAATGATGGGTTGGAATGCTTCACCAAGAGATTGCACTTGCTAGACAAATTACAAGCATTCTTGCCATTACCTTTTGTGTGTCCTTTTGTATATACAATAATCACTTCTCATATATGCAGGGGACATTATAAAGGTGGCAGATGGAGCAAGACTTAAGTTAAAACTCCTCTGTATAAAGTACTGTATATTGATACCTGGCACACTCACCCCCAAATTCTTTTGAGCTTTAGACTGCGTTTGATTATGTCAAGACAGAAACAAATGGGAACGTCTATCATGGTCTGGTATGGTTGAAAATCACAGACAAATCACAGAAAATGTGAATGAATGAATGGCTAGGTAATCCTTAATAACAAATCTCAATTCCCAATTCATTATTAAGGAATGTTAAGGAATCACTAATATTTTAGTGATTCCTATCTACATTCCATTTAGTGAGTCCTTAATAGCGATTCGGTAAAAATCGCTATTAAAGACTTACTAAATTGAAGTTACCTACATCTGGCCCTAAGTCTTTTCAAAATAAATTCACAGTGTGAGAAGCTTAAATCAACCCATTAAAAAATTGAATTTTGTATTTTTTTTGTGAATTAAAGAAAACATTTAATAATTTGTGTTTTTGTTAAATGTATACTTATTTCAGTAGTTGTATGCATTTTTGTGAGGTTCCAACTGTAGAAATTGCTAAGTCTGGGGACTTTTGCTTCCCAGGAGTGATTCAGAAGGTGTCCACAGAGTCAAAAGGTTAAGTCCCACTATTTTAGTGTAATGGAGACAATAGATCTTTGACAACAAACAACTAAACCTGTTAGTAGGAGAGACCTAAAAGTGATCCTGGTTAGGTATATGGGTCATCATTTAAACCCCCGCTAATGAAAAAACTGGCCATTTTTAACTGTTTAGGGACTACCTATGATGGATGTACAGCCCTCAGGGCATGGTACAGTGTATTTAAAATGTATGACATGTACTTTTAAGTTTGTGCATGACCTATTAGTGAAAAACTATAAAATGTGTTTTTCACTAATGCAAGGCCTATCTCTCCAATAGGTTATAATTGGGACTATCTTATTACATTTTATAAGTGTAATTTCCAATTGGGAAATATAGATATTTCAAATTTGGTGTCTCTGGACTTACAATTTCATATCACATCTTAAGGTAAAGATAGATTTTAAGTTGCAAGTCTGAAAAATGGCACTTTAAAAAGTTGGCATTTTTTACTTCAGCCAGTCTGTGCCTCTGATGTCTCTGGATACACGTCTGGGGTGGGTAACAGCTGGGCTTTGTGCATTCCCTCTAGACAGCCACACACAAAGGGAGCTTATGTGTGCCAGATGGGCCATCCACAATCTATTGGGCCAATAACATCCTGATGGGTCATCCTGGGCAGGATGAGAGGGAGGAGCTGACACTTGCACCTGAATGGGCTGCTCCTGTCCCCACACAGGAAGCTGCATATCCCCATGTAGTGATTATGGCGCCAGGGAAGAAACTTTGTGCACTTATAAGGGCTGTCTTTGAAGTCTCTGCCATTTCAAAGTCACAGCTGGGTGTAAGTACTGCACCTCAGACACCACTACTTCAGTTCATATTTGCACCTTAGGATATTTTGCCAGGAAGAAAGACTGCTGTGCAGCTGAAAGGATTGTCATTCTGCTGGGTACTGCTGGACACCTGCTCTGCTGTGCCTGCCCTGTGCTGGATTCAAATAAAAGCCAGACGTGAAGTATATCTGAACTTCTTTATTACATCTTAAACCGCTAGACAGCAGATGAGTGCGGGCACAGCCACCAGCAACAGTCTCTCCCAGCACTCAGTACAACACTCTAGAACCCCCCCAACCAACATCAAGGTTAGCACATGCACAAGCCTTGCATGGAACATTACAGGGTGACTCGAGTAACCACAAGCACCAACACACTTCCCCCTCCCTCCAAACAAAACAAAAAAAAAATAACAAGAAAACAAATGTATTTACATTTCAGTTAACAATCAATATGTGTAACATAGTCCTCCAATCCCTTAGGTTTGGAGCATTTACGTTTGGTGCGAGGAATCCATACAACATCTTCAGATGCACAAGCACCATGTGCGCTAGAAGTGGTAAGTACAGAACATTCTTCACCCCCAGTATTCACCACAGGTTCTATGTTGATAGGATACTCAGGAATAAAAGTGTCATTGATATCATCAATTCAATCATACTTGTCCATTCTGTTAGTGTGTTCTACTTCCATCCACCCTTTATATAAAGCTATCCTGTTGGTATTCCACACCTTACCATCACTCAAAAGTGCAATATTACACAGAATTTTAACAACTTTGAGGGGGGCAGAAAACAAGCTCTCACCTTTGTGTACAATTCTCTCCTTCTTGATCTTCACAATGTCTCCAACCTGCAAAACTGACCTTCTTCCTTTTATTCACATCCATGTGTTTCTCAACCAAATGACCCTGGTTGGTTTGTAAAGAATGCTTGGCCCTTTCAAATGAACAAGGAACAATTTTAGTGTAACCAAGCCAACCCATGTTGTCTTTGGTGCGGGGAGATTGTCCTCTCATCAGTTTAAATGGTGAGTGACCGGTAGATTGAAATTTGGTGATTCTGTAGGCACTAACCATTTTTCTCAACTCATCCTCCCAATCCTTTTCATTGCTATAAGAACGTTCACTAATGCCCTTTATTACTCTATGAAAGCGCTCAAAACTTCTGTTTCCTTCTGGGTGATAATTAGATGTGGTCCTATGTACAATTCAAGTTTTCTTTTATGAAGTTCTTGAAACTCTCACCAACAAACTGTCCACCA
Organism: Lissotriton vulgaris; assembly: GCF_964263255.1. NCBI lineage: Eukaryota > Metazoa > Chordata > Amphibia > Caudata > Salamandridae > Lissotriton > Lissotriton vulgaris. The sequence goes on along the minus strand of NC_141689.1, from coordinate 806,663,548 downwards.
TTATCAGAGATGAAATCCTTAGGGAGACACTCCCTAACAAACACATCACCAAGGAAGTACAACAGATTGTCAGTATAAGCTTTCTCCACAACCCTGTACTCAGGTCATTTAGAAAAATGATCAGTCACTACAAAAATGGTTTTGACCGGACCAAATATGTTGTCACTAATTCTTTCCCAAGGCATATCGGGAACCACAAAAGAATATGAACTAGTTTTGAACGTGTTTAAACTTTTATCTGAATTGGTACACTGGAAGCAGTCTTGGACAATCCTTTCAATGTCCCTGTTTACACCGGGACACCAATACGACTGCTTAGTTCTACATTTAGTTTTGACAATCCCTAAATGACCTTCATGACATAAGTTAATAATTTTATCATGAAATACCTTAGGTGGAACTAGCTTACCGCCCCTGAGTAATAAGTCATTTTCAAAGGACAATTTATTTCTAACTTTCCAAAATGGGATGACAGATTTAAGTATGGAAGATTTGTCAGGCCAGCCATTTAGGACAAATTTGCAAACAGCATGAAGTTCTTCATCCGGAGATATATTACTGACCCAGTCATCATGAGATAGACTTGCTAATTCATTGTTAAACACACTTGCAACGAAACACTGATCCCAGTCATCACCAATATCTTTACCAACGGGTAAGGGACACTCACTTAAAATGTCTGCAATTCCCTTACAAATGCCTGCGATGTACAGAACATCATAAACAAAATCCAATAGTTGTGCAGAGAAACAAGAAATTCTGGGGGAAACATTATTAAGACCATGTGATGTAAGAACTTTTGAAAGAGGTTTGCGATCTGTTTGTATAGTGACACAAGTACCCCAAATGAAGTGCCTGAAATGTTTACGTCCCTACAAACACCCAAGAGCTTCTTTTCTATTACAGAATACTTTTCTTTCATCTGAGTAAGAGCCCTTGACGCAAGAGCAGCTACACACTCAGAGCCGTCACTTTGCAACTGGGAAAGTACTGCTCCAAGGCCTCGCCCGCTGGTTTCTGAAGTGATGTAACTTTAAAGTTTGGGGTCAAAACCTTGAACTGCCGGAGCAGAGCAGATATCTCTCTTTATACCATCCGTACATGCATGACATTCCTCCGACCAACAAAAGGTACAACCATTCATTAACAATTGTCTAATACAATACATTACATTTTGTCAGCAAAATTATAAACGAATTTGGAAGAAAATTCAGCCAAGTCAATGAAAGACCTGACTTCCTCCTTATTAACTGTGGGCCAAAAATCCGTTCGGCTCACGGAATTTGCGGATTTTAAGCAATTTCGCGATCCGCGAATCTCGCGAAATTGCCGAAAAATCCGCAAATCCGCTAGCGGGCGAATTTTTTTTGGGGCCCACAGGAAGCACTTACATTTAAGGCAGGTGCTCGAGTTGAAGCTAACTTTGTAACTAACTTAGAATGGCGCCGGCAAGCTGCCAGAGTTGGAGTTGCTTACTTGCAAGTTACAACTTCAACTCTGGCAGCTTGCCGGCGCCATTCTAAAATGGTTACAAAGTTAGCTTCAACTCGGGCACCTGCCTTAACTCTGTAAGTGCTTCCTGTGGGCCAAAAATTAAACCTTAACAGAAAACACCTACAGATATAAATAAAGCAGGTGCCCTAGTTGAAGCTCAAATTCAGTAACGTTTTAATCAGCCCAAAACATTAGTGAGCACGGTCGAGGCCGGGCAAGTGTGCTTTAACCATATCTGCCATCGAAAAATTAGCTGTAATACTCGAGGGAGGTCTTTGAATCCCTGAGTTTCTCGAGCGCAACCCCCGTGTAGTTCCTGTGACCAGGAGGCTGCTTTCTCCTCACCTGCTGCCCTGCCCGCTCTCTGACCCTTTATACACAAGAGGCATGTTGACATGCATAGAAGCCCCCTCGTTTGGCACCGCACCACACAGTAGTGGTATCAAACATCTTCCCGCCCTTTCCCAACTATGATGGACAGCTCACTCAAGGGACCTTGGCGCCTTTTGGCGCGGTGGCAAAGTTACAGGCACACATGGTGAGTGGAGACAATTCTTCTGGCCCTTTATGCAGCTGCAGTGCAGGAAAAGCACTTTACATTTACCCAACGAGGTAGCACTTACTGGATTAGCCAGTAGAAAGTACTCCAGTTGAGTAGAGGTATTGCACAAAATGGTGGCATCTTCGTGGATAACTATGCAGGGCAGGATTCATTCTGGCACGAGCCACCTGTCACAAAAATTAAACCTCAAGAGGAAGCACTTACAGATATAGCAGGTTCCCGAGTTGAAGCTCAAATTCAGTAACATTTTAATCAGCCCAAAACATTAGTGAGCACGGTCGAGGCTGGGCAAGTGTGCTTTAACCCCATATCTGCCATCGAAAATTAGCTGTGATACTCGAGGGAGGACTTTGAATCCCTGAGTTTCTCGAGCGCAACCCCTGTGTAGTTCCTGTGACCAGGAGGCTGCTTTCTCCTCACCTGCTGCCCTGCTCGCTCTCTGACCCTTTATTATACACAAGAGGCATGTTGACACGCATAGAATCCCCGCTTGTTTGGCCCCACACCGCACACTAGCAGTACCAAACGTCTCCCCGCCGTTTCCCAACTATGATGGACAGCTCACTCAAGGGACCTCGGTGTCTTTTGGCGCGGTGGCAAAGTTAAAGGCACACATGGTCAGTGGAGACAAATCTTCTGGCCCTTTACACAGCTGCAGTGTAGGAAAAGCACTTTACATTTACCACCGGGGTAGCACTTACTGATTAGCCAGTAGAAAGTACTCCAGTTGAGTGGAGTGCAAATTGCAAAAAAATCTGCGAGTTCGCGGGAAAATCCACAAATTTGTGGATTTGTTTGCGATTTTGTGCAAATTCGCGGACTGCAGATCCACAAAATTCACCCATACTTACTCCTTATTCTTGGGAGAAGATGCTTTTTTGATAGCATCAATAAGCCCTCATTTGGGACGGATGCCAAAAGCACTAATTTCGTGGCCAATGTATCTTACACTCTTCGTGGCAATTTTATATTTAGATATTTCAGATGTTAATCCTTTCAGCTCCAGAATTTGTAAGACTTGGGATAAAACCTTATTATGTTCCTGTAAATCTTTCCCCATGATGAGAAAATCATCTTGTTAGACCTGGCATCATTGGCTTGAGTCTCTCCTCCATTTTTTCTGTTTGCCTCCACTGTTTTACGATGTTTTTGCTGGTATAATGCTTTGGGCACTGTGCCACTGCTGATCAGTGCCACAGTGCAAGTGCTCCCTATGTAAAATTGCTGTATTGATTGAATTCCATGTTTGGCTTATTTGGTTTACTGTCAGTCCCTAGTCTAGTGCACCAGGAGTGCCTGGGCTTGTAAATACAAGTGCTGCTCGTGGGTTGCAGCACATGTTGTGCCACCCACAAGAGAGGCCTAGTAAAAGTATGTCTGAAGGTCTGCCATTGCTAGACCTACGTGCAGTCTGGTACTGTCACGCTGACTGCGCAAGTACACCTACTTGCCAGTCCCTAAACCTTCCCTTAGCTTCATGTTAGTCACCCCTATGGTAGGCCCACGGGCAGGGTGCATTGTAAGTATAAGGTAGGACAAGCCTGACCCAGTTGGCATCTCCTAATAGTGAATTACAGCCACATTTGTTTTTCACTATTGCGAGGTAACCTGCCCTCCATTAGTTAGAATGGGCTGCCAGGGTTATTAATGCTATGATCCTATCTGGCTCGGGGAGCATGGTGCAATGTCGAGTTTGGTATCCCTGAACTCGGGGTTTAATAACGCATCCGTGTGTGTGGATGGTTTTTGGACTCTGGGTTTGAAAACAGCACTTTTAGAAAGTAGCTATTTTCTTGTCTAACTATTTCTGGTTTCTGCTGGTTTGGTGTGTGTGTGACAGGAGCTGGGTGGCTCGAGAGGTCTGAATGAGTCAGTGTGGGATGAGTGGGACATTTGCGCTGAGAGTAGGGGGAGAGTAGTTGCTGATAGCCTGCCCTGCCTGATACAATGCTGGCTCCACCTCCTGCCAGGCGACGATGGCTCTGTGCCTGCCATGGACGATCCTGGCCCCACCTCCTACCAGGAGGCCATTTGCTCTGCTCCTGCCAATGACAATGCTGGCTCCACCTCCTGCTGGGCGTCTGAGGACCCAGCCCTGCTCAGTGAATAGGCCAGGTGCCTCTGCCTGGCTACACCCACAACAGACCCAGGATGTTGGGAAATTCCCCTGCATGGACAAAGGGATCAAAGCCAAAAAGGGGTATAAGAGAAGGACCCCTGAACCAAGAATTTAGATCACTTCTGACAAGGAACCCTAAAACCAAGGACAAGAAGCCTGCTGATCCAAGGACTTGCCTACCCCTTCTGCCAGTGTGCTGTTTGCTGGGGGGAATCCTGCATTGCTTCTTTATTTTTGCCAAGGAACCAGGAGAGAGGAACTGTGTGTATACTCTCAAACTTTGCTAAGAAAATCTCCAAGGGCTGGAAGAGTGCCAGCCTCCTGTCGAAGTCACAGGGCTAAAGGACTTCATCTGCTTAAAGTGCTGTTTGCTGGAACCTGTGAATCCAGCACCTCTGAAAGAATCCAGCAATCTCGACGCCGACGGACGTTGCGGAATCCAGCTCGACATCGTGAGTAACGGCTCCAGTGTCCCGCTTCCTCGACGCCGGCCGCCGGGCCCGATCGACGCCAGCAGCAACGCCAGTGAGTAGTGAGTTCGGCTCCAGCTCCAAGGGACCTCGTGTCTGCACCGCTGCTGATCGCATCGACTTCGTGCCCTCTCGACGCCGTGAGCGCTGCTCACTCTTGCAACATCATCATCGACATCGACGACAACACCGTATCCTGCTTCGCCTCGTGAGCGCTGCTCCTGCCTGACATCTGTCGACGCTGCTGCAGGTCGCCCAGACTCCGAGGCCGGATCGACGCCGAAGACGCAACGCCGGACATCTCGACGCCGCTGTTTTCCAAGGTACTGTGTTGTGGGGGTCTGCTCGACTCCGGGCTCGACATAGCGCTCCTCGCGGTCGACGCCGAACCCTTTGGATTAACTTCGCCTCGACATCGTGTGATTCCCATGTGGGTTACATTGTTGCTAAGAACTGTGTTTTCAAGAAGAAGAGTTGCTTTTGATACTAAAGACTTTGTGCTAAGAAGAAACTACATTTAAACTACTATTTTCCCTTCCAAGAGTATTTATTAAGACTGTGGTATATTTTTGTCGTTATTTGGTCTTGTGCTAAGCCTTATATAAAAATCCTTATTTTTATAATACTACTGTGTCGTGTCCATTTGTAGTGTATTCACTTTATTACTGTATGTGGTCATAAATGCTTAACACACAGCCTCTGAGATAAGCCTGTCTGCTCTGCCAAGCTACCAAGGGGGTGAGCAGGGGTTATCGAAGGGTGTGATCCCCTTGCCCTGACTAGAAAAGGCGTGTCCCTATTTGTCAGAAGTGCATACCTCTGCCAACTAGAGACAGCCGGTTCTAACATTGGACGCAGCGGTGAGGATTTGAACCTTGCCTTTATGACCCATGTGCAGTGATTAGTGTGCGCTACATAATGAAAGCAGACCATAGCGCAGCCACAATCTAATTTGGAAGGATTTTATTTTTGTTCTCCGCTTTTCTGAAGCTTGATTTTTTTGAACACTGCCAGTTTTTGACCATGAGTGACACCGGAGTCACTGCCCCTGTTGTTGTTGTGGAGGAATTTGATAGGAAGAAGATAAAGAAATATAAGAAGAAGCAGCTGCAACACTTTTGCGAGCAGTTTAAAGTTCCTACCACAGGCCTCGAAATTAAAGAGGATTATCTGAAAGCATTGCAAGCCTGGTTAGAGTCCAGATATCCCACTGATCCGGTGGTGGTACCGCCAGTGGAAGGGGATGAGGAGGCGCCAGTGAATGGAGCCGTGTCCTCTCCCGGTAGCAGTGTTTCCTCCAAAGGTCTTTCCCCTGAAGAAAGAGAAGAAAGGGCGAAGGAGCGTGCATACAACATGGAAATGGCAAGGCTTAAGATAAATGGGCAGTTGGAGTTAGAAAATGCAAGAGGTAGGAGAGAAGCTGATTTGGAGACCAAGAGGTTGGAGTTTGAGAGAGAAAAGTTAGCTTTGGAGCGTGATACCAAGTTGAGGGAGTTGGAAATCCAAGCTAAGAAGTTAGAATTGAATCCCTCTGGTGGCAGCATCCCATCTGTGCCTGCAGAAAGTAGGTTTTATTTTCCCAAAGATGTGATCAAAGATTATCATAAGAATGAAGATATTGGTCAATGGTTTAAAGCATATGAGTTAGCATTGTTGGCCCACCGGGTCCCTGAGAAGGATTGGGGAGCGGGGTTGTGGGGTCGCTTTGTGAATGAGGGAAGAGATACCCTGTTAGACATGCCTGTTGAGGATAGGATGTCTTATGCTCATATGAAAGATGCTTTAATGTTGAGGTATGGCCTAACCCCAGAAAAGTACAGACAAGCTTTTAGAGAATGTAAGAAGTTGCCTGGTACGACGTGGGTTGAATATGTGTCATTTTTTTGCAGAGCCATGGATGGTTGGGTAAAGGGCAGCAAAGTGGAAAGTTATGAAGCTCTTTATGATTTGTTTGCTTGGGAGCATTTGTCTAATAACTGTTTTCCAGAGCTGCGCCAGCACCTTATTGATAGCAAGATATCTAACCCTAGAAAACTTGCTGAGGAGGCGGAGCGCTGGGTCAGTACCAGGGTCCACAAGGGTCCAGTGGGAGACTCAGCCAAAGGTGGGCAGGGTCCCCAGCAGAAGAGTGGGGGGGACAAGGGCAAACAGAAGGAGTCCCCGAAAGGGCCCCAAAGTAATCCCCAAGGGAACCATGGGAAAGGTTCCCAGCCTCCCCCTGAGAAGAAGTCAGGGGCCAGACAGGTAAACCTGTTCATAGGGGCCCGGTGACCTGCTATGTGTGTAAGCAGGTGGGGCATCGTTATTATGATCCCCAGTGTCCTATGAAGGACTCTGGTGCACCGCCGCGTGCACCCCCCCGTCAGTTGGCGAGTGTAGCCCTGGGAGGGGAGGAGATGGTTGTCCCTGGTGGGAGGGGTCCAGCAGAAATGTCCCCGGTCTCGCTAGGAGACATGGAAATGGTCCCTCCACCCCCTCTGCCTAGTAACATTAATAAATGTAGGCAGTGGGTGACCATTAATGGCCATAGAGTGGAAGCTCTCAGAGACACCGGAGCGAGTGTGACAGCTGTCAAGTGTCACTTGGTGTCCAGAGAGCAGGTGGTTCCCCACGCATTCTACCCCGTGATAGCTGCTGACAACTCCCAGAAAGAGTGTGAGGTAGCTCAAGTTTCCTTTGAATGGGGGGGAGTTTCAGGTACTCTTCAGGTTGCTGTGAGGCCCGCCATGCCTGTTGATTGTCTCCTGGGCAATGATTTAGAAGACTCCCCTTGGGCTAAGGTGGAGAGGGAGACACATTTGAAAATGTTGGGGGTGCCAGAGTGGGTGTGCGCAACCACTCGATCCATGACAGCGAGTAAGGGTGTTGATGGGTCCCGGAGCCTGAAAGTATGGCCCAGGACCCAGCTGTAAAGAGAAGAGGCAGGAGGCGCGGGAAACCGGCCCCCATAGTTCCCGTGGTCCAGGAGGAGGTAGACCCTGAGGGGGATGCCCTGGAGCCCACAGGGGAACAAATTGCTGAACTGGGAGACCTGCCCGAGCTGACCCATTGGCAGCAGGATGGTAGTCCCTCCAGGGAAGAATTTTGTGCAGAACAAAGAGTGTGCCCTTCTCTTGTGGGTATGAGGCAGCAGGCCTCAGCCCAAACCTCAGGTGATCAGTCAGGGTCGCATTTTGTTTACTGGGAGAACGACCTCCTGTATAGCGAGCCTAAGGCTGCTGAGCCTGGGTCAGCCTGTGTGCTGGTGGTACCCCAGCGCTTCAGAGCCTTCCTACTGGGTTTGGCTCATGACGTTCCGTTAGCTGGACATCTGGGGCAGGACAAGACCTATGACAGGCTTGTCACCCATTTTTATTGGCCTCAGATGCGAAGGGATGTAGACATCCATTGTAAGACTTGTCACACTTGCTAGGCAAGTGGGAAAAGCGGAAGGAAGCAGAAGGCTCCCCTCCAACCTTTTCCAGTGGTCAGTACCCCCTTTGACCGGGTGGGGATTGACATTGTTGGGCCCCTGGACCCCAAGACAGCCCTGGGCAACAGGTTTATCCTGGTCTTGGTGGACCATGCCACACGGTACCCAGAAGCCATCCCTCTCCGAACAGTGACGGCCCCCGTGGTGGGACGGGCACTGATGGGTGTTTTCTCCCGCATGGGGTTCCCCAGAGAGGTGGTGTCAGACCGGGGCACCAACTTCATTTCCAACTATATGAAGTCTCTGTGGAAGGAGTGTGGGGTAACCTACAAGTTCACCACTCCTTACCACCCTTAAGGTAATGGGCTGGTTGAGAGATTCAACCGGACCCTTAAAGGCATGATCATGGGTCTTGAAGAACCAATGAGGCGGAAATGGGACGTCCTCTTGCCATGCCTGTTGTTTGCTTACCGTGAGGTGCCAGAGAAGTCTCTAGGGTTCAGCCCCTTTGAGCTTTTGTATGGTCACCCGGTAAGAGGACCTTTGAGTCTGGTCAAAGAAGGCTGGGAGCAATCTCCCAGGAAACCTCCCCAGGATGTATACAGTTACATGCTGGCCTTTAGGAACCAGACTCGGCGCTTCAGAGATCTTGCTCAGGCAAATCTGGAGGCCAGCCAGGAGGAGATGAAGCGGTGGTAAGACCGGAATGCCACTCTGGTAGAGCTTCAGCCTGGTCAAGAAGTTTGGGTCATGTCCCCTGTGGAACCTTGCGCGCTCAAGGACAGGTGGACTGGACCGTTTAAGGTTGTGGAGAAGAAGAGCGATGTCACCTACTTGGTGGACTTGAAATCTCCCAGGAACCCCTTGAGGGTCCTGCATGTCAACCGTTTGAAGCCCCACTTAGAAAGGTCCGAAGTGGGCATGCTCCTAGCTACAGATGCTGGAATGGAGGAGGACAGTGAGCCTCTTCCTGACCTCCTGTGTGCTAAAGAGCAAGATGGGTCAGTGGATGGTGTTGTCCTCTCTGACACACTGACCCTTGAACAGAAGCAGGATTGTCGCCAACTGTTGGGACAATTCCCTGATCTGTTTTCCTTGGTTCCTGGTGTCACTCATTGGTGTGTCCATGATGTGGACACCGGAGACAGCACTCCTGTCAAGCACAAGGCTTACAGGGTGACTGACAAGGTCAGAGCATACATTAAGGAGGAGGTCTCCAAAATGTTTGCCCTAGGGGTGGTTGAGTCCTCTAACAGTCCTTGGGCCAGCCCAGTGGTCTTGGTCCCGAAGGCTGTAGCGCCTGGTGCTTCACCAGAACTTCGGTTCTGTGTGGATTACCAAGGACTCAATTCAGTCACCAAGACTGACGCGCACCCCATCCCCAGAGCTGATGAGCTCATAGATTGGTTGGGGGCTGCACGGTACCTTAGAATGTTTGATCTAACGTCTGGGTACTGGCAGATCGCATTAACTGATGGGGCAAAGGAGAGGTCAGCATTCTCCACACCAGATGGGCTCTACCAGTTCCGGGTGATGCCCTTTGGGATGAAGAATGCCCCTGCCACCTTCCAGAGGTTGGTCAACCAGGTCTTGGCTGGACTGGAGGATTTCAGTGCCGCCTACCTGGACGACATCGCAGTGTTCAGCGCCAGCTGGGAGGAACACTTGCGCCACCTCCAGGAAGTGTTGTTGGCCCTGCGCAGGGCAGGCCTCACAATCAAAGCCAGTAAGTGCCAGATTGGGCAGGGTTCTGTGGTGTACTTGGGGCACCAAGTAGGGAGCGGCAAGGTGGCCCCCCTGCAACCCAAGATAGATACCATCCTGGCTTGGGCACCGCCCAAAACCCAAACTCAGGTGAGAGCCTTCTTAGGTCTCACGGGTTACTACAGGAGGTTTGTCAAGGATTATGGTAACATTGTGCACCCCTTGACTTCGCTGACTTCCAGGAAGCAGCCACGAAATGTGATCTGGACTGACGCCTGTCAAACGGCCTTTGACACCCTGAAAACTGCAATGTGCACAGCACCTACACTCCAGGCACCCGACTTTTCTAAGGAATTTATTGTCCAGACGGACGCTTCAGAGCATGGCGTGGGAGCTGTCCTAGCTCAGGTGAATGAAGAGGGCCGAGACTTGCCAGTAGCCTTCATCAGCCGGAGGTTACTTCCCAGGGAAACGAGGTGGAGTGCGATAGAGCGAGAAGCATTTGCTGTGGTCTGGGCGCTGAAGAAGCTAAGACCCTACCTGTTTGGGACTCACTTCCGGGTTCAGACAGACCACAGGCCCCTCAGATGGTTGATGCAGATGAGGGGCGAGAATCCAAAACTGTTGAGGTGGTCCATTTCCCTACAGGGGATGGACTTTACGGTGGAACACCGCCCTGGTACAGATCACGCCAATGCTGATGGTCTGTCCAGATTTTTCCGCCTTAGTGATGAGGACTCCCTAGGTCAAGGGTAGTTCTCCCCACATTTCAGCTGGAGGGGACACGTGTTAGACCTGGCATCATTGGCTTGAGTCTCTCCTCCATTTTTTCTGTTTGCCTCCACTGTTTTACGATGTTTTTGCTGGTATAATGCTTTGGGCACTGTGCCACTGCTGATCAGTGCCACAGTGCAAGTGCTCCCTATGTAAAATTGCTGTATTGATTGAATTCCATGTTTGGCTTATTTGGTTTACTGTCAGTCCCTAGTCTAGTGCACCAGGAGTGCCAGGGCTTGTAAATACAAATGCTGCTCGTGGGCTTGCAGCACATGTTGTGCCACCCACAAGAGCGGCCTAGTAAAAGTATGTCTGAAGGTCTGCCATTGCTAGACCTACGTGCAGTCTGGTACTGTCACGCTGACTGCGCAAGTACACCTACTTGCCAGTCCCTAAACCTTCCCTTAGCTTCATGTTAGTCACCCCTATGGTAGGCCCACGGGCAGGGTGCATTGTAAGTATAAGGTAGGACAAGCCTGACCAAGTTGGCATGTCCTAACAGTGAATTACAGCCACATTCGGTTTTCACTATTGCGAGGTAACCTGCCCTCCATTAGTTAGAATGGGCCGCCAGGGTTATTAATGCTATGATCCTAGCTGGCTCGGGGAGCATGGTGCAATGTCAAGTTTGGTATCCCTGAACTCGGGGTTTAATAACGCATCCGTGTGTGTGGATGGTTTTTGGACTCTGGGTTTGAAAATAGCACTTTTAGAAAGTAGCTATTTTCTTGTCTAACTATTTCTGGTTTCTGCTGGTTTGGTGTGTGTGTGACAGGAGCTGGGTGGCTCCAGAGGTCTGAATGAGTCAGTGTGGGATGAGTGGGACATTTGGGCTGAGAGTAGGGGGAGAGTAGTTGCTGATAGCCTGCCCTGCCTGATACAATGCTGGCTCCACCTCCTGCCAGGCGACTGATGGCTCTGTGCCTGCCATGGACGATCCTGGCCCCACCTCCTACCAGGAGGCCGATAGCTCTGCTCCTGCCAGTGACAATGCTGGCTCCACCTCCTGCTGGGCGTCTGAGGACCCAGCCCTGCTCAGTGAATAGGCCAGGTGCCTCTGCCTGGCTACACCCACAACAGACCAAGGATGTTGGGAAATTCCCCTGCATGGACAAAGGGATCAAAGCCAAAAAGGGGTATAAGAGATGGACCCCTGAACCAAGAATTTAGATCACTTCTGACAAGGAACCTTGAAACCAAGGACAGGAAGCCTGCTGATCCAAGGACTTGCCTACCCCTTCTGCCAGTGTGCTGTTTGCTGGGGGGAATCCTGCATTGCTACTTTATTTTGCCAAGGAACCAGGAGAGAGGAACTGTGTGTGTACTCTCAAACTTTGCTAAGAAAATCTCCAAGGGCTGGAAGAGTGCCAGCCTCCTGTTGAAGTCACAGGACTAAAGGACTTCATCTGCTTAAAGTGCTGTTTGCTGGAACCTGTGAATCCAGCACCTCTGAAAGAATCCAGCAATCTCGACGCCGACGGACGTCGCCGAATCCAGCTCGACATCGTGAGTAACGGCTCCAGTGTCCCGCTTCCTCGACGCCGGCCGCCGGGCCCGATCGACGCCAGCAGCAACGCCAGTGAGTAGTGAGTTCGGCTCCAGCTCCAACGGACCTCGTGTCTGCACCGCTGCTGATCGCATCGACTTCGTGCCCTCTCGACGCCATGAGCGCTGCTCACTCTTGTAACATCACCATCGACATCGACGACGACGCCGTATCCTGCTTCGCCTTGTGAGCGCTGCTCCTGCCTGACATCTGTCAACGCCGCTGCAGGTCACCCAGACTCCGAGGCGGGATCGACGCCGAAGACGCGACGCCGGACATCTCGACGCCGCTGATCATCGTTTGCTTCGCTTTTCCAAGGTACTGTGTTGTGGGGGTCTGCTCGACTCCGGGCTCGATGTAGCGCTCCTCGCGGTTGACGCCGAACCCTTTGGATTAACTTTGCCTCGACGTCGTGTGACTCCCGTGTGGGTTACATTGTTGCTAAGAACTGTGTTTCCAAGAAGAAGAGTTGCTTTTGATACTAAAGACTTTGTGCTAAGAAGAAACTACATTTGAACTAATTTCCCTTCCAAGAGTATTTATTAAGACTGTGGTATATTTTTGTCGTTATTTGGTCTTGTGCTAAGCCTTATATAAAAATCCTTATTTTTATAATACTACTGTGTCGTGTCCATTTGTAGTGTATTCACTTTATTACTGTATGTGGTCATAAATGCTTAACACACAGCCTCTAAGATAAGCCTGTCTGCTCTGCCAAGCTACCAAGGGGGTGAGCAGGGGTTATCGAAGGGTGTGATCCCCTTGCCCTGACTAGAAAAGGTGTGTCCCTATTTGTCAGAAGTGCATACCTCTGCCAACTAGAGACAGCCGGTTCTAACACATCTTGAAAAAACAGTACGTTTTTCATATCTTTGAACAAATGGTACATGATGTGTTGGAACATAGCTGCAGCTGATGTCAATCCGAAAGGAACACGTTTAAATTGGAAGATACCAATCGGAGTGACAAAAGCCGTTAGATGTCTACTGGCAAGGGGACTTGGTGATACGCAGACGTCAAGTCTATAGTAGAGAACCACATCATATTTTTAGTAGCTGATAGTAATTCGGATATCTTGGGAAGGGGAAACACATCGATGAAGATATTTTTATTGTGTTCTCTCAAATCCACACATAAACAGATTGTACGGTTGGCCTTGCATGCGACGACAAGGGGGGCAACTCAATCAGATGATTCTATGCCTTCAATAATATTTTAATCCACTAGTTTTATTTATTTCTCCCAACAATTCATCTTTTACACCTAGGGGAATGTTCCTAACCTTATGGATGCACGCTTTAGCACAGTCTTTGAGCACAATTTTGTGGGAAAACCTTTGAGTTCACCAATATCCCCGGAAAAAACTTTAGGAAACCTATTAGTCAAATCTTCACATTGGTGTTCCTGTGGAGGATCAATACTCAAAACGGGTTCTAGGCAATTGGGATCAAGACGTGTTTGAAGTTCACCTTGATCCCACCAACCTAAAACACATGGCCCAACAACGGGTACATATAATTTGCATACTGCCACTCTACCTTTGAATTCAAAGGTAAGTTTGCGAAAACGTAGAAGATCTATGGGTTCACCTGTGTAGCTTACAGGGTGTATGTTGGGGCTTTCAAGGTGGGCACCAATTTTCGTACAAAATAACTTTTCCCACTTGGTCTTATTCACTATTGTGTAGGGAGGACCTGAGTCTGACATTAAGATTGCTTGAACACCTCCAGCTTTTATTTCGCAAATAGTTTTTTTCCTCTGTTTCCTATGAATTGTGCTTTCATTGTCATTTATACAACACACCTTATTGACATCATCATCCGAATTCGCACTCTCTAAATCATGATGAGGTAATCCCTCCATTCCTCCCATCTGACTTGAAACCTCACAGTCCTTCATCATGAATTGTTGTGGAGCAGGTAAATTCATGGTTACCATTGCCATGTTGCTAGAAACGCACAAAAATAAAACAAAGTATAATAGCAAAGCGGATAAAGAGTACCTTGGTATCATGTGTGTGTCCAGTAGTAAAAGACGAGACTGGATGACACGCATTGTATGTGCGTCACTGTAGTTGATGACAAATTTCCAAAATGACACACGTGTGTGTGTGTCACAGTAGTTGAAGACACTTTTCCGAACTGGAAGGTAATTAAATGCGCCAGGAGTGTGGTTAAATAAACACGAAAACACCACTGTGAATCTGCTCGTGAAAGAGGCTGATCCAAAATGGCTGCACGTTACGTGACCTTGATGTGACCCAGCCTGTATATACTTGAAGACGTTTGTGAAGTGTCCGGAAAATAGAATCTATCCAACGTCAGAAGGACAGTGTAGTAACCAGGAACACAAGAGCGTGGAATACCGCTGCAATTCAAAGAATGTGGCCGATAGGCGGTTACACCAAAAGTCAATCCAACACTTCCAAAGACGGTAAATCCAAAAATGTCACAAATAGTACGCCAAGGTACTTTTTAACTGAAAGTTGGGGGGAGGACTCTGTCACACGGTATTTTCCCTCAACCCCTTTATACAAAGTCACTAAACCTGTAGTCTTCAAACATGCAGTAAATAATAACATGTGGCTTAAACAATACCTTTGAAGCTGAGTTTTCTTAATCGCGCTTGTAGCGAATGTGAATATTTTTCCTTTCTTCAACTGCCGTCGTATTCAGGTGTATACCAGAAAATTAATTTCTGTTCCATATCTGGATGTTGAAAGATTCCTTATCTTTATCCAGTGTGCGTGGGCTCACGGGTTTAAGCATCAGTCGTCGCCATTGTTGGGTTCAAATAAAAGCCAGACATGAAGTATTTCTGAACTTCTTTATCACATCTTAAACCCCTAGACAGCAGAGGAGTGCGTTCACAGCCACCAGCAACAGTCTCTCCCAGCACTCAGTACAACACTCTAAAACCCCCCCTACCAATATCAAGGTTAGTGCATGAGCAAGCCTTGCATTGAACATTACAGTGTGACTCGATTAACCACGAACACCAACACATCACCCTGGTGCTCACCTTGCCTAGAGTGAGAAGTACTGGATCTTCATCTCTACATCCTCAATACCTTAAAAGACTCCCATAGCTTGATGGCTTGCCTCCTGTTTTGAAGTCTCCGGGAAATCAAAAACTTCTTTAACTCTCCTTCAACTTTTGGGACTCTACTAATTGTATATTTACCCTGCCAAGTGGAGCCATTCCAGTCCTGGGTTCTTGGAAGTGGGGTTTCTGATGTTTGGAAGCAAAATCAATGCATTGCCTTCGTTGCTCCATTCAGAACTGATGCATTTCCTCCAGCGCTGCTGCATTGCCTGCCAAGTACATCGCATCACCGGCTGTGCGGCTCAACAATGATGCAACACCTACCTTGCAAGGAAGCCGACGCATTTCTGATTGTCTGACTTGGAACTGAAGCATCGCCTACATCTTGCTGGATGGACGCCGACACATCGCCTCCTCAGCTACATGAAGCAGATCCTCAATGCATCCTCCTTGCACAGTACTGGTTGTAGAGGGCTAAGGCTGGTCTCTGCATCTGACTCATACTCCATCTCTGAATGTTTGGATTTACTCCACTCGAGCATGACCAGATGTCCCCAATTAGTGATTTATGCTTAAGCACTATATCTCAGCAGTATGGCAAGTCAGCAAAGCGGTGTATGGCCTTACTCTGCGTCAAGGAGGAGTTCTATGGGCGTTGCTGTGGGTGTTCCCATGGAAACACCCACGGATTTTGACGCTGCCCCAGATTTACAAGATCACATTCCCCTGGGACCGCGTCAAAACCTTACTCCTCCCCAGAGCAGGCGTTAACGAGGAGTAATGTTTTAATTTCTCCTTGTTTTTTCCTCTTTCCATGTGTGCTGCATTCTGCCTCACATATAGAACGAGGAGAATGCCTCTCAGGATTGTTTTTGTGCAGGAAGATGGCCCTTCCTGCACAAAAACATTGATGCCAACAATGCATTGACGCAAGGTACCAAATTGTGCTCCAGCACTGGCTGAAAGGACAGGAATGCACCCACCGAATTTAAATGAGTGGACATATAACCATATTCTGGTGCTCTTCACCGACAGGAAAAACCTGGTGGTAAGGGGCACTGAAACGTGCTCAAGCCCCCTCCCCACCCGCCCACACACGCCATGGGAGGGAACTTTTTTTGTTTTGCTTTTTAAATCCCACTTTGGGCAGTGGCATAACCCAACCCCCGGCAGCCCGGCGATGCAGGCGTCCCAAGCTCCAGGGTCCTCCCTCAGCACAGTACTCTGGCCAGACAGCTCCAAATTGAGTCCTGTGGGGGCCCCTCCACGTACCTTGCAGGGGGCCCCAAGTTTCTTTATGTCAGTGACTTTGGGATTTTTTTAAATATAATTATTTTTTTTACTTTGCTGTACCAAGTTTACTTGCAAATTAATGTGTGCACTGTGACGTCCTGAATGATGCCTGCACACTTATTGGGGGCCATTTTGAGATTTGTTTAGCTCTTTATACTATGCTAAAGCAACAATATCTTGCAGCTCACATTTCAATGGCTAGACCGATTGGCTTTGCCTGTTCTTGTTTTCAATTTGGGGATCCTATCCAATTGTTTTAGACAATTTAAGTGCTACAACAGTTTCCAAAGGTGAGATGAGCAGATCTGTTGCGTGGGAAGTATACTCAAATTTCTCTTATAGATTTGGCAGATCTATTAGGAACTTTAAAAATTTGCGACTATTACATTTTTGCAGTGAGTGGGGATTTGGAAGAAGATAAATGTCTCAGACTCGTCCTGCGCACCGATGTTGGTAGTGTTCTTGAGAGAAAATCACAGTCCGCTCGTGTAGAATTTTTATAGGAAAGCACTGCACAGAACACAATAGACACTTTCCACAGTTCTCTTTGTAATATTTAGCCTTTATTAACTTGGATGGCTTCCTATAATAGGTGCGTGTGTGTTACGTATGCTTTATTTTTTAATTCATTCTGTCATCGCGTGTTACTATTGTTTAGGTTTTAGTTGATCTAATTCTTGTTTAGCTAAATGTTACATTATTTTTGTTTGGGTATTTTTAAAGCATTTATTTGGTAGATCAAGCTTTGGCACATAAGTTGGTGGAGCCTATGTACATCTGTTAAGGTAGTCTCAGTAGTCGTGTACAAAGAGGGAATTTACCGGCGGACGCCTTTGCACACAATTATTCTACGTTGCTTCTGGACAATTCAGAAATGCCAGGTGAAATCCTTGTTTCAAGAACATATGTGGCCAACAGAAATATAGCGGTTGAAGCACCAGAGGTGGCTGCATGTGAGCTGCTCACGTCACTAATGCTAGTGCTGGAAGGGAAGTGCAGCTGTTGATGTCACACAACAGGGTTGGAGTTGCTGCCACAAGGGCATACCAGTGTCAATCCATGCAAAAATGGCGCCATAGGTGCAATTAGCCACAAGTGCTCCACACAGAGTCAAACAGGCCATAGATGTGGCCTTTTTTCAGCAACGCCCCCAGCTTCCAAAAGTGACCAGTGCTAGGGTGGCAGTGTGCTTATAGCCCCACATTGTCCCCTCGTGGCATGCGGCGGCATCCCCCCATTAGGGGGCCTAAAACATCACGTGGCCACCTATTGGGCAGGTATTCTCACGCCACCTTTGGCACGCTCTTTTTCCCGGGAGGGGTGGAATCTCCCTTTGTTGTTGGGCGCACTGAAGCCGCCAAGACTCATTTTTACAGGTCCTTGGCAGGTGTTACGGTGCCGGCCCATGAGGCCCCCTTCGGGGGGACCTCTGCTAAAATGAAGCCATAGGCGCAATTAGCCATAAGTGCTATACACAGTGTCAAACCGGCCATAGATGTGGCATTTTTTCAACACCCTATAAGTGTGATAAAGCAAAGCGACCCTTGGTGTACCACTTCCAGGGATTGGAGCAACACAGTGTAGAGGACAATGAAAAGTTGTTCTGCATGCTCATTTTCTTTATGAAAGTGAGCTAACCCGCATTTGCCCCTAGAATGATGGCGATGCAAGTACACAAACTGGTGATGTCTCAAAACTCTTTGTGCCAGTGCTTAATTTGCAACAAAATAAGTGTCAGGGCCATAGTCTAGAATCTACTGCAGCTTGCACCACATATTGCCCCTGCCAGCGCTGCTAATATCAGTCTCAACACAACTACTAACTATCACACTCCTACAAGTGTGACAATTTGGATTATTTCAGGCCCCCAAGGCTATAATCTAGTAGAACGGCTGATTTCGATGCCTTATTAACATTAGTAGGGAATTTGAACTTTGACTCCCTTTAATAACTGTAGAAGGCTTTCTGGTAATGGCCAAGTCATCCATGTCTATACACTCGTCTTTGCCTGTTTTTTGTGGTCATGTACTCTTGGTACTCTTTCACTTTTTCTTGTTTCATTCATACCAACCCTGAGAGTCCTCCAAAATGTACACTTTCCCATTCGACACCATTGCCGATTGCTTGATCCACTCAGTGTACTAGTCTAGACAGAGGTTCCCTGCCCCTTTACAAACCACATGGAGATAACCCTGTGGTACTGTGAGTAGTGATGATATAGGGCCATAGCTTTTTTCTAAGGTAAGATTCAATATGCATTTTGTTGTTCAACGCAATTTGAACACACTCTTTGAAAAATCAATAAGCTGTGGAAACAAATACATTCGACGGTGAACTTTAAAGTGCCACTCTGAGGTGCTTGATTTGATGTAAATCCATAAATCTTTGCATTTCATGAAGTAAAATGTGTGCAATTATCTTTTCCATTACAATTAATTTAGGAGCTCTTTCTAATTCAAAAATACTTTTTAAAGTATTTGTAACTCGCTCAGTGTTAGCCAACCTCAAAAAAGAATAATACAACCACTTGGAGTGGTAATCAACGGCCACAATCAAATTCCTCTGTTCAGAATTCAGAGGGGAAAATGGTCAAAACAAATCTAACACTATCTTTTCTCAGGGATCATCAGGTGAAGACATTTGTTGCAAAAGGTATGTTATTAACCCTCAAATGTTTGTCAGGTAAAGCCAATCTTTGTACTGTTCTGCAATATGTCTGACTTGATAGCAGGCAATATGTTTACTAAAACCTGTGAAAAGTATCAGATATTCCCTGATGCCTATCATGAGCCATTCGTTCTAAATTACACCTACAAATTTCAGGAGGAATAAACAAATCCTGACAGAATACAAAACCTCAGACTAATGGCAATGTAGGTGCTACTTGTGCTTTTAGGGTGAAGTTCTGCAAGAAAACACCTGTTGCATGGCCGACCATTAACTACATATTGGAGTACTTTTGCCAATACCGGATCGTCTTTGCACCCATCTTGCCGATCTTGCACAGAAAATGTCTTATCACAATTAGACACATCATCAACAGTCCTAAACACGCACTCAAGATCCTCATCATAAGAACTACAATCAAAGTTCATCAGAAATTGGTATTCTAGAGAGACAGTCAGCCTGCATATGCATATTTTGTCCACCTGGCACATATTTAATATTAAATCTGAACTCTTATAGACGACACAATAGTCTAGTCATGCTTTATGATGATCTATTGGAACAATCAATCAATCAATCAGTGACACTTATAGAGCGCGCTACATACCCGTAGGGTCTCAAGGCGCTGGGGGGGGGGGGGTGCCGCTACTGCTCGAACAGCCAGGTCTTCAGCTTCTTCCTGAAGGAGAGGTGGTCTTGGGTCAGGCGCAGGTCGGTCGGGAGGGAGTTCCAGGTCTTGGCGGCCAGGTAGGAGAAGGACCTTCCTCCTGTAGTCGCTCTTCGGATGCGGGGGACGGCGGCGAGGGCGTGGTTGGCTGATCGGAGGTGGCGTTTGGGAGCGTAGAAGTTGATCCGGCTGTTGAGGTAGCTCGGGCCTTGGTCGTGTAGGGCTTTGTGTGCGTGGGTGAGGAGGCGGAAGGTGATTCTTCTTTTGTTGACGGGGAGCCAGTGAAGGTCTCTCAGGTGTCCGGTGATGTGGCTGGTTCGTGGGATGTCGAGGATGAGTCTGGCTGAGGCGTTCTGGATCCGCTGGAGTCTCTTCTGGAGCTTGGCGGTGGTACCGGCGTAGAGGGCGTTGCCGTAGTCCAGTCGGCTGGTGACGAGGGCCTGGGTGACGGTCTTCCTGGTCTCGGTGGGGATCCACCGGAAGATCTTCCGTAGCATGCGTAGGATGTTGAAGCACGCCGAGGAGACGTTGTTGACTTGCCTGGTCATGGAGAGGGAGGAGTCCAGGATGAAGCCCAGGTTGCGTGCATGGTCTGTCGGTTTGGGTGCGGTGCCCAGGGCTGGAGGCCACCAGGAGTCGTCCCAGGCGGAGGGGGAAGAGCCCAGGATGAGGACCTCCGTCTTGTCAGAGTTCAGTTTCAGGCGGCTGGTCGTCATCCACTCGGCTACCTCTTTCATCCCTTCGTGCAGGTTGGCTCTGGCGGAGGCGGGGTCGTTGGTCAGGGAGAGGATCAGCTGGGTGTCGTCGGCGTAGGAGATTATGCTGAGGTTGTGTTTGCGTACGATGGCCGCGAGGGGGCTCATGTAGACGTTGAAGAGGGTGGGGCTCAGAGATGATCCTTGAGGGACGCCGCAGATGACTTCGGAGGCTTCTGATTTGTACGGTGGTAGGCGGACTCTCTGTGTCCTTCCGTCGAGGAAGGAGATGATCCATTCCAGCGCCTTGTCCTGGATTCCGATGTTGCTGAGGCGCTGTACTAGGGTGCAGTGGCAGACCGTGTCGAATGCCGCGGAGAGGTCTAGGAGAATGAGGGCCGCTGTTTCTCCATTGTCCATCAGGGCTCGGATGTCATCGGTGGCGGCGATGAGGGCGGTCTCGGTGCTGTGATTGGCTCGGAAGCCGGACTGTGAGGGGTCGAGGGATCCGTTCGTCTCGAGGAAGGCGGCCATCTGCTTGTTGACGGTCTTCTCGATGACTTTGGCTGGAAACGGGAGGAGCGAGATGGGGCGGTAGTTCTTGAGTTCGGTGGGGTCCGCTGTTGGTTTCTTGAGTAAGGCGCTGAGTTCGGCGTGTTTCCAGCTCTCAGGGAAGGTGGCGGTGTCGAATGATGTGTTGATGATGTCTCGCAGGTGGGGTGCGATGACAGCGTCGGCCTTGTTGAAGACGTGGTGAGGGCAGGGGTCGGTCGGTGATCCGGAGTGGATGGAGTTCATCGTGCGGATGGTGTCTTCGGTGCTGATCGGGGTCCAGGCGTGGAGGGTGGTGGTGGGGGGTGATTGTTCGGTCATGGTGTGCGTTGGTTGGTTGTTGAAGCTGTTGTGTATGTCCGCGATCTTGTTGTGGAAGTATGAAGCGAGGGAGTTGCAGAGGTCTTGCGATGGGGTGATGTCGTTGTTTCCTGCGCTGGGGTTGGAAAGCTCTTTCACGATGTTGAAGAGTTCCTTGCAGTTGTGTGCGTTGTTGTCCAACCGTTCCTTGAATGCTGTTTTCTTGGCGGCGCGGATCAGCTGGTGGTGCTTCCGGGTGGCAAGCTTGAAGGAGGTCCTGTTGTCCGGTGTAGGTTCCCTTCTCCAGACTTTCTCGAGGGCTCGGCAGTTCTTCTTGGAGCTCTTGAGTTCGTCGGTGAACCACGGGGCTTTCTTGCTGCCGGGTCTGCTGGGCGGGGTCCTCAGCGGGGCGAGCTCGTCCGCGCAGATGCTGATCCACTTCGTGAGGTTGTCGGCGGCCTGGCTGGGGTTCGCTGAGCTGGCAGGAGGGTGCTGGCTCAGGGAGGTGGCGAGCTGGTCTGCTGTGATCTTGTTCCAGCTTCTGCGGGCGGCCTGTTGCTGGTGGTGGTGGGTCGTCGTTCTCTTGAAGGTGAAGTGGACGCAGCTGTGGTCCGTCCATTGAAGCTCTGTGGCGTGGCTGAAGTCGATGTCTGTGCTGGAAGAGAAGACTGCGTCGAGTGTGTGTCCGGCGAGGTGGGTGGGGGTGGACACCAGTTGCTTGAGTCCCAGGTTGGCGAGGTTGTCCAGCAGGGTGGTGGTGTTGCGGTCGTTGTTGTTCTCCAGGTGGAAGTTGAGGTCCCCCAGGAGGATGTAGTCAGCGGAGGGGAGGGCATGCGGGCTGACGAAGTCGGCGATGTCCTCGCTGAATTGTGCGCGTGGTCCAGGGGGTCGGTAGATCAGGGTGCCTCTGAGGGTGGTGTTCGGGTTGGTGTGGATCTGGAAATGCAGGTGTTCGGCGGTGGTCAGGGTGTTCTCGGTGCTGGTCGTGAGACGGATGGTGTTCTTGTGGATGATGGCGATGCCTCCTCCCATCTGGTTGGCGTTGCGGTCCCTCCGGACGATCTTGTAGCCCTCTGGGATAGCGATGGCGATGTCGGGAGCTGATGAGGCGTTCATCCAGGTCTCCGTGAGGAAGGCAACGTCAGGGGCTGTGGCGTCTAGGAGGTTCCAGAGTTCGATGGCGTGTCTGTGGACGGAGCGGGTGTTGAGCAGGATGCACTTGAGGTGGGTGCTGCTGCTGTTCGACTTGGCGGGTGCTGGTGTGCGGCAGGTCCGGATGCAGGTGAATTTGCAGGCGTGGCAGCTGAAAGGTCCGTGGGTGCGTCGTGGTGTGGCTTGATGGCATTCTGGGAGTCGGCCAGAGTTGAGAGCGATGAGGGTGGCGGCGGAGTACGTCAGGCGGGTCGGTCGGGGACTTCGGGGGCCAGGGGTCCTGGCGCTGGTCGCGATCCGGTCGCGGACGGGCGCAGACGGGCTTACCTTTGGCGCGCCTTCGGCGCACAAACGGCGCGCCCGCTGCGCGTTCGCACGGTCGCCATATAAAGGCGAAGTGCGCGGGTGGGCGGAGCAGCTGGGAGGCGGGAGCGGGGAGGGAACAGAATGGAAAAAGGGGCGGGGCTTGCGGTGGTGGCGGGAAGCGGGGAGCGGGGAGGGAAGGCGGCGATGTAGGCGGGCAAACAGGAAGGACACAAGCTGGAAAGATAAACAGGCAAAATATACTTTATCAAGCACAAATGGCGAACAAAACAAAGGCAAAACAAACGCTAACACGGGCAGGGAATACAGATGACAAGCACAAATGGCGAACAAAACAAAGGCAAAACAAACGACAACGGAGTCAGCCGGCGGCGAGGCAGGCAGCGCGGCAGGGACAAGGCTGAGGGGCACACGCAGCAGCTGGTGGCCGTGCGGCGCGGGGGTGTCCACAAGTGTCCAGCATGTATATAAGAGGTTTGTGTTTGGCGAAAATTTCAAAATGTGAACCCAAATACATGTTTTGAACATACTGGAACCTCACACTTTATAGTGCTGCAGTTACCTTCGGTGCTGTTAAAGGAATTGATGCAAAAGTAATAGTGTTTTATGTCCAATTGCCCACTGACTCAGAACTGCATCAAGATCCATACCACTAGCATCAACTGTATTGCTACATTTATGACCATGTATGCATTATTTAAGAGCCAGTGCTTCAATTAGCAGATTCTTCATCTTGTTAAAAGCTTGTTTGTTCTCTTTATTCCTAAGAATCTTGCCATCTTTTTGTAATATTGATCTCACAGGTTGAATCATTACAGCAAAGCAATAAATAAAATAAAGTAATACTCAGTAAATTGTCATAAAGAATACTCATTGTTCAGATTAGGAGTCTCCTTTATAGCTCATGCTGCAAGAAAATTATGTTTAAGGCTCACCCTTTTCAGTTTTTACTGATTTTTACAGATATATATTGACCGAAAACAGTATGTTTCCTGCCTGTATTTATTTTTTAAACCGGAAAAATACAGAATCTTGTGCTTCTTCTGAGTGACTCTCCATGCTGTCCTCCATGAATTTCAGGCCAGCAGCTTCACAGATGGACAGCATAGGAAGTGAAAAAACAGGATGAGATGTCCTTACACATAGACATATATTAACATATATTAATATATAATGTTAATATTTACCTGTCAGTGTTCTGTTTTTCTAAATGTTGCTGTTCATTTGGCTAAAACGCTACATACTTCAAAGAATGCATGCATGTTTATCAGTTAAATTAATGTGGAAATATACCATTTTATGACTCCATTTATTCTCAAAACACAAAATAAATATGGATAAATACCAACAAAATGGCCAAACAATAGATATGGATAAATATAGACTGTAATAAAATGAAAAAATAACATAAAACCCGGAGCCCTATTTATGTTGTACACCATCAGCAATTATTGTGCATCCCAAATAGTCAACAATTTCAACTAAATGCACTTTAACTGGAGGTTATACCTTGCTCTGGTAAAATACATAACATTCATGATTCTTTCATTATGATCTTTTGGGTTGACTACATATATCAGGAAGGAAACCCTGCACTCCAACCACTCATTCCAGCATAACACCCATGATCTTGTGCAAAATGCTGGCTGTGGATGCTAACCTAAAAGGCAGCCACAAGCAGATATTTCTGTGAGTAGAGGAGAATATTTGGTCTACGGTATTTGATGTTATGTAGAACATAAATGTATTTTTTTTTTAACTTTGCAGTCTTTAAGGTTTGTCAACAAATCATGAATGCACAGAAGAGAATGGAAATCAGTAAAGATGTTTCTGTTAAGTGTGTGCAAATCCATACAAAAGTGGATATCGCCAGACCTCTTATGCACTTTTACAATAGTGGAAACCCAGTCAGAAGAATCAACCAGTTGTATAATGTTCTGCTTGCAAAGGGGCTGATGGCTGCAGCACATGCCGCAATGAAAACATGGGACACATTACATTTCCCGGCACGACGAGGCAGGAACCATGTGGTGCCTGCCACATGGTGCAGGGATATTTAGGGGGCGCCATAGGTTAACCTCACAATCCACAGCATGGGTCAGGGGGGAAGGAGAGCCCGCTATGGGACCCCAAAGTGCCTTTCCGCCTGCTTTTTCATGGTGGGTTAACCGCCATGAAAAGGCGGACAGAAGGGGACATCATAATCCCTATGGCAGTGCCTGGCAGGCACCACCACCATTGTAGGATTGGATATCCCTCCGATGCACCGGATGGCTCAAGGAGCCTGTTGGAACTGGCCCTTCTTGCAGGGTCATCCCCAAACTTTTTGCTTCTTCCTCCCTTATTTTTCCTGACCCGTGGCTGTTGGCAATAGGACTCTGCGCACTTTAACACTGCTGATCAGTGCTAAAGTGCATATGCTCTCTGTGTAAATTATTATTGTGATTGGATCGACATGATTGGCATATTTGTATCACAAAGAAGTCCCTAATAAAGTGCACTGGGTGTGCCAGGGCTGGTGATGAGAAATGCAACTAGTGGGCCTGCAGCACTGATTGTGCCACCCACATGAATAGCCCTAAAATGGTGTCTCAGGCCTGCCACCGCAGTGCCTGTGTGCAGTCTGTGAACTGCCATGTCCCCTGGTCAGTGTCCCCACTGACCAGGCCTAACCCTTCCTTTTTTGTGCACATTGGTCACCCCGATGGAAGGCCCAAGGTACCCCCCTGGGCAGGGTGGAGTGTATGTGAAAGGTAGAGCATGTACTGGTGCAGGTGACATGCTCTGGTAGTGAATTACAGCCAATTTCGTTTTTCACTATTGTAAAGCTATCTTGCTACATAGATTAACATGGGGGATGCTGGCTACAGTGGCTACCAGCATTTCTTCTCATAGGAACAAGATAGGACAAAAGAGTCTAGTATCCCTGAACTCAGAATTTAATAACACATCTTTTAGGAAAGGTGGTTTTTAAATACTGTGTTTGAGAACAGCACTTTTAGAAAGTTGCTGTTCTCTTGTCTCACCCTTCTGTGTGCCTTGGCCTGGTTGTGTATTGACTGTCTGGTTTGAGAGTGACAGGGGCTGGGGATTCCCCAGGAGGCTGGCTGAGTCAGCCCTAGGCTGAATGACTGCATTTGCAACTTGAGTGGTGGGAGGAAATAGCACCTGGGCCAGAATAGGGCTGTGCCTGCCTTCCACAATGCTGTCTTCACCTCCTGCTGTGCGGCTGACAACCCTGCCCCTCACTCTGAAAGGAAAGGAGAAGCCAGGAAAACAAAGTACTCAAGAAACACCCAGAACTAGTTCAGACCTGGCTCAGGGCCCACATGCACAAAGAGAACAAAGACTTTTAGGGGTATAAGTACAGGACCCCTGACAACAGAAAATTAGATCATCCTGGAATCAAGAAGGAACCTCTGCCAAGGAGAAAGCTGAATCTGAGGAAGACTGTCCTGCTGTTGCTCTGCTGGACTGACCTGTTGCTTTGCTACCAAGGAGACGGAAAGGACTTTGCTGTTGTGCTGTGTCCCCTGTCTTGAAGGAATCTGCAAGGGCCTGAGAAGTGCTGGCTCCCTGTTCTGAAGTCCCAGTAACAAAATGACTTCATCCCCAACTTCCCTGAACTCTGCTGAGAGAGTTCTGTCCTTCCTAGGGTGCTTGATCCAGTTGTGGGGCCTCTGGAAGTTGTACCTGTGCTGGGAAGCTTGAGCAGAGTGGTCGCTCCCTTGCCTCCCTGGCGATCCACGGTATCGTTGTGTGTTCTTACCCTCACTAAAGACCTGCAGCGTGCCCTGCCTGCCGCTTTTGATAAGATCTAATTGATATCGCGCCTGCTTGCCGCTCTGTGGGAAATTATTTATTTAATATCGCGACAGCTTGCCGCTCTGTGTAAAATTATTTAATAACGTGCCTGATTGCCGCTTTGTGTGAAATTGTTTAATAACGCGCCTGATTGCCGCCTTGTAACGCTTATCTTGTAGCGCACTTTTAGCACTGTTAGGAAGCATTTACATTGCATTTACACCAGCGCATTTCGCCCCAAGCGCTCCGCTCCGCTGTCCCCTACGCAGCCATTTTAGTTGTTGTTGTCCTCCTTCGTGACCCGCCCCGCCTCCCAGCTGAGACGCCCTCCCACTACGCCAATACAGCGTTCCTTGCTCTCCACGCGCTGTGACTCGCTTCGCTCCCCAGCAGAGTGGTCGCTCCCTTGCCTCCCTGGCGATCCACGGTATCGTTGTGTGTTCTTACCCTCACTAAAGACCTGCAGCGTGCCCTGCCTGCCGCTTTTGATAAGATCTAATTGATATCGCGCCTGCTTGCCGCTCTGTGGGAAATTATTTATTTAATATCGCGCCTGCTTGCCGCTCTGTGTAAAATTATTTAATAACGTGCCTGATTGCCGCTTTGTGTGAAATTGTTTAATAACGCGCCTGATTGCCGCCTTGTAACGCTTATCTTGTAGCGCACTTTTAGCACTGTTAGGAAGCATTTACATTGCATTTACACCAGCGCATTTCGCCCCAAGCGCTCCGCTCCGCTGTCCCCTACGCAGCCATTTTAGTTGTTGTTGTCCTCCTTCGTGACCCGCCCCGCCTCCCAGCTGAGACGCCCTCCCACTACGCCAATACAGCGTTCCTTGCTCTCCACGCGCTGTGACTCGCTTCGCTCCCCAGCAGAGTGGTCGCTCCCTTGCCTCCCTGGCGATCCACGGTATCGTTGTGTGTTCTTACCCTCACTAAAGACCTGCAGCGTGCCCTGCCTGCCGCTTTTGATAAGATCTAATTGATATCGCGCCTGCTTGCCGCTCTGTGGGAAATTATTTATTTAATATCGCGCCTGCTTGCCGCTCTGTGTAAAATTATTTAATAACGTGCCTGATTGCCGCTTTGTGTGAAATTGTTTAATAACGCGCCTGATTGCCGCCTTGTAACGCTTATCTTGTAGCGCACTTTTAGCACTGTTAGGAAGCATTTACATTGCATTTACACCAGCGCATTTCGCCCCAAGCGCTCCGCTCCGCTGTCCCCTACGCAGCCATTTTAGTTGTTGTTGTCCTCCTTCGTGACCCGCCCCGCCTCCCAGCTGAGACGCCCTCCCACTACGCCAATACAGCGTTCCTTGCTCTCCACGCGCTGTGACTCGCTTCGCTCCCCAGCAGAGTGGTCGCTCCCTTGCCTCCCTGGCGATCCACGGTATCGTTGTGTGTTCTTACCCTCACTAAAGACCTGCAGCGTGCCCTGCCTGCCGCTTTTGATAAGATCTAATTGATATCGCGCCTGCTTGCCGCTCTGTGGGAAATTATTTATTTAATATCGCGCCTGCTTGCCGCTCTGTGTAAAATTATTTAATAACGTGCCTGATTGCCGCTTTGTGTGAAATTGTTTAATAACGCGCCTGATTGCCGCCTTGTAACGCTTATCTTGTAGCGCACTTTTAGCACTGTTAGGAAGCATTTACATTGCATTTACACCAGCGCATTTCGCCCCAAGCGCTCCGCTCCGCTGTCCCCTACGCAGCCATTTTAGTTGTTGTTGTCCTCCTTCGTGACCCGCCCCGCCTCCCAGCTGAGACGCCCTCGCCCCTCCCCCTCCACCTTCCATATATGACAGTTCTTCCCGCGCGCAGCGTCCACGCGCAGCGACCGCGCCCAATCCGCGCCGAAGGTGCGCCAAAGGTAAGCCCGTCTTCGCCCGTCCACGCCTGGACCGCGCCCAGCGCCAGTCCCCCTGCCCCTCGCGCTGCCCAGCCCCACCGCATTACCTACGATGCTGCCACCCTCCTAGCCCTTAACCCCGGTCGCGCCCCCAAATGCGTCCAAGCCGCTCCTGGACGCACCCACGGCCCGTTCTCCTGCCTCTCCTGCAGATTCATCGGCACCGAAAGCTTCTCCGCTGCGACCACAACACAGACTCCCGACCCCAACCACCTAGAATGCATCCTTCTCAACACCCGCTCGGTCCACAGGCACGCCATTGACCTTTGGAACCTACTAGACACCATCTCCCCTGACGTCGCCTTCCTAACGGAAACATGGATGAACGCCTCTTCCGCCCCTGACATCGCCATTGCCATACCTGATGACTATAAGATCACACGCAAGGACCGCACGGACCATACAGGAGGAGGAATCGCTATCGTCCATAAGAAATCAATCCGCATCTCAACCAGCTCTGACGCCAACCTCGCTAACTCCGAACACCTTCACTTCCAAATTCACATCGACCCCAAGACCACACTCAGAGGCACCCTCCTCTACAGACCACCAGGACCCCGCGCAAAATTCAGTGAAGACATCACGGACTTCATCACCCCACACGCGCTCCCCTCCAAAGAATACATCCTTCTGGGAGACCTCAACTTCCATCTTGAAAAGAGCAAAGACCGCAACACCACCACCCTCTTGGACAACCTAGCCAACCTCGGACTCAAACAACTGGTCACTTCCCCCACCCACATCGCAGGTCACACACTCGACCCCATCCTCACCTCCAGCAACCATGTCTCCTTCAGCCACACTACGAATCTCCTCTGGACTGACCACAGCTGCGTTCACTTCACCTACAATAAGCCGAAACCCATCGCCCACCTCCAACCAACTCTACAAAGAAACTGGAACAAAATCACCACGGAGCAGATCTCCACATCGCTCCTTCAAACCTCCCCAGCCCTCTCTTCTAACGCCAACGAAGCCGCATCTAACCTCACCCTATGGCTATCCAACACCGCCGACACCTTAGCACCAATGAAAAAACGTCAACACAAACTTGGTATCAAGAAGGCCTCATGGTTCAACGATGACCTCAAGAAGTCCAAGAAACTGTGCCGCTCCCTTGAAAAGGCCTGGAAAAAAGACCCATCCACCAGCAACAAGGACGCCTTCAAAAGCGCCATCCGCACTCACCACCAACTGATCCGAAAAGCCAAAAAAACAGCATTCAAAGATCGACTTGACAACAACGCCCACAACAGCAAGGAACTTTTCAACATCGTCAAGGAATTTTCCAACCCCTCGGCCAACTCCAACGACATCTCCCCCTCTCAAACCCTCTGCGATTCCCTAGCCTCTTTCTTCCACAACAAGATTGCTGACATCCACAACAGCTTTGACAACCAACCCAGAAGCCAACCCACCCTTCCTTCAGCTGACCATCTTCCCCCCGTTAACACCCTTAACGCCTGGAACCCTATCTCCACGGAGGACACCATCCGCCTGATGAATTCCATCCACTCTGGATCCCCCACAGACCCATGCCCTCACCACATCTTCAACAAAGCAGATTCTGTCATAGCTCCGCACCTCCGAGACGTCATCAATTGCTCCTTCAACTCCGCTACCTTCCCAGATGATTGGAAACACGCTGAACTCACCGCCCTTCTGAAAAAACCAACAGCAGACCCCACCGAACTCAAAAACTACCGCCCCATCTCGCTTCTTCCATTCCCGGCCAAAGTCATCGAGAAAGCTGTCAACAACCAGCTCGCCGCCTTCCTCGAAGCCAACAATTCACTCGACCCCTCACAATCTGGATTCCGAGCCAAACACAGTACTGAGACCGCCCTCATCGCAGCAACAGACGACATCCGTACTTTACTGGACAATGGAGACACAGTCGCCCTCATCCTCCTCGACCTTTCTGCAGCCTTCGACACAGTCTGCCACAGCACCCTTTTACATTGCCTCAGAAACATCGGAATCCAAGGAAAGGCACTGGAATGGATCACCTCGTTCCTCTCCGGAAGAACCCAGAGAGTCCGCCTCCCACCATTCCATTCCGAGGCCTCTGAAATCATCTGCGGCGTACCACAAGGATCCTCACTCAGTCCCACCCTCTTCAACGTATACATGAGCCCCCTCGCAGCCATCGCCCGCCAACACAACCTCAACATCATCTCTTACGCGGACGACACTCAACTGATCCTATCTCTCACCAAGGACCCCAGCACCGCCAAAACTAACCTACACGAAGGAATGAAAGAAGTCGCCGAATGGATGAAACAAAGCCGACTGAAACTGAACTCAGACAAAACAGAAGTCCTCATCTTAGGTAAATTCCCCTCTGCATGGGACAACTCCTGGTGGCCGGAAGCCCTCGGAAATGCACCCATCCCGACAGACCACGCACGGAACCTTGGCGTCATCCTGGACTCCTCACTATCAATGAACAGACAAGTCAGCGCCGTATCCTCCTCCTGCTTCAACATTCTTCGCATGCTCAGAAAAACATTTCGCTGGATCCCCACCGAAACAAGGAAAACAGTCACCCATGCTCTGGTCACGAGCCGACTGGACTACGGAAACACCCTCTACGCAGGTACCACCGCCAAACTCCAGAAGAAACTACAACGAATCCAAAACGCCTCAGCCAGGCTCATATTAGACATCCCACGCAACGAACACATCTCTGGTCACCTTAAAGATCTCCACTGGCTACCCGTCAATAAGAGGATTACTTTCCGACTGCTCACCCACGCACACAAATCACTCTACGACATCGGACCAGATTGCCTCAACTCTCGACTGTCCTTCTACTCCCCCCCCCGCCAACTTCGCTCCTCCAGCCAAGCCCTCGCCACTGTACCCCGCATCAACAAGACCACCATGGGAGGCAGATCCTTCTCTTACCTGGCCGCCAAAACATGGAACTCACTCCCCGCTTACCTTCGCCTCACCCAGAATCACCTAGCGTTCAGAAAGCAGCTTAAAACGTGGATATTTGACAAATAATCCTCCTCCCCTTCCTAAGCGCCTTGAAACCCTCTGGGTATGTAGTGCGCTATATAAATTGTATGACTTGACTTGACTTGAGAGACTTTTTGCAATTGAAAAGTGTTGCATCGCTCGCTTGGGGAGCACATCCCCGACAAGGCGAGAAGTTTCCCGCCGCTACGAAGGTCGAGAACGTCGCAGCGTCTGTTGCCGCTGCCAGAACCGTTGCATCCTTCGTTTGCAGGACGCACCAGACCGGTGCGGGAAAGTCTAACATCACTGCGAGTGTCGTCGCAGAGCCTGTCATCGCTGGGTGAGATCGCCGCACTGCTTGCCTGCGGATCGCATCACGTCACTGCGAGTGTCGTCGCAGAAACCATCGCATCGAGGAGATGCGAGAGATAAGATCACCGCTGGTCCACACATCGTCGGCCCGGAGATCGTCGCAACTCCAAAGATTGTCGCATCGTGCCTTTGCGAGAACAAACTTCCTACAGAACCTCTGCACCGGAATCCATATAAGTGGCCTTCCTCCCCATACAGATCGGACTGGTCGCAACACGTCTGCTGCTGCAGCGGGGCTGTCGCATCACCTCCCCAGGGTCTCAGGAGCAACGCATCGCTTGTTTTCCACCGCACCAGCTTCTGCTTTTGGAACTTTGTCTCAACTGAAAGGTACTGTGAGTAAACGTGACGCAACTGTGAACTTTTCACACATCTGGGGATTATTTTATCGCAACTTAAAGAACTTTTATTACAACCTTAAGAACTCTTTTGAAACCATATTCTTGAACTGTGTATGTTGGATTTTTGTCGTTTTGGTCTTGTGTAGTTTAGATTAAATACCTTTATTTTTCTAAACTGTTGTGGAGTCAGTTTGTGTTGTTTTCACTGTGTTACTGTGAGTGTTGGTACAAATACTTTACACATTGCCTTCTGAATAGCCTTGACTGCTCGTGCCAAGCTACCTAGAGGGTGAGCAGGGGTTATCTCAGAGGGTTTCCTCCTTACCCTGACTAAAATCAAGGGTCCCTTTTTGGACAGTGGTACCTACCCCTGCCAACTAGAGACCCCCAGTTCTAACATTGTTGGTCAGCGGTGCGGATTTGAACTTGTATTTGTACTAGACCCACAGTGATTGGTGTACATCACTAGTGAGTGCAGACCACTACGCCACCGCATATTACATTTTTATTTTTGGTTCTATTTTTGATCGTAATCCTTAAAGAATCCAAGCATCATGTCTCAGAATGATAAACCAGCAAGTGATGTTGTAGAACTGGAGTTTGATATTGAAATGTTAAGTGATTACAAAGTAGGTCAACTCAGACAGTTCTGCAGGAACTTTGGATGCCCCATAAAGCGCCAGTCTAAGAAGGAGGAGCTACAGGAGGCCGTAAGGGCCTGGTGGGAGACCATAGAGGAGGCTAGGGAGACAGATGATGCAGAAGTGGAGGAGGAGGTACAAAGGGATGGTTTCAGGCCACAGGATCTGCCTGTGTCCAGAGCGGCCTCAAGGGCTAGCAGCAACCATTCAGCTGACAGTTTTTCCCCAGAGGAGTTGGAGGAAAACCAAAGGGCTAGAGATCATGCGTTGGAAATGTTGAGGCTTGAAATGGAGCTGAAGCAGATGGAAAAAGAAAGAGAAAGGGCGGCCGAGGAGGGCAAAAATGCCCGTGCCCTGGAAGAATTGAAATTGACCTTGGCCCATGAATTAGGAATGAGAAGACTTGAGTTGGAGCTCAAGAGGCGTGAGGCCATGAGGGTCTCAGCTGAAGAAGAAACATGGGTATCTCAAAAGGTGAGCTTTGCTGAGTTGGAGGTGGAGTCCAGCTCAGATGGTGGCAGCATGAATATGATATCTAGTGCGGAGAGAAAGGTACAAACACCCAGAGATGTGGGGCCTGACTTGAGGGAGGGGGTCGACATACACCAGGGGGTTCAGGTATATGATGTAGTTCCAGTGGAGTGCAGAGTCCCTGAAGTAGATTGGGGATCTGGCAATCAATCAATCAATCATTGACACTTATAAAGCGCGCTACATACCCGTAGGGTCTCAAGGTGCTGGGGGGGTGGGGGGGGGGGTGCCGCTACTGCTCGAACAGCCAGGTCTTCAGCTTCTTCCTGAAGGAGAGGTGGTCTTGGGTCAGGCGCAGGTCGGGAGTGAGGGAGTTCCAGGTCTTGGCGGCCAGGTAGGAGAAGGACCTTCCTCCTATAGTCGCTCTTCGGATGCGGGGGACGGCGGCGAGGGCGTGGTTGGCTGATCGGAGGTGGCGTTTGGGAGCGTAGAAGTTGACTCGGCTGTTGAGGTAGCTCGGGCCTTGGTCGTGTAGGGCTTTGTGTGCGTGGGTGAGGAGGCGGAAGGTGATTCTTTTGTTGACGGGGAGCCAGTGAAGGTCTCTCAGATGTCCGGAGATGTGGCTGGTTCGTGGGATGTCGAGGATGAGTCTGGCTGAGGCGTTCTGGATCCGCTGGAGTCTCTTCTGGAGCTTGGCGGTGGTACCGGCGTAGAGGGCGTTGCCGTAGTCCAGTCGGCTGGTGACGAGGGCCTGGGTGACGGTCTTCCTGGTCTCGGTGGGGATCCACCAGAAGATCTTCCGTAGCATGCGTAGGATGTTGAAGCACGCCGAGGAGACGTTGTTGACTTGCCTGGTCATGGAGAGGGAGGAGTCCAGGATGAAGCCCAGGTTGCGTGCATGGTCTGTCGGTTTGGGTGCGGTGCCCAGGGCGGGAGGCCACCAGGAGTCGTCCCAGGCGGAGGGTGAGGAGCCCAGGATGAGGACCTCCGTCTTGTCCGAGTTCAGTTTCAGGCGGCTGGTCGTCATCCACTCGGCTACCTCTTTCATCCCTTCGTGCAGGTTGGCTCTGGTGGCGGCGGGGTCGTTGGTCAGGGAGAGGATCAGCTGGGTATCGTCGGCGTAGGAGATTATGCTGAGGTTGTGTTTGCGTACGATGGCCGCGAGGGGGCTCATGTAGACGTTGAAGAGGGTGGGGCTCGGAGATGATCCTTGGGGGACGCCGCAGATGACTTCGGAGGCCTCTGACTTGTACGGTGGTAGGCGGACTCTCTGTGTTCTTCCGTCGAGGAAGGAGATGATCCATTCCAGCGCCTTGTCCTGGATTCCGATGTTGCTGAGGCGCCGAACTAGGGTGCGGTGGCAGACCGTGTCGAATGCCGCGGAGAGGTCTAGGAGGATGAGGGCCGCTGTTTCTCCATTGTCCATCAGGGCTTGGATGTCATCGGTGGCGGCGATGAGGGCGGTCTCGGTGCTGTGGTTGGCTCGGAAGCCGGACTGTGAGGGGTCGAGGGATCCGTTCGTCTCGAGGAAGGCGGCCATCTGCTTGTTGACGGTCTTCTCGATGACTTTGGCTGGAAACGGGAGGAGCGAGATGGGGCGGTAATTCTTGAGGTCGGTGGGGTCCGCTGTTGGTTTCTTGAGTAGAGCGCTGAGTTCGGCGTGTTTCCAGCTCTCAGGGAAGATGGCGGTGTCGAAGGATGTGTTGATGATGTCTCGCAGGTGGGGTGCGATGACAGCGTCGGCCTTGTTGAAGACGTGGTGCGGGCAGGGGTCGGTCGGTGATCCGGAGTGGATGGAGTTCATCGTGCGGATGGTGTCTTCGGTGCTGATCGGGGTCCAGGCGTGGAGGGTGGTGGTGGGGGGTGGTTGTTCGATCATGGTGTGCGTTGGTTGGTTGTTGAAGCTGTTGTGTATGTCCGCGATCTTGTTGTGGAAGTATGAAGCGAGGGAGTTGCAGAGGTCTTGCGATGGGGTGATGTCGTTGTTTCCTGCGCTGGGGTTGGAAAGCTCTTTCACGATGTTGAAGAGTTCCTTGCAGTTGTGTGCGTTGTTGTCCAACCGGTCCTTGAATGCTGTTTTCTTGGCGGCGCGGATCAGCTGGTGGTGTTTCCGGGTGGCAAGTTTGAAGGAGGTCCTGTTGTCCGGTGTCGGTTCCCTTCTCCAGACTTTCTCGAGGGCTCGGCAGTTCTTCTTGGAGCTCTTGAGTTCGTCGGTGAACCATGGGGCCTTCTTGCTGCCGGGTCTGCTAGGCGGGGTCCATATTCCTAGTGATGGGAGGGACACCCTCTGACTCTAGATGAGATGTACAGGGAGAGGGGTTCCCCCATGGTAGAAACCTTGGTGTGTGTGTGTGAAGACCAGCCAGAAGAGTGTGGGTTGTGTGACAGAGACAGTCAGATACTGTCTTGCCAGTCTCAGGAGAGTGGTGTGGGGTACTTGTGTGAGGCACTGGAGGTTGAGGCAAAAGGTAGTTTGGTTAATAACTGTGGGGGCCTGTGTGATTCATTTGTTGGAGAGCATATTTTAAGTCCCTGTTTTCCAGAGCTATGCCAACACCCGGTGGAGTGTGAGTTCTCTGATCCCAGAGAGCTTGCGTTGGAGGCAGACCTCTTGGTGGATTCCAGAGAGTCTGAGGAGGCATTGGGGGGGGATCCCAAAAGGAGTGGCTTAGATATTTTCCAGACCTGTGAGGTGGAAGAGGTTCAGTGTAGCCCAGTTAGGTCTCAGTGTAGTGGGAGGGGTGTAGGGGCTCATGTCCGGTCTCAGTGGAGAAGGAATGAGTGTGGGACAGTGTGTTTCACGGTGCCCGAAACCCAGTCTCAGGGCCTGGAGGATTCCTTAAGGGAACACCAGGTTGGGGACCTAGACTGTACTTGTAGGCCATTTGAGAAGGATCTCCTAGTGTCTGTTGAACGGGGAGTGCCTGTAACCAGGCCTCCATCAGTTCTGGTGTCTGGCAGTACCACTCCAGTTGGGAGGGTACAGAAGTCCAGACTGAGGGGTGAGAGGGGGAAGGAGTCCCCAGAAATCCTGGTGTGCCAGGCAAGTGCACAACCGCAGGTTTTGGTCCCTGGGTTGGGAGACAAGGTTCAGGATCTGCCTGACCTGAAAGGAAGGGCATCTGTAACCAGTGCCCTGACCAATATGGTTCCCAGGGATACCCCTCCAGTAGGGAGGGTACAGCGCTCTGGAAGGGGGTAAAGAGGAAGGGAGTCCTCGCTTCTGACCCCGGTACAACCTGAGGGGTTAAACCCTAGGTTGGGAGACCAGTTGCTGGAGGAAGGTCCTGAACTGGTAGGAAAGTTGTGTTCTTGGTTGTCTTGGTGGACAGGGTTGCCCCTGGAAGGAGGGCAGAAGTCTCACCCTGGTGGTGGACTGGGCCACAGCGTTGTGTTGACCAGATGGGTACTGTGTAACAGTGTGGGCACATCAGTGAGTGAAGTCCTGGTGCACCAGGTAAGTGTTCCACTGCAGGGGTTGGTCCCTGTGTGGGGACGCCAGGTTCAGGTGTTGTCTGACCTGGAGGCTTTGGAGCCTAGGTTTGAGGGCCAGGTCCGGGGTGTCCCCCCTGACCTGGAATACCAGTTGAAGGATAGAACCCCTGAACTGGTGGGTGAATGGTGCTGGGTACCTGCCACAAGTTCCCTGACTATTCTAGAAGGGGGTACCGCTCCAGGTTGGAGGGTACAGAGCCCCAAGGGAGAAGAGGACCAGGTGTGGAGAAGCCCACCTCAGCCTCCTGTCCAGCTGCCGGATACCGGTCCGGGACTGGTGGGTCAGTGCCAGAGTGTCAGACCTGACCTGACAAGAGAGGGAGTGGACAAAGGGTGCCAAGCACCTGGCGCTACTGCCCCCCACCCTCTGACGCCACAGGGGTTTGAGAGCCGTGAGAGGCATGAGGCCTGGGTGTCATCCGTGATCACTGTTGGTGGTCACTGTGGCTTGCTGTCTGTCTGTTGGGACACACCTGTGAGTAAATTAAGGTTAGTTGCTGCACAGGTGGTGTCCCCAGGTAAGGAGAAGGGTTCCACATGGATTGGCATGGTGGACCCTGAGAGTATGGATAGAGTGATACAACTGGGTTTAGGACGGCGTAGAACAGGACTGCCCTGCTGTTTGGGCCAGGTTCTGTGTTCTATCGCCTTAAGCAGGGAATCCCATCGAGGTATCGTTTAGTCTACCCTGGCTTTAGGCTGGAAGGGTGTTGTGTTGGAACTGGCCCTTCTTGCAGGGTCATCCCCAAACTTTTTGCTTCTTCCTCCCTTATTTTTCCTGACCCGTGGCTGTTGGCAATAGGACTCTGCGCACTTTACCACTGCTGATCAGTGCTAAAGTGCATATGCTCTCTGTGTAAATTATTATTGTGATTTGATCTACATGATTGGCATATTTGTATCACAAAGAAGTCCCTAGTAAAGTGCACTGGGTGTGCAAGGGCTGGTGATGACAAATGCTACTAGTGGGAATGCAGCACTGATTGTGCCACCCACATGAGTAGCCCTAAAATGGTGTCTCAAGGCCTGCCACCGCAGTGCCTGTGTGCAGTCTGTGAACTGCCATGTCCTCCTGGTCAGTGTCCCCACTGACCAGGCCTAATCCTTCCTTTTTTGTGCACATTGGTCACCCCTATGGAAGGCCCAAGGTACCCCCCTGGGCAGGGTGGAGTGTATGTGAAAGGTAGATCATGTACTGGTGCAGGTGACATGCTCTGGTAGTGAATTACAGCCAATTTCGTTTTTCCCTATTGTAAGGCTATCTTGCTTCATAGATTAACATGGGGGATGCTGGCTACAGTGGCTACCAGCATTTCTACTCATAGGAACAAGATAGGACATAAGAGTCTAGTATCCCTGAACTCAGAATTTAATAACACATCTTTTAGGAAAGGTGGTTTTTAAATCCTGTGTTTGAGAACAGCACTTTTAGAAAGTTGCTGTTCTCTTGTCTGACCCTTCTGTGTGCCTTGGCCTGGTTGTGTATTGACTGTCTGGTTTGAGAGTGACAGGGGCTGGGGATTCCCCAGGAGGCTGGCTGAGTCAGCCCTAGGCTGAATGACTGCATTTGCAACTTGAGTGGTGGGAGGAGATAGCACCTGGGCCGTGAATAGGGCTGTGCCTGCCTTCCACAACGCTGGCTCCACCTCCTGCTGGGCGGCGCCGACTCTGCCCTTCACTCTGAAAGGAAAGGAGATGCCAGGAAAACAAAGTACTCAAGAAACACCTAGAACTGGTTCAGACCGGACTCAGGGCCCACATGCACAAAGAGAAAAAAGACTTTTAGGGGTATTAGTACAGCACCCCTGACAACAGAAAATTAGATCATCCTGGAATCAAGAAGGAACCTCTGCCAAGGAGAAAGCTGAATCTGAAGAAGGAAGACTGATCCTGCTGTTGCTCTGCTGGACTGACCTATTGCTTTGCTACCAAGGAGAGGGGAAGGACTTTGCTGTTGTGCTGTGTCCCCTGTCTTGAAGGAATCTCCAAGGGCCTGAGAAGAGCTGGCTCCCTGTTCTGAAGTCCCAGTAAAAAAAGGACTTCACCCCCAACTTCCCTGAACTCTGCTGAGAGAGTTCTGTCCTTCCTATAGTGCTTGATCCAGTTGTGGGGCCTCTGGAAGTTGTACCTGTGCTGGGAAGATTGAAACTAAGCTTGAGAGACTTTTTGCAATTGAACAGTGTCGCATCGCTCTTTTGCGGAGCGATCCCCGACAAGGCGAGAAGTTTCCCGCCGCTACGAAGGTCGAGAACCTCGCAGGGTCTGTTGCCGCTGCCAGAGCCGTCACATCCTTCGTTTGCGGGACGCACCAGACCGGTGCTGGAAAGTCTAACATCGCTGCGAGTGTCGTCGCAGAGCCTGTCGTCGCTGGGTGAGATCGCCGCACTGCTTGCCTGCGGATCGCATCACGTCGCTGCGAGTGTCGTCGCAGAAACCATCGCGTCGAGGATCTGCGAGGGAGAAGATCACCGCTGGTCCGCGCATCGTCGCTCCGGAGATCGTCGCAACTCCAAAGTTCGTCGCATCGCGCCTTTGCGAGAACAAACTTCCTACGGAACAGCCGCACAAGAATCCATACAAGTGGCCTTCCTCCCCATACAGACCGGACTCGTCGCAACACGCCTGCTGCTGCAGCGGGGCTGTCGCATCGCCTCCCCAGTGTCTCAGGAGCAACGCATCGCTTGTTTTCCACCGCACCAGCTTCTGCTTTTAGAACTTTGTCGCAACTGAAAGGTACTGTGAGTAAACGTGACGCAACTGTGAACTTTTCACGCATCTGGGGATTATTTTATCTCAACCTAAAGAACTTTTATTACAACCTTAAGAACTCTTTTGAAACCATATTCTTGAACTGTGTATGTTGGATTTCTGTCGTTTTGGTATTGTGTACTTTAGATTAAATACCTTTATTTTTTTAAACTGTTGTGGAGTCAGTTTGTGGTGTTTTCACTGTGTTACTGTGAGTGTTGGTACAAATACTTTACACATTGCCTTCTGAATAGCCTTGACTGCTCGTGCCAAGCTACCTAGAGGGTAAGCAGGGGTTATCTCATAGGGTTTCCTCCTTACCCTGACTAGAATCAAGGGTCCCTATTTGGACAGTGGTACCTACCCCTGCCAACTAGAGACCCCCAGTTGTTACAGAGCCCATCGGATGCATGAACATCGGTCTTTCCAACCGCCAACCATCTGCCTGCCATGGTAATATGGCGGCGGATTACATAGTTCTGATGGCGGTGGGACCGCCACCGACAGCCCATCGTAATCCAAAGTGTCTAATATTTTTTTAAGATCTTCCCTTATGCTTAGGGAAAACATCCTAACTTTCTGAATCATTAGTTAAGCATCAGTATGCTCAGATCCAATCACTGTCCACACATTTTCACCTGCGAACCTACAGGAAAATCGCTCCACCAGTGCTTGACAAAAGAATATTGTTTAAACAACAGGATTCCCTGCTCCAGCTTCAAAAGAATATCGAGATATGCTTGGTCCTGCCACCCTAAAATATTACTCCGCTTATCTCACAGGCCGTGGAAATCGAACAATAGGAAAAAACCATAAATAACTTAAAATAAGAGGGAGCAACAGGGCCAAATTGTATACCCAATGCTCTTCTTAAAGTAAATCTTCCTTATTGGGCAGTGTACTTTACACCTCTATTTAACGAGCTATACTTCATGAACTACATCCCGGATTCCTGGAAAGGTAGTATTTCCCAGACCATATTTAAAAGTGGAAACCCTTCAACACCAACAAGTTACAGACTCACAGCATTAATTGACGTGAAGGCGAAGCTATATGCAGCCAGTCTTCTACAGCATCTCAAATCCTGGCTAGAAGACAACAACATTTTACCCAGACTACAAACAGGGATTAGGGCTGGTATGAGTACTTTAACAAACCTAACAGCCCTGACACTGGCCAAAAAAGAAAAACTCAGCTATTCGCCTGCTTTGTAGACCTTAAGGCTACCTCCGATCGAGTGCCGCAGGAGGACTTGGGGCAAAAAATGGTCGCATAGGGAGCACCAAATAGCCTAATAAAGGCAATCAAAGTGTTATATACAGGAACTTGGGCCCAGGTCAAAATTGGAGACGGAAAGAGTGTAACAAATAAAGTTTGCACAAACAAAGGATTAAAACAGGGGTGTGTTTTAGCTCCATGCCTGTTTAACATATATCTAGCAGATCTTGCACAAGCCGTAGGGAATATCAACTCTCATCCACCCATACTGACCCAAGAAGAAATAGAATATCTACAGTATGCAGACCATATCGTTTTATTAAGACAATCGCCAATAGCACTTCAGCGAAGCATGGATGCCTTAAAAATTTACATGAACAGACATGGGTTAGAGCTAAACTTGAAGAAAACTAAAGTGGTTCGGCTGGTAGACTCAAAGAATAAGAAGCATTCCTGGTTCTTGGGAGGGAAGTTAAGTCATATAAATACTTAG
Organism: Lissotriton vulgaris; assembly: GCF_964263255.1. Lineage (NCBI taxonomy): Eukaryota > Metazoa > Chordata > Amphibia > Caudata > Salamandridae > Lissotriton > Lissotriton vulgaris. Next base: position 806,622,307 of record NC_141689.1, on the reverse strand, counting down.
GTTTCAACATGGAGCATCAAATGTAAAGCAAACAACACACAGAAGCAATGCAGGCAAAAGTGCAATTGTTGAACTACGGCTTAAAAACTCTAAGAATGAAATTGAGCTGTCCTTCATTTGGCCATATTTTAACAGTGATTAGTGCTCAATTAATGCCAACAGTGACTTATGGTATGGAAACACTGAAAGGACGTGCAGAAGACATCTTAAATAAAATCCAAACAAGAGTATATAAATCTGTGTTCAGTATCACGAAAACAGAATCCCCAGCACTGGTGCGCTAAGAGTTTGGACTGCTGAACCAAAAATACCAATGCAAAGGAGCCTTTATAAAAATACGTTGGAGATTACGCACATTGAAAAGGGGGTCAATCAACCACATGTCCTGGAAGGAAATAAAGGAGCGAATACAGAAAAATAAAAAAGATTCCCGGGGGATACATCTAAAACAGGCTATTGGGGAATTGGGAATACAAGAAGCCTGGAGTGCAAGTATTGGGAAACAGTTCTTTTATAAAGTAATAAAAGTCACAAACAAGTATCTTTCCTACTTAACAGACAAGACCAGCCTTGCACTCAGACGCCATGCGTGGACAGTGATAAATTCCTATAAAAAACGATGGCCGAATACCTTACAGCCCACTTTCCACTAAACATGAAACACCAGTTTATGCAGAACCGTTTTGAAAAATGGGAAATAAAAGATCTAAGGCCGTCCTGGAAGGATCAGCCATCGAATAAAGCATCTGGCTTATGCAAAACATAAGGAAGAAACTGTTGCAAACATTTTCTGCATTTGCCCGAGATGCCTGACAGAAAAGAAAAAAATGCTGAAAGGAATTTTTAGAGAGCTAGAAATACGGACATACAGGCAAGCAGTAACCTATTGGCTGGGCGGCTCCTCTATACTACTTATATGTCGGGAAGCAAAATTTGCAAAAGTAAACATGAAAGCAATAGAACAACTAATATAAGGCACCTGCACCTTAACAAAGAATTACAACTGGCAAGCAAAACAAGCAGATTTTTTCATGAATAACGTAAAACAATCAATCGGCACAAATCATCTACACTTTAAGCCAGGCTCTACGTAACGTACAAAGGAAGAACAGTTATTACTCTGGGCAAAAGAACTGAAGATCAATCAATATAACCCACGTGTTAAAAAATAGGAACAAAGCCATCGCACTTTAAACCCTGGGACAATAAGCAGGAAGACAAATGAATTAAAATATAGCTCAGTATAATAGCACTTTAAATCTTAAAGCATGACTCCCACTCGTTTTTTACAATTAGTTGTATTTTAATTGTTAGATATTATTATAGGAAGTAAATAAAGTTAAATCAAACTTGGACAATATTAGGCAACGGCCGATTTGCTCAAAGCTCTTGCACTTTAAATAATTGGACTACTCTAAGAACAAAGGAAAATGGCTACCCTCCTAGTAAAGATTTTTTAAAGAACAATCAATTGAGCCAAGTTCTCATAAGAGCAAAAGCAAAAAAAAATGTTCTTATTTGTTTACAAAATTTCAGTCTACAGTGCTTTTAAAAACGATTTGAAGGTTATTCATGCCTAAATCAACCTTTTTATGAAATGTAAGGACCGTACGATTGTAAAAAGGGTTTTATTGACCAATACCTAAATAAATAAATACAAATACAAATACACTCCGCTTATTGGCGATAAATGTTTGTTTCAAAGACCCTCGCCATGAACTGTAGTGAGATGCAAAACTAACAAAACACACCTATTCCAGACTCTCTAAAAGCCTTTGGATGGACATTTATGTGACACATTGCAAAATCAGACCATTTAGTATTAGATGTAATATCCGAGAATATTATTATCAGTTAACCAGTGTCCACCATACAGTTTGTACATTCTTTAACCATTTGTCACAGAACACATAGGTCCTTTGACTCATTTGACAAGACCCAACTAGAAGCTGTATCTATGGCTAAAGCATATTACTAAATGTTTCTGAAATCAATGAATCTTGAGTTTCAATCTGTTTTACTTTAAAAGCCCCATTCGTAATCTTACACACATGCTGAAAATAACATATTTTCTACACAAATTCCACACCTGAAACACGCCCTTGCTGTTTTATCTATATATATATATATTGTTTTGTTATTAGGTTTTACAAAATTCATAGATGCATCTTCTTATAGATAACACAGTGAGTTGCTCCTTCTGTATTCCTGAACCATAACTTTAGATGATATCATGGATCTTTCGATTGTTTTCTGTTCTGGTAGATGACTAGACACTCTTGGATTTTATTGGAATGACAACTTAAAATGAACTGTTCATACAGATAAATATCAAAGGAGTTTTGAAACTCGCATGTGGATGCAAAAATGCCTAATCCTGCTAAGCACTCCTCAATGGACTTTACTGCTCCTAGTTTACATTTTTTAAATGTGTCTTTCAAGAATTACTAATGGCCATCAGTATATTGCTTATCTTGACATGCCTTTGCCTCATTATATTGATCCTATGTGCCAAATGAGTGCTGAGCTTCTTCTGTTTCAGGAAAAGAATCAGACATTTGCTGTCTCCTTTGCCTAAATAATTGAAAAGTAACACTGTATGTTAGACTGTATTACATTTGTTGGCATCTTTTGCCATCAGGTAATCTTCAAAAGTTCTTAATCACTTTTTCCACTTCAACAGTGGTTTGCCTGATGTTGCTAGAAATGGAGGTGGTTGCATGGCAATTTTGACACCTTGCCCTAATGAAATAATTTGACACGTTTTTAAATATGCAGGTGCCCAACCTTGATCAATAAGTGTTTGTGTCATTTAGTTATGAATCTTATTATAAGAATGCCCTGGAGAAAAAATGAATACAACGCAGAACAAACCAGGAATATTTGGCAACATTAATTTGCGGAGAGATGCATGCAGAAGCGCTGCGCAGGACAATTTAAAGCCAAGCTTAAACTTCTGTCATATATTTTTCCACAAGGAGATGATGGATGGAGCTTTGAAACTCTTCAGACACTCACCCCAGTCACAGATCAGGGTTGAATCCATCATTGTTCTTTAGCTTACTTCTCCACCCCAGTTCAGACTCAGCTATATGCACATTAGTCTTGGGTCTGTGCCTCACGGGAACAGTCCAGCCTGAATTGCCAAGATGTTACCCCAAAACTGGTCCCAGGATGCTTGTTTCCGGTCCAGGAAAGACCTGGCTTGGCAGTTCGGGCTGGACTGTTCACATGGAGTTCCCATGCAACCACCCAAGGTTTCTCATTCTAAACACAATTAACAAAGTAAACAGGATTTAGCATAAGAAACTATGCCTTTTTGAAGTAAGCGCAAGGAAGGTTAAATGCTTTAATTTCTCCTTCCTTTTCTGATTTTGCATTTGTGCTGCACTGCACCACACCGCACACATACACAGTGGGAAAAGGCTTCAAGTTAGTCTAAGCATTGTATTTTGTGTTGAAAGGCTATCCTTCCAGTACAAACTATGCAAGCCTCACAGAGACTCCCTTACACCATGGGGCAAAGGTGTCTGAGTGGCGCACCGCAGCTTATTTTAGCGCTGACGCAAGGGAGAGGGGAGGAGAGTGCCTTGCGTTAGTAAATTGGGTGTTCTCCTCCTCTCTCTTTTAATGCAGCAAGGCACTTGCGACTGCTGCAGTGTGCTATGTGAATAATTGTTAAATCTCCCCCTGAGTTTTTAAGTTTGTAAAAGAAATCTAGTTAACATCGGGCCACTTTGACTAAGTAGCTTTTCCCGTATAAATTACTGCTGCATACCTGATAAATTACCTTACATGCACTGCCACAAAGAGTCCTTGAGCCCTTTTCAGAAAAACGACCCTGCATTAATCAATCAGAAACAGGGGATTACTAAATGTGAGATATTAAACAAGGTTTTCAGCTTCATGAAAGAGCTTCATACTTAATGTTTACTCATTCTGTAAAAATAGCTTTTCTCATGTGCAAGACAGTTTCACCACTGCCAATGAGACATTTTCTGTTCAGACACAAAGAAACATTCATCTCAATTCAGGAAAACCCCTCAATAGAGTCCATATGCAATGGTTGAGGTACTAAATGTCAATTTTTTTAAGGTTATGAAAGAATTATATACCAAACAAACCTATGTTGGAAAAATTACCTCTCCCAAGTAAAAGGCAGAGGCACCAAGTAATTTCTCTTCTTTGACACTAAGAGAACTCAAGTGCTAATTGCAAAACCAGGAGTAATGTACATGAAATTGACTACTTTGAGAAAATATATTTTTTGACATGTGTTAGCACTGGCACCCTTGGTGTAGCTTTCCCCTGTATTTGTGCCTCTGCCTTTTGTGTTTTTACTGTGTGTTGGACGTTGTTTTTGCTGGTCTAGATGCTTTGGGCACTTTGGCACTGCTGTTCAGTGCCAAAATGCAAGTGCTCCCTCTGTAAATTGTTGTTATGGGTTAGTGTTTCCATAATTTGCTTATTTGGTTTACTGTTAAGACCCTAGTACAGTGCACTGTTTGTGCCCAGGGCCTATAAACCAAATGCTGCTAGTGGAATTGCAGCACTGATTGTGCCACCCACACAGGCAGCCTTGCAAAAGGGATCTCAGGCCTGCCACTGCATGCAAGTGCACCCAATTGCCAGGCCCTAACCTTACCTTTTCTTACATAAGACACCCCTCCGGTAGGCCCAAGGTACCCCCGTGGGCAGGGTGCAGGGTATGTGAAAGATAGGACATGCCCCGATGTGTATGGCATGCCCTGATAGTGAACTACTACCCATTTTGTTTTTCACTATTGAAAGGCTATCTGTCCCATAGGATAGAATGAGAGCTCAAATATAATTTCCCATTGGGACAAGGTAGGAAGGTAAAATTTAGTATGAATGAAACTCAGAATATAAAGATGCACCTTTTTGTAAGGATCATTTTTACATTCTGTGTTTGAAAATACAAACAGAAACGTAGGTATTTTCTTGCTTAGCAACCTGTTTGCCTCTGGTACATTTGTGTATTGACTGTCTGTCTTGAAGTGACAGGGGCTGGGGATGTGCATTCAGTTCAGGCAGCCACTTGAGGGTGTGAGGTGTGTCCTACCTTTTAAGAGTGAGTCAGGGCTGGGCTGAATAGACCTGGGCTGCATTCAGAGTTGTGAGAGGTGATTTCTTTCACACCTGAATGGGCCTGGTAGGCCCTGTACTATGCTGTCTCCACCTCCTGCCAGGAAGCTGTATCGGAGAGGACAGAACTAGTTTTGGCTGGACAAATAGCTTCTCTGACACCAGAGAACAATGGGATTTGTGCTATAAAGGTGGGGCCCAGACCCCAGACCTTTAGATCACTTCTGGAATTCAAGAGGACCTTTGCCAAGGAGAAGAGTTGGAGAAACTGAAGGAGAAGTACAACCCCATTGCTGTGTGCTGTCTGGGGTTGGCCTGCAGTAGAAGGACAAGGACCTTGCTGTGTGATGTGTCCGCTACTTGTGGAAGATCTCCAAGGACTTGAATTACAGCTTGCCTCCTGTTCTGAAGTCTCAGGGACACACAGACTTCACCCCCAGCTCTCCAGAACTTCCTTGCTGGGAGATCTGATCTGCCAAGAGGTGCCTGTTGCTTTTCTGGATCTCTGGGGGTTGTTCCTGCTGTTGGGAGCTGGAAAGGTAATACAATGACGAGAAGCGTGAAGCATCCGCACCTGCTTTTAATGCATCGCTGAAGAAACCGACGCAGAGCCTGTCTGCGGCAGGAGAAATCGCTGCATGCCACATCAAGTGCACCGATCTACGAAGTCCGAGATCACCGCACCAATTCTGAAGCAGGCCCTCCCGTGCGGCTGAACTCACAAAAAAGAGAGAAGGACTAAAAGAAGACTACAAAGAGGACCAAGAATGCTATCCCTATTCTGGGTCCAATTTTCTTTTCCCTGCCCTGTTCGTTCGATAGAGAAAGTCAATTGAGGGAAAAACAAAGGGAAAATTCAAGAATTTTTTAATACTGCCCTCACCCACTATGTAGTGGCATGCTACATCATAGGGCCGCTGCAAATGTCCAGGTGCAGACCAATACACTGGACAGAGCTCTGTTTTTTTAGGGGGTGAGGAAGAAAAAGATAAGAAAAGATTGTGAGGGGGAAGTGCTCCCCAGAGAAAGGATCTCTAGTGCAGAAAAGAAAAGAATAAAACTGTCTAAGGAGACAGCACTATGATACCTTTATTCCTGAGTGTTAAAATTACTGTGATCTGGGGGTATACAGGAGGGGTAGATTGCCCCTAGAATCCCACTGCAATTACCAACATGTTTCAGCCTTCTGGTTTTGCCCTCATGGGTCAAAGGCCTTCTTCAGGGTGTAGATCCCTTGAATAATCTACGCCTGTTTCTGACGCATTGCTGAAGAAACCGACGCATAGCCTGCCCGCGGCAGTAGAAATCGCTGCATACCACATAGAGTCCAGGATCTATAAAGTCCAAGATCGCCGCACCAATTCCGACGCAGGCCCTGCAGTGCGGCTGCATACACCAAATCATCAAGGGACTGCGGCTAGAGAAATAAACGCAACACCGTTGCCGCATCGAGAACTGACACATCCCTTATCCTCGCACATTGCACCGTGCCACCAAGTCTACATCAATGCTGGGACCGCAGTAAAAAACTGATGCATTACCTACCAGCGCAGTAAGAAATCAACGCATCACCTCCACTGCTGTTCAGTAAGGAACCAATGCATCACCTCGCCTGGAATAAGGAACTGATGCATCATCTTCCCTGCACAGAAGGAACCGACATAGCCTCTTCCCTGCAGCTGTTTTTGCTTATGATTTTGATGCATCCAAGGTACTTTGTGTTGAAAGTGTTGCATCGATAGTTTGCTATGGACAGAACTGTGTCTACCTTTTTTTTTTAAACGTATTTTATTGTCAAATTGCACATATGTTGCAGGGCTCTGCACCCAAGAGACAACTGCAGTATCAAACATTACATCAGCCGGAAGCAATCAACTTTTTAAAAGAACAAGTAAGAGACACGACTATGCATATAAAGCAGAATTTTTCAAAAAGACCCCTAACCCCCAACTTACCCCGTCCCTTGCCCCCCCCAGAGTCGCACAGTGTCCAGTCCACAATCAGCCTTCATAGAGCAGAAAAATGTTAGCATATGTGCGCACGCCCCCCGAACCACCCCCCCACCCTGCACCAAAACAGCCCTATGCGTCCCATCATTTACTCCCCAGAAGGTCTTCTGCCACAACTGGAGGCTCCAGCCACAGGCCGCGGTACTCCGCCCAACGCTTCCATATTTTATAATGTTTACGTGGGCATCCCCTGGCAACAAAGATTGGCTGTTCCAACCCCATACAGAAGTCCAGACCATTTTTCCACACTGCCACAGATTGAGCCCATGGATCCTTCCAAGCCTTAGCTATATCCTGTTTTGCCAAGGTGAGGCTAAGTTGCATAAGATGTCTTTTATATACATTGCCCCCATCCCCTCCATGACGTGTATCAGGGCGAACTGTGGCATACGTGGGAGTCCCCACCCCAACGCCTCCGACACACAGGTTAAAAACCCCCCTCCAGAACCGGTCCAGGGATATGCAGTGCCAGACGTTATGTAGAAATGTGCCCTCCTCCCGGCCACACCGAAGACACTCTGGGGAGGCAATCAGTCCAGCCCGCCACAGTCGAACCCGGGTGGAGTAGGCCCTGTGCAAGTATTTAGATTGAATGAGGCAGAGACGCATCGCTACGGCCACACCCCGAGGGGCGGTCAGAGCCACCCTCCAATCCTCCGCCTCTCGCGTGCCCACATCCTCTTTCCATACCCCCGGAACCTCTGTAGCTTAGGGGAGCAATGAGTAACCAGGGACAGATAAATCTGGGATATGTTCTTTGACTCTAGATCCCCCATAAACACTTTTGCCTCCAAGGGGCTAAACTCAGGGAGAGACTCTAGTTCCTCTAGGCTGGGTGGCAGTGCATGACAGATTTGGAGGTATCGGTAGAGCTGGGACCGGGGCATGCCAAATTCCTCTTGTAACCCCTTCGATGCTCATGACGAGCTCAGCTCGTCATGAGGTACACCTCTCGTACACTATTGACGAGCTGAGCTCGTCATGAATAATGGGATTTACACATTCTTCAGCGCAGGAGGGGAAAACCATAAGCGTTGATGGTGGTAAATCCTGAAAGGACTTGAGTGTTGTGTCCCTTGTAACATCCCCCAGGGTCGAGATGCCTATAACATCCCATCCCCGGAAGCCCTGTAGGGCCGCGAGGTCGTATAGTCGCCCATTATGCCACAGAGGGGTTTCTCAGGTCAGGGTATTCCACCACCCCATGCGACGTAGTGCTTACCTCCATATTTGAAACACCACCCGTGGGACTGATGGCAGCGCGCCCGGTAACGGCGCAGAGTAAAGAATAGTGTGTAGTGTGTGAGACCCCATAAGATAACGCTCCAATGCATATGCCGGGTCCTCCCTGTCACCATACCACCACTCATTAAGGACCAATAGGTGCGAGGCCTGGTAGTATGAAAAAATATCCGAGGTAGCAAGTCCTCTGCAGTAGGTGGAAAGAAAGCATGTGCGCAGCGCTACACGCACAGCTCCCCCCTCCCACAAGAACTGTCCAAGCACAGAGTTCACCAGCTGGAACCATTTGGGCGGGATCGGGTAAGGGTTATTCTGTAGCTGGTAAGGCAACCGAGGAAGCGCTACCATCTTAAAGATTGCTGACCTATCATAGAGTGTCAGAGGCATGCGCGGCCAAGTCCTAATCTCTGCACGGACTCGCTCCTGCACCGGCACCTTGCTCTGGAGATGGCTGGCACCTCCGAGATGAACACCCCCAGAGAATTGAGGCCCCCCACTGCCACCTGAAGCTTAGACACCCAATTGCCTACCTTTGTCCAATCCCCCAGAACCCACAGCGTGGATTTGAGGGGGTTCATATACAACCTGTCCAGATCCGTAAGGAAAAAAAAGGACAATGTCTGCATATAAAGCAATCCTGTCGGACAACCCTGGCGCCCACTCAAAGCCTCTAAACTGTGCATCTATGCGCACACACGCCGCCAATGGCTCCATAGCCAGGGAGAATAAATACGGTGAGAGGGGGCACCCCTGCAGGTCCCGCGTCTGATAGAGAAACTGGAAGAGACCGCCCCAGCCACCTGAATCGATGCTGTCAGGTCTGTATATAGGAGTGTCAAGTATGACATGAAATGGGGGCCAAGATTTAGCTGGGGCAGCAGTGTGAACAAATAGACCCAGCTCAAAGAGTTGAATGCCCTGTCTATGTCCACCCCCGTCGCTGTCCTGACCCTCTGCCAAGGCTCCAATTGCTGAGGAAATATCCTGACAGCCAGGGGGTACCACACCTCCCTCCCCTGTCCTGCTGCCAGCCACACTGCCAAGTCACCAAGCTGTAGATTCAAAGGCCACCTCTGGCCCAGCCCCTGCAGTTCAGCTGGAGCCCTCCACAGTTATCTGTAGGGGCAACCTCAGAGCCAGGGCCAATTTCACTGCCTGCAGGACCCTCCTGCAGTGCACGCACGGTCTGACTGACCGCCGATGCAATTGTGCGTGTGGACCTTGGCCGGGCCCCTACTCATGCCCCAGGCTGCACAAAACCACTGTCCACTATCGAAACCCCCAAGCTCTGGGGCCTCGCAGTCCGCCTGGCCACCAATGCAGCAGACCCCCGAAGGGGGAAGGGGAGGAAGAGAATTCAAGTGGGAGAAGGGGGACAGGGAGGATGGTAGGCCTCACTGTGCGGTTGTGCTGCCGATCTCCACCACAGCACCACTCAAGAAGGGGGAAGAGCAACCAGGCAATCGCCAGCGCCCGCATCCCAGATGACGGGGGAGGGACTGAGGCACACACTATATACTCAAGGCACTACCCCCACGGCCCGACTATGCCGCCGACACCCCTCCATGCAGTCAAGAGAGGGGGCCCCCCTTACGCCACCGGCAGCCCCACACGGTCCGACTGACCGCCGATGCAAGAGCTGTAACGCAGTCTTGTGGAACAAGAGCTGATGCCCGGCCGCCACTCTACTTTCCCCGCGGTCCGACTGTACCACCGAGCCTCAATACAGCACTGGGATGATGAACACGCCGCAGGTAGCAAGCCCGCAGCCCCAGCCGACAAGCATCACTCACACCGACCGACCTCCCACCCAGGAAGACCTGGTCGCAGGCTGTATCGCTGGTCTCACCTACGCTGTCCAATCCGACCGCCAGGTCTCCACCTGCGAATGCACCCTGTTCTCTCTGCGGGGCAATGTTCAGCGCGGTCTTCGCCTGCTGCAGCAACCGGGACCCTCGGATCCAGTCCACACGCCTGCAGGCGGGCACGGGCCGCCGTGCCCCCACCAGCCGCCTCCAGATGCCTGCTATGTGATCCCCCGGCTCCACCAGCGTCACTCAGGCCTCCACCCAGTCGAGGGTCGAGTAGGCCACCAGAGAATGTCGCAGGTCCGCCAAAACCCCTCAGGGCAAAGAGAGGGGCAATGCACCACACCTGCACAGGCTGATCCGACCGTCAGGACTCCACTTGCAACAGCGTCCCAGCTCTCTCTGCGGTAGGGTGACCAACTGACATGGGTGCAAATTCAGGATGGTGAGTGTAAAAATTCAGGACAAAGGGTCAAAATTCAGGACATAAATTCAGGACAGAAGGTCAATATTTAGGACAAAACTTCAGGACAAAAGGTAAGTTTTACAGACACATCAGTGGAGGTCGCGCATTAGAATATAATTAAGCTCATCCATATCCAAAAATATTCAATCATTTGCAAACCTATCCATCACGTATCCTTCTATCCATCATTTCACTCATCCATCTCTCCATCCACCCTTTCACTCATCCATCCATTATCCATCCATCCATTCACTCATCCACCGCACGCTACACAAATTGCTCATAACATAACATCCAGCCTTTTATCCTTTCACCCATCCAGCCATCCTTTCACTCACTCATCCATCCACCCAGTCACTCATCCTTCCACCCATTCACCCTTTCAGTCATCAATCCATCGTCCCTTTCTCTCTCCATCAACCCTTTCACTTAGCCATCCTTCCTTCCACCATCCATCTACTCATCCACTCATGAATCCATCCATTGACCCTATCCGTCATCCATCCACCCTTTCACACCTTCACACATCTATCCATCCATTTGTCCATCTACCCTCCCTTTCACTCCCTCATCCATCCTTACATCCACCGCTCACTCATCTGTCCAGCCATTCACCCTTGTACTAATCAATTTATCAATCTATCCATCATTTCACTCATCCATCCACCCATTAACTCACCCATCACCCACCCGTTTACTCATCCATCCACCCTTTTACTCATCGATCTACCCTTCCACTCATACATACATCTTTTTACCGTTTCTCTAATCCGTCCTTCCACTCAGCCATACATCCTTTCTCTCATTATCCATCCATTCACCCTTTCATTCATCCATTAACCCTTTCACTAATCTATCCAGCCATCCACCCATCCCTTCATTTACTCACTCGCACACCTTTTCATATTCATTATGAGCAGAGCCTTTGTCTGCAGAATTGCAGACAGAAGAGGCCCATCAAGAATGCAACCCATGTTGTAGTTCCTAAAGCAATGGGTGGGGGTTGGGTTCCCTATGCCCCTGAACATAGGAAATCTGAAAACATGAAATTCATGGGTCATGCATGATGCACAGTGACAGGCCCTGAGGTGACTCTGAGTGTTGTTTCCAGGGCTTTAAGTGGGATGAAAATACCGGGGGGTTCCTCCAGAGTGGGTGTTCGATGGAATTAAGGGTGTGGCTTAATACACAAAAGCTAAAAATCTGTGCTTACTATAGTGTGCTGCCTGACTGGAATTTTGCCTCTTCTGTCATTGTATTCAGATATATAACAACAAGTAATGTTACACCTGCAACAAGCCAGAACTATTGGCTTTGTCACTGGTTGTTAGTTTGCATAAAATAAAAAAGTAGCAATCTGGCTTCCTTGAATATAATATTGAAAATGTATCAGTTCTAAAATGACGAGACTGTGAAAGAACTCTAGCCTCTTCTTTTTAACTTCTTTCACCAGCTCCTTTTGTTGAGCTGGATTCTCATGTAGCAACATTGGCGTTTTTGCACATTTCTTCTGTCTGACAGAATGCCCTGCCCTAGACAGAGCCTGGGGGATCCACGTGCTTTACCAGCCTAGACTGGACCATTGTCATTCTGTATGTGACAATCAGCCAGCATACAGAATGACAATGGGCAGGTGGGGCTGCTTTTGTACTTCGAGGATTTGCCAGAATAACACGATCTTTAAACCTGAATTAATTTTTTTATTTCATTGAGTGTGTGTGTTGCTTTTTTGCGTTCGTAACTGCATATTAAATAAAGTCCTTAAAGAAGAGTTTGTTCTTCTCAGCCACCTCTTTGACCCTGCCACCCCTCCAAATGACCCCATAGCACGATTTGTATATTTTACACTTCAATGAAAACCGCCTGGAATTGTGCCAATAAAGAATGCCACACTTCCAGGCCGTCTTCATTTACACTTCTTTGCTAAGGCATTTGCATCCCCTTGGGAATGCAGTCACAGACCCCCAGAGGGGCGTGCCTCACTGTATGAAGATCTCTGGCAGGATGAAGCCCAGCAAATGCTGTATCTATACAGAGGGTCCCATTATCATTCTGTGTTTGATAATCAGGCAGACAACAGAATGATAATGGCTGATAGCAATCTGTGCAAAGAGGGGCTGCTGCAGGCCTATCAGTTCACAGCAGGCCGAGCTGCCGCCCTGCTGTGAGAGTTAGAGAACTCTCAGGCTGCTTGCAGGGGGACAGCGTGCACCAACGCCAGAATTACGGACAAAAGGCGTCCGTGAAAGACTTCCTGGCGGACAACAGACAAGAGGCCCAAATAACGGGCAGTCCGTGAACTTTACGGACGGTTGGTCACCCTACTCTGCGGAGCAGCACTCAACGTGATCCTAGCCCTCAACTCCTACCAGGGTCCTCGGATCTGGTCCACATGATCACCAGCCACCTCCGGGCGTCTGCAGCATGATCCCCTGCCTCCACCTGTGTCCGTCAGGTCTCACCCTGTCAAGGGTCAACTAAGCCGCCAAAGCTTGTTGCGGGCCCACCAAAATGCCACAGGACAAAGAGTGGGGCAATGCAGCTCTACGGGCCGATACTAAGGAATCTCAAAAGTCGGGAGAGCCAGGATATTCAACGGATGTATGCTGGGCTGGACGGAGCTTTCTTAGCACACGTCCGCCGTGTTGGTCGCTAAGCCACCCCCCCCCCCCCCCTGTTTCTACCTTTTTTAAGTCATATTTTGATAGCTCTATTGTGGATTTTTGTCGTTTTAGTCTTGTTTGCTTTAGATAAAGATTACTTATTTTTCTAAACTGGTGTGGTGTCCATTTGTAGTGTTTTCACTGTCTTACTGTATGTGTGCACAAATACTTTACACCCTGCCTCTGAGACAAGCCTGTCTGCTCGTGCCAAGCTACCAAGGGGGTGAGCAGGGGTTATTTTAGAAGTGTATACCCCTTACCCTGACTAGGAAGACTGGTCCCTACTTGGACAACAGTGCAAACCATTGCTAACTAGAGACCCCCATTTCTAACAACATGTAAAACCCAGCTGCATCACTGACCAGGTGATTGTCTTTACTTCTCCATAACAGGGCTGTGAGGCCCATGTATGAAACTCAGCAGGTTCCCTATTCATAGAACATATGCCCCTTAAATGAAATTACAAACATATATCCTGATGTGGACTGGATGTCTCACTGTCTATAAACAGGGTATATAAATAATTCTAAAGCTTACATCTAACAATTTTAGCGTTCAAAATGTGTCCCCTTCATGAGAAGATACAATGGCATTAGTCAGTCGTAGTTGGAATGCAAAAATTCCACACAAAGATGTGTGCTGCAAAGAAAACCTTCACAGAATAAGGGGCATATGTTTATAGAAGTGGCGGAGTGAGGCGTTAGCTGTTATGGATTAATGCCTCACTCCAGCACTTCAGAAACGCAAGGCTGCACCATATTTACAAGAATATGGTGCCGCCTTGCATTTCCCCCTACGCTGGTCCTACACTTAGTAACCTAGGGCCAACACAGGCACCCTTGCACCATAGTGCAAGGGTGTCTGCGTGCAGGGGAAGATTGTTTATGTGCAGAAACCTGTCCCTCCCTGCATATAAACAATCTTTAAATGCCGTTTTGTCACTTCTATGTGTGCTGCTTAATGCAGCACACATGGAAGTTACAAAATGTCATTTTTAAAAAAAAGATTATTTATGTGAAGGAAGGGGCACCATCCTGCACATAAAGAATCCAAGGTGTTTTGCTTTTTCCATGTGTGTTGTACAAGGCAGCACACATGGAAAAATCAAAAATAGGAGAAATAAAGCATTTCTCCTCGTTTCGCCAAGTTAAGACTAGGGGTGGGCGGAAGTCGCGGAAGGGATTTACGCGGAGACGCACAGAGATTAAACCAATCTCCGTGCCTCTCCGCATATATCCGTTAGGCGACGCCCGCTTCCCGCCCGCAATATTAAATGACTTTAAGCCTAAAATGAGATTTAAATAAGAACTTACCTTATCTCAAGGTCATCTTCCTTGTCCAGCTAGCCGTCTTCTTGGAACTGCGCATGCACAGTCACTTGGATCTTAAAAGGTAGGTCAAGAAATGAGCACAATACATATTTTATGTTGCTCTTCAGTACTATTATTCATCAGTCAGTGTCAGAAATAGGGTTATTCATTTTGTAGGGGTTGACACCTACAAACTTAATAAGCATACTCTAGTTAGCTCAACTCATAGTTTTGGGAGAATCTATTCTCAATGCTCAACCCCTGGTACCTATGGCACATGCAGCTGCCAACCTCTGCGAAGTGTGGGTTAAGTTCAAGCATGAACAACAATGTTAAAGTAAAGAGCACAATACAATAACATTCCTAAACTGTGTTAGAAAAATAGAGCAAAAATCTAATGAGCATAAACACATTGAGGGCTAGATGTAGGTAACTTCTATTTACCGACTCATAAATACCGAATTTTACCGATTCGGTATTTATGAATCGGTAAATATGAAGCAGGGAGATGTAGGTATATTTTAATCTGGAATTACCGAATCGGTAACTTTCGGTATTTACCGATTTGGTTAATACCGAATCGGTATTGCCCATTGATTCCTATGGGCCTTGAAGCCCATAGGAATCATTGGGCAATACCGATTCGGTATTTACCGAATCGGTAAATACCGAATTCCACAAGGGTGCAGGGGGTGTCACTTTGACACCCTCTAGCACGCCAAATACAGGCATGTGTGACATGTGGCACACATACAAGCCCTAAGGGCATGTCTGTGTGTCACATGGCACAGGTGTGCATGCACAGATGTGCATGCACTTTTTATGTAAAGCACCAGAATTCGGTATTTTACCACCCAATTGGATTGGGTGGTACAATACCAATTCTTAAGGGCCTGTGACACTCTTAGGAGTGTCACCTACATGTGGACTTACCGAATCGGTAAAATTACTGATTCGGTATTTTACAGAATCGGTAAATTTACTGAATCGGTAAATTTACAGATTCTGTAAAATGATGGCCCCTACATGCCAAATCCTAAATACCGGTCGGTAACGGCCGAAATCGGCCGTTACCGACTGGTATTTTCTCTCCTACATCTGGCCCCAAATGTGTTAAAATACAGTAAAAGGAACTGAAGTGGACATATGACATTTTAAACTTTTAATGCAAAAAAAGAGAAAAAGAGAGAGCCATTGAGAAACAATAGCTTGTAGCTGAGAGAGCTAGATGCAATTTCAGCCTGACTCCGAATGAGTGGGGATCAGATCCATCAAGTAGTTTATCCAGGCCAAAGTTTTACCTTTAGAATTACGGCCAGATCTAGATGTCCGAAAGTTAAAACTCTGTCCAATAGGGTGGCAGAGGACATTACTCAGCTGTGGCCAGCATGGTTTGGAAGTAGGGGGATGGGACTGGAGGGGGAGGGAACGTGAGTTAGGGGGCAGGGCATGGGAGGAGGGGAGGACACGGAAGAAGCAGCTATAACTTTTTTTATAAAAAAATGTACCTTCTCGCCGCTTCCTCGCCGCATCTCTCCTCAGTAGTCCTCCCTTGTTAGGCCACAGGAAGCACACTCAGGCTCCCAGTAAGCCAATCAGTATGCCGCCTTAGCAGCATTGTGATTGGTCTGAGTGCTGTGTTTTGGTGCTCAGATGCTGACTGGAGGCGTAGGCATGTTCTCCACGTAGGCTGGAATGCAGCCTGCAGAGAGAACATCTGAAGTGGGCAAGACTGTTTTGGGCAGTCCGGGACAGCGGCCCAAGCAGTTATTGAGCCCTTTAGGAGAATGCTACCACTCCTCCCCTGCACCCGCCCACTCACGCAAAGCTATGGGTTGAAGTCAGAGAAATAAAATGATAATAATGCAAGTTATCATTTAATTTTCTCTATGTTTCACTGCAAAAAAGCAGTGGGGCGAAGCTCCTCCATCTTAGAGGAGGAGCCGCAACTGACATTACGTCTGCCACTCTGACAGACAACGTACATCAAATGAAGAGATTACTGCTGGCACAGCAGTATTACCTCATGGCAATTCCTGACATAGTACATAAATGTCGTATGATCGCTGTTGCTTTTGACTACCATCTACCAAACTTTTTTTTTATCTTTATTTTCCAATTTTATTATACAATAAGAAATAAACACCATCGGTGTGGTACATTGTCAGGCATTTCCTCAACTAGCAATGATACACAATAATATGGAAACCACGATATTAGGCAACATAAAGTAGAAACTAGTCCAAGTAATAACGCCATTTATCATACTTCACGCCCCTGGCTCGTCCTATCCGAGACATACCAACATGTCAAGGTGTCATGCAACGTAATAATTACACAATCCCCAACCGTTCCAGCCAATGTGCATATCATAAAGATGAGTTTAGATCACATTAAATGACTGGAATCACATGTCAGAATTACCGCCCATCAACCTACTCCTTCCGGCACTATGCCACTCTCAATCTGTGCAGCCGTGTCCCCAAACCTCTCTGCAATATACTCCCTATATGGGCCCCATCTATCTTTGGGGTGCGATGAGCTCGGCATAAGAAAAGAGTAAATTTCGCATTTTACATTACAATATGCCAGATTGCGCAGCCATGCCTGTAATGTGGGAACAGTTCTCTTGCCCCATACGAGCGCCATCTCCCGTTTAGCCAACAGTAACCCTAGTGCCGCAAATCTCCTGATCTTCTTGGAAAAGTTGACCGGATATCCCATGAGAGTGATTTCTGGAGTGGGGGTCAGCTACAGTGAAGTCATTTCACCCAATGTATTACAGAAGGGGGTTAAACCCATGCAGTCACGGGGACCTGGGCGTTGTGTGGTAAATGTATAGGAAGGGTCCCCGTGAGGAGAGCGTGTAGACGCTCTCCTCACGGGGACCCTTCCTATACATTTATTTCACCCAATGTAGCATGTACCTGCTCCCAATAGGATTGTAGTTTAGGACAAGTCGATGTAGGATGGGCAAAGTCCGCTTGAGGGGCATTACATTTCAAACAATGATGTTGCCGAGAAGGGTCTATTTTGTGCGACCAGGCTGGAGTGTGGTATAACCTGCGGATGAAGTTAAAATGAATAAGTTTGTGCCTGCTGTTGAGGGATACTTCTTTCGCATTGATCATCCGATATGGGCCGGCCTAGATCACGTTCCAAGCGGTGCGTACTTTAACATCACTGAGTGGACGAACACTAACGCATGATCTGTACAATTTAGAAAGGAGATGGGTGCCCATCTCACTCTCAATTATCAGTGTTAATGGGGCAACAGGGTCCTGCGCAACTGGATATGAAGGAAGTGCAGCCCGTAATGTAGAGTTCATGCGCCACATTATAAAGGCATCCATGAAATAGCTGTCTTGAAACCGGGCGTCATCGGACATAGAGAGGACGTGATCATTTGGGAATAGATCGCTTACCTTCCGGATATCAAATTTGGCCAACGTTCGTTGTACTAGCATTTCTCCTGTAATGGGGAGCCATAAAGGATTTGGGAGCGGCAAAGCTGGTGAGTACAGTAGGTCTAGCCCCAGAAGTCTCTGTAGCTTCTCCCATGCCCAACTAGTGGTGGACACTGTCTGTATGTTGAGTGGGTCCCTGGGATACCCTTGGGAAGCACTGTGGACAACTTCCGAGGGAGCACTAAGTCTGCCTCTGGTCTTAGGAAAGGAACCCGGGCGTCCGGGTGATACCAAGCATATGCATAGCTGCACTATGCAGCAAGATAATATAAATATAAATCGGGAACACCGAAACCTCCCCTTTCATACAGGAGAGTCAAATTCTGCCAGTTAACCCGAGGGCGCTTACCACCACAGACCCATCTGAGAAGATGTTGCCGTAACTGCAAAAAAAAAGACTGAGTTAGGGGAATGGGAATATTATTAAAAAGGTATAAATATTTAGGAAGCACTATCCTTTTGAGAATGGCAATCCTACCCGCCATGGACAGTGGAAGACGAAGCCATCTGTCTACCGTTGTCTCTAAGGAGCTTACGGCTCATCCATAATTTAAGCTAATTATATTGGACGTGTCCAGATGTACATGGATGCCGAGATATTTAACTGAGTCATGGTATCATTCAAGAGGATACTCACACTTCCACGGGGTGGTGCTGCGCATCAATGGAAACATTACAGACTTGTGCCAATTCATGCCAAGTCCCGAGAAACTGCCAAATCTTAAGATTTATCAAATGATTGGTTCCAAGTTAGTCTGTGGGTGTCGCACCTACAGAACAGTATCATCCGCATAAAGTGATACCAACAATAGTCCTGTATTAACACTCAGATGTGTTCCTTTTGATAATCTTGGCAATGCTGAAAGTATTCTTCCAGTAGGAGAAGGAGAAATATTTTAATAATACCTTTTAAAAAAAATATATTTTTATTGAGTTTTTATCCCATTTTATGCAAGGAGAGCAGAGCAGAAACAACAGCTATTACATGAGAAGATAACATAATACAATGCAGGAACAAGAAATTACATACAAATACCAAAAAAGGGAAAAAAAACAAAGAAATGACCAGACATTTTCCCTTATATCCAGTTCGTAACCGGCCCCAGATCTTCATACCAGTAGACCTCTTTTTTGGCCCTTAGTCCTATATACAGCCACTTCCAGATTATAGATAGCTAAAAGGCGAGCGTGCCATGTATCAAATGAAGGGGGAACAGGGCTAATCCAATCATGCGTGATGCATGCACGCACTAAGGCCATACAAATGAACAGAAAACATTTCCTAGATTCAGATAGTGTATCTGAGGTTATACCTATCAAAACCAATTCCCCCGTTATGATAACCGATGTCCCCAATAATACACCCAAAAATTGTTCAATAGAAGAAAATAAATCAGTCAATTTCGGACAAAGAAAAAACATATGGAGTGCATCGGCGGCAGGTTCCCCACATCTGCTACATGTGGTCCCAACCAGTGTTCCCCATTTGGATATCTTGCCATGCTTATAGTAAAGATCATATAAAGCCATAAAATGTTGTGAACGCAACCTTCCTGTCATCAAAATTCTATTTGCTAAGCTGATGGGTTCCTCCATGTTATTTATGTTACTACCTAACTTTATTGACCATTTATTTTGAAATGCCTCTAAATCATCAGGAAATGAAAAAATAAGAAATGTATAATATTGTCCTATCGGTGTTTTCCTAAACATGCAACAATAAGAGGAATTCTCCTCAATTGAAATTCCCCCTGGGGACCTAAAGCATTAATATAACTGTGAATCTGTAAAAATTCAAAACAATCACCTTTTGATAAGCTACATTTATTCTGCAGCTCAGCAAAAGAAACAAGGCATCCGTCAAGCAGTACATCCCCCAGGTCCTGGATTCCATTCAAACGCCATCTATTAATTACAGAGTCACGAAAAATTGACGGGAGGATATCTGGTGCTGCAAAGGGTGTATAAGCAGTAATCTTTGAAATACCAAGCTGTCGCTTGATAAGTCTCCATGCCACATAGAGTGATTTCAATATCTTAAATTTGTTTTTGTTTTTAAATAGCTGGGTTCTATCACTTTGAGTAAGCAGCCTCGACATTCCTAAGTACAAATTCATAGATGGAAGGAAAATGGCTCGGTAAAATTCGTGCCCTATCATCAATCACCAATGTATTAATAAACTGCAGACTGACGCCAAATAATAAAACAGAAAATGCGGTATACCCCAGCCACCCAGACCTTAAGGCAATATCATCTTTTGATATGCCCGTCTCTGGCGCCTGTAGCCCCATAGAAGTCTTGCTGACATCCTTTTTAGCTGCTTAAAGCAGCCAGGAGGGAACTCAAGCGGTATAGTACGGAACATATATAGAAACTTGGGTAGTACCAAAAATGTTAAAACATTGGCACGACCATAGAGAAATAAATGAAGATGGTCTATTTTCTCCAACATTGAGTTGACTTCTTTCAGAACCGTATTTATATTTAAATCAGGAATAGTAGAAAGTGGCAATTCAATTTTAATACCTAAGTATGTGACTTCTGTAACAGTTCTGATATGAGCCGGGGGTCCTGGCCAACATAAAATATTTGGGTCTTAGAAATGTTCCATTTGTACCCTGAAAAGGATCCAAACTGGGTTGCTAAATCCTCTATTGTTCGTATTGCCCTCTGAATATCTGTGGTTACTACAACTATATCATCCGCATAAGCGAGAGCCCTGTAGTTCATACGAGAGACTTGAACTGGCTTAATATTCTCAGCATAATTTAGCTTATTTTAAAATATATCAATATATAGGGCAAATAGTAACGGGGAACACGGACACCCTTGCCGTGTTCGACGAGAAATAAAAAAGGAAGCATATTCCTGTCCGGCCAGCTTAACAGAGGCTGTTGGAAAGACAATGGGCCATATGCATCAAGCAAATTCGCATTCGCAAAGGCCGAAATTCGCAGAATTTCGGCCTTTGCGAATGCAAATTTGCTAAATGGAATGTATTGAGAAAAATTTGGTGCAAAATAAGGAATTGCAAAATTTGCGATTGCTTATGTTGCATTTGCATTTAAGGAATCGCAAATTTTGCGATTCCTTAAATGCAATGTATGTAGCAAAAAAAATTTGCAAAATGCCCTTAAGGAATCCCAAACTACCACCAATTTCTAGTTGGTGGCAAGTTGCGAATTCCTTGAAAAATGCACATTTTTGCATTTTTCATAGTGCCATGTGACGCACATACATTCCCTTAGGGCATATATGTGTGCCACATGTGCACCCATGCATATTTTAGGGGTGCAACAGGGTGTCCTTTGGACACCCCTGCACCCTTGAAATTATTCTCAATTTGCGATTAGCAAATTGCGTATCGCATATTGAGAATAACTTCCCATTCATTTCTATGGGCCTCCTAGCCCATATAAATGAATGGGAATGTATTCCTTAATAGCGATTCGCAATTTGCTAATCGCAATTAAGGAATTTTAAGGAATCGCAAAAAAAAATTTGATTTTGAACATACATACCCATTAGTGATTTCTTAAAAAACGCTATTTTAGAATCGCAAATGGATATCTTGATACATATGGCCAATAGAGAGCCTTCAGAGCAGAAATCATCTTTGGGCCAAAACCCTTCTGATAAAGCTGGTCCCACAAATATGGCCAAGCTACCTTGTTGAATGCCTTTTTGGCATCCAACAGGGTAATTCCAGTTGCCTGAGCCCAATGCACAAGAGCGATAAGGCGGCGGACATGATCAGTGGTATCGCGATTTGGGATAAATCCATGTTGGAATTGAGAGACGATAAATGGAATTAAACCTGAAATCCGAGAGGCTAGAATCTTTGAATAAATCTTGCTATCAGCATTGATTACAGATATAGGTCTATAAGAGGCAGGCAAGGAAGGTGATTTATCTTTTTTGAGAAAGGCCATAATCGTTGAGTGACGCCAAGATTCCGGTGCGGTGCCCTTCTGCGCTTCTAAAAAAGTTAACATCAAATCTTCCTTCAAGAGGTGCCGAAACAACCTGAAGAATTCTAACGGGATGCCATCCGGGCCCACAGCCTTACCTAATGGAGTTTGTAGCTGAACCTACGGAAAGCAATACTGTAGAAAAGTAGGATCTGCTTTCATGGTTACCCCCACTTTTTGCTGGTGTCATATTGTTTGTCTGAATAGTCTTAATGGGGTCTTGCCAGTCAGGACCCCAGTCACTGTGCTTCCTGCCTAAATTGGCTAAGGTGAGTATCTTGGTACATTCCTAATTTGCTGTTGTGTACCCTATTACGTCCTTAGTATATGGTACTAAGGTACCTAGGGCCTAGGTACACCAGGTGCCCCCCATGGCTGTGGCATATGTTATACCACCCTTAAGGGACCCTCCAAACTCTGATGACAGGCCTACCATTGCAGCCTGTCTGAGTTGGTGCATGCACATCTCACGAAAGATATGTGTCCTTATATTTACCAACACTGCACTTGAAACCTGCAAGTAAACGCTCTAGGAGGCCTTTCAGTCCTAAACGCAGGGTGCTCGGTTTTGAGTGTGAGGGTGCCCCTGCATGAGCATAACATCCCTACAAACCCAGATTCTATTCTCCTGGCTTTGTGAGTGAAACAGCAGTTATGATATATAGGTGACACGCTCCATTACGCAATGACCATCTCTAAACTGGCTGGAACGAACCTGGGCATGTTTGGTATCAAATATGTTGGAATCATAGCCTAACACCATATCCCATGTTGGAGGTATGATTCCATCCACAGTAGAGCACTCCGGGAAGCCCTCCATGCTCCCAAACCTATCTTACAGAGCCTGACAGCAACCGAGGGCTGCTGCCGACTACAGACATGATTCTGCCTTCCTGCTGCTGGGCCAAGCCCGAGCAGAGGAAGGTAGGACAATAGGTTTCCTGTCACAGGGAGGTGTGCCACCTCCCAGACAGGACTTAGTGTATTGCACCAGGGAGGGGGCACTTTCCATTGCCACATAGTCTGCTAGAAGGGTACATTTGATGCCCTCCTTGCATACTCCAGTTCAAACTAAATCAGGGAGCTGTTGGCTTCCCGCTCTGGCACAAAACTGGACAAAGGACATGGGAGTATCCCCCTTACTGTCTGATACCTTCTCTGGGAGGGACCCCCAAATCATCCTAACCCTCACCTTAGGGTACTTAAGGGCTTACCTGTTGGTGGGTCAAAAGATTAATTGTGGGATTCGATTCAGATCCAACTCCACATCTACTTCGACCATCTGGGTACTCTGGACTCTGTTGCACCTTGCTCTGGGCACCAAGACCGCATCTGGGAAAATCCCTGCTGCTCCTGGCCTCCTCGTCCTGCAAGTTCACTGCAACGTCCATGCCAGTTCTCTGGACATGTCCTCCCATGGCTTGTGGACATCAAAGAAAACAGAAGGAATCTCCCTTGGAGTGAATGAGTAACTCCACTGTGTCCGAAGGCACAACAACACAGATGAGAGTTTTGCCGATCCTGGGCTCCCACGGACTCCACAAGGCTCAGCAACACAGGTAGTGGTTCTGTTCTCCCTTGAGGCCGGAGCTGCCCTCTCATCAGGCTGAGGCCAGTATCCCTTGACGGGGTCTGTACAACCGAACCCCTGTGCACCGCTTCATTGCATCGCTTCACCTCACGGCAGCCACATCAGTTGTCCCGACCGACTTGTGCCAGCAGACTCGGATGCAGCAAAAGGTTTGATCAAAGAGTCTGTCCCCGCTATAACTGATCAGCGCTGATGCAGTGGGTTGGAATGGATGAACCCCGTCGTCTTCAGCATCATGGTTGCTCGGGAAAAGCTACCGACCTGGTACAACAATGCTTGGAGCTTCTCATTATCTTTTTACCAGCATCCTTGAACTAGAGTGGCCTTTGTCTCCCGTGCCTCCTGGTCACCCCTGGGTGGCATAGACTTTGTCCCCTCTGCTTTCAGGTACTCTTCGACTCGAATTCACATGTGGGTTCCAACCAACTCTTCTTTTTATCCTCCAGTGGTTAGACTGCAACTGCTACGTACCCTTTGAGTAGTACTGAGTACCCCATTGTCGACCCTCTTTGCACACGACCATCATGGGTTCCTAGACTCTCACTTGGGGTGGTTTTATTGGTCCCTAACTCTTCTAAGTTTTCTGTGTAGTCTTGACTAAGGTTGTGGTTCATATCCCACTATTTTGATATATGGCCAAGTCTCCCCCTGGGGACAACTGTATATTTGTGCTACTTGCTGTCCAAAGTATAGTGTGCATTGTGGTTATATCCCCGGGTAGGAAACATTACAATGTGTTAGTGAGTGATTGTAATAAATATAAGTTTTTTGTAGTAAACTGTGTGTTTTTTTTAAATGTAGTCTATACTAAAGGATTAGATACTACTGAACCAAGCTGCTTTGCACTTCTCCTAGATTAAGCCTGAAGGCTGCTCTCCACAGATACCACTTAGAGAGCTCTCTATGGTCATCTAAACCCCTAAAATCATCATAAGAGTCATCGGGGTTAGTGCTGGGTGCTACACTTACATAAGTGAGCACCATATACTGATCTAGATTCTCACAAATACGTTTTAGACCTTCAGTCATTGTTCTGAAAATTAATCTATCACTTTTGATATATTTGGCACACTGCCTTCTAAGATTACAAGGTACACTGTAAGGGTAATTTAATAATCTATAAAAGTTTTCTTACAAGGCAAAATCACTTTTCTTGCCATGTATCTACAGCTAAGCCAGAGCACAGTGGTACTTGTGGCAGACATACACATTTGCCATGTATGTGGGAATTGATAATACACACTAGAGGCCACATATGACATTTAACTGCTATGCCATTGGTTCATTGTCTGCACCACCTACAATGGAATTTCAGGAAGATAAATAGGCAAGTTGGGTAAAAACTATTTCACCAGTTTCAGGTTAGGGCCATAGCACACATACAATGGCCTGAAATAGCAGTGTCACAGGGAAAAGAGTCCCATTACCAGCAGTCATAGGGTCCAATAAAAGGTGTACATGTGAAGAGCATGGTCTGAGCATGTTATGTATCAAAACAAAAGAGAGAGGTGGACTAGGAGCACGATGAAGGTCCAGTACCCATATTCCTAAAGGGGATCAGTGAGTCTAATCACAAGGGTTGGGTACTTGTTCCTATCGAAAAGAGAAGACATTAAAATGCTAATCAGAGACTGGTTGGCTGAGGAATAATTGGAGGGGATCTTTCAAATTTGGAAGTGAGGCCCTCACACACCCATAAGGGTGTCATTCTTCATCATCTGGCTTTTTGCTCCTCGTGGGGCCGGTGCCTTAATGTCTTACGGGCCCCACGAGAGGGCTCTTTAGCAGGGGTCTTTTTAAAGAACAAGCTGTGATGGTGTGTTCTGGTGTGTGGAGCCATGTAGTGTGAGTTTAAAATTACCTGAAGGGTATCCTAAAGAGAGTTTATTAGGGTATCCCTTGGGTAAATTAAAAAGGTAAATACAAAATTAGCAGTCAGTGTCAGTTAGGGAAGCACAACTGTCTTGTGACTAAAGCATCACCACAGTCTGGGGGATGCTAGGCTAGGTCGATATGTGTGATGCCCTGGTGGGCAGAGTGGATCTGTGGTGTTTCTTCAGGATCAGTGTTGTGAGGACCCTAGTGTGAGCCCTAAAAGAGCGGTGTGGGAATGTTGCTTATTCTAGTGGAATGGAACCAGGTCAGAAGGTACCCAGAAAAGCTTTCCCTGAATTATAATATAATCAAACGTGGAGAAAAGAAGAAAAAAATAGGAGTGCAATAGACCAAATGAAATAATTTTGCTGAGAAAGGTGCTCATAATGAGTCACCACCTTATTCTTAGCATCATTACGTGCTAGGTGTATTTTCATAAATGAGTACTATGCCTCATTTGAATGATGTGCTGCGACTTTTGCATATGTGACTTTCAATATTCTTTGATTAGTATGATCCAATAGACAACATAAAACAAACAACATACATAACCAAGTGTTTATATATTGGACTAGACAGAACAACACAAATAAGCCATCACATTTTTCACATGTAAAACATCTCCATGGAGATAATTGATAGACTCTAATGTAAAATAAGACATCACTGTTTAATTATGTCACGTCCAAACACAGTATTTCCCGGTCCAGGAAGGACCACAACGTCCAGACTGCTTTCTCTTTGGCACCACCTACTGTCTCACGCCGTAGCACCTGGAGGCTCTTGAAATTTGAGCGCGGGCTCCCGCAGCGCGGGTCTCGTCCAAATACAGTATCTCATGATCCAGGAAGGTCCGCAACGTCCAGCCTGCCTTTCTCTTTGGCACCACCTACCGCGTCGCACCGTAGCACCTGGAGGCGCTTGAAATTTGGGCACGGGCTCCCGCAGAGCGGGTCTCATCCAAACACAGTATCTCCCAGTCCAGGAAGGACTGCAACGTCCAGCCTGCCTTTCTCTTTGGCACCACCTACCACGTCACGCCGTAGCGCCTGGAGGCGCTTGAAATTTGGGTGTGGGCTCCCGCAGCACGGGACGCGCGCGGGCATGCCCGGGCCAAGGGCGGGCCGGTCTGCACCTTGTCAGCAGCAGGCAAAGGCAGGGCTGGGCCAGGTCTCTTTGGTCTGGGATTCTGGCCATACAACACAGGATACCAAGAACAATATCTGTGACTTGCCAGAACTCAAGTAAGCATATATTTGTTCTTAAGTTAATTCATTGGGGATGGCGGCTAACTTGAAACCAGAGGATGGGAAGATGGCCACTCCAAAAACTCTGGCAAACTTAACACTTGACTGTTTTCTTCTTCGGGCAGCCAAAGCTATTTATAAGGAGATTCAGGTTACGGAGCGACGCTTGTCGGTGGGAGGTGGGCCGGCTTGTATTATTACTGACTAAATGACTGCGGCTGAAACTCAAATTCCTCAAAGAAGTGACATTGAATGAATAACTCTCATGTGACAAGAACTCCAGACTTTGTACATACTACCCACAACCCCTGCCTACCACCCCCAGTTCCCTCAGTGTGAAAGTAGCTGTTAAAAGGAAAAAAAAGGTTAAACACCTCGACCTTCACAGACCAGATCCAATAAAAAGGCCCAGGATAGAATTACAGAAGTTACTGTTGTTTTATCAGAAAGTCAATCCCCTATTATAGGTCCAACTGGCCCAAACATAATTGTAAATTGCGATTCTCCTAATACCATGACCAGAGAATCTGGATTTTATTAAAGACACAGAGGATAGCATTATGCATACAACTTTTAATCCAGACCCAAGCAGCCACATACATCACAAAGCAAGAGTTCCAGATACGAACGTTATAAAACAATAAAAGGCATGAGCACTAGGCAATCAGCCTCTTTTAAATGCGGTGTGAAGAAAGGAAAGGTCCAATAAACTTCCAGGAATAGTTCCATAAACTTCAAGTAAAACTCCAAAAGTTCTTAGTGTATTGCAAAGAAGAAAGAAATGACAGATGAATAAATTGGTCTGTGGGTCAGGAACAAGTAGTTACGAGAGATTATCTGAAAAGAGAGGGAGAAATAAATGATTCAAGAAAATAAAATGCAAAAGAGCATAAGACCAATACTGTAAATAAGAATAACCATTATAAATGCAAAATAAGCATTCAAAGTAAACATATCACAGTGTAAAAGTATAATGAATGATAAAATCAACAGCCCAAGAGAAAGGGTGGGAGGGATAACGTTAGCCTCCGTGTCTTTAATGAAATCCAGATTCTCTAGTCATGGTAATAGGAGATTAGCAATTTCATTACAAGACCGGAGGCTACCATTATGCATGTTGGTAGTCATGTAAGACAACATGAGGCATATGAGTGATTGGTTTGCAATAGTGATGAGCAAAAGTTCTCGAATTAGACCAAATTAGCAGCTTTAAGAATATCATCTAATTTACCACCTGACCAAAAGGACTTACTGGCCATTGCACCTCTGATAGAATGTGGTTTGAAAATACTCAGATCGATACCTGCAAGGTTCATAACAATTTTAACCCATCTTGCAATAGAGGCAGAGGTAATACCTTTGTGAAGTTAACGAAGGATATAAGTAACTGATATACACCAGAGGGGCGAAGTGCATTCATTCTTAAATCTTATTCTTTCATACAATCCACAAAACAGAGTTTTTTACATATATCAAAGCGTGGATAGAAAATATAATCAGATATAGTTTTGGTTCCTCTATGCAGTTCAAATTTGACTCCAAACAGAATTATAAGATGTATAAGAAATATCTATAGCGTTAACATCAGAGACCATACGACAAGAAATTAGGCAAAGAAGAGTAGCTAATTTGATAGAAAGTTTCTTTCTGTTCAAAAGAGAATTATCAGGCCAACTACAGAAAATGTGAAGAATTAATTTAACATCCCACAGAGATTGATATCTAGGTTTTGGGGGCCTTCTACGTCTGATACTCTTAAGTATTCTACAAATAATAGCATTTTTACCTACCATTTTACCGTTGACTAGGGCATTACCAGTGGAAATAGCCGTCCTATAACAAGTGATAGATCTATAACTTAGACCCCTATTGAATTGTTCCACAAGGAAATTAACTATATCAAGGATAGGTGCTTCCACAGAATCCAGGTTCCTTTCCAGGCACCAACGTAACCAAACTTTCCAAATGTTGTTATACCGGTAGTGTGTTCCAGGGCCCATGATTCTCAGAGGAGAGTTGAAGCTGTCGACGAAAGTATTGCGAGATCATTGGATCTCCTGACACTCTTCAGGCAAGAAGGATCAAATTCCCTGTTTGAACAAGAGGGTGAATTTGACCATCTATGTCTGTAAGGAGGTCAGTGAGGGAAGGAATTAGGAAAGGAAGATCGTAATTCAGCTCTAGGGTAGTCGGGAACCAGGCTTGGGATGGCCAGAAGGGAGTCACCAGGACAATGGAATAGCGTTAATGTCTCACTTTCTAAAGGACTCTCTCGACCATGGCAAATGGGGGAAAGGCATAAGCGTTGATCCCTTCCCATGATTGGGGAAAAGCGTTCACTGCCAGAGCACCCGGGTCGGGCATCCAGCTGTAATAATTCTCCGAATTGGAATGTGAGTCTGCTCGCAAAGAGATCTATTTGGAAGAGACTTCAAAGGTTGTTGAGGGAGTTGAACACAGAGGTGTTGAGTTTCCAGTTGCTGTGATCTAAGAGGAACCTGGAGTTCCAATCCGCACAAAGGTTCGATTTCCCTGGAAGGAATTCTGCTCTTAGAGAAATCTTCCGATTTGGTACCTCCCAGGCGATTTATGTAAGCTGCGGTGGACATGTTGTCCATTTTTAATATGACTGACCTGCCTTGAAGAAAGTGTTTGAAACTCATAAGAGCATAAAGACCTGCTGTGAGTTCCAAGAAATGTAGATGGTGCGAAGATTCTTCTTAAGACCATACTCCTCCAGTGTTCTGATCTAGGAGACAGACACACCAGCCACGAAGGCTCGCATCTTATTCTAAAATACAGTCCGGTGTTGACCCAAAGATCGCTCTGCCATTCCAGGCGTCTAACTTGTCTAACCACCAGGTCAGTTCTAAAATGGCTTTCCGGGTTAGCGAAACTCGATCTCCATACCAGAGTCCTGATCTCAGAGCATTCCGCTTTATCCGTTGAAGGGCTCGATAATTTAAAGGACCCGGAAAGATAGCTTGTATAGAAGAAGAGAGAAGACCCAGGAATCTGGCTCATTCGCTCAGGGATAGATGTTGATGTTTCAGGACATGTCTTATTTCCTTCCTGATTTCAGAAATTGTCTTTGGTGGAAGTAGGAGAAGACAATTCGTGGTGTCTACAGTGAAACTCAAAAATTCCATAGTTTTCGAGGGAGACAGGATTGATTTCTCTTTGTTTACAATAAAACCTAGCTTCTCTGGGGGATCTATTACAGTCTTGAGATCTTGAAGGATTTGAGAATGATCTTGAGACATAATAAGGATATCGTCTAGATATATGATCATACGAATACCTTTTTCTCTTAGAGATGAGGCGACTGCCCTCATTATCTTGGTGAAACACCAAGGGGCTGATGAGAGGCCGAAGGGAAGAGCTTTGAATTGAAAGAGATGGTTTTTCCAAATAAATTGAAGGAAGGGTTGATGTTCTTTGGCCAAAGGAGTGGTAAAGTAAGCGTCTTTCAGATCTAATTTGACTAAACAATCCCCTTCTAATAAAAGATCTCTCAGAAGATGGATGCCTTCCATCTTGAAGTGTCTGTAAACAAGGAATGTGTTGAGTTCCCTCAAATTTATGACGGGCCTCTATCCCTTGTCCTTTTTCTCTACCAGGAAGAGTGTACTTACGAATCTCAGCAAGTCCATAGGGACTTCTACAATTGCCCCTTTCTGAAGCATTGAAGAGATCTCTTCCCCTAATATTTTCTCTTGGTCTAAGGTAAGGGGTATTTCCCTGGAAGCAAATTTTGGATCGGAGTGTCTATAAAATCTATAGTAAAACCGTATACAGTGTTTAGAACCCAAGGGTCCTGAGTCATTAGTTTCCAGTTCTGCACAAAGAATTTTAGCCTGCCTCCCACTTTTGGGGAAGAAAAAGGGTGGTAAAGAGTTGTAGTACTCACTTTGAGAGTTGGTGTTGTTAGTTGCTCCTCTTGCTCTGAATCCTCTTGAACGGAAGCCTCTTCCTCTTGGAGGGTAGAACTGGGGTTGATTGGTGGATTGGTACCTCTTCCACCATAAACTCTTGACCTCGAGTAGAGCCTGCGATTGAATCAGCCGAATGATTGGCTCGCTCTTCTGGCCCTGCCAAAAATGTTGTTGGTGTTAAAGACCATTCTCATATGTTGATGGGCCTTGTCCAGTGCTGTAAAGGTGGATACGTATTTACCTAAGGTTTTGATTAGGTCTTCACCAAAAAGTAAACCCTTAGGGTTGAGTGAGGGCTCCTTGTTGGCTAGATCACTCAATTTTGGGCTTATCTTTGTAAGAACAACCCTTCTCCTTTCGGAGTTAAGACTAGCCTTGACATGGCCTAATAGCACTAATGCCCTTTGACTCCAACCTCGGATTACATCTATGTCTAAAGGAGACCCATTGATATAGCTGTCTTCGGCAGCATCAATGATCTTAGCTATAGGTCCTAAAACATCAAGGAGCCGGTCTTGGCAAATTTTAAGGGACATCTCCATACACTTTACATGATCCCTGCCAACCTTGAAAAGGTATTTTATGAGCTCGGGATAAAGGTTGGGTGTTTGGCAGATCTTACCCTAGATACAGGGTCTTGAACATTCTGCTCTTCTAAGATTATGTGTGTCTCTCTCCAGGGGATTTCTTATCCATTTGGCAACAAATTTGCTAACAGGATCATGGGGGGCCCAATCAGAGCTCCGGGGATGCTTGATGTTAAAAGGAGAGAACATCTCTTCAACAAAAGGATCCAGGAGGCTATCTTTCAAAGAGGAAGGGATATTATCATCAAAGGGTTGGGAGTCAAATTCCTGGTTGTCTTCGTCCAGGTCAAGGATGTATTTATCAGGGAATTCAGAAGTGTCATCATCATGATCGTTGTCATCATGAAAGAATTCGAGATCGCTATCTTGAGCACTTGGATAGTTTGTACGGCGGGGGACACCTTTAAATGTTGTTCCGCGGGAGACACCCTTAAATGTTGTGCCGCTAAGGACACCTGATGCTTCTGAGGAGCAAGGGCCTCCCATAAAGCTTGAGGTACTACGACCTGTTATAGTGCACTTCGGGGTATAATCAATGTTATTTCTCTTTTTGGTTTTTGCACCCCTTATTTCAAGTACTTTGTCATCATTTACAGGGTTATCTTGAAATTCTGCAGCATCTACCTCTTTGGAGGGAAAATATCTTTTTGACGCCATAACCCTGGATAGTGTTGAATACATGCAAGATCTCATTTCCCAGTGAATCATAGATTTAATAACCTCATCCTCTATGTTGGGTAGGGGGGTATTGCCTTCATCCGAGTCAATATCAGACATTATGATGAGTATAAGGATAAGGCAAGGAGAGGTATGTAAAGGCTATAAGATAAGCAGAAACTTATGTAATATATATAAATATATATATATATTTTGCCTTTTTTAAGTATATATATATATTTTTTGTTATAGTTTGTTATATCTCCTTTTTTTTAGGTTAAGAACAGGCAGGAAGATGGTAAGGGAGTAAGGGTTATAGTCCAAAGGATGATAAAATGGGGTTAAAATGATAAAAAATTGAGAAAATTTCAAGTAAGTATACTTTGCCTAAAGGGAGCTTATTACGATGCCAAATATATATAATTTTGTCTAAATTGAGTGTAGAAGAACGACTCTAACGATAAAACAGCTGATCGCCTAAGAAAACTGCTCGATGTCTCGAGCGCAGTCAGCTGTTTGCCGAGAAAGAGCATTGTGTGGACAAGAATGGAGGAAAGGCCCCTAGCAACAACACAATGCTGCGTGTGTGTTGCTCATGTTCTTTCCTCCAACTCGCGTAGGCAAGGGCAGCAGGGAGAGCGCGGTGAAGGTTAAAGTGAATCCCGTCAAGCAGGGCTGATTTCAGAGCCTCGGATAGCGGGGAAGTAGCGGTGGAGTCGGGTAAGACTTAGAATTGCCGCAAAGCGAGGTGCGGTGCAATCCTTGTGCGCGGTTTGAGCGCAAGCAATTTTTAAGTTTGAATAAGGCTCGAAAGGGGGAGGAAACGACAAGGACGGAGCCGGCCTCCATACATTGGAGGTCGCGAGACCGAGTCAAGTGAGGGGGGGTGAAACGACAGATTGGCAAGGCATACCAGATGTATACTAGTAAATACAAGTTAAGAAATACCACAACAATACATACATCTAAGGCATAATACGTACAGATTATAGAAAACAAGCAGTAAGCTGACAGATAATGATGATATAAACAATTATATGAACATCATGCCTAAAAGTAAGACAAATAAAATGAGGGACTTATCTGCTTGGAGCCGCAATTAAAAGAGGCTGATTGCCTAGTGCCCATGCCTTTTATTGTTTTATAACGTTCTTATCTGGAACTCTTGCTTTGTGATGTATGCGGCTGCTTGGGTCTGCATTAAAAGTTTTATGCATAATGGTAGCCTCCGGTCTTGTAATGAAATCAACACCTAGATGTATCACCCCTCAAGATTGGTTTGGCATTAACTGCCTGTTTAGAAGAAATTATAGCCAAAAACTTTCTTCCTAAACTTACTAGACTAGAGAAATTGGAGTCAACTGTGGCATTACTTTCTAATCTAGTCTTGGATTGTTCCTTAGAGGCAGGGTTCAAATGGAAAGAGAGGGGTGGAGACACAGGCAAATGGGTAGATGGAGGTGTGGACCTCCAGGCGGGCCTGAACATGATGACTGTGACTCCAGGCGCTGGTCAACTTCCCCGCATAGCGAGCA
The DNA here is from genome assembly GCF_964263255.1 of Lissotriton vulgaris. Classification (NCBI taxonomy): domain Eukaryota; kingdom Metazoa; phylum Chordata; class Amphibia; order Caudata; family Salamandridae; genus Lissotriton; species Lissotriton vulgaris. The sequence continues at coordinate 806,588,837 of NC_141689.1, read as the reverse complement.
ACGGCCAACGAAGAAGTGCTACTAGTGCCACTAGAGCAGAGCAACAAAAACAAGTAGGGCCTACGCACATTAATCATGCAGGAAATTTCAGTTTGCCTCCTGGAATTGCAAGGCCAATAATCCCACATGCAACTCCTGGAGGGTGGGGGGGTTGGTAGATTGCAATATCACAATGCCCGCTAAAACACCATCAATTTCGCAGCCCCAAAATGATTCAATAATCCGAGATGACAGGGTGACCTTGCACCTTCCACCAGAGTGTTGTTCTTATGTGATAATTCTCACTAGTGTTCCCCCGCTGCAGGATGGTCAAAAGGAATCACAGACCAAAAAACAAAGTTTGGCATTAGTTAACACAGACAGAATACCAGCTTTTCTAACATTCATTATCGTGATATTCTGTTCCTAAGGCAGGTAGGCTGGGTTGGTCCGTTGGCAAATTTCCTCAATGGAGACTGTGTTGTCATAAATTGCAGATCTCCATCTCTGGCAAAATATCTGGCTGGTAGGGGGTCACAATCAGTAAACCAGAGGTTGAGTCCGGGGATCAAAATCTTACCACTTGGGTTCTTTTATTGACATCTTGACTGCAGAAGAGTGGGTATCCTAGTTAACAGGTCTACCACACAGATGACTGCTACACATAGGGAGGCTCCCAATCTGGAACTTAGCAACAGATATCAAGTAATGTCTGATTTAGACTCCCAAGACTGACCACTAATAGTATCTATTACACCTTCAATAATCCCTGAGGAGTCGCATGCTACGCAGTTAGAGGAAACCCCTAAATATCTTAGTAATAATGTTGTTTTATCAGGAGACCCAACAAAAAAGAATAGACACCAACAGCAAACTGAATCTAAGGAAAAAATAAACAACAGGGGTTATGTACAGGTACACTCACCTAATTGCCAAGATATGAAAGTCCTATCATGTAATGTGGCAGGTATAACATCTAAGCTAATTGATCCTGACTGGTGCAAACTAGTAGATGATTTTCACATATGCCTACTGCAGGAGATCTGGGATGTAGGGCAAGTGCACATGGTAGGGTTTACCACATATAGCATCTAAGCTAAGCAGTCAACAGTTGGTCGCCTCACCGGCGGCCATTTGATAGGGGCCAAAAATACATTAGCATGCAAAATTAAGATGTTAATCATCGGCTTCGAAGAAATACTTGGGCTTGAACTGTGTTCGCAGAAAGGGAACATTCAAGTTAGGTGCTTTAGTAGTGCCCACAAGCTTTCCGATTATCTAGACACTCTTAAGGGGAACCACCGACTGATAGTTGCAGATGATTTTAATATAACATATGAACCTGTTGACTACGTACGGGAGTTAGTAGCAGAAGGAGATGAAGCTAGAAGGATCGCAAATACTCCAGATACCACCGGTCAAGAAGTGTACTAGGTTTGGACAATAGATTCTTTCATTTACTATTGATTATGGGGTACGAGCCTGCAATGGTAGGACATGCTCTGATAAAGAAGCATGTTATACCTTTAAGAGGGGTGATAGCAAAAGTAGAATTGATTACATTCTTGTTGATCTCGAACTATGGGCTAATGTCAAAGATATGGTCGTAATAATCCGGGAAGACAGCGACCACAACGCCTTGGTACTCACACTGTCTGGTTTGTCAATATTATATGGCCAGCTCCAGTGCAAAAAAACCCTAGTAATTACTACTAACAATGATAGAAGGGTCAAATGGCCAATGATACTCGCTCTGCCAAAAATATATTCAGAAGTAGAGCAGGTCCTTCCTGGCCTGAGTAATATTGATAATAGTCAAGATAACATTCTGGCAATATTTTTACAATTAACTGCCACACTTAGACCTTTTTTAATAGACATTGTAGTAAAACCCAACCAGCTCGGAGAACTGCTTTATGGTTTAACAAGGCTTGTAAAACAGCAAGGTATGATCTATTCGCAACAGTGAAGTTAAGACCCTAATCGGATATTAGTGATTATAGGAAGCTTTATAAAACTGCCCAAAATAAGGCAAAAAGAGACTGGGAATCTGAACGTTGGTGCCTGCTGGTGCAGGCAGCAAGGCAGAAGAATAGCCAATTGTTTTGGCATCTTCTGTCAAAAGGATCACTTAGACTGGAAGCAGCAAATGATGTCCACATATAGGCCCATGTGTGGGAAGAGTATTTTGAGTACTTATATGCAGGGCAGGGCATGGTCTCTGATCCGGGTCTACAAAACAGATCTCTAAACCTGACATCAGCTGAGGAGACCATTATTACTTTAGAGGAAACAATAACAGCAATAAAATCACTACACCAAGGGAAAGCCCCGGGCCTGGGCAAGCTTCCGGGAGATTTGTATAGGGCTGAGCCAAAAAAATGAGGGCCCCCTACTACAAGTGGCTTTTAATGCCATTTTGAATGGAGGTGCCAAATCGTCCCCATATATAAAAAGGGGACAAAGGCTCTCCTGAAAATTATAGGCCAATCAGGCTTATAGATGTCTCCCGAAAAAGTTTTTATAAAATCGTTCTGAATAGGATCCAAAATTGGATTGAGGACAATAATGTCCTGTCAGATCTCCAGGCAGGTTTTAGGGCATCCACCAGCACAATCAATCAAGTCTTCAGATTTCTTATGCTCATATGGAAGGAAGTGACCATGGGCAGAGGTCATCTGTATGTTGTGTTTGTGGACTTAAAACAGCTTTCGATTTGATTGATCGTACCCAATTGTGGTCTAACCTGAAAGATATTGGTCTCCCACCGTACTTACTTAATATTCTGATTCAATTGCATCATAATACCTTTGCAAAGGTTAGGTGGAATCTTGATGGAAGTTTCTCCAAGGATATAATGATAAATAAAAGTGTACGTCAAGGCTGTGTTCTGGCCCCAACATTGTTCGCCCTTTCCATCAATGGGTTAATAGGGGAGCTGTTCAAATGTGGTGGTGATCCCCTAAAATTAGCAGGCAGTGTATTACCCTGTCTGTTTTTCGAGGATGACACCCTACTCATAGCCAGAACACCAAAACGGATTCAGAACCTCTGAACAAATTTGATAAAGCCTGCAAAGACAGGGGGTTAGTAATAAATTGTTTGAAGACCAAATATATGACATTTAATCCATATAAATCAAACAAAGGTAAATTAATGCTACATACTCAAGCCCTGGAGCAAGTTAGGGCATTTGATTACGTAGGAGTACACATTAGTGATAAGCTGGCTTGGTCAACACAAATCGAAAAAAGCACCTTGACTCTCCAACATGCCGATTGTGCAATAGTTCAGAGGGCTAGAGCTTCCCCATTCCATGCACTTTCGCCCATTTTAGAACTTCGTAGGGCAAAAGGTTTAGGAGCAGCCCTCTATGGGGACTGGAAATCTGAAAGACCTGGTCCTTGCCGTAAACAAATTCCTTAGGGCAATACTAAATCTTCCTGTAAATACTCCCCTCCTGCCACTTAGACTTCATCAGCCATTTTGCTACTCTCAGGGCGCTTATGTTCTGGGTTAGGATTTGGACTAGCTACACTCAGGTCCCATTGAGGAAGGCCCAGGAAGATCTCATTGTTCTGCAAAGACAAACAGATCACATTAAATGGCTTAATATGATTAAGGATTGGTTTTTAAAAGTAGGGTTGGGGTCCCTATGGGAGGATCCGGGATCTATAAAGAAATCAATTGTTCCCCTACTTAAAAAAAGGTTTTGGAAGTTTTCAGATTCGCAAAGTATAGAAAGTTATATGCATTGCACTTTAACCTCTAGTTTTCTAGACTTTAAAGGATGGCTTGGTTTTGAATTGTTTATGGATGCTATTGAACCAGCCCAGGCAAGAGCCCTATATATCCAATTTAGGTATGGATCCTTGCCCCTAAATTAAAGAAGAAGTACCTGGGAAAATGCATCCATACTGCCAGTATGCCCCGCCTGTTATACTTCCCCTGGGAACCTTGTACATTTTCCCTTTTTCTGTCCGACCTATGCTGATCATCCGAAAAATTGGATCATGCCTGCATGTTGTTTATTATCTTTCGCTCGTCCAAATGATGCATTAAGAATTTTTATGTCTGATGCTACCAGACGGCTGGTTTTTGCTATTTCAAGATACTTATTGTTTGCTTAGTGGAAGAGATCAGAAATAACCAAAAATGTCTCTGTGAACCACTCAGGAAAATAAATGACAAACGAATCCTAGCGAATTGTGCCATGAATTGTTCCTAATATGATAAAATACTGATTGTTTTTTAAAAACTGTAATGCTGCTACCTATGTAATGGGACGTTTTAAAGCAATTTTATTCTAAAATGATGTATTGCACTGTAATTTTACCTGTTTTACTTATATGATGTGTTTTGGATATCTATGATGTAAATGATCATATATTTGATCGAAAAATAAATATATAATTTATTTATTGTAGTGCAATTTTTCTAATAAATCTTACTTTAACCTACGAGAAATATATTTGATTCAACTTTGATTTAAAAAAACTTAAAATACTGATGTAATACTTTGTTTTCAAGATGCCGCCATATTTTAGCACCACTGACTCACCTTTTGCTTTAGTTATACTGCAAATTCATTGTCTTCGGGGCCAGCATGAGATTCTTGGCTTCTTTAAGTTGTGAGTGGTGTGAGCTTCCCCCTCCAGTGCCCTGGCTATCTCGTCCCAACACAGCGCCATCTCTGTTGTTTTTACAGTTGGTTGGACCATGTTGATTGCCGTTCGCAGCATTATTTTGATTTGAGCACTTAATTAGTGACAAACACAAGAAATGTTGTCAGGCTTTCTCAGGTGAAGAGCTAAACCCTTCTAAGAATTTTCACCCAACACATTTTCGGATCTCGAGTTGGTTCATCCAGGACTAGTATTTTATTAAGACCAGGACAGCTTTTGAGTTTCAAAAACTGAAAATCAGTAGATAGATGGAGTATACTGATGGTCTAAAGGACTTCCTCTCTCTCTAATATTTTTGCAAAAGAAATAAGACCACAATCTGCCTCTCTGTAACCCTTATAAAGCTGATGATGCCTGTGTATCCCTCTATAAGGATTGGAGTTCAGTGAACGCCCTACTGTTTTGTTGATGAAAAATCGTTTAATCCCACTGAAGAAAATAAGTAAATGGGTTCAAAATGTTAGGGACCATGTTAGAAATGGGGGTCTCTAGTTGGCAGGTTTATACCCTGTCTAAGTAGGAACCCTTCCTTCTTGATAGGATAAGGGAGTTATAATTTTAAAATAACCCCTGCTCACCCCCTTGGTAGCTTCACACAAGCAGTCCGGCTTATCTCAGAAGCAATGTGTAAAGCGTTTGCACATAACACACAGTAACACAGTGATAACACTACAGAAGGACACCACACCAGTTTTAGAAAAATAGCAATGCATATCCAAAATGATGAAAATCCAACATACATCTATAAAGGTATGAACATTGCAAGAATCAACTTAAAATACAGTCCCTTGAAGTCAATAGTTCTGTCTGGGGCTATCATGACATTGTGCACAAACAAATCCAATCAGGCAAACTGCGAGGTCATGGGACAGCTGTGGTGTGCTGAAGACATGCAAACAATACTTTGGAAATCCAGGGCATTGTGGACCTTGTGTTGAGCTCTGAAAAGCGGCGTGATTGGCATCAGCAGACGTCAGCAGGCATCAGTTCTAGAGGTCTGTGAGGAGTCATGCGGCCCTTGAAGTCACACTTGTTGTAGCTCTACATCTGTGAGTTGAATTCAGAAGCGCTGATGTCCACGGCGTCAGGGCAGCAGTGTGAATGGGGCGATGTGACATGCGGTGCCGACAGATCACAGTGCAGGTAGCGGCATTGTCATTGCTGAAGCGATGTCGTCAGTAGATCCAAGTTTGTGAAATGAAGTGGGGTGATGCTTTGTGCGGTGCCCACAAGCAGCGACATCAGTTGACGTTGCTGGAGGCGAGTGTACTGATGTCGGTGGACCAGGGCTGCGGTGTGGGATGGGGCGATTCTTTGTGTACCTCTTGAGTGATGTCCTCATCCCACGATGCAGGCAGTGGCATCAATGTCGGCATGGAGTGGCATTGTCGATGAGACCAGGGCGATGATGTGAGGAGAGTCTATGTGAGATGCAGAGCCCACATGTCATGGTGCTAGCAGCTTCACGATGACGGCATGGGCTGGCAGTGTCAGTGAGACCAGAGTTGTGTTGTAAAGCGGGGTGATGCTCCGGGCAGTGCCTCTAGGTCACTGAGTCGTCGGCTGCTTCGTTGACGGCGTTGTGCTTGTTTTTCTTCATTTGCAGCACAAAATACACAATTCTCAGTGCTGTTGGCTGACAAACCTGAAGTCTTTGATGTTCCTGAGACTTCACAACAAGAGGCAAGCTACTTTAAGCCCTTGGAGAAACTCAGGAAATATGTTGCAGAAAGTTCAGTCCAGTCTTTTCACTGCACAAGTCAGAAGCAGCTATTGCAGGTCAAGACAGCAGAGCACACAGCAAAGTGGTAGTTCCTCCAGACTGCTTCTCCAGCTCTTCTTCTTGGCAGGTTCCTTTGTCCAAAAGAGTTCTCTTGAAGGCTTTGCTGTGTTCTTGGGTCTTCCAATAGGAGGCACACACTACTTCAAGCCCTTGGAGATACTTAGACAGCGAGATGATGAGAAGAGTACAGTCCAGTTCTCTCATTGCCGATGACAGAGGCAGCAAGCATCAGGCCAACACAGCAAAGCATGCAGCAAAGTGGCTATTCATCCGGACAGCTGTTCCAGCCCTTCATCCTGGCAGCTTCCTTAGTCCAGCAGTCTTCTAAAGTTCTGGGGTCAGAGCTCCACTGCTTATACTACTTTCAGTCTTACTTCAAAGAAAGTCTCTCTTGCTTACTACAGCCAGTACTATCCTCCTTGGTCCAGCCACACTATAGGGGGTGGAGACAGCATAGTGAAAGGTAGACACTGCCCTATTCAGTTGTCAGTGACATCTCCTCCTGACACTCTAGATCAGGAAGACCCATCAGCCTGGTGATGGGCCATCAGGATATGCAGGGAACACCCTAGTTCCCTTTGGGTGAGTGTCTGGAGGAAATGCACAAACAGCCGCTGTCATACTAAACTAGACATTCCGGAGGCAGTCACAGAATGGTAAAGCAAGAAAATGCCCACTTTCTAAAAGTGGCATTTTCAAACATTCAATTTAAAAAACATCTTTACTAAAGGTTGTATTTTTAAATTGTGAGTTCAGATATCGCAAACTTCAACTTGCTATTATCTTACAATGGGAATCAGCATTAGAAAGGTGTTTCCAGCCAGGCCACATGTTCACCTATGAAAGATACAGCCTTGCAAGCGTGAAAAATGAAATGCAAAACACACAACAACATGTCCTACCTTTTAAATATACTGCACCCTGCAAATGGGGATGCCTTGGTCTTATCACAGGGGTGACTTATATGTAATAAAAGGGAAGGGATAGGCCTGGCAAGTGGGGGCACTTTGCAGGTTGAAATGGCAGTTTGCGCTCACAGATTGCAGTTGCAGGTCTAAGACACATTTAAAAGACTACTTGTGTGGGTGGCACAATCGGTGCTGCAGGCCTACTAGTAGCATTTGATGTGCATGCCCTGGGCACACCTGTGCATGACAATAGGGACTTACTTACCCATCCTTTCTTGTCTGAAAGGTTCTTTCTCCTGTGTTGTTTTGTCTTTTATTGCTGCATCCTAAAGACATGTACCATTATTCATTTTTCTTGTTTATAGTTCTTGCTTGATGTAATATTATTTAAATTTTTCATTTTCATTGAAGAAAAAGCGATAATGTTATACCCTACTAACTGGCAGATGCATCAAAGAAAATACCGGGAGCCACATGTCAGATTCTCAGAATCTGGCCGTTTGCTCCCGGTATTTTTGCATTTGGAATGCATCATCCCAAATGCAGAAATTGCAATTTAAGGAATCTCTAAACAGCGATTCCTTAAATTGCTCTTGCATTTAAGGAATCCCAAAATGAGATTCCTTAAATGCAATGCATGAAACCCAAAAAAATAGCGAGCCTTTAGGCCCATATGAATGAATAGGAAAGCCATTCCTTATTAGCGATTAGCTATTACCGAATCGCTAATAAGGAATATGTAGGAATCGCTAATAACATTGCGATTCCTACATGCATCCCGTTTTGCGAGTCTTTAATCGCGATTCCTTAAAATTCGCTATTAAGGACTCGCAAAACATAACTTTGATGCATCTGCCTATTAGTTGTATAACATGTATTCTAGCCCTGCTGCCTCTAGCTGCTCAGCCAGCATGTGAGTTGGTCATAGAATGTTGGTGTGCCTGTGATGCGTGGAATGCCTGGGTGTCTGAGTGGATGAGTGTTGGCAGTTAGAGATGGGCTGAGCAGCTAGGCAGGCTGCTCCTGGTGGGGCTGGTACCACACTAGGCTGGCTGGAGTCAAGACGGATGAAACCTGAACTGATGACTTATTAAAGAAGACTTGAATATACATCCTGGCTCCTGGTGTGTATCTTCATAGGACACAACATTACTAGTAAATGATATGTGCCAATCATGGATGCACCAATCAGTAACACAATGTACATAGAGAGCATGTACACCTTAGCATTTAATAGCAGTGGTCAAGTGCACAGAGTCCGAAAACCAACAGAAAATAGGGAAAAACAGGCCAGAAAGCAAAAAGTCTGGGGGTAGTCCCGCTAAAAATGCAAGGTGCAAAATAGTAGTAAGGATTTTGGTCTTTGAAAAAACATGCATGATTATTGACAGTTATTTGAAGAAAAACTAAAAGTGGGTGCTGTAAATTATTGCATGAGCGAGGAACCGTAATTTATGTCGGCAGAGAAGAGTGTGACATATGGCTTTATTGAGAAGGACAGTGAAAACCTTCCCTACAGATGAGTCAGGAGAAGGAATAAATTAAAAGAATGTGTAAAAAATTATAACAGCACTAAATACACATAGAGAAAAGGTTTAATGCTGCGATTACTTACAGGTAATAGCATAACTCTGAGTCCTTCTTTCACCATGGGGAATCACATAGTGAGGCCACTGTGCCTCTATTTGCAATCCCTTCCCAGTGCATAAAGCACCCTCCCCCTCCTCACTTCCTGTTTCCTACGAAGCCCAAATAACACACAGTTGGATTGGTTGAAAGGGGAGGAGGGAAGGCCTGATTCATCACTGCGAGAGAAGGACTCAGAGTAATGCTATTACCGGTAAGTAATCGCAGCTTCACCTCTTCATCCCTCTCGCTGCGATGAATCACCTAGTGAGGTGTACCAAAGCCACAAAACGGACCAGGACAACTGCACGGAAAATGCAAACACAAGTTTAATACATAGGCAAAAACAAGTTACAATCCAGAAACCAAAACTTTAGAACCCAAAAAGTTCAAAACCTCTGGACCCTGAGGCACCCAATAATAGGATACAATGGTAGCCAGACAGATCTCCTGCAAAGAAGCACCCTGGAGCTCCACAACAGAAGTGAACATGCGCCTAATAGAATTTCCCAGGATCCCCAGAGGAGACGACAGACAAAACTGTTTACACGCAAGCAGAATCACAGACTAAATCCACCTGCGCATGGTCTGAGTGTACGGTTTATAACCCTTCCAGGTGGGACCAAAGTTAACTAATAAAGTGGAGGATATTCAAAGCTCTTTCACCTGGTCCAGGTAGATCAGAAGTGCCCTCTGCACATCCAGTGAATGAAGCGCCACCTCCTCAGGAGACTGAAGATCAGGGGGAAAAAAACTGAAGAAGTCATTTCTGATAACGATAAGACAGAAAATCCACCTTGGGCACAAAACCAGGACCCATTCAAAGAACAACTCTGTCCTCAAACACACAAAAGAAAAGAGACAGACAGGACCACAAGCCAAGCTCCCTCAGCCTGCAAGCAGAAGTTACAGTCACCAGAGAAAAACACCTTCAAGGTCAGAAGGCGTAACGCCACTGATCACATAGGCTCAAAAGGGTTATACTGGAGAGCTCGCAAAACCACAAGCAAATCCAAAGAAGAACGCACCACAAGAGGGACCAGATGTAGTATTGAAAACCCCCTAAAGACCTGGGAGACCAGACCATATTATTCACCAGACTCCCCATGGGAACCGGAAAGCCTTAATGTCACCCATTGCACCTTAAGATTGGCAAGGCTAAGAACCAACTGAAAGCCATCCTGGAAAAACTCCAGAACCTGCGGCAAAGAAACAGAAAGAGGGACCACCTGCCTCTGATAACACCTGCCTGAAATATCTTCCAATGCCGAGCATAAGAAATTATGGTAATCAACTGCCTAGATGGCTGCACAGTAGCTGAGATAGAAGCAGAAATATCTTGCAAAATTAACCCTCCCCACTCAAAGGCCAAGCTGCCAACTTGAGCTTCACCAGAGATGGCACTTTGAGGCTGAGAAACCTCAGGGGAGATGGAACCAATTGAAACCGTCCCGCCAGACCCACCTTCGTCTATATTAACAGAGGATAGAGTAGGGCTATGCTGGAGCCACCATAGCAACCTGAGACCTCTTCCATTGAACCTGAACCAGAAAACTCTGGATCAAAGGAAATGGAACAAAAGCAAAAATCAGTCCCATAGGCCAAGGACACATCAGAGCATCCAGCCCTGCAGCTGACACCTCCCTTCCTCTGGAAAAAAACAATGCAGAAGTGCATTGCCAAGGCTCGCAAACCAGTCCACCTGGGGGCTACCCCTTAACCAAAGAGCAGAAGAAAAAGACAAAAGTTCTGAGAAGATGGAATCTACCTGCTCAGATGACTGGCCTGACAATTTTGAATACCCTGAATAAAGATGGCCCTCAATGAACACATATTCACCTAAGCCCAAAAAAACATTCAATCCGTAATTGGCGAGAAGTACAAGACCATTGTTCCCCCGTCGATTTACACAGGACTTGGCTGTGCTGTTCCCGGTCTGGATGATGAAAGCTGTGTCTTTCAGATAAGGGGAGAATGAAGAAGAGTCAGACGAATAGTCTCCAACTCCCTCCCTCCAGTTGGACGACCTGGAACTTGTTGTAATGTGGCACATGCCTTGTGCAGTGCTTGTTGTTCTTCCTTACAGAGTCCTATCCAGTGTTCCATTACTCTGTTGTGCCACAGTTGCAGGATTCCACTAGCGGCAGTTGTCCCTTGGCTGGCATAGATGTGATCACACTCTGTGTGCTTTGATGTGAATAAAGCCATGTCCAAATAACCTCCTGTTGTCGTGTCATTACCACAGAACTCTGGCATGCCTGCCGGAGACCCTGGACCATGAGAGCTCCTGACTAGGTCTCCCAGCCACTATCGCTGGCATCCATTGTGATGATCACTGGATCTGGAGACCACAAGGACCCCCCTTCAGGATGTTGGATTGAGTAAGCAATCACTCCAGATCATCCCAAATCACAGGTATCACAGAAAGCAGACATGAAAAATCCTGCACAGTGGGCACCCACCACCACAGAATTAACCTTATCAGGACAATGAGGTGCCAGCAAGCCCTGGGAACCAAGAACACAGTGGCCTCCCTGTACCCGCATCCAAAGCGAGACTGGTTGAACAGGCTCAGACAATAAATCCAGCAGCTAGAAATGAATCTTCAGCATCCTTGAGTCGGGCAACATGACAATGCTCAGATCCTCCTGGAATTGGGTCCTAACGAAAATGTTATCCTGAGTTGGACCCAGCATCAACTTCCTTGTATTCATCAAGAATCCATAGGAACACTAAAGATCCAGCACTTTCTGGACATGCAGACAAGTCAGTGGAACACAGGCCCCTTCACCAAACAGTCATCCAGAGATGGAAACATCCTGCAAATGAAGAACTGCCAGCAGGGGAGCCAACACTTTTGTGAAGACTTTAGACCAAATGACAGAAACTGGAACTGGAAATGAGAAGACCCCACAGAAAGCCTTAGACACGTCTGATGACATGGATGAATGGGTACATGCAGGTATGTATCCTGAAGACCTGTTGAAGCCATGAAGTTTCCAGGAGGCATAAGGGGAATGCGCTGTAGGACAGACATCATCTTGAATTGAATCAATGCCACAGAGTTGTTGAAGTGTAAATGATCCAGCACAGGGCGTAAATCCGCGGACAGCTTCTGAATCAGGAAAAGGATAGATTACACCTCTTGACCAACCTGACCCAGACACACAGAAATGACAGCTTTCTTCTGCACCAAGGCCTGGATCCCCTCCAGCAGAACTTCTCACTTTGCCAGATTCTGTGGCACAGGCGTAGGAATGCACCCCTTATCTGGAGAAAGAGAGACAAAGTCTATGAGATAGTCACTCTGCACAATACTCCTCACCCATCTGTCGAAGAAAGAATGTACCCATGCTGAAATGAGTGCTGTCAACCGGCCAACCACAGTACCCCAATAGTCAGAAGCACTGACCAGAGTGCCTTGCCTCGGTTGACATCCTGCTGCTTACCCCTCGGGGGCTGGAACCACTTCTTGCAGAAGGCCTAGGAACGGGTGTCCTTCCGAGGAAAATTCCCGATGTCACAGGCATCTGAGAGTTTTAGACAATTTGCCGGAAAAAGACCTGTAGTACCAAGTGTGCTCTTTAAGCTTGAAGGAATTCCAGATTAGACCATCCAAAAGTTCACCAAACAGTTTACCACCTTCGAACAGCAGTTTAAGAAAGGAAGATTTTTCAACCAGATCAATCTTCCAGTCCTTTAGTCAGAGGTACCGTCGGGCCATGATAGCAGAAGAGAAGGCCACAGAAGCTGCCTTAATCACATCAGCTGAAACATCAGCCAGGAACCTGGTCAGTTATTCATTATCTAACAGGACATCTGACCCACTTGACCCCTCTTGCATGGCCTCCGCCAGGGCCTCAAAATCCTTCACTAACGATTGAGCTGGTAAGGCCCCATACGAAGTAGCCCTGAGTACCAGATTGGATGCTGTAAATGATTTCTTCAGTCCACCATCCACCTTGCGATTCACATGCTCTGAAGGCAAGCCCAGGATTTAAGTAGGACCTGCCAATAAGAGGAGCCAAAATAGAATCAACTTTAATGGAAGGAGGCTACAATGTATCCCTATCTTCTTATGCATGGGACTTCGGAAAAAAGCGGGTAACCTGGCTATGCTCAGGCTCTTCCCAAGATCGAAAGATCGCCTCCCTAATCTTTGGGTACAATAGCAAAGTGAGCGCTGCAGGCTTAGCAAATTGCAGAAATAAGTACTTAGCAGCCCTCTCCACCAGTGACGGCCTGATGCCCAGATTGACACGAATATGTATGAGCATTTCCACCACTTCATCCCTGGAAACAAACTTTCTCAGGGACAAAATCAGCTGAAGAAGTAGTATTTGGATCTTACTCCTACCGGACTGAGGCACACATTGCCTTATGCTTGGCAGACAAGGACTTAGCTGTCATTGCCTAGACTTCCACAGCGAACACGGAAACCGACACCCCAGCCCAGGCATCCCCTGCTTCTGCAGCTGCATCCTGAAGCTTGTCACTCTTCTCCTCTGAATCAAGAGACTGTGTTCTATGCCTCTTCACTGCTTGCTTTACCATAGTGAATCACACAGATGCCACAGGAAAAACATCTCCCAAAACAGACAAATCTGTAATATGCCCCATACCATACCTGGCCAATCACCAACTGCCATGTAAACAGTAGCCAATGTCAGGAGCTAAAAATGCCCACATAAAAAATGCCCCCCAAAACACTGCTGTAAACCTAATGGACCGATGGACACAGGATAGCTGCAGTGTGTATCTGCTGCTCTAACTGAAGTGACTTGCAGCTCAATTACTTACTGGTTGCTCTAGTAACCAAAAATACACACATAACTGCAAGAGAGAAGGCACGGTATACCTTTGGCCGGATAAATCAGCCTCAGCACGTTATTCACACCCACTCCAGTCAGAGAAAGGCACCACAGACCTCCAGTCGGACAGCACAGCTGAATCCGAGCCCTCTGCGAGTCTGCCCCAACTCCAGCAAACGCAAACACCTCACGGGTCCAAGGCAGAGGCGCAACTAGAGCCGACTTTCGGGGGGGGGGTTAAGAAAAAATTTCAGGGGGGGCTGAACCTTCAATCAGTAGGCAGAGTGGAGCTGCAGGGGCTCCTAGAAGGGGGTGAAACAAATGCAAGGCCTAATTAACATTCAAATGGTCTTCTAAAGACCTGTGAAACGTTCGGGTGCGGCTCTGTGTGTGCCCGGGATCTGTCTCAACCCGGGCTGCCACAAAAGACGGGGGGGGCTGAAGCCCGGTGAGTTCAATGGGTGTTGCGCGCCTGGTCCAAGGGATCTAAAAGCACTCACCTGCAGATTCCCACCGTTAAGTACTAGAATCTTCCCCCCCCATGACTCTGCTGCGAGTAGAAGCATGCCGCTCCCGAAAACACCAGCACTGAGAGGCAATACAGGGAAGATCAGATAACTGGAGCCCGTGCATCACATCTGCCCTGAATGAAGGACACGCATTTGCAATGCAATAGATCTCACATTTATGCGAGTTTAAGCTATTGACATTTCAAATAACAATGCCTTTCATTTTTGTTTTCGTTTTTAAAACATAAATAAAAGACATTATCATTTACCATGCCAATAGCTAAAACATGAGTAAATGTGAGACCTATTGCATTGCAAATGCTTGTTTATTACTCCTTTCTCTGAACTTAGCATGTTCCAGGGAGACTGGCAAGCTTCCTGCAACACTACATGAATAGCAAACGTGCGACTGATCCAAAGCTGTTGCTAAAGATTTGCCATGCCCTGTGTCGTAAGAACATGCACCCTTCCCCAACGTGCTGTCAAGGGACAGCAGTGTGACCTATATCCGAAATGAGTACAGCAATGGAAAATGAACAAAGAGTCCATTTAAACTGCACCCATGCTACTACAGGGGCTCCTAATGCATCAGCACAAGTCCCCTAAGGAAACCCGTGATTTTGTAATGTGTAGAAAAATACGTTTTTAAAAAATGCAAAATTTACACTTTTATGTAAATCCTGTGTTGAAGTTTACCCCTAGCAATATACACTGTAGTTTGTGAAGCCTGTGAGCAGGGCCGCTGGAATGAATGTTATTTTCTGGTGTCACAGCTGAGTATATCATGTTTGCGCAGTGTGGCTCAATCTGCTCTTTGGGCCTTGTGCAGGGTCGGATTGGGATCACAATTCGGCCCGGGCACTGACGAAAAAAGTGGCCCACATTCAAGAGGTGTGGCCCATATTTAAGGGGCGTGGCCAACATTCAAGGGGCGTGCCCTTTCATGAAACACCATTTGCATAGACAAGGAATGAAAGTGGGAGGATACTGTTCTTGCACACGACACAGGGCCAAGGTGACAATGGCCTACATGCTGAGCAACTAAAAAAAATAGCAAGGCCCCTTTTTGTCGCAAAATTATTCCAGCCCTCCAGCACAGGAGCACCTGAAAAGCAGCAAAGCTCCTGCTATTACTAACCTACTCAGCCCTCCCTAGACCTTCAGCTCAGGAGCACGTGAACAGAGGTAAGGCCCCTGCAATTAGTAAATTAATCAACCCTCCAGGCCTTGGGAAAATGTCCTGGCAGGGGAGCACAAAACACAGCTTTCTGGGTCATCCAAGGTAGCCAGGTAGCCAGGTAGCCAGGGGGGAGGCTGAGGTGAAGCTGGTGCATGGGAAGTGCCTTCCCAGTGTGTTCTGGAAGTTTGAGTATTTACCATTTACTGTAGTATTACCCTTGTACCTGTGAATGGTACCCTTTTGTAACTTGCACAAGTCACTTTTCTCTTGTAACACACTGTTTGCTACCTCTCACTTTTGTTTGCTTTAGATACTTGCACAAGTGCTACCATTGCCTACGTAACGTTTGTTCTTGTGCTGGAGTGTCTGCCATTAATTGCAGTATTATACCTCTACTTGTATTTTGTACGTTTTTGTAACCTGCACACATCTCTTTTTCCTCCTGTAATGTATCGTTTGCTCCTCTTGTATTTTGGTTGCTCACTATTGTCACTTTTGATTCATGTAACTTAACGTTTGCTTTTGTAATTTGTCCACTTATAATTTTCTCCTCATGTATTATTGCTGTTCCTAGTGTGAACCGCTCTGACACCTTCGGGTAAAGTCTGCGCTATATAAAATCGCATAAATAAATAAATAAAACCAAAAAATTCCAAACATCACCAGGCCCCCACAGCAAGACCCATTCTTCCTCGCCCACTATGCCCTGAATGTGAAGGGCTGTGGGTGAGGTGTTAAGACTAACACCGTTTCTGGGCTGCATGGGCGCCAGGGGGCCGAGGTGCAAATGGCTCAAAGGCCTGAGAAACACCTGGCCCCCAGGGAGGCCGATTATTGCAAACAATCACCCCTCCCCAGCCCAGCCTCAGCTTGATTGCTTGGCAGGGTAGGGGTGAAGGAGAGGCCACACAGCTGACAATCGCTGTCCGGCCGCACAGCGAGGCTGCTTTCATTTTCTCAGTCTCTGTCTCCGTGCACTCTGTGGGCCGTTTTTTTTTCTCCCCTTTCCTAGTCCACTCTCTGTGGACTGGGACAGGGGAGGAAAGAAACGGCCCACAGAGGGCACTGAGGCACCGGCCCTTCGGCCCATTCCCGAATGCCCGCCTTGCCAATCCGCCCCTGGCCTTGTGTCACATTATTGACAACATTTCAGTGCTGATTATAACAACAAATTATCGGGGTGCACTTACCTTGTTAATGCAAATGAAAAAAAGTACTTTATAAATGCAATGTAAGTGTTTATATGTACACCATCCAAACAGTGCATCTTTGAGTTCAGAAAACAGTAACCCAAAAAGAGCGAAACCTAGATCAAAAAATAATAAAACTGCGTTTTTTGCTGTTTGCAGTTAGACGAATTTTAGAAGGCGAGGGGGAGGCAGGGTGTGTAAAGATTTGCAGGTAGTGTCATGAGGCCATAAAAACAGAGGAATGCCAGAGAGACCCAATCACAAGCAGCAGGCAGGATTACTATTCGTATATGGATTACTTCAGGTCATGCAGACAGCGCATGCTCGACCTAAAAAGGGTCCCCTCAAAATCCTTTAATATGGATAACCGTTATGAGTCCATCAGTCTATTTATTATTTTAAAGTTTTATATAGCGCGAACAAGATCTTTGCAGATATCAGAGCGCTTTACAGAAACAGTAGGTAGGATAAACAAACTGTTGAAAACAGTATAAAATTCGGAAGTGCGTGAGTTGCGAGATAGGGTAGCAAACGCACAAGAGTATGCACACTAATAGCAATCAAGAAACAATAACATAGAAGCCGTGCAATGTCGACTCGAATAAGATTATAGCACCCCGGAGGGTGAGTAACCACACTGTTGAAAGCAGAATAGTAGGCAGTAGTGAGTGGATTGCAAGTTAGTAAAGCACTCAAGTCATAGGGCCAGATGTAGGTCGGTCGGTAACGGCCGAAAATCGGTATTTTCGGCCGTTACCGACCGGTAAACAAGATTTGGCATGTAGGGGCACATTTTTACAGAATCGGTAACTTTACAGAATCGGTAAAGTTACCGATTCTGTAAAATACCGAATCGGTATTTTTACCGATTCGGTAAATCTCAGATGTAGGTGGGACTCTTCTGAGTCCCAAAGGCCCTACAAAATCGGTATTTTACCACACAATCCTATTGTGTGGTAAAATACCGATTTCAGGTGTGCATGCACACCTAGCCATGTGACAGACAGACATGCCCTTAGGGCATGTGTGTGTGCCACATGGCGCACATGCCTATTTGTGGGGTGCCAGAGGGTGTCAAAGTGACACCCCCTGCACCCTTGCAAAAATCGGTATTTACCGATTCTGTAAATACGGAATCGGTATTTCCCATTGATTCCTATGGGCTTTGAAGCCCATAGGAATCAATGGGAAACACCAATTCTGTATTTACAGAATCGGTAAATACAGAATGTGACAGATTCGATATTTACACATCTAGAAATACCTACATGTCCACCACATTGATTTACCGATTTTCAATTACCGAATCGGTAAAATTCGGTAATTGAAAATCGGTGAATCAATTTTACCTACATCAGGCCCTAAGTGTACAGCCCTAATAAACAATCTAGAAACCAATAATATAGCATCCGTGCAATGATTTTGATCCAGTGGCAGTCATAAAAGAGTCTAACATAGATATGCATTCAGGTAGCCGATAATATAGGAGCCATGTACTGTCATTGTTCCAGTAGCAATAGGGTTCAGGTGAGCTTAGCCATAAGGATGGCTTTTACCTCTTTCTTGAAGAGTACAGAGGATGGGATAAGCCTAGTTTCTGGCGGGAGAGCATTCCAGATCCTAGGTGCCATTCCTGAGAAGGAGCGTTTGTATGTTTTTTTCCTTCCGGAATCTACGAGGTTTCAGTAGGATATTCTTTGTGCTTCTGTTGGATCTTGAGCCTCCTGATATAGTCAGCTTGTGAGTGAGGTAGTTGGGTGACTTGTGGTGCACGGCCGAGTGTGTCATACAGGCAATTTTCAGCTGAACTCTGGCTTCAAAAGGCAACCAGTTCAGGGCTTTTAAGTCAGGGGATATATGCGAGTGTTTTCTTGAACCAGTGATGAGTCTCGCGGCCGCGTTCAAGGAGGCTCGTAGGGGCGCTGTTGTTGTTAGGGGGAGCACGCTGAGAGCCACAATTCCGTAGTCTATGCGAGGAATGACTAGGGCTTGTTCAACAGTTCGGAAGTCCTTGGGAGGTAGGAAGGGTTTGAGTTTTCTCAGCGTGTTGATTTGGAAGTTGGCTCCCTTAGTTGCTTTGCTAATATGCTGCTGCA
This sequence comes from Lissotriton vulgaris, assembly GCF_964263255.1. NCBI lineage: Eukaryota > Metazoa > Chordata > Amphibia > Caudata > Salamandridae > Lissotriton > Lissotriton vulgaris. The sequence continues at coordinate 806,570,070 of NC_141689.1, read as the reverse complement.
TGTCAAGATTGGAGTCAAGTGTGATGCCAAGGGATTTTGCAGAGTCCACGATGGTGGGCTGGACATTTAGTGCGGTTAGATGATTGAGCCAGGTTTGGGTGATGGCTTTTTTCGCAGGAGGTAAGATCAGAAGGAACTCATTTTTCATAGCATTTAGTTTTAGGTGATTGTCGGCCAGCCATGCTTGGGTGTTTCTTAGTGTGGCATTCAAAAGTTTGATTTCTTCAGGGGATTGAAGCTTGAGGTAGAGCTGAGTGTCATCGGCGTACATATGGAATTGTACATTTGATGCTTGAAGCAAGGTGGTGAGTGGTTCCATGACGAGGTTGAACAATGTGGGGGATAGGGAGGAACCTTGCGGGACGCCTGGTGTAACGGGCACAGGCGAGGACAATGCGTTGTTGATCTTGAACTTCTGAGACCGGTTGTGCAGAAAGGAAGTGAACCATTTGAGAACAGTCCCGGATATGCCCATTCTGGTGTTTAACAGCTCCAGTAGATTCTCGTGTTTGACCGTATCAAATGCTGAGGAGAGGTCCAGAAGGATGAGGAGGCAGGACTCATTGTGATAAAGGATTTGGAGGGCGTCATCAATTATGTGTGTCATAGCCGTTTCCGTGCTATGTTTTGCTCTGAATCCTGATTGGTGAGGGTTGAGGAGGTCAAACTGCTCAATGTGTTTTGTCAGTTGGAGTTATACGCATTTTTCTAGCAATTTGGCCAGAGTGGGGATATTGGTGATAGGTCGGTAATTGTTTAGGTCGGCCGGGTCAGCTGTGGGTTTCTTGAGTATAGGTGTGACTTGCCCTATCTTGAGGGAGTCTGGGATGAGTCCTTTTTGCAAGGAACAGTTGATGATTTTAGTCCAGAGTGGGAGGAGCAGGGGGGTGAGGGCTTTAACAGCGTTGGCAGGTAGGGGGTCTGTGAGGTGATTGGCGGGTTTCAAGGTGCCGAGCAGCTTGTGAATTGATTCTTCAGTATAGGTGTCGAAGGACGTCCATGAAGCGTTGTTTTTAGGTTGAGTGTTAGTTATGCATATGGAGCAGGAGTATCGACTTACATCCTTGAGGAGATCACTTCTTATATTGTCGGTCTTTTGCCTGAAGAAAGCAGAAAAGTCTTCGCAACTTGGAATATCCCTTGTTGAGCTGTTAGGTTGTAGAGGTTGCGTCTTGGTTTGGGATTTGACTAACTCGAACAGTTTTCTTGGTCGGTTTTTTGCTTGATCCAGCTGTTGGCTAAAGAAGACTGATTTAGAGCGTTTGATTTTTCTAAAGTAAGCGTTTCTCTTACTCTTAAGCGCTCTAAGGTGCAGTGCTGAGGGGTCGGATCTCCACATGCGCTCTGCCATGCGCATGGCACGTCTGTCTTCATTGAGTCTACCATCATACCATGGGTTTGAGTTCTTGGTGGCGACTCTCTTCAGTTGCAGGGGTGCGGCTTCATTGATTATTGCAGACATAGTGTCTAGGTAGAGGTTGGTCAATGAATGCACATCATAGACGCCCGTCGGGGGAAGAAGGAGACTGCCTGTGTGGGCAGGCAAGGAGTTTGGGTTAAGATTCTTCATGTCCCTCTTCCAGATCTTTGTTTTGGCAGGTTGAGCCGGGTTAAGTTTTACCTTTTCATTGATGAAGAAGGTGATGATGTGGTGGTCTGACCAGTCACAGGGTTCGATTGCCACCAGCTGGGTAGAGTCTTCTTTGGCGATGATAAGGTCAAGGATAGAGCCTTTTTCATGTGTTGGACGGTTGCAGATTTGGGTGAGGTCAAGCGCGTTGAGGAAAGTCTTAAGGTTATTCACCACAGCGTCATTAAAAACATTTATGGACACAACCCTCTTTCAAATGTAACATTCCGTTCCAAGGCTACCTTATGGATAAGTGTATATACAGGATAAATGTATGGGCAAACTATATTGAAAACTACGGTCGAATTTAAGGCAAACAGGAGTTCCATTTACTGTATATGTGGTATTGCGGGTCAAGCCATAAACAATGGCCCATAGAAGAAGCAGATACCAGCCGCCAAGCTGTATGGTAAAGTACAGAGACGATAAAGAGTGTCTTAACTAAGGAGTCTCGAATGCCACGTCTCACGAAGGGCCGGTGCTCTGTCGTTCCCAGCTCCCTGTCTATGAACTCCCCGGAGTTTCTGCGCATGTGCATCATCCTACGCAACCGCACTATGCTCTTTGTCTTAAATACATGTATTTTTAAGCTCCCTGGTGTTCTGCTGTTTTAGTGCACATGTGTGTCATTGTATGTATGCACACTGTGTAACTTGTCATTCAGTTTGAAGATCCTGCAGCAGCGTTACCAGTGCCACCACTACTAGTTATTGTGGAGAGTTAACCAGCCTACACACTACACAGACCAGGTCCGGGCGTTTAACCTTTGAGAGGCCCAGCCAGAGGACGGAGAGGCTGTTAAAGGTACTGCGCACTATGAGGGGCGCCACCTCACCTAAGGGGCGTGGCGCCTTTAGTGGCAGCAAAGGGCCTGGCAGAGTAGGAATCCCTTCTGGGTCGGGAGACCCGGAAGGAGGGGCACAACCCAGTAGACCGGACATGGGTCGATGCCAATGGGGTGTTCAATCACGTGTGCAGTGTTTGAGACTTTCAGCAGGTTCCCGGAATGGGCAGTACAGCAATTCCTAACATTGGTTACATCATCCGAGGTGGTACATTACCTAGATGATTTCTTGTTCTTGGGACCGCAGGGCTCCCAGGCGTGCAGGAAGGCCCTGCTGGGCTTCCAGCATCTAGCAAGAGCACTGGGCGTGCCATTGGCTGCAGACAAGATGGAGGGGCCAACCACTCGCTTAACATTCCTAGGCATTGAGATCGACACTAGAGAAGGGGTATGTAGGCTCCCCCAGGAGAAGGTGGCAGCTTTCAAGTCAGCCATTGAGGCCTGTTTGTTGACCCCGAAGGTGACACTGCACCAATTACAAGTTTTGGTGGGGCAGTTGAACTTCGCACTGAGAGTTATACCGATGGGCAGGGCCTTTCCTAGAAGTATAGCAAGGGCAATGTCAGGGCTGTGCGCTAAACATCATCATACTAGGCTGTCAGCGGAAGTAAGGAACGACTTAGCTATTTGGAAAGACTTCTTGGAAAACTTTAATGGGACAGTGGTCTGGTAAATGCTGATTTGCTCCAATGCAGAGTTGGAATTGTTCACGGATGCAGCGGGCAGTGTGGGTTTTGGGGCCGTGTTGGGGCACAAGTGGTGCATGCAGCACTGGCCGGAGGAATGGGCGCTGTCAGGTCTCACACGGAATATTACCTATTTAGAATTGTTCCCAATCATTGTGGCTTTGCATTTGTGGGGGGACATTTTACCGTGTTTTGGTCCGACAGCATGTCAGTGGGGATGGCAATTAACAATCAGAGGACGAAATGCAACTTGGTACTGCGCCTGTTGAAGGAACTAGTGTTGCAATGTCTACAGCGCAATGTACATTTTACTGCCAGACATGTACCGGGGGTAGACAATATAGCCGCTGACGCTTTGTCCCATTTTAAGTTGGCAGAGTTTTGCATCAGATGGCCGCAAGCAGACAGAGAGATGACGGACTTCCCGGCGGGACTATGGAAGCTTGGTGCCCCACAGCCCCTGAGTTGATACCAGCGTCACTGGCCCGCAAGACCAAGAGTATGTATGAGAGGTCATGGCAGGCATATAAGGCATGTTTAAAAGGGGCAGGCATAATTGAGATGTTCTCGCCTTTAAGTGTCTTGGAATTTATAGTCCATCAGAAAGCTAGTGAAAAGTCATCAGCAATGATGAGAAGGCAACTGTCGGCAATAGCATTCTATGCCGGGTTAGGGGGAGTGGCAGACCCAACAAAGGATCCGAGGGTGAGAAGAGCTATGAAGGGTTGGGAGCGAATGACACCAGGGGTACAGGACAGCAGGAGACCCATTGATGCGAGCAGGTTAACAAATATCCTGGAGATACTGCCCAGGATTTGATTTACACCATACGAGACACAATTATTTAGAGTAGCATATGCATTAGCTTTTTTCGGGGCATTCAGGATTTCAGAGTTGCTACCAGCCTCAAAGGCAGACAAGGAAGGGGGCATACGATGCGAGGATTTAATTCTGTCCGGGGAATCCCTTCAGGTCAGGGTGCGGAGATCAGAAACCCATCCGTTGGGTTGGGGGATCTGGGTCCAGTTAGGAGCAATGATAGGGGCGACATGCTGCCCGGTAAGCCTGGCAAGGAAGTTTCTGCAAATCAGGCCACAAGGGGGCAACAACAGAGTACTATTGCATGACGATGGCATGCCCCTCACTAGATTTCAGTTCACTAGGGTGTGCAAGCTTGCTTTGGTAGGCCTGGGGGTAGACACAACTCATTTCACATCCCATTCGTTCCGCATCGGTGCAGCCACGACAGCGGCGGCCCTAGGCCTCCCAGAGGAAACGATTAAGAGGGTGGGTCATTGGAAATCAACATGCTTTGAGCTTTGTACGCCCCCAGTTAGTTTAAGTACTCAGTATTTTTGCCCCGTTTCTACCACCTCGCGTTGATTGTTTTCATCTTCAATTTGCTCTAGGTGCAACATCCCAGAGGGCCCAAATATGCTGGTGTGGCCACTCTTTTATTCGCAGGGCAGGGCTTGCCTTCAAGAATTCACGTGAGGAGAGAGCGCAGAAGGCAAAGGGAATTGATCATCATTGGGTGGGAATAGGCGGACAACGTTTAGCGGAGGTCCCTAGCGATTTGCGGGACGCCTTGGCCAGGGGCATGCCTTTCCCCGATCGACTAGTGATACATTCAGGGGGCAATGATATGATTCCGACTGGAAGGAGGGGGTAAAGGAGGCCCTGTTCTCGGTTCTGGCAGGGGTCAGGAATATATTGCCCAACGCGATATTGCTCTAGTCCGAAGTTATACCGCAGCAAGTATGGGCGCAGGGAGCACCCCCGAAGGCAGTGAATAAGTCAATGAGGAGGCTAAATCAGTCAGTGGCGGAAATTCTAAAGAGATCCAGCATCCGGACTATCAGGCACAAGTTCATGCAAACATCAAGGGTAGAACTGTATGCGGCGGATGGGGTACACTTGTCCAAGGCGGGTAGTGAGGTGTTCATACAGACAGGGCCCGATTCACAGAATGAACTTAAGACTAAATCCTAAACTTACTACTATTTGGTATTCACAGAATGCACTTACTACTTTCGGGATTCACAAAGTGAACTTACTACTTTCGGGATTCACAGAATGAACTTACTACTTTTGGTATTCACAGAATAGATTTAAGACTACTAACTTTACGTCCGCACTCGGGCCGTAAATTCCGGCCCGGAGGCGGAGTTTCCGGCGTGGGGGCGGAGCTTACGGCTTGGAGGCGGAGCTTCCGGCTCGGAGGTGGGTATTTAGCCATGGCTGGAATCTCCACCTCTGGGCCGGAAGCTCCGCCTCGCCGCAAGCTCCGCCTCCGGGCCGTAAGCTCCGCCCCCAAGCCGGAAACTCCGCCTCCGGGCCGGAATTTACGGCCCGAGTGCGGACGTAAAGTTAGTAGTCTTAAATCTATTCTGTGAATACCGAAAGTAGTAAGTTCATTCTGTGAATCCCGAAAGTAGTAAATTTAATCTGTGAATCCCTAAAGTAGTAAGTGCATTCTGTGAATACCAAATAGTAGTAAGTTTAGGATTTAGTCTTAAGTTCATTCTGTGAATCGGGCCCACAGTGTTGGGAGCCATCACAGATGTGTTTAATTGCGGAGGGGGACGTCGAGTCCGCCAGTGAGCGCCTCGCCCTGTGGCGGGGTCCTGGGCAAGAGAAATGACAGGGACTCCGTTGGTCTGTGGCATTTTTGGCCCCAGAACAGGTCTGGAAGTCTATCAGGGGTTCCGGGATGGCGGGAGAGCGGGCTGACCTGCTGGTGGCTCTGGACTCTTTGGCTCTACCCAGGAAGCCAGTGGTTGTCACAAGTGGTGGCAGATTATTTACCTGCGGCTCTGTGGACCGGGGGCGGTCAGCCTAAGGAGAGCAGGCTATCTTGGTTGTGGCCTGCTGGCACAGCCCGAAGGTCAAGAAAGAGGACCAGTGGAGAGCGAATTGTAAATACAATGGCAATGTATAATCTTGACAGTTATTTGGAGTGCTGTGGTGTTTTGAAGCAAACCATAATAAAGGATGGTCACAAATAAGTAAAGAGAGGCCAATGGAGTAATTGGCCGGATTTGTAAGTTAATAAATGTTTACACTGTGAAGACCAAAACTGACTCAGATGTTTCTATAAGAGGGTGAATGGTGGTGGGGGACAAGTGCACTTTGTATGCCATCTATGAGGGGCGCCACCCCACCAAAGGGGCGTGGCACCTTTAGTGGCAGCAAAGGGCCTGGCAGAGTAGGAATCCCTTCCGGGTCAGGAGACACGGAAGAAGGGGCACAACCCAGTAGACCGGACGTGCGTCGGGAGCAGGATGACCAGGGAAGCAATTAGTGTTTGGCGGGGGTTTAAAAGGCAATGGGGCGGTAGCTTCGCCCTCTTTGTCCACTCTACTGCTCGGGGTCGGAGGTCGCGTCGAAGTTACCCACCCACCCATCCCTGAAGGCAGTGCTTTGTTTTAGGCGGGGTCCTGGGCAAGAGAAATGACAGGGACTCCGTTGGTCGGTGGCATTTTTGGCCCCAGAACAGGTCTGGAAGTCTATCAGGGGTTCGGGGCTGGCGAGAGAGCAGGCTGACCTGCTGGTGGCTCCAAACTCTCTGGCTCTACCCAGGAAGGTAGTGGTTGTCACAAGTGGTGGCATATTATTTACCTGCGGCTCTGTTGACCGGGGGGCGGTCAGCCTAAGGAGAGCAGGCTATCTTGGTTGTGGCCTGCTGGCACCGCCTGAAGGTGAAGCAAGAGGACCAGTGGAGAGCGAATTGTAAATACAATGGTAATGTATAATCTTGACAGTTATTTGGAGTGCTGTGGTGTTTTGAAGCAAACCATATTAAAGGATTGTCACAAATAAGTAAAGAGAGGCCAATGGAGTAATTGGCCGGATTTGTAAGTTAATAAATGTTTACACTGAGAAGACCAAAACTGACTCAGGTGTTTCTATAAGAGGGTGAATGGTGGTGGGGGACAAGTGCACTTTGTATGCCATCTATGTAATTTATTAATTCTGAAGCTCCCTGCGGCATCGTTACCCGTTATCATGTAGAGCCTTAGTTAGGGAAAGCAGCCAGTTGTCGAAGTGGTCGGATAGGCACAGCACAGCACGCCCCTACTTTTTTCATTAAATAGAATGCGGTATCCTGTCACCTAATGCATCTAATTGCGCTCACCACCTGCTTCTCGGTAGGTGGTCTCAGTTGTTGGCATCTGGGGCTGGGCAGGGAGTTTAGTAGCTGGCAAGCCCCTCAGAGTGTGTGGAAGCACACCCATCGGGCCAGAGAGCAGACTGGGCCAAATGCCATGGGAGCGTCATGTTCGGGTAGCCTCCCCAGAGTGGGGTGTGCGGATCATGGCCACCTCAGTGCAAGGCCTCTCCTAAAACCAAAGTAATTCGTACACAAAACAGGTACAGCCCTACAGCGCAAATAAACTGTAGTTGGTCGGTGCTGCTTGCGGGGAAAGGAAGTGACGTCTCGGAACGCCAGCCAATTGGGAGCCAGAAAAACAGAGGAATCCCGGAGAGACCGAATCGCAAGCAGCAGGCAGGATTACTCTCCGTATATGGATTACTACAGGTCTTGCAGACAGCGCAAGCGTGCTGCCTAGGCTCAACCTAATAAAAAGAACAGGAAGGGAGGAGGGGGTAGGGTGTTTTATACATTGGGATGGGATTGTGAATGAAGGCACAGGGGCCTGGATCTGGTGGCCTAGAGGACTAATGCATCCACTGTAGGGGTCTGTATTTGATGTCATAGTCACAGGTGCACATTCTCATTGGCCCACTCAGCCTTTCATTATTCTGAGATAGATAAAATAAGATAAGTTGGGTAACAATAAACATCTGTCATTCAACGCCAAGATGCCCTTCTGTTTAAACATCTGCTTTACAAATGCACATCTTATGTCACTGTGTGATTCCCCACCACGGGTGGGAAAAGGAGGCAATGCAAATAAAGGAAAGACAATAGAGAGAAGGTGAAATATTCATAAAGGTAAGAGCAGGTAAAACGAGGAACTCTGTTGTGTGTTAATTTAGCTAAAGACAATGGGAGTTCACCCAAGATTTGACAACAGGGGTCAATCAGTCCTTTAACTTAATTAGTCTCTGAATAACTGAATGAACATCATTCACTCCATATCAGCACAATAAAAGGACCCACTGAAGAACTTTTCACGATGAATTCTGCGATCCTTCTATTAATGAGTGCAGTTTTAAACCCATCACAGTTGTATCTATTTAGGCAGCTACAAGATGTTACCTCTTGTGTTTATCTAAGTTTAGGTAGCATCACAACGTCATGATTGCCAAACATGCTATTCTGGTCAGCCAGACATTACTGAAGTGTAAATGTATCAACAATGTGATTTTTTGAAATGGTGAGGCGGGGTATGGGGAATATTTGGAGTACCTTCCTCTTTGACACCTACTCCCAGACAGGATTTACATGTCAAAAGATGTTAGTGATGGCCCATTACAAAGTAGTTTGCTGCCGCTCTTTTTTTCCACTTAATACAAAGCACTGTTATTGGTACAATGCCTTTATTTCCAGTGACTGGCATCCCCTCCCCCATCTATTAAGCCATTCCTCCCAGCGTAGCCCACCCCTCAGTTTGATGACTGAAGCCTAAGGCGCCTTATCAGAAACTAAATTCACTGAGGGAAGTTAATCACAGAGAAGAAAGATCCAACCCTCAATGATTAATTTTAGATTCTGTAGTTCTGAGGTAACAGTGGTGCTCTTCCTTTTACTGCTACCATTGTATAGTTAACACTTCACTTAGTGTGCTGTGCTTGAACTGTTTTCTTGGTATCTGGTTAAGTATGGCTATGCTTACTCCCTGTTGGCGTTGTGATGCTACCTAAACTTAGATAAACACAAGAGGTAACATCTTGTAGCTGCCTAAATAGATACAACTGTGATGGGTTTAAAACTGCACTCATTAATAGAAGGATCGCAGAATTCATCGTGAAAAGTTCTTCAGTGGGTCCTTTTATTGTGCTGATATGGAGTGAATGATGTTCATTCAGTTATTCAGAGACAAATTAAGTTAAAGGACTGATTGACCCCTGTTGTCAAATCTTAGGTGAACTCCCATTGTCTTTAGCTAAATGAACACACGCGAACCTATATATTGTAAAAGGGGAGGGAATGAAATTTGATGTTTCTAAACATTTATTGTCCACCTATATTTCATAACTTTGTAGGTTTAGATTGTAAAACGTTTGCATTTCACACTGGTCTATTACTTTGTCGTCAGCGCTTTCCTTCTGCTTGCAAATGAGAGCTAATGCAAACTTTGACCACGAACTAAATTGGCAATGTTTAAATATGTCTAAATATATTTAAACATTGCAGGATTGCATTTTCAAAGGGGTAACAGAACTTACCTGCAATGTTTAAATATATTTAGACATATTTAAACATTGCCAATTTAGTAAAATAATTGTGAAAACATCTGATAGGCCCTGATGACTTTTTTATAACACGGGGAGCGCAGCATAAAAAGGTTTGAAGGCTTCTGCCTTAGACCAAAGTTGGGTTATGCAGCGCATAGTCAACCAAGCTCCAGAATCTTAGCTCGTGGTCAAAGTTTGCATTAGCTCTCATTTGCAAGCAGAAGGAAAGCGCTGACGACAAAGTAATAATGTTGCTAAAACGCAATATTGGCCCTGGCATCCATCCTTCAAAAATGTTAAGCACACTAAAATAGCAGTGACAAACATTCCACGCTTCAGATCAGCGAGGACGGACTTTGCATGATTTTCTTTTCCCATCCGCGAACCTATATATTGTGAAAGGGGACGGAATGAAATTTGATGTTTCTAAACTTTTATTCTCCACCTTTATTTCATAACTTTGTAGGTTTAGATTGTAAAACGTTTGCATTTCACACTGGTCTATCTTACATTTTTCCGGGCGTCCTCTATTTATTTCTGAGATTTCTCCAGCAGCTCTATGCAGCTCTACGCAGACAGAGTAAGGTCTCCCGATTACTGCCGTTCATTAGGTTTCTGTAGGATATTCCTTACATTTTTAGTCTAAAATTACAGTCTTGCAGAATGGGACACCGGAAACGGCATTACTGGTTTAGCCATTTGTGTATTCTTTACCAGCTGTGGCAGTGAGCACGATGAACTCAACTGTGTGCCATCTGTTCCTATCTTACTTTTCTGAATAATCACATTCGATCCAATCGTGTGATCCTACAGGCTTTTTTAAGCTCAGACTTCATATTCTTCGAGTTTACACATGAATCACTTTAGCCCAGGTTATCCCTGGTAGAGCTGGAGTTGCTATCTATATATTTATCTGTTTAGGCTATTTGTGAAGCGCAGGTATCACCACAAAAAGGGTTTTTTAGCGCTATGGACAAAAGTGCATTACTGTGCGCTGAATAAATACTCCTAACATAACATAACATAACAAAACTGTGGAATCACATCACTATGGCGCTGCCACATTTTGTCCATTCTTCTACATTTAGAAAGATTGTGCTCCACATTCAGTCATGCAGAGCTGTATTCCATAATGTATCATCCTGCCTCTGCCCTTCCTCTCCACAGAGGCTTATTAAAGAGCAGCTCAGAAAATAACAGCTGGGGAAAGAGGGGTGATCTGTGGAAGATATATACTTGTTTTCTCTGTTGAATAAAAACAGGAGACTGTAAGTGTGGTATTTTATATATTACCCAGTGGCGGTCACCACTGGGTAGTTATAGTTAGGTTAGTGTTTCCAAAGGAAATGCGTTTTTTTATACTAATAACTTTGGCACTGTTTGACAAATCTCCACGAAACGTTCCAAAAAGATGCTATTTTCACAAATTTTGTGCATGGATATTTTTTGGGGTGATCTGTCAAGCGGGGACAAAGGAAAAAGTGGGGTCCCAAATTGCACAATCAACATGCATTCTCCATAGACTTCTTTAGGTAAAGCTACAGCAGAAACTACAGAGGCGAGTTACACCAAATTTGGCAGGAAGCTAGAATGTGGTCCACAGAATCAGCTTTTTGTGAGTAAATATAGTCAGTAGTACTATAGAAATTAAGGTAAAAAATATATGAACATCTGAATGGTTGGGTCTATGAGAGGCTCGAGAGACTCTTGTGGGAGGGCCAATTAAAAAATAGAGCATTCTTTTTTTTGAAGGGAGCTTTATTTCTCTAGGGCAAATCGCCACAGTGAGCTCTCTGATTGGCTGCCAGCAACATGAGAAAAATTTTGCTGGCAGCCATTACAGTACTCGCGGACTAAGTTACCTCTCCTAAAGTAAACAAAAATAAATAATGTAATGGAGCAGGGTAGGGATACCATGACCCCTATTCTACATGGGGGGAGCTGGAGGGACACCAGGGTTGTAAATTGAAAAAATATTTTTGCCTTAATCTTGCAGGACTCCTGCAGGATCGGAAAAAAAAGGAGGCCGGGGTTGCATTCTACAATTATATGCCCCACAGGGCCACTTTGTTTATTTAAGAGGAGGGGGCATGCAGTCTCCCTCCCTGAGGCAATTAGGCCCCAGCGATCCCACCCGCAGGGGCCAATATATTACATTTTGGGAATGGGGACATGCGGCCACTGAAGGTCCCAGGGAGTCCAACCTGGGCTGAAAAATAAAATAAAAGGGAAGGAGGGCATGCGGCTCCCCTCCCTGAACCTCTAAAGACCCCGGTGACCCAATTCCATGGGGCTGCAAAACTTTTGAAAAGTGAGGGGGGCATGACCCCCACCCCGAGTCTTCTCGGGCCCCAGGCTCCCATTCCCAGGCTAGCTTACATACTGTGCCCCGGGGAGTCCACCCCACAAAATAGACGTTTCCCTGCCTGCACCAGTGTGAGCAGGGAAACTTGTGCTTGCTCTTGTCTCGCTGGAACATTTTTTAATCACTGCGTGGGAGCAAAAGTCTGCTCTAGGCAGGCAGAAGCTTTAAAAATGCTCCCGTCAGCTAGGAGCAGAATTTTGATCTGTTTCCCTGCCCACACTGAAGCGGGCAGAGAAACTGATCAAGAGATTGCTCCCACTTAGAAGGAGCTACATAATTAGCTATTCTCTGAGGGTGGGTGCAAAGCCAACTCACGCAGCATGTGGAGAGCTGGCTAGAGCTGCAAGTATCCCATACCCACACCGCAGCCCCAAAAAGTGACCCCGCAGCCCCCAACAAGTGTAAGGTGGGTGCCCAGGGTGGGATTCAGGGCACTCACCTTTAAATAATGTGGACCCGGGGGGATAGGGCCATTTTTGGCTCTAGGAGGTGGGCCACGCAGACCACCTCCCCTTTAAGATAAGTAGTGGCCCACAAAAAATACCCAGCTTTGGCTAACAGGATCCCTCAGATGAGGGTCAGGCAGCCTTTATCCCCTTTAATATAAAAAGGCAATGGATGATGGGCTCCCCATGGCCTAAAGAGGCTCAGGAAGGGGGCCACATAGCCGTCCATCCCCTCTGAAGCATATAGGCCTCTGAGTGACTCTATTACTTGCAGGTTAGGCACTGAGTTACACAGCCATACTACTCGTGGGAGCCAAACGAGCCACACCCCACTTTGAAATCCAATTTCCCAGATTGGTGGGTACATGGGACATGATTTCAGCACTGTATCAGCTTCTCCTGGCTTATGAGACTCCACAGACAATGAGACACAACACTGAGTGGGAGAGGGTACTGGGAAGGAAGGTAGAACCTAAACAATGGGATGAACTACATAGGGAAATACATGTTGCATCAGTGTCTATTCTTGGATGGGAAATACATTATAAATGTTGTTTTGTTTGGCACTAAACTCCCCATAGATTGCTCTACATATACAATAATGCTTCGCCCTGGTGCTGAAGGTGCTGGTGCACTTGGTGAAGAACTCAAAATATGATGGGACTGTCCAGCTATTAGACCTTTCTAGGAAAAAGTTTTTTCACTACTGCAGAAGGCTTTGAATTCTTCCATTCCAGCTACTCTAGAGGTGATGCTCCCAGCCTGAGACCCCCAAACCTACTTTGTTTGACTAAAAATGAATGACACATATGCCAGCAGTGCCTGGGTGTGGCAAACCTCACAATAGGACACTACTGGAAAAAGGCAGACATGCCGCCTATCTCATACTGGCACCAACGACTCTGGGTGTTGCTAGTTATGAAGCAACTAATGAGCAATGTTTAGTGGTATCTTTTGGCATCTGGATTAATGAGTAAGCCCTTGGGGGGATGTGCAGCTGGGCCCTGCACCCATGATGGAATGCTGCTAGACCTCATTTTACTGATAGCAAAGAGGCGGGATCTCACTTCTAAACTGCACATTGTAACTGCATGGGTACAGCCTTCACCGGGGTGTGGAGAGGACTCTTGCTAGTAAAGTTTTGCCAATAGCAGGTGAATATAGGGGGTTGTTTAATCGTTCTGCAGTTGGGGTTATCAGAATTGAGAGAGAGAGGAAGAGAAGAGCAATTATAAGGCTGACATATGGTGAGGGGATGATGAGCACAAGCCTTGTGGATAGGCAAATGCGAACATGGTGTACAACTTTAGCCACTGGAGTTGACTACTCTTGTTGTCCCTCTTTACTTGCACCTATATTAATGCATTACTACTAACTTATTACTGTTTTCGAAAATGCTAATAAAACAATATGAAGCAAAAATATATATAGCCCTGGGGGACAGGGTCCCCAGGGTCATATAAGGCTCATATATATATATATATATATATATATATATATATATATAAATATATTACCTACTGGCGGTCGCCAGTAGGTATATATAGTTAGGATTTTTTCTCTATGGGATTTTTGAAAATTCTATGTCTAATAACTTTGGCGTTTGTGGACGGAATTGGCTGAAATTTTCAGGAAAATGGAACATTTTGTTTCTGAGCAGCCCCTGACAATTTGGGGGGGTTTCATCAAGGGGGGGCCGAGAAAAAAGGGGGGTCCCAAAACGCGTTTTTCCCATGTTAATTTCCATAGGGCGGTTGGCCTCACTTTTAGCTCGAACGGCTGAATGGATTTGCACGAAACTTGGCAAAATTGTAGGGACTGTTAGCCCGATGTGCCTTTGCTAGGTCTCAATATATGTGCTCCAGTGGATTTTGAGTAATTTAGGTTCAAAAAAAGATATATATCTGGGCGGAGCCTAACCACACATCTGATCTGATTGGCTGTCAGCACTTCATCCAAGAAGTGTTGGCAGCCATCTTGGGACCAATATACATGATAGCACCTCATTAAAAAGCATTGTAGTTAATAGAGGGTTTTAGGACTTTAGTTACATTATAAATCATTTGTTGATGGTACCATACTCGTTTTAGGAATTGTGGTGGGTTCTAAGGTGATTTTACCATGTGAAAAAACCTTCTGCTGTGATATCATGAATATTGTTGGAAAGAAAACTAATATCTCATGATTTTCCCACAGTGGTTTGGAAGGGGATCTATAAGCTAAACTGAAAGCATATTTTCTGTAAATTCACATTATCTTTCTCAGTCATGTGAAAATGAAGTCTGACATTCTCAGTAAAACATGTACATCCAACAAGGACAGAGACTGTCAGTTGATTCCTTTGTGTTCTACTGCAGCCTCCTAGAGTGTTCTAAAGAACAACTAGAGCGCTAACAGTCCTACTAATTACAAAGGTATGGCACACCTGAAGCCATCTTGATTGGAATAAAGTGGTAACTCTTAAAACATTTAATTTAAAAAGAAACAACATGAGGGGGTATATTTTGCCATAGAAAGTATGATTAGTGCTGCAGAATGAAAAATTAGGGCACATTTTGAGTGACTTCTCAAATCCTTTTCTATTTCATTAAAACATTCTGACATGCAGTCTCCCAAAATGGCCACCAGAGACAAAAGAGCCCAAATGTAGCCCAAATATCACCCAGATGTAGCCCAAGTATAGCCCAATGACAGAATGTCCCAGAGTGTTCTAAAGAACAACTAGAGAGCTAACAGTCCTACTTATTACAAAGGTATAGCACACCTGGAGCCATCGTGATGGGAATAAAGTGGTAACTCTTAAAACATTTAATTTAAAAAGGAACAAAATGAGGGGGTATATTATGCAATAGAAGGTATTATTAGTGCTGCAGAAAGAAAAATTAGGGCACATTTTGAGTGACTTTTCAAATCCTCTTCTGTTTCATTAAAAAATTCTGACATGCAGTCTCCCAAAATGGCCACCAGAGACAAAAGAGCCCAAATGTAGCCCAAATATCACCCAGATGTAGCCCAAGTATAGCCCAATGACAGAATGTCCCAGAGTGTTCTAAAGAACAACTAGAGCGAAGTGTGGCTCACCGGTTAGAGCAGGCAGACCCTGAAGCAGAGGTCAGACCCGGGACCAGGGTTCAATTCCCGACGCGGCAGGGTCTTGAGCTCAAATGTCCATGGACTCGATAATTCTCGCTTCGGTGCCTGACCTAATCATGGGTTCACACTCTGCAACTCTGGGCATTAAGCTTGCTTAATCTCCACAACGGCCCCCCGCGGCGGGATGCCTGGCTTTCACCTTGGGGATGCCCTGTAGGGGCTATCTCACAGGGAAAAGCCAGGACGGGTTCCCAAGGCAAGCGCGGAGATACCCCTTCGGGGGTCGATTCTGGCGCTATATAAGAAACATAATAATAATAATAACAGTCCTACTTATTACAAAGGTATGGCACACCTGAAGCCATCTTGATTGGAATAAAGTGGTAACTCTTAAAACATTTAATTTAAAAAGGAACAAAATGAGGGGGTATATTTTGCCATATGAATTATGATTAGTGCTGCAGAAAGAAAAATTAGGGCACATTTTGAGTGACTTCTCAAACCCTCTTCAATTTCATTAAAAAATTCTGACATACAGTCTCCCAAGATGGCCACCAGAGACAAAAGAGCCTAAATGTAGCCCAAATATCACCCAGATGTACCCCAAGTATAGCCCAATTACAGAATGTGCCAGAGTGTTCTAAAGAACAACTAGAGCGCTAACAGTCTTACTTATGACAAAAGTATGGCACACCAGAAGCCATCTTGATTGGAATGAAGTGGTAAGTCTGAAAACACTCAATTTAAAAAGGAACAACATAAGGGGGTTAATTTTGCCATAGAAAGTATGATTAGTGCTTCAGAAAGAAAAATTAGGGATCATTTTGAGTGACTTCTCAAATCCTCTTCTATTTCATTAAAAAAATTCTGACATGCAGACTGAAACATGCACTTTGAATACCAGCAGCAGACGTCCCTGGTGAGCAGTAGCTTTACTACAGTGATCTAATGTGCAACTAGAGTGCTAACATTCAGAATTTATGGCAAATGTGTGACACATCTGAATGCCTTCTTGATGGAACCAAAGTAAACAAGCATTGAAAATGCAATAGATCTCGCCCTCGTTTAAGTTAAAGCCATTCTGTTTGTAATGAGGTGGCTTTTTAGCTTTGCTTTCATTAGTGTTTTTTCAACTTTCATGTAAATAACATGCATCTGTATGCATATAAGTATATGTATGCATGCATTTATGTTTGTATTTATATAGATATACAGATGATATATGTTTATATATGTATGTATATATATATATTCACTGAAAAAACCATAGGTTATAGACCATATATAGTTAGGAATTAGCATTTACAAAACCTTGAAAATTCACTGAAAAAACCATAGGTTATAGACCATATATAGTTAGGAATTAGCATTTACAAAACCTTGAAAATTCACTGAAAAAACCATAGGTTATAGACCATATATAGTTAGGAATTCGCATTTACAAAACCTTATTTTACTCACACAAAACCATTGAAATTCCATATATAGTTAGTTGCACTAACTATATATCGCGCACCCGCAATCCACTGCTGATGATGTCACATATTACATCATTCATGACATGGTCAGTGACATCACTGATGACATCACTGATGACATCTCAAATGACATCACGGATGACATCACTGATGACAACATCCAGTGACTGTATGTTTCTGTAAAGTTAAAATATGTCTTACATATTGAAGAATGAGTGGATGTATAAGTATCTGGATGAAGGATTTAGTAGGTGCATGACTGACTGTATGAGTGAGTGATTAAATGTGTCTCACTGAGTGCATGGGTTAGTGACTAAACTGTCTTAATTTGTGCATCATTATGTCTGTTGTTCTGTAAACTGTTGCATGTGTTGATAAGTAGCTATATGAGTAACTATATGGGTTATTGATTGGTTGCCCAAGTATTTGTATGGGCGACTGAGTGTGTGTGTGGGTGGCTGGGAGGTGTATGACTCTGTGCATAGATGTGTGAGCAGTTGATTCACTAGATGTATGGTTTCAAAAGTGCATGTGGAAACAGCTGTATGGGCGTTTGACTGTGTGCATGAGTGTATTGGTGAGTGAATGGATATCTCAGTGCTACATGTCAAAGTAAGTACATATGTAAAACACAGTACATGTGAGAGTTGACATATATAAATAACTGTGCATAAGAGCCAGTGAATGTGTGAGTGGCTGTATGGATCATTGTGAACTTGTATCAGGGATTGTATAAGAGAGTAAATTTGTGTTAGTATATGTTTGAATAAGTAAAGTTTGTATAACTGTATAGTTGAGGAAATGGAGGTGTGATTGATTCTTTGCATGACTGACTAGGTGTGTGAGTAACTCCATGGATGAGTGACAGTCTGTGAGTGTCTGTTTACACTGATTGTATCTAAGGTTATATTAGAGTCTGAAGAGGTTCATCGTATTATCACATGAATGATATCATCAGTGATGTGATCAGTAATGTCAAATGAGATGTCATCAGCGATGTCATCAGTGATGTCATTTGAGATGTCATCAGTGATGTAATTTGAGATGTCATCAGTGATGTCATCAGTGATGTCACTGACCATGTCACGAATGATGTAATATGTGACATCATCAGCAGTGGATTGCGGGTGCGCGATATATAGTTAGTGCAACTAACTATATATGGAATTTCAATGGTTTTGTGTGAGTAAAATAAGGTTTTGTAAATGCGAATTCCTAGCTATATATGGTCTATAACCTATGGTTTTTGTCAGTGAATTTATATATATATATATATATATATATATATATATATATATATATATATATATATATATATATATATATATATATATATATATATATATATATATATATATATATATATATATATATATATATATATATATATATATACACACACACTGAAAAAAACATAGGTTTCAGGGACATTATAGTTAGCTGGAGATTTCACTTGTATAAAACCATAGAAATTTAGACATTACAGTTAGTAGACCTAACTCTAACTTGCGCCCACAGAATGCACTGCTGATGACGTCACATATTACACCAGTCATGACATGCTCAGTGACATCACTGATGACATCTCTGATGACATCATCCTGTGAATGTTTGTGTCTTTAAAGTATAAAAATGTGTTTTATAAATATTACCTACTGGGGGTCGCCAGTAGGTAGTTATAGTTAGGACCTAGTTTCCATGGGAAATTCCCAACATTTTATTTGGAATAACTTTGGCGCCGGTTGACGAATCTTCGTGAAATTCTCAAAGAAGATGGGGAGCTCCTCTTCTATCCTGAAAGTTTCGGGGTGATTCGTCAAGCGGGGGCCGAGAAAAAAGGGGATCCCAAAACGTGTTTTCCCCATGCAATTTTCCATAGGGACCTTTAGACACGGCTACAGCCCGAACTGCTGAACGGAATTACACCAAATTTGGCAAAAAGGTAGAGTTTGGTTCACAGATCACGCTTTTTGTTAAATGGTGTAAATCTGTGCAGTAGTTCCTGAGAAAATCAAAAGTAAAATCATAGATATATCTATGGACGAAGTAGGGTACGCATATCCTCGAAGGATCATACGAGTACCCTTACGAGCATGAGCTGCATGCTAATTGGCTGTCAACTGTCTTTCAACACTCCAAACCAGGAAGTGTTGGCAGCCATCTTGTGTCTCGGTAGAACCGAGACACAAGAAACCTAAAATAAAACCTCACAAAACGCAAGAAGGGGGCAGGGTAGAAACACCCTGACCCCCTAGGCCTGCTCAGGGGGTCCCACAAGGACACCCAAGGGCAAAAAATGTATATATATTTTTTTAAATCTCAGGTTGCGCATAGGATGCACGCATCCTGCCGATAAAAAATTAATTGTTTTTTTAAGCCCACGGGGGGGGGGCAAAACCTAGGGGGCAATCAATAAATGATATTGGGGGGCCCAAAGAGGCCCCCCAGCCCAGGGGACCTCCACCCCCGGGCTTTGCATAATTATGTAAGGGGGGCTCTGAGGCCACCCCAGCCCCGGATACCGCCACCCCCGGGGCTTAATGAAATTGGGTGGGGGGCTCTCAGGCCCCCCAGCCCCATGGACCACCACCCCCCGGGGCTACTCAAATTTGGGTTGGGGGGCCTCTGAGGACCCCCCAGCACCGGGGACCACCACCACAGGGCTTTGCATAATTATGTAAGGGGGGCTCTAATTGAATTTGGGTTGGGGGGCTCTGAGGCCCCCCAGCCCCGGGGACCGCCACCCCCACGGCATGATGTGGGCCTCCCTGCTGGAGCCTTCTGTAGGTCCTGGGGACCGCCACCCCCCAGGGCCGGTTCCTGCAGTGTCCCAGGGTGCCCACCCCCGGGACACTGCTGTTTGCAATGACAGTGCAGGAGCCTCGCAGCTCCCGCCCTGTCATTGCAAACTGCTTTCCTATTTGGAAGAGAGAGCAGGAAACCTGCTCTCTCTTCCAAATAGGAAAGCAGATTGCTTTTCCACATGGGGAGCAGCATGTTAGCTGCTCCCCATATGGAAAAGCAATGCCGGCTCCCGCAGGAGGCGGGAAGCCGGCTCGGACCTTGGGGGGATTGGGGACACCCCCACAACCCCCAACGAGGCAGGCCAGCCCCAGGGGATGGGGTCCCCGGGGCTAGTAGTTGCCCCGGAGGGGGAACACGCGGCCCCCTCCACAGATTTAAAAAAATGAAAATAGTTTAAATGGCCTGGGGCATGGGGTCCCCGGCCGGGGCCATAAGAGGCCACAGAAGGGGGCAAGGCAGCCCCCCTCCAAAAGATAATTGTTTTTTTAAAAGGCCATGCCCAGGCCGCAAAAGGTTTAGGGAGGGGGCCACACTCCCCCCTTCCCAACATTTTTTTAAAAATTAAAAAAATTGGGGGCAGGCCCTAGGGGAAGGGGTCCCCAGTGCCAAAAAGAAAAAAGAAAAAGAAGAGGGGCAAAACAGCCCCTCTTCTTAAAAGTACATTTTAAAAAACGGGATCGGGGAGGAGGCCACACCCCCTCATTGCACCTTTCAGCAATGCGCCCCCTGGCGCGTTTGCAGAGGGGGGACTAATTCTCATTGCATACTGGGGGTCCCTGGGTGCCAACTAGCCCACCAGGAACCTCCAGTATGCGCCAGGGGGCTGCGTTGCAGAGAGGTTTAATGAGGCCACGCCCATTTTTACACCTCTCTACAACACAGCCCCCTGGCGCATACTGGAGGTTCCTGGTGGGCTAGTTGGCCCCCAGGAACCCCCAGTATGCAAGGGGACTTAATCCCCCAACTTAGAACGTGCTACGGGCGCGTTTGCACAGTGGTGAAGGTTGGGTGGCGGGGCTTGAGGTGATATGTGTGCAAACACGCCCTGTGGCACGTTTTAAGTTGGGGAATTAATTCCTCTTCAATCCAGAGGTCCCCTAGGGGCCAACTAGCCCACCAGGTACCTCCAGTAAGCACCACAGAACTGCGTTGCAGAGTGTTGTAAAAAGGGGGCGTGGCCTCTGAACACCTCTCTGCAACACAGCTCCATGGCGCACACTGGAGGTACCTGGTGGGCTAGTTGGCCCACAGGGGACCTCAGGATTGAAGAGGAATTAATTCTCCAACTTAAAACGCACCACAGGCGTGTGTGCACTCATGTCACATCAGGCCCCGCCCCTTCTTCACTATTGAGCAAAATATTCCTCTAAAATCAGCCGAACTACGAATTCCAATTTACTCACCTGTTATCAGGAGAGACCTCAGTGCTGCATCTTTCACCCCACTATTGATCCTGAAAAGTAATTCTAACCATACTTACAGTAACTTGAATTTCCTTCCATAGGCTAACATTGACTGGTTTCACTTGGAAATTCTTCTAAGTGTGGAGTTTTGGAACTTTAAAATATTCCAGTAAAATCAGCCGAACTAGGAATTCCGATTGACTCACCTGTTATCAGGAGAGACCTCAGTGCTGCATCTTTCAGTCCAGTACTGATCCTGAAAAGTCATTTTAACCGTACTTACCAGTAACTTGAATTTCCTTCCATATGATATCATATATAAATATATAATGCTATATAAAATATATATAAATAAAAAAATATAAAATAAAAAAATATATATATTACAATTTCAATATTTTTAAAAACTTTTTTTTCAATTTATATTAAACATATGTAATAATTTAAAAAATAAAATATCTAAAAATAAATAGTTTAAAACAATGCTGTAAATCATTCTAAAAAATTCTAACAATTAATACGTTTAAAAATTATCATTTACAAAACCTTTGAAATTCACTGAAAAAAACATAGGTTTCAGCCACGTTATAGTTAGGAATTAGCATTTAAAAAAACCTTAGAAACTCACTGAAAAAACCATAGGTTTCAGCCACATTATAGTTAGGAATTAGCATTTAAAAAATCTTATAAAGTCACTGAAAAAACCATAGGTTTCACATTTTATAGTTAGCTGGACATTTCACTCATACAAAATCATTGAAATTAGCTAACTATAACTCGGGCGCCGGTAATGCACTGCTGATGACGTCACATATTACATCACTCATGACATGGTTAGTGACATCACTCATGACATCACTGATGACATCTCAAATGACATCACTGATGACATCATCCTTGTGAAAGAGTGCAGACCTCCTCTCACCGTAATATAACTTTTGATACACACATTCAAAAATAGAAACTAAAATTTTCAAAAAAATGGAGATACCTATTCAGTAATTCCAAAATCTACATACACATCCACTCATTCACCAACAGTTCTATATAGTCACTCATACATGTACTACCTCATCATATGTACTCATACACCTATACATCCTGTTACACACCGACACTCATCCATAGACCTACTCACACACATACTCACACATGCAAGTAAACTATCAAACATCTATTTACTTGCATATACAACTATACACACACACCACTACACTTACTTCTACAGAAACATACACATACATACTTTCTTAAACCATCACTGATAGAAACACATACGTATTTATACAGGAACTCTTCCAATCTCTCACTCTCACATATACTCACTTATATACATCAATACTCACATATACTAGTGAAAACATATGTAGTTACTCATAAAGATACTATTGAGACAGTCATTCACTCACTAACACACCCATACACACTCTCATCCACCCATACAGTCCAGCCAAAACACATACAAACAGTGAGTCACTCATTCATGCATCTATGCACTAAGTAATACCCCCACCAAACCATACAGACACTCATACTGATACTCAAAAAACCAACTAATAACCCATATAGACACTCGTGTAGCTACTCACCAACACATGCAGCCACTTATACACAAAGTGAGACACTGATACAGATATTTACATATTTAAACATTACTCGCTTATACATATATTCACTAACAAAACAAAACATCCATTTAGACACTTATTTACCCATTTATTCTTCCATCGACCTTTAGATATACATATATAAAAAATATTTATTTTTCAGAAAGACACACATTCACTGGATAATGTCATTAGTGATGTCATTTGAGATGTCATCAGTGATGTCATCAGTGATGTCCCTGACCATGTCATGAGTGATGTAATATGTGACATCATCAGCAGTGCATTGCGGGCGTGCGAGGTACAGTGCGCTGAACTAACTATAACGGGGGAATTTCAATGGTTTTGTATGAGTGAAATGTCCAGCTAACTATAACATGTGTAAAACCCATGTTTTTTCAGTGAATTTATATATATGTATATATATTCACTGAAAAAAACAGAGGTTTCAGACCAGTTATAGTTAGGAATTAGCATTTAAAAAACCTATTAAATTCACTGAAAAAACCAGAGGTTCCACACCAGTTATAGTTAGCTGGAAATTTTACTGACATAAAACCATTGAAATTCCCACGTTATAGTTAGTTGGACTCACTATAACTTGCGCGCCTGCAATGCACTGCTGATGACGCCACATATTACATCACTCATGACATGGTCAGTGACATCACTCATGACATATTTCTATAGCTATGGAATGTAATATTTTTTTTAATGAATCCTATATTGAATATTTATGTATTACTATTTTTTTTCTGTATATTGTTCATATATATATTTTTTTTGTCTTGGAGCGCTCCCGGTAAGCGGACCGGTAAGCGCAGTATTTCGGCGCACCCTGGTGCGCGTACCGGGCGCTCCCCCGTGAAATAAAATTATTAATATTTTTTTTTTGCCATATATGCTTCTCCTAAACTCCCCTCAGAAAACCTAGAGGGTCAGGGGGTGTCTACTGTGCCCCTTTTTACCCATTCCCAACGTTGTTTGTCCTCCATCTTGTGTCTCAATTCGACCTAAACACAAAATGGCGGACTCCCGTAGCGCTCCCGGTACGCGTACCGGGGCGCGCACCGGTAAGCGCTCCCAAAAAAATGTGGGAAACAAAATTACATAAAAACCACTGGACAGACTTTCACCAATTATAGAATAGACCCTACTACATACCAGTCCCTACCATTATCCCACATTTGATGGTATTCCATTGAGCCATTTGGGCTGTAGCCCTGTCTAAATATCCTGAGGTAAATTACATGACAAAAACACATATGAAACTGTTGGAATTTACAACCAATTAAAATGTTACTTACATTTTGTACTTTTATGTGCTGACATTTGATTGGTTAAGTACATGAATATATATGAAAAATGAGAGGGAAACACAGCCATTTTGACTAATACTACCTGAGGTACATTTTGAAAGAATTTTGACAGAAAACTTCAACTACTTTGAAAAAGGTAAGTTGTTAATTTGGAAGGAGAACTATGTTGTGCACTTTAAGTTAATTTGGGAAAACGTTTTCTGATAGTTATGAACTGTCCCTCTGTAAGAGTTAGAGATTGAGATAGACTTCTCTGTTATAATTATGGATTGAGTTAGGCTTCTCTGGTATAATTATGAATTTACTTAGGCTTCATCACATGCACTTTTTAATAGTTCTACTTCGTGCCTGAAACCATACACTGCCCAAAAATTACTTCACTGTTAAAAACTCAGAAGTACCTGTCTGAACTTAAACCCAACAGTACCCTAACTCTACTAATATAGTTAATTTTTATGCAATTTTCAGAAAGAAAATGGAAGGAGAAAAACAATCAACTGTTATTTCTTTCGAAATAAAGGTGGAAAATCCAGAAGAACAAAAAGATGAACTTGATTTCATAGATGAGTCTTTGGACCAACAGTTAATAGAATGTTTGGAACAAATAGAATCATGTACTAATAATTATGAGGAAATTCCGGACAATATTATGTTAGAAGTTTTATTAAATTTTGAAAAAGAATCAGAAGAATAAATTTATATTTAATAATTAAAAATTGTTTTAGACAATATTCATGAAGTAGTACCAAAATGATTATATTATAAAATGAGACTTATAGTATTCTGTGCAACTTTTTTGTGTTACATAGTAAGTTTACTCATAGTTACTACCTTTCTCCCACTATATTATCTCCAATGTGTATTTTACATCTCTTTTTCATCATAAGGGAGCACAATAGACTACCCATGATCCCCTAGGACTTCTCAGGGAGTGCTTAAAAGATATGTTTCTGCTTTCCTGACAGACTATGTTATGGATTCCATATACCACAATAACTTCTATAACAACATGCAAGATATCTACAGAGGAGACGGTGTACATTAAATTTAAGTCTCTGCATTGGTACCTACATGTAGGTACTTAAAAAAATAAAAAACACCAAAAAGATTTTTTTTTTAAAACAGCGACTTTTTTTAAAAACTGTCATTCTTTTTCCCCATAGTACGCTCGCCGGTACGCTCCCCAGTGCGCATACCGGATTCTCCCCCCGCCCCCCGCGCCCTTTTGTGACCCCCACATCAACCTAGGGGGTCAGGGGGGTCTACTCTGCCCCCTTATGGTCATTTCCGCCTTTGTTTATGCCACCTCTTGTGTCTTGTTTTTACCAAGACACAAGATGGCGGCCGCTCCGGACTGTTTCGAATATTTACAGACACCCGAGAGCCAATCAGCTTTCCGTGCACACCTCGCGTGGCGCGCCCGGTACGCTCCCCGGCGCGCGTACTGGGACGCGGCCATAGATATATATATTTTTTTTTAGCCTAAATTACTCAAAATCCACTGGAGCACATATCTTGAGACATAGCAAAGGCACATCGGGCTACCAGTCGCTACAATTTTGCCAAGTTTGGTGGAAATCCATTCAGCCATTCGGGCTAAAAGTGAGGTCGACCGCCCTATGGAAATTAACATGGGGAAAACACATTTTGGGACCCCCCTTTTATCTCGGCCCCTGCTTCACGAATCCCCCCCCAGGGAAGGACCGGGGCGCCGCGAGGCAAATTTGAGGAAATTTTCAGGCAGATTCCTCAACCGGCGCCAAAGTTATTCACAATAGAATGTTGAGATGCAAGAAAAATTCTCTTGGTACCATCCCAGAAGACAACTCCGCTCTTCAAGCACCAGTCTGCTGGTTACTCCCAGGTTTAATTGATCCAGGATGGGAGGAAGGTCATTTAGTGTGACCGCCGCTCTCCACTGGAACAAGCTTCCTTAGAATATCAGACAAATCGACTCTTTACCTGAGTTTAGGAAGAACATTAAAACATGGCTCTTCCCTAGGGTTTGATCATTCTTCTTCTCTTTAAATGCTGGAAGTTAGCTGCCGATTGGTCGACCTCTTGATTGAAGCGCCAGGATACCCGCAGGGTGACAGTCTGCGCTATACAAGTATATATTCCATTCCTATTCCATTATATATATATATATACTAGCAGCCCGCCCCAGCGTTGCCCGAGGCAGAAGGGGGCTGGGGGCAGCATCGCAGCAGGAGAGACACAGCAGAGCGGCCGGGAGCAGCAGAGCGTACTTACAGTGTTCCCTTACTCCAGTTTTGTTGCTCCTGGCCGCTTCTGCCCACGCTCTTGTCCGCTGTTTTCCCTGACGTCCCGACTATGAGGAAAAGGCTTGCGAGCACTCATGGCCCCCGCCCACCCGTCCCTCCGCCCGTCCCTCCGCCCGTCCCTCGGTGCGCACCCGCAGCTCTTGTCCGCTGTTTCCCCCGACGTCCGGACTTTGAATAAAGGGCTTGCGAGCACTCATGGCCCCCGCCCTTCCCTCCGCCCGTCCCTTGGTGCGCACCTGCGGTTCTTGTCCGCTGTTTCCCCCGATGTCCCGACTTTGAGTAAAAGGCTTGGGAGCACTCATGGCCCCCGCCCGTCCCTCTGCCCGTCCCTAGGTGCGCACCCACGGCTGCTTCACTTACCTCAGCCGCCTCTCCTCCCCGCGCAGCTGAGTTTACTGCTCCACTGCTCCTCCGCTTCTCGCCGGTTCTCACCGCTTGTCTGCCGCTCGCCGCTCCTCCCCGCCTGTCCGCATCTCCTCCCCGCGCTCATGTCCACCGCTCTTCCTGTTGCTCCTGAACGCCGCTCCTCCCCGTGCTCCCGATGTCATCACGCACGTCGCGGCCGGCGCTACCTGCAAGGGACTACTTTTTTTTATTCCTACATTTTTGTAAAGAATGTATATTTTTTATTTTTATATAGCCTATGTCCTTCTGCTTGCCCTGAGGTTTTCAAGCATGTCTTGGGTATTTGGATTGGTGGTGTACTTTTCGAGTTTACCTGGCTCAAAGGACACAGTTCTCTCTTTATAATAGTAGTATAGATATATATACCAAGGTGTATTGAAGTATGAGTGGGTGTATGGGTTTCTGAATGGATGATTTAGTAGGTGTGTGACTGACTATATGTGAGTGATTATATGTGTCTTACTGAATGCATGGGTTAGAGACTAAACTCTGTGAATGTCTTTATTAGTCTGTTAGTGTGTAAGTGGCTGCATGGCTTGGTGAGTAGTTACATGAGTGTCTATATGGGTTATTTACTGGTTATCTTAGTATGGGCGTCTGAGTGTCTTTGCGGGTGAATGAGCGACTCTGTGTATAGATATGTGATTGGTTGTTTCACTGGTTGTATAGGTTCAAGAGTGCATATGGAAACACCTGTATGGGTGGGTGAGTGTGTGTATGGGTGTGTAGGTGAGTAAATGGATGTCTCAGTGGTGCATTTGTGAGTAACTACAGAAGGAGACGCTGCGCAAGCACTGTTCGAGTAAGGCTGTCCCTGGGCTCTAACGGGCTGAACTTGAAGCAAAGGAAAGGCTTTACCTGAATCACCTTGCCTTGTGGGAGACTCTGCGGCCACGTCTTGATACAGGCAGCTCGGGGCACTTAAGAACAACTCCACAAAGAACTACAAGACCCAGGAGGCATTGGGTCCGACGTGCATCTGAAGCCCCTCCCACCACCTAGCACAAATTAGAACATCTTTTCCAGCGGCGCGGGACGCGTGTGGGACCGGCCGTGAGAAGCCAGAGCCAAGGCGGGCCCATCCTTGCCCGTCGTTGCCCGGAGGAGGCCGGGCCTGGCCACCCCTCGTGGCTGCGTCATCAATATCGTTGGACCCTGGTGCACGTAATCTGGAATTGTCGAGTCACGAGGGAAAGAAGAAAGGAAGATTGAACTGTGAACTCGGTCTTCTGAAGCGCAAGTAATTAGGGTGAATTGGTGGAGAGAGAGGAGGCCATCTCCCCATCCTTCAAGCGGTACTGCGTTAGGAGAAGGGTGAGCGGGCAAAAGGGGCAAACGTGGGGCTTTTGAAACTGTAATTAGGGCACACCGGGCACTTTACACTGGTAATATGGCAAGTAAAATAAAAACACGCTCCAATAAAGTAAGGTGGATTCCCACACCCATTTCCAGGGAGTCCTGCCCGGAGAAGAGTATACTGCCCTCCCCTTTCACTCAGCCCACTGCAATTGACCGCATGTTGCGGAAAGTGATTGGGGCAGTATCGAGTGAAATTGAGCGGACAGAGAGGCGTTTGTCCCTAACACGAGTAATCGATTTACCCACCTCCCCCCAGGGGTCGGAGGTTGAGGTTGTGGACATCTCTCCCACTTGCTCCATAGTGTTACCGGATCAGGATATCCCCTGTGTTCAGACAGATAAAAGGGCTGATGCGGAGGATATCGAGAGTGGCAAGCCAGCACCAATACCCAGAAAACATAGAGCCTGCCCAAAAAAAAGAGAGTCAGGAAAATTAGACTAACTACTCCCTTAGTGATAACAAGAAGTACTCCAGGGGAGGATAGGGTAGCCCGGGCGCCCAAGTTGTCAGTTCCTCCATTGTGGATGGCTCAAATAGTGACTGATCTCCAGACCCACCTGGAGTCATTTATTATAAGCCAGTTAAAGCCATTAGCTAGCAGGTTGGACAAGATCTTGAGCGTAGTAAAAAGTAGGGGCCAGGTATCAGGCACCATCCCGGACCTTACTAATAGTGGAACCACTCGAGAAGTTTATCCAGCTCACCAGATGACCACACTACCCAGATTAACTATTGTTGGCCAACCATCGGTTGCTCAGACTATTAACGTACTAGATCCCCCAATGTTTCAGGATAGGGACATGGTGACTGATGGGAGGAGCTCACAGGTGGATGAGGGTCCGCCCATACAATTACCAGCACAACTTTTTGATCAACCAGTACCTGCCCATGAACAAGAGATACTACAGCGGGATTGAGCGACCAACTACCACTATTTTACCTACTATCAATCTGCCTCCGGAAGCGTGCCCCTACGTAGTAATTTTCGCAGGGGCACCGCAGGTAAAGAGTGCGAAGACAGAGTCGCACACAGAACTAAAAAATAAGATCACACATTGGTTGAATCTGAACACACCTCTTCCTGGTAATAAAGGGGAAATTATTCATGTTAGAAGAGTGAAGTGGCTTGGCACTAGGCCAAAAGACATTGCAGGCAATTGTATAGTGGTAAACTTTAGGGATAAGAATGTAGTAGCACATATACTCTCGAGCAGGATAAGCCTGTTGCCCCTAGGATATTTTTACCCTAGACAATTTGCACCTAAGGATGCCCCTCATTTAATTGGGAGAGCAGGGAAGGGTCCAACTAGAGAGGGGGCAGCATGCTACACTTGGCGTAGTGTTGGGGCGAGGAATGGGGGCTTACCCAGTTGGAGAAACAGATTTAGCCCATTGGTGTCCCTCGAGGACATTGATTGACTACCTTTGCCCTCACCTACTATAGTATGTCCAGCAAGAAGCAAAGCGGGGTATATCAATCAGGTGGAACCACGAAGGACTGAGACTAAAGCGTTAAATGAAATGGCTCTCACTGACCCACCAGCCATAGATAAGGCCTTCAGGGTCGCAGGCACTACTGGGTCAAAGCCCGTCGTGTCCCCAGTACCTTTTAGCACTCATGAATCATTAGATGACCAAGTAGCCGATGGCGGATTGAGTATAATACAAAAATTAGTAATGGGAGAGGCACTTCTGGTTAAAATCAACAATTTACAATGAAAGTTGTATGCCCGTTATTCACGCGTGCTGTAGAGGAAGACGCAATGCCCATACTGCGCCAGTGACTTAATGTATTATATGATCAAGCGAAACCGCTTGCCCTCTGCGCACTGTTGCGAATCCAAATTGGATATTTAAATAATACTCAAATATAAATTAACTGATAATCAAATGTACGTGGTACATAAAGACTCATAAACTCTGTGAATTTCATTCAATGCATATTTTTACTAGCATCATAGCATTATTGTGCATAATGTTCATCTGTTGTGAACAAATACAATAAGTTCATCATAACAGAGATTCTGATGTTTACATCACATCAACCTTATAGTTTATCTCACAAGTTTGCCCTGCCCAATGCATTTCGGGGCACACGGCCCTTCGTCAGGGGCGATACCTGAAACGACATAAACATAAAATGCTTTCACTCCGATGAAAAATCTCCAACTGCATAGTTCAAATTTCACCACAGTAATTAATTCAGTATAGCAATATAATGATAAAAAATAGATTATCATGCTTGTTTGTTGATAAATAAGATGGGTGAAAAACATATGTTTTATAAGTTCTCATGACTTTTGACTCCAATTGATGTTAACTCACTTGTATGAATGTGACGAAATGGCACGAAGGTGTATGAAAAATGTCGCGGTGAGATATTCCAATGCTGAGAAGCCTGACGTTTCAATGCGCTAAAGAAAAAATACACCAACAATAACCAAATGTGTTTGGTATGAAATACAAAAATAGTAGCATGAAAGATTAAACACCGCACTCACTTATGATCTACTATGACGACTAGATGATACGGGAGCGCGATCCATACAATCCAGATATGATGCAACGTAACCTGTGGGGCTGAAACACACACAAGCCTCAATGGTACGTCCAAGGTGCCTAAAATAATCTGTAATTTAGTGACCGGAAAAGACAGAACGTCTTATTCAAAACAAGGCTTTGACGAACAGTTGTTCCTAGCTGAAGACTGATGGTATTATAAAAAACCACTAGGTGAACATCAACACATGCAGCTGGGACCAACCTTTTAAGTCTGAAATAGTACGATGATCGTAGCCAAACGTTCTTAGTACTTGTTGCCAATTTCAACCCGACAATCTACGAAAACAACAATAACATTGCTCCATCAAAATATTATCCTGAACGAGCCAACATAACCCTGTCTAATAGCAATGTAATGTACCTGCGGCCACAAAAAGCGGTTACAAAATTATCCGAATTCCACCCTCGTATTCAGCTCCCGGTTGCGAACGCCAGATAGTGGTGCCGGTTCGAACGCCGAGCGGTGTGCGACGGCCATGTTTTATGATGCAATAATGTAAGGAAAACAAACGACGGACTCATGCAAAGCGGAGAAAGGAAAAGTGAAATGTGCTAAGACGCCATGACATGGTGGTTAAACATACGAGTGAAGTGCCAAAGTGTTGGAGGGAACGGTCATGATTAAATGTAATTCACCAAATCAAATATATAAAGGAAAAGGAAAACAACTGTAAATATTAACTAACAAAATATATCTATAGAATGATACAGTCCTTCTGCGTACATGTGTCATGCAAGAATCACAGGTAACAAATTAAATCCACTCGATCGTTGATCCCTTTGGGATCTTGTGTTTGTAGTCTTCTGATCCAAAATATCTCTCTCTGCAACAGAGTCTTAGTGAGGCTCTTTCCGGGTGTGGGGGTGACTACTTCAAGGATCTGGAATTTAATTTGAGCTATTGTGTGTCTGTTATTATCCCAATGTACTGCCAAACTGCTGTTGGTGTTTTTATTCCGAATAGTACTCTTGTGTTCGGATATACGCGTCTTAATTTTTCTTTCTGTTTTGCCCACGTACAACAGTCCGCAGGGACACTTAATCGCGTATATGACATTCGTAGTGTTGCAATCAGCATTGATCCTAATCGGAATGGTTTCTCCTGTATGGGGATGTTTCACTGTGTCGGTCACCATCACATTATTACAATGGACACAATTTTGGCATTTTCTCATTCCTTTGTACATCATTGTTCTTGTTACTGGTTTTGGTTTCAATAGCTCTTTGATATTTTGAGATCTTTTGTAGGCAAAAATAGGTCTATTTACAAACAATTCTTTGAAATCAGTCTCATGGCTCAACAACTCCCAATGTCGGTTGATGCTCTTTTTAATTTCATTGGAACTGGTGGAATATTTTGAAACAAATACCTGGCGTTGGTGTTGCTGTTTTGTTTTCTTGGTCAGCAGGACCTCCTTGGGTAATTTTTCTGTTTTGTCTTTTGCTACTTCCAACACTGCTGTAGGATACTTTTTAGACACATACTTGGTGATGATGGTGTTGAGGTTGGTTTGTAAAGTTTCTTCTTGTGAACATATTCTTTTAGCTCGCAACATTAATGAGTATGGCAGATTGTTGATGAGATTCCTGGAATGGAAACTGTTATACATGAGAGCCGTGTTTTCATCTGTAGCCTTGTGATATACTTCAGTATGAATTACATCATCCTCCAGTTTCACCAGTACATCTAAATATGGGATAGCTTTATCATCAATGTTTTGTGTAAATTGAATGTTCTCATCATACAAGTTCAATTGAGATATCTTCTGTTCCAACATTGCTCTAGAATTCTGCCATATCAGGAAGATGCTGTCAATATAACGACAGTATAGAATTATGTTGTCTACCCAGTCTCTGTCTGTCACCAAGAACATGTCTTCATACCTAGCCATGTAGGTATTGGCATATGCTGGGGCTCCAGAAAAGCCCATTGAAGTACCCTTGTTCTGTAAATAAAAATCATCATTCCACTTAAAATAACTGTGATGTAAACAGAAATGCAAAAGTTCCAACAAAAAAATCTTATTGACAGGTAACTCATCTTGTTTCAACAGGGCCCATTCCACAGCCTCTATTCCAGCAACATGCGGGATAGAGGTGTATAGAGCCTTGACATCTAGAGTACACATCAACATACCTGGTTTTACTACAACCTTCATGAGTTTTTGCAAGAAATGTGTTGTGTCTTTGGTGTAGGAATACCAAGACTGGACAAAAGGTTGCAAAAATTGATCAATATATTGACCCAGAGGCTCAAAGATGGTGCCACACCCGATGACAATTGGACGGAAAGGTGGATTAGAAAGATCCTTATGGACTTTCGGCAGCATATATATTCCCGGCTGCTTAGGAAATGAGACTGTCAGAAATTGTCGAGTTTTGGTGTTGATCCATTTCATGTTTTCAGCCTGTTCTAGTATGTTGTCTAAGGTCACTTTTAGTACTTTGATCGGGTCCTGGTCCAATTTAAGATAGGTGTTAATATCGGATATATGTTCAACTACTTTGGACTCATAAAATGTCCGCTCCATGACGACAATGGCGCCGCCTTTATCTGCTTGTTGAATATGTATCCTGGGATTTTCAGCTAATTCTTTAAGAACCAGTCTGTCATGTTTTGAAAAGTTCCAATAGCATTTTTTATTAGTGTTGATCTGTTTAATGTCATTTAATACTAGATTTTCAAATGCATCCAGTATTTTATGTGATGTGGGTGCCTGAAAGGTAGATTTAGGTCTAAACTCCAAATATTCAGTTGGATTTAATTCTGTGGTTTGATCAGGAAGATTTGAAAAGAAGTATTTCAAACGCAAGTTCTCATGAATTTGAAAAAATCAACTTCGGTCTCCAATAAATTTGTCTGATAAGTTGGTACGAAATTCAATCCTTTGTTAAGAACTTTGACTTGTTGAGTGGTCAGTTCGTGTGTAGAAATATTAATCACTAGGTCTGTCTGGTGCTCCTCAGATTTGGTTTTACTACTTTCTTTACCTCTCCTGATTTTCCTTTTGTTTTTCCTGGTGGTTGGGTTGTGTCCGCATCCTGGGCGGAAAAAGACGTTTTAGAGGAGGAGGCACCTTCTGCTGTTGCTGTGTCACTTACACCTGCGGTTGTTTCAACTACTCTTGGAGGTGCTCTATTGACATTAGTATCTCCCTCTGAGGCTATGCTTTCTTGCGAAGAAGTATTGGGGGTTCGCTTGACAAAGGTTCTCCTTTGGGCATACACCTCCGCCCATGTATATACTTCGTTTAATTTGTAATCTAATGTATCTCGTTTGTATTTCCTAAGTTTTCCTTCCTGAATCTCCTTGGTATGTTTTTCCATTCTGGTGTTCATTTCTTCCAAGAATTTAGACCAATCCTCTGAATCCATTCTGGTCTGTAAATCAGTTTCAATGAGTGTGATTTCGTCTGTTATTTCTTTAATGACTACTGCGAGCTCTTCAATCAACAGTAATATAAGGTCCAAAGAACATTTATTAAGCACTGCATACCAGCGGTCCATGAAATCTTTCTTCATGTGAAAACGAAATAGCATCGGTTTGATTGGCATTCTTAAGCCTCTTGGAATTCTCTTCGCCCGGTGATACTGCACAAGAGTGGACGCATGAAGGCGCTGGTTCAATTGCCTTTTTGTCAAAAATTCCAGTTGTTTTAATTGCTGTGGCAAACTGCTCCCCTGCAGGTTGAAGGACCTGATGTCGTGAATAAGGGAGTAAATTTCTGAAGCTTGTTCATTAGTGTAAGCTAAAGTATTAGCCCGATTGTCGGTGAGACCGGTTATGGCATCAAACGACATATTATAGGTGGGTGCTCACTCCCTGTGGACAGGGTACAAAACAAAAATTAGTAATGGGAGAGGCACTCCTGGTTAAATCAACAATTTACAATGAAAGTTGTATGCTCATTATTCACGCGTGCCGTAGAGGTAGACGCAATGCCCATACTGCGCCAGTGACTTAATGTATGATATGATCAAGCGAAACCGCTTGCCCTCTGCGCACTGTTGCGAATCCAAATGTCGTTTCAGGTATCGCCCCTGACGAAGGGCCGTGTGGCCCGAAATGCATTGGGCAGGGCAAACTTGTGAGATAAACTATAAGGTTGATGTGATGTAAACATCAGAATCTCTGTTATGATGGACTTATTGTATTTGTTCACAACAGATGAACGTTATGCACAATAATGCTATGATGCTAGTAAAAATATGCATTGAATGAAATTCACAGAGTTTATGAGTCTTTATGTACCACGTACATTTGATTATCAGTTAATTTATATTTGAGTATTATGTAAATATCCAATTTGGATTCGCAACAGTGCGCAGAGGGCAAGTGGATTGAGTATAATCTCATGGAATATTGCTGGCTTGGCTAGCAAATTTGAAAACTGTGAATGGCGGAAGTTCATAAGCCGGTTCCAAGTTATTAGCCTACAGGAAACATGGGTTATTGATAACAGCCCCTTCCACATGACGGGCTATAAATGTTTTTTTGTACCTGCCCTGAAATCGAGCTCAGGAAGGGCAAAAGGTGGATTGATAACATACAAGCTTTGAGGTTCGCGGGCAGTGGGCTAAGGATGGTCCTGTTCAATGTATACAACGCAGGAGCCCATAGAGAACATAATCCTATCCTCCAGGAACTAGACCACAGACTGTCTGAAGAGGTTACTTCTAAAAAAAGAGCAGTTGCTGCAATGACCCTAGTAATGGGCGATATGAACTGTCACTTATGCCCACTCTTGTTCCCACTAGATGCTGATTGGTCTTGCTGCCCAATGGAGAAAAGCCCCCATTTTGATCACACCAGGGAGGGAGCGATTATGAGCAGGATCCTGAATACTCACGTCCTTGAGCACACGATCGATATAATGAGTCTGGAGCGTGATGGGTCCCTCCCCACTACTTTTAAGGGGAGAGGATGTTCATCATTCATAGATTATATCCTGATAGCCAGACTATTGAAAAATTGGATTAACTATGCAGGGATCGAGTGGAGCCCGTTTAGTGATCACAACCCCCTGGTAATTGAGCTTAGGCACATGCCCCGATCTAGGGTGGGAGCGGTGGTTGGTATCACCCAGAGGGCTACAGACCAGGGAAGACGGCTCAGGTGGTCAAAAATGGATGGGGCAACATTCTACAAGTTGCTACTGGACAAAGGGAAACTCCCCATTGAGCAGTGTTTAGATCTTGCAGTAGAGGGGTCAGCACTACTTAGTGCATTTGGGCAAATAACTAGGCTGGTGGAGGGGTTGCTGAAATCTAGCGCACCCACAAGAAATAACAACTCACCAAAGTAGTTTGATGGTGAATGCTCACATGCTCTACGTGGGCTTAAACATAGTTTAAAAGACAAACCCAGAGATATACAAAAAATAGCCCAGAATAGACAGAATTATAAGAAGGCAGTCAAAAGGAGGAAAGCAGCCCTTCAGGGAGAAGCATGGGCAGACCTGAGAGAGGCAGTGGATAGAAGGGACATTGCTGAATTCTGGAGAATTATTAACAAGCCATGCTTCCAGGACAGCAATGCCCCTGAGATTGTAACTAATATTCTGCAGGACCAGTGGGTTACATATTTTAAGGGCTTGTATAATCATGCACAGGAACCCAGCCATGGGAGAGGTCAAGTAGCTCTGCAAGATCAGGCTGTGGACTTTACTTTAGCTGAAATAACTGTGGGAATTATAGGCCTGACAAAAAATAAAGCCCCGGGCCCAGATGGTACTCCACCTGACCTTTATTTGAGTAATGTTGAGTTATGGGCACCAATCCTTACTAGAGTAATAAATGCCACTATTAGGTCAGGCTTACCCCGATCCTGGTCTACGGCCATAAAGGTTCCCATCTTTAAGAAGGGCAATAAGGACAACCCCCAGTGCTACCGTCCCATCTCACTGATTGACGTTTCAGCTAAGATTTTGGGTCGGGTTGTCCTTAATCGCCTTACTGAGTGGACCGATGAAAATAACACCATCTCGTAAATTCAGTATGGCTTTAGACCAGGGAGGTCCACAAGCAACCAATGTCTGAACCTCTACTTATTGGTTGATAAATATACTAAAACCAGTAATGAGGCCATCTATTTGGGGTTCATGGACTTGGCAGCGGCTTTTGACCACGTGAACAGGGACAAACTTTGATCACTGATGAGCACCCTGGGAATTGATCCAGCCCTGATCACCATCCTGAGAGAACTACATAGGGAAACCACTGCCAGGGTACGTTATAATATGGAAGGGGGGAACACTGATCCTTTCCTGTGCACTAGCGGTGTGAGGCAGGGCTGTATTCTCGCCCCATTCCTATTTTCACTTTATATTAATAATTTAGAGCAGTTCTTGATTAATTTAAAGACGGACTGTCCCCGAGTAGGAACGCGCCATATTCTGGTATTTTGTACGCGGATGACGCAGTCCTACTAGCTCGTACCCCGAAGAGTCTACAAACCTTAATTGACGGTTTCGTTAAATTTATGGACACCCTGGATCTCTCGGTCAACTTGACCAAATCATATGTAATGCTGGCGGGCAAGAAACCCTGTACTAGATTCTCCTATAATATAGGAAAACACATATTAGAAAGGGTGCAGTCCTTTTCATACCTTAGCCTGCTATTCGATGGTTCCCTAAAATTTAATTCCCTGGTGGAGGAACTTTGCTCAAGACTAATACCCTGTAACGGCGCTATAGCCAACTATGGGCCGAGGCTGGGTCGCTGGTCCCCGGAACAGGTCACGAACCTGTACAGTTCCATTTGTTGTTCCAAAGCCACATATGGGACTGATGCTTGGAGCTTTGTTAACATCCAACAATATTAGCGGGAGGAAAACAAAATATTAAGATCTATTTTGAAAATACCCCAGAGTATCCCAGCTGTAATCGCTCATAGGGAATTAGGGTGCCCGTATATTGAGGACTTGGTCAAATTCATACCTATAGTGACCCGGCTAAAAATCTGGTTAAATCCCGAAGCAGCATTGAGCAAGCACATCCTAAAAGATTGCCTGGAGAGGGATAAAAGCATGAATATACAATGGCTCAAATATGTAAAATCAAACCTCGAAAGGTTGGGCCATGTGGATCTTTTTACAAACCCCACATTAATTGTAACCTTAGATAAGCTTAGAATAAAAAAAAAAATTGGACCGGAGAACGACACATAGAGCAGCTGTAGAAGGGACCAAGCACACAGTGATCGCCCATAGCTTGGTTAAAAGTAACGGGGGCATGGAACCGTACCTCTGCCTAATGTACAGCTCACAGGACAGGTTTCTCATGGTCCGTTTTAGGCTCAATCTTTTAGCTCATTTATTGGCTGACCTGCCAGGTTTTATTTTATCAATTGAGCAGAAGGGGGCCTGCGGCAGCGACAGTGGGTCTCCGCAGGACACCCTGCATTTTGTACTCTTATGTCCTTTTTGTTCCATGCCTAGGCCCAAATTCTTGGTGGAAATTTTAAAACAAGCCAATCTGACCCATGCCAAAGCTTCCTTACTCTTTTTACAAAGGGCAAGCAACCCCCGGACCTTGTGTTGTGTCATAAATTTTATCAAAGTTTCATTGCGATTAAGAGAAAGTAGAGGTCAGGTTTGATCACGCTTGTGCCAATGAATTTCCTTTTATCATTGTGTTTTCAGTCAGGGTTCATATGGTGATTTAATTGTATTTTAACCTGTGTAGTTATATGTGCTTTTATGGTGTTTTTTAATCGCCGAATAAAGAACTACTGAACTAAACTGAGTAACTACATATGTTTCAAAGCAGTATATGTGAGTGTTGGTGTATATAAATGACTATATGTGAGAGTGAGTGATTGCAAGAGTATCAGTATGGATGAGTGTGTGTTTCTATGAGTGATTGTTTAAGAGAGTAAGTATGTGTTCGTATCTGTATAAATAAGTGTTTTGGTGTGTGTATGACTGTATAAGCACGGAAATGGGTGTGTGATAGTTTCCTTGCATGACTGACTAGGTGTATGAGTAACTCTTTGGGTGAGTGGCAGTGTGTGAGTGTCTATGTGTGTTTATGAGTGGATATATCAGTGGGTGTATAGATGAATGACTGTGTGTATGAGTGCCTGTATGGGTTAGTGGGTAGATGTGTGTGTAGACGTATGAATCACTGAGTAGGTATGTACTAACTGCTATTGGTCTGTCTATGGTTTCGATATTGGTGGTCTGCATTTTAGAGTGGGTGTATGAAAGGATTTATTAGGGTATGAGGAGGTGCATCAGATGATCACATGGATGATGTCATCAGTGGTTATCAGCGATGTCATTTGAGATGTCATCAGTGATGTCACTGAGCATGTCATGTGTGATGTAATATGTGACATCATCAGCAGTGCATTGCGGGGGCGCAAGTTATAGTTAGGTCTACTAACTAAAACAGCTGAATTTCTATGGTTTTATACAAGTGAAATCGCCAATTAACTATAACATCCCTGAAACCTATGTTTTTTTCAGTGAATGTCTTAGTTTTTTTCGAATGCTAATTTCTAACTATAGCGTGCCTGAAACCTATGGTTCCTTCAGTGAATTTCAAAGGTTTTTTAAATGCTCATTTCTAACTATGCCTACAAAGGATAGGACATGTGAAGAAAGAGGAAGAAAAGCGCAAAAAGAAGCAAGACAAATGCAGAAAGAGGCAAGAGAAGTCTAGAAAGACAAAGAAAAGTGCAGGAAGAAGAAGAGATGTGCAGAAAGAACCAACAGAGGAGCAGAAAGAGGCCTTGTTTCAAAATCAACCTGTGCCCACAACTTTTTGGTGGTAGTGGAGAAAGGGTGCTGGGTGTCCAACCAAGGCTCAGGAATTCCGCTGTGCCGGACTGACAGGAGGTACCAGCAGGAATTCTTGGCCCCCAAACTCCATCAGCACTAAATTGCACTTGATCCCCCATACCGTAGTCTGCCACGAGGTACATTTGCAGAGTAGTAGTAAAAGGGGGGCATGGCCTCCGAAGACGTCTGAGCAATGCCACTGTGTGGGACTTACTGGCGGTAACAAGAGGGGTAGTTGGCCCCCAAGGACATCCTTTGGGGCCAACTTCCCAAACTATTACCTCCAGTTAGTCCCACACAACAGCATTGGTAAGTACTTGAACCAGGCCACGCCCTCTTTGCCCACCACTCTACAAAAGTGCTCCCTGGCATGCTCTTGGATGGAGATTGAAGTCCCCTTCACTGCTGGGGGTCCTTTAGGGGCCGACTCGCCTACCTTTTACCTCCAGTAAGCCCTAGGCAGTGGGATTGGTGAGAGGAAGACAAAGGTCATGCCCAGTTTCTCCACCACTCTGCAAATGCGCCGCCTGGCGCTTTGTAAGTTGGTGGATTAAGTCCTCTTAAACCCTGAGGGTACCTGGGGTACAAGTAGCCCACCAGGTACCTTCAGTAAGCGCCACAGAGCTGCGTTGCAGAGAGGTGTTAAAAGGGGCGTGGCCTGGACCACCTCGCTGCAACGTAGGCCTGTGGCGCTTATTGGAGGCACCTGGGGCCTTATTTATGAAGGCCTTGCGCCATCGGTGCGTCACTTTTAAAATGGGAAAAAGTGACGCACTGGTGGCGCAAGGCCTTCATAAATAAGGCCCCTGGTGGGCTAGTTGGTCTCCAGGGGCCCTCAGGATTGAAGGGGAATTAATTCCCTAACTTAAAATGCGCCACTGGCGTGTTTGCACGTATGTCACCTCAGGCCCCGTCCCCTCCCTTCACCACTGTGCAAACATGCCCCGTGGCATATTTTAAGTTGGGGAATTTCGTCTCCTTGAATACTGAGGGTCCCTGGGGTCCACCTAGCCCACCAGCTACATCCAATAAGCGCCACAGAGCTGAGTTGCAGAGAGATATAAAAACGGGCGTGGCCTGGACCACCTCTCTCTATATATATATATATATATATATATATATTGTTAGAAATTGGATTTCTGGTTGGCTAGGTTATGTACTTAAGCCAGGCAGAACACACCACTCTAGTCAAGGCAAGTAAGTTACACACTAAAGAAAACCTATGCTCACCCATTGGTAGTTTGGCACAGAGCAGGCAGGCTTATCAACAGAGGCAATGTGTGAAGCGTTTGCATAACACACTCACACAGAAACACAATGAATACACAACAAAAGAGACTCCACACAAGATTATAGAAAAATAAAGTATATATTGTACATAAAACATAGACTAAAATGACATAAGCCATAAATGCTGTGCATATTATGCAAATAATGATGTAGGACTCGTTACCCTGACACCATACCCTAAATTATTGGTGCCTAAAAAATGCAACAGGTTAGAATGAAAACACATCATCATTATAGGCTTTTCAGAATATACACCCTTTCAGATAGTACAAAATTAAAACAATAAGAATTATAATCACTGTGCACGTAAGATAATGACTTAGCAAGAAGCACATGCATTGTAATAACAACATAGGGTACAGCGAACCTGTGTTCCTATCATACTATGTACAGTAATCCAACACAGCTATGTCCCTAATAATGACGACCCTAAGGCAACAATAGTCCCATTTTAGGCGAGTCTAGAGACCTTCGTAGCTGCCCAGATTCGCAACAGGTGCAGGGAAAGACTTTCCACATAGAACCAAGGATCCCCCGATTTTGGCTAGTCTGGAGCCCTTCATGGCTATACTGACTCACAATGCAGGCAGTCAAGGAGGCACCCCATGGATTATTCCAGTACATTCTTGTGGCACAGAGGCAGCGAGAGCAGCCTTGCCCTCATGAGGATCAGGTGAGAGCTGCCAAGGGCAACAATGGCTGTCTCAGCCTTCGGTGGCATTTCTCCTTTTTGATATGGCTGCTTCCTTGCTGATGGTGCCCCACTGGGGAGTTGTTGAGGGCTGTACTGCTGGGATGCAGGCAGGAAAAATGTTTCTCAGGACGGCTCTGATCCCCACCAGGTTGTCTGTCATGGCCCCCTTGTTGCGGGGGGGCACACTAGAAACAAACACACTGTGGTCCTGAAGGTGGGCTATCTCTACTTCACCCAGCACATTTCCACAACACAGTTGGCTGGCACGGGGAGGATGGTGCTGCTCTCTTCACGCTGTGGGCCAATGTACAACAAAAGATGCCAGTTTGCTTGGGCAAGACGCTCAGCACACACTTAGCAACTCCTTGCTTATGATGCAAAAAATTCTCATTCAAGCTATCTTGAGTAGTGATCACCATGTGCTGCCCCATTTTGTAAGTGAAAATTATCAGACTCCAAGTCCCGCTGCCAGATCTAGGCTGGATCACAGGATCTCTGTAGTTGCGCACAGATGAGGAGGTCAGCCCATGAGCACCTGGAGAGAACTGCCTTGCACTACTGTGCCCATGGAGGCATTCCATGGGTGAAGCATAGGTGTTCCTATGCATTCACCGATGGATGTTCATGCATTCCCAGATTTACCATTAGTGGAAGACAAAGAAAGCATTAGAATGCTGGACTTCTCAAGGGAGGCATACCAAGGTGAAATATGTTTATTTCTCCTTGTTTTGTCATCTTTCTTCTATCATAGAAAAAGGAAAATGTCTCTGAGGATTGTTTTATGCAGGAATGGGCACCTTCAACCATGATGCACGGATGCCTGCTTTATCACAAGGCAGCATATTGTGCACCAGTGCAAGAAAAGGACAGTATAATGTTAAATGTGTTGCATTCCTACCCTTTCCCTTTCACGCAAGAAAGCAAAAGACACACAAATGCTCACTGTGCCACTGGTTTCAAACGAGCCTGGCTGATGAGTGGTGACACCCCAAAACTTTTCCAGGGAAGGCCTGGCCTGGCTGTTCGGGCTGGACTGTTCTCATGGGGAGCAGAGTCAAGACTGATTTGCATATGGCTGGATCCCAACTTGGGTGGCATGGTGAGGAAAAGAACAATGGATTTAACCCATTTCTCTTGAATAGGGGTGAGTGTTTGAAAAGTTTCAGCACTCCGTCCATCATCTTGTGCTGGGTATGTTCAACCTAAGTGGCCAATGGTATGCCCAAACGTGGATCACTTGCTCTCTGTGCGACTAGATTCAAGCTCGCCAGGCTGATGAGGGGTGATACCGCGAAACCGGTCCCAGGATGTTTGTTTCTAGTCCAGGGAAGGCCTGGACTGGCAGTTTGAGCTGGACTGTTCCCCTGGGAAGCAAGGTCAAGACTGATTTGCATATGGCTGGGTCCAAACTAGGGTGGCATGGTGAGTAAAAGAACAACAGATTTAAACCAGATCTTTTGGCTGCGGGTGAGCGAAAAGTTTCAGCACTCCCTCCATCATCTTGTGCTTGGTATGCCCAGACGTGGGTCCCTTGCTCGCAGTGCCACTG
The DNA here is from genome assembly GCF_964263255.1 of Lissotriton vulgaris. NCBI lineage: Eukaryota > Metazoa > Chordata > Amphibia > Caudata > Salamandridae > Lissotriton > Lissotriton vulgaris. The sequence goes on along the minus strand of NC_141689.1, from coordinate 806,527,095 downwards.
GATTCAAGCTAGCCTGGCTGCTGAGGGATGATACCCTGAAACCGGTCCCTGGATATTTTTTTCCAGTGCAAGGAGGGCCTGGTCTGGCAGTTTGGGCTGGACTGCTCTCATGAGGAGCAGGGACAAGACTGGTTTGCATATGGCTGGGTTGAAACTGGGCTGGCATTATGAGCAAAAAACAATGGATTTTTCCGAGATCTTTTGACTGGGGGTGAGTGTTTGAAAAGTTTCAACACTCCATCCATCATCTTGTTGAGTTTGTCTTTTCCTTTCGCGCGGCGCAGCAAGGTGGCTTGCTGTGTTGCGCTGAGTGAAAGTACAATACATTTGGGCCTTTGTTCCCACAGGCTATGATGCACCACCAATTGAACATGCATCATTTCACCTTACAGAAGATTAGACTTCTCAATAAAGCGATGGGCAGCATTCCAGAAAATTAATTTTGTTCCACATGCTAGATTTTAGTGTTGCCACCCAAACGTTTCACAGATACTCACTGCTGCGCTGCCGCAGATTTGAACACTGCCCACTGCGCAGCCTGGAAGATCTCATCGCCGGTGCTGTAATTGTGTAATAATGGAACTTACAAAGCCAAGCAGAAGGTAACTTTGTTTTAATTAAACATTATAGAACACCATCGTACACTGCTGAGGAAAAGCACTTAACTGAACACTAATTGCTCGTTCTTCACAGAGAAGGTAACCAACATTCCAAATCAGAACCTTGTAAGGTGCATACCAATGAAGGGAGGAAAAGGGGAGAGGAGCGTGTGAGCAGACATAAGCGGGCAAAACCAATATAAAAAGTAAATGAAAAAGTGGCAAACACTTTAAAGAATATTGGCAAAAAATCACCAGTGTTGATCAATGCATGTCGTCAGGGACACATTACAAACTATCTAATAGTATTTCTTTCTTTTCTCAAGCGCGCAAATGTACACATAATGTTGAGTAAGCACATATTGAGATTTGTGCTCACATGAAATTTAATAAATATTTATTGATTTTACAGCTTAGATCAGTGGTAGATAACATGTGCTTCCTAAAAGTAGTCATGGTACACTAATGCCCCCAGCAGGTGAAAGCAAACATGGATACCCTGTGAGTGTGTCATTCTTTTTCATATATTGCACATGCTATCAAAGGTTACAAAACATAAACATGAAAAGGTATGTCATCCATTTCCATGACGTGTGGATGTAGATGGATGGATGGCATCTGCTTTAGAAGGAGACGTTGTTGTCTTCAAGATGATTACAATGTGTAATGGCATATACTTTCCTGATTGAATTGAATGTTGCATTTGGGTTTGTAACTCAAAGAACATGATAAATGTAGCCCTGTATGTCTTGCTACTGAGGGATTAGTACACGAGAGGAATAAACAAGTTTTGTTCTTTAGATGTCTCAGTATTGAAACATCCAATCACGGATTGCCCTTTGTAGTCTGGTGCAGGTATTTGTAGTCACTGATAATCCCGTTGGAATTCAGGACTGTAGGAATCAGAATGCACAGGGAAGCAAGCATTGGGAAAGCCAGTGGAACCAGACTCTGAAAACCAATTGGCTTTGCGCATTCTTTTTCTTTTTTCTTTTTTTTACTTAAGTAGCTGTTGCGAATGTTTGTGCATCCACCGTGTGCATCTAAGCATGCATCTGCAATTTAAAATAAAATATCATTCAACGATGGTCGCCCTATTTGGGCAAGCATCCAAAGGGGACGAATATGAATGTATCTGTAATGCTTTAACAAATTTAATTCAAAGATAGGCCCCAGGGATGCACACACTTCTTTGGCGGCCTCTGTGAACACATGTGTAATATTTTGATAAATCCTGCTAAAAAATGGTGCTCTATAGTGCACGTCCATAGGTCATGGGAAACTTTGAATGGGATTTGTTAGGTACAAATAAATTCATTTGAAGATGTCTTTCTGCACACTTTGAGAAAACCATCTTAAAACGCTCAAAAACATTTTATTACCTGTGCAGTGGGTGGCAAAAAGTAGATACAAAACAGTTTTGAAACAATAGAGGCATCAACTGGCAAGAGATTGCTGGGTAAAATGGGAGAGATGGGGAAAAAGAATGGGACATAGGCAGAGAGAGAAGGTAGTCAATTCTACTTGAAACATATGTAAGGTATTTGATACTATCCATAGGACATGCCAACATGCTGATAAAGCGGTCTGTAGTCCAGACCTAAAAATCAAGATCTTGATGAGTTTCTCTTTGCATGAGACAACTTAACATCATTAAAAACAATCCTACAGTGGAAGGAATAATTGGCATAGGGGGCATTCTGCATTAAGCATGACCATTGTAAGAGGAAAGCTTTCCCTACTGCATCTGGCCTGAGGCGAGAAAGGAAAGCAAAGAGACATGTGAGATGCTGGACAAGGAAGACTGTATGATGAAGAGAAGAAAGTATAGTAAACAGAGACAAAACTGATGCTGGGTAGGGGAGCCTGGGTGCTGGTGGCAAGTAGAGATGGCAGGCTAAGGCACGACTAATACAGGGCATTGAGAATGGTATACTAAAAGAGCATGAGCAATCACTGAAATACAAAACAGCATGCACAAGCAGCAGAAATAAGCATGCAGAAATAAAATGGAAATTTCATTAAATGTCAAGCCTCTTCTAACAAGACAATAGCCTCACCCTGCTTAAACCGTGTACCTTCACTTCTCCGTGCAGCCCAGGTTCGGATGCCTGAACTTCTTTATTGACTTTTAAAGCACTGAATATGTGCACGCATTGCTCGCACAATGTTATGTTAATCATTATTTTATAAACTGCAAGTTCACCATTGCTAGTTTCTTGGCACTCACTATATGTTGTTAATCTTAGTCATTATTTTCATTACATTCTCACATCGTAGTATGTGTGTACATCTGTACAAGAATATATTACAAAATGTACCGTTTAAAACTTACCCCTGGTTTACCTTTAGAGGTAGAGGTGAGAAACAAGGTGACAATGCTGTTATTTTACGCCCCTGGATGCGATTACAAAGGACAACAGTGTGGCCTTTTCAACAGTGTTTGAAACTTCGCAAACATGCAGAAGTATTTCACGAAGCCCTATTCTGCCACCTAGCGAAATAATATCAATATTACACGGTCAGCTCTGCAATCTGGTAGCATTATTCTTCTGAGTTAAAGCCGTTATTGCTCTATTTGGGAACAGAAATTTGGCAATAAAAAAAAATCGGGGCATTGTTTTCATTTACTTACCAAGGATTTTTTATTTTTATTTAATTTGATATTTATGTTTTACCTTACCACCACCCATTTGAAAATTGGCTCAGGCAGTGAAGTATCCTGTGGGAAGGCGCATTTTTAACAGAGCTCTGAGGTTGGCAGGATATCTGTAGAGATATTTGTGCCTTTGGATTACAGGCTAGTGAAATAATTCGCACCGAAAGAGCAAATGAAACACTGTATGATTGATTGCAGGCAAGTAAATATCCTAGCGGTAAATGTGGCTTAAAAAAGTCTGCGTATGTAGACATCGAAAAATGTACTAACGGGCGGAGTAGCTTTTGCCATCATTCACGTAGCATTCAAAATATCTTCGCAGTAATAAAACGCAAAATATCGTTTGCATGCTTTCATGCAGAGCAAACTTCTGTCTAATGTGTTTGGCTGTAAATAAAAATGGGAGATACATTTTGTTTAGCTTATACAGTGTTTTGAATTGATCTTCAAAATATGAGCATTAAGTTGGATAGTGTTGCTAGATGACAGCTGTGCTAGGTATAGATGTTTTAAGACATGGGCAAAGTGGCCTCTGGCCCAGGGCCCCAGCCTTTCACTGGGGCCCCTGATAGAGCCAGTTCTATTCTTTAGAGTCTTGCCCTGATGACCATTAATAATTCTTAAACAGATTGTTTAAATACTTTTCCTTTTAATTTATTTTTAATGTGAGTGATATGTGAGAGTCTACTACAGACATTTTGCAGAGAAATGTTGCATTTATGTTTCTTACAACATCCATAAAAACAGATTCTTTTAGATCCAAAGACAAAATGGGAGGCTGCCACAGAGATTATTTGCAGTAATAGTGAGCTGCTGCTGGGCTACAATACTGAAAGCACACCTCACTATCCCTGAATATTAAACGCAACAGCTTTAGAATTTGGGCAAGTGTTCCTATGCACTGTCAAATGACTTGGCTAAAAAGGGCATGAAAGAGCTGAAATAGGATGATAAATTAGAATCTGTTAAAAACAGGGGGCCCCAAAAATATGTTTGGCCCAGACCCCTAAAATCCTTAAGATGTCCCTGGTTCCAACGCTGCAATCCTCCCTGGGAACCTTCTTCCATCCGAGAGGTCATCTAGGGAGAACAAGCCTTTAGCCAGTGTGATATTTCTTTGGCTCTGAGTGGCCTAGCTGCTGAGCCTGGGCCAACAAGTCAACTGCATGAGGTACAAAAATGGTGACCCAGCACCGCCGACAGACCTAACATCAAATATCAAATTGTTTTATAATCAAGTGACATTGCTACATTTACTGTTGTGTCTCCTCCTCTGGAAGCACAGATATCTCTTCTAGGCAGGCAAACCCTACCATCTTAGCAGTGACCCAAGACACAAATAGAAATCACCCTTAAGACAAACTAATAATGTTGGACATCAGGACCTTTTTGCCGAGTCCCTCCAATTATTGCCGCATTTAAGACCACTGGATGCTGGTTTTCTGCCCCTGAGAGTGCCATGGGCTCTGCTCTGGGCAGACCCATTGTCAGTGCTATGTCAAAAACACCCACTGCTATGTTGAAAACACATTGAAAACACACAAATGCATTAGGGTACACTAGTGTAGGATACACCTATGATTGGATAACCTACCCTAAAAGCTCCTACATGAAGTATAGTTATGTAGTAGTAAAGTATGTATAATTTCAGTTCTTTCATTATAAACGTTTTGATTTATTATTTATTTTTGAAGAAAAGTAAACATTTTAGTACATTTGTCTTTACATTTTTAATACACTTTAAATAATTTTATTTTTGTTATAACATTTTATAATATGTATTTTACAAAGTTAGAGTTTGTACATTTTGCATTTAATATTTAGTATATTAAATATTATTATTTAAATCAAATAATATTTAATAAAATAAAGAATTTACAAATTACTTTACAAATATATTTTTGTATCATATATTTTTTATTAAACATTGGTATATTGGTTGCACATTTACAATAGTCTTCTTGTAATTTTATATTTTGAAGGTAAGTACATCAAAGGAATATACATTATTGTATATTTTATGTTTTGTGATAATATACTTAATATATATTTGACATTTTTTGTACATTTTTTTAAAACAATCAAAATATAATAATATGTATTTAATTTTTGGGGCGGTTTTATTATTTCTCCATTCTTGTCTATGGGGAGTTAGTCTTGTTTGCATTTTTATCACGCAGCCATTTTTTTCCCATTTCCTCACTTTTCTGTATATCTGTTTTGTTTTTAGGTCATTTTGGAAGGCATTTTAAATCGCTGGCAAGCCGTGAGGGAAACGGTGTCTGCACCCTGCTCCTCACCCTGACATACTGCCATGAGGGAAACGGCTCCTACGACCGCCGCCAGTCACCCGGTGCCTCATGCAGCTGGGAAACCACAACTCCCAGCTGCCCCGGGGCTCACAGGACTGACGCTCTTCACGCGCCAGGAGGCGCCTTATCTACAGGAGCGCCGTAGCGCTCGTGGGGCATTTTAAATCGCTGGCAAGCCGTGAGGGAAACGGCGTCTGCACCCTGCTCCTCACCCTGACATCCTGTCGTGAGGGAAACGGCTCCTACGACCGCCGCCAGTCACCCGGTCCCTCAATCAGCTGGGAAACCACAACTCCCAGCTGCCCCGGGGCTCACAGGACTGACGCTCTTCACGCGCCAGGAGGCGCCTTATCTACAGGAGCGCCGTAGCGCTCGTGGGGCATTTTAAATCGCTGGCAAGCCGTGAGGGAAATGGCGTCTGCACCCTGCTCCTCACCCTGACATCCTGCCGTAAGGGAAACGGCTCCTACAACCGCCGCCAGTCACCCGGTGCCTCACGCAGCTGGGAAACCACAACTCCCAGCTGCCCCGGGGCTCACAGGACTGACGCTCTTCACGCGCCAGGAGGCACCTTATCTACAGGAACGCCTCTCGCCACCGCGAGTCGCGCGCGGGAGCGACCGGGAGAAGCCCGGGACAAGGGCGGGCCCTCTGAGGCCCACAGAGGTCAATAGTGGTCGGGCGGGCCACCCTTCTAACGTCTAATACCAAGGTGAGCCCACTGCACTAACAATGGGTTAACGCAACGCTACAAGCAATACTACAGACACTGATATACAGGACACTGTAACTCCTGCATCTTTCCAACTCTCGTTTGAGACATTAATAGACACTGCCTTCAATGAGATTGCAGAAACTAAGAGGAGGCTTTCTATGGGCTCACTTATCATTAACCAACCTACTACAATAGTTAGTCCAAATGACACCACGCACTTATTTCCTGAAGTAATCGTGGTAAAAGCAAATCCTGTTGTCAGTTTGTCTGATCTACCAAAGGATGGAAACACCATTAATACAGCCCCTGTTGTTGTTCCCGATCCCGTCTCGCAATTAGCATCACCAACAATCACTGTGAACATTGATACAACTGAGAACACTGGAGCTAAACGAAAAAGGGGTCCAGTTAAGTCCACAATAAACAAAAGGAAGCAGCCCCCTAGGAGTAACAACCAGCCAACCCCACAGAGTATGTGGACTAGGGGGAAGAAACAACAACAAACAGGGTCTTTGTCAGCTTGCTCCGATTTAGGAGAACATTGCGACACCATTGTAATAAATGATGGCATAAATTCCAATACCATCTCTACACAGACAGAATTCCCAAATGAAAGTAGTCTTCATTCTAAATCAAAGGGAAATCTAATTGAGACTATTGCTGACACAATTTTTAAACAACTTGAAGGTCAAATGATCAAGCAATTTAATACTATTTTTAAGAGACTTGATAGAATGGAAAGGGGCGACCATTCGGTCCCCCCGAACGTATGGTGGAGTACCACGATCCCCCCGGGAAGCCATCTTGGGCGGGAGGCGAGCCTCGGCTGGTATGCCCGAAGCGGCGTAGCCGGGGCGCGCCTTTTTCCCGCCCTGGAGTGGGCTGGCCTAGACACTGACGCGGCCGGCCACGCCCTGGGGGCAGGCCGGGGCGGGTTTACGCCCGCCCTGAAGACGGATAAAAGGAGCAACAAGCCAAGAAAGCATCCTCTTGTTCCTGTGCTCTGAAGCTGCACCTCCTCGCTGCACGTGAGCTCGAGACGGAACGAAGAGCCAATTTTGAGCGTTGTAATCTTTCTTGTTTGTTTTACAGATACTCAGTTTGGAGAATGCCCAAGAAAGCGGGAAAACGCATGACTACCGAACAGATGCTGCGTGTTCTTATGAAAGAGGCGAATGGCGGATAAAGAAGAGGAAGGGGGACCGAAACGTCCTTTGGCAGGAGCAGCTCCGGGAGGAAAAGGCAAGAGGCCCCGAAGGGGAGCAGCTGGGGGAGACATCCCGGTTCCCTGTACCCCACTCGAAAAACCAGTTCCGGCGCCGGAAGAGGGGAATCCGATTCCCGTGGTGGTCACCCCCGTGTCCGGGGAGGATATGCCGCCCGAGCTGGCAGCACAATTAGCAGCGTGGTTGGGTAAAGGTAGCAAGGGCGCCACGGCTGACGACGCGCAGGTATTGATGAAGCAACTGCGTGAAACAAGGGAAGCGGCTGCGGCAGTAGAGAAGCCACCTGGAACAGGTCCAGTCGCAGATACAGCTTCCGGTTCAGGTAAGCGGCCATTGCCGATTGCAAGGGATGAGTCTGCACCCTCACGAAGGGAAAAGTTGGGTCAACATGTCCCTTTGGCTATTAAAGAGAAGATATGGGCAGATGAGTATATAAACATCTTCTCGTTGCTTACCGACCATTATGAGATGGAGCATGTTAAGAGCCAGAAGGAGCTCATGCATCCGAGTGTTTGGCGCGCAAAGATGGCCGCCTTTAAGGTAAATGAAAACATTGGCACTTGGGGCAGAGCATGGGGGATTTTTACATCCATCATGGGTGAACGTAGGCCCGAATTGCTGTCCGAATTGCCGATTTATCAGTCACGGATCATGGGGTATTCTATATCACACGAGGGCAATCAATGGTTCTGTTACGATAATATCTTCAGAAAAGCGAAAGAACATGATAAAAGCTTAACTTGGGATTGTTATGATTCTGTGTCTTGGTCCAAAATGGAAGATACTGGTATATTGAAGTTGCCATTGGTAGGGAGTAACGTGGGCGAATCCTCCCGCCAATATGCTGGGACGCCCTTTCGATCAGGTACGAGTAACGACAACCATTCGAGGCCGATCGGCAACTCAGGTAAAAGGGGGATTTGTTGGAACTTTAACAGGGGAAAATGTACGAGGCCCCAGGGGTCTTGCAAATTTAGGCACGAATGTGGTGGGTGTGGGCAAGCATCCCATCCTGAGTCCATGTGCAGAGCCAAAACGGGTGATAACGGGGGTAGAGGAGGCGCCAAACAGGTCTGATATAGTCCGAGGGGCGCCTTTACCTACTCCGATTGATACCATGGCAATGATTCCCTGGCTCAGCGAATACCCGGATCACGCTTCCGCTGGGGTGTTGCGGAACGGGTTTTCATATGGTTTCCGCATCCCAGTGGGGGAGCTTCAGGGTATAGCGAAATGTAAGAACCAGATATCGGTCTTGCAACATACGACCGTGGTACAGGAAAAGATCCGGAAAGAGGTTACTCGAGGTCGAGTCGCTGGTCCATTTAATGTGCCACCAGTTGCTAACTTTGTTTGTTCCCCTTTAGGGGTGGTCCCCAAGAAGGACCCGGGTGAGTTTCGGCTGATACATAATCTATCAGCCCCACGTGGTCTTTCCGTAAACTATGCGATAGACCCAGAAGTGTGTTCGGTGCGGTACGCATCCTTCGATGAGACCGTAGCCATATTGAATCGCCTGGGGCCCGGTGCGCTGATGGCTAAATCTGATATCGAGTCAGCGTTCCGGTTGCTCCCGGTACATCCAGACGATCAGCGTCTCCTTGGTTTCATGTTTCAGGGTCACTATTACATGGATCGGTGTATGCCGATGGGGTGCTCTATATCTTGTGCCTATTTTGAAAAGTTCAGTTGTTTCCTGCAATGGGTCTTCACAAAGAAGACGGGGTTTCAACATGTTATGCATTATCTCGATGACTTTTTGTTTCTGGGGGCAGCCGGGGATCCGGCATGTGGACAGGCTTTGACTGAATTTGGTGTCTTGATGAATCAGTTTGGCGTGCCATTGGCACCAGGTAAGACTGTGGGTCCCTCGACTTGCCTCGAGTTTCTGGGGATCGAGCTCGACTCTGAAGAAGGTTGTTTTCGTTTACCAGTAGACAAAGTGTTGAGATTCAGGGCATCCCTGCAAACGTGTATAAGTGAATCTAAGGTTAAACTACATCAATTACAACAATTGGTGGGACAGTTGAATTTTGCCCTAAGAGTAATACCGATGGCCCGCCCCTTCTCCCGCTCGATCGCTCAAGCCATGATCGGCCTGAAGGAGGGTCATCATCGCACGAGGCTCTCGGCTGAGGTTCGCCAGGACATGCGCATTTGGTTGGCATTTCTGGCGGAGTTCAATGGTCGGATTGTCTGGAATAAACCGGCGGTGTCCTCCGAAGAGCTGGGGCTGTGGACAGATTCGGCTGGGAGCATTGGTTTTGGTGCCATATTCGGCACACAATGGTCGGCTCAAAAATGGCCGGTATGGTGGCATGAGTGTGGGCTGACCAGTAACATTGCCTTTCTTGAACTTTTTCCCATTCTGGTGGCCCTGAAAACTTGGCCTGAGGGATTCAGAGATCACTCTGTGGTGTTTTGGTCCGATAACATGACCGTGGTTGAGTGTATCAATAGCCAGGCAGCACGATGCAAATGGATGCTGAGATTGCTCAAAGAAATTGTGTTATTGTGTTTGCAATTAAACGTGTTATTTAGGGCAAGACATGTGCCGGGGATAATGAATCAAGCAGCTGATGCGCTTTCTCGTTTCCGTATGCAGGCCTTCTGGGGTTTTCTGCCCACAGCGGACCCGGTGGCGGCACCCTTTCCCGAAGCTCTCTGGTCTCTCGGTGCCCCGAACTACAGAACCTCGTGGGAGAGAGTTTAGCACCCCGGACAAGGAAGGCATATGAAGGGGCGTTCCGAGCCTATTGGGCCTTTTTGGGGACTGCTAGGGGAGAGCTTTGGGGCCAGGAAGAGCTAGTAATAAAATTCTTGCTGTCTTTACATCAGGCAGGCAAATCAGTGGCTACGGCCCAGAGGCATCGGGCCGCCATTTCCTTCATGGCAAGGGCTCATGGGATCCAGGACCCGACTGCGTCTTTTGTTGTGCAAAAAGCGCTGCGTGGGTGGCAACGCCTTGAGGGTCGCAGAGTAGATGAAAGGCGCCCGATAGGTTTGGATAGGTTGGCCCTGTTATTATCCATACTCCCTGCAACGTGTTCATCCCGGTATGAAACAGTGTTATTCCGAGCCGCTTTTACGCTGGCATTCCATGGGGCTATGCGGGTGAGCGAACTAGTGGCAAGGAACAAGCAGGATGTGATGGGGGGACTGTGCCGAGAGCACGTTCAGGTCAGAGGGGGGACGGTGACTGTCTCGTTCGTCAGGTCCAAGACCGATCAGGGTGCGATGGGTGACTGCTTGATTATACAAGGGATTCCCGGGTCCTCCATGTGCCCGGTGAGTTGTGTAGAGGAGTATTTAGCACAAAGGGTGGCATCATGGGGGGGGACTTTGTTGAGACACGCAGACGCCACCCCACTGACGAGGTTTCAGTTTCAGCGGGTGCTTGCGATGTCGATTGCCGCTGCGGGCTTGAACCCGGGCGAGTTTGGGACCCATTCCTTTCGGATAGGGGCTGCTACAGAGGCTACAGCCAGGGGTCTGAATGTCGAACAAGTTAAACGTGTGGGGCGTTGGTCCTCCAACTGTTATAAAAGGTATGTGCGGTTGCACATGTTGTGAAGCTGTAATGATGTACTCACGCTTCTTGTTTTTGTTTGGTTTCAGTTGCGCAAGCCTACGAGGCGGGGCGGACTATGCAGTCGACCCAACACCGGGCCAGCGGTCAGACATCACCGGCTGTGAAAGAGGAGGTGTGGGTCGTGGGCCACTCATACGTGAGGCGTGCCGCGGACGTATTCAAAGCAGGTGACATGATTCACGTGGCTGGGGAATACGGGTACAGGGTGTCCTTCTACGGAAGAGGCGGACTCTGTATTGACCAGTTTCAATCATTTTTCGAGGGTTTGCTAGGGCGGATGAGGTCACCGCCGTCTATAGTCATAGTACATCTTGGGGGCAATGATTTGGTCACCACTGGTAGACGACTTCTTCTTGAGGCGATGCTTTCCACTGTGAGTTGGTTGGCAAGGAGAGTTCCAGGGTGCACGATTGCATGGTCCCATATGATCCCACGAAAAGTATGGCGGGGGGCTATTTCTGTTTCTGCTCTGAATCATTCAGTAAGAAAAATTAATAACAAAGTGAGTAGATTGTTCCGTTCCAATACACTGCATTCTATTTCGCATGGTTGTATTACTGGTGACAGTATGTATTTGGGGGATGGTGTTCACTTGTCCCGGGTGGGGAACGAGTTACTCATAGGAGACTTGATAGCTTGGCTAAAGACTTTAAGACATGACCTTTAGGTAGGAGTTTTGTGGGGGGTCCGGATAGCCGGTCAACTATCCGGCCTGTGGCGGTAAGGTCATGATCGGTGAGCACTAATTGGAAGATCCCTATGAGTGGGCGTCACCCATTACGGATGGGAGCGCTCGAGGGAGGTGGCCATTGGCCCCTCAACGGGGAGGCGGTCCCTTCTAAGGATGGGCCGCCGAAAGGAAAGGAAAGGCGGTCAAGGCCCCTTCCTGGGTAGGAGGGGCTACAGCCCCCTCCTGGGGAATTTCCCGGGGCCAGGACATCTGCGACGGCAGATGTGGTAAAGTTGTGTGGGGTTTGGGGAGGGGTCTACGCTACCTTCTAGATACCTCACACGAGTCCTCGGACGACCTTTAAGTGGCGTCGAGTTTATTGGGGCCCCCGTCAAGTCAAGGGAAATTGGTAGTTGCACTTGAGGTACACCTCTGTGCGGTCGCCCCTCACAAGTGAGGGGGATATGTCTGGTTTAGGGATCTTGACACCGGTTACGACCTTGCCGTTGGCCCTTAAACGTTAGGATGTACAATTTCAAATTGCAAGTTAATATTTTGTAGGATGTTAGTTCGGCTAGGAGAACCTTTGTATTAGAGAATATGTTAAGGTTAGCCAAACATCGCAATGTGGTAATGAAATTGTACATAATATGAAACTGTTATTTTAATGTTTTAATTTTGTTTCATATTTTAATAAATACGGCCGGGAGGGTCACTCCCTCCCGTCTTCCAAAAGTTCAGAACTGTTTCCGGTTTCCCATCCTTGGGGATTGTGTTGAGAGGGGGTGGCGGGTATCTCAGCCATATGGAAAGGGGCGACCATTCGGTCCCCCCGAACGTATGGTGGAGTACCACGATCCCCCCGGGAAGCCATCTTGGGCGGGAGGCGAGCCTCGGCTGGTATGCCCGAAGCGGCGTAGCCGGGGCGCGCCTTTTTCCCGCCCTGGAGTGGGCTGGCCTAGACACTGACGCGGCCGGCCACGCCCTGGGGGCAGGCCGGGGCGGGTTTACGCCCGCCCTGAAGACGGATAAAAGGAGCAACAAGCCAAGAAAGCATCCTCTTGTTCCTGTGCTCTGAAGCTGCACCTCCTCGCTGCACGTGAGTTCGAGACGGAACGAAGAGCCAATTTTGACCCACCCACCAGCCCCTGAGGACAGCAAGTGGTTTTGAATAAAGTTTTGATGTGGTAACTTTAATTTTGTTTGTAGGTTGGGATTATTATCATGATAACTTGGAATATGCAATAAAGAATGGTCGATTTGTGGTATGTTTTGTAAATAAAGTATTCCTGCTCTAGTGTTTGATCAGTAAGCATGCTTTAATAAAGTGGTTGTTGTTAATGTCTTTTAGGTAATTAGTCATTTAGTTTAGAACTGTCGTATTTATTTTGGTCGGGTGGTAAGGTCATGATCGGTGAGCACTAATTGGAAGATCCCTATGAGTGGGCGTCACCCATTACGGATGGGAGCGCTCGAGGGAGGTGGCCATTGGCCCCTCAACGGGGAGGCGGTCCCTTCTAAGGATGGGCCGCCGAAAGGAAAGGAAAGGCGGTCAAGGCCCCTTCCTGGGTAGGAGGGGCTACAGCCCCCTCCTGGGGAATTTCCCGGGGCCAGGACATCTGCGACGGCAGATGTGGTAAAGTTGTGTGGGGTTTGGGGAGGGGTCTACGCTACCTTCTAGATACCTCACACGAGTCCTCGGACGACCTTTAAGTGGCGTCGAGTTTATTGGGGCCCCCGTCAAGTCAAGGGAAATTGGTAGTTGCACTTGAGGTACACCTCTGTGCGGTCGCCCCTCACAAGTGAGGGGGATATGTCTGGTTTAGGGATCTTGACACCGGTTACGACCTTGCCGTTGGCCCTTAAACGTTAGGATGTACAATTTCAAATTGCAAGTTAATATTTTGTAGGATGTTAGTTCGGCTAGGAGAACCTTTGTATTAGAGAATATGTTAAGGTTAGCCAAACATCGCAATGTGGTAATGAAATTGTACATAATATGAAACTGTTATTTTAATGTTTTAATTTTGTTTCATATTTTAATAAATACGGCCGGGAGGGTCACTCCCTCCCGTCTTCCAAAAGTTCAGAACTGTTTCCGGTTTCCCATCCTTGGGGATTGTGTTGAGAGGGGGTGGCGGGTATCTCAGCCATATGGAAACCCTCATGAAAAATGACGACGCTAAAAGAAAGTGTACGGTATGCCTAGATAAAATCAGAGGCGATCGTCTGTTAAAAGACCTGGAGTCTATTACCAGTGCCTTCTCCAGTGGTGACCTTATCAAAAACTGTAATTCACTCACAACAAATGGGGCTAAAGAATTACCGATTGCTAGTAGTCCGTCCCTACTCACAACGCCCACGGTGGAAGCAAATACAAGGAAAAACAATTCTGCCCCAAGTTTGTCATCTATTCCTCTACCACCTTCCACCGCTCCTAGTGTCATAAAGAACAACCAGAAATGTAATTCTGTTACAGGCACAAACAAGCAGAAGGTCCCCCCCAACCCCGGCCAGCATAAGACTCAGCATGAGGACAACAGGCCTTTTAAACATCAAGGACCTGCTTTACATCTTCCTCCTGAGGCATGCCCCTACGTCTTGGTTCTGGCTGGTATACCACCGCTCAGGGAGGGACAAGGAGAATCTTGGGTTCAGTTACACAACAAATGTATCGACTGGTTAACCAAGCATAAGGGGGTCGGCTACAATATATCTAAAGAAATTTTATCCACACGTCGGGTAACCTGGGTCGGTCCTCTCTTTAAAAACATTAATGGGGACTGTATCATAGTTAACTTTAGGAACCCTGGCACTGTAAAATTTCTGTTGAACAAGAACTTTGTCCAGCCCGGTCCATCTACTGTGGTTACCCCCCTACCGCTGAGTTATTTTTACAGACCCCCACATAGAATGATGCAGCCACCTCCCTTGTTTCCTCTGCAGAACAGATTTTCTGCACTTCGAGACCTGGGCACCTTGGATTGACTGTCAGCTACCGGTGATGATCCAGCTGTTGTGGCCCCTGAGGTCGAATTTGTACAGGAAGCACCGTTTGAGGTACCTTTGACATCATTGGACCCTTCTTTACCTTTAAACCAACAATGCAACCAACTGGTGAACCAAATAATAGTAACTACCCAAGTGTCCACCCAGGATGTCTGTTCACGGCCTGATAAAAACTTGTCAATCCTTAGTTGGAATATTGCCGGCCTGAAGGCAAAAATGGAAATTAAAACTTGGAAGGACTGGGTAAATTGCCACGATGTGCTAATGTTTCAAGAAACCTGGTGTATAACCGACTTGTTATTTGAAGGGTATAGTTGCCATAACAGAATTGTATCGGCCCCCTCTCTGGGTCGACCCAGTGGGGGCTTATCGATTTGGGTTAAAATATCTGCAGAGGCCAAAATTGAAGTAATACAAACTAATTGTCTAAGTTTTATGGCATTGATATATACAAAGAGGGTAAAGTTATGTCTGATTAATTTCTATAATAATGATTTTTTATCTCAACCTAATCGTAATTTTATACATTTGTTTGATTTTATTGATGAAATAGTGGAGGGACGGAAATACGGGAAATTTGATGGTATTTGTTTAGGAGGGGATTTCAACGCACATATACACTCAAGAAATTCCCCCTGTAGGAGAGGCGCAGAATTAAACGATCTCCTTGCAACTAGAGAACTTGTAAATTGCATGGAGCTTGCTGGTACTGAAACAAGCACTGCCCCGATCCCCACATTTATCCGCCATGGGAGTGCAACAACGATCGATTATATATTTGTTTCACCCCCCCTTGACGATGTTTTATTTAAAGCAGAGGTAGTATGTAAAGTATACAGTGACCATTATCCTATTGTAATTCATTTGAAATTTCTTGGGGGTAAGTTATCACAAAATGAAATTGGAGCAACAAATTTGGAAGCTTCAACGGACAAACTAAGGGTTGTTTGGATGGGAGTGGATATCAGGGGAGTCCTGGCAAAGGTAATTAAAAAACACCCAGCATTGATTGCTAATTGCCTTACTACTGATAGTTGGGGCAATGTGATTAAATCATTTAGTGAACTCTGCTACGCAATAAAAAGTGAGATTTCTAAACCTGTACCTAGGGAACCTATGGAAATCCCAAGATGGTTTGATGCCTCTTGCTCTAGAGCAAACCGGAACTTAAGGGCCGCACTCAAGTCCGAACCACGGGATATTTCCCAGGTAAGGTTGCTCAGAGCAAAGTACAAATCTACCCTATGCGTCAGATCTAATCAATTAGTGAAGGATCATTGGGAATCCTTGGTACATATGGCTGACCTAAAAGATACCATGGGGTTTTGGAGGGAGGTAAAGAACCTAAGATCTTTAGGTTCAAATATAACACCAATAAACTGTAACATCATCGGATCTGTGTGGGTTGACCATTTTTCTAAAATCTATGCCATATCTGGTAACCACACAGTAACCCTTCCCCCCCTAACCCCTTTGAACATCTCTTTGTTTGAGGTCGAGGATGCCATCATAGAAAGTGCTGGTAATAAAGCCCCTGGTCCCGATGGGCTTTCGATTGATCAATTAAAATGTGAAATTAACTTTTGGGCCCCACTGTTATGTAATGTTTTTAACAACCTAACAAATGAATCTATCCCCGAAACATGGTCGTCCAGCACTATTGTACCTATTTTTAAAAAAGGCGACAGGCTGGATCCTGGGTGCTATCGCCCTATATCATTAATTGATAATACCCTGAAAGTCCTGGGTAGGATAATCTTTAAAAGAATTAGAACTTGGGCAGATGAAAGTAAAATTCTACACCCAAGCCAGCTAGGTTTCCGCAGTAGTGTTGGCACGGTAGAACAATGTTTGAATTTAAATTTGATAATGGCAAAATATAATATCGCTAAAAAATCCCCCTTATATTTTGGTTTCATGGATTTATGTTCTGCCTTTGATTTTGTAAATCGTTCCCATTTATGGTCCATCCTTCTTGACTATGGTTTAGATGATTATTTGGTTCATTTTTTATCCTATCTTCATAGCGACCTAAGAGCACGTGTGCGTATTAACAAATCTGGCGAAGTTTCTAGCGATATCGTTATTGGCAGGGGGGGTCAGACAGGGATGTGTGCTGGCCCCCTGCTTTTTATTTTATATATTAATGAATTGAGCAGTTCCCTGAGCACCCTAACAAAAGATGTACCATACGTAAATGGGACCCCCATACCTACCCTTCTTTACGCAGATGATGCGGTCCTAATGGGCCGCACACCAAAGGCACTGCTTATTTTAATTTCAGGTTTTGTCAGCTTTATGGCCGACCTAGGTTTAACCACAAATTTAAAAAAATCCCTTATTATGAGTTGTGGCCCGAAAAAGTACAAAATCATTGAGATTACATAAGGGGCAAATGTTTTAAAAAGCACCTGCACCTTTCCATATTTGGGGTTGCTGTTCTCCAACACTGGTTCCTGGCAACCACATGTTTCTTATGCAAGGAACAAGTTGGGTAAAGCGATAAATTCGATCACTTCCCTGCGCCAACCCAACCATGCAGATGTGATTGTGCCACTAGTAAGGATTTATCAAACCCAATGTATCTCAACGGGCACTTATGGTGCAGAGGTATGGGGCTATACTAACTGTATCCATATCCAGACCAAAGAATATAGGTTTTGTCGGAAGGTGTTGGGTGGTGTCATCTGTTCCTCACACTATATATGTCATAACGAATTAAATATCTCATATATAGAGGACTTTGTTAGACCAGCACTCTTCTGGCTAAAGATATGGATGAATCCGGCCGCCTCATTGACTCGTGATATAATCCTGGATTGTTTAAAATGTGATAGGGCACATTGTATACCGTGGTTAAAAGCTGTAAACGAATGCTTAACGAGCGTAGGGCATGGTCATTTGTTTATTTCCCCAAGCTTAATAAATCGTTCGCATAAGACCTTGATTCAAAGGGCCCCATATAATTTATATAGAGAGGAGCGGGAAAGGAAGAACTTTTCAAAGTGTACTGTTACAAAGTATATGGTCCACTTTGAGCCCTCCAGCAGTCACCCTGGCCCTCCCCAGAAATATCTAGGCCTACATCTTGGTAGATGGAACAGAAGTCTACTGTTCCGCTTTCGGGATGGGAGTATTGTAAATTTACTAAATTTCCCTCTAGGTTACAATAAACATTTGGAAAACTTAAGTTGTCCATGTAACCCAAATATGAAACAGAGTCTTATGCATTTTTTGTTCTTCTGTGACTTTTATAAACTGTTTACCGCTCATTATCTAATGCCTTACTGTCGGAAACATGACCTGTTGGATTTCAGGATAGTACTGAGGACCTTATTATTGTTGGGTTCAGATTAAATAATATTCAGAGTGAGCTGTTTTCTTAAAGCTGCTGTTCGCTTACGAGCTACTTTGCACATTGATGTATAATATTCGCACATTGCACCATGCACTTTATATTTCTAATAATTTGCACATTTGTATTTTGTACATACATTGGCTCAGATTTTTACTGTTTTTGTCGCTATTTTTAGCTGTCTTGGAATTTTTTAATTGTATATATTGTTTTTAAAAATATCCCTGTGTTTTCGTGGAATTGGTCAGATTATGCCTTTTGATTGGTTGTTATATCATTGTACTGTATTTTCTGCAATTGTATCCTGTATGCACTTTTATGGATGTTTTATTCCGAATAAAGATCTTTGACTTGACTTGGAAGGCAGAACCTCACGGTTGGGAGTTGTGTTTCGTCAGTTAAGGTAAGATTGATTTTTACTTTTAAGGTAGGTTTAGGGTAGGTGGGAGGTAGTATTACTGTAGTTAGATTTGTTAGGGTGTTAAATGTTTGTTGCAGGTTTCCTGTTTTGTGAACAGAAGGTGCTGAAGGCACGCTTTAAAAAAATGAAAATATATTTTGTTTCTTTGAAACAAATAACTTTTTTACATTTCCTTTTATTTTTCGGGATCTGTAGTATTTTTTTAAGGTAATTTTTGGGGTTTTCAGGGTTTTGTTATTGAGAAGAATTGTACAGTTGGAGCCTTTTTTTCTACAAATGTCTTTTTGCCTTTTTTGGGGCTTTCTTTTCTGATGGATTTGTTTTTCGATTGATCTAATAAGGATTTGTTTTCCAGGACCGTGTACTGCGACATAACTGTCAGTTATGTTTTATTATTATGGGTGGGAAATGTTTTTGGTTATATTTTGTTTTCCTTTTAATAATTATATTATGGCATATATTTTAAATGTATGTTTTTGATTTTTAAATGACATCATTATAATTATTAATTTAAAAAAGAGTAAAATTATGTTGTTGAAATGTTTTGTATTTTGAAATGCTTCACGATATTTGGTATTGTTTTTTGTTCAAAGTATAGATTTGACTTTTGTCTCTAGGTATTCTAGTCCTTTAGTGTTTGGGAATAGTCAAGTTTTGTGTTGTAGGTATTCGTACATTGTTTTTGTTTGCTTACTAAGTTTAGGACCTATTTTAGTGTGGGATAGTTCTGGCCTTAGTTCTTGATAGCTCTGTTCTTTTTTATGACTTCTATTAGTTTGTGTAAGGTTGGTTGTCCTCTGCTTATTGTGGCTTGGAAGGCATTATGCCATCCTTCCACTGCGTTATTAGTTTTAGCTTTCTGAGCTAGGGTGCTAGCATAGACGTTCCACTAAGGGATTTGAAACTTTAGTTGCCTTCGTTGCCCAGACCTATGTAGTCTTCCTACCCAAGTGTCTTCAAAGTAGTTAAGGAAGGGTGTTAGTTTTGCTTTGTTGACTTGGTAGAAAGGGTTTTCAAAAAGTATATTATAGTGGTTATGCTCTAAAAACAGAATTCCTCCTAATAGCATCCCCCTCTAAAATCCTCATCGCTCAGGATTGACTGAAACAACTCACTGCATTCAATGTCCAACCTATCATTGTAGACTCAGCTAAATCTCTAGGTTTCACCCTTGACTCCAATCTTAATATGCAACGACATATTAGCAATGCAACCAAGGGTGCTAATTTCCAAATCAATATCTTGAGAAAGTTGAATCCCTTCCTCCCAGCCAACGACTTTAGAACTGCAGTTCAAGCACTAGTTATACCTCGGATTGACTATGGTAGTACTGCCCTTTGTGGTCTTCCTCTTTCAACAACCGCTACATTAAGAGCTTCCATCAATGCCGCAGCAAGGCTCATAACTGGATCAAAAAAACGCTCACACATCTCTCTGCACTTAAAATCTCTGAATTGGCTACCGCTCGAAGCCAGAATACACCTGAAAATTGCATGCATTACGCACAAAGCCTTACATCACCGCATGCCAAGCTACATTGCCCAGAAACTGACACTCTCAGGAGGCTCAAGATCCACAAGAAGCACAGAAACTCTCCTTTTGAAACCACAAAGATTCCACAAGAAAAAAACTTACAAGCGTTCCTTCTCAGGGATGGCCCCAGGATCTGGAATGCCCTCCCGCCAGAAACAAGACTCATCTCATCCACTGTCTCCTTAAAAAAAAAAGTCAAATCTATCCTTATGGCTAAATTCATTTCAACGTTAAATACCCATTTACTGTATGCCTGTTTTCCTCCCCCTTCTATCTCAATGCCGTAATTGGCCACACAATCATTCTCGACTACCTGACATTGTGCGCCCCATGCACATATTGCTTTATTAAGTTCTCTTCTACATTTGCTGCTCATTTGTACTATGATCTCTGTATTGCGTTCTTCTCTCATATGTATGTAAAGCGCTCTGATATCTGCAAGGATCTAGTTCGCGATATATACAAAACTCTGAAAATAAAATAAAAATAAAGTACATAGGCCAGGGCTATTAATTTTTCGATTTGGTAAGCGAAGTTGCTATTTGTGACCTAATCTATACTTAGAGTAGATTTTTGGAGATGTCTCCAGATACTCTGGTTGAAGTGATAACAGCAACCTTGTATTGCAGTGAATTTAAAAATTGACTGAATCATTGCTTGTTCAAAGTCGATTTTTATTTTTTGTGGGAAGTAGTTGTCAATTTGTTGTTTTATTATTGTAAGGAGTTCTATGTAGGTAGTATTTTGCTTATTGAGGAGTAGTGTGTATATGAAGGGGATGTTAGTTTCTTCATATTCGCCATGGGTGGTATATAGTTTGAAAAAAGGCTTGGGGCAAACTTCAAATGTACCATCCATCCTGTATGTTTCATGATTCTTTTACATTTTAATGTTTTTTTTGTTGTGGTTTTTTTTTAGTCCTCATTTCACTTTTACCGTCTGCAAGATTAACAATAAAAGCCCATTCCAACCTGGGCGCCCTGGGCTTATGTTATTGCATTTGCTTTAGGCCAACCAGGCCAGCTTCTTTTGTGCGAGGCTTGGTGTAATCATTGGACCATTGAGACCTTAGACCAGCCTCATTTCCGTGCCCCATGATGTCAGCGGTGGCCAGATGTTTTTATCCCTGTCGTTTACCAAGCCCTGGTCCAATCGTGCCATACCTAATGCCGCACCCATCCAGCTCTCATACAGCGGAGGTCGGGGTCCTGCCACAATTTGCAAATCTCCCTGCGAGCAATCAGGATCAAGCAAAGAAATAAGCCCACTTGCACAGCAGAAAGCTGACTTGTAAGATCATAGTCCAGACCAAAAATAGCTTGAGCTAGATTTAAATTCAACTTGAGTTTAAAAATGCCTTCCAGGGCACACTCCACATTATGCCAAAAGTCTCTTAAATAAACACATTAAAAAAATATATGAATGTCGTCCGTCTCAATCAGATCACATCTAGCGCACTTGGGAGGTGAACATGGAGCGAATCTTGCAATTTTCCTGGGCGTGTAATACAGCCTATTAAAAACATAAAAATTCTTCTTCTTGGGGGAAGCCGGTTGAACAAACTCATATACGGTTTGAAGAGATAGAGCATATAGATTTACAGATATATCCCCCAGAACAGCTGAATTCCATACTAGATGCAAGGGGGGAGCTCTACATCCTCAGAGTCTAACAGACTCCTATACCAAAATCCCACTTCCCTTTTTTCGGATTTACATTCTGAAGGCTGTACTCCATCTCCCAAATCCCGCCTATATGCTCCTTCTCTGCTGAAAACCAAGAGCATAATTGCACCTATTTAAATCTTGAGGAGTCACCAATTTTAGATTTTAAAACTTCCCAAGGGAGAACTCTGTCAGATGATATTAGGTCGGACCAGATCGTAATTCCTGCCTTCTTAAAAGGGGATGCTAGATTATCCTCTAAGCACACAGGCAGTCCGGGGAATCCCGGAGTGGGGGAAAGTCTGAATAGTATTTTATCCCTCATCTCACCTTCACTTTATTCCACACATTAAGTGCTGATTTTAATAACTTCAGGCGAACCTTCTTAAAAAACCTTGGCGCCCCGAACTTATAAAGAAATCGAATATCCCCTCCCTCGAAAGTGGCCATAACCCTCAAAATCCTTCCCCAGTTTGTTTCAACGGGACTACAGATTAAACAACGTATGTTTTTAAACTGGAAGGCAAGAGAGAATCAAAGCACGTCTGGAAGGGCCAAGCCGCCCTTTAAGATTCTTCGTTTTAACTTCTTCCAGGATAGCCTGAAGTTTTTAAATGACCAGATGAAGCTGCCTATTTTACTTTGAATTTTCCTCAAGAGCTTACCTGGGAATCAAGGGGAATAGTACTAAATAAGTACGTCAGTTTAGGCAGGATAACCATCTTGACTAGATTTACCCGGCAATAGATGGTAAGGGGTAAATTCTCACCATCCACAAAGAAGGGGAGAGGGTCAACTGTATATACAACTCCACTACCCCGAACCCCCAAGGCAACGTATACACATAAGAATGGGTGGAGAGATTAAAGATCACAAATAACATCACAAAACAGAAAAAATACATCTGTTTTGAAAAACTGCCCTCACTCACACACCGAAGTGTGTGACATACTTCATCATCGGGTCTGCTTACAAAACGCCCTGGTGCAGCCGGATCACTGACAGAATATCGACAGTCAAAATATCGACTTGCCAAAATATCGAGGTAAAAATATAGAATGCCAGAATATCGACTTTTTATCTACAAACAGGTAAGTACAAAAATATTGACTCCAAAATATCGATGGGAAAAAATATAGACAGTCAAAATATCGAATTTTTTAAATATCTTAAAAGTAATTTGAAA
Source organism: Lissotriton vulgaris (assembly GCF_964263255.1). Lineage (NCBI taxonomy): Eukaryota > Metazoa > Chordata > Amphibia > Caudata > Salamandridae > Lissotriton > Lissotriton vulgaris. The sequence continues at coordinate 806,504,154 of NC_141689.1, read as the reverse complement.
GTAATATAATAATAAATATAATTAATTTAAACATACTTAAAATACTTAAATAAACGTGTAATTAATGTAACTTAAAAAAAAATAATAATAATTTTAAAACATATATATATATACATATATATATATACATATTATTAACAAAACATATACAATATTTTTTCCGTAGGATAGCGAGAGGGTTAAATTTACTATTCACACTCCAGAGAGTGCAACAGTAGGGAAAGCGTTGGATAGCGTAGGGGTAAAAATTACAACTCCCACTCCAGAGAGCGCAACAGTAGGGAAAGTGCTGGATAGCGTAAGTTTAAAAATGACTATTCCCACTCCAGTGAGTGCAACAGTAGGAAAAGCGTTGGATAGGGTAGGGGTAAAAATTACTATTCTTACTCCAGTGAGTGCAACAGTAGGGAAAGCGTTGGATAGTGTAGGGGTAAAAATTACTATTCCAACTCCAGAGAGTGCAACAGTAGGGCAAGTGTTGGATAGTGAGAGGATACAAATTACTATTACCACTCCAAAGAGAGCAACAGTAGGGAAAGCGTTGGATAGCGTAGGGGTAAAAACTTATTAGTCCCACTCCAGAGAGGGCAACAGTAGGGAAAGCATTGGATAGCGTAGGAGTAAAAATTACTATTCCCACTCCAGTGAGTGCAACAGTAGGGAATGCGTTGGATAGCGTAGGAATAAAAATTACTATTCCTACTCCAGAGAGTACAACAGTAGGGAAAGCGTTGGATAGCGTAGGGATAAAAAATTACTATTTCAACTCCAGAGAGCGCATCAATAGGGAAAGCGTTGGATAGCGTAGGGGTAAAAATTACTATTCCCACTCCAGCGAGTGCAACAGTAGGAAAAGTGTTTGATAGTGTAGGAGTAAAAATTACTATTCCCACTCCAGTGAGTGCAACAGTAAGGAAAGCGTTGGATAGCGTAGGGATGAAAATTACTATTCCTACTCCAGAGAGTGCAACAGCAGGGAAAGGGTTGGATAGCGTAAGGATAAAAATTACTATTCCCACACCAGTGAGTGCAACAGTAGGGAAAGTGTTGAATAGCGTAGGGGTAAAAATTACTATTCCAACTCCAGAGAGTACATCAGTAGGGAAAGTGTTGGTTAGCGTAGGGGTAAAAATTACTATTCCCACTCCAGTGAGTGCAACTGTAGGAAAAGCGTTGGATAGTGTAGGGATACAAATTACTATTCCTACTCCAGAGAGTGCAACAGTAGGGAAAGCATTGGATAGCGTAGGGGTAAAAATTACTATTCCCACTCCAATGAGTGCAACAGTAGGCAAAGTGTTGGATAGCGTAGGGGTAAAAATTAGTATTCCTACTCCAGTGAGTGCAATAGTAGGTAAAAGTAAATACTTCATATATAAATATAAATAACATAAATATTAATACCAATTACAAAATAATTAAAATATTTTACAATATTATAAAATATATTATTAATCAATTAAAATTACAAATAAAAATTAACAAATGATACAAATTACCTACTAATACTAATTATTTACCAATTACCAATAAATTAGACACAAAAAATATTTAAAAAATGTAATTACTTACAATTAAATTACTTCCCAAGCTATTCCCCTATAAACACACAACCCACTACAGAAAATAAATTACAAAAATTAACATATTTTTCAATTAATCAATTAAAATTAATTACCAATTATATTTTAATTAATTACCAATTAATAATTAATTAACAATTAATTCTAAATAAATGCCAATAAATAACATAACATATTTGATGAATGATAATTAAATTACTTCCCACCCTATTCCCCTATAAACCCACAACCCGCTACAGAATTATATTACACCAAAATTAAAAATGTATATTTACTTACCTTAAATTCGATATTTTGTTGTCTATATTATGTCTAACAGTGTCTAACAGTGATACGACAAAGTGCAGTTGATAATGAAGTGTTTTAAAACTGGTTTGAGGATACCAATCAAACCTTTGATTATAGGTTCGACAACCAGGATTAAAAGAAATAGGATGGGTAGTGTTTAGAAGAGAAGATTAGAGTTCTCAAAACACCTCTCCTGGTACTGCTTGTGCCAACATGTTTCCACCGACTTACTGCGCCTCAAAAGGTCACCCCGGTCTTCTTCAGGATGAATTTCGTTCCCAGTCCTGATCCTGGCCCAACCGCAATTCGGTCAGTATGCCAAAGTAAACTGATCTCAGAGGATCCTGCCTAAATATTCACATGTGGAGGAGTTTCCTAACAACATGGAAAACAAATACTGAAAAGAAACATCTTAGTATATATGTTTACATTTGGGTGCCAGAGGATAAAGTACCCTCTCAGGCAACCACATTAGTTATGTCGACATGTGCCCCTTCTGTGGTCCATAGTAGTATATATTATCCTACCATATAGCCCTGGTGGTGTGTACATTTATCACACCGGGCATTGAATTAGGAAAATAAAAAGTTATGTATACTGCTGCATAAAAGTAAGTCACCACATCTTATTGCGTGTATCCCCTCTTCCCATCTGTCTAATATACCAGAGGTGCATGTTCACATTGCTTCTGTATAATCAAAAGTAGATGAGGGAGACTCAAACCCACTTGTGTACTCACCGAGTTTATAATTATTACAAACTCGAAAAAAGGCGCCCGGCAGGGAGGTCTCCCATGAACACAACCTATGTTCCAAAACCGCGAGAAATTCACATCTGAAAATACCCTTCTCAGTAAACCCAATTTAATTACAGTCCATCACAGGGACATCCATTCTTAATAATTATATAAATATTAATAGTTATTATAAGGTAGATATCACCCTTGGATTTCAAAAGCTCAAAGTATGTAAAAGATCCCCAAACTGACCCCAACCAAGCCTCCTTTCTGTTCAGCAGGAGTGGCCTCACTCGAATGCCTGTTTCCAGATCGCCGCGCAGTCAATGGTGGCTCTGGGAGTTCAGCATTATAAACAATGACCACCGTTACTGGATGCCCTGCCAAACCCACGTGACGGCCGCCAAGACGTGATGACGTCAAACGCGGACGTGCGGTGATACTGGGAGAAGTAGTTTCTATCAATCGTGTGCACTCACACCAGAAACCACAGATTCGGCACACATGCGTCACACTTCACCAGGATCAAAACCATCTGGAAAAGAGGTGGTCTATTTCCTTAGCCAATTTCCTCAAATTAATCAGGGGAATAATAATTAAATCCTGTACTATAGTTATCCCCAAGTACCTAAACTCCTTGCTACAGCATCCGGACCAGCTATTGATGCCCCAACACATTACCTCAGTCTTAGAGGAGTTAACTAAGTACCCAGAGTAGAGACCAAATTCCTTCAGAGTAGTTTCCACCTTAGGGAGGACCTCCGCTGGATTGTTAGTGTAAATCAGCAGATCGTCTGCATATAGGGCTAACTTGCACCTATTTTCTGAGACTTAGAAAGGAGTAATTTGATCATTTAGTCTCAGTGCTTGGGAAAGAGGTTCGATATAAATGTCGAACAATAAGGGCGAAATAGGGCACCCCTATCATGTTCCCCTTTTAATAATAAAGCTCAATGTCAATAAACCATTCAAGAGGATAATTGCAGAGGCGCCCTCGTAGCATCTGATCAGGGTTTGTATAAATATGGAACTGAATCCCATCGTTTTTAGAGTCTCCCAGAGGAAGACCCAGTTGACACGGTTGAATGCCTTGGCTGCCTCATAGACAGCCACTGCCAAGGGTTCCGACCATGCCAACGCCAAATCAATGCTACCTATTAGCTGTAACATTTGTTCTTGAATGAACCTTCCCGGGATGACACCCTTTTGATCAACATTGATCAACTGGAAATATCTTGCCCAACCTCCCCTCCAAAATGCTGGTAAAGATCTTATAATCCACGTTTAACAGTGAGATTGGTCTATAGGAGCCCACTTTAAGAGGGTCCTTTCCCGGCTTTAAAATAAGCACTATTGTTGCCTCCTTCCACGATGCGGGAACCCTACCTTCAGAACTGTAAATGTAGTTAAAGAGTTCACATAATCTTGGAACTTTCACGTCCTGGAGAATCCTATCCCTGCGGCTTTATTGTTCTTGATCTTTTTATGTGGAGCTTAATTTCCTCTTCCGTTATGGGGCTGTACAGCATATTTCGGCCATCTCCTGTCAATGTTGGTAGGGCTTCATTTTCCAAACACTCTTGAATACTATCAGGACTTGAGGTTTTCTCCTCTTTATACAATTTAGAAAACATAGAAAGGAGGCACCTTTGCCTATCCTCTTGATTACAAGAGGTCGTACCAGCCTTTACATTTGAATGTTAGTGCAAAGATTATAATTTGTTTTTCATGACTGTTATTGTCATGAAGAATGAATTTTTCATCTTTGTATGTGTCTGTGTATTGCTGTAAAAATGTGATTCCTGCAAAAGTTTTGGGGTGGGTGATGTCTGAGCAGTAGATCTTTTAGTTCTGGATATTAGGCGCTTCAGAATGGGGATAGATGGTAGTGTTACTGTTACATGTTCAGGAACACTTGCTGCTATATTTTTCAATATTTGGGTACTAGTTTGTTGGGAGCTGGTGCTTTCTTCTCTGATGGTTTCTAAAGCATCTCTCACCTCGATTTCTGTGACATTAGGGGATAGCTGTGTTCCCTGACATTAATAATGTTTGTTTTGACTGTTGTTGCTGTCTCATTGCAAGAATTGGAGTAGTATTTACTACATTTCCAATTGGTTTTGTTTCCTGTTATTTTCTCTTGCACGTAGGTTTAGCCCATGTAGCACAGAAGTAGTTTTCCCTTTAGTGAGGTGATGAATTTTGCTTCTTCTGTCATTTTTTTGTATATCTGTGAATATATTTATGTATAAATATATATACATATATATATATATTACCTACTGGCGGTCGCCAGTAGGTATATATAGTTAGGATTTTTTCTCTATGGGATTTTTGAAAATTCTATGTCTAATAACTTTGGCGTTTGTGGACGGAATTGGCTGAAATTTTCAGGAAAATGGAACATTTTGTTTCTGAGCAGCCCCTGTCAATTTGGGGGGGTTTCATCAAGGTGGGGCCGAGAAAAAAGGGGGGTCCCAAAACACGTTTTTCCCATGTTAATTTCCATAGGGCGGTTGGCCTCACTTTCAGCTCGAACGGCTGAATGGATTTGCACGAAACTTAGCAAAATTGTAGGGACTGTTAGCCCGATGTGCCTTTGCTAGGTCTCAATATATGTGCTCCAGTGGATTTTGAGTAATTTAGGTTCAAAAAAAGATATATATCTGGGCGGAGCCTAACCACACATCTGATCTGATTGGCTGTCAGCACTTCATCCAAGAAGTGTTGGCAGCCATCTTGGGACCAATATACATGATAGCACCTCATTAAAAAGCATTGTAGTTAATAGAGGGTTTTAGGACTTTAGTTACATTATAAATCATTTGTTGATGGTACCATACTCGTTTTAGGAATTGTGGTGGGCTCTAAGGTGATTTTACCATGTGAAAAAACCTTCTGCTGTGATATCATGAATATTGTTTGAAAGAAAACTAATATCTCATGATTTTCCCACAGTGGTTTGGAAGGGGATCTATAAGCTAAACTGAAAGCATATTTTCTGTAAATTCACATTATCTTTCTCAGTCATGTGAAAATGAAGTCTGACATTCTCAGTAAAACATGTACATCCAACAAGGACAGAGACTGTCAGTTGATTCCTTTGTGTTCTACTGCAGCCTCCTAGAGTGTTCTAAAGAACAACTAGAGCACTAACAGTCCTACTTATTACAAAGGTATGGCACACCTGAAGCCATCTTGATTGGAATAAAGTGGTAACTCTTAAAACATTTAATTTAAAAAGAAACAACATGAGGGGGTATATTTTGCCATAGAAAATATGATTAGTGCTGCAGAATGAAAAATTAGGGCACATTTTGAGTGACTTCTCAAATCCTTTTCTATTTCATTAAAACATTCTGACATGCAGTCTCCCAAAATGGCCACCAGAGACAAAAGAGCCCAAATGTAGCCCAAATATCACCCAGATGTAGCCCAAGTATAGCCCAATGACAGAATGTCCCAGAGTGTTCTAAAGAACAACTAGAGCGCTAACAGTCCTACTTATTACAAAGGTATGGCACACCTGAAGCCATCTTGATTGGAATAAAGTGGTAACTCTTAAAACATTTAATTTAAAAAGAAACAACATGAGGGGGTATATTTTGCCATAGAAAGTATGATTAGTGCTGCAGAATGAAAAATTAGGGCACATTTTGAGTGACTTCTCAAATCCTTTTCTATTTCATTAAAACATTCTGACATGCAGTCTCCCAAAATGGCCACCAGAGACAAAAGAGCCCAAATGTAGCCCAAATATCACCCAGATGTAGCCCAAGTATAGCCCAATGACAGAATGTCCCAGAGTGTTCTAAAGAACAACTAGAGCGCTAACAGTCCTACTTATTACAAAGGTATAGCACACCTGGAGCCATCGTGATGGGAATAAAGTGGTAACTCTTAAAACATTTAATTTAAAAAGGAACAAAATGAGGGGGTATATTATGCAATAGAAGGTATTATTAGTGCTGCAGAAAGAAAAATTAGGGCACATTTTGAGTGACTTTTCAAATCCTCTTCTATTTCATTAAAAAATTCTGACATGCAGTCTCCCAAAATGGCCACCAGAGACAAAAGAGCCCAAATGTAGCCCAAATATCACCCAGATGTAGCCCAAGTATAGCCCAATGACAGAATGTCCCAGAGTGTTCTAAAGAACAACTAGAGCGCTAACAGTCCTACTTATTACAAAGGTATGGCACACCTGAAGCCATCTTGATTGGAATAAAGTGGTAACTCTTAAAACATTTAATTTAAAAAGGAACAAAATGAGGGGGTATATTTTGCCATATGAATTATGATTAGTGCTGCAGAAAGAAAAATTAGGGCACATTTTGAGTGACTTCTCAAACCCTCTTCAATTTCATTAAAAAATTCTGACATACAGTCTCCCAAGATGGCCACCAGAGACAAAAGAGCCTAAATGTAGCCCAAATATCACCCAGATGTACCCCAAGTATAGCCCAATGACAGAATGTCCCAGAGTGTTCTAAAGAACAACTAGAGCGCTAACAGTCTTACTTATGACAAAAGTATGGCACACCAGAAGCCATCTTGATTGGAATGAAGTGGTAAGTCTGAAAACACTCAATTTAAAAAGGAACAACATGAGGGGGTTAATTTTGCCATAGAAAGTATGATTAGTGCTTCAGAAAGAAAAATTAGGGATCATTTTGAGTGACTTCTCAAATCCTCTTCTATTTCATTAAAAAAATTCTGACATGCAGACTGAAACATGCACTTTGAATACCAGCAGCAGACGTCCCTGGTGAGCAGTAGCTTTACTACAGTGATCTAATGTGCAACTAGAGTGCTAACATTCAGAATTTATGGCAAATGTGTGACACATCTGAATGCCTTCTTGATGGAATCAAAGTAAACAAGCATTGAAAATGCAATAGATCTCGCCCTTGTTTAAGTTAAAGCCATTCTGTTTGTAATGAGGTGGCTTTTTAGCTTTGCTTTTATTAGTGTTTTTTCAACTTTCATGTAAATAACATGCATCTGTATGCATATAAGTATATGTATGCATGCATTTATGTTTGTATTTATATAGATATACAGATGATATATGTTTATATGTGTATGTATATATATATATATTCACTGAAAAAACCATAGGTTATAGACCATATATAGTTAGGAATTAGCATTTACAAAACCTTGAAAATTCACTGAAAAAAACCATAGGTTATAGACCATATATAGTTAGGAATTCGCATTTACAAAACCTTATTTTACTCACACAAAACCATTGAAATTCCATATATAGTTAGTTGCACTAACTATATATCGCGCACCCGCAATCCACTGCTGATGATGTCACATATTACATCATTCATGACATGGTCAGTGACATCACTGATGACATCACTGATGACATCTCAAATTGGCAAAATTGTAGGGACTGTTAGCCCGATGTGCCTTTGCTGGGTCTCAATATATGTGCTCCAGTGGATTTCGAGAAATTAATGTTTAAAAAAACAGATATATCTGTGACAGCGTCTCGGATAGCGCTCCAGATCGCGTACTTTTCGCGTAACGGAGCTTTGCGAAGCGAAGCTGATTGGCTCTCCGGTGTCTGTCAACATTCTAAACAGTCCGGTGCGGCCGCCATCTTGTCTCTCGGTAGGATCGAGAGACAAGAGGAGGAGAAAAACGAAGAGGGAATTTATTGAAAGGGGGCAAGGTAGACCCCTCTTGACCCCCTAGGAATGAAGGTTATTAAAGGGTCCCGTGGGGCAAATAAAAAAAAATTAATTTTTCGCGGTAGAAGCGCTTCTCGGTTCGCGAACCGGGTCGCAAACTGGTAGCGAAACGGGAATTCGCCATTTTGTGTTTCGATTTAATTAAATTACAAGATGGAGGAAAAACAATGTGAGAAATGGGTATAAGGGGGTACGGGAGACGTATCCTGACCCCCTATGTTTTCTGAGGGTGGTTGAGGAGGCTCATATATGTTGATACTTGTCTTCCAGCGGCTGCGCGTGAGCGTTTTTTTTTTTTTTTTGCTGCGTGACGTCTGTTGACGTTCGATTCGAAGGAAATCAGGAAGTGTTGACCGCCATTTTGACACTGCGAGTAAATATATTGTTAAAAATAATTGTTATAAATTAATCCGTATTGATAAACATTGTGTGCGCCATCTTGCTTTTTTTCCAATGCCACACTTTTGTCGTGCACGGCAGCCATTTTAGATGCTTTGACCAGACCCACTCTCTGCACGCTGCCGATCCTCAGCATGGCTCCCCACCCTTGCAAGCATCTCCCCCACGCACTGGTCACCCCCGCTCTCTGTCTTATGCATGGGCCATAAACCTCCCCCCATTTGCGCTGCTCTTCCCTGAGAATCACACCCTGTGCCCGTCCGACACCTCCCTTTCACCCTATTCACTACCGCACCCTCTGACACTCCTCTTCCTCTGTGTCCGATTGTCCAGGCCGGTCCCAGGCTATCATCTAGCCCTGCGGATGTAGTTTATGGCCTCAACTGTAAAGAATCACCCCTCTTCAAAGGAGTTACAGTAGATCAAGGCCCCCACCCGATGAGATCCGTCACACTACACGCGTTCCTTCAATCTGATAACCATCCTGTATTGTGATTGGGTAGGGGATTCTCACTGTGAGGGTGTGTGGGACCGAGCCTGAAAAGGAAGATTCCAGGGATGCCTTTTTGTACATCAAAGTCTTCACAATTATGTGTCACATTAAAAATATATAGCACTCCAACAAAGTAGTAGGATTATAACACTTTAATAACTTATAAATATATACATCGCAACAAAAACAGTAAACACCTTAAAACATTTTTTATTAAAACAGAAGGAACAATGGTCAGTATACGCAAAGATTTAGCTAATCTGCTAAAGGGGGGAGTCGCCATTTCTTTACAATAATCAATAATGAAAAATCGACATCAATAGGGTTGTCCGTATTCCCGATGCAGCACTATAGTGCAACATACACAGCACCTGGGGTGTCAAGAGTGAACAGGTCCTAGCTGCTTTACCAATGACTGACAAATGCTATATTAAACACTTACTATGTATAATACTTGCATTCATAATAGTTTTACTTTACAAAACAGAACAAAAGATGTCCCCTGTAAGTAAACCCATATTAGCTGTTTCAGTTATTGAACATCCTAAGGTTTTATGACATGGGGAACAGTAGTGATATCCTGGGCGGGTGATGGAACTGGGTTTGTTAATGGAAAAACATCTACAGAGAAAACTATTGGTAAATTATACTTCTCCGGAAATTTAAAACTCACAAATGTTTCATTTGTGTAATCGTTTCAAAAACATGTACATTATAAAACTAAATACGCTCCACTGTTTTAGAAAATCTTTACAGTTTGCTACATCACCCTTTAAAGTTACAACTACGAAAACCTACTTACTTAAGCTGCTGAATTCGGCTTCAAATGTAAAGCATAAGTTCAAGCTAGCATATCATATTTTTAAAAGGTTAAACATAATTGATATGCAAATTTAAATACTACCCTTTCTTAATGGTGACACCTTATCTGTCCTATATCCCACAATTTCCATGAGCAAAGCAAAAGAAATTCTGAGGCCCTGAAGAAATAAGGCTTACTGTGGGGTTCAACTCAATCTGGTGTTTGGGCGCTTTCATGTTTTGGGGTGATATTCTGTGACAGGGTGCAAGCACCAGAAGAATTTTAGCCTAGTTCGTCACATTGGAGAATGAGGGTCTGGGTAAATATCTAATCTGGTGAAGAACCATCCCTTTTTTAACCCCATGGTGACCAACTATAGTTTATTCTCTATTTCGTTTCCTTGCCATAACAAAATAAAAGTCTTGGGTTATTTATGGAAGGGAAGATTTATTGTTTCTTCCAATTTTTTTTAAAAAACAAAAGGTTTAAGGAAAGGCAACCCTTAATGTGCAAGTTTTCCACAGAAATTTGCCTTTGAAAACTAGAGGCAATAAATAAGGCCGAAATCTGTATTTTGTTTTTGGATACACATGTTATTTGTGTCTGTGTATTCATTTTTATGCATGACTTTATATGGAATGGTTAAAATAACTTATGATGCATCTTAACAGGAAAGATCACAAACATTCCAATGAGTGCTATGTCCCAGGTTTTACACAAAGTAGTGTTTACCTAGAGTGGTGCTGTGTAGGACACTCTGAATGGAAATTAACCAGAACTATAACCATCTACTTCCAATAATATAACTTTTATGCCCAAATTACGCAAAGATTTAGCTAATCTACTAAAGGGGGGAGTCGCCATTTCTTTTCAAAATGTATTCACCCATCCGTAGCCTCTCTAATCTCCATTACAATGTGTTTGTTGCTATCGCTAGCTGATGAAAAAACTAAAGTGACAACTTCCTCATCCTTAATTTGTCTTTCTTTGTTCCTTAAGATGTCATCTGTGTCAACCTCTTCCAAGAATCATCAGCGTGCATAAATACGAAAATGTTTTTACTTACCACGTACTTGACATTTTACAGCTTTTCATATTTGCTATTAAAAAACCAATGAAATTCACTGAAAAAACCATAGGTTATAGACCATATATAGTAAGGGATTAGCATTTACAAAACCAAGAAAATTCACTGAAAAAACCATTGGTTATAGACCATATATAGTTAGGGATTAGCATTTACAAAACCATAATTTACTGGCACAAAACCATAGAAATTCGCATATATAGTTAGTTGCAATAACTATATATCGCGCACCCGCAATCCACTGCTGATGATGTCACATATTACATCATTCATGACATGGTCAGTGACATCACTGATGACATCTCAAATGACATCACTGATGACATCTCAAATGACATCACTGATGACATCACTGATGACATCTCAAATGACATCACTGATGAAATCACTGATAACATCTCATTTGACATTACTGATCACATCACTGATGATATAATTTATGTGATAATACGATGAACCTCTTCAGACTCTAATATAACCTTAGATACAATCAGTGTAAACAGACACTCACAGACTGTCACTCATCCATCGAGTTACTCACACACCTAGTCAGTCATGCAAAGAATCAATCACACCTCCATTTCCTCAACTATACAGTTATACACACCTTACTTAATCAAACATATACTAACACATATTTACTCTCTTATACAATCACTGATACAAGTTCACAATGATCCATACAGCCACTCACACATTCACTGGCTCTTATGCACAGTTATTTATATATGTCAACTCTTACATGTACTGTGTTTTACATATGTACTTACTTTGACATGTAGCACTGAGAAATCCAATCACTCACCAATACACTCATGGAGACAGTCAACCGCCCATACAGCTGTTTCCACATGCACTTTTGAACCCATACATCTAGTGAATCAACTGCTCACACATCTAGTCACACACCTCCCAGCCACCCCCACACACACACTCACTCTCCCATACAAATACTTGGGCAACCAATCAATAACCCATATAGTTACTCATATAGCTACTGATCAACACATGCAGCAGTTTACAGAACAACAGATATAATGATGCACAAATTAAGACAGTTTAGTCACTAACCCATGCACTCAGTGAGACACATTTAATTTTTCTCTCATACAGTCAGTCATGCACCTACTAAATCCTTCATCCAGACACTTATACATCCACTCATTCTTCAATATGTAAGGCATATTTTAACTTTACAGAAACATACAGTCACTGGATGTTGTCATCAGTGATGTCATCAGTGATGTCATTTGAGATGTCATCAGTGATGTCATCAGTGATGTCACTGACGATGTCATGAATGATGTAATATGTGACATCATCAGCAGTGGATTGCGGGTGCGCGATATATAGTTATTGCAACTAACTATATATGCGAATTTCTATGGTTTTGTGCGAGTAAATTATGGTTTTGTAAATGCTAATCCCTACCTATATATGGTCTATAACCAATAGTTTTTTCAGTGAATTTTCTTGGTTTTGTAAATGCTAATCCCTAACTATATATGGTCTATAACCTATGGTTTTTTCAGTGAATATATATATATATACATTTAGTTATTAAGTATTGAAGAGTATAGATGTTTTTATAATGATTACATTTGAAAATATACTTACATATATCCTGTTTTGCTCTTATTGTTGGATATTTTTGCGATGTTCGTTGTTTGTTCACTCGTTTCTGTTTTTCTGTTGGTTTAAAAGGAAAATGGTTTGATTATTTCCTTTATGTAGTCTCTATTTTTCTTTAGTTGTCAAAAGCATGCTTATTATTTTTAGTTGAAGTTTATTTTGTTAATGTTGTTTTGTTGGTGTCTGTAGAAGCTATTAAAATAAAAGTATTGTTTGATATGTTTTGCTTTTTGGTCACATTTCTTAGTTTTCATCTGTTTACTCTATTTGTTGGTTAAGTCATATACTTACTTTCTTTTATATTTTTCGTTAAGGTTGATTTTGTAGTTATTTTGGATGTGAATCTCTGTTTTGAATTTTATATGTGGAGTATTAGTGAAGTTTAATCTCTGAAATATATAGGAAAACTTGTTATAGCTTTAGTTCATTTTGTTTTTTTTAGGCTAAATGTATTTATTTATTTAAAAAGTTTTGTTCTTACCTTAAATGAGAGTTTTTCTGAATAGTTGTTTGCTTTGTTCTTTTTCGTTCTGTTTTCTGTCTTGAAAGATTTGTGCTTCTTGATTGTTTGTCAATTTCATGGTCAATTTTGTGTTAATTGATTGTTTTTATAGTGTTTATTTAATTAGTTAGAGTTTTCTATTGCTTTGTGTTGGTGTAGTTTTAATTATTTGGTCGAGATAGCTCTTTTTGAATTTTTTGGGCAGTTATAATTTAATTTGTTTAATGTTAATAATGATTATTTAATTATTGTTTTTTTGTTTAGTAGTTTAGTCAAAATGTATGCATAAATAAAAGTTATATATTGTTTATATATGTAATATATATATATATATATATATATATATATATATTTGTTTATTAATTTGGCTTTGGTTTTTCAGTGTATTTGTTTGTGTTTTAGTTGTATTCATTTTGTAATTTTGTTAGTGTTTGTTTTGAATGTTTGATACTTGTTATTTGATTATATTATTGAATATAGTTTATTTTTATGTTTACATGTTATTTTTTGGTATAGTTTAAATGTGTTTTATTGATGTTTGTGTTGTCGATATTATTTATATCGAGGTTTTCTTGTGTTATATGTTGTTTTAAAGTTATCGATATTTTTGTGTTCTTTTTATTGTTGTCGATATTTTTTTAATTGGAATGTTTTCAACAATATGTTTTTTTATAGATGTTTGTATTATTTTAGTTTTGTGTATTGGGAGTCAATGTTTTTGTATACAATAGTATTGACTCGATTATTTTGTAGTTCAATAACACAGGAGTCAATATTGTATCAGGGATCCCGTAGTAGATAATAGGGTAGGGTGATTGAAGGTCCCTTGTATATAATAGGACATGGCAGTTTAGAGGCCTGCAGCCTTTGTTGCACATGCATGTGTGCACTGCTGAGAGCCTGAGGTCATTTTAAAAGCAGTCTTGTGTTGCAGCACTGCTTTCAAATGTAAATTGTGACCAACCTCGACTTTGGTGGTAGGGGCACTTAAAGAGTGATACTCTACATTATTTTTCACATATTTGGTACCCTCAGGAACTAAGTGCCTCAGTAGTGGAGGTCAAGTAAATATAAGCAGAGTCCTTATATAAGATGTTTTATGTCTTGGAATAGAGAAATGACACATTTCACTTCCCCCTTTGTACTAAAGTGCCTCCCAAAATCGATATTTGGTGCTCTGAGCACTGTGGAGTGAAGATTTACACCGTTTGTACATATTCAGGACCCCCAAGGTATCCCCCAGGAGTCTCAGGGGTGGGGGGTCAAGTGACAATAAGCAGTACCTTTATAAAAGATGTTTTATATGACCTGGAGATGGAGAAATTTAAGCATGGGCGCAAAATCCGTTCCGCTCGCGGATTTTGCGGATTTTCTGCAAATTCGCAATCTGCGAATTCCCGCGAATTTGTCGAAAATCCGCGAATCCGCGAGCGGAACGGATCCAGGGGGCAAAAGTTCAAGCTTCAAGCTTGTAACTATTTTAGAATGGCGCCGGCAAGCTGCCAGCGCCATTCTAAAATAGTTACTAAGTTAGCTTCAACAGGAAGCACTAATAGAAGCAGGTGCTCGAGTTTAACTGAATTCGAGCACCTGCTTTATTTTATCTATTAGTGCTTCCTGATGAAGCTAACTTAGTAACTATTTTAGAATGGCGCTGGCAGCTTGCCGGCGCCATTCTAAAATAAAACAGGAGAGGGGCAGAGGGCAGAAGGGCACAACAACGACGAGTGGGGCAGAGGGCAGAAGGGCACAACAACGAGGAGTGGGGCAGAGGGCAGAGGGCAGAAGGGCACAACAACAAGTGGGGCAGGGGGCAGAAGGGCACAACAACGAGTGGGGCAGAGGGCAGAATGGCATAACAACGAGTGGGGCAGAAGGCAGAATGAAACAAAAACGAGTGGGGCAGAGAGCAGAAGGGCACAACAACGAGGAGTGGGGCAGAGGGTAGAAGGGCATAACAACAAGGAGTGGGGCAGAGGGCAGAAGGGCACAACAACAAGTGGGGCAGAGGGCAGAATGGCACAAAAACGAGTGGGGCAGAGGGCAGAAGGGCACAAAAATGAGTGGGGCAGAGGGCAGAATGGCACAAAAATGAGTGGGGCAGAGGGCAGAAGGGCACAACAACGAGGAGTGGGGCAGAGGGCAGAAGGGCACAACAACAAGTGGGGCAGAGGGCAGAATGGCACAAAAACAAGTGGGGCAGAGGGCAGAATGGCACAAAAACGAGTGGGGCAGAGGGCAGAAGGGCACAACGAGCGGTCTCGCACAAACAAAACCCTGCGAACACGCAAATAGCCCCGCAAACACGCAAATCGCCCCACGAACACGCAAAAAAATCTGCAAATTCGCACAAATTCGCGAATTTTGCCAATCGCGAATTCGCAAATCTGCAAATTTGCGAATAGCGAATTCGCAAAATTTGCCCATGCTTAGAGAAATTATACCTTTCAATTTCCCCATTCTAGATGCCCAGCCTCGTAAGGTAACATTGTAATAGTTCATGAGCACATACATATTGCAAGAAATTGGATAAAATATCATTCAAAGACTTAGGAGAAAGATATTGATAACTCCAACAATAATTTGTTGTTGAATGTATCCCATATTGTACAGAAAATAAGTTATAAGACTTTCTTGCCTGTAAGCCAACATTCAGCCTTCCTGCAGTCCTCACTAATTGTTCAGATTTAACAGGATTAGCCAGTCTGCTTTGATGAAGTGATAAGCGGCTCACCCAGGGAGTAGCTCTCTGCTGGAGAGAGCTCTGCTACACAGGAATATATAAGAGCAGGGGAGAGGTGTTATGCAGCATCGTCTGAGAGGAACACAACAGCCAGGGAATGCCTGGTCTGCCTACCGCCATCCCCTCTGACCCAGACAGATGGGCGGTTTAAGGAAATAATCTGCAGATTTTAGGGGGGAGAGTTACAAAAATGAGCCACACTGGAGACCGTTTTAGCTAGTTTTTGCTCCTCTGCTGAGATTTCAGCCATACTGAATTTTGGAGGTATAGTGCTTTCTGGGAGAAGAACATGCCACACTTTGGAGGAAGTGGTCATGCTGTGGGGTGTTTGCCTGCACCTCCTTGGACAGGACTGCTCGCCTGCTGGACCCCAGAGAACAATAAATACATATGTGGGAGGAGAAGAGCCTCTCAGATCTGCTGTTCGAAACTAAAAGAAGACGGATTGCCAACCTGGAAACTTGATTTGCATCACCAGGCACTGCATTCTGACTAACTGCGCCTGCTGCCTTATCTGGAACTATGGTCCTGTGGATGTACAGTGCTTCAAAGGGATTAAATAGTTGATTCCCTGCAAGCTACAGGTTAACCAGCTCACCTGAACCATCAACACTAAGAATATAGTGCCTTAAGTTTGTCCAGTAAGCGTTTAAGGATTTTGAGCTGGTGCATTTTGGGAAATGTGTTTTTCAACATTTCAAAGACCACCTTGGAGCTTCCAGCTCTTGGATTGTGTTTTGGGAATTTTGGACCCCTAGGAGGAACTTCAGGGGAAGAAGTTCCGGAAGATTAGAGCAAATTTGGAAAAAAGGTCCATAAGGTGACCGACTTATCTGCGAGACCCAAGCCTGCCACCTTCAACTGCGAGCCGGTCCGGATTCCAGGTGCAACCTGTCACAGTTAAGCATGGGCGAATTTTGCAAATCTGGCGTTCGCGAATTTACGTATTTGTGAATTCGCAATCCGCAAAATCCACGAATTCTCGCGAATTTGCGGATTTTTTTTGTGTTCGCAAGGGTTTCTGCCAGTTCGCGAGGGTTTTGTACCAGTTCGCAATTGCGAACTTACTTGTCGGCTCGCAACGGTCGCGACTATGTTGTTTATACGTCTGGTTCATCATCACAGGTTCCCAGCACCCTCTGTTTCACCACTGCCATTCTCTGTTTCACCCATGCCACCCTCTTGTACATCAATGCCACCCTCTGGTTCATCATCACTGTAGATTATGGGGGGGAAAAGCAAGCACACCTGCCCTGCTTCAACTGACATGAATTAATTTGGGGTTGATTTATTAATGTGTCACTGTTTTAAAATTCCAGTCTGGCACCTGCTTCCTTATCTGTAATTTGCTTTCTGTTGCAGTGCAATTTTTTTTCCAGGACCTTTGTGGCCTACTTGGAGCTATTCTCTGAGCCTGCTGTGAGGGTCAGAGCAGGGTCATACAATTGTTGCAACTAGCAACTGAACTCTGGAGGGGCCCCAGTCAGGAAGCACTACAGGGAATGGTTACTATTACTAATGATGAGTATGAACTTTTGCACCTGCTGAGTGCTTTCAGTTTTGCAAAATTCGTTTTTCTGCAGAACAGCAACTGTAATGCCCCAAACAAACATAGGCAACTGAACTCTGGAGGGGGCCCTCAGGAAGTACTACAGGGAATGGTTACTAATGATGAGTGAACTTTTGCAACTGCTGAGTGCTTTCTGCAGAACAGCAACTGTAATGCCCCAAACACACTTACTTATGAAAGTTGATTTCTAATCCAAAAGTGATCCAAAGAGAGTCAAAAGGCCTCAAATCCAAAAAAGTGCAGGCAAATGTCAACCTGAGGAGTTATTCTGATAAAAATCATCATTTTCAGAAGGTCTATGCTGCTTGCTAGTGGATTTCTTGTGCAGAATTGCAAATTTTGTAATTTTGCGAGTGCGAGATTGTTGCTGCCCGCCGCACCTACATGTTCGCAATTGCGAACTCTCGCGATGCGTCGCAAAACTCCTGCGGGATCCCGCAGCAAGATCCAAAATGGCGCAGCACTCGCAAAATATCGAGAAAAACAACTCGGCAAACGCTGAATGACGGTAAGTGAACGCCGCACGCCGCAAAATTGTATCACCAAGAAAAGAAAATCCGCTGCGTGCGAATTTGCGGATTTTCGGTAAATTCACGAGCGTTCGCGGATTGCGAATTTACCGAAAATCCGCAAAATCCGCGAGCGGACGGATTTTCCGCCCATGCTTAGTCACAGTGCTCCAGAGGTCCAACCTCCAGAGCTAGACCAGGAGCCCCCTGTAAGTCAAGCTAGCGAACCCTCACCAAATCCGGATTGTTGAAGAGCATTGAGGAACCCAGCAGAAAAAGCTCCAGAGAGGATTCTAAGTCTGAAGGTAACATTTTGACTGAGGCCCACCAACTGGGGTATCTGGCCAGGGCTCCATTGTGGGTGGCATGAAATATTGACTTTGTCCCTGTCAAGCGGGAAAAGAAGTGCCAAAGTGGTGCTATAGGCTTTTAAGTACATTAAAGTGGTAATTATTTAACAATTCATATATCCAGTTCCGTACATGAATTTTTGTCATTTTGGTGTCATGTTAAAGATAAAAAATATTCCTATTTTTATGAATTGGTGTGGGATTTTTATTGTGTGTTGTCTCTTAATTATTTACTGAATTGGTGTTTTTAAATGCTTTACATACCTTTCTCCTAAGTTAAGCCTGCCTGCTTGTAGCCAACCTACCAAGGATTGAGCATGGGAACAATTTATAGAAGCTTATACTGAGCCCTAGACCGTGTTAGTGGCCTTATTACCAGTGGAAGATGCATATTTACTAACCCTGGGTGGTAAATTCCGTTCTGCTTGCGGAATTTGCGGAATTTTGGCAATTCCACGTTCCGCAGAGAACGTGGAATTGCTGAAAATTCTGCGATCCATGGCGTAGCGGAATTTTTTCCTTGTTCGCGCTTTCAAAATACGTGTTGGCGTGCGCGGTAGCAACTTACCGGGATCCCTCATTCGCCGACGAGTTTTCCTATCCTTTGGGGTGTGCCACGAGAGTGTGAGATCGCAAATACATCATTCGGACGCGCCACCGGACAGCCGCGTTCGCGAACAGGAAACACGCATCGCGAGCGGGCGGGACAAATGAAACAAGATGGCGGCGCCAATTGGCGACCGGATGGGTAAGTTTGCAATATATTTCCCCCCAAGCAAGCAAACAGCTTCCCTGAACAGGAAAACGCATCGCGAACAGGTGGAACAAGCAATTTTGCATGCTCGCGGAACTCTGCGGGGAAATCCTGCCCACCCTAACATTCACCACTACTAATAACCCACTTTACAATAAACAACATAATTGGAAGAATACCATTGTGAATGAATGCAATACAGTGTTTTAGCATGGAGAAACTTGAGAGATGTATAAAAAGGTATCTAGACAGTTCTCCGAGAACAATATGTCATAAAGAAATAAATAATTATCGTCTTGCTGCATGTACTGTCAACAGAGAAATATAACCACAGAATGAACATTGTGATTCAGTATCCATTTTAAATAAGATGGCTTTGAGACCTGATTGAGGCATTGTTAAAACTAAGCCAGAAAAACACACTTAAACACAGCATAATGATTTTGTTTTAATTGCAATAGCTTTATGTCAATACACATGTTTAAATTAAAGTGTAGAGCAACTATTATCAATACACATTTTAGTTGAAATGCAGAAATGATTCCTCTCCCAGCAGCACCAATAGACCTAACATTAAATGGTTTAAATATCACATGACATGGCTATGTATACCATTGTGTGCCTCCCATGCTACACAGTTCAGTAAAGTCACAATGGGGTAACCCAGTATCCCTCAGAACCTGGGCAGTAGTGAGATAGATATACAATTGACTCTGTCAGGTGCATACTATTTCTTCAAATTTTCCTAACATTTTACAAATTATTCATTTTAAGCGAGTTAATCAAAGAAAATATAAATCCAAACCATCTAGGGTATCGCAAAAGATTTTTATAAATTGCTTCATTTATAATTACCCTTATTCAAATATTTAAATGTTCAGAATTTGAAGAAATAGTATGCACCCGACAGAACCAATTGTATATCTATCCCCCCTGCTACACAGGCAAAGATCGCTAAACATGCCAAACTTTCGTTCAGTAAGGCAAAGAAGTAGATCTCTCTCATGCCTTGGCCAAATGGAGCTAAATAAGCTCTGAAGTGCCCCTTTTTGGTAAAATACGATTGATGATTGGTGTCTTTATGTCGCAAAGGGGTTATATACAACTTTTGTCCACTGAAGGTTGGAGCAAAGTTATGGTTCTGGTGAAAGATGCGTTATAAAGAAAGATTTCTATATTTAAATGAGATCACACGCATAGTGATCTGCTGACCCCAGCAGGCTACCTTCCATGTGATGCATCCAATCAGCGTAATTCTCAATTCTCAAACTACCTCATTAATATTCATGAGGTAGGTCAGATTGCATCCCACTCTGAATGGTGGTTTTGCCAACTGACCTAATAGCACATCGATGGGTTTGAAAAATTAATTGAACTTGTAAAAAGTCAGCCTGCAACTGGTGGCCGCTTTTTCAGTATTAGTACATATGGCCCTACCTTCTTAAGGATTAAGCTAACACAAACCTGGCTGTTGGGATCCAACAGTTCTTATGTATCCTTTTAAGCCTAAACCTAAACATTTTAACCCAAAGAAGACACCTGGTAACTTTTGAACTTTACCTTCAAAGGTTTTGGCAGAAGTATTTGAAAAAATATTATGCAAGGTTATAGTTTTATATTCTTGGTTAAGTCTCATATATAAAACTACTGAACTGATCCAATGTCTCCCGGTCAAAAATTTTACAATTTGGGAGCAACAGTGCAATTAAAGTTAGTACCCCATCTTTTTGAAGTTAATTTAAAATAATAGGATGCATACCATCCACACTTTAAAGAAATCTGAAGATTTGCTAATTAACAATAGGCATTCACAACAGAACTTTAGATTGTTGGGAGAGTGTATGAACGATTATGTTAAGACATGAACTAAAGCACAATATAGGGCGTGTTTTAGACCACAGGATTTGGGGGACGAGAACGGAACAAGTGTTTAGGGGGAAATAAAAATCCTACATTTCTAGAGTAAATTCTAAATACTAAGTAAAGTACACTAGATAGATTTCTTCTGCAGAAACATTTCTCATGGAGGAGAAAATTCAGCTGGTGTAGAAACTGGAGGATTTTCTAAATCCTTATGAATTTGATTCACAAGGAATGATGTACCATTAAGTATGTTGTGGTCATGGCTAGCTTGCGAATTTCAGCAGTAAATAATGAGTCCTTTTCCCTTACTCCAGGTCCACACCCGGAAACAAGGTGTAAGCCATGAACATGTCGCAGCAAAAATGTTTGTAAATCGGGCACCAAAGAAGCCCCTACATTTGCCTTGCGGCATCATTTAAACTGTTTACACAAATGAGACTGACTTTATCCCATATTTTGATAACTGGAACATGCTCTAGGATGTATTTTGCCAATATATAAATGGCTTATATTGCTATTTATATTTTGGGGGACTTACATTCATAATCATTTGGAAGTGACACTAAACATACTGTATATAAATTGTGATCTAGCACGTATTCCTAATCACACTTTGCAATTTGGTATACATTTACCTAATGGCAGAATGCATTCAGTATACAGTAAAAAGCCATGATATCTCCTCCAACATTTCAAGGTTTTGTTATAGGTCCTTCAAATTTGTGAAA
Organism: Lissotriton vulgaris; assembly: GCF_964263255.1. NCBI lineage: Eukaryota > Metazoa > Chordata > Amphibia > Caudata > Salamandridae > Lissotriton > Lissotriton vulgaris. Next base: position 806,482,407 of record NC_141689.1, on the reverse strand, counting down.
CATCACTGATATGTTCAGGTATGGAGAGATAAGTAAGCCATTTTATAAATTGTTTGCTATGTCAAGCAGAAGGATACAACATAAAAAATGACTTTTCAATACCAATATATTTCTTTCTTTATTTTTTTTAATTAATTATCACACATAACAAGATCTCACAAAATTATGAAAAGTAATTTTTTGTACACTAATCCGCAGCTATAAAAATCTTTTGAATTACACATTTCAAAAATATACTAATAGGGTGATTTATATGTTGGTGGAAAGGGTGCTCCTTTCTAATACCCTTTCGGTTAACATAATGGTCAACCCACCTAATTTAAATATGGGTGGACCGCTCTGTCAGCCCAACAGAGCAAAGTACGTGCTGTCTGTGGTTGACCTGTTCGTCCTCTGACCTAATTTTGGTGGATGGTCATACAGATCAGTTTTCACTGCCCATCAACAAATGGAAAACCCTTGCGACAAGGGGCAGTGAAAACAGAAAAATGCCCCCCTTGCTATGGTGAAGGGGGCAATATTGTTTTTTATTTTCCAAAACAAAATCCCCCTTTTGAATTACATTTTTTAAAACAAATAAATAAATATTATAACTTTGCAGTACAACTCAGTCATGTTTGAGAGAGCTGCACAGCAAACTTACAATACTTTGGTGGGCATCAGCTAGACAGCAGTTCCTGTCAATGCTTAAAATGTCTGGCAGCCTGATGAGCATTTCAACATTTGGTCATCAGGAATTTAGTCAGGGTGATGGAGTAATGTATTCCTTCATCCTGGCATAGGACTGCCCTACTGTCAAATTATAAATTGGACCCTAATTTCTAGGGGCATTGATTTTCCCCAAACTTATTTACACATTTCTAAAATGGATTCAATAGCATGCAGTTGATAATAGAAATAGAGCTGCATAGAAAGTGAAGAGCATGACTTGGAGTAAAACATCTTATCTAAGAGAAATACTCATCAACACTCCTTATTTGTTGGTATATAATAATTGAATATGATGTACTGTCTCAGAGCAACTTGCATAAAACCGCAATCCCTATTCTCTTAAGGACTTTTCATCCAAACACTAATTTTCACAAAGATTGGCAGCTGTGTAAATCAGGAGAATAAGAAAGTGCTTTGATAAGTTGAAGGTGAAACGTGGGATAAACGACCAGGTAAAATTGGATCTCGGCCAAACACTCATTGAAGAATACAGGTTTCATTTTTAACCCTGTCTGTGCTCATGATGGCTCCACGCCGTTATGAGTCACTGGTGGCAAGTGCTCATGATGGCGTGGAGCCATCATGCCGCTCCACCCACGCGGCACTAATTCCCCCCTGTGCAGGCAAATTTGTGAGTGGGTGGGCCATGACGGCTCCACTTCGTCATGAGCACACGCCGCCCATGACTCATGACAGCATGGAGCCGTCAAAAGTACTGGAGGGCCACGCCCACCCCTAAGCCCTGCCCATGCCGCGGTGGAATTCGCGGCACAGGGAAGGGGTTAAAGGCAGGACACATCTTGTTTATAACATTTTTAGGTAAACACTATTTTCCAACGTTCTCTCAATGCCAGGTTTACCAGCAACCCCTGAAAGCATTTCAAGGTTATACCTATGAATTAATGGTTATTTCTTAATACATTCTCATTTGATCTTGTTAGAATTGGGGTTCCCAGCTCCTGTCACTCCAAAATCAGACGTGAATACACAAACAGGCAGAGGCTCACAGGATGGTTAAGCAAGAAAATGCCAACTTTCCAAAAGGTGTGTTATTAAATTCTTAGTTCAGAGAATCTAAACTCCATTTCTCTATCTTGTCCATATGGCAAGTTACACTTGTAAGACGTTACAAGGCAGCTCCCATGTTAACCTATGTGACAGACAGCCTTTCAATAGTGAAACCTAAATGCACAGAATTTTACTTTCATGACATGTAAAACACACTATCACATGTCCTACCTTTCACATACACTGCACCCAGCCCATGAAGGTACCTTGGGCTTACCCGAGGTGTGCCTTACATGTAAGAAAAGGGAAGATTAGGGCCAGGCAAGTGGGTGCATTTAAGTGGCAGGTCTGAGACACATTTACAGAGCTACTCATGTGGGTGGCACAGTCAGTGCTGCAAGCCCACTAGTAGCATTTGATTTACTGGCCCTGGCACACTCAGTGTACTTTACTAGGGGCTTACCAGTAAATCAAATATGCCAATCATGGATAACTAATCATATTCTCAATTTACAAATGGAGCATTTGCACTTTGACATTGATCAGTATTGGCAACGTGCCCAGAGCATCTAAACCAGCAAAAACAAAATCTAGCACACAATCAAAAATGCATGAGGGAGAGGCAATATTTCAGGGTAAACCCCACCAAGGATGCCAAGTCCAACAGATCCTATTCAAAGTCAGCATCAGGTTGTTAATTAAAAGGCACCAACGATGTTCTAAGGGACATGTCAGACAAAGACCTTAATAAGAATTATTTCATTGTAAACCGGGCAGCAGAAATAAAAAACACACTTCTCACCTGTTCCATGGGTGAAGATATCTTAACTCAAGACTTTTTCCATGTACAGTAAATGTAGACAAGTCAGGCACCTTAAATAATCGATGGCCATCAATATAATTTAGTTAACTATGGTTTCCTTTGTCCATTATTTTACTAATTTATCTGTAGATAGTTATTTTTTTTGTACAACATTAGTACATTCTGTTAAAGGGGCCCGTATAAGGATGACAAGGTCATTTGCATATTTCATCAGAAGAGGTGGAACACCCACATTTCAAAGATGAGTAAAAGGGGATGGGCTTAATGAGTAGTAAGAGGGCTTTAGGGAGGGTCAGGTCGGGGTTTAGGAAGGGATGTCATCCACCCAAACTAGAGTCACCCAACTGCTATACCTAGGGGATGTAAACATATAATTTACAATAGCAAAAAGTAGTAAACGTATTTAGAAGTGTAAATTACTCGTAAGTGTTTGTTACCTTTGTGAATCAGACTTTGAGTCTTTGGGCCTTATTTAGAGTTTAGAGGAAATTGAAAATCCTCTCATATCTAAAGGAAACTTTAAATACAGAGTAGGATATAGAGGCTGAATTTCCACCACAACATTATGGCTCAGGTGGATGTGGAGCCTCCCTAAGATGCAGATACACTAGTTTAATATAGCTGGGAAGAAGGCTGTTTATGTATTACTTCTAACCCTGGGCGAAGAACTACGCTCCGTTCGCGGAGTTTGCGGAGTTTCGGCAACTCCGCGCTCCGCGGTGAACGCGAAGTTGTCGAATACTCCGCAAACTGCTGCGTAGCGTAGTTCTCGCGCGCTCAATAGCATTTTCGCGTGCGCGAGGATGCTTGTCGGTAAGATCGAGTTGCCGAACACGCAGAAACTGCAATCTGGCACAGAATAACTCGCGAACACGTTAGTAGTGACCGGAAATAAGGGGACGCGAGGGGGCGGGACAAACCTCATGGGTAACTTCGCGCGCTACACATCCCGAGCATGCAGGCAATCAATCAATCAATCAGGATATTTGTATAGCGCGCTACTCACCCAGAGGGTCTCAAGGTGCTTGGGGGAGGGGGGTCTGCAACTGCTCGAACAGCCATGTCTTGAGTTGCTTCCTGAAGCAGAGGTGGTCTTGGGTCAGGCGGAGGTGGATGGGGAGGGAGTTCCAAGTCTTGGCTGCCAGGTAGGAGAAGGATCTTCCTCCCATGGTGGATCTTCGGATGCGTGGCACGGCGGCGAGGGCGTGGCTGGTCGATCGTAGCTGGCGGGTGGGAGTGTAGAAGGTCAGGCGGTTGTTGAGGTACCTGGGGCCCAGGTCGTGGAGGGCCTTGTGTGCGTGGGTGAGGAGTTGGAACGTGATTCTCTTGCTGACGGGGAGCCAGTGAAGGTCTCTCAGGTGTCCGGAGATGTGGCTGTGTCGGGGGATGTCCAAGATGAGTCGTGCGGAGGCGTTCTGGATGTGTTAGAGTCTTTTCTGGAGTTTGGCTGTGGTTCCGGTATAGAGGGTGTTTCCGTAGTCCAGTCGGCTGGTGACGAGTGCCTGTGTGACCGTCTTCCTGGTTTCGGTGGCGAGCCATCGGAAGATCTTTCGGAGCATGCGTAGGATGTTGAAGCATGATGATGAGACGGCGTTGACTTGTCTGGTCATCGAGAGGGAGGAGTCCAGGATGAAGCCCAGGTTGCATGCGTGGTCCGTTGGTTTGGGTGCGCTGCCCAGGGCAGGGGGCCACCAGAAGTCGTCCCAGGCGGAGGGTGATGATCCAAGGATGAGGACTTAAGTCTTGTCTGAGTTCAGTTTCAGGCGGCTGTTCCTCATCCACTCAACTACGTCTTTCATCCCTTCGTGTAGGTTGGTTCTGGTGGCTCCTGGGTCGTTGGTGAGGGAGAGGATCAGCTGGGTGTCGTCAGTGTAGGAGATGATGTTGAGGTTGTGTTGGCGTACGATGGCTGCGAGGGGGCTCATGTAGACGTTGAAGAGGGTGGGGCTGAGTGATGATCCTTGTGGTACGCCGCATATGACTTCGGTGGCCTTGGATCTGTACGGGGGGAGGCGGACTCTCTGGGTTCTTCCGGTGAGGAACGAGATGATCCACTCCAGTGCCTTCTCTTGGATTCCGATGTTGCTGAGGCGCTGCACTAGGGTGCGGTGGCAGACCGTATCGAATGCTACGGAGAGGTCCAGGAGGATGAGGGCCACTGTTTCCCAGTTGTCGAGCAGGGCTCGGATGTCGTCAGTGGCTGCGATGAGGGTGGTCTCGGTGCTGTGGTTGGTGTGGAAGCCGGACTGCGAGTGGTCGAGGTTGGTTGGGCGAGCGCAATTGATGATCCACTGTGTGAGGCTGTTGGCTGCTTTGTTGGGGTCCGTTGAGCTGGCGGGAGGGTTCTGGCTCAGTGAAGTGGTGAGCTGGTCGGTGGTGATCTTGTTCCAGTTACTGCGGGGAACCTGTTGCGGGTGGTGGTGAGTCGTGGTCTTTCTGAAGCTGAAGTGGACGCAGCTGTGGTCTGTCCAGTGGAGTCCGGTGGAGTGGCTGAAGGAGATGTACTTGCTGGAGGAGAAGACTGGGTCAAGCGTGTGTCCGGCGTAGTGGGTGGGGGTGTTCACCAGTTGCATGAGTCCGAGGTTGGCGAGGTTGTCCAGCAGGGTGGTGGTGGTCTTGTCGTTGTTGTTCTCCAGGTGGAAGTTGAGGTCCCCTAGGAGGATGTAGTCAGCGGAGGCGAGGGCGTGCGGTCTGATGAAGTCTGCGATGTCTTCGCTGAATTGTGTGCGAGGTCCTGGGGGTCTGTAGATGAGGGTGCCTCTGAGTGTGGTCTTGGGATCGGTGTGTATCTGGAAGTGAAGATGTTAAGCGGCTGTGAGGGTGTCGTCTGAGTTGGTCGTGATGCAGATGGTGTTCTTGTGGACGATGGCGATGCCTCCTCCTGTCTCGTTGACACGGTCTCTCTGGGTGATCTTGTATCCGTCCGGGATGGCGACGGCGATGGCGGGCGCTGAGGAGGCGTTCATCCATGTTTCCGTGAGGAAGGCGACGTCTGGAGATGTGGTGTCGAGCAGGTTCCAGAGTTCAACGGCGCTCCCGAAGATGAAAAATGGCTCGCGAACGGGTCAAGCAAGCTACTACGCATGCTCGCGGAGCTATGCGTAGTTCGCGGAGTGCAAGTGCATCTTCGCGTAGCTCCGCGGAGTGCGGCTACGCGAACTACGCCCAGGCTTAATTACTTCCTGTAAAAAAGCTTTTTCCCCTTTTAGTTTAAAAAAACACCAGTGTTCCTCTGTAACAGCAGCTCATTCTGTCTGTGCTCATCCAAGGTACCAAACAAAAGAAACACCATTGAGGTCAAGAAGGATGCCCAAAGGAGGAAAATAAACTGGAGGGATGGTGCTAAGAGGACTTGAACAAGGGAGAACTAGTACTCAAAGTAATAAATATTAGTAGTATATAATTGTTACTTTACCCCTTGTCTACCTTCCACATTTCAGCCCAGGCTTAACTGACGAAGTACAAAGCCAAAACTAACCCACCGCACCCCTACTTGTAGTGAGCCATGATGTAGGAACCCCAATTGATACCACAAAAGGAAGCAGACAGAGATAGCTGCAAGATGAGAAAAAAACAGCACATAAGTGGCAAAGCCATACCTTAGATAAAATCAAAGAAATACACTCAAGTCAGACAACACACAAAAGAGCAGTTTCAAAAACAATTTGGTATCCCAGAACATAGAGTCAAAAACAAATAAAAGACTGATTGAGCCAGAGAACGGTGGCAAGGATGGCATTACACCACCGCTGAACACCCCCAGATACCAGCCAGAACACCAGCCAAATTAAGAGAGGCCAGAATGATGGTCTGCCAACTCCCAGAATCAAGGAGGGCAATGTAAGTTATGAGTATAACACAAAGAACCAACTGGGAACTCCAGTTAAAGAGTAAAGCAACAACGTTAAATTGAAAAGAACTGTCAACAGTATCCAGGAAAATCCCAAGTTCCAACATATCATAGTAATCTAGCGGAAACAGAAATCGCATTCTTTAAATTCACCTGAATTTTGAGATTGAAGCACTTTTTTAACATCATGAAGCCTACAACAACTACATCAGATGAGCCAATATCCAAAATCTTTAGATCCAAAAGTACATTTTGTTCACCAAAAGTACTTCAACAAATTTTAACAAAGGCACTGGAAATGGGATGGATTGACGAAAACACAAAGAAATACCTACACACCACTTATCCAAGACATTAAAAGCTATACATGCTCCCAAAAATCCAGAAGGATCTGGAAAAACCACCCTTTCGGCCAATCGTATCAGCATGTGGATCACTTTCGGAGCCAATAGGGAGACATTTAGATAGTTTTCTACAACCCATAGTACAACAACAAACCAGTTACATTCAAGACACCACAGCACTTCTGAAAATATTACAGGATCTTGATACAGATCAAGCGGCAAATTGGCTACTATGTACTATCGACGTCACTGCCCTTTATACGTAAATACCTCACAAGGATAGTATGGAAGCTATGGAATGGGCGTTACTTGAGCATCAGACATCAAATGCTGAAAAAGTTTTTTTATTGGAACTCCTACAGTTTTCATTACTGAGCAAAATGGTACCTGCCTCCTCATCCTACTCGACCTTTCCTCAGCATTCTACACGGTCATACACGAGAACTTACTTGATCTTTTGATCACCAGAATGGGTCTCTCAGGGACTGTACTCAAATGGTTCACCTCCTTCCTTCATAACCGGACTCAGAAATTTAAAATTAACAACACCATGTCCAGCCCCGTTCCAGTAACATTAGGCGTCCCGCAAGGATCATCCTTATACCCAACCCTGTTTAATCTAGTCATGGAGCCACTCACCGCACTGCTTCATGCCTCTAATGTGCAATTCCACATGTACGCGGACGAAACCCAACTCTACCTCAAACTACAATCCCCGGAAGACATCAAACTTCTCAACGCAACGCTGAAGGACACACAGACATGGCTGGCAGAGAACCATCTCAAACTTATTGCTCTTAAGATTGAATTCTTACTAATAGCCCCCCCTCCAAAATCCCCATCGATCAAGTCTGGCTTAAACACCTCAATGCATTCAACGTCCAACCTATCATTGTAGACTCAGTAAAATCCTTAGGTATTACCCTCAACTCCAATCTCAATATGCAACGACATATCAGCAATGCAACAAAGGGAGCTAATTTCCAAATCAACACCTTGAGGAAACTGAAACCTTTCCTCCCAACCAACGACTTTCGGACTGCAGTCCAAGCGCTAGTTATCCCTCGGAATGATAATGGAAGTACCGCCCTTTGCAGCCTCCCACTATCTACAACTGCACCATTAAGAGCCTCTATCAATGCGGCAGCAAGGCTCATCACTGGATCAAAAAAACGCTCAAACATCTCTCCCGACTTAAAATCTCTGAACTGGCTACCTTACGAAGCCAGAATACATCTGAAAATCGCATGCATTACGCACAAGGCCTTACACTACAACTCCCCCAGTTACATTGCTCATAAATTGACAATCTCAGGAGGCTCAAGAGCAACAAGAAGCGCACAAACTCCCCTCCTGAAACTTCAAAGATTCCACAAGAAAAAAACTTACAAACGCTCCTTCTCAGGGATGGCTCCCAGGATCTGGAATTCCCTCCTCCCAGGAAAAAAGACTTATCTCATCCACTGTATCCTTCAAAAAGGAAGTCAAATCGATCCTCATGGCTAAATTCACTTGAATATAAACTTTGGAAATATTGTTTTGACTGTCTATCTCTCCACTGTATTACATTGTTCTGCCACGTCGTTTTTTTCTTTTGTAAAGCGCTGTGATATCTGTAAGGATCTTGTTCGCGCTATATAAAACTTTGAAAATAAATAAATAAATACACAGCTATTTTGAATGGGACAACACATTTTACACACAAAACAATGGAACCTCCATGGGTTTTGCCGGTGCGCCTTCGTACGCGAATATTTTCATGGCCAAACTAGAAAGAGATCACATTCTCAATAACGTAAAATGGACTGAACATCTAGTTCTATACGAAAGGTTTATAGACTATATACTTATAATATGGAAAGGTGACATCACCATCTTTGAAGACAATATCCATGCACTAAACAACATCAATGATCAAGTTAAATTCACTCACCAAATTGAAAGAAACAATATTGCTTTTCTGGTTGTGTTAATTCAGATTGAACCAGGTCAAATCAGAACGAGTGTATACACAAAGAAAACGGACAGAAACAATACTTTACATTTTTGCAGTTTTTATCAGAAATCATTAAAGCATCATCTTCCATATTCTCAATTCATAAGATTGAAACGCATCACTTCAGACTCAACAGAAACAAACATGATAACCAAAAAATTCAGAGACAAATTCCAACAAGGGGATACCCTGATGAAATACTTGAAAAAGCAACAAGAAGAGTGGAAACATTGGACAGAACACAATTATTGCAAAAAACATCACAAACAACTTCGAAGAAGATAGTTTGTGTTTTGAAATTTTCCACACAATCTAATTGAATCAAATCCATAATAATAAAACACTGGTCCATTATCCACACAGAACCTGTTTTTAAAGATCTGTTCCCTAAACATCCAACCTTCGCAATGCAACGTTCCCGTAATCTTCAAGAACTTTTGAAAATGTACACAAGAAAAGAAGAATATAAAGGCATGCAAAATGCATGAATTGCAAACATTGTAACAATGTAATGACAGGCAACAAATTTCTTTACCCTACACAAGGTTACACCGTTGAATTGAAACATTCAAGCACATGCGATTTATCACATGTCATCTACCCATTGAAATGCCCCTGCAGAAAAATTTACGTTGGAAAAACTGAACGGAAGGTGAAAATAGGCATTGGGGAACATAAAAGCAATTTAAGAAACCGCAACACATAATCAACAGTGGGATCCCATTTGCTTGAAGCTGGACACAACATTGCTCAATTGAGGTTCACCATTCTTGAAGCAGTAATTTCAAGACAAGACACTGATCCTTCTAAAATATTAGCAAGATCTGAATTCTTTTGGAAAAAAAACTTAATGCTCTACAACCAGAAGGGATGAATGACCAAATTGAATATCATTGTATCTTATAATAGACTATATTGACTGATGATGTCTTTATACTTTTTCTCTGACAGTTAATCTCTTTTTTGCCACAAACTGTAAATTGCTGATATTGGTTACACATAATCTGTTCTAATTCCTTTTATTGTTCAGATTATTTGAACATTTTTCAGTCTTTCGCTTCATGCATCTAACTAAGGTTCACACATTTTTCATTGTCATCAAAAATGTACATATCTGTTTGTTTTTAAGAACTTTATTAAGCGTGGTCGGATATTTCTTTCATGTTTTTTCACATTAGTTTAAAATAACTAGAGGTTGAGCACACTAACAAACATGGGCGCCTTTAAGACGCCGTCACTTAATAATAATGCAATACGCATCAACGTCAGACAGCCATCACCGCGGAACTTTTGGCGGGCGTTAGGAAGGAAAGAAGTCATCGAACGCAGCATCTTCCCGCAAGTCCTTTATACATCGGATACATAGCTTGTTTGTTTACAGCATATATATGACTAACACACTTGTTAGACCCGCATAATAAAAATTGCGGTATTTGAGGACAACTCTTGAAGCGTCGTTGCACACTTTTTTATAACTAACAAAGTAACCACCACAAAACAGTCTTGACTTCACATCTGTTTTTTCACCAATAGTACTATCACAAATTTCTTTTAATGAACCGCATTTCATATCAGCCAGCTTTTACCATGAACCACCTATGTATTCAGGCATGAGCACTTTCACTTCTCACATTTTTTTATATGAGTTAGCATATTATTTAAAAGCCTCCTGTTTCCGATTGCTTTATAGTTGTGAAATACGACCCCTGATGAAGGGTCGAAGATCGACCCGAAATGCATTGGGTTTGCACTATAATTTGAATCTGAATTGGAGGGACAAACACTGTTGCAGGCACACCAGCACAGAGGCTCTCGCCTTGAGGGGAACGGCTGCGGGGCACACTACCGTCATCGCAATCGCCGTGAGGGGAACGGCTGGAAAACTACATCCCCAGGTGCCCCAGAGATCACCGGCTCACCGGTGATGTTCCAGGCTGTGCCCGGAGGTTCTTCAAAGCTGAGGAGCGTGAACGCTCCGAGGGGGACAAACGCTGTTGCAGGCACACCGGCACAGAGGCTCTCGCCGTGAGGGGAATGGCTGCGGGCACACTACCGTCATCGCAATCGCCGTGAGGGGAACGGCTGGAAAACTGCATCTCCCAGGTGCCCCAGGGATCACCGGCTCACCGGTGACGTTCCAGGCTGCGCCCAGAGGCGTTTCAAAGCTGAGGAACGCCTCCCGCAACGCGCGCGGGCGGCGCCGGGCTAAGCCCGGGCAAAGGGCGGGCCGTCTGTGGCCGTCAGGGGCCAGAAGAGGCCGGATCGGGCCACCCCCCTTGGCATTGCTATCAAGGAGCAAGGACACACGATAACAAGGTAAAGCTTGAGTTAAAGTACTGGAGCTTGTAACCATGTCACAAGGGATGCCGCAACTGAGCAAGTGAAAGGGGGCCGCAGGCACCCTGGGCGATTTTATCGTACGGGCCGAGTTGGTGCTCATCCACCATATCAAAGCTACAGAAAGGCGGCTATCCTTAGACCTTGCAGCGCCTCATCCACGCCTGTCCACTGGGGGCTCAAATGAGTCATTCCCCGCTGCAAAATCAAGAGCTAATCCTGTGCCTTTGAGTCCGTACATAGAGATAATAAAGACCCCACCAATCATGGCCCAGATTACCCAGAACCCACATGCCCCAGCAAGCAACACGCGAGGCAAGGTTACTAAACGGCAGATACTGACTGCTTCTGTATTGGGTAGTAAGACTAGTGTACCGAAACCCAATCAGGTGGAACTTAGAAGAAAATCAATAGACTCCAATACAGCCAATGCGAGGAACAACAAAGGTGGGGCTGTATTGGAATACTTGAGGCTAGGCCAACTAATTCTATTTTCACTCAGACTGACTTACCATTTACCAGTGGCGCTAACACACACGATTTGGGCATTGAAATTTTGGACACCCTGATGGAAGGCTTTGAATCGAGATTGGACGATTTAATGGGGGTTTTTGCTATGAAATTGGATGGCCTATGGAAAGAAATGCACAAAACAAATGATGTAGCAGCAAACATAAAAAGGGTGGGAGAGGGTATAATTGCTCTTGAACCCACGTTGTCTGGTATATCAAATTGTGACAAGGCCCCTAACCTTGATAGAGTAATTGATACTTCGACACCACCTTCAACAACTCAGTGTGATAGCTGCAGGGATAGGGGAAGGACACGCAAAGAAAATGCAGATAATAGCAGAGCCCCTAAGCCGTCCTTAAGGTCAAATAATGGCAGCAATGATGTAACCCGAGTACCCAGGGAGCCAAGCCCTATTAACAACCCAGACATTTTGCATCTTCCTCCTGCCTCTGTACCATATGTCCTGGTTTTAAGTGGAGTTCCCCCATTAAAAAAGGGACAGAGGGATTCTTGGTCCAACTTGCAAAGAAAGTCAATGGACTGGCTTTGCAAGCACAAACGTTTTGAACCACACAGGAGGGAGGACATAATTATGGCAAGAAGAGTCGGGTGGGTAGGCCCCTCCATAAATGCATTCAGGGGGATTGTGTTGTTTTAAATTTTAGAAGGCCCCAGCAGGTTCGCCACATTTTGTCTATAAATCCTCCCACCGATATTAGTGCTCTTCCTTTGGGTTACTTTTACAAATGTCCAACCACACCTAACAATGCCCCTGGAACATCCATACCCCTGTCTACAAATTTCCAAGTTTTCCAAAGTTTGGATCAACAAGATTGACCACCAACACCCTTAGACTTCACGGCTGACAGTATTTTGCCAACTGGAGTTACACCAATGGCACCACTCTGCGTCCAAGGTAAGAAAAACCTAGCAAAAAGGGATAATGGTGCAAGTTTGAGTATACTTAGCTGGAATGTGGCAGGACTCCGATCGAAACTTGATAATACTGAATGGTTAGATTTAGTAAGGGAACACAATATTCTAATGTTCCAGGAAACTTGGGCTACTGAAAACCTATATATTGAGGGATTTCATTGTTGTAGTGACCCTGCGCAAATACCTAGGATGGGGAGGCCATCGGGGGGTTTGTTTCTGGGATTTAAGGTGGCAGCAGGAGGAACCTTCAAAGTAATCCCAACAAATACTTTAGACCTCCAAGCAGTATTGTTTAAAAGAGGCATCCAATTTTATTTAATGAATTTTTATAATAATGACTTTCAGTCAGTTCCCAACAAAAGCTTTTTAAAGTTATTTGATTTTGTTTCAGACCTGGACAACCAATCTGCTAAGGGTGACCCTTTGGGTATTTTAGTAGGTGGTGACTTTAATGCCAAATTCCAAGGTCATTGCGTTGACATGGATACAGTTTTCTGTGCTCAACCCTCGTAAATAAGAGGCCGAGAACTCAAAAGGTTGATTAAATCGTACAACCTATCGAATGTTATGGATTTAGTCGAAGGTTGTATGCCCTATAATAGAAAAACTGGTGGCATCCGCCGCGGTCACACCTTCCGACTTTGGGGATCATAACTCTTTTAAGGTAACATTAAACATAATCGGACAGACCAGCTCTCATACCGAATGCGGGATGGCAAACCTAACGGTTTTAACTGATAACCTAAGATCATGTTGGAAGGGGGCTGATAACGCAGAAATCTTTAGGACACGGGCAAAAAATAACATGCCTCTGATTGAGACTTGCCTTTCCCTTGTATCATCACCTGCGCAGGTAATTGAGAATTTTGGGATGATATGCCGGTCTGTCAAAACCATCATATCCAAACCTGCCAAAAAGGTGGCATCTGCCCCTAGCTGGTTCAACCATGATTGCTCCAAAGCAAATAGGAACCTCCGCAGGGCTCTAATCACTATTCCAAGATGCCCCATGATGGTTAAACAGGCAAGAAATGATTATAAGGTGGTAACCAAAAATAGGACAGATGAAGTTTTAAAAGAACGTTGGGACAAAATGTCCAAAGCTGCTAACCTAAAAAACGGCAACAGCTTTTGGGCGGCAGCGAGGGAAGTGCGCTCCATGGGGCAGTCAATGACACCAATTAGCTGCAATATAACTAGCAAGGCTTGGGTGGATCACTTCTCAACTATTTATTCTGTCCCTTTTTCATCTGACTCAACCCCTATTATTGGTATCCCAACACCTATAGACATTGGCATCTCAGAAGTAACTGAAGTAATTAACCAAAGTCTAGGCAATAAAGCGCCCGCCCCCGATGGGCTGCCCATAGACCAAATCAAATGGAACCTGGCTTTCTGGGCCCCCTTGCTTCTGAATATTTTCAATAATCTGACCCTGGCAAAGATCCCGGATACATGGGCCAGAAGTATATTAGTGCTGATCTTTAAAAAAAGGCGATAGGTCACTCCCGTGTAACTATCGCCCCATCTCCCAAATAGATAACACCCTTAAAATTTTATATAACAAATTTATAGATTGGACAGAAGCAACTAACATTTTAGATCCTTGTCAGCTGGGTTTCAGAAGCAAGGTAGGAAAAAGGGAACATTGCCTGAACCTGAACCTAATCATTAGTAAATATGCCATCGCCAAGAAATCCCGCAGTTTACATGGCTTTTATGGATTTGTCCACAGTTTTTGACCTAGTAAATAGATCAAAACTGTGGGCAATCCTTTTGTCCAAGGGCCTGGACGTAAACCTGGTTAACTTTCTGGCTTATTTGCACAGAGACCTTAAGGCCCAAGTAAGAATTGGGGCAGGAGGTGAGGTTTCAGGACCCATTAACATCGGCAGGGGGGTCAGACAAGGTTGCTTGTTGGCCCCCCTGCTTTTTATAATATACATAAATGACCTGAATGCTTCCCTGAAATTGGCAACCCAAGATGTTCCATATAATAATAAAGTACCCATCCCTGAGCTGCTTTATGCCGATGACGCAGTTTTAATAGGTCGCACATCAAATTCACTACGCCTCTTGGTCCAAGATTTTTATATTTTTATGAAAAACCTAGACTTGCAAGTCAATTTAAAAAAAGCGTTTTTAATGAGCAGCGGCCCAGGTAAACATGCTATACGCCCGATCATGTTTGGGTTTGGCGTTTGCTGCAAACGACTCCTGGAGTGAGCACTTAGCTCACGCCAGGAGCAAGTTCTCAAAGGTCAACAATTAAATGCTAAGCATTCCCCGCCCCAAGACCATCGGAGCAGTATTAGCCATACAAAAGATTTACAAACTCCAGTGTATCCCGGTAGCCACATATGGGGCTGAGATATGATGGACGGTCAACTGCTCTGGTATAAAGCAGGAGGAGAATAGGTTTTGCAGGAAATTATTAAATGTCCCAATCTCAACCTCCCACTACATATCCCACAAAGAGCTCAATATTGATTTTTATACTGATTTTATTATGGCTCGCCCGGCACTTTTGTGGATTGCAGTATGGAAGAATGAAGCAGCCTCCTTGACCCATGCAATTATCGAGGACTGTCTAGTATGTGCTAAATGGCTAGAAATCCCATGGCTGAGTGGAGTGTTGAGTAGTTTGTGCAGCATTAACATGGAAAGCATTTTCTGGGACCCCACACTCGCTACTTTGGTCGCAAAAAAAAGAAATACAGAACGCACTGTTCTCCCTATATAAGACCAAGAGCGAAGTAGCAGAGGCCAAAAAAATTAGTGTGTGCAACTACATGGACATTGAACGGTATAGTCATCCACTCCATATGCATTTGTCCTTACCAATGAGCCGATGGGAGACGAGCCTATTGTTCCGTTTGAGAGCTGGTACAATTTGCTTCGCACTTTCCTTCCCACTGGGCCACAGTCCTGATCCAAATTCAAACCTGTGCCCAAATATTTTAAACAGTTTTTATGTTCCTATTTTAATAAGAGAAGACCGATCAATTTAGAGGCAGCATTTTGCTCTATGTTAGCTTTAGATGATGTGGACCTTATCTTTCGCACTTGCACTTTCTTGAAATCGGCAGTAAGGGCTCGTAGATCAATAATTGATGCCTGAAGTATTTTAAATAATTTTTTATTGTGACCTAATTGTTCCCATACCTTAATAGTCTATTTTGCACTGTGATGATGTATAGCTTTGCACAAAGTCGTTTTTGGATTTGTATAATGAATTTTGTAAATTGTTTTTAATAGTCGTTTTTATCATACGTACCTGTTTTTGTGCTTTTACGGGTACTGTTGTATCCGAATAAAGATGAACTGACTGACTGGAATTCATATACGACATTGTGGAATTGCGCAACATGACCTAGTTTAGGACGCCCCCCGCGCCGCACGGCCACCAGCTGCTGCGTGTGCCTCCCCGCCTGCCTGCCTCGCTGCCCTGGACTGCCGCCGTGTGACCACGCCCCCTTCCACCGAGCGGCGTGGTCTCCCACGGCGTAGCGCTGTGCTCGCTATCTCTCCGTGTGCCCCTCAGCACTATCTGTATTTTTATTGTATCTTTATTGTATTTTTGTATACTTGTTTAAACTGTTTGTATTCCTGCCTGTTTGCCCCCGTCTCCTCCCTACCCGCTTCCGGCCACCGCCGCTGACCACGCCCCCTTTTTTCTTTCTGTACCCTCCCCGCTCCCGCCTCCCAGCTGCCCCGCCCTCCCTCGCAATTCGCCATATATGGCGACCGTGCGAACGCGCAGCGGCAGCGCCGATTGTGCGCCGAAGGCGCGCCAAAGGTAAGCCCGTCTGCGCCCGTCTGCGACCGGACCGCGCCCAGCGCCAGGACCCCTGGCCCCCACCGACGAAAGAGGACCCGACTGTCCTACAACGCCACCGAACTCATCGCACTCAACACCGGCGGGATCCCTGGATGCTACCGAGCCACCCCGAGGCGCACCCACGGACCCTTCAGCTGCCACGCCTGCAAGTTCACCTGCATCCGGACCTGCCCCACACCAGCACCCGCCAAGCCGAACACCAGCAGCAACCACCTCAAGTGCATCCTGCTCAACACCCGCTCCGTCCACAGGCACGCCATCGAACTCTGGAACCTCCTAGACACCACAGCTCCTGACGTCGCCTTCCTCACGGAAACCTGGATGAACGACTCCTCAGCGCCCGACATCGCCATTGCCATCCCAGAGGGCTACAAGATCCCCCGAAGAGACCGCGTCAAACAGACTGGAGGAGGCATCGCCATCATCCACAGGGACACCATCTACATCACGACCAACACCGACGACACCCTGAAAACCGCCGAACACCTGCACTTCCAGATCCGCACCGACCCGAAGACCACCCTCAGAGGCACCCTGATCTACCGACCCCCGGGACCACGCACACAATTCAGCGAGGACATCGCCGACTTCGTTAGCCCGCATGCCCTCCCCTCCGCCGAATACATCCTCCTGGGGGACCTCAACTTCCACCTAGAGAACAACAACGACCGCAACACCATCACCCTGCTCTACAACCTCGCCAACCTCGGACTCAAGCAGCTGGTATCCACCCCCACCCACCTCGCCAGACACACACTCGACGCCGTCTTCTCATCCAGCAAAGACATCGCCTTCAGCCACGCCACTGGACTCCACTGGACGGACCACAGCTGCGTCCACTTCACCTTCAGAAGAACGACGATCCACCACCACCAGCAACCGGTTGCTCGAAGAAGCTGGAACAAGATCACAGCCGACCAGCTCGCCGCTTCCCTGAGCCAGCACCCCCCCGCCAGCTCAGCGAACCCCAGCCAGGCCGCCGACAACCTCATGAAGTGGATCAACAACTGCGCGGACGAACTCGCCCCACTGAGGACCCCGCCTAGCAGACCCGGCAGCAAGAAGGCCCCATGGTTCACCGACAAACTCAAGAGCTCCAAGAAGAACTGCAGAGCCCTCGAGAAAGCCTGGAGAAGGGAACCAACACCGGACATCATGACCGCCCTCAAGCTGGCCACCCGGAAGCACCACCAACTGATCCGCGCCACTAAGAAAACTGCATTCAAGGACCGGCTGGACAACAACGCACACAATAGCAAGGAACTCTTCAACATCGTCAAAGAGCTCTCCAACCCCAACGCCGGAAACAACGACATCACCCCATCGCAAGACCTCTGCAACTCCCTCGCCTCATACTTCCACAACAAGATCGCAGACATACACAACAGCTTCAGCACTCAACCGACGCACGCCACAACCGAACCACCGCCCCCCACCACCACCCTTCGCACCTGGACTCCGATCAGCACCGAAGACACCATCCACATGATGAACTCCATCCACTCCGGAGCTCCGACCGACCCCTGCCCTCACCACATCTTCAACAAGGCCGACGCGGTCATCGCACCCCACCTGCGGGACATCATCAACACCTCCTTCGAGACCGCCACCTTCCCGGAGAGCTGGAAGCACGCCGAACTCAGCGCCCTACTAAAGAAACCTACAGCGGACCCCACCGAACTCAAGAACTACCGCCCCATCTCGCTCCTCCCGTTCCCAGCCAAAGTCATCGAGAAGACCGTCAACAAGCAGCTGGCCGCCTTCCTCAAGACTAATGGATCCCTCGACCCCTCACAGTCTGGCTTCTGAGCCAACCACAGCACCGAGACCGCCCTCATCGCTGCCACCGATGACATCCGAGCCCTGATGGACAACGGAGAAACAGCGGCCCTCATCCTTCTAGACCTCTCCACGGCTTTCGACACTGTCTGCCACCGCACCCTAGTGCAGCACCTCAGCAACGTCGGAATCCAGGAGAAGGCACTGGAATGGATCATCTCCTTCCTCGACGGAAGAACACAGAGAGTCTGTCTACCACCGTACAAGTCAGAGGCCACCGAAGTCATCTGCGGCGTCCCTCAAGGATCCTCGCTGAGCCCCACCCTCTTCAACGTATACATGAGCCCCCTCGCAGCCATCGCACGCCAACACAACCTCAACATCATCTCCTACGCTGACGACACCCAGCTGATCCTCTCCCTGACCAACGACCCCGCCGCCGCCAGAGCCAACCTTCACGAAGGGATGAAAGACGTAGCCGAGTGGATGACGACCAGCCGCCTGAAACTGAACTCAGACAAGACGGAAGTCCTCATCCTGGGTTCCTCGCCCTCCGCCTGGGACGACTCCTGGTGGCCCCCCGCCCTGGGCAGCGCTCCCAAACCAACAGACCACGCACGCAACCTGGGCTTCATCTTGGACTCCTCCCTCAGCATGACCAGACAAGTCAACGCCGTCTCCTCGTCATGCTTCAACATCCTGCGCATGCTACGGAAGATCTTCCGGTGGATCCCCACCGAGACAAGGAAGACGGTCACCCAGGCCCTCGTCACCAGCCGACTAGACTACGGCAACACCCTCTACGCCGGAACCACCGCCAAGCTCCAGAAGAGACTCCAGCGGATCCAGAACGCCTCAGCCAGACTCATCCTCGACATCCCACGACACAGCCTCATCTCCGGACATCTGAGAGACCTGCATTGGCTCCCCGTCAACAAAAGAATCACCTTCCGCCTCCTCACCCACGCACACAAAGCCCTACACGATCAAGGCCCGAGCTACCTCAACAACCGCATCAACTTCCACGTTCCCAAACGACATCTCCGATCAGCCAACCACGCCCTCGCCGCCGTCCCCCGCATCCGGAGAACGACAACAGGAGGAAGGTCCTTCTCCTACCTGGCCGCCAAGACCTGGAACTCCCTACCTTCCGACCTGCGCCTGACCCAAGACCACCTCTCCTTCAGGAAGAAGCTCAAGACCTGGCTATTCGAGCAGTAGCAGCACTCCCCCCCCCCCAGCGCCTTGAGACCCTCCGGGTAAGTAGTGCGCTATATAAATGTCTGTGATTGATTGATTGATTATATGTACAATACGGATAAAGACGCTTGATATTCGATTGAACCTATAGTAAATATTGGATTTATTTCAACAATACATTGGATTAATACCTTCAGGTATCGATAACAGTGCTTCCACCAGCACACACACACACACAGGCTGCAATAGAAGGCCTAAGGCACCTTGAAATTACTGCTTAAGTGGGTGGCACAATAAGTGCTGCAGTTACAAGTACAAAAAGAACAATTGATGTACAGAATGCAGAACAATGTCACACTTTCACCCCAACACAGAAATCTGGGCCTAAATCCATTGTTTCTTGCCACCCATGCCATTCCAGTTTGAATCCAGCCATATGCAAATCAGTCTTCACCCTGCGCCCAATGGAAACAGTCCAGCCAAAACCGCCAGGCCAGGTCCTCCCTGGATTGGAAACAAGCATCCTAGGACTAGGTTCACCCCTCATCAGTCAGAATAGCTTTGCTACAGTGGCATGGAGAGCAAGGGACCCATGTCTGGGTATACCTGTCCCACTCAGGGTAACAATTACAAAAAGAACAATTGGTGAACAGAATGCAGAAAAATGTCATACATTCACCCCAGTACAGAGATGTGGGTCTAAATTCATTTTTTTTTGCTCCCCATGCCATTCCAGTTTGAACCCAGCCATATGCAAATCAATCTTGACGCTACGCCCAATTGGACCAGTCCAGCCCGAACTGCCGTCCATCAATTGTTTCTTTTGCCTATTTCGCCGTTACTGGGAAGGGTATGCCCAGACGTGGGTCCCTTGATCACTACACCACTGGATTCAAGCTAACCTGGCTGATAATGGGTGATGCCCTGAAACCGGTCCCAGGATGCTTGTTTCCGGTCCAGAAAGAACCTGGCTTGGCAGTTCTGGCTGCCCTGTTCCTACAAGGAACAGGGTCAAGACTGATTTGCATATGGCTGGGTCCTAACTGGGGTAGTGTGAGCAAAAGAATGATGGATTAAACTCAGATCCTTGTGACTTGGGGTGAATGTTTGCATTGTCCAGCATTCAGTCCATCAATTGTTTCTTTTGTATATGTCGCCCTAAGTAGGAAGTGTATGCCCACACGTGGGTCCTTTGCTCACTACACCATTGAATTCAAGCTAGCCGGGCTGATAAAGGGTGATGCTCTGAAACCAGTCCCAGGTTATTTGTTTCTGGTTCAGGGAGGAGCTGGCTTGCAGTTCTGGCTGCACTGTTCCTCCAAGGAACAGGTTTAAGACTGATTTGCATACGGCTGAGTACAAACTTGGGTGATGTGGTGACAAAAAGAATTATGGATTTGACCCAATTCCTTGTGACTGGGGGGAATGTTTGCATTGTCCAGCATTGCGTCCATCAATTGTTTCTTTTGCATATGTTGCCCTAAATGGGTAGGGTATGCCCAGACGTGGGTCCCTTGCTCACTAAACTCACTGGATTCATGCTAGCCTGGCTGATGAAGGGTGATGCCCTGAAACTGGTCCCAGGATGCTTGTTTCTGGGCCAGGGAGGACCTGGCTTGGCAGTTCGGGCTGGAATATTCCCCCAAAGAACAGGGTCAAGACTGATTTGCATATGGCTGGGTCCAAACTGGGGTGATGTGGTGAGCAAAAGAATGATGGATTTGACCCAGATCCTTGTGACTGGGGGGGAATGTTTGCATTGTCCAGCGTTATGTGCATCAATTGTTTCTTTTTCATATGTTGCCCTAAGTGGGAAGGGTATGCCTAGACGTGGGTCCATTGCGCACTACACCAGTGGATTCAAGCTAGCCTGGCTGAAGAAGGGTGATGCCCTGAAACAGGTCCCAGGATGCTTGTTTCTGGTCCAGGGCGGACCTGGCTTGGCAGTTCGGGCTGGACTATTCCCCCAAAGAACAGGGTCAAGACTGATTTGCATATGGCTAGGTCCAAATTGGGGTGGTGTGGTGAGCGAAAAAATGATGGATTAAACACAAATCCTTGTGACTGGGGGTGAATGTTTGCATTGTCCAGCATTCCGTCCATCAATTGTGTCTTTTGCTGTTCCACTAGTAGCATTTTATTTACAGGTCCTGGATACATACCGTACCATTTTACTAGTGTCTGACTAGTAAACATGCCCGTTGGATGTCCTTTAATTCTCCTGTGTTTTAGAGCGAGAGAGTCCAAACACTTCAGTAATGGTTAGCAGTGGTAAGTGTGCAGAGTAGTAAGGCAAGCAAAAATAAGAGGAGTGAAGGCAAAAAATTTGGGGGAAGATCACTCAAAGGTTGGCAGGTCTTACAATATATATATGTTGGACATTTTCTTATGTTGGACGCTTTTCATGTGATTAATTTACATTTATGTTAGACAACTCTATGTACGTAGTGATGTATACATTCTTTTTTGTATTGGTAATATTTTGTATTTCTCCTTAACGCATGCTGTGTATCAAAAGTTTGTATAAACTTGTTGTTAATAAAATATACAAAAAAGAACTAGCATTGCTTCAGCATTATTTCAAGAGTCGTCGGTTTATGGTTTTGAAGAGAAGTGTGCCTTATTATAAGATTCATTGGTTGTGGTTAACATGAAGTCGTATTGTAAAAAAAAAAAAGTAACTAGAAAAACGTGTACACAGTGAATGGGTCATTTGTGTACTGATAGTAAGAGACCATTGTCATTCATGGTTAACGGGGTTCCTTATTGTATGCGTGTTAAATTGAAGCTTGGCTCCCAAAGGAAAGAGGTAAAATCATGTTGTGGTATGATCAGTTGTTTGACTTGTCTGCAGAAGAATCTAGAAAACGTTTGTGAGGTCATCTTCAAAAACAATGGCTGCGCCTATCCATACCATTAGGGTATGAGTTTAATGTTACTAATAGTTTTATGACTGCAGAGACTCTGCTAGTAAAAAGATATGCCAGTCCTATCTTTTAATGTGCGGCATACTCCGCCCCAACTGCTGAGTCTCTGCAGTTGTAAAAATACAATTAGTAAAATTAGACTCGAAATTTATGAATACCAATAATCTAGTAAACTTACACAAAAATGTAAGCTTACCTTTGTGAATCGGGCCCATCATTTCTGTCTAGGCTGAATAACCCTTGCTCCGAGGAAGGATCTAGAAGCCAGGAAGTAAATCACTTTGCTGTGTGTGTGACGCAATGTGGGGACCACCGTTCTACATCCCTTCAGTCCCAAGGGAGAGTTTGGTGATAGCCAGTGTAGGCCAGTGACTCTGTCTTGGGCATTGCAGACTGCATCCCTGCATGAGGACAGAAATCATTCAATAGTAGTCATCCCTTCCTTTCCAAATTGCAGGGTACAATTGGATAAGCATTTCTTCCTGGGCCCAACCCCACGGAGGGAAAAATCGGAAAGTATGGGGCCAAATGCAATTTAACACCAAAGAAAAAACGCACACACCAATGTGTATGATGGAACAGATGCACTGACATTTTTCAGTGACAGTCATGAAGGACGTAATACTGCTGCCAAAAAGTGATGCATGCAAAAACCAGAGTTGATGGACAGAATGCAGGACAAAATCATACATTCACCCCAGTACAGAGATCTGGGCCTAAATCCATCGTTTTTTTGCACTCCACACCACCCCAGTTCAGATATCGCCATATGCAAACTAATCTGACCCTGTGCCTCATGGGAACAGTCCAGCCCGCACTGCCAAGCCATGCCTTCCCTGGACCGGAAACAAGCATCCGAGGACCGGTTTCTGGCATTCCAGCCGTCTTCTGCCCGGCTTGCTTGAATCCAGTGGTGTGGAGTGCATGGGACTCATGTCTGAGCATACCCATCCCACTCGGGGTGACAAATGCAAAAACCACAGTTGATGGACAGAATGCTGAACAATGTCATACATTCACCCCAGTACCGAGATCTGGGCCTAAATCCTTCGTTTTTTTGTACTCCACACCACCCCAGTTCAGACATGGCCGTATGCAAATCAGTCTGACCCTGTGCCTCATGGGAACAGTCCAGCTCGAACTGCCAAGCCATGCCTTCCCTGGACCGGAAACAAGCTTCCGAGGACCGGTTTCTGGCATTCCAGCCCTCTTCAGCCCGGCTTGCTTGAATCCAGTGGAGTGGAGTGCATGGAACTCACGTCTGAGCATACCCATCCCACTCGAGGTGACAAATGCAAAAACCACAGTTGATGGACAGAATGCAGAACAATGTCATACATTCACCCCAGTACAGAGATCTGGGCCTAAATCCATCGTTTTTTTGCACTCCACACCACCCCAGTTTAGACATAACCATATGCAAATGAGTCTGACCCTGTGCCTCATGGGAACAGTCCAGCCGGAACTGCCAAGCCATGCCTTCCCTGGACCGGAAACAAGCTTCCGAGGACCGGTTTCTGGCATTCCAGCCGTCTTCAGCCCGGCTTGCTTGAATCCAGTGGTGTGGAGTGTATGGGACTCACGTCTGAGCACCCATCCCACTCTGGGTGACAAATGCAAAAACCACAGTTGATGGACAGAATGCAGAACAATGTCATACATTCACCCCAGTACAGAGATCTGGGCCTAAATCCATCGTTTTTTTGCACTCCACACCACCCCAGTGCAGACATGGCCATATGCAAATCAGTCTGACCCTGTGCCTCATGGGAACAGTCCAGCCCGAACTGCCAAGCCATGCCTTTCCTGGACTGGAAACAGGCTTCCGAGGACCGGTTTCTGGCATTCCAGCCCTCTTCAGCCCGGCTTGCTTGAATCCAGTGGTGTGGAGTGCATGGGACTCACGTCTGAGCATACCCATTCCACTCGGGGTGACAAAAGCAAAAACCACAGTTGATGAACAGATAGCAGAACAATGTCATACATTCACTCCAGTTCAGAAATCTGGGCCTAAATCCATCATTTTTTTGCACTCCACAACACCCCAGTTCAGACATGGCCATATGCAAATCAGTCTGACCCTGTGCTTCATGGGAACAGTCCAGCCCGAACTGCCAAGCCATGCCTTCCCTGGACCGGAAACAAGCTTCCGAGGACTGGTTTCTGGCATTCCAGCTGTCTTCAGCCCGGCTTGCTTGAATCCAGTGGTGTGGAGTGTATGGGACTCACGTCTGAGCACCCATCCCACTCGGGGTGACAAATGCAAAAACCACAGTTGATGGACAGAATGCAGAACCATGTCATACATTCACCCCAGTACAGAGATCTGGGCCTAAATCCATCGTTTTTTTGCACTCCACACGACCCCAGTTCAGACATGGCCATATGCAAATCAGTCTGACCCTGTGCCTCATGGGAACAGTCCAGCCCGAACTGCCAAGCCATGCCTTCCCTGAACCGGAAACAAGCTTCCGAGGACCGGTTTCTGGCATTCCAGCCGTCTTCTGCCCGGCTTGCTTGAATCCAGTGGTGTGGAGTGCATGGGACTCACGTCTGAGCATGCCCATCCCACTCTGGGTGACAAATGCAAAAACCACAGTTGATGGACAGAAAGTGATGCAGCCATGCCCGCCTAGGTGTTTGTTTCTGTACCACTGCTACCTGTACTGCAGCCCTCGTGTGTCACTCCAACATGATACAGTGCTGATAATAGAATTGAGGTATTTTACAGATCTATCGGATCCCTCAAAGTTTCTCTCTCACTCTTCTCTTTTCTATATCTTTTTTTCCTCTCTTTTCTTTCATTCTCTAGTTGCAGACTCCCAATGTATCTGTCATTCAAAGTCAAGTCAGAGTCAAAATATGCTTTATTCGATTTTGTAAAAATATGTAATCATAAAAGCCACAGTTTTAAAAAAAGCAGAATGAGCTAGTACATACATACATGTTTACTAAGCAGTTCAACAGATACTAAAAATACAGACACAGATATACCATTTAACACTATTTACATCAACTTAATACATTTCTTTTCTTTAATATACTTTTTAAAAAGCCGGTCATGAGCACTGTACAGTATTCGTCATTTAATTGTTGCAAAAACAGATATGCTGGACGGTATTGCAGCCAACCACCTTGTCTCAGATATTGTTTTAACCATTTCGCGCGTTCTTCACTATAATATTTGCAAAATAGTATAGTATGTATTGTTGTTTGCTGCTAGAGATTAACGCAAGGGCAGAGTGCCGATTCCCTCAACCAGTTGTTTTTAATTGGAAAAGTAACCAACCAGTGGAACGATTCGAATCTAAACCTTATCAGGCTGTGTCTATCGAAACCTTTCAGACAGTAACATAGGTATGGTTGGATCCTATAGCAGGTCAAGGTCATTTGATGCCATATGACCGAACTTTTACATAGCTCCCCCGTTAATCTCAACTGTTCAAGGTGACTCATACATAGCAATTTCAAAGTCTTTCTTGATATGGCGCAGATCAGCTCAGGATCGTTGTAAAGCTCTGGTCTATTGAGATCATTAAAAAACATCCTTACATAATTTAGCCAGGGAATATTTCTTAACTGATCCAGGCCCATTTCTTCCTTAATATTTTCTCAGTTTAGGCTTAATGCCTGAGAGGCCCAAACTCTGTGCCATAAAAAAATAGGTTGCAGCTTGATTAGGTCAGTGATGTAGTCAATACCCAAGTAAGCATGGCAATTAAAAACAGACGCACTCTGTGGGACTGCAAGAACGTATCTAAGAAACATGTTTTCAATAATTTGAATTGATGCCACATTATTAAAACCCCAAACGCCCGCCCCATACATGGCAATGCTCCTACACTTTGCTATATATATCTTCAGCAATATTTCGGGTGGTCTTTTACCCAGTTTACGTGCAAAGTTCATTAAGGCTGCTATTGATCTTTTAAATAGAAGAGTCATACTTCTAATTGCCGGGACCCAGGAGCCTGCTTCCTCTAGGAGGACCCCTAGATAGGAAAACGTTTTAGTGGATACGATAGTCTCACTGGCCACTGTTAGGTTCTTAATTTTGCGCTTATGTTTCCCACACTCCATAACAAAAGTTTTCTTAGGATTTAATTTCAAACCCCTGAGTGCCATAAATTCTGAATATGTGGCAAGTGCGCGCTGAATACCTACTTTAGATCTAGCCATTAGTACTGCGTCGTCCGCGTAGAGAAGGGAGACGGCCTGCTTGTTGTTGTATTTTGGACAGTCGATGACATTGGCCCTCAATTCCTCCTCCAAAGAGTTGGTATATAAGGAGAAGAGGAAAGGGGCCAGAACACATCCCTGCCTGACTCCCTTCTCCACGCGGAATGATTTGGTACCCTCACCCTTCGTACCGAATCTCACTTTGGCTGAGGCTTCTGTATACAGTTGTTTTAGAAATTGTACTATTGCAGGATCGACCTGTATATCCTCCAGGGTACTCCATAGCTTTTTATGTTCTACACAGTCGAAAGCGGCTGTAAGATCTGCAAAGATTACATACAGCCGCCCCCTTTTTGCTTGGGTGTACTTTCCTTGGAGAAAAATGAAATTTAAAACGTGCTCTATGGTCCCCATTCCCTCTCTGAACCCGTATTGAACCGGGCTCAGGATGCTATTTTCATCAGCCCAGGTTTGAAGTTTATTTAATACTAGCAGCCCGCCCCGACGTTGTCCGGGGCAGAAGGGGCTGGGGGCCCAACGCTGCAGGAGACCTGCAGCAGAGCGGCCATCAGCGGGAGCAGCAGAGCGTACATGCCAGCTCCCGCGCCGCCGCTCCTCCCCGCATGTCGGGTGTGTGTCCCTTGCTCCTTCCTGCGCTCCCACCAGCATCGCCGCTCCTCCCCGCGCTGGGCACTCCAATGTTGTGTGTCGGTCCCACGCCACCGCTCCTCCCCGCATGTCGTGTTTTGTTCCTTTGCTCCTTCCTGCGCTCCGGTCCGGACAGCGAACGTCGCGTTGACATGACGTCACGCCCACATGCCATTGCGCCTCTCGCAAGCGTTGTGACGACGCCAAACGCAATCACTGTATCCATACGCCCATACGGACTACTTTTCCCCTAACGTCCCCCCCTAATGTATATGGTGTGGTTTTCTATAGCCTATGTCCATCTCCTGGACCTCCCCTTTCCAACGCTGTATTGGGTGTTGTGATTGGTGGTGTACTTTTCGAGTTTACCTGGCTCAAAGGACACAGTTCTCTCTTTATAATAGTAGTATAGATATAGATCACCCATCCTGCCACTTTCATTAGTGAATCCAATAACGAGATTGGCCTGTAACTGGATGGGCTTTCCCGGTCTCCTTTTTTGTAAATAGGGACAATTACTGATTCAGACCAGGAACTTAAAAAACCTTCAGAGCAACAGGCCTGTAAAACAAGTGTGAAAAGTGGGGCCCAAAGGTCTACGTCAGGGCCTGGGGCCTTGTTGCCCTTACTTTTATTTATTGCCATCAAAACCTCCTCCTGGGTAATATCAATGGGGACTGGCTGATGCTTATTGGTAGGTTCTTCCATCTTGTTTCTCCCTGGTGTACTTGTGGCACTATTCTTTTCCTGTCCATAGACTTTTGAGAAAAATTCAATCCACTTGTTTTCATCAATGGCGATTTCAATCCTTACATTTTCTTTGTTCGCAAAGAAGGGTGCATTTACAGCCTGCCAGAAAAGGCAAGTGTCTCTGCTCTGGGCAGCCTGGTACAAGTTTTCCCATGCCTGCTCCTTAATCTAATTTTTTTGATTTTTCCTCGCCAAATTATAGGCCTTTCTGCATGCACTAACTTCGGTCCTATCCCTAGTTGATGAGGTCAGGGCCGCCTTAAGCACTTTATAAGTCTTGGTAAATTGTCTATCAAACCATCCATCATTTTTCACTTGCCTCTTACTTCCACAGGTAGTCATGATATCCTTGATGGTTTGAGTAATCTCCAAGAAAGCTTTTAGAACATCACTATGAGGAGTGTCCTCGTCTAGGCATTTTAAAATGGGTATTTGGGCCTTTGTAATAATGTTTTTGTTTGTAAGAGCCGGATTTTTTGCACCCCATCTAACTGCAAAGCAGTTTTGGCGACTCAATACAAGGTCTTGAGTCCATATTATACATTCTATTGTAGACCTTACACTGTGTCTAACCAGTATGTCCACATTAAGGGGTAGATGGTCGCTTAATCCAACCGGGTGAATCGTAAATTTCTTTTCCATGCCAGCATAACATGTTGGCATAATAATGAAATCGATCACCGTCCTAAAGTCCCTTCCAATGTAGATGGGATCAAAGTTGTTTGTGACGGGGCACGTAGTGTTGACAAAAACAAGATCAAGCGTTGCCATAACTTCATTTAGTTTGTCTCCCCTGGACGTATGCACAAAATGTTTTGTCGGACCCAGTTCGTCATTACAGATTTTTCCTGGTATGCATGAGTGTTGATTACAAGTACTAACATTACAATCCCCCACCCAGACCAGGATTACATAATTTGCCATGCTGTTCGAATGGGTAGCCAAGTCCTCACTTAAGCTAGTCATCACAGTCATATACTTGTCACTGTCAATGTTATTATAAAACCAAAAAGTTAACATAGGATGACATAATAATCAAAACCATTTGGTAATAGTGAGCACTCTTTATCATATTAATCCTCAGTACCTTTACCAGGTTTGACACATAAACACATATGGCTCCCTTGTTTCTCCCATGTGTAGTCTGAATTGCTGGGACGTGGAAGTTTTATAGCCATCCAAATGCTGCTCTAGTAGTGACCATGTCTCTTGTAGACATAAAATGTCATGTTTCCTGACAAAATCGCACAAGACATGGTTTACCATTTTTGACTTAATACCGCAAACATTCCATGATAAGAATGTTGTTTCTCCCTGGTTTAATATTTGCGTAAGCGATCTTTCAGTTTCACTCTTGATATATACACTCCTCCCTTCAGCCCATAAATCACTATCCACTTTTTTTGTACAAGTGGGGGGGATTTCCAGGTGCTGCTCAGCTCTACTACTAATTGTCCCTCGGTTAATATCTGGGTCGGTAAGTTGTAGGTAGTAATTTCTTCTATTTGCCCTTTGTTCATCAGTCGTCTGATGAGACGGTGGTTTCCAAGTAGATGAAACTTATGTAGGAGCCTCTATTATGTCACTGTTTTTGTCCTGGTTACCAACACTCTCCACCACTGAATTTTGCCTACTTATCCATTTTGGCTAATGAAGTCAATCCACCTCCTCCAGGTTTTGTAGGGAGTCAAACCTATTAACCCCTTGACTGCGGCGGCTATTCCGCCGCAGTGCTAAGGGGGTGGGGGGGCCGCGCGGCGGTCCCGTGCTCGTGACGGAACCGCTCCGTCACGGCACGCGGGTAAGCTGTGCTTGTGACGGAACGGTTTTGTCACGGCCCGCCCGCACAATAGTTCCTGGACCCCCCTTCTCCCTGCTCACATGGCATATTATTCCTTTGGTTGGTATCCTCCCTTGCTAAATGCGTACTATTTGATTGGGCTTTGTTCTGAACACTAATTCATTTTGATACATTTTGCATTGGGGCCTCATGGTATGTAACTGTTACCACGCAACTTTTAGCACGAAATACTGTTACAACGAAACTATTACAACGCAGGACCTTTTACAACGAAAATACCTTTACAACGCATTACACTACAACGCAGATACTATTACAACGCATACCATTACAACGTAAGTATAGGTAAGTTTGTCTTTTTTAAAAAACATTTATTAGGGGCATTGGGTTTGGGTTTTGGGGTACAGGGGTATTTTTAGGTTTCAGGGTTGGGTTTTGGGGTACAGGGGTATTTTTAGGGTTCAGGGCTGGGTTTGGGTTTTTGGGTACAGGGGTATTTTTAGGTTTCAGGGCTGGGTTTGGGTTTTGGGGTACAGGGGTACTTTTAGGGTTCAGGATTGGGTTTGGGTTTTGGGGTACAGGGGTATTTTTAGGTTTCAGGGTTGGATTTGGGTTTTGGGGTACAGGGGGGTTTTTAGGGTTCAGGGCTGGGTATGGGTTTTGGGGTACAGGGGTATTTTTAGGTTTCAGGGCTGGGTTTGGGTTTTGGGGTACAGGGGTATTTTTAGGGTTCAGGGCTGGGTTTGGGTTTTGGGGTACAGGGGTATTTTTAGGGTTCAGGGCGAGGTTTGGGTTTTGGGGTACAGGGGTATTTTTAGGGTTCAGGCCTGGGTTTGGGTTTTGGGGTACAGGGGTATTTTTAGGTTTCAGGGTTGGGTTTGGGTTTTGGGGTATAGGGGTATTTTTAGGTTTCAGGGTTGGGTTTGGGTTTGGGGGTACAGGGGTATTTTTAGGGTTCAGGGCTAGGTTTGGGTTTGGGGTACAGGGGTATTTTTTATATAAACATTAACAAATTCTTTAATAAAATTTAATTTAAATAATTAAATTAATTAAAAAATTATTCATTACATTATTTTAAAAATGATATACTTACCTATACTTACGTTGTAATGGTATGCGTTGTAATAGTAGCTGCGTTGTAGTGTAATGCGTTGTAAAGGTATGCGTTGTAAGGTATCCTGCGTTGTAAAAAATGTGTGCTAATGGTATGCGTGGTAAAAGTATGCGTGGTAACAACATACATCCGGGCCTCATCAGTACTATTCCGGATTATTAAGTCATTTTTTACTCCGTCTATCATATGGGTTCTAGGGGCTAAATCTCCAATTTAATTCAGGAGGATCGTTTGATTGAGCTCAATCTGCGTTAGCCTCTTCTCTATGGGGTCTAGAATAGCCTTCAGCCCACTATTTAGCTCCAATAAAAGACTCTCAAACTCATTTATAGTTCTAGCAGTTCTTTGGACCTTACTATTATTTTTCCTATGGTTAGCTGTTTTCCCCTGGTTTGCCTTATTCTTGGTCTTATTTACCCCCACAGCTGGGAAAATCTTTTTTCGGGTTAGATCTATGACTCTGCTCGGTGTATTCCCAGGGTCAGTTTGTATCAGAGGGGGGAGATTTACTGGCAAAGCTTTCTTGTTCTTTATGCACGCTTTTTTAGGAGGTGGACTTAAATGTGCATCTGAATCATCTAAAGATATCTCCTCCCCCCCTCTGAAAACACAGCCATTTTTTGAATCCAAGGACCTTTTTGATGATTTAGATAGCTCGGTGATAATTCCCCCGCTGGGCTCTGGGCTCTACTACTCTCTACAGATTTCAGGGCCTCCTTTTCTTTAATCATAGCCCCTTCCACGCAGGAGATTTGTTTTTCAATAGCCCCTACTGCCCCGGTTAGATATTTCATCAAGGACATGCTGTGTTTGTATTCAGGGATCGAGGCGCTTTACCGGAGATAGATTTATTCATTTTCCTCTTCCTCATGGATAATCAGGAACTATTTCCTTCAGTGAATTAGTATAATCGCTAGCAGTAATAGGAATATCAATAGGCAATCAAAAAGAATTCAAACGACATTTACTCAAATATGAACATTGAAATGCTACCAAGTATTCAAGTAGGACAATAAGTGTTCCTGTTTCAGATACAAACGTATGGGCTCTCGATCTTACTTAGCGTTCTGCTGCCTGTTACAATAGGCCAGGAGCAAGAGAGTAGGCCCAGCCCTGCCTTCTCCTGCCTCTGATGGCCTCAGACGGTCCCGCCCTTGTCCCGGGCTTTTCCCGGGGCGCTTGTTTTATAGTGTGCATAGCAGTGGGCGGAGCTCTGGGCCAGGTGCAGGTGTGGGCCAGCAGGGACTCTGGGGCTCGTAGTCCGTTTGGTGAAACCAGCAGCGTTAAGATGTTCCTCTCGCCCCCCAACTATTCCGCCGGTAAGAAAAGCGCTTGACAGGAGCCTTGAACTCAGACTCCCGTTACGACGGTATCTGTCATTCAAACCTGGCTGTTAAAAGCTCATCAACTAATACCCTCCCTTTCCTTGTCTTCCCATGGTGTAGCTACTGGCTGCCAGTTCACCTCTCTTTCATCATCTTTATGCTGTGGTGTAGCCAGAGTTTCATGGACCATAGTGCAAGGAATGAAATGGACCCCCGGGAGACTCTTTGTACTGTGAAATACAGCAATAGTCAGGGTTCAGTGGGCCCCGTAGGCCTCCCGGTCCTGGTTCCACTGCACCTGCTGCACCAATAAAATCTACGCTGCGCTATGATATCACTTACCCGGACTCCCTTTACTTATTACAGATTAACTTCTATACGCCCCCTCTCCCCTACTCGTCCTCGCTGTTTCCGTTTCACGAGAGGTATAATAGTGATCTGAAAAGTTCAAATGCCAGCTGGCACTTACATCACTCTCGCTTCTTAAAGGCAACAAGCAGTTACATATTTTATGCCAACAAAAAGCCAATAAGAAATGCTGGGGAAGGAAAAAGTACGTACAGGCACCGTGCTGTGTCTTCAGTATCAAGACACGCACAAAACCAGGGATTAAGGTCCACATTTGTAGAGTACTTTACATACAGTTTGAAGACAAAGGGGCAGGGAAAATACATGACTTTAATACTGAACATTTTGCATAAGAATACTAGTTAACTCTTGCAGAATTAATTCATTTTATTTTCATTTATCTCCAATGTGTTTTATACAGAACTTCTTAGAATGCATTAACATGTTTGCTATGAACACCCATGGAACAATGTAGGATTATGTCAGCCATGCTCAGCGTTTGCCCTCCGTCCTGCAGATGTTACTCAGTTCTCAGCAGGTTCTTGAGCTAGGGGTCGAGAACAGTTACCGAAATAAACCAGGCAGTCACAGGGGCAACTCTTGGAACTATATAGGTTTTACTTATGCAAATATTTGTTGTGTAGCTGTAAATACTACACTTCTGCCCCTTCAAAGTGCTGTAAATGACAGCTGTTACTGTTATTATGGTACTTAATGTATCCACCACTGACGGATAAAAAAGGCTGCAGATTGCAAACTCATCCTCTTCAGAACACTCCACCCGAAGCTATCTGCATTGAACATTGTATTAGATTAATTTTAGTAAATTATTTTATTACAATTTGGCGTAGAGCTCAATGTGCCTCAAAAAACAAAGCGTCAGCACCGAGACTGCACCAGGAAATGTTGTGGCTCTTAGTATACGTTTAAATCTGATGAGATCCCACCTATGTACAATAATGATCACTGTGTGGCCTTTTTCTCAGTCTACTGCAACCATTTTGCTCTGGTACTGCAACTGCTGCACACATACTGTTCTTTTCTGCTCTATGCAAACCACCATGACAGATGGGTCACAGCTGGAGACCTTATTTCCAGTCTCGAATGAGTGCAAAGAATGAATGAGAATGAAGTCTTACCTGCCATCTAATTCCCCTGATTATATCTGAACTTACATTTTACTCCAGTGCAGGATTTGATTCTGTTCAAAGTGTGGTCGCCAGCACAGGCGCAAGGAGGAGCCCTACTCTAGTTGGCGAAACTACATGCACAGTGGGCACTCATGGCCAATTTTGCCAGCAAACCTGTTAGTCATATTTGATTGGATTCGTTGTTAGCAGAGAATTTTAAAGACCATACAAAAAATGTGCGTTTCATATAATTTCCCTGTTAGTTTTTTAAAATATATATTTGCTTCCTTTTTTTTTTAAAAAAAAAGGCCTATTTGGGATGAAAGCTCTCCTGCCTAATGCCTGCATTTCTGTTGAAGAGTAGGCTTGTTGCTAACCCAATTAATATTATAAATACTTCATGGCCATCTTCTCAGAAATGCTTCTAAATGATGGCTATCGTATTTTTAAAAGGTTGTGCTAACAATGACATTACTAGGGAGTAAGAATGGGTCTGGCTCCTTTGCTTTTATTTATCAAAAGGGAATCCTTTCTGTGTATTAATCTTTCCTTTGGTGACCAAAAGGCCTACACATACAAATCATTACCAGTTTTATAATTATGGTATTGACAGAAATATTTCAATAGATAATCGTACTCCACACTAGAAAATCATTTTTTTACTCTCAAAAGTTTATTATGCAGAAACATTTGTGTTAAAAGCCATTATTTTAAAATTGCAGACAATTAATGTTATAGTTTGGGTGCTCTGGTACAATCTTCGATACTATCTAACAATTCCGAGTTACGGTATCTACCTCAGAGTCACTCCCCATTAAAAAAGATCATGCATTTTATTGCTCACAAAATAAATACGAAATACATATACAACATATACATTTAAGAGTCCCACTGTCGCCGCGTTTCGGTGCGTAGGTTATAATTATGGCACCTTCCTCAGGACGGACGAGTTTAAAACCACAAGATAATTTTACTTCTTTCTAAAAAAGAGAATACATATGATTAATATACTGTTCCTACAGAGAGTTTATTCTAGTTGTGGATAGGTCTATTGAAGTTTACTTCTTGTGTGTTAGCTACCCTTACTTTAAGTATAGGGATTAAGGTCCTTCTATTGATTTCCAGGACAGCTGTATCTCCTTGTGTAGTTGCGGATAGGTTCTTTCACTACGAGGTCTTTTTGAATCATTGACTTCTATAATGAAAGAGCATGGAATTATATACCATACTACAGAAACTTATGGCCTATTTTTACATTTATCAAGGGCCACTTACTCATAGGGTTCTTATTGACATATGATTAAATGATGTCTGTCGAGCAGGTACATGGTTACTGATGTGCATCGTCTGGATTGGGTTGTTTTGCCGTGCCTGTAAAGTACACGTATATCAATATATACTTTAAATGATGGATAGCTCACTGGCGGGTATTGGGGTAGAGTAATACATACCAATAACTTTTACGTCAAATGCGGATACTCAGGCTGTTCTTTATTTCACCCTTTTCAAAGGTATCTTTATGCCTATGCCAAATTACATGACGTTATGATTAGTACGTGAAAATATAGAAATTGCAGGTTGTCTATTTCCTGTCTACTGGCTCATGTTATGAATGATGGTACATACCAGTTACGGGCTGTATTGTCCCTTTTCGCCTGATGTGCAGCTTACTCTCCTTTTCATTGAGCGCTGTATATGTGCGCTGAAGATGGGGGGCTATTTTCCGTACAGTCCTCTCCCAATCTGAATAGTAAATAGGTAGTGTATGAATTATTGTCATTGCCTATGCCTAGACACAGATTTATTATTATTAGTGCTTTTAATCTTAATTCACCTAGCAACCAGCTTTACTGTCTGCAAAGATACTTAATACTAGTGCTGGTCAGTGCTGGCTCCTTTGCTACTCAGAGTGCCATGCTGCGATCTATTCTCCATCATTTTCAAAGATCATTCAGGTGCCAGGCAATGCAACTAATGCTCAAATCAAGCATCAGCCCGAATGAAGATAACCAGCAGAACTTGAAATAATACCACGTATTTCCCGAAGCACAGTGGAAAGGCGGGAATTTTAATCCAGAATTTGAATCAGAACTCTAGAATCCCGTCACAGGTCGACTAGACCTTTTTACCTGTCATAGAGTGTAGAAGGTAATCATTTTCAACGAGTCAATTCGAACTACTTCCATCACCTCCTCCAAAGAACCACTGACAAAAAGTCAAGTTTGAAAATTTATTATAAAGCCAAAAACAGTTGTGTATATAAACACCTCAGTAAAAGATTCAGTAAATATACAGGTACTAGTACAAACATAATCCTACGGAAAAGTCTAAGTCTACTGAGAATCAACACCAATATAACTTCCAAAACCACTAAGCTTGCAAGAATTGCTATAATCTGGGTCTTGGTAGACATGGAAGAAAAGAAGAAATACATCCAAATGATCTGTCCCTACTCTATACTAGGTGACATCCCTACACACACGGTTCCCTCCTAACAAAAGTGTCAGCCGTGGTGACTCCCAAAGAAGTTCACTCACTTCGTCCGAACTTAGTCTATGAACTCATGTTTGTATAGCAAAGCTCTCTGCCTACCCAGCATCTTTCTTCGCCCTCGTGCGCTTCTGCTCTGCTCTCCTCCCGGGGTGCTGTCCCTAATACAAAATCTACAATGAGGGTGACACGCCCTGAGGGACGCCCCCCTCTAAGCATCAATTTTCAAAGTATCTTCATGACGCCATCTTCATCCTTGTTCGTTGAAAAACGGCCTTGGGTCCCAGAGTTGTTTTCTCTTGAAGTTGCTTCCCTAAAATTCCGCAGCCACTCCTCCATGTCTAGAACTAACATTCTAACACTCATATACAATGGGCCCTTCTCTCCTATCTCTAGTTAACCTTGCACGTGCAAAAGAAAGCACATAAATCGGTTCGCAACCCCATGCTACTTGCAATTAATTTCTCTAAAACAACCATCTAGGAAAAGTATTTCCATGATTTAATGTGATGAGGAACATTCCTAGTTTGGCCTATACGGCCTTCCTCCCCACCTGGGCCTCTGCACGTTTTGAGATGTCACCCCCTAACATTGGCAAAACATTTTCGTTCATCGTTAGGCCTACATCATTATAGCAAAAAGAAATAATACATTTTCTAACTAAACACTTCAATGTCATTATCTGAATACAATAATAAATGTCTAAACAAGCATTTCAAGTACATCAATGCCTATTTGAGCATCCTTTAAATGAATTAGTATTACTGAAATACATTTTCTGAGTTAACATGACATTAGTGTTAAAAAAACGCTTTACGTTACAGCTATGTAAATTCTGGTACATGGTTTCATAGTTCCGTGTCATTTTCAACGTGATTATAAACCTCTATATATGCGGGTGCGGATTACTTGTGAATATGATGCACCCCTACAAATTTCTAACACAGTTTTGCGCTCTCTCAGTCCCCCTTTGATGATCTGTGTCATCACCACCAACCCACATCCCTTAGGGTAGGGACCGGTCTAAACAGCACTTGTGGCGACGTTCCCTCGCCGGAGCATTTCCAATGCTCTTAAACTTCTGTATTGATTGTCCTGCAACTCTTCCATTCTCTGTGCCTGTACCCTCACTGATCTAGCCAACCTATTGGACCTATAGCATTTGTAAAATATCAACAAACCCCATATTCCAATCACACAGGCCACTATGATGATGAGGGGCTCCAGTATATATTCAAGAAAACTCCTTCCCAGGTTTGCAAACCAACCTCCAACACTTCCAAGCCCTTTGCCAACCTTCTCCCATGTATTTTCTTGCGTCAAATCGTTAATCTCATAGTGGATTGCAGTAATGTTGCGTATATATCTCTTCAGATCTTTAGAATTGTCCGGAATATACGTGCAACATTCCTGAACCTTTAAAAGCTTACAGACTCCGCCCTCTTTTGCTAATAGGACGTCTAAGGCAAGGCGGTTTTGTAAAACCATCGCCCGTATCGACAACATCTCACCATGGATCAACACCAGTGATTTTGCTGTACTCATCGATAATTCATCCACCACTGTTGCTAATCTCCGTATCTTTACGTCATTTAAAATCACTCCCAACATCGGTATCGCAGCTCCAAACACATCTCCCACTATTGCACCAGCACGTTCTCCTCTCTTCAACCTAGTCAATTTGCCACCCTCCACTTGATCAAAATCCTCAGTGTGATATATCTTAGGAAAGATAATCGCCAGCTAACATGTCCCATACCATTTATCTGGTAACCTCACATACGCATTTCTTCCACAAACAAAACACACCGTAGGGATCACTTGCACCACGCTCTTCAGGAAATCTTTGGTATAATATTCTAGCTTGAAAGTGTGTTCACAAGTTGTCTCACCCACATACACATTTTCGTAATACGTCTTTGGCCTGTGCAAACACAACTTTCCCTTCTGTACCACAACATCCAAGACTATGGGACCATAGCTCCCCTTCGACTTATGTCCAAGTTCCTCCTCCGTCCAATCTACCTTGCCTTGACCTGACGTCTGTAACTGCTTCTGTTTCTGATATCTATCTTCAACCTGCTCTACGAATTTATTCTCTACCTCTGTCAATGAGCAGGTCAAGTTGTGTCGGTGTGCGTATGAGGTATCTATGGCTTTCGTTGGAATGAAAAAGTATCTAAGTCTATCCTCTGATTTATAATAATCCCATTTGTTCAGGTGCTTATAATTTGGGACTTCTGGTAACACAGCATCATAATTCGAAAAGAAATATTCAAAATGAGATCTCCCATAAAATATGCTAAGCAGCAAACTACATGAAATTCCATACGTTAATGGCAGGTGATGGTATCTAATACCCTCGTCTACTGAAGCTGGCAATTGCATACACACATAACAATCTTTCGCATCCATCGCATCAATGTACTCATACAACAATTTAGCATACGCATTCTTCCCAAAGTTGCCTTTGGATAAGTCAGCATGTAATCTACGGCTTTCTTCAGCTAGCAAAGCTTTCTCAGCTCCTATGTTTACCTCTTTGTGGCTAGGAGTGGTAGGTGTAGGGGTTCCCTTAACCTCGGCTTCCTGCTCTTGTGGTGCTAAATAAGAAACTAAAACTACTACAAATATAAAGAAAATCACTAACCCTAACAGTGTACCTATAATACATTTTTCCCTACGAGTCAGGTTCCCAGCCTCCATGGTCTCAGGCAGTATGGTTCGATTCTAGCAGCGACACAAAGTCCCAGCTTGGCTTTATGAATTTTCTCGAACCAAACCTAGAAGCAGAGATCCCCTTTCAATTCTTCATTGTCCATTTCGCATTCAGGGGACCCTAACCCTTCTCCGTCCTCTAAAGGATGTCCCTGAATTTCTTCTTCTTCCACTCGGCTCTAAGTAACTTTTGGCAGCTATTTACAAAGTCTTTACTGCGCATCAATAATAAGATTTTCTCCAAGTGCACAGAGTACGTAATCCAAGAGTTCCATGTGAAGGACTATTGATTCATAGGCAGGTATTTCAGGGCCAAATGTAGGAAAAACCAGTCTGTTTAGGATCAAATCATTTATCTTGCTTAGGAGAGGGGGATTAGGAACAGTGATTGTTAGTAAACCTTCAATTTCCAGTCCTGGTACCAACAGTATCACTTCCAACTTAACATTCGGAGTCGTATCGGTCACAAGCACCGACCTCACCCTCCCGGATCTCAGTACACCTGGCATTTGTCAAAGCGTAGGTCCACTCCGGAGTGGCGTATCTTCTGCAAGGTACTTTCACCCTCCTCGATCTCCTCGGACCTTTTTCCTCTGACTCTTGGCTTTCTCCTTCCGGATCTGATTCTTCAGATACAGGTGCAAGATCTCTTTCAGCGGTCAGCCTCACATTCAGCCTTTTCCGTCTTTCAGGCCAACTTGACTCTGTGCCCTTCACTCCTCTGCACCTCGTTGGCACAACCTGCTCATCAATACCTTCAGCCTTTTCAGGGTTGAGATCACCTTCACAGCAGCTTTCCCATTCAGAGGCAGATTCAGTGTCACTGCCGTCGTGATCTCCCTGGGCTCGGTCAGATGAGTTACCAGCTTCTTCAGACGCCCCCACAGCTTGGCTGGTCCCCTCTAGTGGATCTTCCTCCACTGCTGGATTTTCTTCAACGAGAGGAGCTGTTTCTTCCAGGGGCGCTGGGACTCTTCGAGTGTGGGAAGCGTGGATCCAATTTAGCAGTCCACCACACTTCACGGCAGTGTTCGTCACCAAGATGACTTGAAACGGCCCTGGCCAGCGGACGTCCAGGCAACTCTTCCTCACGTGCTTCCGCACTAGAACCCAGTCTCCGGGACACAAGTCGTGACAAAGGTCTCTAGAAGTCGGGATTTCGGCCGTCTGCACCTGAAGAGACACAGAATGTATGACGTCAGATAATCCTTTGCAGTAATCAAGAATCAGATCATCTGTGATATTCAGCAAGGCCGCTTAGGGGACGGATGGCAACCTCATAGCTCTTCCCATCAGCACCTCATGAGGTGAAAGTCCCGTTCTCCTGTCTGGTGTACTACGCATGCTCATTAACACCAACGGTAAAGCATCTGGCCATTTCAGGGACGTGGATGAACACACTTTTGCCATTCGTGCATTAACTGCTCCTCTATTCCAGAAGCCTCTGGCCGATAGCTACAATGCAGTCTCTGATCAATGTTCAGTGCAGAGCAGAGCATCTTCACAACTTCATTGTTGAAATGTGTCCCTCAGTCCGATTCCAAAGAGGTCGGGACCCCGAAACTAGGCACTAATTCCCTCAACAATATTTTGGCTACTGTGAGTGTATCGCACCTACGAGTGGGATATGCCTCGACCCATCTGGAGAACACACACACAATTACCAAGACATATCTAAGACTGTTACACTTTGGCATCTCAATGAAATCCAGTTGCATTCTGTTGAAAGGCCCTCCAGACCTCCCCACATGACTTAACGTGACTGGTGTCCTCTTCCCAACATTCATCTGTTGACACGTAACACACTTCTGACACACCGCTTCTGCAGCCGTTTTAAACTTGGGATTATACCAAGTCTGCCTGAACACTTGTATCATTGCATCTCTTCCCAAATGCACAGAGCCATGTATCTGTCGAGCCATCGGGCTCACTAGTTCATTCGGCAACACAGCTCTCCCATCTGCCGAAATCCACAAATCCAGATCCCCTTTTGTACAACCAGAGGTCACCCACACTCTTTTCTCAAAGTCTGACGCTTGCTCTTGCATTTTCC
Source organism: Lissotriton vulgaris (assembly GCF_964263255.1). NCBI lineage: Eukaryota > Metazoa > Chordata > Amphibia > Caudata > Salamandridae > Lissotriton > Lissotriton vulgaris. The sequence goes on along the minus strand of NC_141689.1, from coordinate 806,441,586 downwards.
TCAATTCATCCCAAGTATCTGCCACTTCAAGTACCATGTTTAGCTCGGTCCCTCTGTGTATTCTATCGACAACCTGGTCCGTGAAGGAGTAAGCCTGTTCGGCACAATAACGTGCCACCTCATCCGCATATCTGTTTCCCAGGGACACAAAATCAGCACCTTTGCCGTGTGCTGTACATTTCACCACTGCAATTTCTGCTGGGCCCTGCAGAGCCTCCAGCAGTAACCTGACAAATTCTCCATTCTGGATGGGGGACCCTGATGATGTCATGTAACCCCTTTGAGACCACAACTGACCGAAGTCATGAACCACACCGAACCCATATCTGCTGTCGGTGTATATGGTGACTCAAATCTTGTTGGCTGCCAAACAGGCACGCGTCAACGCAACTATCTCAGCTACCTGAGCCGAGTGTACTCCTTCTAAACAGGCAGCTTCGATTATTCCATGAATCGTGCAAACGGCAAAAGCCGCTCTTAGTTGTCCAGCATTGTCCCTTATACATGAGCCATCAACAAAGAGAATTTCATCTGGGTCTTCCAAAGGCTCATCGACAATGTCTGGTCTCGGTTTGGGGCACAGTTCAGTCACTTCTAGGCAGTCATGGTCTTCACAATCATCATCTAAAACATTTGGCAATGGCATCAATGTAGCAGGGTTCAAAACTGAGCACCTCTTTAGGGTCACATTCTCCGCAGCAAGTATAACCTGCTCGTAGCGTGTGAGCCTGTTGTTAGTCAGGTGCTGTGTTTTGGTCCTGGTCATTAACAATTCTACTGAATGTGGGACGTGCACCACCAATGGATGCCCCATCACAATACTCTCACATCGCTCAGTGCTGACACCTGTTGCAGCAACGGATTTGAGACATCCAGGCAACGCTGCGGCTACTGGGTCTAAAGTAGCCGAGAAATATGCAACTGGTCTACGGGCGCCTCCGTGATCTTTGGTCAAAACTGCTAACGCGCAATCCTCCCGCTCACAACAGAACAATGAAAGCAATTTGGTGTAATCAGGCATTCCCAGAGCCGGAGCACAACATAAGTCCTCTCTCAACGATAGGAAAGCCATCATGCAGTCTGTGTCCCATGGTACCGGATCACTCACGTCCTTGAGCGTCAGTTTCTGTAAGGGATTCGCTTTCAGTGAGAAGTTTGCAATCCACTGGCGACAGTAGCCAACCATTCCCAGGAACATTCTAACCTCTCTTTGAGTGGTAGGCACCATCATTTTCATTATTGCCTTTATTCTGTCTGAGGACACTTTCCTTATTCCCTTCTCTATTCTGTGTCCCAAATACTGTACTTCTGGAAGACAGTATTGTAGCTTGCTGGGAGATACCTTGTGTCCATTCTCTGCCAGATGGTTCAACAAAGCGATGGTGTCTATTCTACAGGCATCTTCCGTCTCTGACGCAACAAGGAGGTCGTCTATGTACTGTACGAGAACCGAGTTCTGGGGCAGTACTAGACTTTCAAGATTTCTTTTCAAGATCTGATTAAAGATCGATGGACTTTCTGTATACCCCTGTGGGATGCGACACCATGTTAACACACGATTTTCCAGCTTAAAAGCGAAAAGAAATTGGCTCTCTTCATGTAAGGGTATTGAGAAAAATGCCTGACATAGGTCAATCACGGTGAACCATTCAGCCTGTGCTGGAATTTGAAACAATATTACTGATGGATTCGGTACCACTGGACAGCATGGAACGACGATGTCGTTCACTTTTCGTAAATCCTGCACAATCCTGAACTTCCCGCTAGGCTTCTGCAAGCCCATGATCGGTGAGTTACACGGACTGCCTATTATCTCTTTTAGGATTCCCTGTCTAATCATGGATTCAATCACAGGTTTTTTTCCCGCAATCGTTTCTGGAGTCAGCTTGTACTGGGGTGTTCTTGGAAATTCTGCATCATGCCTCACTTGTATCTTGACTGGCTCTACACCTTTAATCAGTCCAATCTCTTCTCCTGTAAAGTCCCATACTTCTTGTCTAACTGTCTCTCTCAAATCTCAGGGGAGTTCCTCCACGGTTAGTGCAGGATACAATTCTATGCACAGACGGATGTTTGCAACCTTAAAGGTAGCATCATCATCATTCGTCTCTAACTCCACTCCCCTGGGTGTGCAATAGATGGTACAATTAAGCTTACACAACAGGTCCCTACCTAACAGACACACGGGACTAGAATCACATACCACAAATTGATGCTTGCCCCTGAAGTTTCCTATTTTTACTGGAACTGGTTCGGTCAGTGGATTTGTCATTTTCCTATTTGCTACTCCCACTACTTGGATGGTCTGTCCGGAAAGGGGCAAGTTAGGGACCACTGCGGACCGTACAGTAGAATGAGTCGCACCTGTGTCCACCAGAAAGGTGGTGGGGTGTCCAGCTACATCCGCCTTTACAAAGGGTCCTCTCTGATCTATCTCTAATGCTGCCCCTAAGGTACACTCTTCCTCTTCCTCCAGACGCCTTCCTGTCACTGGGTTAAAGGCATAATACTCGTCTCCGTCTATCAGAAGAGGCATCTGTTGGTATATCTTGTTCCCTGCTCCGATCTTTGGTGGCTGGGGTACGGGAGCTCTAGGAGCGGAGGTCCCCCCTTTTGCCACTTTGAGCTTGACAACTGTTGACCTCGGAGTTTGGGGAGCCTGACTCTCCTCTTCTTCCTCTTGTACCTGATTTTCTGGATTATGGGGACACTCACGCCTCCAGTGCCCGATCTCGTAACACTGATGGCACCTTGTTGTCTTTTTCAGAGTCGCCAGATCTACCCTTGGCCTCTGGCCATCCTCGCTGTCCCTTTTCTGACTACTCGATCTTCTTCCCAATGTCCCATTTCCAGACTGACCCTGTCCCGGTTGCATCTGGACTAGCATCAGCTTATCCTTGAGCTTCTTAGTCTTAGAGTCTATCTCATCGCTGCAGTACCTGGCATACCTCAGGATCTCGTCTAGGGGTTTGTTCTGCCAACAGATCAAATGTTGCTGTATCATTAGACAGATCTCGGGTCTCAGTCCCAAAACAAACTTGGACACAAACTGTCCCATGTCCTTTGGATCCATTACATCCAGGCCACTGCACTGCTTGAATATCTATAACAGTCTCTCGTAATATTCATGAACTGTCTCCTTTGGTTCTTGTCTAGTTCGGTCTATTTTCACCCAATCTATGTCTTGTGGTGGCATCTTGGTTTTCAACCACGTAATCACTTGCTCGTATTTTACCATTACTCTTGGTAAAGGTCCATTTGTGAGCGCCTCTCTTTCTGGCTCCTCTGTCGGCCACTCGACACTGACTTTGCATGCCACCCACAGATCTCCCGGAACCACAATGTCAAACAATGTGTTCAGATCAACCCACAGTACCTTTGAAATTTTGACAAACCTCTCTACCTGCTTGTACCATTCTACTGGGCTTTCTCTTAATTTTGGAAAAGTGTTCGTAAAGGCAGCCAAATCTCCCCTACTCCAAGGTACATGCACATATCCTCCATGAGCTACTTCCCTCAAAGGGTAAGCTTCCGCATACATCAGTCCTGTTCCTGGAGAAGTCTCTATAGTGCTCCGCCTAACACTCTTCTTTTTGGACCACCTTTTCTCCCACTTATCCAATTGTATCCAAGTTCGGATACCCACTACTAGTTCTCTGATGTGTGTTTTCAATCCGATCACCCTCTTCTCATCTAGATCCTGATCTGTATACTGCAGCCTATGGCCTCCCTGTAACGCCTTTGTCCTGGTCAAATCCACTGAATATTTGTTCGCTAATTCCGTTAGTTTCTCGTGAGCGGCTCTAGCTCGACGAGTAACGTCCTTCGCTACGAACAGCAGTTCATCTGGTTCGTAAAGTTCTATTCTCTCCAAGGGTATTGTACCTTCCACTATCTCTTCTACCTCTGACTTGAGTCTTAACACATCTATTCTCCTTGCCTTTATCACCGCTCTCAATGTGCCTTGACTAGAGGTTTCGTCGGGTCCTTCCCTTTACATTCCTGACTCACTTGTCTGTCTTCCTCAGGGGTGTTATGGGGAACACTTCCTCTCTCCCATCTTTCACAGTCCCACTCTTGTCTTCTCTCTGCTGTTCCGGGGGTAAACGTACCCCTATTTTCCTCACTCCCATGGTACCCCTCCTGTCTATTTCCATTAGACCTGCACTGGGACCCTTCTATCTATAATATCTTTTGGGCGGCAGCGAGGGAAGTGCACTCCATGGGGCAGTCAATGACGCCAATTAGCTGCAATATAACTAGCAAGGTTTGGGTGGATCACTTCTCAACTATTTATTCTGTCCCTTTTTCATCTGACTCAACCCCTATTATTGGTATCCCAACACCTATAGACATCTGCATCTCAGAAGTAACTGAAGCAATTAACCAAAGCCTAGGCAATAAAGCGCCCGGCAGCGATGGGCTGCCAATAGACCTAATCAAATGGAACCCGGCTTTCTGGGCCCCCTTGCTTCTGAATATTTTCAATAATCTGACCCTGGCAAAGATACCGGATACATGGGCCAGAAGTATAATAGTACCGATCTTTAAAAAAGCGATATGTCACTCCCGCGTAACTATGGCCCCATCTCCCTAATAGATAACACCCTTAAAATGTTATGTAGAGTTTTATATAACAAAATTATAGATTGGACAGAAGCAACTAACATTTTAAACCCTTGTCAGCTGGGTTTCAGAAGCAAGGTAGGAACAAGGGAACATTGCCTGAACCTGAACTTAATCATTAGTAAATATGCCATCGCCAATAAATCCCCGGTTTACATGGCTTTTATGGATTTGTCCATAGCTTTTGACCTAGTAAATAGATCAAAACTGTGGGCAATCCTTTTGTCCAAGGGCCTGGACGCAAACCTGGTTAACTTTCTGGCTTATTTGCACAGAGACCTTAAGGCCCAAGTAAGAATTGAGGCAGGAGGTGAGGTTTCAGGACCCATTACCATCGGCAGGGGGGTCAGGCAAGGTTGTGTGTTGGCCCCCTTGCTTTTTATAATATACATCAATGACCTGAATGCTTCCCTGAAACTGGCAACCAAAGATGTTCCATATATTAATAAAGTACCCATCCCTGCGCTGCTTTATGCCGACGATGCAGTTTTAATAGGTCGCACATCAAATTCACTACGCCTCTTGGTCCAAGATTTTTATATTTTTATGAAAAACCTAGACTTGCAAGTCAATTTAAAAAATCGTTTTTAATGAGCAGCGGCCCGGGTAAACATGCTATACGCCTGATGGTAATAGACGGCCATAAGATGACCGCGGTAAAATCTTACGTATATTTGGGTTTGGCCTTTGCTGCAAACGGCTCCTGGAGTGAGCACTTAGGTCACGCCTGGAGCAAGTTCTCAAAGGCCAACAATTCGATGCTACGCATTCCCTGCCCCAAGACCATGGGAGCAGTATTAGCCATACAAAAGATTTACAAACTCCAGTGTATCCCGGTAGCCACATATGGCGCTGAGATATGGGGGACGGTCAACTGCTCTGGTATACAGCAAGAGGAGAATAGGTTTTGCAGGAAATTATTAAATTTCCGAATCTCAACCTCCCACTACATATCCCACAAAGAGCTCAATATTGATTTTATTACTGATTTTATTAGGGCTCGCCCGGCACTTATATGGATTGTAGTATGAAGAATGAAGCAGCCTCCTTGACCCATGCAATTACCAAGGACTATCTAGGATGTGCTAAGTGGCTAGAAATCCCATGGCTGAGTGGAGTGTTGAGTAGTTTGCGCAGCATTAACATGGAAAGCATTTTCTGGGACCCCACACTCGCTACTTTGGTCGCAAAAAAAGAAATGCAGAACGCTCTGTTCTCCCTATATAAGACCGAGCGCGAGGTAGCAGAGGCCAAAAAAAGTTAGTGTGTGCAACTACATGGGCATCGAACGGTATAGTCATCCACTCCATATGTATTTGTCCTTACCAATGAGCCGATGGGAGACGAGCCTATTGTTTCGTTTGAGAGCTGGCACAATTCGCTTCGCACTTTCCTTCCCACTGGGCCACAGCCCAGGTCCAAATTCGAACCTGTGCCCTTGTGATGGGAGGAGTGAGCAAACTATCAAGTACTTCACATTTTTCTGTAAATACTATACCAAATATTTTAAACAGTTTTTATGTTCCTATTTTAATAAGAGAAGACCGATCAATTTAAAGGCAGCATTTTGCTCTATGTTAGCTTTAGATGATGTGGACCTTATCTTTCGCACTTGTACTTTCTTGAAATCGGCAGTAAGGGCTCGTAGATCAATGATTGATGACTGACATTATAAATAATTATGTATTGTGACCTAATTGTTCCCATACCTTAATAATCTATTTTGCACTGTGATGATGTATAGCTTTGCACAAAGTCGTTTTTGGATCTGTATAATGAATTTTGTAAATTGTTTTTTAATAGTCGTTTTTATCATACGTACCTGTTTTTGTGCTTTTATGGGTACTGCTGTATCCGAATAAAGATGAACTGACTGACTAGAATTCATATACGACATTGTGGAATTGGGCAACATGATATATGTACAATACGGATAAAGACGCTTGATATTCGAATGAACCTATAGTAAATATTAGATTTATTTCAACAATAAATCGGATTAATACCTTCAGGTATCGATAACAGTGCTTCCACCAGCACAGAGAGGTCATCTCTTTGCATTTCCCAATAAAAGGTTAATTTTGTCAGGGCGAAATGGCATTTTAGAACTGCACACACAGGCTGCAATAGAAGGCCTAAGGCACCTTGAAATGACTGCTTAAGTGGGTGACACAATAAGTGCTGCAGTTACTAGTACAAAAAGAACAATTGATGTACAGAATGCAGAACAATGTCACACTTTCACCCCAACACAGAAATCTGGGCCTAAATCCATTGTTTTTTGCTCCCCCTGCCATTCCAGTTTGAATCCAGCCATATGGAAATCAGTCTTGACCCTGCGCCCAATGGAAGCAGTCCAGCCAAAACCGCCAGGCCAGGTCCTCCCTGGATTGGAAACAAGCATCCTAGGACTGGGTTCGGGTTTCACCCCTCATCAGTCAGAATAGCTTTGCTACAGTGGCATGGAAAGCAAGGGACCCATGTCTGGGTATACCCATCCCACTCAGGGTAACAATTACAAAAAGAACAATTGGTGAACAGAATGCAGAACAATGTCATACATTCACCCCAGTACAGAGATCTGGGTCTAAATTCATTGTTTTTTGCTCCCAATGCCATTCCAGTTTGAACCCAGCCATATGCAAATCAGTCTTGACGCTACGCCCAATTGGACCGGTCCAGCCCGAACTGCCGTCCATCAATTGTTTCTTTTGCCTATGTCGCCGTTACTTGGAAGGGTATGCCCAGACGTGGGTACCTTGCGCACTACACCACTGGATTCAAGCTAACCTGGCTGATAGTGGGTGATGCCCTGAAACCGGTCCCAGGATGCTTGTTTCTGGTCCAGGGAGAACCTGGCTTGGCAGGTCTGGCTGCCCTGTTCCTACAAAGAACAGGGTCAAGACTGATTTGCATATGGCTGGGTCCAAACTGGGGTAGTGTGAGCAAAAGAATGATGGATTAAACTCAGATCCTTGTGACTGGGGGTGAGTGTTTGCATTGTCCAGCATTCCGTCCATCAATTGTTTCTTTTGTATATGTCGCCCTAAGTGGGAAGTGTATGCCCAGACGTGGGTCCCTTGCTCACTACACCACTGGATTCAAGCTAGCCTGGCTGATAAAGGGTGATGCCCTGAAACCAGTCCCAGGATACTTGTTTCCGGTTCAGGGAGGAGCTGGCTTGCAGTTCTGGCTGCACTGTTCCTCCAAGGAACAGGTTCAAGACTGATTTGCATACGGCTGAGTTCAAACTTGGGTGATGTGGTGAGAAAAAGAATTATGGATTTGACCCAAATCCTGGTGACTGGGGGGAATGTTTGCATTGTTCCGCATTGCGTCCATCAATTGTTTCTTTTGCATATGTTGCCCCAAATGGGAAGGGTATGCCCAGACGTGGGTCCCTTGCTCACTACACTCACTGGATTCAAGCTAGCCTGGCTGATGAAGGGTGATGCCCTGAAACTGGTCCCAGGATGCTTGTTTCGGGTCCAGGGAGGACTTGGCTTGGCAGTTCGGGCTGGACTATTCCCCCAAAGAACAGGGTCAAGACTGATTTGCATATGGCTGGGTCCAAACTGGGGTGATGTGGTGAGCAAAAGAATGATGGAATTGACCCAGATCCTTGTGACTGGGGGGATGTTTGCATTGTCCAGCATTTCGTGCATCAATTGTTTCTTTTGCATATGTCGCCCTAAGTGGGAAGGGTATGCCTAGACGTGGGTCCTTTGCTCACTACACCAGTGGATTAAAGCCAGTCTGGCTGAAGAAGGGTGATGCCCTGAAACCGGTCCCAGGATGCTTGTTTCTGGTCCAGGGAGGACTTGGCTTTGCAGTTCGGGCTGGACTATTCCCCCAAAGAACAGGGTCAAGACTGATTTGCATATGGCTAGGTCATAATTGGGGTGGTGTGGTGAGCGAAAAAATGATGGATTACTCCCAGATCCTTGTGACTGGGGGTGAATGTTGGCATTGTCCAGCATTCCATCCATCAATTGTGTCTTTTGCAGTTCCACAAGTAGCATTTTTTTTACAGGTCCTGGATACATATAGTACCATTTTACTAGCGTCTGACAAGTAAACAAAATGTGCCCGTTGGATGTCATTTAATTCTCCGGTGTTTTCGAGCGAGAGAGTCCAAACACTTCAGTAATGGTTAGCAGTGGTAAGTTTGCAGAGTGCTAAGGCAAGCAAAAATAAGAGGAGTGAAGGCAAAAAGTTTAGGGGAAGATCACCCAAAGGTTGGCAGGTCTTACAATATATACATATGTTGGACATTTTCTTATGTTGGACACTTTTCATGTGATTAATTTACATATGTGTTAGACAACTCTATGTACGTAGTGATGTATACATTCTTTTTTGTATTGGTAATATTTTGTATTTCTCCTTAGCGCATGCTGTGTATCAAAAGTTTGTATAAACTTGTTGTTAATAAAATATACAAAAAAGAACTAGCATTGCTTCAGCATTATTTCAAGAGTCGTCGGTTTATGGTTTTGAAGAGAAGTGTGCCTCTTTATAAGATGCATTGGTAGTGGTTAATATGAAGTCGTATTGTAAAAAAAAAAAATTAACTAGAAAAACGTGTACACAGTGAATGGGTCATTTGTGTACTGATAGTAAGAGCCCATTGTCATTCATGGTCAACGGGGTTCCTTATTGTATGCGTGTTAAATTGAAGCTAGGCTCCCAAAGGAAAGAGGTAAAATCATGTTGTGGTATGATCAGAAGAATCAAGAAAAAGTTTGTGAGGTCCACAAACTGGGTACTCCGCCCCAAATGCTGAGTCTCTGCAGTTGTAAAAATACAATTAGTAAAATTAGAATCGAAATTTGTGAATACCAATAAACTAGTAAACTTACACAAAAATGTAAGCTTACCTTTGTGAATCGGGCCCATCATTTCTGTGTAGGCGGAATAACCCTTGTTCCGAAGAAGGATCTAGAAGCCAGGGAGTAAATCACTTTGCTGTGTGTGTGTCGCCATGCGGGTATCACCGTTCTACATCCCTTCAGTTCCATGGGAGAGCTTGGTGATAGACGGTGTAGGCCAGTGACTCTGCAGGCGCCACTGCATTGGGCATTGCAGACTGCATCCCTGCATGAGGACAGAAATCATTCAATAGTAGTCACCCCCCCCCCCCTTTCCAAATTGCAGGGTAGGATTGGATAAGCATTCCTTCCTGGGCCCAACCCCACGGAGGCAAAAATGGGAAAGTATGGGCCCAATGCAATTCAACACCAAAGAAAAAACACATGCACCAATTTGTATGATGGAAAAGACGCACTGACATTTTTCAGTGAAAGTCATGAAGGACGTAATACTGCTGCCAGAAAGTGATGCAGCCATGCCCGCCTAATTGTTTGTTTCTGTACCACTGCTACCTGTACTGCGCAGCCCTCGTGTGTCACTTCAACATGGCACAGGTCTGTTATTAGAGTTGAGGTATTTTACAGATCTATCAGAGCACAGTTTAGCATGCAGTGCCAACTGAGCGCCGATCTCTCAAAGTTTCTCTCTCACTATTCTCTTTTCTATATATTTTTTTTCTCTCTTCTTTTATTCTCTAATTGCAGTCTCCCAATGTATCTGTCATTCAAACCTGACTGTTAAAAGCTCATCATCTAATACCCTCCCGTTCCTTGTCTTCCCATGGTGTAACTACTGGCCGTCAGTTCACCTCTCTTTCATCATCTTTATGCAGTGGTGTAGCCAGAGTTTCATGGACCATAGTGCATGGAATGAAATGGACCCCCGGGAGACTCTTTGTACTGTGAAATACAGCAATAGTCAGGGTTCAGTGGGCCCCTTAGACCTCCCGACCCTGTTTCCACTGCACCTGCTGCACCAATAAAGTCTACGCTGCGCTATGAAATCACTTGTCCGGACTCCCTTTATTTATTACAGATTAACTTCTATACGCCCCCTCTCCCCTACTCGTCCTCGCTGTCTCCGTTTCACGAGAGGTATAATAGTGATCTGAAAGTTAAAATGCCAGCTGGCACTTACATCACTCTCGCTTCTTAAAGGCAACAAGCAGTTACTTATTGTATGCCAACAAAAAGCCAATAAGAAATGCTGGGGAAGGAAAAAGTGCGTACAGGCACAGTGCTGTGGGATCACCTTTGCACACTTGCCTGCTGACAGGGGGAGACCTGTTGAAAAATCCTTCCTTTTCACGCTGCAACTCGCGGAACCCGCTGCGCGGGTCCCGCTTCGTGGAGGCGACCACAGGGGCGAGGAGTAGAAGTAACGTATCTGCACAGGGCTGCGAGCAGGCGGAGGCGGAGGCGCAGGACTACCTGTCCCAGGAGCGCCCGCCTGACCGCCCGCCCTCATTCAACACACCTGGGCAGCTCTCCCTGAAGGATACGCCCCCATTGACCGAAGAGAAAAGGCTGCTGGACTGGAGCAGCGGCGGGATCACCTTTGCACACTTGCCTGCTGACAGGGGGAGACCTGTTGAAAAATCCTTCCTTTTCACGCTGCTACTCGCGGAGGCGACCACAGGGGCGAGGAGTAGAAGTAACGTATCTGCACAGGGCTGCGAGCAGGCGGAGGCGGAGGCGCAGGACTACCTGTCCCAGGAGCGCCCGCCTGACCGCCCGCCCTCATTCAACACACCTGGGCAGCTCTCCCTGAAGGATACGCCCCCATTGACCGAAGAGAAAAGGCTGCTGGACTGGAGCAGCTTTTTGGTATGAAGGAGTTAGGTCCTTAGGTAATGGGGAAGGCTGGACCTTAATTACAATTTAAACATGAAAAGAATGCCCCCTCACTTCTTTTTTAGAGAAAGCTCTTAGTTATAAGCAACACATCCACTTTAGTTAGATATGTCAGGTATATTTATTTGTACCTAGATTTCACCAATTCTTTGAAAAATTCTTAGATTTACATGTCAGAGAAAGAACACAACAAATATGACATATACATGTACCAACCAACTTAAACAAAACATTTAGCAAAAGAAAGAAAAAATCAACAAGTACATTCACTGTACACAACAAAGCATTTACGTCTGTATTCAGACTGTTCCACGAGAAGAATCACAGTTACTAGTCTCAGTGACCATCAATGATATTTATGGAAACAGTAGTGGACAAAATCACAACTGAAAGGAGATATCACGACACATTGGTTGTACCAGTCACTACAAGAAAAGTTATTGGTCGTGTTAGTTGTTATTATTGGTGCTGCTAATTTTTGTCTCCTTTCTTGCCGACGCGTTTCGAACTCCATACATCAATTATGAGTTCTCTTCAGGGCCTTGTCATTACTATCTGCATGTGTGTAAAGGAAAAGAAGAACACTATTTAAGTGTCAAGTCCTATAGCCTCATCTTTTAAGACCACTTTTGATCTTCTGCATTTAAAATCATGTTACCTGAATGGTAGCCGTGTTTATCCTATGTCTTGTTCTGGATAATGGGAGCTGCAGTCTACAAGACGTTAAAAATTCAATTTAGAGTCATGATCAGTAATGGCCCTACAGTCACTTCAAGCAAAAACACTGCAGGACATACCTTTAGCTTTCTTAAGGGGTTCGGAAGGGCGTCTCCCTATGGCGCGGTGATGCTTCAGTGACCTGGGGGAAGGCGAGGAGGAAATCAGTACCGGCGGGTTTGTATCCTTACATGCCCCATTCAAAAGGTTAATGTGCCGCCCCTACCTTGTTAGGTGCACCGCGGGCTTCGGGAGCGGCTCACTCCATGACACACAATTTGCACCCAGTTCTTCGATACTAATTGGAAGTACCGCGTAGTCACTCTCATTCAAACCTCCGGTCTCCTGCGCTGTTAAAACATGGACCGGTTTGTGTTTTAGTCTCTCAGTGCATCAACCCGTTTTTCGTATGTTCACTTAGACCCTCCGCTCACCTTGCTCAATGCGGCTCGCTTTCCCCAATGTTTCACTGTCGAGGGCGGCGGTCGGGTTGCCTGGATACTAAATACGGTCACATGACCGTAGGATTTCTGGGATTTGTAGTTGGGAATGCGCGCATACCTGTCAATTGGCCCACACATGTAAGAAGCTTTGTAGTTCCGCTAGCTTCTCCCCAGTTTAAAACCCTTCAGTCAAGGGGGACTGGCAAGCCCCCGTGGAGTCCCATACAACCTCTACTCATAGTCTAGACACCTCGGAGAGGGTGTTCAATCCGTTTTGCGCACTATTGAATTTAAGAATCAGGTATGCCTCTTTTCTGAGCAGAGTATCCTCAATATCAATCAGGCCCTTATTTCCTGCTGGCACTATTGTACAAAGTACAGTCCACTTGAAATCCATTTCACTATGGTCTGAGTCAAGAAAGTGTTGGACCATAGGAGCGCTCACCACCTTTTTTTTAATTCGTGACCTGTGTTGGGTAATCCGACTATTGACCTGTTGTGTAGTTTTCCCTATGTATAGTTTTTGGCAGGCGCAAATAATTGCATATACCACATTTCGTGTCTTGCAATTAGAGAATCCATTGTTTTTACATTTAACTCCCCTGTGTTCAAATTCAGACCCTTCGATTGTGGATTCGCACGATATGCAATTTCCACATCTGTGGTGCCCTACAATTGGCTTCAGGCCCCATATCGAGATTAGATCACTTTTTGGCTTGGGGTTGATACGTCCGCCCTTATTACATTTTGGCCAATGCTCTTGTTTTTTTTATAGGCGAACAACGGTCGCGGGAAAGGACATTCAAGTTCCTCTAACAAATGCCAATTTTTCAGTACCATTTGCCTTACTCTGTGTGTATCTGGCCCGAAGGTTGTCACACATACCAGCCTGTCCAGTTCTGGTTTCACTGTTCGCTCAAGTAAGCACTCCCTGGGGGTGTGGTGTGCCCTCTTCTTTGAATTGCTTAACAATTTTTTGGGATACCCACGATTCTTCATCTCTTCGCAAAACCTGGTTGCGTGTTTCTCATATTCTGCCACTTCCGAGCAATTTCTTCGAATCTGAAGTAATTGCCCGTAGGGCAAGTTGTCCCTCAGGCTTCTTGGATGAGCACTTCGGTGGTGAAGGGTGGTGTTTTTGTCCGTCTTTTTTCGGAAAAGGGAAGATTTCAAATGCCCATCTGTGCACATTATTTCAAGGTCTAGAAATGTCATCTTTTGGTTGCTGGACTCCAATGAGAACTTGATGTCACGGTGTCTCTCATTGATCCACGAGTGGAAGGCCGTCAACTCGGTGCGGCTCCCCTGCCACAGGAGCCACACGTCGTCGATGTATCTCCACCATTGTTTGATATGTTTGTTGAAGGGATTGTCGGAGTAGATGAATCTATTCTCATACTCCGCCATGTAGAGTATGGCCATCTCCGGCGCATATGGACAGCCCATGGCCGTACCTTTGATCTGCATAAAGAATTTATCATTGAACCTGAAATAGTTCTTTTTAAGTGTGATTTCTGCTAATTTCAAAATGAACGAGGTTGGGACCTGGTGGGGCCTATCTCTCTTTTCGAGATATAGTTCCAGCACTTCTAGTGCCTCATCTTGGGGAATTTGGGTGTACAAGGACGTTACGTCCATTGTCACCATCAGTACTGTCAATGGGTCAAATTCCATTCCCTCAATTTTTACCAAGAAGTCGGTGGTGTCCTTCAGGTATGATTTAACACCACTGACAAAGGGCTTCAAAAAGAAATCAATATATTTGGAAAGTGATTCCAAACAAGATTCACACCCGGAAACGATTGGTCGTCCTGGGGGCTCCTCCGGGTTCTTGTGGATTTTGGGCAAAAAATATAGAATGGGAGTTCTTGGAAATTTCTTTATCAAGAACTCACATTCTTTTTGTCCCACAAATCCCTCATCCACACCACTCTTTATTATTTCACAGATTTGTCCCTGAATGGCCCGAACCGGGTCTTCGGGGAGTTCTCTGTACCATTCTGTGTTATTAACCTGTGTCAACCCTTCTTTCAGGTATTTATCCTTAGACCAGATCACCACTGCTCCGCCTTTATCCGCGGGTTTAATCACGACCGACGGGTCATCCGTCAGATTTTTAATTGCTAAACGTTGGCCTTTGGTGATGTTTGGTTTAACATATTTTTTGCTCTTTTCTAATTTGTTAATTGATGATAACATGATCTGTTCAAACGCCACAACCTGCTTCGGGATATTTTGATACGGCATAAAAGTTGATTTGTTCCGTAGCCCTGTTACTTCCGTATCAGGAGCGGGTGGTTTGTTTGCGAAAAAGGCTCGTAGGCGGATTTTTCGGCAGAACGCAATGGTTTCCATTTTGAGTCTAGTGAAATCAGTTCGCTGACTTGGGACAAATTTTAAACCTAGGTTGAGGACAGATTCCTCGTCCCTGGTTAATATTTTGGTGGAGAGATTCACTATTGTCGACGGTGTGGGTTCTAGGATTTGTAAAAGTTTCTGCGCGTGCGCATTTCCCATTGGGGTTTGAACCGAGTTTTTGCCTGTTGGCCTTTCTCTAAAAAAGGCCCCTTCTTGTTTGGATTATTCCCTCTCTCCTCGGGACCAGATGAGTTTGAGGAGGACGTTGTATCAGAAAAAGTTTTGAATCGATTTCTGGAACGTCCCTGAAAGTTGTATAGGGCTCCACGTGACTCTGTCTGAGTGTAATAGTCCTCCTTGAGAAATGGGTAGGCCCTCTCTAATGTAATGCGAGCAGGCGGAGGCGGAGGCGCAGGACTACCTGTCCCAGGAGCGCCCGCCTGACCGCCCGCCCTCATTCAACACACCTGGGCAGCTCTCCCTGAAGGATACGCCCCTCCCAACCCAGGCACTACAAAGCAAACAGATCGTTCCCGCGGCGCGGGAGCGCGCGGGAGCGACCGGGAGAAGCCCGGGACAAGGGCGGAGTCCGTCTGTGGCCGTCCGGGGACGACCAGGGACGGGACGGGCCACCCCCCTTACATCTGGACATCTGGACCTTGTGAACTGTGAGGATAAGTACTAACTTTTTAATATATACCTTCTGCTTGTGTATAGACGGTGACTATGTCTACAAGGGGCAGCCGGAGTAAAACCGCAGCCGGAGGAGCCAAGGTGACTGGTCCCATTGATAATTTTATTACAAAAGCAAATGAGGCTATAGACCATGGTATATCTCTATTGGAACGACGTGTTTCTTTAGAGTTGGCAGAAGCAAAAAGGTCATCATTGGGTTTGCTAGCCAATGCCAAAACACCCTATCGAGACTCTGAAACACTTAATAAACCTGCTACAATAGTGGAAATACATAGCATGCCAAACACCGTTGATCTATCTGCAACCCAGTCACTGTCAGAATTACAGCTGAGTTTGGAGAAGTCACCAAATTTAGATCTGATAGAGGACTTGAATACACAATTAGATATTGTAACTGAGTCTATTCCATCAGTAAATCTTGCAAGCGGTCTAGATCCAACTATGATAGAGGCATCGCAAGTCATTCTTAATATCAAAAATACCTCTATCATTAATGATACATCAAACATAAATTTGGACCGATCTGTTGCAAACTCTACTTCTGATATACCTATAGTTACCAGCAGTAATACCCTGGATGACTCAATTACTATTTCAAGGAATTTGAGAGGTCTGAGGGAGGGGGCTATACAGAAACTGCCGCCACAAAAGTCAGTCACAACTGCTTCTACATGTAAGGGGAATCCCCAGGCTCAGAAAAAGCAGGGGAAGGACCAAGCAAAGAATAGTCTTAAGAAAGGGAGTAAAAAAGGTACGGTAGATTCCGCATGTGTTGGGGAAATGCCCAGCCTAGCCTTGTTGTGCAAAGATTGTACCTCCAACAGTCAACTATTAATGAAGGTTGGAGAACTTGTCACTGCTCATCTAGCCACTATAGATACACGACTGGGACTCATAGAAAAAAAATTGAATGAATTAAGCACCATAATTAAAGGACCCCTAGCAAAACCTCCTCCCCCTCCTCAGAAAAAAATCCCCCAGCCAACGCCTAAAACTAAGCCACCCCCTACCACCACAACTAATTCTAAGGCACTCCCAATGGTTAAGAACTTGACAATAAAACCAATAGTGCAAACCCCAACTGCTAAACTTCAAGATAATAATAAAAATACTGCAGGGGATAATTCCACTATTGGGAAAGATAAAGCCAATGAGGTAAATAAGGAAAAGGAGTGGCACAAAGGGAAGAATAAACGATTTGCTGCTAATCTCCCCCCAGGCTCAAGTCCCTATGTTGTAGTGATGACAGGAGTCCCTGAGACCCCTGACAACATAGATGAGCCATCTTGGTCCCTACTTAACAAGGTCACACATTGGTTGAACAATAATAGGCCCTTACCATCATGCTATGTAAGTAAAATCTTGTCAGTACGGAGAGTACCTTGGGTAGGCCATGAGAAAAAGAAAGTTCAAGGTGATTGTGTCATTGTTAACTTCGATGACCCTCGCACAGTGGACTATATCTGTTCCTGGGTCAGCGAGGGATATAACGAGGGCATCGAGACAAGGCACCTCTCATATTTCTACCCGCCAAGAGGAAATGTTAGACAAGAATGTTATGATGATTATGATTATGGACTGGATGAAGGGTGGACCCAGGTGGGACAGAGAAACAACTGGGGAGAATGGGGGAGAAATAATTACAGGTACAATAACAATAACAATCACAGGAATTACCAAAGATCCCATTTAGCAAGGGATCCCACTTGGGGGTTTCCTACATCCAATAGATTTAATACTTTTAATACTTTGGACATGGTAGATTGACTCTTATCACCATCTGAATTCCAAAACACCACAATAGATGTTAGTGTTAGGGGGGAAAACATCAATGAGCCTCAGGTGAGATATATGATGTTACAACGCAGACTGTAACAACGCATACCGTTACAACGCGGATTTTACAACGCGGATACTGTAACAACGCATGTATTTACAACGCATTTTTTTACAACGCAGGTACCTTTACAATGCAGACCATTAAACGTAAGTATTGGTAAGTATATATTAATATTAATATTATAATAGTACATTAATTTTTTTAAATTAATTAATTAAATATAATTTAATGTAATTTTATTTAATTTAATTTCAGTAAATTAATTAAAATTAAAATTAATATTACTTTATTTTTACCCTGTACCCCTGTACCCCAGAAACTCAAAACTGACCCACAACCCCAAAAATAAATTTAAGTAATTTTATTAAATTTAATTTAAATTAATTATTGTTAACTTAAAAAAAAAATTTACTTTATATTTACCCTGTACCCCTGTACCCCAAAAACTCAAAACTGACCCTCAACCCCAAAAATAATGTAATATAATTTAATTTAATATATTTTCTATTAAATAATTTAATTTAAAATTAATTTTAATTTATTTTTACCCTGTACCCCAAAAACTGAAAACTGACCCTGAACCCTAAAAATACCCCTTTACCCAAAAACTGAAAACTGACCCTAAACCCTAAAAATACACCTTTACCCAAAAACTGAAAACTGACCCTGAACCCTAAAAATACCCCTTTACCCAAAAACTGAAAACTGACCCTGAACCCTAAAAATACCCCTTTACCCAAAAACTGAAAACTGACCCTGAACCCTAAAAATACCCCTTTACCCAAAAACTGAAAACTGACCCTGAACCCTAAAAATACCCCTTTACCCAAAAACTGAAAACTGACCCTGAACCCTAAAAATACCCCTTTACCCAAAAACTGAAAACTGACCCTGAACCCTAAAAATACCCCTTTACCCAAAAACTGAAAACTGACCCTAAACCCTAAAAATACCCCTTTACCCAAAAACTGAAAACTGACCCTAAACCCTAAAAATACCCCTTTACCCAAAAACTGAAAACTGACCCTGAACCCTAAAAATACCCTTTACCCAAAAACTGAAAACTGACCCTAATCCCTAAAAATACCCCTTTACCCAAAAACTGAAAACTGACCCTGAACCCTAAAAATACCCCTTTACCCAAAAACTGAAAACTGACCCTGAACCCTAAAAATACCCCTTTACCCAAAAACTGAAAACTGACCCTGAACCCTAAAAATACCCCTTTACCCAAAAACTGAAAACTGACCCTGAACCCTAAAAATACCCTTTTACCCAAAAACTGAAAACTGACCCTGAACCCTAAAAATACCCCTTTACCCTAAAACCCAAAACTGACCCTAAACCCTAAAAATACCCCTTTACCCCTAACATATAACATTTAAAATATAACTATATACTTACCAATACTTACGTTGTAATGGTATGCGTTGTAAAGGTACATGCGTTGTAAAAAAATGCGTTGTAAAAACATGAGTTGTAACAGTATCTGCGTTGTAATAGATGCGTTGTAACAGTAGTGCGTTGTAAAAAATGCGTTGTAACAGGTGCATACCCTCAGGTGGGAAGTATACAAACAGACGAGACATATGCTATACCAGTACAAGGATTAGTTAATGCACTTGGTCGATTAGTGCCCCATGAAAAAGAAGAACATGCCATACCCCATGACGTGGCGATACACGAAGGTAGTGAACACCCAAGGGCGCAAAATAAGGAGTTCAAGATCATAAGCTGGAATGTAGCTGGACTTCAGCAAAGGGTCTCTGATCCTGAATGGCTAAAGGTCATCTCCGATAAGGACATTATATTATTTCAGGAAACTTGGGCGACAACAGCGGTACATATAGAGGGTTTCCACTGCTATTGTATTAATGCCAGAAAGCCTGTCTTTGGCCGCCCGATTGGAGGTTTATTGATAGGGTTTAAGATAAGCATAGGGGGGTCTATAAAATTGATCCCATCAAAAAATCCAAACATTCAAATAATTGAGTACACTCGAAGGGTCTCATACTACCTTATTAATTTTTATAATAACGATTTTAGTTCTACTCCGAACAGGAATTATATTGAACTTTTCGGAGAACTATCCAAAATAGCGGAAAAACTCCATAATCATATAAGCACCAGGACAATACTGGCAAGAGATTTTAATGGCAAGTTTATAACACCTAAAACGAACAATGCACAAATAGATAGGGCATACAAACGGGGTAAAGAATTAGAACGGTTCCTTAATGAACACATCCTAACAGATATAATGGATGTTGACAAAAAGGAGCCACTTACCTATATCCCAACCTTCAGAGGAAGAGAATTTTCAAGCACAGTGGATTACATTTTCATGTCCTCTGATTTAATAGATAGAGTTAATAAGGTCGGCGTCCTTGAAACTGCCTTTGGGGACCACAATGCTTTAGAGGTTAACATTGGCTTAGGTCCCCCGAGTGCTCTTGTTCGATCCCTGGGGGCAAGGGATATTACGGTTTCAGCTAACAAATTGAGGTTAAAATGGCGAGGGGTAGATAGTGGACAAGTAACGGACATTATTATAAGTAACCATGGTCTGTTACTTGAATCATGTTCTTTGGATAATGGGAACCATCGCAGAATAGTAAAAGATTTCTCTAAACTCTGCAACACTATTAAATCCCTCTTAAGTGTCCCTATTAAACCGACTGCCCCTGAGCCAAGGTGGTTTGACCGCCATTGCTCAGCAGCAAATAAAGCTCTTCGCAGTGCTTTAAACTGCAAACCCAGAAGCACAATAGATGTGAGGACTGCTAGACAGAATTATAAAACAGCCATAGGCTCAAGGAAGGCTGCCCTACTAACTGAGCAATGGGAGGCATTAACAACTGCTGCCACTCTGGGGAGCAGTACTACTTTTTGGCCTGATGTTAAAAAGATGCGGGATATGGGTAAGCAACTAACCCCGACTAGTTGTACCATAGCAAGTGAGCAATGGGAACTGCACTTTTCTAAAATATATGCCAGCCCTGGAGTTGCTACAGAAGATTATACCCCAGGAAAATTGGAATCCCTAGAAATTACTGCGGGGGAAGTCACCGTGGCCATTAAACAGAGCCTTGGCAACAAGGCACCTGGGCCCGATGGCTTCCCAATAGATATAATTAAGCACAACCCAGAACTCTGGGGAAACATTTTTGTTAACCTTTTCAACAGTCTACCGTTTGTCCCAATACCCGCAACTTGGTCCACGAGCATAATAGTGCCTATTTACAAAAAGGGCGAAAGATCTGATCCCGTAAATTATAGGCCTATTTCGCTCTTGGACAATACTTTAAAGATCTTGGGTAGGGTACTCTATAATAGAGTTAATGACTGGGCTGAGGAAATGGGGGTACTTGACCGTTGTCAAATGGGTTTTAGACGCAAGGTGGGAACCATCGAACAATGCCTAAATTTAAATCTTTTAATTAGCAAATATAACATTGCTAAGGCATCACCCATTTACCTGGCGTTTATGGACTTATCGTCCGCATTTGACCTGGTAAACAGGTCAAAATTGTGGTCGATTCTTTTGTTGTATGGCCTGGATCCCCCCCTGGTACATTTCCTCGCCTATTTGCACAAAGATACAAAGGCACAAGTACGGATTGACATGGAGGGTACAGTCTCTGGGCCAATTAATGTAGAGAGGGGGGTGAGACAGGGGTGCGTTTTAGCACCCCTGATATTTATTATCTACATAAATGGCTTGAGCAACTCCCTAAAAAAGGCTACCCCAGATGTCCCTAAAATTAAAGGATGCCAACTACCGTGTCTTTTGTACGCGGATGATGCTGTGCTCATGGGATTAACACCTAATGCCCTACGTGCACTAGTCAGGGATTTTTCATCATACATGGGGAATTTGGATTTAAAAGTAAATTTTAAAAAATCATTCATCATGTCCTGTGGGCCGGGTGCTAAGCAATTAAATTCCATTATGATAGGAGCTGATAAGTTGCTCTTAACCAAAACTTTCCCATATCTAGGTATGGTCTTTGCTGCGAACGACCTGTGGAGTGGGCATATTGCCCATGTCACAGGCAAGTTCTCAAAGGCCATAAACTCAATTTTATCTCTTCCCAAACCGAGGAAAGTTGGAGCAACTAAAGCAATTTTAAAGATTTATAGGCTTCAATGCATCCCAGTGGCAACCTACGGTGCCGAAATTTGGGGGTCAGTAAAAACCCCCTCAATACAAAGAGAAGAGAACCGGCTCTGTAGGAAGCTACTGGGAGCTCCGATTTCATCATCAGGGTTTATCTGCCACTCGGAGCTGAATGCACCCTACATTAGTGACTTTATTGCAGCCAGGCCTGCATTATTTTGGTTAGCTATCTGGGCAAATGAATATGCTAGTTTAACACATGATATATTGAGGGAATGTTTAGCTTGTGACAAATGGAATAAGATCCCATGGTTTCGTGGTATACAAGAGAGTCTGTCTAGTATAGACAGGGGTAACCTCTTTGAAAATCCATCTCACATAAAGAGGACTGATAAAAAAGAAGTCCAACTTGAACTGTATGCTAATTACAGGGAAAAAAGATTGTCAGAAGAGATGAAGAAACAAACTGTTGTGTCCTATATTAACAATGGTCTATTAACCCAGCAACTCCCGCTGTATTTGACATTACCAATGTGTTGCTGGGAAAGATCTTTATTATTTAGAATGAAAGCAGGAACGGTAAAATTTTTACTTTGTTTTCCTCTGGGACACAATGTAGATGACAAGATTCCGTGTCCTTGTGACGGAACCAGTAAACAAAACGATCTACATTTCTTCTTCATGTGTAAGTTTTATAGAAATATATTAAATGGTTTCTAGCACCTTATTTTAAAAAACATAGACCCATCTCCCTGAACCAGTCTTATCTGATGCTTTTAAAATTGGAGGACGATGAACTTATATTTCGCACAAGCTGTTTTTTAAAAGTTATTTCTAACGTACGTAGAAGTATGGAATACCCTTGATTCATTTGCACTATCAATGACTACTGATCCTCCTTGCACTTTTGAAATGTGTAACTTAGCAAATGCACTGATAATGTACTTTATAGTGTCTATTGCACCTATTGTAATTGTAATTATAAATGTCGAATTGTATTTTAAATTGTGCTTTTATGGATTTTTGAAATCCGAATAAAGATTTTTGAATTGAATTGAAAATTGAGAGGTATAATAGTGATCTGAAAGTTAAAATGCCAGCTGGCACTTGCATCACTCTCGCTTCTTAAAGGCAACAAGCAGTTACTTATTGTATGCCAACAAAAAGCCAATAAGAAATGCTGGGGAAGGAAAAAGTACGTACAGGCACAGTGCTGTGTCTTCAGTATCAAGACACGCACAAAACCAGGGATTAAGGTCCACATTTTTAGAGTACTTTACATACTGTTTGAAGACAAAGGGGCAGGGAAAATACATGACTTTAATACTGAACATTTTGCATAAGAATACTACTGTTAACTCTTGCAGAATTAATTCATTTTATTTTCATTTATCTCCAATGTGTTTTATACAGAACTTCTTAGAATGCATTAAAATGTTTGCTATGAACACCCATGGAACAATGTTGGATTAAGTCAGCCATGCTCAGCGTTGCCCTCCGTCCTGCAGATGTTACTCAGATCTCAGCAGGTTCTTGAGCTAGGGGTCGAGAACAGTTACCGAAATCAACCAGGCAGTCACCGGGGCAACTCTTGGAACTATATAGGTTTTACTTATGCAAATATTTGGTGTGTAGCTGTAAATACTACACTTCTGCCCCTTCAAAGTGCTGTAAATTACAGCTGTTACTGTTATATTGGTACTTAATTTATCCACCACTGACGGATAAAAGGCTGCAGATTGCAAACTCATCCTCTTCAGAACACTCCATCCGAAGCTATCTGCATTGAACATTGTATTAGATTAATTTTAGTAAATTATTTTATTACAATTTTGAGTAGAGCTCAATGTTCCTCAAAAAACAAAGCGTCAGCACCAAGAGTGCACCAGGAAATGTTGTGGCTCTTAGTATACGATTGAATCTGATGAGATCCCACCTATGTACAATAATGATCACTGTATGGCATTTTTCTCAGTCTACTGCAACCATTTTGCTCTGGTACTGCAACTGCTGCACACATACTGTTCTTTTCTGCTCTATGCAAACCACCATGACAGCTGGGTCACAGCTGGAGTCCCTATTTCCAGTCTCAAATGAGTTCAAAGTATGAATGAGAATGAAGACTTACCTGCCATCTAATTCCCCTGATTATATCTGAACTTAAATTTTACCCCAGTGCAGGATTTGATTCTGTTCAAAGTGTGGTCGCCAGCACAGGCGCAAGGAGGAGCCCTAGTCTAGTTGGCGAAACTACATGCACAGTGGGCACTCATGGCCAATTTTGCCAGCAAACCTGTTAGTCATATTTGATTGGATTTGTTGTTAGCATAGAATTTTAAAGACCATACAAAAAATGTGCGTTTCATATAATTTTCTGTTAGTTTTTTTAAATATATATTTGCTTCCTTTTTTTATTTTTTTAAAAAGGCCTATTTGGGATAAAAAGTCAAAAGTCAAAAAAATTTGTATAGCGCACTACTCACCCAGAGGGTCTCAAGGCGCTTGTGGGGGGGAGGGGGGGTGGAGTTAGCTACTTATCAAATAGCCAGGTTTTGAGTTGTTTTCTGAAGGAGAGGTGGTTCTGTGTGAGGTGGAGGTGGGTGTGGAGAGAATTCCAGGTTTTGGCTGCTAAGTAGGAGAATGATCTTCCTCCCATGGTGGCTCTTCGGATGCGTGGAATTGCGGCGAGTGCTTGATTGGACGATCGTAGTTGGCGGGTGGGAGTGTTAAAGGTCATGCGCGCGTTGAGGTATTTGGGTCCTAGGTTGTAGAGGGCTTTGTGTGCGTGGGTGAGGAGACGGAACGTTATTTTCTTGTTGACGGGGAGCCAGTGAAGGTCTCTCAGGTGACCGGATATGTGATTGTGGCGGGGTATGTCTAGGATGAGTCGGGTGGAGGCGTTCTGAATGCGTTGGAGTTTTTTCTGTAATTTGGCTGTGGTTCCGGCGTAGGGTTTCCGTAGTCTAGTCGGCTTGTGACAAGTGCTTGGGTGACCGTCTTTCTTGTTTCGGTGGGGATCCATCGGAAGATCTTTCTGAGCATACGTAAGATGTTAAAGCATGATGATGAGATGGCGTTGACTTGTCTGGTCATCGAGAGGGAGGAGTCTAGAATGACTCCCAGGTTGCGGGCATGGTCCGTTGGTTTGGGTGCGCTGCCCAGGGCCGGTGGCCACCATGAGTCGTCCCATGCAGAGGGGGATGATCCTAGGATGAGGACTTCCATCTTGTCTGAATTCAGTTTTAAGCGGCTGTTCTTCATCCACTCGGCTACGTCTTTCATCCCTTTGTGTGGGTTGGTTTTGGCGGTGTTTGGGTCTTTGGTGAGGGAGAGGATCAGCTGTGTGTCATCAGCGTAGAAGATGATGTTGAGGCTGTGCTGGCGTGCGATGGATGCGAGGGGGCTCATGTAGACGTTGAAGAGAGTGGGGCTGAGCGATGATCCTTGTGGTACGCCGCAGATGACTTTGGTGGCCTCTGATCTGAAAGGAGGGAGGCGGACTCTCTGGGTTCTTCCGGTGAGGAACGAGATGAGCCAATCCAGTGCTTTTCCTTGTATCCCAACGTTGCTGAGGCGTTGTACAAGGGTGCGGTGGCAGACCGTGTCAAACGCTGCGGAGAGGTCCAGGAGGATGAGGGCAGCTGTTTCCCCGTTGTCGAGTAGTGTTCGGATGTCGTCTGTGGCTGCGAAGAGGGCGGTCTCGGTGCTGTGTTTGGCTCGGAAGCCAGACTGTGTGGGGTCGAGGGAGCCTTTAGACTCGAGGAAGGCGGCGAGCTGATTGTTGACGGTCTTCTCTATGACTTTGGCAGGGAAAGGGAGGAGCGAGATGGGGCGGTAGTTCTTAAGTTCAGTGGGGTCTGCTGTAGGTTTCTTCAGGAGGGCACTGAGTTTGGCATGTTTCCAGCTTTCTGGGAAGGTGGCGGTGTTGAGGGAGCAGTTGATGATATCCCGGAGATGGGGTGCGACGATGGAGTCGGCCTTGTTGACGATGTGGTGGGGGCATGGGTCAGTTGGTGATCCGGAGTGAATAGAGTTCATCAAGCGGATGGTGTCTTCGGTGCTGATCGGGTTCCAGGCACAAAGGGTGGTCGTGGAGGGCTTCAGTTCGGTGGTAAGGGAGGTGGACTGGTCACCGAAGCTGTTATGTATGTCAGCGATTTTGCTGTAGAAGAACGAGGCTAGAGAGTCGCAGAGGTCTTGAGAGGGAGGGATGTCGTTGGTGCCGGCGCTGGGATTGGTAAGCTCTTTGACGATGCTGAAGAGTTCCTTGCTGTTGTGGGTGTTGTTGTCGAGTCGATCCTTGAATGCTGATTTCTTGGTGGATCGGATCAGCTGGTAGTGTTTGCGGGTGGCGTCCTTGAGGGCGGCCATCTTGTCTGTGGTTGGGTTTTTTCGCCAGGCTTTCTTGAGGGTGCGGCAGTTCTTTTTGGAGTTCTTGAGGTCGTCATTGAACCAGGAGGCTTTTTTGCTAACTGGCTTGTTGTGATGGTTTTTCAAGGGCGCTAATTCGTCAGCGCAGTGGGTGATCCATAGTGCGAGATTGATGGCTGCTTGATTTGGGTCCGATGATTTGGCGGGAGAGTTTTGGTTTAGCGATGTGGTGAGCTGGTCAGTGGTGATTTTGTTCCAGTTTCTGCGGGGGACTTGTTGTGGGTGGTGGTGGGTCGTGGTCTTTCTGAAGTTGAAATGGACACAACTGTGGTCCGTCCAGTGGAGTCCTGTGGCGTGATTGGAGACGTGCTTGCTGGAGGAGAAGATTGGGTCAAGCGTGTGTCCGGCGTAGTGGGTGGGGGTGTTTACCAGTTGTTTGAGTCCGAGATTGGCGAGGTTGTCCAGAAGGGTGGTGGTGTTGCTGTCGTTGTTCTTTTCCAGGTGGAAGTTGAGGTCCCCTAAGAGAATGTAGTCCTTGGAGGGGAGGGCGTGTGGGCTGATAAAGTCAGTGATGTCTTCGCTGAATTGTGTGCGGGGTCCTGGTGGTCTGTAGATGAGGGTGCCTCTAAGTGTGGTCTTGGGGTCGGTGTGTATCTGGAAGTGAAGGTGTTTGGCGGCTGTGAGGGTGCCGTCGGAGCTGGTCATGATGCGGATGGAGTTCTTGTGGATGATGGCGATGCCTCTTCCTGTTTGGTTGATGCGGTCCTTTCGGATGATCTTGTAACCGTCCGGGATGGCTATGGCGATGTCGGGCGCTGATGAGGCGTTCATCCAGGTTTCTGTAAGAAAGGCGACGTCCGGCGTTGTGGTGTCTAGTAGGTTCCATAGTTCAATGGCGTGTCTGTGGACCAAGCGGGTGTTGAGCAGGATGCACTTCAGGTGGTTATTGTTGGAGCTCTGTTTGGCGTTTGTGGATGTAGTGTGGGTCCTGATGCAGCAGAACTTGTAGTATTGGCAGGTGAAGGGTCCATGGGCGCGTCCGACAGTCGGGGAGACGGCCGGTGTTGAGTGCAGAGAGAGTTGCGGCGTCGTACGTTAGGCAGGTGGAGTAGATTTTGAGGGGGCCAGGGGGTCTGGCGCTGGGCGCGGGCCAGGCGCGGACGGGCGCAGACGGGCTTACCTTTGGCGCGCCTTCGTCGCGCTTAGGGCGCGCCCGCTGCGCGTGAACGCTGCACGTGTGCCACTCAGACATAAGTGGATAGAGGAGGGGCGGAGCGAGGGAGGAGCAGCTGGGAGGCGGGAGCGGGGTGGTGAGTGTGGAGGGTCAGTAGGAGCTGGAGGGAGCGGGGGTGGGGCCGCGGGGGAGCAGGGACGGGCTAAGAGCACAACAAAAATGGCAAAACAATGCTCGGCGAGATCACTGGCACAAAGGAGGTCGCGGGCACAAATAGCTGGCACAAATAAAAACAATGCAGGCAACGATACCAGGCAGAATACAGGTCGCTGGCACAGATAGCATGATACCAGGCACAGAATGCAGGTCGCTGGCACAGAGAGCACGATACCAGGCACAGAATGCAGGTCGCTGGCACAGATAGCTGGCACAAGTGGAAATAATGCAGGAGGGACGAGCTGCGAGTGGAGCGACTGGTTCTGACCAGGTCAGGACGGTCACAGCTCCTTGTCTCGCGTGAGCAGCCTAAAGTTTGTTTGTGGGAGGGAGGAGCAGCTGGGAGGCGGGAGCGGGGTGGCGAGTGTGGAGGGTCAGTAGGAGCTGGAGGGAGCGGGGGTGGGGCCGCGGGGGAGCAGCGGCAGGGACGGGCTAAGGGCACAACAAAAATGGCAAAACAATGCTGGGCGAGATCACTGGCACAAAGGAGGTCGCGGGCACAAATAGCTGGCACAAATAAAAACAATGCAGGCAACGATACCAGGCAGAATACAGGTCGCTGGCACAGATAGCACGATACCAGGCACAGAATGCAGGTCGCTGGCACAGATAGCACGATACCAGGCACAGAATGCAGGTCGCTGGCACAGATAGCTGGCACAAGTGGAAATAATGCCTGCATTTCTGTTGAAGAGTAGGCTTGTTGCTAACCCAATAATTATTTTAAATACTTCATGGCCATCTTCTCAGAAATGCTTCTAAATGAAGGCTCTCGTATTTTTAAAAAGTTGTGCTAACAATGACATTACTAGGGAGTAAGAATGGGTCTGGCTCTCTTGCTACACGGAGTGCCACGCTGCGATCTATTATCCATCATTTTCAAAGATCATTCAGGTGCCAGGCAACGCAACTAATGCTCAAATCAAGCATCAGCCCGAATGAAGATAACCAGCAGAACTTGAAATAATACCACGTATTTCCCGTAGCACAGTTATTGCCCAAATGAATCAGAGGTGAAGAGCAATCACTTTAAGGTCACCTCGGTCTCTAACTTGGTCCAGCAATTGGTCTTAAAAACAATCAAGTGGGAACCGTTTCACTGCAGGTGAGAAGGGGATAAAAGTATTACCTTCCAAAAAACATCTGCCAACTGCGCGAGCACAGTAAGATGAAGTTAAAAGCTTGTTGACGGATTATAAAGATGGACGAGAAACACTTACACTTGAAAGCATATGTTTCAATGTGTGTATAACAAAATGGCAGACTAGTAATTGGTAGTCAGGAGGCCCCAGTCCAAACATTTACTGGGCGAGGAAAAAGCATAATCCTATGGTAAAGACCACATAAAGCTGCTGTGGAACAAAACACGTATATGCCATGTATAGGGTTTGTCTCGAAAGAACTATACATACTATATGGGCGATGATGAAGCATATAACTCCAAACACGCAGATGAGAGATTTTATTCCACAGACTTACCCACAGAAGTGACCCCACCTGTCAGCTACAGGCTATGGTGCAATCCAAAAACATTACAGCGCAATTAAATGGAATGTTTCAACTACCACGCAGTCATTTCAAGACTATTGTGTTCATGTTCATGTTCATGTTCATGTTCAAAAGCTTTATTTTGATAAATAAATACCATTAAAGCTGCACAATTTGAATAAAAAATACATGAAAAAGGCATACAATACACTTCTTAAAAAGATCATAAAATATATTATATAAAATGTTTAAAAAGAGTTGGTGCAAAAAGAATAGTCAATGAAGTTAGAATTTTTGGATATAATAAAAACTTGGTGTGCACCAGTGTAATGACGCAGGGGAGTGGAACAATATAAAGCAGAGTCCATTTTCAAAGTTCATGGTTTAGACTTTAAAATCCTTGCTCTAATGCCCCATGCCCACTTGAGGTATTTGGCAAGGCCACAAGCATAGAGATCCCGGGAATCTGATTTTTGGATGCGCAAAGCGGCTATGGGGCTGCCGGTACCCATATTGATGCAGACTGGCTTCAGCCAGCACCTCCTGGGGGCCTTGTAGGCTGGGCAGAAGAACATGAAGTGGGCAATTGTCTCAAACAGGACATCACAACATGGGCAAGGAGCTGAGGTTTGGTATGGAGGCGACCACTGGGCAGTCATTTCTCTTAATTGCAGGGTGCCTACCCTAAACTCAAAGTATAGAGCTCTGTTGTGTGGCTGCTGGATGAAATCTAGGTAAGGCTCATAGCAGGGTGAAGTCTTGTGCTGCAATAACTCTTCTGAGAGCCTGCCTAAGCTTGTATTTAGACCTTCATTTTTAGTAATCCACTTGTGAAAGTTGAAGAAATTGATGTACATAGACAGCATTCATTTCCCTTCTTCTCCCACTCCTCTCCCTGTGAGCGCCATGACTACTGTAAATTATTGACCGTATCACCCTGCCAGTAAGAGCCCGTACCCATATGCATATGTACGGCTATTCCAGGCACCATGGCCTTTCACCCATTGGAATCCCCGGCTTCTCTCCTGCGCATCTTAAACCCTCTCTCATGCATAGACCATGAAACCCTCTCCCTCTGCGCGACCCTACTGTGAAAGGCAACTCTCCTACTTGACTCGCACAAAAACCCCCCCCCATTCCTTCTTGAAGAGGCATCCTTCGCCTTAGCTGACGTAGCCCTCCCCAGCTGCACCTGACTGCCCCCGCTCTCTCTTGTACAGGTCATCAGATCTCTCTCTCTCTCTGTGTGACACTGTCCCTGTGTCCACCCTGGCTACCCCCCCCCCTTCTCCTCACATGGGCAAGTCATAAACCTTCTTCTTCTGCAAGGCCCTGTCCTTGAGAGTCACGGCCGCGGTTGACCAACACCTCCTTTCCTTCCATGAATACCCCTCTGTTGACGAGCCTTCCCTCCGCGCTCGATTGTCCACGCAGCATGAATACCACTCCTTTGATGACCCCTTCCCCCGAGTCCGGCTGACCACACGTGTCCGAGGCCATCGCCTAAGCCAGGAGATACCATTTACTGCCCTTATTGTATGAAGTCACTCCTCTTCAAAGGACCCACTATTGATCCTAGCCACCCCACCCCCTGGGCTATGATCAGGCGTACACATCCTAAACAGTTGACGGAACACTCAGCTGCGTGATTGCCCTCCCCTCTTATCAGCAGGTCAAGGGTCCCTATTGTGAACACATGTGGGGTAGGATTGACACGAGGATTATAGGGTTATCTTTCCTTCGTTTCACAATGCTGTGACTGTAATGCCAAATGTTTTGTAAGGTATAAAAGCAAGAGTCTCAGCTCACTTGTTAGAGCACCTCCCGAAAGACACTGTGTTTCGTGTCCGAAATGACTGGCTCTCCTCATGAGAATTAAACTCTGTTCTTGATTCCTGCTTCCAGCGCCCGTCTCTTTATTTGGTAACTATTCAACATGGGAACTAAGAGGCGGTTTGCGCCAGCGGCCTGGGCATCGATAGTAATATGGGCTCATGTTCCACAATTGGCGTCCCAACGCGGGGTCCATCAGTGACATAAGGTCCAGTAAGAGAGATCCAGACGATGAGGTGAACATCTAAATGATCGGAGTATACCTGCCTTGAGAGGGCCCTCGCCCGGCTGCCGATTGAATGAACTTCACCGATTCTGAACGGACCTCTCTCGAGTGACCTACTGTCCTGACTGGAATCCCACAGGACTGCTGCGGTAAAATCATGGAGTAAGAGAACGATCGGGCGCTGGAAGGAGGAAGGCGAAGAACTGCCCACACAGTCCGGTCCGGGTAAGGTCGCGTAAATGCGACAAATTGTGAAATGATTGTTTTGGATAATACTAGTATTACGCTTTGTTGAAACCTCTGGAGATTCACCGTCTGCAAACGGAGAAAACAACAGGCTCTCCCTTTGCAAGCAGTGAAGGATAGGTAACGCAGACTTTTGTCCCCGTTGTAATCCGTCGTGCCTATCTTCCTCCCCCACTGTTTCCCGAACTGTCGTTCGTGGATTATTGTCTGGAGATTCTTTGTCTGCAAACAGGGAAGAACAAGGTCTCTCTTTGCAGGTAGAGAAAGAGTAGGTAACGATAACTTTTCGTGCCCACTTATTCTCCCCACTGATTGTTTGATTGACCGAACATTGATTGTTCGATATTGGTTCTTTTGAGGTATTCACCGCCGCCAAACAACGGAGAATAGAAATATTCTGCCTAGTCTTTGCCCGCTGTGATAAGATAGGTAATGCAGACCTTTGTCCCCGTTGTAATCCGTCATGCCTATCTTCTCCCCACTGGTTGGTAGCCTGTTTAGCCCGGACCGCTTATTAGAGATGAACCATCCAGCTCCACTGGAGGGTACACCTAATAAGGACATGTTCATTAAGTGTGGACTAGTCGCTATAGCTTATAATAGGTTATGGCATAAAAATACAAGAAAAAGAGTTGAGCGAAATCAGTAGGCCACTGATGAGTTATCAACTTCGCTAAAAATAAAATAAGAAACGTTAGAAATAACCCGCAATAAGAAACATAAAAATGGCGAGGGAAGACAAGCTTGACAGCAAGACAGCCACGAGGTAGCTAGGTTACGCTGCCTACTCCTGCTCCAAACATGTCTGCCTCATTGCCCACCACGCCCAAATAACGGTCACATGAAAAAGAAACAATTCAATAGGTACCTACCCCCATTCCGGAAGCTCCCGAAGTGCAGCGGGTCCGCGGTTACGCCCATCCGGAAGGCGAGGCCTCGAGGCATGCGGGGCTCGCCTGGCCGCGGTCAGAAGGAGAGGCTGTTGGGCAGACGGCCCAAAGAATGATAAGGACCTCTCCATCTCTCCTCTTCTGCTGCCCTGCGGGCCACGGGGGGGGGGGCTGTCTTGCCTCAGCCTCCGACCACCCCCCCCCACTCTCGCCTGATCCGGTCCGCAAAGAAGGCCGAAGCCGAGGCGAGGATGGCGGCATTTCTTTGAGCTATAATGGCTGCAACTACACCCAACGCCTGACAGTTGCAGATAGTCCCGCCACATGTCGACGCCTGGACAATTGTAGGTAGTCCCGCCACATGTCAGCGCCTGGACAATTGCAGGTAGTCCCGCCACATGTCAAAAAGGGGGGGGATGTCTTGCCTCAGCCACCGACCCCCCCCCCCCATCTTCAATGGCCGGCACGGCCCATACCGAAGCGCTGGAGCCGGAGAACGGCGCGGGGTCGCTGGAGGGGGGAGGTGACGCGAACGAGCCTCCCCCACCTCCCTCCAGGTGAAGGCTTCCAGCGACACCCCAATGCTCTTACTTAAAGAGGGTCAACATCGAAAAGCGGTCTTCTGCCCAGGACGAGCACACGCCCATGCCTTCTCTTCTCAACTTTGAAGATTCTATGAGAGCCGGGGGGCACCCCGATCCCTCCACATGGGCGCCCCCGTCCCCCTCACTGGGAACCGCGACATCGACGCACTCCTGCCAGCGCCAGCTTCAGTTTGGAAATGGCTAAGGTGCAGCCACGGCACAGACTTGTTCAGTTCCGGAGGAACACCAGAATGACCCGGTAGGAAAATTGTTGCCGCCCTCCCCACTCTTTGACTGTCGTTAGACTGTTACCACATGATTCAAAACCTTTTGAACTACCAACGGAAGGTTCTGGTCCAACCACGAGTCATTGGAGACATTCTGACTGTGCTGGAACTCGCCTGACCCCACCCAAAAATGGCGCCGACACAAAATGAGACGTTTTGAATAAACTTTGTTGCACCCTGATTGCGCAGCTTTTTGTCCCGAGATATATATGCAGTTTTTGGATAATGAAAGTAGATATGAAGGATATTGAGTATGTGCTTGGACAATGAACTGACTTAGGGTGGGTACTGATTATAATTTGGAAAATGAATTGGTGTAATTTAGGTAACGAATGAACTTGGATAATGAATTTATGAATTTATTAAAGATGAATTACTGACATGCATCATGCTTGCTCTGTAGGGAAGTTTAATGCGATTTTATTGCACTGCTGCACTTTATGCAATGAACTGCCACCAATTTCGTTCTTCTTATGTACAGTTTCAATCTGCTTTGTAGCCGGCCCACCGAGTTGCAGGCCTGTATTTGTACATCAACACTTTTTATTAAAAGTATTTTGAAAAAGAAAGCATGGTTGTAGCAGTTGCATTAATGAGTTTTGGATGTCTTACTACTGTGAGCGAAGAATAAGTATGATGAAAGATGTAGATCAAAAGGGATCAGATATTTAGCAGCTACATTGTGTGTCACAGGCAGCCAGAAAAGTGTTTTGAACACCCTTAAAACGACACCACGGAAATGCCACCTGACCGTCACCTTTGCACCCGACGAAGAGGGTTGCGACCAAGTAACTCATGTAGATACGCAGATCGTCAATGATTATCTATCTGACATTACTGGTCCCTCTGGGCTTAAACGCCGAGATGGTAAAGAAAGGCGGTACGTGGAGATAGGTCGAGTAAGTGGTAGGTAAAAGCATTTTCGGACTACTGCATGCTGATGTACTTTGAATGCTGTCCCCCACCCCTTCTTCTTCCTCCCTTCTGCAGGTCACGTCAGAACGTCGGCTGAAGTGTGGGAGAGCGATGGTCGAACCACCGACGAAAAGGGAAAGAGGGAATAAGTGTATAGTCCTCATAACGATAAGTTTTAAAAAGACGTAGACTTAAACATGACTGTTCCTCCTTAGAACATAGCGACTGAGAGGATGGACTGACATAGAAACTGGACAGGTACTGAATGACGAAAAATTGACTAGAAATGACGTGTTAAATAATGTAACTGGACGTTTGACTAGGTAGGGAAAGGACAAAGAAAAATATACGGGTAAGGGTTGCCACGGCACCACCCGTCTAGGAAGTTAGAAATGTTGCTGATGTTCAAAATGCACTGCCCCCCCTTTCTCACACTCTTATAGATATAGCCAAGCTGCCCGACTGTTCTCCCGATCAATACTTGCCGTTGCCTCAGCCTGGAGAACTTCCCACCAAAGGAAGGAACTGAAAATGGTTTAAGATCCAACCATGGGTAACTAGCACGACCAGGTTAATTTCTGATCGACCAACCGAGGTGTGAGTATTGGCAATTGGGAACGCTCGCAGACATGACAAGCGAGAAGAAAAAGGAGGGAAGGGTAGAAAGAGCTAAGCACGTAGATAAATAGGATAGTAAAGATACGTAGGACATATAAAACAGATCTTGTTGGCTAACAATTGTTTCCTGTCTTGTCGTGAATGTCTTATATATGTGTAACACATGTGCCGTCTTCCCTGTCTGAGTTTGTGTGTGTGTAATGTACAGATTTATGTCTTCCCTCTGTCCGTATCTGCGTGTTACCTGACCTTTGCTGTTCTGTGTTGTGAGCGCACTAAATGACCTATTTACGTACACGTCTCTCTCTCTCTATCTCTCTCTCTCTCTCTCTCTCTCTACATGTCATACGTGTACCGAATGGCTCGTTTAGATTGCGGACGACTCTCGCTCTCTATGAGAGTCTCCCTATTTTCTCTCCTTCTTTTTGGTAAAATTGTGCCCCACCGGCACCAGTCTGATTTGATACATATTGAACGCGAAGGCGTTCAGCGAAATTGACCGAAACTAAAATGATTGAATCTCGCCATATTACTGCCTCTCCTTTCTGCAAAATGAATGAACTTGAATTGGCTGAGAAGGAAAGGACAGGAAGACGACTAAAGTCCCCCAAATCTGGCCAGTTATATAGGGGAACTGTATGTCAATGGCGCCTTGTGTCTGTTCTTCAGAGACGAACGCCAACGTCTGGATTGACCCCCAATGCCCAGATTGCCCCATCCCCTTTTGCACCCAAGCGCGAGCGCCCGAAGCATCCCCGCCCCATTTTTTTCGATAGACCCCAGTTGCTGTCCCGAATATAAACATGATGACCATGAGTAACTGTTGACCCTCGAGAAAACCTTGTTTTGCCTGACTCTCGATAATGGCACCCCCGCCCTGTTTGAAAAGGTTAGCCAGTCCTGAAGGGAAATGCTCCGTAATGTTGAATATGATGTAATGCACAATTGATGGGAATATTATTTATCCTCACTTGAGTTATAAATAGGACGATGAATAAACCTGCCATGAACTCAGTAGGAATGCTGACACATGCACTGCTTGGTAACGGACCTCTGACTGTGACCAATGAGCGTATCTCCCAAATGCGTAGAATTGAGGGAGGAATTCACATGCGTAGATATCTTCTTTTGCCATTTCTCTAAAACCTTGTCTTGTACCTATTCAAAGATTCACGATCACCGAAGGAGATGGGTCAGATGTGATGTACAGCCCGACTGCGGATCTTGGGACACGTGTGACCTCGACCAAAGGTGGAGCCGCAGAGCAACAGGATACGGGACGAGACCGCAATTTCAACGTGGAAAATGAAAAATGATGGGCCGCCTTGAAGCCCTCCGTCTGCTAACCCACGTGTGCCTGGAGTCTCCGTCCCCCTTCTTTGGGCCCGATTGATGGGCCTGCCTGCTTGTTATCCTTTGCTCCCTTGGTCCCTTTTGTGTGTCCCAGGAACTCTGACCCAACTCCGCTCTCTCTCCTATCGACTATTTGAACCACACTCACCCTCTTTTCCACGTGACTTTTTGCCAAAGGAAAGAACGGCATTCCAGTGGGAATAGGGTGTTGCCACGGAAAATGTAGGTGCCGAGCATAAGGCGCCGCCAAACGGATTGCTTAGGGAACAGGACTGTGGTCTAACAGCAGAGGACTGACCGCACCCTGCATCGCGTAAGGATAGAACCGAGCTGGACCTATAGCTCCACCGCCGGTGCTCAACAGCGCCAACGAAAGTACACGGACTAGAGCCTACCAGTGATGGCTCACTGATAAAAAGACACTGTGACGAAGAGATCTTGCGTATTGAACTGAATTCCGCTCTCAACTACCTGGTTAAAACTGTTCATTGGTCACATTTTTAAGTTAGAAAAGATTTATGCTATGTAGTGTGTTTAATTGTCAGGAACACAACGAAAATGCAATTTCCTATGTGCTGCATTCTGCCCATCACCTCAACTGTCTATGATTGTACGCCAACTGTTAGTATCGACAAAATGCTAATTCATCGACGATGCCTGACTACCTGTAAACCCATCAATTGCAAAAATGACTGCTGTTATGTAAAAAGGGGCAACTGTGAAAGTTGAAGAAATTGATGTACATAGACAGCATTCATTCCCCTTCTTCTCCCACTCCTCTCCCTGTGAGCGCCATGACTACTGTAAATTATTGACCGTATCACCCTGCCAGTAAGAGCCCGTACCCATATGCATATGTACGGCTATTCCAGGCACCATGGCCTTTCACCCATTGGAATCCCCGGCTTCTCTCCTGCGCGTATCTTAAACCCTCTCTCATGCATAGACCATGAAACCCTCTCCCTCTGCGCGACCCTACTGTGAAAGGCAACTCTCCTACTTGACTCGCACAAAACCCCCCCCCCCATTCCTTCTTGAAGAGGCATCCTTCGCCTTAGCTGACGTAGCCCTCCCCAGCTGCACCTGACTGCCCCCGCTCTCTCTTGTACGGGTCATCAGATCTCTCTCTCTCTCTCTCTCTGTGTGACACTGTCCCTGTGTCCACCCTGGCTACCCCCCCCCCTTCTCCTCACATGGGCAAGTCATAAACCTTCTTCTTCTGCAAGGCCCTGTCCTTGAGAGTCACGGCCGCGCCTGACCAACACCTCCTTTCCTTCCATGAATACCCCTCTGTTGACGAGCCTTCCCTCCGCGCTCGATTGTCCACGCAGCATGAATACCACTCCTTTGATGACCCCTTCCCCCGAGTCCGGCTGACCACACGTGTCCGAGGCCATCGCCTAAGCCAGGAGATACCATTTACTGCCCTTATTGTATGAAGTCACTCCTCTTCAAAGGACCCACTATTGATCCTAGCCACCCCACCCCCTGGGCTATGATCAGGCGTACACATCCTAAACAGTTGACGGAACACTCAGCTGCGTGATTGCCCTCCCCTCTTATCAGCAGGTCAAGGGTCCCTATTGTGAACACATGTGGGGTAGGATTGACACGAGGATTATAGGGTTATCTTTCCTTCGTTTCACAATGCTGTGACTGTAATGCCAAATGTTTTGTAAGGTATAAAAGCAAGAGTCTCAGCTCACTTGTTAGAGCACCTCCCGAAAGACACTGTGTTTCGTGTCCGAAATGACTGGCTCTCCTCATGAGAATTAAACTCTGTTCTTGATTCCTGCTTCCAGCGCCCGTCTCTTTATTTGGTAACTATTCAACATGGGAACTAAGAGGCGGTTTGCGCCAGCGGCCTGGGCATCGATAGTAATATGGGCTCATGTTCCACACACTGCCAGTACAGCCTCTTGACTTCGGCCTTAGGAGGGGCAGATCTGTTCTTCCAATCCTCGCTGAGGCCCAAATCACAGAGAAGTTTCTTTACATTAATGAGCCAGGGGATTTTCTGCCACCCATCCATGTCCATGATCTCGCCCAGACCCATTGCATACTTTGACAACTCTCGGGTCCGCCACAGGCGTAACCAGAGCAAGAGTGGGCGGAGTCGTGCCATATCCCCAATTGAATGGCAGCCTAAATCATATAGAAAGGGCTTGGTGGGAGCCCTCTGGGGGAGCATCATTAGACCCTTTAGGAATTTGTTCTCCGATTGAGTGATTTGGTCTATGTTATTAAATCCCCACAGTTCAGCACCGTAGAGGGCTGAAATTACTGCCTTGGCCTTGTAGATTGTGAGGGCGGGGGCGATTGATCTGCTCACCAAAGAGCGATGTTCTTTTAGTAATGACCTTACCACCCTTTTGTGGGCCAGGAGCATTTTCTGGGTGTGTGAAGACCAATTCATTGAATCGGAAATACGAATGCCCAAATAATCAAAGGTGGTTACCCTTTCTAACTGGACGGTATTTAACACTGGGGGGTCCTAAAAGTTTTGGATAAATTGAGGGTAAGGAACTTTGTTTTTGTGGTGTTAATAGAAAGCCCTCTCATTGTGCAGAAGCGTTGGAAATTGTCAAGGAGGGTCTGCAGTCCGCTGGGGGTTTTGAAGAGGAGCAGGGTATCGTCGGCGAACAGGATTGTTGGAATCTTCTCGCCCGCCAGGGATGGGGCATCAGATGGTGTTTGCTGTAAATAAATCAACCACCCCATTCATGTACAGAGAGAATAGGGTGGGAGCTAGCACACATCCCTGGCAAACTCCCCTGTTCACCGGTATACAAGATGTTTTTTTCCCCCCGTGGCCCCCATCTCACTTGGGCAAAATTGCCCTCGTGTAGGCGGATTAGTATACTTACAATATACCTTGGGACCCCCTGGTCTACCAGAACCTGCCACAGGCGCTCACCTGGGACCAGGTCAAAGGCAGTCATAAGATCGATGAAAGCAAGATAAAGACTGCCTTTGCCAATTCTCACCACCTTCCAATAAAGGAGGAGCAACCTGAATGCCTACTCGATAGTCCCCATGCCTGCTCTAAAGCCAGCCTGGTAGTCCGAAAGGACTTGATTTTCATCTGCCCAGTCTAGGATTCTTTCCAGCAAAACACGTCCTACCACCTTTTGCGTGGAGTCTAAGAGGCTTATAGGGCGATAATTTGCGGGATTATCCCTAGCATCCTTCTTAAAGATTGGCACCACTTCTGCCCCTTTCCAGGAGTCTGGAATCGGGCAACCCCTATCAATTGCATTCAGAAGTAGTATTAGAAATTTGGCCCAGGTTGTGAGATCAGCTCGAAGGAGATCCTCTGGTAGGCCATCAGGCCCAGCAGCTTCTGCTGGGACTATTCGGCAAATAGCTGTTTCTACCTCTTTTTCTGTAAACGGAAATGGGTTGGATTCCCCTAGGCTTAGTCGAGGATCGACTGGTGGGCCATCTAAAATGGCCTCTCCATCGTCAGTGTAAAGACTTTTGAAATGGTCAAACCACACTTTGCAAGTGATAATATTAGTGAGAAGCTCAGAGTCAGGGCGCATTTTTTTCCTCAGTAAATCCCAGAATAAGTTGGCATCCCTTCCAGGCTAGCAGCCGAAAGGGCCTGCCAGTGCTGCTCCTCAAAATCTTTTTTTGCCTTTAGGACTGACTCCTTATACTCCCTTCTTGCTTACATTATGCCAGTTCTAGACTTAGTTTTAATGGCCTTTATCAGTGCCGTTTTTTTTCTGCCTGCAAGATGTCGTAAACCATGTGCCACTAGAATTACTCCTAAGCTGTATTTTATTGCTATTTGTGTTAAAAAAAGAGCCCAGGGTTTTTATGGTTTCCTCGTAGATTATAGGTATCTTCTGCGTGGCATCCCTATCGTATGAGATAGTTTGTAACCCTAACAAGGCTCCGGATAAAGTAGATCTGATGCCCAATAGTTTTAATTCGTCAAGAGCAACTTTACTCCATTTAAGTTGCCTCCCAGAATTAGATGGAATTATTTCTCTAGTCTGTGTTGGGTTGGTTTTTGCGGAATTAACATGCATAGGCGACCATTGCGATTTAAGCGAAAGGCTTAGGGGATTATGATCGCTGTCAGCAGTTGGGAGAACCTCCATATCCAGTAAGTTCCTTCAGGAGGTACAATCAAGTAAGATGTAATCAATCCTGGAGGAATGCCCAGGCCTATTGAATGTATGGGCTCCCGACAAATCTGACTTTGGCCTTCCATTGGTTGCCCTTAGCCCATATTCCAAGCATAAGGAGTTCATCTGTATCGCTACTTGGACCACTTTTTCACAGGCGGTAGGTTCAATAGGGGAATTCCCAACTTAGCCTCTTCCTCGTCTGAGCCTAAGATGTCATCCGAAGCTAAGGGTTCAAAAGTACAATTGAAGTCTCCCGCTACCAGGGTGTAGGATCCCACAAGGCAGCGGGAGAGTTCAGCTTCCAGGCACGCAATGATGGGAGATTGTGCGCCACCCCTTCTACCGCGAACATAAATATCAAAGATCTCAAGTATCTTTGAGGTCTTATTGTCCTTCAAAGTTATCCTGAGGAGGTCAGGGCAATTACAGTCTATCTGCTGGACTGAGCAATCGAGTGAGATGTTGATCCAAATCAGCAGACTGCCAGATTGGCGCCCCTTTTTAGAAATTGATGGAACTGCTGGAATGTGGTAAGTAGCAAAACCTACTTTATGGTGGGGTACCAGGCTCCAAGTCTCCTGAAAGAGACAGATGTCGTATGTACCGACAAAACTGTTCCATTCAGGCAAAGCTAGATTATTTTGGAGCCCAGCAATGTTCCAAGACAAGATGTTAAAGGTTGGAATGCTGGCTCCTGTATCACTCGAGGTGGGCCCCCAGGTTGTCTGCATTGGGGTAATTTCAGTTGTACTACATATTGCCGTGCGTGTGGTGGATGAAATGCCTAGATTCCCCGGATTGGTAGTTCTATATGTAGTGTGGGAAGGCTCAGGTTTGTGTGCCAGGGCCTGAGCATGTGCAGTGAAGAGACTACCCATCTCGGGATCATTCCTAATCAACGGCTTAAGTAAATTGCGCCCACGGGTACAGTTGGGGGTATTTGTTAGTCAGTCGATTTCACTTAGGTCGGAACCCCTTGGAGAATTAGGTGCTGGGGGAGATGTCACTACATTTGCACCCAAGATAGTTGTGGGTGCTCTAAATTGGATATTTGAAGTACTGGGAGCACAAGTCCTGAATTCCAAAGCCAATAGACCCTCAGCCAGAAAATGAGAAGCCAGTGTAAATTCAACTACATCTACATGGTGATTATGGGCGGAAATCCTCCTAAGTTTTAGAATGTCCTCTCTTATCAGTGATCGGCACCCCATGACATGTCTAATCCAGTGGGTAACCTTATTAATAAGAGAGTCTTCCAGTTCTCGACCCAAATACTTAGGAACATTCGTCATGTATACAATGTGGTTACTAGAAAGGCCGCGTGGCACTAAAAATTTAAGGTGTAATTTGAACGATGCAAGACTGGGGAATAGGCGTTTTTGCTGTGGGTGGTTTCTGCAGCGGTGCTTGTAGGCCTTCTGTTTTGACTCAGAGGTGGTGGTATTGCAGGGCCCGTAGCTGGGTGGGGTAAAGTGGGGCATATGGTGCGAGGCTGGGGATGACTTGCCGATCTAGCTGGTTTAATTTCTGGATTTGCCACTTTTGAAGGGTGCAATTTGGCAGGGAGGTTGATTGGCAACTGGGGGGACGACAATTTCTTGACAGTAGCTGATAGTTCCAATACTATATCTTTCAAATCTCTCACCTGGGTAGTTAGACTATTTATTAAAGCTATTAGCATCGGACCGTTTGCGCCCGGCACCATAATCCCCTCCATCTGAGACTGAGTCAGTAGCAGTGGTGCAGGAGCACTAGGCTGGTTATCCAATGCCTCTGGGTCTGGGTCAATACTCAGGGCTGAATATCGATTGGTGCTAACTACAACAGAGGGTTCAAGGAGGCACGGGGTTGGCTGGGATAAAATTGGAAAAGGCATTTGAGTATTCGTGGAGCCAACGAGGTCAAGAGTAAGGGGTCCAGGGGGGGGGTCGATGATATCACTGGATGGCTTTAAGTTGAGTGATTTGGAGAACATTTCAGAAATTTTGGGGTTTGTAGCCTGCTTGCACTTGCCATTTTAGTTGGCTTTACTAGTTTGTGCAAGTGTAGCTTCAGCCCCCGAAGCAGGGTCCTCCACTAAGATAGCTTCACATTCATCTAGAAGTTCATCAATCCTGTCCATAACGCAATCGCAAGTGGCGTTTTCTTACTGCTTTTCTTAGCCTTCTTCGATTTCCTTGTGCCCTGTACAGAGTTAATTCCTAGGCCCCCCCTTGGCCCTCCATAGATTTCCGCTTCCCCATGCCAGTAAAGGGTTGTGGGTACCTTAGTTAGTGGTTCGGAGCTGCAATGGTTTGCTCCAGGAGGTAACAGGCTGCAGACGTCAGGGGGGTGGACCTGCCCTGGCTCCTCCTGGCTGTGACGGGCGAGGACATGCCCG
The DNA here is from genome assembly GCF_964263255.1 of Lissotriton vulgaris. NCBI lineage: Eukaryota > Metazoa > Chordata > Amphibia > Caudata > Salamandridae > Lissotriton > Lissotriton vulgaris. The sequence continues at coordinate 806,399,338 of NC_141689.1, read as the reverse complement.
CCCTTGTCCCGGGCTTCTCCCGGGGCGCTCCCGCGCAGCGGGGACTGTGAAGGGGATATATACGTCGGTGTTGGGGGCGGAGGCTGACCCAAACCAGGTGTGAGTGTCCCAGTGAGTGTTCTGAAACTGCGCCGGTGATGGGGGCGGAGACTGCCCCGGACCAGGTGTGAGTGTCCCAGAGACTTCTGGGACACAGAGTCCAAGGTTGCTGCAGGTCCGTCCCCGAGGGGCGGCTTCTGTGCTCCGCGCCGCTGGCCACACCGGGGACACCTGCCGAGAGCTCCCGCTCACTAGAAAAGTGTACCCAGCTCCACAGACAATCGCCAGGATCCAGGACAGCGCACAAGGTGACTGGCGCTGCGGCACCCGCGGTAGCGGATGTGGCGAGCTAATTTCTGAAACTGCGCCGGTGATGGGAGCAGAGACTGTCCCGGACCAGGTGTGAGTGTCCCAGAGGCTTCTGGGACACGGAGTCCAAGGTTGCTGCAGGTTCATCCCGGAGAGGCGGCTTCTGTGCTCCGCGCCGCTGGCCACACCGGGGACACCAGCCGAGAGCTGCCACTCAGTAGAAAAGGGGACCCAGCTCCGCAGACAATCGCAAGGATCCAGGACAGCGCACAAGGTGACTGGCACTGCCCTATCATCACCACAACCTTTTGGTTCATATTAGAAATCTCCATGCATGATAAAAAAGAACTATGGGGCATATGTAAAAGCCCCTACCGCCACCACAACATCACCTATAGTGTCATTGTGGTGGCTACAGGGGCTGCGCCTTATGTACAAGGCAGCGTCCAGCCACTAAACATGGGTTAAAGCTGCCTTGTACATAAGGCCCCCTTTCAAGACATGGTTAGTGTGAAAGGGGCAGGCAGTGGGTGTTGCGGTGGGCGTTCCACCACAACACCCATTCATTTTGATGCCTCCCCCTGTGTACAAGGGTGGCGTACACCGGAGGCAGCACCAAAATTAAGACCAGGTAAAAACTGGTCTTATGTTGGCGAAACTAAGAGAAATGCTTTATTTCTCCTTGTTTTTGCTTTGTCCATGTGTGCTGCCTTGTGCAGCACACACGGAAAAAGCAAAATGCCATGATTTGTTTAAGCACAGGAAGGTGTCCCCTCCTGTACATAAACAAACTTTTAAAAAATGCAATTTTCTCACTTTCTTCTGTGCTGCATGAAGCAGCATGCATGAAAGTGACAGGATTGCATTTTAGAACTGTTTACGTGCAGGAAAGGACACCTTCCTACACATAAACACTTCTCCCCTGCACGCAGACACCCTTGCACTCTGGTGCAAGGGTGCCAGCACTGGCGCAAAGTTGCTGAACTTAGCACCATCGCAGGAGGAAACGTAAGGCTGCACAACATTCTTGTACATATGGTGCAGCCTTGCGTTTCAGAAGTGGAGGAGAGAAGCGTTAAGCCAGGAAGGCTAATGCCTCTCTCCTCCACTTCCTTGTACATATCCCCCTATGTATTTGGGAGGATGTTTTCCCACGATTCCCATACGAAACACTATAGGGTAAATTATTGCAAAAAATGTATATACCCAAATACCATATAAAACAATCCAGATGTGCAGCAAAAAGTGCAAAAGCCATTTCATTAATGTGCTATTCATTTCTTCTGCCACCAGCATCATCAAGAATGCCAACATATGAAAAATGGATCAGCATTTAATACATTGGACCCTGCAATCCATGTGTAAAAACCCGTCTCTAATCTCTTTATAATCATCAAAATGTGATGTACACAATGTGATGTAGCCAGTTGGCCATTTTAAGGAAATGACATCAAAACTCAACTGTAACAACTTATTACGGTTGAGTTCTGATGTCACCGCACCTGCTGCCAGAGCCAGCAACCAAGGGGAAAGAAGTGGTGTAACGAAACTTGAGGGGGTCACAATGAAAAGTACATGGCGGGGGACTCTTCCCTGGCCCACCGCTCGCCTAGCACTTTTGCTGAGGGGTCCCCCTGGAGCTGGGGCACCCCATTACTGCAGGGGCTGCGGGGTCTTATGTTACGCCCCTGGGGGAAAGACATGTCAAGTCACAGAGTATTATTAGAGCAGCAGTTCAAAGTTCGAAATACAGAATGTTGCTTTTCTTTCTTATGCTCTGTTTTCTAGCAGAACATTAGCAAGAAGAAAGGAGATCTTTATGGCAACCTGTTTATTTTTCCCACTCCTTGGGTAATTTACGGAAAGTTAGAATCTTACTTCTTGTTTCTACTGACCTACTAACTTGTATTATATTTCTTCTAATATCATTCATTTCGCAAAAAATATCTAACAGTTTTTTAAGGTGTTTAATTTTGCAATAGAGATTCAATTTGTATTCTTCGCATTTGCAAGCATGCTCTCTCAAGCTACGCACCAAGGATTAAAGTGGTGTGTGGGAAAGATGCTGGTGTGACCATGTAGTGTAAGGAATAAAGTATCCCCTGCTAGTCATGATACGGATATTAGAAGTCACGTCATGGTTCCATAACATTATAGAGGAAATGGCCCTTCAGCCTCATTCCCTTTCCTCCTGGTACCACAATGCCATTCGAGTTATTGAAGCAGAATAGACAAATTGTGGAGCAGTATGACAGTACTGCTACATACTGTCTCCTGTGTCTCATACAGTGATTGTGGGCTACAGAGATCTCATCATCCACTGTGAGCTTGTCATAGCTAACGAGTGTCCTCCGCAACATCCCTCATTTCTTTAGCCCCTTTAATATTCTGCTGTTTATATTTTTCTTCTTGTTTGTTTATGTTGACCCGTTAAGAAAAAAAAAACGTACAGAACATACTGTAAAAAAAAACACAAACATTATTTTTAGAACTAGCCAAATATCTCAGAAAGTAAAGAGCGTGTGCAGGTAGGAACCATATTTTTTTTAGATATCAGAAATACAAGATTGTAATTCATATAGAGATAAAAGGTAAGTGTAAGCTAAGTTAAATATGTGTCCCCAATGGTGGCTTCATACTACATGCTAATAATACACTACCTCAGTGCTATGTGATTGTATTTGGAGTGGAGTACACTGTCATATATGGAGTGGGGAGTTGGAGAGTGTAGTGTCGTACACTGCAGTGTCATTGAGTGGTGTGTCATCAAATTGAGTCTCATTGAGTACACTGTCGTTGAGTGAAGTGTAATTGAGTGTAGTTTGATAGAGGGAGTAAAGTGTTGTAGAGTGGAGTGGCATAGAATGGAGTATTGTAGATGGAGTGGCATGGAGTACAATGGAGAGAGTAGTAGAGTGGAGTGCCATACAGTGATGTGCTGTAGTTTTGTACACTGTGATAGAGTGAAGTAGACTTTTGTAGAGTGGATTAGAATGTCTTTGAAGGGAGGAGCATAGGGGGCATATTTACAAGGACATTTATTTGGATTGTTAATCTACTGTTGCACTTTTGAAATGCTCCTTGCACCTATATTCAGGAAATCTGCCTCGCCTTCTAAGTTGAGCTTTGACTATCCCTTGTGGCCTTTGCAAAGTTATTTATAAACACAGAGTGAACCTTTGTTTTTGTTTGGTGTATCAAGTTATGGAGCTTTAAAATCTCTGTATAGGTAATGGGAACAGAACCAGTGTCATGATGATTCTCTTGACTCTAGCAAAGTAAGGGTACTATGCCATTGTCACGTTGAGTGTTTGGCATAAAGGTCAATCAATCATAGCACTTGTATAGCACGCTACTCACCCGGAAGGGTCTCAAGGCGCTTGGGGAAAGGGGTCCGCTGCTGCTCGAACAGCCAGGTCTTGAGTTGTCTCCTGAAGGCGAGGTGGTCCTGGGTCAGCCAAAGGTGGATGGGGAGGGAGTTCCATGTCTTGGCCGCCAGGTAGGATAAGGATCTGCCTCCGGCGGTGGCTCTTCGGATGCGTGGTACGGTGGCGAGGGCGAGGCTGGTAGACCGTAGCTGGCGGGTGGGCGTGTAGAAGGTCAGGCGGTCGTTGAGGTACTTGGGGCCCAGGTCGTGGAGAGACTTGTGTGCTTGGGTGAGGAGCCTGAACGTGATCCTCTTGTTGACGGGTAGCCAGTGCAGGTCCCTCAGGTGGCCAGAGATGTGGCTGCGTCGGGGGATGTCCAGGATGAGTCGGGCGGAGGCGTTCTGGATGCGTTGAAGTCTTTTCAGTAGCTTGGCTGTGGTTCCGGCGTAGAGGGTGTTTCCGTAGTCCAGTCGGCTGGTGACGAGGGCCTGGGTGACCGTCTTCCTGGTTTTGGTCGGGATCCATCGGAAGATCTTGCGAAGCATGCGAAGGGTGTGAAAGCATGATGAGGAGACGGCATTGACTTGTCTGGTCATCGAGAGGGAGGAGTCCAGGATGAAGCCCATGTTGCGTTCGTGGTCTGTTGGCTTGGGGGCGGTGCCCAGGGCTGGGGGCCACCAGGAGTCGTCCCAGGCGGAGGGTGATGGTCCCAGGATGAGGACCTCCATCTTGTCTGAGTTCAGTTTCAGGCGGATGTTCTTCATCCACTCGGCGACGTCTTTCATCCCTTCGTGGAGGCTGGTTCTGGCGGTGTCGGGGTCTCTGGTGAGGGAGAGGATCAGCTGGGTGTCGTCGGCGTAGGAGATGATGTTGAGGTTGTGTTGGCGTGCCATGGCAGCGAGAGGTCTCATGTAGATGTTGAAGAGGGTGGGGCTGAGTGATGATCCTTGCGTGACGCCGCAGATGACTTCGGTGGCCTTGGATCGAAACGGGGGGAGGCGGACTCTCTGTGTTCTTCCTGCGAGGAACGAGATGATCCACTTCAGTGCCTTCTCTTGGATGCCGGTGTTGCTGAGGCGTTGGACTAGGGTGCGGTGGCAGACAGTGTTGAATGCTGCGGAGAGGTCCAGGAGGATGAGTGCCGCTGTTTCCCCGTTGTCGAGCAGGGCTCGGATGTCGTCGGTGGCTGCGATGAGGGCGGTCTCGGTATGTTCAACCTCATCTGTGAGTTTAAATGTATCGGACCAATGGGTCTGATGTAAGCTTTTTCTTTAAAGTTAATGTTTTGGGACACAGAGTACCAAGAAAAATATCCCTGCGAAATTCCTTCATAAAATAATTCTAGGGAAGAATCTGGCATCTCAGTTTTTGCAAGCTGCTTCCACTGCATTAAGAAGATGCCAGATATGACATCAGGAAGAAGAACCATCAGTGACAAATTTGAAACTGATGAAATATGTAAAATCCTCAAACATCTTGTTAGCTCTCAAATGTATCAAGTCATCTTCCAGAAAGTTCCTAAACATATGCCTAATCTTCTCAACTCGCTCTTCTTAAACCCTTTCTTGGAGAGCATCTGGTGAGTCTTCCTTTGAAGTTCTTTTAAGTTAGAAGGTAGCCACTAACCTTTCACAGCCATCACATTTGGCAAATGTTGGAGCCAAAGATCTCTCAACCGACTAATGCAAGTGCCCTGTTGGACATGAGAACAGTTCATAGTAGAGGTGAGGATCTTCTGTGATGGCTTCATGTTTGTGACAAGGTGAGCTAGATCCTCAGCAAAAGAGGACAACCTAACATGGTGGATATCTGTCTGGGTTTTCTGGGTTTGTTTCTTCAGGTGAAACAGCAAGTCATTCCACAAATTAGCTGAAGCAATCACAAAAAGTAATTTTTGACCAAATGCAAGCTTGCCTTCCCACGAGTGTATCTGAAGGGATGACTTGAGGCTGTAATCACCTACCAGCAGCCGCGGGCACTGCAGGTGAGAGCGTTGGGGCCAGCTGGCGGGGGTTCGAAAGACAACCACAAGGGTAAATTAAATAAATAATTAATTTGCCCTCGTGGTCGTCTTTTGAAATCCCCCCCAGCCGACCCCATTGCCCCACCGCTCATACCTGCAGTGGCCACAGTTGCCTGCCAGAAATCTTGAAGTACACTGGAGTGATTCCTGCATGGCAGTGCCCTCAATAGTATATTCTACACGTCCTCTAACAAGCAGTGCCAGTAGGCTGAAGACTACATGATGATACAGCACGGTCAAAAGGAGCGCTAGCCTCAATGTCACAGGCTCAAAGGAGCTGCTGCTATAGTGCCCCATAACTGCAGTCTTCTTCACGGAGGGAACTTAAAGTATGACACACCATTAGTCTTTCGTGGAGCTAATCAGAAATAAGCATGGGTGGACAGGTTTGGATCACCTTATTTATAAACTTCCCTGGCAGTTGCAAGATTCCAGGAGAACTTCTGGAATTATCAAGAAAGGTTGGTCTAAAAAATCAGAACTTTCTTCAAATGTAGACATTAGCCTATTGAATCTAGGCCACATGTTTAAATTAAAAGTTACCAATAGAAAAAAGAGGACCAATTAGGCGCATATATTCACATTTTTGTAACTGTAATGGAAACTGATCTTCAAGTACATGTTTTCAAAATATTTTTTACGTTTTTAGGCTTCAAAGTGTGAATAATGTAAAATTAAATGAATACGTTTTGATAATACTCCTTAACTTTTCGGGAAAATTGCATTTAATTAAAAACAAAACCATGTACTTTATTTTCAAAGCAGTTAAATTTAAATAAATCAAACAGTAGTACATGTAGCAAGGTTATGTTTAGTTAGAAAATGCTTTTATATTTAAAGTCATGACAGTTAATTTTAGAGCATTTCTTCTGGCAGCAAAGGCTGCCACATCAAAGGATAAAGGGACGTGCTTTTTGAAAAGCCGTATTACATTTAGACGCTGGCAATTAGAAAACAAAAATGAGGCTTATTTAGGCTATATTTTAGTTGATTAGCTCTTCTGTGCTAGGGACTTGATCTCTGTTGATGCTCCTAACTTAAGACCCATAAACATCCTGCTAGAGACACATTTTGCTAATCCACTAAGAGTCGAGCACCACCCCCTAACAATTAGGTTCAAGGCAAAACCAGTAAAATCATTAGTAAGGACGCACATACCACCAAAAGTTTTCCCCAAATGAAAACAGCCCAAAACACATATTAAAGGAATGCTGAACCTTCGGCACCTGTACATAATTGAACTACAGTGGAGCTCGTCATCAATGCTTTAACTAGAAATATGGAAATGTGTGTACCTATTTGCTCCTGGTACTCCCCCTTTATTAGGTCTCGCCTACGCAGCGCGCATGCGCTATGTAGTAAAGGAAGATGCACAGTCCTCTGTGTAAGTAAGATCCTTTATTGTAAGTTCCTTCCAAGATGATAAGTACAGAAGTAAAACCCCACCAGGAGCCAGCTGTTAGCAGCTCAGCCTGAGTTGACCAACTGCCACAGTAAGGTAGAGAGAGACACAGTGAGCCAGAGAGTCACCCAGGCATTCTATGATGTCGCAGATGTCATAGTATAGTCTATCTAGTGAAGAACAGTGTAGAGGACATTTACCACACATCCTCTTCCCTTATGGAATAAGAACAGAATAGAAAACACAATAGGCAAAATACCTCAAATGCAACATCAGCAGGAAAATACAAGAATGAGCAAAATGAGATGTTCAGAAATAACATTAGCATGAGGTATCATTAACAGAAATATGCACAAAGAAAACTAAATTTTAAAACTATATGCCACATCCCCCTCCCTTAACGAAACAACATGGTTTCGAAAAAGCAGACCAAAGCAACTAAGCTAAGTGGTCACACTCATAACCTTCCCACACATGGGTACACCACAGAGTAAACATCCTAGAAATAAAAATGAGTGTAGACTGGGAGAGACAAAATAGGGGGTAAGAAACACTTTAAGATAATCCAAGAGGGCAAACCCCTTTCACAAAAATTCACCAAAGAAAAACAATCTTTTCAAAGAACTCAAACTTCCCCTGATAAAGACAAGCTGACACTAAACATATGAAAAATTCACAGCTCAAAGTCTTACCAACATGAAACCCTGGCCACGAGTCTCAAGAAGGTAGACTTCGACCAGAACATAGTGCACAAACAGTCTCCACCAAAAACAGAATAAAGTGCAGAGTATGAAAAATGGACAACCCGCCAACACCAACCTCCCCTGAAAAGGGTACACCGCAGGAGATTGATCCTGGGAACGAAAATGGGGCATGGACTACCCGCAAATACCCAACCTCCCCTGAAAAGGGTACACCACAGGGTAAGGACAAAAACCCTGGGAACAAAAATTGGGCATGGACTACCCGCAAACACTCAACCTCCCCAGAGAAGGGTGCACTGCAGTAGATTGATCCTGGGAACAAAAATGGGGCATGGACTACCCGCAAATACCCAACCTCCCCTGAAAAGGGTGCACCACAGGGTAAGGATAAAAACCCTGGGAACAAAAATTGGGCATGGACTACCCGTAAACACTTAACCTCCCCTGAAAGGGTACACCGCAGGACAGTAATCCTGGGAATCAAAAATGGGGCATGGACAACCCGCAAACACAGGATATCAACACTGAGAGGACGAAAGGGCATTGACTACCCACACAAACACCACCTCCCCTAGATAGAGTACACCTCAGGGTACCAACCCTGACAACATGGATGGCCATTGACTACCCAACAACACCAAACTACATCCCCAACGCAGAATACACACTTTTCATAGAAGCACCACAAATTTGCCATATTAAAAACACACACCACATTCCAGAACAAGACTGTGTTAAATAAAATGCAGTGATAAGATAACTGCAACGCAAATAAATAAATGACATTAGCTCCGGTGAGCGATCTCTCACCCGGGGTCTCTGTACACAGCTCTCCACAGTTGTCGCTGAATATTGCCATAAAAACGATATCTCAGAGAGTCAATTAGGAAAGTCAAAAACTCCGTTGTGTCGCTCTCTGCCTTACCGATAGATCTCGTGTTCAACAAGACACTCAGATTGCCCACAACGTGAAGAAGATGTAGCACCAACCAAGTTTTCCAGGAAACAGAGAGCACCACGTTTGCAACAACTTCTTCACTGCCATTGCTAGGGCGAGGAAAGCACACCGAACACGGCCGGTAATCTGAAGCGTTTTTGAGGAAATAAAACAAATCGGGGGCAAAATCAAAATGGCGGCACGCTATCACGTCCGCGCCGGATGGTTCGCGGAAAAAACCTGCTGTCCAACGTTGCGTCGTAGCAGGCAAAGAAGAAAGCGTCACAGAGGAGAAGATGATGAAGGCATCACAAGACAGGTAAGACTGTATGTCTCGAGAATGTGTGCGCGGCAGAGCTCGTGACTCGTTTAAAATGTGTCGGTTCAACTGCCATGAGGCCAAATGCACCATGAGTGCAGAAAATAGTAATTAAAATTGCCCACACACTCACCGGCAAAACACAGTCCAGTCTCCTCAAAGACACGCCTCGGCAGACTGGAGGCGCTGTACGTAACCCTGTCCAGCCTTCTCAATAGACACTCCTCGGCAGACCAGAGGCGCTGTACGTGTTTAAAATTTCTACACAAGAGTTATGTTGCCGCTTGACAAAAGAAACCACTCTGGATCCACCCAACACCTTTGTTTCTTCCAGAGGAGACGCAAACTTCCACAGCAAGTCAGCACGTAGCACAGAGTCACTAAAAATAACTTGCCAAAAACAACGTATGAGCTCACCAACGGCGCCGCCTCTGTGCAGACTCTCCTGAGTCTCCCACGAGGCTTAGACAAACACTCTCTCGTGTCCCTTGCAACGCTGTGGATGCTGTGCAGAGGCGCTAAACTCCTTCTCAAGTATACGGGCAGACTTTGCCAGATACCGATTTAAAATCCATCAGAGAGATAGTGGATGAAATCCTTGACGATTCCCTCACAGAACGAAGGCCATATGAAATAAACACACACCAAAGGCCTCAGGGAAGTGTCGCTTGATAAAGATTTCAAAGGCTCACACGCAGGCTAACAGCAGACATCAAAGTGAAACACACGCCCTGGGTGCCGGCTGTCCAGGTGGAAGAGGATACTGGTGGGGTCAGCAGGGCGTTACCTTTAGTCTGAAATAGAAGTCTCTTTAAAGTTCTTGATTTCCTAAGTTCCTTTTTTTTTCTTGCTTAGTTCCTTAAGTAGTTTTCCTCCTTAGTTCACGCGTAGGTTAATCCAGTTCAAATCATCGCCAAAATGTAGTAAAGGAAGATGCACAGTCCTCTGTGTAAGTAAGATCCTTTATTGTAAGTTCCTTCCAAGATGATAAGTACAGAAGGAAAACCCCACCAGGAGCCAGCTGTTAGCAGCTCAGCCTGAGTTGACCAACTGCCACAGTCAGGTAGAGAGAGACACAGTGAGCCAGAGAGTCACCCAGGCATTCTATGATGTCGCAGATGTCATAGTATAGTCTATCTAGTGAAGAACAGTGGAGAGGACATTTACCACACGCTACATAGGAAAAGACCTTCAGAAATCGATTCAATTTTGCTGCAAAAAACATGCATGCATTGCATTGCTTTGAATGGCAATGCGTGCATGTTTGGCGATTCCCTTGCGGGAGCGAGCTTTCAAACATCTGTTTGTAATTAACTTGCAAACAGATGGTTTCTGCTCTCTCCCGCAAGGGAAACAGGCCCAGGCCCCCTCCTCTCTCCCTCACCCTGCTGCCTCCTCCTCGCCTCGTCTTTTTTTTTACCTTCAGCGTGAGGCGTGAGCGCTTGTTATTGTGGGCAAGAGATATTTCTGTCCGGGCTGCAGGGGCTTTAAAACTCCCTACTACACTCTACATGGCCCGGCCACAAAGAGAAAGAACTGTGTTTGCTGTAAATCTACTTACAATGTTAATGGGGCGCTGCCCTGATTTGTCTCTCAGCACAGAACGGTGCCAGCCACGCCACGGCACATTAACCAGATGAAAATATATCACTAATCCTGCCTGAGCAAGGTTTAATGAGAAAGCTGTGTACGGCTTGCCGTACGGTGCAGTCTTTTCATGTCAATATTTTTTTTTTTTTTTTTTTTTTTTTTTGGTGTAAGATGTTTATTCGCACTTAGCATATCAGAAAATACATTACAAGTGATTCGCCTACATCCAGTGGTGGCCGGCTACAATTGCACGTGCCCCAGTGGGCTCTCTCTGGTATGTACACAGCCCATCAGCCGACATCCGTAGGACCGGCGGCGTTTGACATCGTCATTATACTCACTATCAAATACAGTGCTTCAGCAACGTATATTCTTGCCAGTGTTCTCACTTTTTTGGTTACTTTTCTCCCAACTTTAAACTTGATGGTAGCGCTCCTAATTTAACTCGGAGTGTCCATCAGAAACGTAAACTCTGTGTCACAGCATCCTCCCTCCCTGCCCATATCACATTATGCTCGTTCACCCGTTATTTACACTTCATGTAACATTCCTAATTGCTCACATTCATCCTCTCCTCATCACCCTGTTCCAATAAGTAGGTTCTGAGGTATTCCCAATAGTCTCTGGGCCTTGATCTAGCTGGCAGGTCCTCCTCATAGGTGTTCAGAGTGTCTTTACAGTACACCATATCTTCTAGCCACCTCTTAACCTCTGGGCTTTTTGTACTGTTCCAGTGCAGTGATACCCTTCTTTTCGCCAGCAACAACGCAACTGCACAGAACTTTCGCCTCGTCGCCCTTAATGTCGGTTCAATACCCAAGAGACACATTTTTGCATCGCACATTAAAGTAGTTTCTAGCATGACATTCAGTGCTTGCACCACCTGCATCCAGTAGCCCGCCACCCTGCGACAATGCCATGCCAGGTGCATGAAATCCGCCCCCTCCTGCTTACATCTTTTACACTTCGAATCCTCTTGTAACCCATATCTCTGTAGCTTCCGTGGTGTATAGTGAACTTGATGGAGGTATTTGTAGTGTATGATTCGCAGGTTACCGTTTGGTGTCAGCATGTCTGTTAGCATGCAAGCAGACGCCCATTCCTCCTCCGTTAGTGGTGTCACTAGTCCCTCGCTCCACCTGCTCCTAGCTTTATCCGTGCCACCCCCTATCGCTCCCTGTAAACTAGTATATAATTTAGACACTAGGTGCGATGCCGTGGGTGTCGTGAGAAGGAGTTGCAGGGGTGCTAGCTGGGCCGGCTCTTCCGGATACGTCGGATAATGTTCCTTTAGTGCTCTCTGGAGCCTATAATAGTTAAAGGTGAATAGTAGGGACGGGTTGCTGATGTACTGCAGTTTGTCTAGCGTTTGGAAGCCCCCATTGAGATACAAGTCCCCCATTTTATCTATGCCCGCCCACCGTAGCAGATCCATGCCCACCTGTTCTTGTGTCACTGATATATGTGGGTTGTGCGCCAAGGGCAGAGCTGGAGCATACAGTGGTAGTGTCTTAGCCGCTTTGCCCATCAATCGCCACGCCTCCGTGGTGGTATCTACCGTGTTTATGTCTCTGTCATGCAGCTTGGGGCGTGTATGTAGCAGTATGTTTACCAGCGGTATCGGGTCTGTGTCCCCCGCCTCTACCGCTACATGCGTTAAGAAGGGTACTTCGTGATGCCAATAATGTGCGAATTGCGCTTGGGCGCACAAATAATAGAGATAGAGGTCCGGCACCTTGAAACCCCCCTGGGCATATGGAAGTGTCATGGTGCGCAGTTCCAGTCGTGCTTGTTTCCCTGCCCATATCAGACTAAGTACTAAGGAGTTGATATTGCGGAACACCGCCGCCGGCGGTTTTATCGGGACGTTGTTGAATAAATACAAAAATTTGGGTAGTATCACCATCTTCACGATTGCAGTGCGGTCCGCCAGGGACAATGGGAGCTTATTCCACCTTTTTATTTTATCCCCCAGTTCTGCTATCGCTCGCCCATAGTTGGTGCGTATGACTAGTTCTGGGTCCCTGTGGAACCACACACCTAAATATTTCGTGGGTTCCTCCCGCCATTCGAGTGGGTAGTCCAAGGGTATAGGGCGTGTGCTATCTGTCAGTGCTAAAATGAGTGATTTATCCCAATTTATTTGTAAACCGGAGTGGTTCCCAAACCTTATGTACTCCCTCATCAGCGGATTTAGGTTTTGCGCCGGGTTTTTGACGTAAAGCACCATGTCATCTGCGTATAGCGATATGTGGATGGGGCGTGATGGCATCTGTATGGCTGAGTAGTGATGGTGCTGCCTTATTTTACATGCCAAGGGCTCCAGGATCAAAGCAAAGAGCATCGGCGAAAGTGGGCAGCCTTGTCTCGTCCCTCTGCAGATCGGAATGGGTGCCGAGACATGTTTGTTTATTCTGATGCGTGCCGACAGATTGGTATATAGCATGGAAATCCAGCCCAAGAACATCAGGGGGAAACCCATGCGCACCAGGACTGCCTTTATGAAAGCCCACCCTATTGTGTCAAATGCTTTGGCAGCGTCTAGCAGCACTGCCACTGCTTTCGTGTCTGGTGATAGGTAATGGGCTAAAGCGAAGAGTGTGCGGGTATTATGCGTGGTGGCCCTGTCGGGTATGAACCCAGATTGGTCTGGTCTGATTAGTAGAGGCATGAGCGGTTTCAGTCTGTCCGCCAGTAGACTGGCTATTATTTTTGTGTCCACGTTCAAAAGGGACAATGGGCGGTATGAGTCACATTTATCCTCCACCTTACCTGGCTTTAGGAGCGCAATGAGTAAGGCTTCCCTCATGGTGCCTGGCAGGGTTTGAGCTGCGTGAGCCGCCCCATACAGCCTTACCAAGTGAGGAGCAAGTAGATCTGCATATTCTTTGTAAAATTCTGTCACGTATCCGTCCGGCCCCGGTGCTTTGTTGTTCGGCAGCCGCTTGATTGTGTCCGTAACCTCTTCGACCGTGACAGGGCGTGCCAGATACGCTCTGTGCCCGTCTGACAGCCAGGCCAGTTCTACATCCTCCATGTATGCTAGCAAGTCTTCCTGCGGGGGCGTGGGGCGTGCTTGGTATAAAGCACCATAGTGTGTCATAAATTCTGTCATAATGCCCTTGACGTCGTTCACCTTTTCACCCGTGTCCCTAGTGATGGCTGTAATATTCTGTGGGGCCCTCCCCGAGCATATCTTGTCTGCCAGTGCCCTACCCGGTCTACCTCCTTCCCCGTATCGCCTGGCCGTCGCCCGTTTAGTGACGTATTTGAGTTCGTCCGAGGCAAACTGCCTGTGTTCTGTTAGAAGGGTTTGTATGTCCCCTAGCACCTTGGTATCCCCAGTGCGTGTGTACATGTGTTCCAGCTCCTGTATCGCTGTTTCGCGCGTGCGCAGTTGTCGCCTGATGTCCTTTAGTATACCTGAGGACGTGCTAATGCATACCCCCCTTATTGTGACCTTAAACGCCTCCCACAAGATACAGGGGTCGTCCGTAGACGGGCCGTTCAGTGCGAAGTAATCTATGATTGCCTCATGTATCGCGGTGGCATAAAGCGGGTCCTTCAGGGCAGTCGCGTTGAAGCGCCAAGTGAAGGGCGGCGGTTCATATTTGGGGACCTCTATCTGTAGCAAAACTGGATTATGATCTGACAGTGTCCTGGGCGGATGTGAGACGTGTCGAACCCACGTTAGGATCTCTCGGGAACCAAGCCAATAATCTAGCCGCGCCCAACTGTTGTTTGCAGCATTAATGTGTGTTGCAGCGGTGATCCCGGCGTTACCCTCCCTCCAAATGTCAGTCAGTTGGAGGTCCTCCATCGCGTCCCGCAACATATGTCTTGCATTGACATGGTGCTCCGTGGTGTGTGCAGCCCGGTCCAACTGATCCTGTAGTGTGACATTGAAATCACCCCCCCACAGTATGTGGTCTATATGTGTATCTGCGAGTGTCTGCCATATTTTCCTGTAAAACCCCGGGTCATCCACATTAGGGCCATACGTGTTCAGTAACAGGAGTCTCTGTCCCCTGATCTTCCCCTCTACCATCACACTTCTTCCCTCCGAGTCCCTGTTCACATTTGTAATGTCAAAGTGTGTGCCCTTACGTATGAGGATGCTAACCCCTCTGGAGTACGTGGAGTAGTTAGAGCTTGTGACTGATTCAGCCCACCTCGCCCCCAGTGTAGATGTGTGCGAGGCATCTTGGTGTGTCTCCTGTAAATACACTATATCCGCATGTAATCTGTCAAAATAGGCAAACATCTGCCTGATCTTTCTCGGGTTCCCTAGCCCCCGTACATTCCACGTGAGCAGGGTTAACGTGTCAACTCTCGCCATTGGTATATGTGTTCATCTCGGCGTCTATTTCGAGGTGCGGCTGCCGTGTATGGCTCCGAATAGGCAGTAAACAGTGAAGTGCTGGATGCGTAATCCCCGCCGGGTCGGTGAAGCCGCTATTACATTGTGCATGTGCATGTATGGTCATGGAGGTCGCCATGCTTCTCAGACACAGAGTTAATAAATCAAACATACCCCTTTCCCCCTCTTCCCCCCCACCCACTTTAGCGCCCGAACTGTGCCAAAGCCATCCCTGAACTAACTGAATCTGAACTTGAAAACACATTGTGGGGCGCCCCCGCTCGGGGGTATCGCCAGGTTCACACATCTCCATCCACGTAGTGGACGTGGACGGACGCCCATGTCGACTTAGTATGACGTGTGTGAACATTTTCTCCCTCCACCCACCAACCACCGACAGTAAGTAGTCGTATGCCATCGTGCAGTGTCTCCCACCGAAGATTTGATATACCCCAGGGACACTCTGTAGCTGTGGTTCATTACAGTGCTAGCTATGAGGGCAGGTCCTAGGGCCACCGTCTGTTCCATCCTTACTAAACGCTACTGCCATGGGAGCCATTTGGCCCCCTGTCCCTGATGTCTCTTCGCGCAGCCCTTGGTGGCCCCATGTACCCCCCCTACTCACTGCGTGGACAGTCATCTCAGGTCCGCTGCTTCAGTGTCCAAAAAGAAGAGTCTGTGGCAGTGCACCTCCAGGTCAAGTGTTCCGGGGTGGGCCAATGTGTGCCAACCATATGTCTCTGCGTGGTCCCTGGGTGGTTCCATTTACAACAAGGCTTCCTTGCCACCCTACTTTTCATTCCACATCGCTGGTCGATTCCGCTCTGTTCTGCTCCCTCCGTCGCTTCCCCTGCTGCTTGATGAAATCGTACGCCGCCTGTACTGATTGCAAGATGACCGGTTTACCCAGGTTCGTGATTTTAAGTTTGGCCGGGTACAGCATGGCATATTCAAGACCAAGGTCACGCAATTTCTTCTTCACCGGCGCAAATTCCTTCCGTGCTTGCTGCACCGCCATGGTGTGATCAGGGTAGAATTCCAGCGTGTTACCCTGGTGTGTGATTTTCCCCATTTCCCTGGCGAGTCGGAGGACTGTGTCTCTGTCTCTATAGTTGAGTGTACGCGCTATGATCATTCGGGGAGTGGACCCCGGCTTCGGAACTGGCGCCAGGGAGCGGTGCGCTCTCTCGATCAGGAACACTGAGGATAGTTTGTCGGCGCCAAAGATTTCTTTGAGGAGGGTCTCTATGTACGTTTCCATCCTCCCTGTGTTGGTGGATTCCGGCAGGCCGGAAATTCGGATGTTGTTCCGCCTGGACCTCGCTTCCTGATCCTCCACCTTCGCTCGAAGGGTCTCCACCGTTTTCTCCAATCCTCCGCATACTTTTGACGTGGTTGCATGGTCGTCTTCTACCCGGGATATCCGTTGTTCTGCTTCCTCCAGGCGCTCGTCGTGTTTCTCTATTTTAGCCGCCATACTGTCCACTCTCTGCACCACGCTGTCCAGTTTCCCATTCATTTCCTGCAGACTCTGCTGGATTGCGCGAAGCACCGCTTCCATGGCAGTC
Source organism: Lissotriton vulgaris (assembly GCF_964263255.1). Classification (NCBI taxonomy): domain Eukaryota; kingdom Metazoa; phylum Chordata; class Amphibia; order Caudata; family Salamandridae; genus Lissotriton; species Lissotriton vulgaris. The sequence continues at coordinate 806,382,719 of NC_141689.1, read as the reverse complement.
CCCTCCGCCATTTCTACTTCACCCTCGGTTTCAGGGGTGGCTGACACTGTTTTGGGCTGCTTCTTTGTTTCAAAGGGGAGCTTGGACTGTTGTTTGTCCGGCTTCCCCATAGTCCGCAGTGGTAGTGGCGAGGTGTGTTCGGCCGCTTTTGGGCTGCCGGCCGGTAGCGTGCTTTTTCCCGCTGGTGCCTGGGCCCCCCACCTCTGGGTGCGTCTGCTCATTTACCCCCTGGTGTGACAGGAGGGGGACGTTGTAGGGTTTGATATTGGTCTGGTGGCAGAGTTCACCTTGGGCTGTATCCCGCGTCGCGCTCTGGCTCAGCACTCTCCCGTTGTGGATGTGGGGGTTGGAGTCTTACAGCTTCAAGGGAAGCCCCGTGCTCCTCCGCTGATCGCGCTACGCAGTGAGCCTGCCGATCTGGGGAGGTCAGCTTGTCTGGCCAGGCGGTGCTTAGCGCTGGGTTGGCTCACCTCGTTGTCCGCTATTGCCGCTCCCGCTGGGGCTCCATGCCGCCTGTCCCGGGGGCCGCCGATACCGCCGGTCTCGTGCGTTCCAGCGCCGCCGCCATCTTGGTTTCAGTGGAACGCACACCGGACTACTCCGTTTTTCGCCACCTCTATCGGCCCCCGTTTTCTTGCCGCCACGCTGCCCTCGCATCTGTTCCGCCGTGTCTTGGGACCATGCTGCAGGAATCCTCAGCGTTCCGCTGGTCAGTAGGTCGCTTCAAAGCGGCAGTCGTCAGGCGCGGCCATCTTGAGTGCGCCCCGGCAGCGTCTCGTGTGTTCGCTGTTTTCTTACCATGGAGCTCGCTAGATGCCTTCAAAAGCAGAGCATCTTGTCGGCTGTACCTTCCGACACCCGGGGCTGGCCACAGTTTAGCCGGGTCGGCGGGTTAGGTGGGTGAAAGGGCCGTTATGGTGGCGTCCATCCGGCGGAGCCGACAGGTCAGCCAGCCATCCCGCAGTGCGCCCTCTAGCGCCCCCTTTTTTCATGTCAATATTGACGAATCTTTTAAAAGCTAAATCCTAGAAGAGCAATACAATAAAAACTATGCAAATCAGCCACTCCTAATGAGTATGTCGACTTCACTTAATCGGGTTTGCCCACAGCTTCTCAAGTGGTAAATGACAGAGCAGGCCTTTGAAATGAGTCACTTGGTTGAAAATGTGATCTTTGAGCGACATGCACATGTCCATTTATTTATTTGTATTATTGTTGTGTGCCAGGCTCCTCGAACTCTTAATCCTGGGGAAAACCTGCTTTGAACACATAAGCATAAAAAAATTAAAATTAAGAATTTAATTCAAGTGGACTCTACACTTCACAACAATAAGTATGGCTAGATTCGTGATAAATTGTGGCTGTACCGATAGTTCACTTGTATCAATTTCAATACAAGGGATCAGGTAAGGCGAGAGCCAGACATCCCTAACATTGAGCAAAATAATAATTTGTTAACTTAAAATATGTGACTCACACTGTTATCACAAACAAAAACGGTACATTAGTAGAACACGAGCTAAACACCTAAAATTAAATTAAATCACAAATTTCCCAAGTACAAGGACACCAGGAGAGTTGTCGTCAGGGTCTATATTTATTTCAACAAGTCATTTTTCCTTAAATGCCTCATAAGTCCTGAACCAAGAAGGATGCTGGGAGCGATTGTGTTTTGTAAATATTCATTGGAGTGGAATTTTTCAATAGCTTTAGACAAGATAACTAAATATAACTAACGTTTTGTAGGGTGTGGATATCAAATGAGCATGGAAGTGCAGCAAATAACTAACTACCTTATTTACAGATTGGCGGAGAGGCTACATTGCTCTCCACACTGTCTGTTCAAAACTCTGGGGCATATTAGCAAGAACCTCGTTAAAATTATCGCCCTTCTAGGGTCAGGAAACTGCCGCTAAAACGGCAATAATGGGCTTGCTAATATGTATTATAGAATTCCAATAGAAGCCTAGGTTAGATGTGAAGGACATCTAACCTGGGAAAAACAACCGCAAAGGTGCACCACGATATTCTTCAGGACGCAATATTATTAATGAATCGCGGAAAGGTGATATTTTTCTTGTTTTTTCAAAAAGTCTTTATTTTCAATTGTTAACACCGTACAGCCGACGCGTTTCGTCCCGTTGGGACAGCCACTCCTAATGAGTATGTCGACTTCACTTAATCGGGTTTGCCCACAGCTTCTCAAGTGGTAAATGACAGAGCAGGCCTTTGAAATGAGTCACTTGGTTGAAAATGTGATCTTTGAGCGACATGCACATGTCCATTTATTTATTTGTATTATTGTTGTGTGCCAGGCTCCTCGAACTCTTAATCCTGGGGAAAACCTGCTTTGAACACATAAGCATAAAAAAATTAAAATTAAGAATTTAATTCAAGTGGACTCTACACTTCACAACAATAAGTATGGCTAGATTCGTGATAAATTGTGGCTGTACCCATAGTTCACTTGTATCAATTTCAATACAAGGGATCAGGTAAGGCGAGAGCCAGACATCCCTAACATTGAGCAAAATAATAATTTGTTAACTTAAAATATGTGACTCACACTGTTATCACAAACAAAAACGGTACATTAGTAGAACACGAGCTAAACACCTAAAATTAAATTAAATCACAAATTTCCCAAGTACAAGGACACCAGGAGAGTTGTCGTCAGGGTCTATATTTATTTCAACAAGTCATTTTTCCTTAAATGCCTCATAAGTCCTGAACCAAGAAGGATGCTGGGAGCGATTGTGTTTTGTAAATATTCATTGGAGTGGAATTTTTCAATAGCTTTAGACAAGATAACTAAATATAACTAACGTTTTGTAGGGTGTGGATATCAAATGAGCATGGAAGTGCAGCAAATAACTAACTACCTTATTTACAGATTGGCGGAGAGGCTACATTGCTCTCCACACTGTCTGTTCAAAACTCTGGGGCATATTAGCAAGAACCTCGTTAAAATTATCGCCCTTCTAGGGTCAGGAAACTGCCGCTAAAACGGCAATAATGGGCTTGCTAATATGTATTATAGAATTCCAATAGAAGCCTAGGTTAGATGTGAAGGACATCTAACCTGGGAAAAACAACCGCAAAGGTGCACCACGATATTCTTCAGGACACAATATTATTAATGAATCGCGGAAAGGTGATATTTTTCTTGTTTTTTCAAAAAGTCTTTATTTTCAATTGTTAACACCGTACAGCCGACGCGTTTCGTCCCGTTGGGACTTCTTCAGGGCTGTTAATACAAACATATTTACAATAAGATTTTAATACAAAACATAAATTACACACAAAAATTTGACAACACTTACATAAACTCAGTATACAACCCGAGAGGAGTAAGTTCAACAAACATGATTAAAAATAGGCCTGTATTTAAGAACCAACCTATACAGACATAAACAACAATAGGCCTAATTTCACATTTAATTAAAACAAAGATTGCTAAAAAGACAGCCGGAAGATAACAACATGAGAGGTGGTTTCACATGCCACCTGGCAAACATTTCACTAATGTCTTCAATGTAGTAATCTAGAAACATTTCAGCTAGATGAGTTTGGAGAAGAGGAAAATAGAGAACACCTGAGGCTCATATAAGTGTGCCTACATTCAAAAACTGAGTCTGTCTCGGAGATATTAATTAGGTGATATTAGACAAAGATATAAAGAAGAAGGAAAAGCAGGAAAGCCAGGGCCGAGGGTGCAATGAAAAGGGAATCTTAAATTTATTAAAGCAAAGTACCTTATTTGCTCACAAGCAATGCTTCTCAGTCAATCTTCCACATCAGGAGTCTATATGGTGCCTTTCCATGTGTCAGATGTCTTTGTAAAAACTTGATGTATAACTTGGCCGGATCTTCTAAGCCGATTAAGTTAATATTCAATATAAGAAAGAGGGAGAAAGAATACACAATAAAGTGCCAGGACAAATATGCAAAGATGGTAAACCAAAGTCACTTCGTACATGAAACTTACTTATTAAGTCTCGAAAGCTCTAGGAGGTGAGTGATGCAGACTCCGTGTAATTATAAATCAGCATTACCACGTGGTAGAGATGTGTTTATAGATCAAGAAAATCTGAAACATGTAAAGCCATAATAAACTTTATAAATCGAGATGTAAAGTAGGGGAGTCAAAATTCTCTCAAGAGCTAGCAAAACAGAAACATTATTTCTCTCATAGGAAGCAGCTAAAGTTAGATCATCAAGTGAGTGAAGAAAGAAAGAGGGGGGGGGTCATAATACCAATGAATCCCCAGATGATACTATCGAGGATCAAATCAAGCATAAATAACATGACCTAAGAAGAGGTCGAATTTCACCGTTCTTCTTAGACTATTCCCTGTATTAAATTCAAATGTCCACTGGTTATAATATTATATAAGCCACTTTAGACGAGGGTGTGGGCACTGGACTTCAGTAGGTCTGCAAGGGAGAAAAAGATGAGCTGGCTGAGACAGGAATGGGGCAAATAGGCAAAAATTTAGTAGTTTAGCTGTACCCATAGTTCACTTGATACAAGTGAACTATGGGTACAGCCACAATTTATCACGAATCTAGCCATACTTATTGTTGTGAAGTGTAGAGTCCACTTGAATTAAATTCTTAATTTTAATTTTTTTATGCTTATGTGTTCAAAGCAGGTTTTCCCCAGGATTAAGAGTTCGAGAAGCCTGGCACACAACAATAATACAAATAAATAAATGGACATGTGCATGTCGCTCAAAGATCACATTTTCAACCAAGTGACTCATTTCAAAGGCCTGCTCTGTCATTTACCACTTGAGAAGCTGTGGGCAAACCCGATTAAGTGAAGTCGACATACTCATTAGGAGTGGCTGTCCCAACGGGACGAAACGCGTCGGCTGTACGGTGTTAACAATTGAAAATAAAGACTTTTTGAAAAAACAAGAAAAATATCACCTTTCCGCGATTCATTAATAATATTGCGTCCTGAAGAATATCGTGGTGCACCTTTGCGGTTGTTTTTCTGTATTTCATTCCGTAGGGAATAGGCACAGTAACGGTGGGTGCCATACAGTGTGCACACAAATCCCTAGTGTAATTTGAGGGGATTACACATTTGTTTGGGGAGAAAGGAAGTCAGGTGCTGTTAGTAGGAAGGGTCCATCGTTATGCTTTACTTCTCAGACATCTAACCTGGGCTTCTATTGGAATTCTATAACGCATATTAGCAAGCCCATTATCGCTGTTTTAGCGGCAGTTTCCTGCCGCTAAAACGGCGATAATTTTAACAAGGTTCTTGCTAATATGCCCCTCTATTTGGAATCCGAGCCGCTGTGTTTCTGCCGACGGAGCCCCCACTTACCTTTGCCGGTAAAACGGTAGACCACAAGCCTCACGTAAATTGGGCAGCCAGTCTAAATACCTCGAAATACCTGCCCTATTTAAGGTAGATGTTCCATTACACTTTCTTTCCTGTTTGGGACTTCCAGGAATATCCAAGTGCTTCCAAACTGAAAAATAAATAATTACCCCCACATCCTGTGTCACTCACAGTGTGTCAGGGGGGGCATTTCTTGCTGTTTTAAAGAAAAGAGTTTATTTTTGAATAACAAAAGACTCTGCTGAGCGGTGGCATGAAACATGGCGACTGCTTGGTAAACTTCATTGCCTTCAGCATCGCTCCTGTGGCAGCGGTTCCTCAAAAGGCACAGAGATCTTCGCCAGATAGGTGTCGACAGGGTCGGCCCTAAATGGGATTGACAAGGACATTGCCTGGGCATAAAGAAAAAGCATTGGCATAGCCAATGGGTCTCGCCTTTGGAACCTTACAAGTATTTAGTTATGCAGTACAATATCCTTGGTGCAACAACATCAACTGTTGCATGTCCCAAAGGCGAGACCTATTGGCTATGCCATTGATTGTATATATTGCAGCAGCGCTGAGAAATGTAGTTACTCCCTTTCAAATTAAAGAAGTGCAGGTACTCAGATCTGGACTGAACCCACCCAGTTAAAGCACTGTTCGTCAGAGACAAACACAGACAGAAACTTATGGAATTGGAAAGAAGTTCACCAAAGGGAATGCTGCATGTGGAAAATAAATGTGAGTGACAGTGGCTGTTTCTGTTACCATGTGACCACAACTAAACAAACAAGGGAATAGATAGACTCAGTTAAAGAATATCAAAGCTCTCTGAAGAAGAGGCATTGTTCGTTAAGCCAACAACAATAAAGTACAGTGCAATACCAACACACGAAAATATTTGCAATATCTACTGTCCACACGCTCCTTTCAGAGCACATTTGCAGCACTAGCTAGCGTTTCACAAAAAATATTATCTGCATTTCCAAATGTTTTAGGGGAAGTCTAGTCCGTAACACCTTGGGCTCCACAAACCAGGCCTTACTATGCAACAAGTGAAGCTTGCAAATAGACAATATCCCACACATCAATGGTCCTATATATTGTGTGTATAAACCATTTGTGCCCTCCTCCCTTCAGAAAAGGGACTCGCTTATAGAGAGCGGTAACCATGCACACTTTAACAGTGTGCAGACAATCTGTGATGCAAAGTACTGCTTCAAAGGTGCTGCACCTAGGTTCCAAAGGAGTACAGATGATTCCAATTTTTTCCATCACAGTATCATTAAACAATGTTTTAGTGGTGGTGTATACTGTCAAAACCTGCTGGGAGTTATGTACTAAACACATGGATATAGAAACCTTATGCGATTAAATATCTGTTGACACACAGCCTATGTAATATGTCCTGCACTCATCACATAAATGGCCAGGTTTACATAATGAGACTCGACTATTACATGATACGGCTGCAGCACAAGAAGATGCAAAGCATCAAAAGAAGATGTTTTTACATCCTCAAAGCAACACTCATAGGCCTGGTGGTAGACAGGTGTATAGACAAAAAGCAGTTTGTGACAAGATTGTTTTGTTTAGTTTGTCTCAACTTAGTGGTACGAATTGGAATGACACTACACGATTAGACATTGACTTTGATCATGATTTTTATTTATTTGTTATTTATTTAAAAAGTTTTATATAGTGCGAACGAGGACCCGAAGGATATCAGAGCGCTTTACAATATGATGGGAGAAAGAACATAAATGCAATATCAACTTCGGGTAGAGAGAGAGAGAAAAAAAAAAGCCTGGAAAGGTCGCAGAATGCGGGACAATCGCGCCCAGGAGGCTAATACAATAAGCAGGTGTACACGGGCAACGAGGGGAGGTCACAGTGTGCATTAAAGAAGAGCCATTAGAAATGGAGGTACCATGATGTGGGAACAATGTCAATGAGCAAGCGAGCCTATCCCTCTTAGGGTAAGAATTTGTTCGTAAGGAATCGTTTAGCTTCCAATTTGAAAGCCTTCGTTGTAGAGATTCTGTGTACTTCCAGTGGAAGAGAATTCCATATCTTTGGGGCAGCGCCAGAGAAAGCTCGGTGACAAGTTCTTTTTTTGTTAAGGATGAGTGGTTTCAAGAGGAAGGTAGTGGTGCTTCTTGCAGCTCTTAAACCACAGTATATTTCAAGTTTTTGCGCAAGGTACCTGGCAGTATTGAAGTGAAGGACTTTGTGCTCCAGAACGGCAATCTTTAATTGAATTTGTGCTTCGTAGGGCAGCCATTTGAGAGATTTTAGGACTGGGGATATATGTTTGAATCATTTGTTGCCTCTGCCAAGTCTAGCCGCCGCGTTCAGTGATGACCTTAGTGGAGCCAGGGCGTATTTGGGAAGACCACAGAGGATAGCACTGCCATAGTCTAGACTCGGCAAGACAAGCACTTGGACCACCTGCTTGAAATCATTTAGTGGAAGGAAAGGTTTGATATTTCTGAGTGACCTCAACAAGTGGTCTGCTCCCTTACATACATTGCTGATATAATTTTCCATATTCAGGTGCTTGTCTATGGTGACTCCGAGTGATTTGGCTGAGTCTATGATGAGATGAGTGCAATTGAAAGCAGTGAGGTGACTCAGCCATGATGAAGACATTAATACATGGCCACAACAACACATTTTATTCATAGGATGAAAGAGTGATGAAACCAAAGATTAGACAGAACTTCTTTACTTCTGAGGCTATTCACACATTCCAAATGCTCAGTCTATTAAGGACAGGCCAACACCTCTAACCTCGTGCTGGCAAATAAGTAAATCTCCATGAAAAAAAACCTATTTAATTATGTAACTAATGGTAATTTAAAGATCTGAATGACCTAAACAGATGTATTTCTCATCAGAATTGATATAGACCTAGCACATCAGGTGTAAGCATTACATAACATTAATCTGTAATGACATTTTAAGAAATCAATATAAGCATTGCAAACAACATAGTTGTCAGTTTGCAACCTCTAATAAAGAATCCCTTTGTTACAGACTATAGAAAGATTATTTCTTATGCAGTCTGCATTGTATTTCCTGTCATCACTAGTCTATATCGCCATGGCTGATGAGGATTCTGAGTGTTGTGTGAGGTATGCTATGTTATGTTAATTTGTAAAACGCAATATTTCCCCCAAGGGTAAACTGGCGCTGAGCAGGTGTATATGTCTAGTCTTGCCTATGGTAGGCTAGTAAATTGAAAAGTCAGGCTTTCAGCTTCTTGCGGAATTCAGGAAGAGAGGCAGGAGGCTCTGATGAGGAGTGGGAGGCCTTTCCATGCTTTAGGAGCAATGAACGCCTGTCCTCCTGATTTGGTTCTGTGTATGTGTGGGATATGTGTGAGTAGGAGTCCTACGGAGCGGAGGTGTCTGGGTGGAAGGGAATGTGAATATTTAGGTTGGTGGGGCCTTGAATGTGTGTGAGGAGTTTGAATTGAATGTGTTTTTGTTTTGGGAACCAGAGGTACTCTCTGAGGTGTGGTGTGAGTTCTGTGCGGGAGATTGAGGATGAGTCTGGCTGCCAAGTTCTGGATGGCTTGCAGTCTTCTACTGAGTTTCTTGGTAATCCTTGATGTTACCACAGTCAAATTTGTTGGTGACTGGGTCATTTGTGACAGTTTTTATAGTGTTGCTTAAGAGGCGTTTGAAGAACTTTCTCAGCATCTTTAGTGTGTGGAAGCAGGATACAGTGATGGTTTTGACTTGTGCGGTTATGTCCAGTTTGCTGCAGATTATTATTTCGAGGTTTCTGGGGTGAGTTCTTGGTGTGGGTTAAAATTCGGTAGGCCATCGGTTGGGGTGACATGGTGAGGTGTTCTTGCTAAAGATCCCTACTTCTGTCTTGTTGGTGTTGAGCTTTAGACAGTTGACTTTCATCTAGTTAGTGACCTCGGTAATGCTGGCGGTGAACTTGTTTCTTGTGTTCGGGGTCATGCTCAAGACGAAGAGTATAAATTGTGTGGTCAGTGTGGCAGAGGATGTTGAACCGTCTTATTTTATTTCTTGAACAATAATTTGGGCAAGTATTATTGCTTAGTCAAAGTCAGCAGTAAATCCTTCTAAGGATAACATTGTGAAACAAAAGTCTCTGGTCCCTAAAAATGAGTTCTGCTTAAGCATGTTGTTTGGAGATTCGGATCAATGTTCCTCCTTGGGTAAAGCTGAGATAGAGATATTACCAATGTTTATAAAGGGCCAGTGCTTAATTTGAGCTGGTGGTTTCGGTGCTCAGCACCGGCACTTAATTGGTTTCCGGTGTACAGCACCGCCACCTAATTGTCAACACCATAATTAGAGCAGTCTACCACCTGGTGGAGCTGCTCATCTACTTTAGAGATGAGCAGAACAACAGTTGTTTAGGAATACAATATACATTAAAATTGCTAATGCGTGCCTCTCCAGTCGTTCCTTTAGCTTTGGGGACCTGAAATAATCTGAACTGTCACATTTACATGCGAGAGAGATGGTTAGTAGTTGTTTTGGCAACGATGACAAGGGCGATAGGTGGTGCAAGCTGCAGTGGCCTCCTGGTCAGAGCAAGGGCACCTAATATTTTACAAATTAAGGACTGTAAAGGGGTCAAAAATGCACACAAAAACTGGGAAAGCAAATGAATCAACATTGCAGTTGGGTCTGGGGTTGGAAGGGGAGTTAGCAATTGGTAGTACATCGACTGCATTGTATCATTCTGTGCCTAAGTCAAGTGGTACATTAAGCGGGGCTTTAATGGAGGGTAAGGCGGAGCCATCTGCAATGATTCAGAAGGGTAAGACTAAGAAAAGGAAAAATAAAAAAATAAGAAGATTCCCTAAATGGAAAACAAAACTCTGAATGTCCCTAAAGATATTGATGTGAAGAGTTTGAGGGTGGGTGATTTGACGTAAATTCCTATTGAAGGCAGTGCCTCAACTGCACCTATTATGCAGAATCTCCAGTATGATGATCTTGCTGGGATAGAGGTGAAAACCAGAGCAGCGCCAGCTAGTTCCACCCCACCCCCAAACCTTCAGGGGGCCTTGCTTCCCATATTGAACACTATGTGTGAGCCTCATGGAGTGGTAGGAGGAATGGGAAATGGAGCTCTTCTTCCCCTGTTAGAGTTAGGGTCTAGGATTTTAGTAATCCACTTGGGGGTCTCAAGGGATAAACCCCCACTTAGGAGGGACAAACAAGGGATATCAGGTGTCTTATTCATCAAGTACAAGAAATGCAGATCATGGTTCCACTGTAACGCCAGTGCACCCTTGTCTCTTGCATAATTGTGTGGCAAAAATCTTTTCTTTTTTCTGAGGGTTGGGGAAACTATAAAGGACTTGTGTGGAGCAGAGCACTATGTCATTTGTTTTGGATTTCAGTCTGTTATCTGACAATGAATCTTCTCCGGAAATAGAAGCTCTATCCTTAATTCCTTCAGGGATATTGAAAACTTTTAAAGTCAATCATTATTGATTCAGTGGGGCCTGACTCTGATTTTATACATGGGAATCCCAAAGACATATCTATTTCACTTGGGCAAGGGGATTAAGAAATTAACATGGTGGAGTGTCCTGGAATCCGTCCACGGGATACTGATATGAATGATGATCTTTTCCTGTTAAGCTAGATGAGGGGGTGCTTTGAACATTGCCCACCCTTTACCCAGGATTAATAAGCCCTTGAGGTAGCCTGGATGGGCTATTTCTGTCATGGAATATGTCCAGGTTGGGTCAAGATGAGGAAAAATTAAAATTTCTGAAATCTTTTAATCCCCTTATCATGTGCCTACAAGAAACTTGGTCATGCACAAAGTTCAATTGCAGTGGTTATTTTGTATTCTTCTGTAATGCAAGGCATTCTGAAAGGGGTCATGATAGTGTGTGGGGCTAATCTTGCACCATTAACTAGAATCATGTAGTCTATGTTCATACCTCAAATTTGTGTTTATGCTTGAAGATGGCCTATCTGGGAGACAATAGAGGTCCATCCTTCTTTTTATTGGTGAACTGATGTTTGTGCATACCCTTTTAGAACCAACACACAGTAACAGTGTGCTCTGTGTAGTTCTAGCTAACACCATTTACATAATCTCTATCCCTCAACTGATGCTCATTAATATAGGGAAAACTTTCGATTTCCTGGTGAGTTAACTTATTTTCTTTTGTTCACGATATTTATATTATGGAAAATGGCCACCAGGTTATAATCACAGGAGATCTAATTGCCAAGGTGTCCAATTCTGCTTCTGCAATCTTTGCCAATGCAGACAAAGAAGAGATATGTTTCCTGATAAAATTAGAACAGACAAACAGGGGTTTCTACTACATGAGACTCTTTGAAAATTTGACCTGATTATATTAAATAGGAGATCTACTGTGAGTGAAGCCGCTTCATATACCTTTCATGCTTCTTCCACTCAGAGCCTATTTGATTATGTGGTAGTCTCCTTTCAAATGTTTTGGGTTTGTGAGAAACTCTCTGTTTTTCCATCTGATATGAATGATCATAGTTTATTTACTACATCTATGGCCTTTGCTCTTCAGGAATAATACTCTGGGATCCGTCAATTGGGCACAATTGGCTTTAATAAGTTGAATGGTCATTGCTTTTGGACAACTAGGAATATGGTTGCCATATGTGTTAAGATCCAGGGAGTTTGTGCCGATCAGGTTGGACTTGTTTGAGGTGATTCTATTGTTTTCCTCGAGTCCCATATATAAGAGTTTTCATAATTAAGCTCTAGACCCGATGATCCCCAATTGCTGAAAAAGTGGAAATTCCTCATTTAAGACAATAAATTAGGAAATCAACTTACTAATAAGAAAACAGCATTTGTTGTTTTCTTGGTTTGACAGCATGAAATCGACAGCCTTAAGCAGTTAAAAACCCGATGCAAACTCCATGAAAGCAGAAGTGTACATGATCTAAAATGGATCAATCTAAGAGAGGCTGCAATCGCTATAGACTCTAGGAAGTACTGGTGTTTGATCACTGAATATTGTGACTCTATGACAGTGGTCTTCAAACTTTTGTATGTCACATCCCCCAAGTGGGAAAAAAAGAAATCATCAGTCCCCCTCAGAATTTTTCACATTTATTTTATTAAATTGACAATGTTTAAATATGTCTACACTTATTTTAACACTGCAGTGACGCCAATGGGTCCTGGCTGTCTGGCAGTACTGTGGGAGAAGTCACTTGTGCACCAAGAAGCAAACAAGAAAGAAAAACATTTAGCAATGTGAATTATTCATAGTTCAGACAATGTAATTTAGTGATGTTATCCCAAATAATTAACAACTACAGTATATCTATTCCAAAGTCACACCACACCACCATAACATAATATTTCTATCAGGACAACAAAATAAAAACGTAACTGTTTGCTTATGTGCACCTAAGGGGAGAAACCTGTGACAGGCAGGGCCGTGCGGGGAAAAATGTAATACTCCTTAGAAAATTAAGGCTGATGTGTGCCTATGGCAGAAAAGGAGTCCAAAGAAAAATCGAGCTATCCTTAAAAAATAAATGTTGGAAAGCGCCTATGGCAGGCAGTGGGTCCAGGAGAAAGCAGTAATGACAATCCTTGAAAAATTCATGCTGGTGTGCAGCAGGTGACTACGGCAGGCACGGGTGGAGGAAAAGTATAACACAAAATCAAAAAGGAAATGATAAAACAGGTAGAAAGAAACAAAGAAAGAAAATGAAGATAAATAAATTAAAAAATAAAATCCTAGTTTACAAACATATTAAAGTTATATCGTAAAACAAAGTTAAAAAAATGAAGCAAAACAAAAAGACATAGCGCTCTCCTATCAATCTCCCTAGAAAATGGCTTTGAAAACTGTAAAAAAAGGATTTGCCAGCTGCACAAAATGGCCGCCGGCCACATGGTCAAACAACAAGCAAGGAGGCATGGACAATAAATTACACATGCAGGCCTATAGCAAAAGCACAGTGGCTGGCTGCACAAAAGGCTGCCAGTCACATGGCCAACCAACAAGCAAGGAGGCATGGACATAGCAAAGAACACATGCAGACCTACGGCAAAAGCACACTATCTGGCTAATCACAATGGCCGCTGGCCACATGGCCAACCAACAAACAAGGAGGCTAGGACAACAAACCACACATGCAGTGCTGGCGATGCTGACTACACAAAATGGCCCCTAGCCACATGGCATGAAAAACAAAGACAAATGGGGTCCTATGGCAAACACACGCACACTTGCCAGACAAAGGGGGCATGGTGAACAATGAAGAAAACACTACCATTAATTCAGCAATGCCAAAAACGAAAATTAAGTGAGCTGTACAACTTTTACAAGACATATTCACCCAAGGCATCACATTTTACCCTACCAAAATATGCATTTTGCAGAAGAAAACATGAAATACCCACAAATTAAAAAAACACATTTGTTTAAAAAAAATGTTTTTATTAATTTTCTGAAACATTATTTTGCATTTCAAGACAGGATAAAAAATGAAACAGGGTTCTAGTTCTCATAAATAATCCCTACACCAAAAGTTAAATTACTTATTTCCACTCCACATGTTAAATTACTGTCATACATAAATACATACTTATAATATGCTAAAAAGTACTAATATGTTATTCCTGGTAGCAGCATACGTTTGTAGATTAACAATCCATACAAGCAACGCCCAACAATCCTAAAGCTTAAAAAAGTACAAGGGTTAATTGATCTTATAGTCAGAATAAAATCAGATATATAAGAAATAATCCATGATATATCCATTTCCTTAGAATCCTTCTGTCCGTACTACATATTTATAGATCATCAATATGTATATATCTTTATAGAAAAGAAATCGAGAATCGGACCACCCAGCACTTCAATTTTTCATTTCACCCCCTCGGACACCAAACATACTAATTCCCCATCCATTCTGTTAACAAGGACCAAATAATTTACCCCTGCCGAAATCCCAGAGGACCCTTAAGCTTGGATAGGGATATGTCCATGTTATAAACAATAAGAAATCTACATCTCGACATACTAACAGTGGGAGCATCTAGTTTCAGCCAATCTGAAGCTATACAAAGTCCTGGAACTGCAATGGCCATAAATATTAAAGACATCTTTCTTGAAGATTTATATTTGCCCTCACTGTCCCCGAGCACACCTAGCATCATCATTAATGGGGTAACTATGATTCGTTCCTTGATAACAGAACTTAAGAACCCACCTATCTCTTGCACCAAAAATACATAGAACATATGTATAATATCTGTCTGTTCTGAGCCACATCATTTACACTTGCCATTGGCACCCACCCCCCCCCCCCCCCCCCCGATTTAAAGATTTTGCCGTGGTATAATATAAAAGCTGTCTTAAAATGCCTGGTCTTCAAGCTTGTAGTTAAAACGATCTTATCAGATAAAGTTAAAGACTCTGGAAGATATGTGCCTTCAAGTCCCAGCCTCATATTCCATCTATCATTCTGCACCTCTAGATCATCCTTCTAGGCTTATCTAGGAGGGTTATCAGTTCATAACTTTACCTTGTATTATTGTTTCTGTGTTTTGCAAAATATGACAATCCTAATAACTGGGGGATCTCAAGAAGAAGATTTGGCTGAGACCCCAACAATATACGAAATGCTCTTAGGAAAGGAAGCTAAAAGATGTTTGATTAAGGACATAGAACCAAGTTAATATAAAAAAAACGTGCTAAATGAAGTGTTCATTGTGTGGACTAAGGTCAAGATACGCTTAGAGTTTAGAAAGATTAATTTTTACACATCGACATCTGTGTCAGCCTCACTACCAACTATCTTTCAAGGCGCGGCGATGGAAGAATGGTACAGAAAGGTATTTCCTACAATAGGGGACTTCTATGGGGATATTCAGCTCTATTCTTTTATTGAATTGCAGGAATTCTTTGATTGACCGAGGTTAGATTTTTTAAGAGCCTACAGGTTCGGGATTATCCAGCTAAAAAGATAAGAAATGCTGAATCTTTGGTGAAGATTCTTTTAATTGAGGCTGTTGGACAAAGACAGAGAATTGGCCCAATATATGAATTACGGTTGAAAACCCACATTTGTAGTGCAATTCAATGCCATCCTTGGCCTAAATGATGTTTTAAAACAAAATACACCAGTAAAACAGTTATTTCTTGTACCCAATGTCTAGTACTAGCTGGATGGCCGGAGGACAGACTAGGCCACGTAATACATTAAACAAATATTGAAAATTTAACAAACAAGTGGAAAATGTCCTGAACTGTGCATCTTTTTTCCCTTACAAAAGATAAAAAAATTATATGAAAAAAAATAATAATAGCTAGGCCCCTACTGAAACTCCCGGCCACCCACCACAATCAAATTTAAAATTCAGATAAAAGTACAAAGAAATACTGATGTCTGCCCTCTATCAACCAAATAATACCTTTTGAACTTAATTGTGATATTACAAAAACAAAGTCCTTAAAATCCAATGGTATATATGCAGCAGGAATTTCAGACAAAGAGACTGAGCCTTCCATATTGAAATCAAATGAAATGTGACCAGGAGATAAATGAAGCACTCTGAGGAGTCTGCTGAACAGGAAGAGGAAGTTGGAGCCTCTGAGGCACTTTCTTCTCGTTGAAAATAAAGTAAAATAAAAAAATAAAAAACACTCGAAAAACAACTTGAAGGGTCCTGTGGAGTAGAATATTCACTCAAAAACCTGTTTTCGAGTTGATTTAGCTGCTTCTTAAGTAGAGAATCTAATTCTCAAGAAGATTCTCTATTGGGGAAGCAGACGTGGAAGCTCACACTTGCCAGTGTCATTAAAATGGCACCAGAAGGCTTCATGGCACCCAGAAGCAGCACTAGTGGGTGGCAAATGTGTGCACGCTTGCAGCCGGAAAATCGCATTGCACTTGGCAGTACTATCTAAAATATGTCTGGAGTGCCTATGGAATTATAATCCCGCTGTTAGAAACTGGATTTCTGGTTGCCAGAGGTATGCACCCTGTCCAACTAGGAACCACAATCCTACTAAGAGTAAGTCAGAAAAATACTTCAAACTAACCTCTGCTCACCCTCTGGTAGCTCGGCACAAACTGGCTGGATGGGGGGCAAAGTCAAGAATTTAGACCACGGAGTTTGTGCATGGACACAATACAGGAGCCATGCAAGGCCCGCTGAACAAAGTACTTTGATACCGATTGCAACAGCAAGATGCAGGGTGCAGCTTAGTATGCCGTTGGTGTTGATCCCACAGTTGAGGTGATGCATTGATTTCCTTCACACAGTGGAAGCGAAACACCGATTCTGAAGAGGGTGCACCAAGCCAAGAGGCGTTGGTGCCGTAGACGATGTGCTGCATTTCTCCATGCAGTCGTCGAGGGGATGCGTCGATCTTCCCACACTGCAGTGCCATAGATGCAGCTGTTCCAATGCTTCGGTACTGTAAGGTGATGTGCTGGTTCTGAGTACGATGAGCCGATTCTGTTCCTGTAACAGCAACAATGCATCAGTTCTGCTTCCTGCAAACAGGAGATATGTCGATTTGACTGGAGCAAGCAAAATACATCCACTTCCAATGGACCAGTTACTGGAGCAGGTGGTGATTCTTTGATATCCCTGAGTCTCAAAAACAAGAGACAAGCCAACATGCCCTTGGAGATCACCCTGGGTTCAAACAGAGTGCAGTTCTTACTCAGCAGAGGCAGAGAGTTACAGGCAGCAGGGCAGCACAGCAGAAAAGCAGTTCTTCCAGAGCAGCAGTCCACCGAAGTGACAGTATTTGTGTACCAGTACAGCACTCCTTCTTCCTGACAGAGCTTCTTTACATGTTCTGAAGTGTCTGATTTGGTGGGATCAGAGCCCCAATGCTAATACCCAGTTGCACCTTGGAAGTTGGAGTGACTTCAAAAAAGGGTCTTTGAAGTGCATAGAGGTCCTTTCTTCCTAATCCTGTCTCCAGACTCAATGCAGGGTGGTAATCAGTCGTTTGTGTGGGAACAGGACACTGTCTATTCAGGTTTAAGTGTCAGCTTCTCCCTCCCATCCTGTCCTGGATGAGCAATCAGCATGCAGATGGGTACTCAGACACGCCTAACCTTCCTTTGTGTGTGGTTGTCTAGAGGGAATGCACCCCAGACGTGAATTGGAGACAGGCTGAAGACACACAGTGCTTTTAGAGAAGAGAAATGGCAACTTTCTAAAAGTGGTATTTCTAAAATAGTAATCTTAAATCCAACCTTACCAGCAAAGAAGATTTATCATTAATTTCCAATTATATAAAATATGACAGAGCTACTCCTTCTCAGTGGGGAAGTAGAGCATAAAAGTCTAATACAGAACTCCCAATGTTAACCTAGGAGAGCAGAGCGGGCCTCACAGTATTCAAAAACAGATTTAGGTGTTTTTCACTACCAGTACATACAAAACTTAAAAGTACATGTCCTACCTTTTACTTATACAGCACCTTGCCCTATGGGCTATCTATGCCCTACTATAGGGTGACTTATGTGTAATAAAAAAGGAGTTTAATGCATGGCAAGGGGCTTTAAATGCCAATTCGACAGGGCACTAAAACTGCATTCACAGGCTTTGCAGTTGCAGGCCTGGGATATGGTTAAAGGGCTACTTGTGTGGGTGACACAATCAGTTCTGCAGGCCTACTAGCAGCATTGCTTTTGGGGGCCCTGGGCACAGGTAGTGCACTCTACTAGGGACTTACAAATACATTGAATATACCAATTGTGGATATATCAATGTAACCATGTGTAGGAGAGAAACACATGCACTTTAGCACTGGTTAGCAGTGGTAAAGTGCTCAGAGGCCTAAGGCCAAAAAAAAGAAGGTCAGAAAAATAGGAGGAGGAAAGCAAAATGTTTGGGGTGGCCTTTCAAAGAGGGACATTTTCCAACACCCGTCATGTGTCAGAAAGAGGAATTTCGCAGGAACTCTGCATTACAAACTTAGGCCCTCATTTTGAGGTCGGTCGGAAAGCAATTACAATGACAACAGGTGGAAGTGCAACCCGCCAGTCATTCCGGCTGGCTTCCGAAGCGCTCAAGGAGCCCATTGGCCAGTCAGATCCAGCACATAATCCCTTAAGGACGATGTTTCCGCCATTGGGATTATGATGTTGATTTCCTACAGGCTTTTCATGTTGGGGTTTCTGACATAAAGGACCTGTCGCAAGGCGACTTTGGGAGCCCCTAGCCGGGCCGCCTTGCAATAGAGGCCTTCAGTTGGGGCTAACGGGGAACATATGGTGCCCCTGTCAATCCCTGCACCGCGTTGCAGGCACCACACAGTGCCTGCCATCTGTTGCAGGGATTAACAAAAATTCCCCTTTCCTTATGGGAGCTTGTGCTGCAGCCTGCTTCCAACCTCAGCACAAGCACCCATTGAGGAATGGGAGTGTGCCACTGCACCATGTCCGGTGGATATGCTAATAGGTCGGTCAGACCCGATCCCACAATGGTGTCACATTCACCTGACATCATATGAAGCCCATAATGCAGAGTTGCCAAATTATCGGGCGTAATTATAATTCTGCTTGTCCCTAATCATTGGGCCTTCCAATCAGCAAAGATGTGGAGCCTTTTCTAAAAAACAGACATGATAAAAGTAATCTCAAACAGGATGCCAACACAAGCATCGTCACTCTCTGAGGACTCCAATCCCTATGGGTCACTGGACCTGGAGGCGCCGATGTAAGAAAGAGGAAGGAATCTCAACACCCAGCGATCATAGCACTGCTGACTCTCCTGCTATGCTGGATGCCAACACAGGCACTGGCACTGACCTGTGACTCCAATCCCCTACTCCATTCCCCATTGATCATTGAGCCAGGAAGCACCACCATTGGAAAGGGGGAGCAATTTTAACCCCCAGTGCTCATAGCACTGCTGATTCTCCCGCTGTACGGTACGCCAACACAGGCACCTACACTCACTGGGGATTCCAATCTCCATTGATCACAGCTCCTGGAGGCTCCAATGTCGAAAAGGGGGAGGAGACTTAACCCGCAGTGCTTATAGTGATGCTGACTCTCCTGCTGCGTGGAACGCACCCGGGAAATGACAGGGCTAAGCGTGGGCCCATCCTGCACCCGCCATCGGCTGGGATGATTCCCACCTCTTTTCCTGAGGTTGCATTTGTGACTCCTGTCACCCAAACTCATCAGGTGAAGTGCTGCCACTTATTGTGCACGCTGTATTGTTGGTCCTTGAGTTGTCCCTTGGAGTGGAATTTTGCATCCCAGCTGCACGTATTTCGAGAAGGAATTTGGGACTTGGTTGCACTGCCTACTCTTATTTAATCGAGACTGACACTTCTTATTTTGATCAAGACGGTTTGCTGTTCGCCAGTTGAGACAGTTGTATCATTAGTGTGTTTGCTACAATAATTAGATTAGCTTTTATTAAGGGATCAAGCATTGAACTATTGTAGGACTTGTAGCCTTCGGTGGCTTATATGTAAGGTACTTGGGAACTTTCGTTATTGATGTAATTAGATGTTTTTGTTTATTGTTATTTAAAATCATATCTTGGGTGTATACTTGTTTTATATTTTGTCCCAAGTTTATTGCTGTCTATATTCTCCCTTCCTAGAGGGGCTCAGTGGGGTTAGCGGGTTGTGAGGGCAACAGGAAACCGCTGTGTCCACCAGGGTCTCTTTTTTTTCTTTTTTCAGGATCACCACAGGTCTTTGTTTACCATGCTGCAGTATCATAAGGACAAACTCTGAACGCTTCTTTTAAAAGAGTGGCTCCGGTAGCACAAAGCCTGAGCGAGCCCTTAACCCTAGAGGTGGGAGCCTCCTCCCCAGCACTGGCTCTGATTGTTTCTGTGATAACTTGGAAACGCAGATCCCTCCTCGCAGTGCTTCTGTGGAGCTGTTGTTTTTGGCTGCAAGATTACAGAAGGAATTGCTGAAGAACGTAAGCACCCCTCTATTTCACTCACACATAAGTGCTACGGGTATTTAATTTAAGAGCTGCGCTCTCTGCTCACAGTACCTGAGAACAGGTTCCACTTTCGTGTCGTCCATTAGACTTCTTCCACAGTGGGTTGTGGGAGTTGTAGTTTCTAGTTGTTTAGTATCCAACATCTACTCATCAGCTGCAGATTCCTCTTCCATTACATACACTAGTTTTTGTATAGTTCGTCATTAAGACATATTGCATAAATATTCTTGTATCTTCGTTCTTATACATTTCTAATTGAAGTTGCATGTTACATTGACTAGTAGGTAGGGTAACCACACCTAATCATATCAACATGCTTGAGATAGTACACCCGTATGTGTCGGTACATTGTCATTTTTCCTCCCTCAACACCCACCCTAGTTTAACCACCCACAATTCTACCGTCCACCAGGGTCTTTATTGGGTGTTGATGGATCTGTCTGTAAAATAGGCTCCTCTACTCTGCCGTCATGGGTAAAGGGACAGCTGCTGATGCTGTCACGTTCCTTAATAAACCTTACATGTACACCAGGAATGTTAGGGTTTCGAGTACTTGCAGACAAATCAACAATCTGATTGAGGAGTTTGAGCTAATACTAAATCCTTCCCAGCCTTATTCGATGCAGGACCCGCTGAAGCCCGCAAAAACTCTATTACCACCATATTTTATAGCAAGAAACCTGTTCAAGCTTGAGCAAGTACAAGCAAGTCTTCTCCGAGCCCTGGGTCTTTTCAACTTGTAATTTTGGCTAGTGTATTATTTGATGCACCCTCAGTGCCACCTTCCCTGCCACTTGAACATCCAGCGGTCTGTTCTAACAGGCACACTCCATTGCTGGGAACTGCATAGACAGAACCACTACCTCCAGTTTGTAGGGGAGAAGAGGCCAGTATTATTATCCAGTCTCATGAAGCAACAACTAATCAATTCAATTTGAAACTTTGGGGCCTATTATGATTGTGGAATTTCTGCATCCTCCGGGCTGGCGGAAGCCACCTCCGGCCCGGAGGATGCGAAAAAACCGCAGCGGACCCACCAAAGACCCACCGCCACATTAGGATGGCTGGTGGGTCTTGGTCTCAGTCCACAGCTTTTCCGCCGCGGTCGGCTTACAACCGCGGTGGAAAAGCCCTAATATGGTGACGGTGTCTTCCAGACACCGCCAGCCATATTAGGATTGCTGCCAAGATATGCTTTTCCGCGGCGGGTTTTCCGCCGTGGAAAAGCATAAGGATCTTCACTGTGGGGGCCCGTTGCAGGCCCCCTAGGTGAAGGGGGTTTGGGGGGTGCACATGGGGGGTACCTATGGTACCCCCCTGCATTTGTATGCAGAAAGCGGCAGGCACTGCGCAGTGCCTGCCACTTTCTACATACAAATGCAATGCGTGCATTTTTAACATTGCTGCGGGTGCAGCTTAAAGCCGCACCCGCCGCAATGTTAAAAATAGAGGATGTGACCGCCAGGGTGGCGGTCACATCCTGATTGCACAGGAGGGAACGCCGCAGCCCATGCGGATGTTCCCTCATCCTCGGTGATCGCGGACGGACTCAAGTCCGTCCGCGATCATAATCGGCCCCCTAATTCGGTTAATAAGACCAAATAACCATAAAAGTACATTTAAAAATCACAGTTAAAAAAAGTTCTTACAATACACCCAAAATAATTCCACATAATTTGATTTGATTACAATTGATTTTCGTGATTTAAAAACATTTTTAAGAAATGAAGAAATAAATACTACAGTTAAAATACTATCGAGCTTCTGTACAGCTAAAAAAGCAGGGCGACAGCAATTGATTCCCATGGTCTTCAGTAATGGAACAACCCACCTACGTCTAGGTACTGTATAAAATTTACAAAAGAAAAGTATATGTATATCGGATTGGACTGACAATTCATCACAGGGACATTTAATCAAAATTTTTGACCAATCATTCATAACTGGAAAACTGAGTAACCGAGACAACAGATTCAATCTAAAACGAATTAATAAAAACCTTTCATGGTCACTCATTGGTAGGTTCAAGTATGGCTGTGTGTTTCTAGATAACACAATTTGCTCGTGGGCTACTACAGTTTATTTCTTCATTTCGGTCATAGTTCTGTTTTCATGCAGGAAGGTCATACATTTTACATTTAAAAGCTTTCTAGAGATATCACATATAGAAGATGGATCTGAAAAATAATTCCCCATGCCCAATGCCATCAGGAATTTCCTCACATAACACAGCCATCTTATTTTACCACATTTCTCTAGCCCAACCGCATTATTCATAATCAAGCGGTTCAATCCGCATTCGTCAACTGTCCATATTCTATGCCATAGTAAGACTGGGGCAGTCCTTATAGTGTCTTCCAGGTAAGGCTCCCCAAGTTCCACATGACAGACATATGTAGAAACGCTCTGCGGGACGGCTAGTAGATATTTCTTAAAAAGATTTTCAACCACCTGCAGAGAGCTCACATTGACGTGTGCCCACAGACCTGCGCCATATGTTACAATCGCTACACAAGTAGCTTTATATACAGTTAACATTTCCTTGATTGGTTTCCTCCCTATTTTACGGCTAAAATTCTTTAAGGCCATAATTGATTTGCAGTACAATAAATTCCTAGTATTAATAGTGGTGTTCCATAGTCCCGTGCGATCAATTAAAACTCCTAAATAACAAAACGTTTGGGTAATATCAACTGGGGTAGTGCCAATATAAACTGTCTTTCTCTTTTCGTGTGAACCCAATCCACAATACATGGTAAAGGTCTTAGCACAGTTAATTCTAAGATCTAACCTTGTCATGAAATCAGAAAAGGAGGACACCAGCCTTTGCATGGCCTGCGGTGTTCTGGCCATCAGGACTGCGTCATCAGCGTACAGCAGAGTTGGGATTGGTCTTTCCCCCACCATTGGCATGTCCCTACACTCCGTCAATAGTGTATTCTCCACATCATTGATGTAGAGTGTGAAAAGAAACGGAGCCAGGACGCAGCCTTGGCGTACGCCACTTCTGATTCCAAAAGATTCGGTACATTCACTGTTTTTCCCAAATCTAACTTTGGCGGAGGCTCCTGCATAGAGTTCTCGAAGGAGGTTTATAATAGAAGGGTCTACCCCCAGCTTACCCCTAACCAGCCAGAGTTTACTATGCGAGACACAGTCGAATGCAGAGGTGAGATCTACAAAGGTTAAAAACATTCGACCCTCCTTGGCTTTGGTATATTTTTCAGTTAAAATGTGCAAATTCAAGCATTGTTCAATTGTTCCAAGCCCTTTCCTGAAGCTGTACTGTAAATCGCTTATTATTTTATTTTCATCCGCCCATGCTTGGAGCCTATTTAAAATTACTCTTCAAGAATCTTGACAGTGGAGTCCAGTAGTGATATTGGACGATAACACTGACAGCTATCTCGGTAGCCCTTTTTAGGTCTCGCTGGTGTTAGCAGCGCGAAGCGCTGCTCCAGCGAAAGACCTATTGTTGTGGGTTCGCCGGGAATGGGGCACAGGGGGTGGTTACGCGCTTCACCTCGGCGATTTCATCTCAAGGACGCGCTTCTGCAGTCGGGCTTGCATCACGTGTGCAGACTCTCCAGGGCGCTGCAGATCTGTTTTTGCGATCGCGCCTAATGACTTCCGTGTCTCGTTTTTTTTTAGGCAAGTTGCACACGCTTTTTTTTTGCAGGCAAGTGGCACGCGCTTGATTCTCCAGGGCGCTGCAGATCTGCACTGCAGATCATCTGTTTTTGTGATCGCGCCTAATGACTTCCGTGCCTCGCATTTTTTTTAGGCAAGTTGCATGCGCTTGACTCTCCAGGGCGCTGCAGATCTGTTGTTGTGATCGCGCATAATGACTTCCCCGTCTATAATTATTTTAGGCAAGTGGCACGCGCTTCTGCTGGCCGTGTGCAGACTCTCCTGTGCGCTTCAGTTCAGATGTTGTTAACTAATGTGCTTGGTGATTTTTATTTAACCACGGTGTTAAAAGTCGCAAAGGTACGTTAAAAGCCGCCTCACTGGGACTATGGTTGCTTTTAAATTCCAAAGCATTACCACGTCTCAAACTTCGTAACCCTTCTTGTCGCTGACACCATTACAGTTGAAAGAAAGGCGTACAATATATCATTTCTACGATAGCTCTCATGTTATGGAATTAATTAAAATCAACAAGTTATGTAAAAAGCCTCCTCACTGCTGCTTCTGCTGGCCTGTGCACACTCTCCTGTGCGCTTCCGTTCAGCCGTTGAGAACTAATGTGATTGGTGATTTTTATTTAACCACGGTGGGCTCTCATGTTATGGAATTATTTAAAATCAACAAGTTATGTAAAAAGCCACCTCACTGCCGCTTCTGCTGGCCCTGTGCACACTCTCCTGTGCGCTTCCGTTCAGCTGTTGTGAACTAATGTGATTGGTGCTTCTTAGGTCTCGCTGGTGTTAGCAGCGCATAGCGCTGCTCCAGCGAAAGACCTATTGTTGTGGGTTTCCTGGGAATGACTGAGAGGGGGTGGTTACGCGCATAACCTCGGCGATTTCACCTCGAGGACGCGCTTCAGCTGGCGGGCTCGTATCACGTGTTTAGACTCTCCTGGGCGCTACAGCTCTGGTGTTATTAACGTGACGAACGTGCCTAATGACTGTGCCTAATGACTTCCATCTATCAGTCTAGCGGTCAATGTGCCCCGACGCCCCCACTCACCGGGTCTCTCATACTCCTCTCGTCCTGTCCCGCGGTAGTGGCGCTGCACGGGATTCGTAGGCGGCTAGCTCCCTTCCCTTCACAGGAGCGTGGGGTAGGCTCCAGTCCACTTCCTGTCTGTGCTGGTGGCCCCGCCCTCAAGCAGGCAGTCCCGGGCAGTCCAGCTTCGCTTCCTGTGTCTTGCCCGTGCAGAGGGACCGGAAAAACTCAATCCAAGAAAGGTACGTTGCTTGTTGTGGTCGGTATTTGCTTGCAGCGTTTCTCAGTAGTGTCTACCAACTTTGTTTGATGCGTTCTAAGCTTTCAAGTAGCTAGATAAGAATATTTACATTTTAAAGAGCTGCAAATGTTGCTGTATTCAAGGAGGTGCGATAGGCCAAGAATCACACAAGTTGATGAAGTGGGGAGCCGGAATCCCAACCTAGGTTTCTTCGAGAGAGAGACACACTTTCTGCTCTGCCCCAGCTCACCTCAGTCTGAAGTTCCAACGCTCACTCTGACCTAAATGGCAAATTTATTTACTCTTATAGCCTTAGACAAACGTTACCATTTATAGACTGTTTTAGGAGGAAAAAAGATTGCCTCAGCTGTGCGAGATCCTGTCTTCCTTGGATCCACCTGTTGGGCAGACTTCACTGCAGGCTCTCTGAGCTGGATGCACCCTGTTTAGTGGCCTATTTATGCCGGGTGAGACCACCGCCTTTATCCTCTGGGACTCTCTCCCAGCCTCTCATGGCCCTTCCTGTGAGATTCAAGCAGACCTCTTCTTTGAGGTATTGAACCCCCTCACACCCCATTGGGCCCCTGCATGCGGGAGCAAAGTCTTGAAGCACCCTCTCTGGGGCTTTGCCTGTGTGGCGCTCAGTCCGATGCCCGCAGCCCTCATTCTAGGCCCTGCCTGTACAGTGCAGCTCGCCAAGATCTCCTCCAGGCTGTTTGCCTGAGGGGAGCTTAACCACTGTCCCTCCATCGAGGACCCCCATGGGGTGCGCATCCACCCATTCCTATTTGTACTGCAGAGTGCAGAGCCACTGCCCCTTCCTCTTGGCCTGGCCTGTGGGGCTTATAGCGCAATGTCTCTGCCTGTAGAGGGCACCTGTGCATGAACCCCCCTCACTGGGCCCTGTCTGTGGATTGCAGGGGTAATGTCCTTCCATCGATGCCCCCCATGGGGTGCGCATCCCCCCAACCCTTTCCCATTTGTACTGCAGAGCCAGAGTGCAGAACAACTGGCCCTTCCTCGTGGCCTGGCCTGTGGGGCTTATTGAGAGATTTCTCTGCCTGTAGAAGGCAGGTCTCCATTAACCCCCTTCCTGCTCCCACACCTGCGGAATGCAAGGGGTAATGTCCCTCGGTCCGTACCAGTTCCCGCTCCCTCACACCCTGACACTTTCAGCTTCTGCTCTGCCTTTCCCCTCCGGGTTGAGGGTCCTGAGGGTGGGTGCGCTGCTCGATGGGACTTGGGAGCCCCCTCCCCGCATATGCTCCCAAGTACTGAGTGCTTTAACGCCAATTAGGGGTGGCTGCCACACAGCCCCATTGAGCGCCGCCGGCCCCTGAATGCATCTGCCTAGAAATGAACATGAGGCGGGGAGTGGGTGAATGGTCAGGAGAGGGGGCTCTCCCGGAGGAAGGGGCGGGGAGCTATGATTTTATGGAGCGCTCAGAAGCAGCGCCTTTCAGATTTATGTGCACTTCGACAACCGCAAGATCTGAGGAATCCCTTCGAGGGGGCTTCAGAGGGACTTTTGCAACCTTCTCAAAGCGAGCTGGGGCTGATCTCTGGAGGGGCTTGGCATCAATAGTAACGTTTCCAAATTACCATCATGACTCTGGGCAATAGCTTGCTTAATCTTCCCGACGGCCCCCAGCGCATAGAGACCCTTACGGGTGATTGTGCCGCTTTACAAATGTGGATTATCATGTCATATGCTGGGATTCCCATATAACTGTAATTACTAATCAAAGGCCGGCTTAATATCCCACCCGCATTCTGTTAGCCCCACACAGCTGGTCAAGGTCGTCCTCCGCAGAGGGGTCTGGGCTGCTGCTGCCCTCACACTGCACTACAGCTAGTGCATACTGGCCGGGGTCTGCGGAAAAATGCACAGCTGATACAGCGCCTCTCAAGAGACAACCGCGTGGGAGCTATGCAAATTTTTATAAGTGTGAATGCGGTGGCACTGGTGCCTCTCTGGTGCCTATTAGACTCGCAAGTCCTTGGGGAAAAAAACTATTTTGTGTTTGTAATCATTTTGGTGCATTTAAGACAGAGCTGCACGAAACTTCATCTTAAAAGGATGCCCTACCACGGTCTAAGGTAGCTCTGTGCCACCATGGCTCACTGCTTTTCTCTGCCCGGCCACAGGCTCTGGTGACTTGAGAAATCCGTGGCTCACAGGGCTCGGGTGGCTTCCTGACACTGTGGAACTGTTCCTTCTATGTTGTCTCAGGTATACCCGTCTCTGTCGGAATCTGGCCTTCCCCTGGCACGGCTAGCATTGTGATGCTGTGGCTCACAGTACTCTGCGCCGCCACAGGCGGGGACTCACTAGAGTCAAATCTGTAGTTGCACAGTTCATTAAAACAAGCATTTGCAATGCAATAGGTCTTGCATTTGCGAGAGTTTGAGCTATTGGCATTGTAAATGGCAATGCCTTTTATTAAAAGAGTTTGAAAACCTGCAAGCTGTGCGTAAACAAGCACTTTGTAATTGTAGTCTTTGCTTATGAGAAGCAAAGCTGGCAGTCTCTTTTACTGACAGCCTTGCTTCTCGTAAGCAAGGACTATACATACAAAGTGCATGTTTATGCATGACTTGTAGGTTTTCAAAACAAAAGAATAAAAGGCATTGTCATTTACAATGACAAAAGCTCCAACTATTGCAAATGCGAGACCTATTGCATTGCAAATGCTTGTTAAATATGGGTACTATCAGAGATTGGCACCACGAGGGGAGTAAGCCCTTATGTAGGGTGGCATTGAATAGTCGTGCAAAAATCGGGGCCCACAATTCCCTGTTATTTTTATATAGACCAACCGGGACCGCATCGGGGCCCGGCACTTTTCCTCCCAGGCATGCATCAATACATTCATATACCTCTACTACACTAATTTCAGAGGCTAAAGCACTACAAGGGTAACTACAAACTCCCATCATGGCGTTCTCAGTTACAACATCCCTCTTGTCATCTTCATTAGAGAACAACCTTGAGAAGTGTTCAACCCACTCTCTCTCCGGTATTGCCACTTCTAGTGGATCTGTATTATTTTGGTTCAGGAGAGGAGCGTTAACAACTTTCCAAAATAATGCGGAGTCTTTACTCATTGAGGCCACACACAGGGCATCCCATGCCTCTTTCTTTAGGGCGTTTTTTCTACTTTTAAGTGTTTGCTTATATGTATTCCTACAGTCTCTGATTATATCAGTGTCCTTCACTGTGGCATGTAAGGCTTGCTTTAAATTTGAATATCGCTTTGTACATGCTGGGTCAAACCACCCCTTCTGTGCCTTGTTTCCACCTTTGGTTTCAACCCATAATAGCTTCCTGATTTGCACAACAATCATCAGGAAGTTCTTAACTAGGTCAGAGTCGGTGGTATTTCCATCTGTACATGCATAAAATTGTGGCAGCGTGCTCACTATTAGTTTTCGCAAAAAATCATCTTGGGCGATTTTAGTCCATTTTTGGGTATGCCATTTTTACGGGCCATGGAGATATTATCAACTACTGCTTTCGACTTGACCTTACCACAAGGTTCCTTAAGTCTCCCCTTAGCAGTTAAGCTAAGAGGAAAGTGGTCACTAAGTGAAATATCAAGGATACCAAAATCCTGTATCATACCCCCATGTCTAGCGGTCATGATAATGTAATCAATGGCTGTATTAACCCCTCTTCCATTAAAAGTAGGAAGAAAAGGCACATCAGGACTAACCAGTCTATTTGCAAAACACATATCACTCCCAAATATGACTTCGTTTAAATAATCCCCACACTTGGAATGTTAAAAGTGGCTAAAACTAGTATATTTTCCAAGTTTTACTCCACATGTCCCTCTCTCTCCTTTCATACATATAGAACAATAAAAGTCTCCAACCCATATAACACAGACCTCCTTAAATCTCCCTTCCATCGCAGATTTAATATTATTTCCTAGTGTTTTAAAAACATTATCCACGTCCTCTCCTTGGACATTGTTATAAAAATTTACCAAAACTAAAACCGTCACTTTGTCAACTGTAATGCTAATAATGTGATAATACATGTTATTAAAAACTACTGCTATATTCAAACATACTAACATGTGGGAAACATAGGTGCACAGACCTCCTTTAGCCCTGCCATGAGGTGAGCTAATTGCTGGGGAAAAATAAGTTCTATAACCATTGATACGAACTGGTTCCATTGTCCACGTCTCTTGGAGACTAATAACATCATAATTATTCATCTGTTTAACCCAGTTTTCGTTTTCCAATTTATCTTGGGTGTATACTTGTTTTATATTTTGTCCCAAGTTTATTGCTGTCTATATTCTCCCTTCCTAGAGGGGCTCAGTGGGGTTAGTGGGCTGTGAGGGCAACAGGAAACCGCTTTGCCCACCAGGGTCTTTTTTTTCTTTTTTCAGGATCACCACAGGTCTTTGTTTACCATGCTGCAGTATCATAAGGACAAACTCTGAACGCTTCTTTTAAAAGAGTGGCTCCGGTAGCACAAAGCCTGAGCGAGCCCTTAACCCTAGAGGTGGGAGCCACCTCCCCAGCACTGGCTCTGATTGTTTCTGTGATAACTTGGAAACGAAGATCCCTCCTCGCAGTGCTTCTGTGGAGCTGTTGTTTCTGGCTGCAAGATTACAGAAGGAATTGCTGAAGAACGTAAGCACCCCTCTATTTCACTCACACATAAGTGCTACGGGCATTTAATTTAAGAGCTGCACTCTCTGCTCACAGTACCTGAGAACAGGTTCCACTTTCGTGTTGTCCATTAGACTTCTTTCGCAGTGGGTTGTGGGAGTTGTAGTTTCTAGTTGTTTAGTATCCAATATCTACTCATCAGCTGCAGATTCCTCTTCCATAGGCTTACATACACTAGTTTTTGTATAGTTCGTCATTAAGACATATTGCATAAATATTCTTGTATCTTCGTACTTATACATTACTGATTGAAGTCGCATGTTACATTGACTAGTAGTTAGGGTAACCACACCTAATCATATCAACATGCTTGAGACAGTACACCCGGATGTGTCAGTACATTGTCATTTTTACTCCCTCAACACCCACCCTAGTTTAACCACCCACAATTCTACCGCCCACCAGGGTCTTTATTGGGTGTTGATGGATCTGTCTGTAAAATAGGCTCCCCTACTCTGCCGTCATGGGTAAAGGGACAGCTGCTGATGCTGTCACATTCCTTAATAAACCTTAGATGTACACCAGGAATGTTAGGGTTTCTAGTACTTGCAGACAAATCAACAATCTGATGGAGGAGTTTGAGCTAATACTAAATCCTTCCCAGCCTTATTCGATGCAGGACCCGCTGAAGCCCGCAAAAACTCTATTACCACCATATTTTATAGCAAGAAACCTTTTCAAGCTCGAGCAAGTACAAGCAAGTCTTCTCCGAGCCCTGGGTCTTTTCAACTTGTAGTTTTGGATAGTGTATTATTTGATGCTCCCTCAGTGCGACCTTCCCTGCCACTTGAACATCCAGCGGTCTGTTCTAACAGGTACACTCCATTGCTGGGAACTGCATAGACAGAACCACTACCTCCAGTTTGTAGGGGAGAAGAGGCCAGTATTATTATCCGGTCTCATGAAGCAACAACTAATCACAATAACTGATCTAAAAGGGGTGGTGGAAACTTTAGAATCCAAATTAATTGCAGTTACTCTGCTCTTAGCACAGATCATTAGATCACGGGTGAGCAGGGTTAGTTCTACCCCACCATTGCAACTCCATTCCCCAAATTCGGGTATTCATTGACCAAATACATTGGGGAGCTTTCTGATATTTGGGGGTTATCACTAGTTCATTCAGACCATTTTTGCCAACCTAGTAGGCCCCCAGATAGACAGAGGGGGTACCTGCCAGGCAGGTTCTTAGAAGTGTTTTTGATAGACCTGATCACCACAACATGGTACGCCCCAGTGAATTTACAAGAAATGGATAACTTCGGCCACTGCAAAAGGGTACAGTAACTCTCCTTGTGCATGAGGACCAGACAGGGTCGCGGCTCTAGAGCGGCCGAAGGTAATTAAGGGATCGCTCGGTCTCTGAGTGGTGTTGATTGACTGCAGACCACACCTGCTCCTAGTCTCCTTCTGTCTGTTTCAAATGAAGTTGGTGTTGTGTACCAAGTACCCCAATGATAGACAGGGGCTGATATAGTTTTCAGGGGTAGTGATCAACTGAAGGGTACCGTGAATGAACAACTTTAATCTACCATACTGCTGCACATTCTCTCTTGGAATCTTGCTGGGCTATGCAGATAGTTGGCCGACCCACATTGGGGCGACGATTATATTGATTCCTTTCCACTCTGCCTCTTTTAGGAGACTTGGGCCTTAGAGTCAGTTCGGGGTTTGTCTCCTACTCAATGAAGTCACTACTTCATTGTCTGAGGGGCCTTTTGATATGGGTTAAAATCCAGTTGAATTAGACTATTGAGTAGTTGACCATGGGGTCTCTTGATGTTCTGGGGTTATCTATCAAGGTTTGCAATGGGTCTATAGTCAATATTTACAACATCTGCAACCTTAGTGGGGTCTAAAATAGTGCTTCCCCAACTTTAACTATTCTTGACAATCAACGAGTCCCTGTGCTATAAACCTAAGCTTATTCTAGCCAGCGACTTTAATACTACTTACGAGCCATTAGATTTGACTATGTTAATCACTGAATATGAAGAGAAGCTTTGGCTATTCCGTAAATGAGTGTCCCACCCTTAAAATCTTGTTCTGCTGTGCCCCTTCATTTAGCTCTGATAAGCTTTACTCATGGAGTGCACGCGTGTAAAGGCAGGACATCATCTGATATGGGCAGGCCTTTAGCATTTTGTAGAGGCTCCACAAAGAGCACAATTGACAATGTAATGATGTATCTTAATTTATGAGATTGGCAGGATATAGGATATTTTATTTAACCGAAGGAACAGAGAGTGGCCATAACACTCTGCACCTAACACTTAAGGCAGATTTGTTTGATTCTACTATTCAACACAGAGCCTACAGGGATGTCGCAGTTGGGATCTCTGGGAGGGTCTTAAAGTGTCCCAAAGTTTGCACTTGTCAAGCACGACTTGGCTCGATTTATGATCTCTTTGCTTCTACCTTATCACCAAATGAGGATGCTGATGTGCATGCTATCTCTATTTCTATAATTTATGAACAGTTGTTTGACTCCTTCAGTTGCCTATTTCAGGTAGAGAAGGTAACTGGCAACCTGAAAATAGGTGCTACCAAACGGACTTCCTGGTTTACCAAGGATTGCAGACAAGCTAAAGCTTGTTTGATAGTTGCCAGTGGCGGCTGGTGAAATTTGAAACTAGTGAGGCGTAAGAGCAAATCATGAGCTTTGGGACACATGTGAGCAAGCTGGAATTTGTTTTAGGAAAGTTTCTCCCCCAGAGAATCTTTATTGAAAAGGGTTGTAAAAAGGTGCATTTTCCAGCTCAATGTCTATAATAAATTACGAAAATGCATATTTCTTACAGGCATTTTTTTTATGGGCTTTAAAATAACATTATGAAAAGTGTCCTTGGTTTAGCATGACGCACATTTCATGAGGCTATTTGGTCGCTGTGTCCCATTTCTTTTACTACTACAAAGACATGCCCTTGAACTATGCCCATAGCTTTTAGGGGCTGTGAAGAAATGTTGCCTGTGTGATTGAAAAATGCAAGACGTAGTAGTATTCTGCACTTTGCAGATTAATAGCATACAGAAATCTGTATTAACTTGTGTCAGGGCTTGCTTGTCTCTTTGTATACTTTAATGCTACCAAGACAGTTCTCAACATTCCAAGCACCTCCCGGCTAATTGTTCTCCTGCCTTGTGCCCCTTTTAATTTGGTACACCACTATGCTAGCATGGAGGGCCCAGATATCCCTTAAAGCAGGTTCTCTTTTCACGGAGAGCTTGCCTACAATGAGATGATTCCCTGTCTGTCAGAACCCAGCACTCGGTGACCCCTGAGCATATGGCCATGTCTCTGAGACTCCAACTTCACAGAACTGGTGTCACAGGCTCCTAGATATCGTTACATGACAAGTGTCATAGGGTCCTGGCTGGTGGCACATGGCCAGTGTCAGATTACCCTGACTAACCTCACAGGGCCCTGGACTGTGTCACAGGACCCCGACCTGTGTCACATGACCATAACAAGCACACAAGACCTTGACCGGTGCCCCAGTTCCCCGATCTGGCTAGTGTCACCTGCCCCTGCCGAGGAGCAGTGAGTTCCATATGGTGACACATGCAACTGTCCACTGACCAGAATTCTGTCCGGCTACTGTGGCTCCGACGTGGCAGAGCTTTTCACTGCTCTGAGCCCAGGCTCGTGCTGCAATAGCCAGATGCCAAGAGAGAGCCCGGTTTTGCGTTAGCATGCTTGATTTTTAATTACACGCTTCGATTTGATGTGCCCATTAGGATGAAATGCAGAGTTGGCAGGACCCTCGGTGACCCAACTCATCCGCAATAACTTATTTGCTGATGTAACATTTGTTCTTTAAAGTGATAAATAAAAAAAATACACACAGATGATTCCCTCTGCTCGGGCACTGCTTTTCATGTTTGAAGAATGCTGCACCTTCGTTGGAGTATTTTCACGATCCGACAGATTGAATGTGACTTATCATTTGCTTTTACTGGTGCTGCCTACACTGAGTGCCCTTCACATAGGCCGGAGCATAAGATGAAAGGCAGCGCCATTTACCACTTTGAGACTGAAAATGTATCTTTCTTAAACCAAACGGTTAATCGGCGCGTTAATAGAAAAATACTTGAAACTATGACTGGGGATGTACGTTTGAATTTTTGCATAAAAGCAAACTGTTTGAACACTGAGTCCTGGCCGGGGGAGGCATTGATTAATGCATTGTGGTTAAGATTGAATGCGCACGCCAACTCGCACACGCACTGTATAACGTCATTAAGCCTCATCACTCACCATAATGTATTTCCACGGGTGCTGCTATGACATATATCATCAGCACAGGGGTCTGCTGGTTACATATAAGCATGGTTATGGTGCCAACAATGCTTATATTTGACTCCATGCAATTTGCCGGCATGACGGGCGGGTGGGAGGTGGGGTGGAAATGGGGTAATCGCGGGAGAGATTAGGGGGAGGCGGGAGGGGTTTAATTAAAGAAAACTATTAAAAAAACGTACTGTCCTGCTTCTGGGTGGGTCCAAAGTCCGATTCCCGCCGTCCACCATTTTCTAATTCAGACCTGCAGCCCTCGTCATAGAACAGCCTCCCTCCCCTCCATCCACCAATCACAACGCTGTGCACCACATTGTTGCTGTGCCACTGCCAGCTACAAAATATAAATTATATATACTAACTATTAACTAAACTCACTCACTATGACTATGAGGAGGAATCCTCGCTCCATCCCTCTGACTCAGAGCTCACTCAGCCGTATCGGGTCAAGGGGGAGCGCGTGCCATCACTCTCCTCGTGACTCTGGTGGTCTTGTTGTAGCAGTCCTGTCCACGCCAGGGCGTGGTGACGTCCCAACAGCGCCGGCCAATCACTGACTACATCGAGCAGGGCTAATACTGCCCATAATGAGACCCGGCTCCCCCGGGTCTCTCCCTGGGTGAGTGCAAGGAGAGGAGGAGGAGGGAAGGGGCTACTGAGAGTGTGCGCATGCGTGGGCAAGTCATAAAAATGACTTGTCCTAAATGCGCACACACTGCTGCTGCCCCCTGCCCTCCCTGCCACGCTGCTGCTATCTGCTAGCCCAGCCTGCCACTCACTGCCGCAGGCCCGCCCCCCACACCCTTCCGCGATGCCGACTGACCTCAAGGCTCAAAATAAATGCAAAATAAATAAAATAAACTCGGTAATTGGTATGTATGCAGTGACGGTCTGTAATTGGTATGTATGCAGTGACGGTCGTCCATGGCTAGTGGGGCAACGCCCCAACGCCCCCAATGGACGAGCCGCCACTGATAGTTGCTACAAGATTTCTAAACCCTAGATTGATTTGAGAGGCTAGATGGTATTACAAGGAGGTGCAAGTAGCCAGCAAAAAGAGCTCAGAGGTCCAGAACTGGCAGGACCTATTAGAAGCCTCCATAAGGAAAGATACTTTCTCCAGTTTGCACTTAATTGCCATTGGCACCTTGACTGCTCGCACTATGACTGCACATCATATTCAACAGCAGATATGGGCCTAAATCCTTGCTAAGTTATATTCTTCATCCTACCAATATCAATCTCCAAGTGGTATTGAGAGGTGTTTGCCGGTTAACTCCCTGCAAAAGTTGATGTTTACGCGCTTCTATGGCCGCTCTCCAGTTGAGCTTCTCATCTATCGTAATCCCTAAATAGGGGTATTGGGGGGTTGATTCTAATTTTTCTTTAAAAGGTTAACTCCCTGCAGCTAGCTTTAGACTTCTTCTCCCTGGCCGACAGTAAAGAAGCAATAGTATCTCTGAAACCTGGGAAAGCCCCGGGTTTGGATCATATCCCAGCTGATTTGTACCATTCTGGAATTGAAATTTGGGCTCTGTGCAGAAATATCCATTTGAATGCCATTATGGCAGGAGCTCCTCTTTCTGAGTCCAGGAGGGATACTGTAATTGTACCAATTTATGAAAAGGGAGCTAGATCTGACCCTAACAACTACAGGCCGTTTAGTTTAATTGATATCCTCCAAAAGGAATGGTGTTGACAGGTTTTGGCTAAACTCCAAGAGTGGGTTCTCAAATGGAACATTCTATCACCCTTTCAGGCTGTGTTTAGATTGAGGGTCAGGACAGATGACCAAGTCTTTAGGTTCATGCTGAGCTTTTGGAAATACATTGATATCCTGACGGAACATCTTTATGTAGCCTTCATTAGTCTTAGATCTGCTTTCGATCTGGTCCCTAGATTTGTCTCTGGGATTCTCTCAGGTCGATTGGGGCCCCCCGCCCCTCAGTAGGGATTTTAGAGATGCTCCAAGAGAATAACTATGCACAAGTATGGTGGGGCAAGGATGGAGCACTAACCGAGAGGATAAGCATCACACGAAGGGTTCAGCAAGTATGCATCCTGACACCTAAGCTTTTTTTCACTGTACGTAAATTATGTATTTAATCACCTAAATGATATCACTCAAGACACCCCCAAACTTGGCAGAGTCTCTATACCCTGGTTGCTATTTGCAGATGATATTCTGCTTATCTCAAATACTCCCATTGTAATTCAGAACTTATTAAACAAATTCCAAGATTTGTGTAAATTTAAGGGGGCTTGAGATTAATGCCCAGAAAACAAAGTTCATGACCTCATGACTCCATAGATCTTTCCACAAGAATTTGTCACTCAGGGGTATTTTACTTAATGAAGTAAACCACTTTGATTACGTGAGAGATGGCAGCACTCTAACATGGTCTGCCCATATTAAGGAGGGCAGGGCCATTATTGTCCACAAAACACCTGCTATTGGAAGGATGTGCAGGGCCAACTTCCAGCGTGCCATTTCTCTGTTATTGAAGTGAATAGGGATGCAGCTCAGTCAGATTAATTTACTGGGCTGACATTTAGGGGTATAGCTTCTTTAGATGCTCTTATTGCCAGAGATAATCATCATTTCATAGGGTTATTATTTTCTCTACCCCAGTCCACCTCGCTCATCCCTGTATACTGCCTAACACCAGATTATTGATTTGGCAGTACTGAGATACCAGGTCTATTGGATCAGGATTTGTTCTATGAGGGAACTAGGAACCTTTAGACAGGGCCTCATGCAACTGGTGCAGCTGGACAGGAATCTGACTGCCCCCTGGCTGTTGCACATGAAAAAATGGCTTCTCATTCTGGGTCTGGAAGCCATGTGGTCCAACCTTTCTTCTATTAACCGTTCATCAAAAGCATCCCTGAAGAAACTATTCCTGGGGGTTATCAAAGCTGAATATCAATGGCTTCACATAATAATAGCTTTACTGGTAGGTTTTTAATTAAGAAACCCATCCACAGTTTGAAGCATACCTTGATGAGGTTAACCCAAAGTGGGCCAGAACACTCTTCATTAATTTATTCGCCCAGAATAATATACAACTCACAAAAACTAATGGTTATACCCTTGGGTGGGGGAAGATTGACCCAAATGAGCTGACAAACAAGGTTGTAACTGCAGCACAATCAGCAATAATGAAGTGTTTAGATACTGAGGCAAGCGATGAGGAAGTTCTATCCCATTTTAAGGTGATCCTAGGAAAAGTAAACGAATGCCTTACTGTGAAGCAGAAAGGGATCACGGAAAGAAAAAAAGGATGGTTTAACCACGACTGCACAGCTGCCCATAAAAAGCTAAAGAGAGCGTTAACAAAAACAATAAGAGATCAAGAAGAGGTCAGGAACCTGAGAAAATTGTATAGGCTGGCGTGCAAAGTGAGAAAAGAGGAGTTGAAAAAAGCACTATGGGATCAGCTGCACGAAAGCTCACTAAACAAAAACAGCGAATTATTTTGGAAGGTGGTAAAAGCACCTTTCCTGACGGATATAAAAGATCAGCCAAGCATAGAAGTAGTTATTGAGGGACAAACCTGGGTAAATCATTTTGCAAAGATTTTTGGCAAATCCCCAGTAGTAGCCCCTACAGAAAGAAACAATAGCCTAAATCAGGATAATCCATTTCCAATCCCATTGGCAGTCAAAAAACACGAGGTAATAACTGCAGTGAATGCCAGTAAGAGTGGAAAAGCCCCTGGTCCGGATGGGGTACCAGTTGACTTTTTCAAATTTAAATTAGATCTTTGGGCCCCCATCATAAAAAGGGTGTTTGACGCAACAATGAAGTGTGGACTACTCACATCTTGGACCCAATCAATTCTGGTACCCATTTTCAAGAAGGGAAATAGAGAGGAGGTGACCTGCTATTGACCGATCTCCCTCCTGGACTCACTGGGGAAAGTACTAGGCAGAGTGGTTCTCCAGCGTTTACAGGAGTGGGCGGACGATACCGGGACCCTCTCGGATATCCAGTATGGCTTCCGAGAGGGCCTCGGAACAACGGAACAAGCCCTGAACCTGGCCCTGCTGATGGGAAAATATGTGTCGGCAAAGCGCGAGAAGTTATACATGGTATATGTTGACCTTTCCGCAGCTTTCGACTGCGTCTCCCACGCAAAATTATGGTCGGTCTTGATCAACATGGGAATAGATAAGGTCCTTGTGACCTTTCTCAGAGAACTCTACTCCAACGCCTCCTCCAGGGTGCGTTTTGGAGTACGGGGCGAACTGTCAGAATCTTTTTCCGTAGAGCGCGGCGTCAGGCAGGGATATGTCCTTGCCCCTTCCTCTTCTCCCTCTATACCAACGGCCTTGAGGTAGAGATGTTGAGGGGGTCTTGGACTTGCCCCGTATGAAAGATCGACTGGTGCCCGCGCTCTTGTACGCAGATGACGCGGTGATCCTAGCACGCACCCCACGTGAGCTACAAAAATCTCTGAACAGCTATGCAAAATTCATGAGTGACCTAGACCTTCACATAAACATAAAGAAAACATACGTTATGGTAGCAGGCCAAGTCAGGAAACATGGAAAAAGCATTTTACTCAATAATGAAAAATTAGAATCAACCCCCCAATACCCCTATTTAGGGATTACGATAGATGAGAAGCTCAACTGGAGAGCGGCCATAGAAGCGCGTAAACATCAACTTTTGCGCTCTATTGCTGCTCAGAAATTAGGGAAAAAGCCTCCGGTTGAACTACTTCAGATCTACAGAGCCAAGTGCCATTCCATCGCACTTTATGGGGCGGGCCTGTGGGGTCACAAAAACACAAAAGCCCTCCAGGTAGCGGAGAATACCTTCACGAGATTCTTATTGGCAGTCCCAAAAAGAGTT
The DNA here is from genome assembly GCF_964263255.1 of Lissotriton vulgaris. Lineage (NCBI taxonomy): Eukaryota > Metazoa > Chordata > Amphibia > Caudata > Salamandridae > Lissotriton > Lissotriton vulgaris. Next base: position 806,343,650 of record NC_141689.1, on the reverse strand, counting down.
TCCACCTTTGCCTGTCACGCAGAATTGGGATTGCCACATATTGAGGACCTGGCCAAAATTGAACCCGTACTTCTCTGGCGCCGAATATGGGTGTCAACAAAAAACACTCTCACCAAAGATATTGTTGCGGACTGTATGACTCTAGATCGTGTCAAAAAAATAGACTGGTTAACATACGTAAAAAATCTTCTCACTGACTTAGGAATGGTTGAGTACTATCACAACCCTGAAACGATTGCTGAAATTTCAAAAAAAGAGCTAAAGGCAAAGGCGCTGAGCCATTTTGAAGAGTTACGTATTACTGTGGAGATTAAGAAACCATCTGTACAACACTCTCTAGTGGTCATGACTACTCTGGAAATGGAACCATATTTAACTTATGTTGATTCGCAGTTTGAACGATTCTTATTAGCGAGATTTAGGTTGAACATCTTCCACAGGGTTGTAGAATTTCCTAACAGAAATAGCTGGGAAGAAAGTTTAATGGCCTGTCCATGTGATGAACAATCCGAACAGTCAACAATTCACACTGTACTGTTCTGCAAATATTACTCCGCACACCGCAAGCTTTGGCTAACCCCCCTGTTGAGAACTTTAGGCCTCAGAAAGTGTCGTCCTGCCATGTTGTGGCTGCAATTTGTAAGTTCTGAATACGTATGTAAAGTTGTAAGCACCTTCTTAAAATGTATTTTTAAACATAGGCTAAATCTCCAAAATAATAATTTTTAAATCATCTTGATCAAGTAACAGTGACATAAATTTTAAATGAACTGAATACGCATTAGTACTGTTAAAACGCATGTAAATGCTTTTATGGTTTTTCATGTAAAACTGAAACCGAATAAAGATTTTACTTACTTACTTACTCTTCATTAAGTTTCAGGTTGGTACGCTGGCTGCACATGAAAATGGAATGGGATATGCCCAGGCACAAATATTGTACTGTTTGTCCGGATTAGGTGGAATCCATTGAACATGTTTTCTTTAGTTGACTACTGTACCAATATACCAGAAATAAGTGGCTGGAAGCCTAGTACTGGAATCTAGGGTACTGGCATTATCCCCCTGCCTTCAGTATACTTAGTTCTGCTATGAGCAGGTTAACGTTTTTTTGCTTGAGTTGATTTTTACTAGCATTGAGACTGACAAGGATATATTTGGGCCTCTTTTTCTAGTAGATGTGTGCTCTTGTCACGTGGCATTAAGTAAACCTGCAGACCTTTACCATCCTCGTCTGGAAGGGCAAGATGAGGCCAGGATAAATGGGCTTAGTATGCTTATGTATCTCCTGATTTGATGCAAATTGCTGTGATTATACTTTACTGGCCCCATGCTTTTCATTTTGTTTTAATGTTGGCCCATTCATTGCACTAGCACTTTGTTAATATGGTTGACCTGTGATATTCTGTAGGATATGCACATTATATTGTATGGGAAGACATGCAAGTAAATTCTGCATACTGCTTTATTCTTATGGTCCTAGTGACCAAAGTAAACTGTTTGAACTGAATCTCAAACCACCAACAATCAATGGTTATGGAAACAGTGGCCAGCCAGAATTTGAATATTTTGATTACAAATATCCTTACTTAGGGCCCGATTATGATGTCCGCCCGCCATCGCATATTCAAAAGGGACTGCCCGCCATAGGTGCGGTGGTCCCGCAATGCAAATTATGGCAGGGGCATCCCATATTTTTTCATTATGGCGGGCGGCAGCACCTGCCACAATGTAAAAAGACATGTTTTGCATATGTATGTACAACGTGACAGGCACTGTGCGGTGCCTGCCACCTTGTACATGCATATGTAGGGGGGTACCATAGGTACCCCCCACGTGCAGCACCCCACCACCCCATCCCCCGGGGGCCCGCAATGGGCCCCCAAAGGCACTCACCAACTGTCTTTTTGCGGCGGCATAGCTGCCAAAAACATTAGGCATCCTAATGCCCACGGCGGTGCCTGCACGGCACCGCCACCATAGCCCCATTGTACCTTGTCCCACAAAGCGGGCGGAAAGAGTCCTATCTTGGGGGACCACGGAGGACGACCTTTCCGTCCACCGCGGTACCTTTCCCATTCCCACCGCCATCCTAATTTGGTAGGGGGAATATTCAGGGTGATACCGGGAAGTCCGCCGCCGCCAGGCTGGCGGTCCTCAATGCCGGCCCAGGGGTGGCAGACTTCCCGCCATTGTAATCGGCCCCTAAGTTCTTTAGACCAACCAGACAAGGAGCAAAGTGGGCATATGATTGGTGGTTTATCTAAGTCAAAAGTTTTACCTTAGAACTTACAAACATTACTACATGTCAAAAAATCTTCAGTCACACAAAACTGCAAGCTACAACAAAGCAAGGTTTCAAAAGGCTCTATAACTAATTTTCCCAAGCAGTCTTGAACTTCAAATCAAAATGCTGCTAGTGGTGTCCAACATTTTTCCTGATTTTTCAAAATTATTCAATCTTTCAGTTAAGCCTGCATAGGCCCTAGACCATGGGTTTGTCCACTGTAACATTACCAAATGAAACTAGTTCCTGGATTGCTATTGCTGTAACACCAATTCCTTCTTTCTCAAAGATTCATTAGTCCCCAGATAGAGAGCAAAGACGTACATGGAATTCCTAAGAACATTTTCCATTTGCCTCTGTTCTATTTGTTCTCTTCCAGACAAACACAGACTTTGTTGTCTCCAGGACCTTCTCTATTCTCCGATTTTATGAGAGAATATAGAACCTCGTAGTAGGATTATCAAGAAAGGAGTAGGGGCCTTATTCAGAAATTAGTGGATAAGATACTCCATCACAAACATGGCTAATATCCAGTCCATTTAGCTACATGTTCCATAGGCTATAAAGCACTAGCAGTGTGGTGGACAGGATATCCACAATGTTGTGATGCCTATTTTGTCAACCAATACATAAGGTCCGTTGATACATTTTCCCTGGGAGTCAGCCTTTTGTATTGTCAACCTAGATTCTTTGGCTGCTTTTGGACCCTTTTGTGTTTGTATTAGAATTCTGTTTCCAGTGACATCGCTAATCAGTGCTACAGTGCCTGTGCTCTGGCCCTAAAATGGTATTGGTAAAATTGTTTTTAACACAATTTGTTTATTTTACTGTCATGAGCAACAATTGTTATTACTGCAGAAAATGCACCTATGGCATAGAAGTTAAGTGTTCTGACTGCTGCAGTGTATAGTTAAAAAACCCACATATTAGACAAAAATCTATGTCCTCCAGAAGCCCCATCGTGATCTGCCTGGGCTGCATTTTAAACACAATGCAGTGATGTGTGTCTGGGAAGTTAATGATTCTGGCTCAGAGGAAAATAGCCTGCCTCTGAAGCAAGGAAGAATGCCTGGTAGAATAAAGGGCAGCTTTAGCGCAACCTATTTTGACGTTGAGATGACAAGGTGGGACTTCTACTATTTATTCCAAAGTCTCTACTACCCAGTCAGGCTCTAGTCACAGTAGGGTAGAGAACCAGTTTGGATCCTGTAATTTAAATTGCCGCTCCAAGAAAGTGAGGACGCAATGCTGATTGCCATCTTGAAATTATGTGTGCCGGATTCTAAGTGCATTTTGTCCTTTATTAAGACCCTGCCACAGTGATTAAAAGATAGAGGTTTCATTTTGTCGAGGGAGTACTGACAAATTCATATAAATAATTATTGTTCATCAACCTTCTCTATGTTTTTTAAATCAAGTATTTACTTACCTTTCCAATCCAGGATGACTGACACATTTGGGATTATGTCATATACTATTCTTCACTATAGAAGGAAGTTCCATCATATGTCCAGTTGCATTGCAATTGATCCAGGATCATTGCTCATTCTCTGCGGACTCTCCAGCTCCTGTTGTTAACATTCTTTCCTTCATCTTGTTCTTAGCCTGGTCGGCAAGAAGGCCTCCAGTTTTTTATTCTTTGTGCGGAATTTTTTTCTGGAGCATTGCTGGACTTCCTGTAATCATTTTGGCTTCTGGAAATGGCTCTGAAGAGTAGAGGCCCTTTCTTCTAGCCAAGAAGAAACTTCAAACTTCACCCAGAAGACCTGAACTTGCTAGGAGAACTGACTGCACAATTGCAGGAAATAGAAATGCATGGGCCTGTTATGCATCTACAAAGCACCAGGATTATTATGATGGAGCAAGGATTCACACGAAAAGCGACTTGCTTGTATCATGAACCTCGAATAACCCTAACTATGTAATCAACATGTTCGTCTTACTAATTTTCCTTCTTTTCCCTTTGACATTGGGTATCCGAGTGAAGCTTGCTTATGTGTTTCCTAATACTAATATGCTTGCATCTAAAATGGCTGCTGCTACGCGGGAATTTCTACGGCGCATGCGTCTGTCATACCCACGTGGTATGACCTACTCGCAGTTTTGGAGGGAAGTCTGTCGCATCTGAGACTGAGACTGAGACTGCGATTTAAGAGAATTAATGAAGAACCTGAACAAGTGGATGAAGTAACAAGTCAAACTGATCCACCCGTAATACAACCCAGAAGAAGAAGTCCAAGACTAAAGAGACTGAATAACAAATACAAAGGCCCTGAGTGGACCTACATAGTTTTGGAGGATTTTGAGAATCTAGACATAAGTGATGAAAATGATGAAGAATTGATTACTGATTAAACTCACGAAGAAGTGAGACCCACCTGAGAGTCGCACAGAGTAAAGACTGGGTAAAAGTTTCAAAGAGGGGTTGAGTCTCCTTTAAACAGAAATGGCTGATCATACTGTTAATGGAAGACCAAAAAGAAATTGTTTAAAAACATGCTGCAAAGCATGTTTATGTAGTGTAGCAATATTACTTATACTTTGGATAGGACTAAGAATAGCTATTCCTTACATGATGAGTAAAGATACAAATCTGTACCCTACTAAGCAATTGCCAATGGACACAGAAGAGCTGCAAACGAGAGGTACACCACAAAGAGTAGATACACAAGAGAGAGCACTTAGCCTTAGACAAACTGAAATAGACTTAGAAGCACCAGATGAGGAAGGACTGCATTATAATAGAATCAAAAACAGAACTCATTTAAATGTATTTGCAAACCTGTTAGTACACTATGTAGAAGCAATGGAAATAGAAGACAGTTATGTCTGTATGAAGCTGCCTACTTCGGGAGCTGAGGGTGTGACGTACCGAAGTGGAATACTACATTTAGTGGTTAACCTGTCTTTTTATAGCATTTGAAGACTAATTTATGCCAATTTTAGTATTCTGTAGTATTCTTTTTGGGAAGGCTAGTGCATGAAGACTACTGATATTTGAGTGGTACTTCTTGAATACTAACAGAATACTAAGCACATACTTCTTTGTAATCGCATAGTCTTCATTTACAATGCAGAACATTTAGTGAATACAAACAATTTGAATACTACTGGACTTTATCCAGACTACTATTAACATTCTATTCAAGCTGCATGCTGAATGGTAGATTACTGGTGCCTTATTTAATATACTATTTTTATGCCTTATTTATTATACTATTGTGGTGTTTGTGTAGAATAGGGTAGTGTTTTAGGGTTTAGGTTAGTGCTGGGGGATCGTGCAGTGTAGTGTTTGAGTGTAGGGAACAGACTGAGGGTCGTGCTGGGGGTAGTGTTTTAGGGTTTAGGGTAGTGTTGTGGTGTTTGTGTAGTGTAGTGTAGGGTAGTGTTTTAGGGCTTAAGGTACTGCTGGGGGGCCGTGCAGGGCAGTGATTGAGTGTAGGGACCGGACTGGGTGTTGGGGGAGGGTCTTGATGGGGGTCGTGTTTCTAGGTTTAGGGTAGTGTTGTTGTGTTTGTATAGATTAGGGTAGTGTTTTAGGTTTTAGGGTAGTGCTCGGGAGTCATGCAGGGTAGTGTTTGAGTGTGGGGACCGGACTGGAGGTCTGGGGAGGGTCATGCTGGGGGTAGTATTTTAGGGTTTAGGGTATTGTTGTGGTGTTTGTGTAGTGTAGGGTAGTGTTTTATGGTTTAGGGTTAAGGGTGGGCGTAAAATCCGTTTCGCGGGCGAATTTGCGGATTTTCCGCGATATCGCGATCCGCGAATCTCGCGAAATCGCGGTAAAATCCGCGAATCAGCGGGGACGAATTTTCAGCCAAGCAAGGGTTACAGCAGCAGGTGCAAAAGTTGAACCTAATTTATTTGTAACCTTTTACAAAAGGGTTACAAACAAATTAACTTCAACTTGGACACCTGCTGCTAATTGCTTCCTGGCGCCTCGTTGCCTACTTGCAACTATTCTCTGACCCTGCTCTGACCCTTGAAGCAGGGTCAGAGAATAGTTACAAGTAGGCAATGAGGCACCTGTCCAAGGAATTAAACCTCATCAGGAAACACTTACAGATATAAAAAACAGGAAGAAGGGAGAGGATGGCGAATACACCCATTTTGAGTTGTCAGGAGGGGTTAAACTAAAAGAGACCTTTACAGCACAATTTTCATATGCATTTTGCTAAAAATAAAAAGCTGTATGTTCTGTAGGGGCAACTCAGGAATCTGGCCCTTCAGAGATCCGGCCTCTCTTTCTTTCTCTCGTTCTCTCTCTCCCTCTCTCTTTCCCTCTCTTTCTCTCTCTTTCTATCTATCTATCTGTCTATCTATCTATCTATCTCTCTCTCCCTCTCCCATAAACGACTGCATGGGTAATTTCGCTATGCAAGCGGCTCGCGAAGACGCAAAAATCCCCGCGAACACGCAAAAAACCCCGCGAACACGCAAAAAACCCCGCAAACACGCACAAAAACAAAAATCTGCAAATTCGCACAAATTCGCGAATTTTGCGGATCGCGAATTCGCAAATCCGCAAATTCGCGGATCGCGAATTCGCAAAGTTTGCCCATGCTTATTTAGGGTAGTGCTGGGGGGTCGGGCAGGGTAGTGTTTGAGTGTGGGGACCGGACTGGGGGTCGGGGGAGGGTCATGCTGGGGGTAGTGTTTTAGGGTTTAGGGTAGTGTTGTGGTGTGGTACCCCACCCAATGCCACCCTGTCTACTCCATTTAATACCTCTCTGCTTTACTCCACTCCAGTCTGCTTTACTCCACACAACTCCATTCTGCTTTACTCCACTCAACGCCACTCTGCTTTACTCCACTCAACACCGCTCTGCTTTACTCCATGCCACTCTGCTTTTTTCCACTCCGCTCAACACCACTATGCTTTACTCCACTCACTCTGCTCAATTACATTCTGTTTTACTCCACTCCACTTTACTCAATGCCACTCTTCTTTACTCCACTCAACGCATATCTGCTTTACTTCACTCCACTTCACTCTGCTTTACTCCACTGAAGATCACTCTGCTTTACTCCACACAACTCCACTCCACTTTGCTTTACTCCACTCCACTTTACTCCACTTCATACTGCTTTACTTCACACCACTCCATGCCACTCTGCTTTACTCGGCTCTCTTTTACTCCACTCAACGCCATTCTGCCTCACTCAACGCCGCTCTGCTTGTCCACTCCACACCGCTCTGCTTGACCACTCCATGCCACTCTGCTTTACTCCACTTCAATCAACGTAACTCTGCTTTACTCAGCTCTGCTTTGCTTTACTCCACTCTGTTTTACTCCACACCACACCACTCTGGTTTACTCCACTCAGCTTCACTCCACTCCACTTTTCTCCACACCACGCCACTCCACTCAACGCCAGTCTGCTTTACTTCACTCTGCATTACTCCACTCACCGCTCTGCTTTACTCCACACTACTCTGCTTGACTCCTCTCCATTCAACGCCACTCTGCTTTACTCCTCATTCCATAATACATAGGTAAAAGGTATTGCCATTTATAATGCAAATAGCTCTAATACCAACAAATGCACGACCGATAGAATTTTCAGTGCTTGTTGAAAGGTGCATTATAGACAGTATCCAACTTCTTGCTTTGTGTTTTTTTTTGTTCCTGATATGTAAGGCACCGAGGCTTGTTTTAACACTGTTTGCATTATTCTATATACTTGTTTTTTCATGATATAATACTTGATTGACATTTTAGGGAGAGATTTACCTATTTGCATATGAATAAAAATAGAAAATATTGGACTGATTTAATAACGTTATTTTGACATTTTAACATAATTGCCAAGAGCCTTTGCACACTAGTTCTGATGTGGACGTAGGCTGTTCAGTTGTAGAGGTCTGGCTGTATCAAGTGCCGAGTCCCTGCTTCGGAGTAGAACAATGGGCCACATTCTGGCTACTTTTGGTAGGATCCAGGCAACCATGCCGCAGCCATTGGTTGGAACGGAAGCGGAAGCTGAGTTGTACTAGTCTGAGGCCGAGTGAGGCGAGTAACGTGCTGCTGCACCGCAGTGTGTGCACATGGATCGGGCTGAGAGGAAAAAAGAAAATTGCTCCTTTTGTTGGCCTTTTTTTGGGTCGGGGTGCAGGTGAGACTTGCTGTATTCTTGAGGTCCTGTGGGGTGTGATTTTGCCAAGACAGACCCGCCGCACCTGCAGTCCTGCCAAGTATCACGCATTAGCCGTGACGCTCACGCATTTCAGTGCGGTGATCCGCATCACCGCACTGAAATGCATTGTCACGCATTTTGCCACCTGCCAGACTGTGCCACCAGCGGCGCCTGTGCACAGGGTCTCTGGTGCTCCGAGAGACGTGCTGCTTGCTTGCTGAGCTCCTAAATAGTTAAACCGATCTCTGCTCTCAGCTCTGTGGAGTGGCTGAGAGCGCTAGCCACTACAATGTATCCACTCCCAGCAGCCTGCTGTTTCCTGGAAAGTGGCTGCGGCACCAGCGCGGCGCGCGCAGCTTTCAGACTCGTCACACACACACACAGGGGGGAGAGGGGTTGCCCTCTCAGCAGTCGATACTGCTGTCAATAATCACTGTGGCACACCATGAGGGCCGGGATCTGGATGTGCTGGTAGAATCAGTGCCACGTCACGTCCAGAGGAATTGGAACTGCGGGGGACTCATCAGAGTGTGCAGCACGAGAGAAGTCTCTGATGGCGGCCCGCAACGCAAGAGGCATGAATGTCGATTGCGGCGGGTTGCGCAAAACACTGCAGCGCACCTCACCTGATAGCTGAGCAGTCCGTGACAGCCACCGCGCCATGGTGAAATTGGAGCAGCCAGGTCTGGCCCCTTTGCAGTGGCTTGCGGCCTTGCAACATAGTGAGTACAGCTGAGTGTGTTAATTGAATTTGCTTTTTAGTGGCAGCCCACGATCAGCTGCCTGCAGTGCCAATGGTAGAATTAGCTGAAGTTCTTCTGTGCTGGGCTGTTTTTACACTCTTGTGTACTGAGGCAAAACATAGGTCAGTCATGAAATAGCTCACTGAAAACACATCTTGACATCTGGTGAAATAGTCAATCACAGAAAACATGTTTCATCTGTAGCCCATTTTAAATATTTGCATGAATACAGTACTACAGAAGCGCAGTGGCGGCTCCTCTATAGAGGCATTTGGGCGCCGCCCCCCTGCTTTCTCGCCGTGCGAAAAGGCAGAAACATAAATGGAAATAACTACCATTTGTTTCTGCCTTCTTGCATGGCGAGAATGCAGAAGTTCCTGGTTGGGGGTGGGCGATCCTGCTCGAGGGCAGGGGTGATTGGCTTGCCCACTGTTGTTCATACTGACTGATTGGGCAGCCTCAGGCCACCCAAACAGTCAGTATGAACAACAGTGGCCCCCTGCCCTCGAGCAACACCGCCCACTCTCCTTGTTCTTAATGTATGCTGTAGCATACATTGAGAAAATGACCCGGGTGTGGCGCGGCCTCACCAATCACAACGCTGCCATTGCAGCGTTGTGATTGGTGGAGGGGAGGGGAGGGAGGCTGCCTTCCTGATGACGAGCGCTGCAGGAATTCAAAACACAGGACGGCAGGAGTCGGGAGTCTCAGGACTTAACCAAAAGCGGGACGGTAAGTTTTACTTTTATTTTATATATTTTGTTCCTTTAAACCCCTCCCGTCTCCCCCCATCCCCTCCGCGGCGCGACAACCCCATTTCCACCCCCCCACCTGCCCGTAATGCCGGCCGCGACTGTTATCAGGAATTCGACCTTTCACCTCCCATGAATGATGTGTGAGTGCCCAGTATAAGACGTGCCACAGGCCCTCTGTACTCTGTAGTTGAATTTATACAGAGCTTCATAACAGTGTTTCTACATAGCATGTTTTAGGATTATAATATTGCCTTGTTGGTTTGTACGCTATATGTATTGCATGCAACGTGCCACAGGCCCTCTGTACTCTGTAGTTGAATTTATACAGAGCTTCATAACAGTGTTTCTACATAGCATGTTTTAGGATTATAATATTGCCTTGTTGGTTTGTACGCTATATGTATTGCATGCAATTTCTTTTTTCTTTATGCTAAATCTGGTTGCATAATTTTCTCACAGACGAGACTTGGCTCGAGATACAAATGTCTCGCCGAAAATGTACCCCATTCCGTTTATGGAAGAGCGTGCCTGATTTATTTTTTCCTGTTACTAATCTCTGTCCTGTGCCTATTGATCTCCCCTTCGAGCCTTTTTTCTTCTTCAACTATAAAACCCCTTCCCTTAATTTTCATACTCCGAGTGCATAGTCTGATTGCCCAGCGGCAGACGCATATGGCAGCTGCCACTGTGAAGCCTGTGATGGAGCTAGAATGTGTGGCATACTCGGCAGCACTCACCTATGGCTGCGGCGTGGCGCGTTGTTCCTGCAGGCTTGGGTTACTGCTGGCAGGCTCACAGTGCTACTATGTATCAGCATGTTCGATTCCGCGGCACGGTGCGGCCGCGCGGCTCTGAGTCAGACAACCTGACTTCAGGGCGGGGCCCAGTCAGGTTGTTTGAATGGATTGGCCGGAGACACCGTAGGTGTGACATCATGCCTGATGCCAGAGCGCAGCGATATGTTCGTGGGGAAGATCGGGGCCGTGGGGGCTTACCTCACTAGTTTGCGGGTAGCTCTCGTTGATTAAGAACTGGTGTCTGCTCACAATGGCCTGGCCGCCCATGCCGTGGGGCTTCTGAAGGCCGCCGCACCTGTGCCGATTTTAATATTCTAGGGAGAGCCAAGTCCAGTGGACGTTGCGTCGTCAGAATCTTAGTTCATGCAGCAGCTGCCAGGACAGAAAGGGCTCACACCAGAAACTGCTGGAATAAAGAGGCCTGCGGCATTCCTAACCAAAATGATTGCCGCAGGGAGGTGAGTGCTCTCAGTCTGACCTGAGCAGCCTGCTGCAGAGTCACCAACACCAGTCACAGTGCCCTGCCTCCCTGCCCTTACATAAATATCTCTACTTTGTCTCTCACGTACTCTGCGAGGCTTGCCTCTCCCACCTCTTGTGACTAGCAGACAAGAGGCCTCAGAGTCCCAAGGACACACTCATCTCCGGTCTTGCCCTGCATACCTTATGGATTGAAGGGAAAAAGGGACACGTCTCTGGAAACAAGATGGCAAGATGGGGCACATATGCGAAAAAGTGAGCCAAAAAGGAAGTTACCACAAATAAATACTGCCACGAAAATACCAGGGATTGCTGATCATGCAATCCAGAGCAACATTAGGAGTAAAAATGGTTGCAAAAGCCATACAGAATAACTGGCAATGACAGCGCAGCTCCTCGCATGACTACGGTAAATGATCCCAGGACTGGATCCCACGCCGGTGGCAGAGTGAATCTGTGGATGACATTGGCCGCCACTGCTGGGGTGTTCCTCAGCAGAACAGAACACATACAGCCAAAATGATGAATCGTTGCCGCCCATGGGAGTCCACGAGGTGCACTCACCAATTGCCAACGTCTCCCTTCGCAACAGTAAGTGCCTGAGGAGTGACTTGTATCCTCTCGTAGGCTAGTTAAGTTGATAAAATCCAAAATATAACTTCTCGTTGCTCACTGGTAACCCCCATTCTTTGATTCACTTGTGTATTCACAAACATTTACCCACTTCCATGCAGCCATCAATTCGGCTTTTCACAGGAAGGAATTTATCACCCGATTATTTATGCACCTCTTTGTAAACGATCTGTGTATTCGGTTGCATTGCATGCAGTATGTTTTCTGGTTGCGCGTCTAGATATTTCACACAACATAAGATATTTACTAAAAAGAACCTTTGCACATGAAATAATTAGCCAACTCATGCCTTTTCCAGTGCTTGTTTCTGGGGTAAGAAGAGATTATGTGCATGACGTGTAGTGTCCATTTCAATCCACCTTTTTACAATACTTTTAAGTACTGTTTGTACATTATGCGATTTTATTGTGTCCCACCAGGAAATGAATGAATATAATTTTGGATATTTATATGTTTCCCTCGTCGTCATTGCTTGATTTTGCTTGCAAGAATGTGTCACTCGTAGTCATTCAAATGTCACTCATATTTAGACTAAAATTATAATGTCACACATGGAAAATTAAAACCTTGGCAGCTATGAAACCTTGGCAGCTATGAAACCTTGGCAGCTATGCTGCAGGCAGATCGTTGGTAACATTCTATAAGAACACTGTTTGTCATTGCCAATGCTTGATGGCCACAAAGTTAAAGAATGCACTGTGAATGTGTCTGGTCCCTCTTTTGTTTCTCCCATCGGCATGGGATTGCTGGTCTAGGAACGGAAGCGGAAGTTCAGTTGTGCCCGATGGCGAGGGGAAGGCGAAAGAGTTGCTTCTGCGAACCGTTAACAGCGTGGACTTTGTGCAAAGTTCGTTTAAAAGGGAAAACATTCAGTCGGTATGTTTTTTGGAGGGGTGTGGACTTGGAAGAGGAAGAGGTGAAAAGTGAGGCGGTTTTTTCCTGCCTCTCGTCTCCATTTCGGGTTCTCTAGTGCTGCGCTTTATTTGAAAGGCGGGAACCCGCCATTCAAATGCAGCCAAAGAGTAAAATCCAAGTACAAGGCGGGGCCGCTGGGGGATGAAGGTGGGCGCTCTGGTGCCAGAACCGGGGGTGCTGGACTTTTCATTTTAAAGATTGGGGGTGCATGGTGAGAGCCTGCTCGTACTTGGGCAGGAGGACTCACGTTTCCACACTCAGTCTCTCAATCTTAAATTAAGTATTGAACGCTACGGTGCGCAGAGAAGTGCCGAATAACATGGAATCCTGGCGATTGGCGCTACAGATTATTTACACATAGAGTATGAGGCCCGCGTGCATTTTCTGTCCCTAGGATACAGTTTAATGTAATTTTTTTTAATAGTGATACACTGTTTGACTCCCACTTTTTATCATGTCCCACAGCACCTTCCCGTCACTGATGCATGAGCACTTTTTCTGGTTTAATCAAGTAAATATAAAATCAGGAAATTCTGTGCAATAAATGCAGTTTCTTTTGCAATTGAAACATTTCTCTGATCCTGTGTTACATTACTGTTATAATCATCTAAAAATAATGTTATGCATGCAATTTGCGTTTCCCTGATGGTGAAACATCACAAAGAGATTTATTTCCCTGTGAACCAATGTTTTTGTAAACCTATTATAGTCCCCCAGGTTCTCAAAATGTATGGGGTTACCGTTGTTCTCCTATTCACATCGAGTTTTGTAACACTGCAAGAATTAGTATTGTGATTGGCCAACTCCACAGTGTTGATTTTGTTTACCCTGGTAGGATGAAAGTCTCATTTGGCCCCACCAGATTGGAACAGGTTTCCTTCAGGTTGCTCGCAGATGGCGCTTGTCTGTGCTACTATCAGTCTTGGCTGGCCAAGTGTGTCTGCTGACACGATAGCTCACTGATGCTATCTGCAGTGATCTAGAGGTCACCGATTTTAATCATTGTGAAAAGAAATGTCTATTAAGTGCCAATAAACAAATGCCAATGGTTGTTTCATGTGTCAGGTTTTGGATAATTCAGCAGTTGTGGTTGTAGGACACAAGCTGGGCCAGGAGGGCACGGCCCCCATCGGGTTCCCCTCTAGAGACGCCAGTGCCTCGAAAGATAAAGAAGCGCCCACCTTTCCTCATGATTTTGTGTACACACAGATGCGGAGCGCCCTTTTTACAATAACATCTCTAGTATGCTGGGCTTACAATCAACATAACTGTGGTAGGAAGAGCTGTGTGGCTCTTAATATTACACAGCCATATCGAAGTGGCAAGTTGCATACAAATCTATTAATCGAGTACATTTTAACAGGCCCTGCGCCACCAAATTAACTATCAGTGCTTGCCTACATGTACACTACAACCGCAGTGCACACTGACGCACAATGCATCCATGTATTAAAGGTGTTGCGCTTTGTGGCTTCTGCTGCTTACCTCCCCTGAGATATGCCACTCATCCTGGGCAAGTGAACAAGAACAGACTTTACTAGTGCACAATAATGGTGCTCAATTTACCTACCCCAAAAGGTATAGAGAATGTGGCTTAAAGGCTAGAGGCCGACCATGAAGCTGGGGAAGTAAGTTTGCGTCTGGTGGGAGGCTCAAACATCCTGTGATTCTGGGCAAATCGACTAATCTCCCCGTGCCTAAAAATGAATGTGTCCGTCTTTAATGCAACTGGGTGCCTTCTGAGAATAAGTGGGAGAAGAAGCCAGAAGGGTGAGATGTCACCAAAAGATTTACAAATGATGAATTGGAGCGGTCCAGGGAGAGCCTTCATTGGTATTCGGCAGTAGCAGAGTGGGCACTGAGTACAGTGGTACAGAAGAACTCGGAGGGGGCATTGATGTAAGTTCAAAGCTTGCAAAACATGACCAGACTTTGGCTTAATGTGGTGTGTGAAAGGTAGCACAGAAGTCAAGGAGGATAGGGACAGATGAATGATGGGCAGAGATAACAGAGGGTATGCAGAAAGGGAGGATGCTGAGGAGTTTTTAAATGTACCCTGCTTGGCTGATCATAGAGGACGTGAAGAGATGCTGGCGGTAAGGGAGAACAGGCCCCTGTGGAGGGCAAATCTTTGAAAGGTTTCAGTGAAGAAGGTTTGGGGGGTTACAATGAGCGTCAGTTAATGCAGTGGTGGTGACATTTTCAAAGTAGGGATGAAAGGTGGACCCAAAAAGCAGTGACTGTCAGCTAAGTGAGATTGATTGAGAGTGTGAGGGGCCACTTTCTGCTGGCATGTTATGGGTATTAATGCAGCCATTATTACCCCTGCAGAGGTGCTAAAGCATTTTGTGGATTGCTAGAATAAGGGGTCAAGTTTGTCATGGTGTTTCCATTAAGTGTCATTCAACTTGTAATATTCCTCTCGTACTGACTTGTGAAATTTTGTTCACACTACATATGTGGGCGCTAATTTGAGTTATTGGGATTTGTAAGAGTCATGCCTATGAATGCCAGCTGTCATGCTGTTTGTTATCTAGTTATCATGCCATTCATGCGTAGCTATCATGACACGTTCATAGGGATAAGTTCCGCAATATACAAACAGCATAACAGTGTCATTTAATCTGTTAAGTACGTTGTTTGAAACTACAGGCCTGATTTATATGTTAGCGGGAAGGGAACTCCGTCACAGCGACAATGGTGTTCTGTCTCTGCAAATATAGTGGTCTGCCTGCCCGACCTATATGCGGGGGACCTTTAGTTTGGCCATGGCAGAGACTATTACGTCTCTGCTGCAGTAAAAACCTCTCCGATGGCCCTGCAAAGTAAGAGCCATTGGAGAAATGGCTACATGTCTGCCAGCACAGCATCACTCAGGGCCACATCAGTATCACTCGGGCCACATCAGTATCACTCGGGCCACATCAGTATCACTCAGCGTCACATCAGTATCGCCTTTGCAGTAGTACACCACCATATCATCATCACTCAACAAGACCCGAGTATCATTCAGTATCACCTCAGCATCGTCTCTGCACCAGTTACCACCCCTACCACCTCAGCATCACCACAGCATCACTCGGGGCCAGCGCAGCATCACTCGGGGCCACCACCGCATCACTCGGGGCCACCACCGCATCACTCGGGGCCAGCGCAGCATCACTCTGGGCCACCACCGCATCACTCAGGGCCACCACCGCATCACTCGGGGCCACCACCGCATCACTCTGGGCCACCACCGCATCACTCGGCGTCACCACTACCACCTCGGCACCACCTCTACCACCTCGGCACCACCTCTACCACCTCAGCACTACCTCAGCCCAACCTCAGCCCACTCTCTGAATCTGCCATCTATTGATTCTACCCTAGAGTTTGGCCGCTGCTAGTGTTATAATACAGGTACTAGCTCCCAACCTTCACCCTCCGATTGTTTATGCCCCCTCCAAAAAAAGCTTTAACAAACAACCATTGGTATAAGCAGAAACAAGTTGCCAGCATTGCAAGAACAAAAGAAAACTGAGGACATTTTTTATTGTAAATACTTTTTTTAATGTGGTTGTTCAGTTGTACATAATGCCTTCTTGGTCATATATAAGATAACAAAATTGCTTCTGTCACTCCCCCCTGCGCGAACCCCCCATTCCCCCTGCGTGAACCCCCCATTCCCCCCCTGCGTGAACCCCCCCATACCCCCCCTGCGTGAACCCCCCATTCCCCCCCTGCGTGAACCCCCATTCCCCCCCTGCGTGAACCCCCATTCCCCCCCTGCGCGAACCCCCCATTCCCCCCTGCGCGAACCCCCCATTCCCCCCTGCGCGAACCCCCCATTCCCCCCTGCGCGAACCCCCCATTCCCCCCTGCGCGAACCCCCATCCCGCGAACCCCCGTCCCCCCTGCGCGAACCGCCCTTCATTGTTTACACAGTTAATTTATAGCGCACCTAAATGAATACAATGACAATCTTGGTCCCCTACCAGCAAGTCCTTCGAAAACGTGCGCTTACCTCCATACAAAGTAATCAGAAGTGGATAAAGCAGCCAACAACCCAACTGTGCAACACTGTTTGTACTGTGAGCTGCATGGCAGGAAATAGGCAGGAAGTAGGCACATCGCTATGTAAATCCCCACTATAAAAGCTACCCCTCATAGCATTGTGGTAACAGAAACACCACCAAAAACTTGTTTTAGCTAAGACCCAAAAGTGCAGTTCTACCCGTCTGCCATCCAAAACTGGGGTATCTGATTCAGACTGCCTACCAGTGTCTGAGCTGCACCCTTGCCCCTCCACCATATCCACCCATACGAGTCCATATCAACAAGCCCACCTCCATTATGGAGTGTGTAAAAAAAAAAAAAAAAAACTTTTGCATTTTATGAGCTTAGTCTTAAAACCCCTCCTTAAAAACAACGGAAACACTTGACTAGATTAAACTAGTCTGTATTTTAAAAGAATATGCAAGACTAGAGTGGGTGTTCTTGGCGAGATTAAGCCCTAAACGTGAGCTGCATGGGACCAATAATCTGAAAGTATTCCTTGGCAATCTCACTTCTGCTACTACTTGATGTTTCAAAATATTCTACGAAACAGCCAGTGTGCCCTGCTGACGTTAATTCCTAAAACACCAAACTGACAGTGCTCTCTGTCCCTCTAAAAACAAGGCACTAGAGTAAGGTTGGCATTAAATCCAGCTGCAAAGCATGTTGTTAAACACGATTTACTTTGTTAGTAATCTGAAATTTACGAGGTTGAAAGTATACACATTAGCATGTGTAAAATTAATTGGTTGAAAATGTTCAATCAAAAGAGTCACTGATAACCAACATCTCTGCACTGTTACATGTAATGGGCTCTGTTTGTGTGTTCTGTAATTGAAATTATATTAAAGAATCACTCCTAGTCTGAATCCAAGCACATGGCTTGCACCATGCTGCACGCCACACACTGCTGCACGCCACACACTGCTGCACGCCTCACACTGCTGCACGCCTCACACTGCTGCACGCCTCACACTGCTGCACGCCACACACTGCTGCACGCCACACACTGCTGCACGCCACACACTGCTGCACGCCACACACTGCTGCACGCCTCACTCTGCTGCACGCCTCACTCTGCTGCACGCCTCACTCTGCTGCACGCCTCACTCTGCTGCACGCCTCACTCTGCTGCACGCCTCACTCTGCTGCACGCCTCACTCTGCTGCACGCCTCACTCTGCTGCACGCCTCACTCTGCTGCACGCCACACGCTGCTGCACGCCACACGCTGCTGCACGCCACACGCTGCTGCACGCCACGCACTGCTGCATTACCCACACTGCTGCACGTCTCACACTGCTGCATGCGACGCACTGCTGCACGCCTCACACTGCTGCACGCCTCACACTGCCTCATTACTCACACTGCTGCATTACTCACACTGCGGCATTACTCACACTGCGGCATTACTCACGCTGCGGCATTACTCACACTGCTACAATACTCACCCTGCTGCACGCCACACACTGCAGCACGCCACACACTGCAGCACGCCACACACTGCTGCACGCCACACACTGCCACACACTGCTGCACGCCACGCACTGCTGCACGCCTCTCAACACCACCACATCACTCTGGGACACCGCCACATCACTCTGGGACACCGCCACATCACTCTGGGACACCGCCACATCACTCTGGGACACCGCCACATCACTCTGGGACACCGCCACATCACTCTGGGACACCGCCACATCACTCTGGGACACCGCCACATCACTCTGGGACACTGCCACATCACTCTGGGACACTGCCACATCACTCTGGGACACCACCACATCACTCTGGGACACCACCACATCACTCTGGGACACCACCACATCACTCTGGGACACCACCACATCACTCTGGGACACCACCACATCACTCTGGGACACCACCACATCACTCTGGGACACCACCACATCACTCAGGGGCCACACACTGCTGCACGCCTCACACTGCTGCATTACCCACACTGCTGCACGCCTCACACTGCTGCATTGCTGCATGTGGCGCATTGCTGCACGCGACACACTGCTGCACGCCTCACACTGCTGCACGCCTCACACTGCTGCACGCCTCACACTGCTGCACGCCTCACACTGCTGCACACCTCACACTGCTGCACGCCTCACACTGCTGCACGCCTCACACTGCTGCACGCCTCACACTGCTGGATTACTCACACTGCTGCATTACTCACACTGCTGCATTACTCACACTGCTGCATTACTCACACTGCTGCACGCCACACACTGCTGCACGCCACACACTGCTGCACGCCACACACTGCTGCACGCCACACACTGCTGCACGCCACACACTGCTGCACGCCTCACACTGCTGCACGCCTCACACTGCTGCACGCCTCACACTGCTGCACGCCTCACAACACCACCACATCACTCAGTGACTGACTGTTTTTATAGAGTTTTAGTGTTAAATATAAATACCAAGGTGTATATGGTGAATCGCTGGGTGTATGAGTGCCTGTCTGGATGATTCAGTGAGTGTGTGATTGACTGTATAAGTCTGTCAGTTGGTGTCTAAATGGTTGTATGGGGTGTGAGTGGGTACATGAGTGGCTGTATGGGCGATTGATTAGTTGTCTGAGTACCTGTCTGGGTGAGGGGGTGTGCGACTGCCTGTATTGATGAATGAGTGGGTGAGTCAGTAGCTGTATGGGTTAGTGAATGCCTGTGTGAGGGGCTGTATGGGTGAGTGTGTGTATGGCTGTGAGGTTGAGTGAATGGACGTGCCAGTGATATATGGGTGGGTACCTTGGTATGTCAAGGGCAGTATAGATGAGCAGTGGGGTATGTAAGTGGCTGTATGGGTGAGTGTGTGCTTGTGTCAGTGACTGTCACTGTATGTGAGTGAGTCCCTGTTAGTATCTGTATGCATATGAAGTGGGGGGGTGTAATTGTATGGGTGAGTAAGTGGCTGTGTGATTGACTGTATGGTGAGTGAGTAAGTGTTAGCTCTACAGCTGACTAACCCAGTGTGTGGGGGATAATATGGGTGTATGAGTGAATATATTAGTGACTGTATGAATGAGTGGGTGTATGCGTGGCTGTATGGGTGAGTGGATGTATGTGTAGATATATGAATTTGTGAGTGGTTGTGTAAGTAGTGGTATTGGTCTGTAAATGGGTTTGTGAATTATCATGTGGGAGTGGGTGTATGAAAGGTTCTATGGGGATGTGCGTGGATGCGTTAGTGATTTTGTGAATCATCATCAGTGATGTCACTGACCATGTCATGAGTGATGTAATACATGAGGTCATAGGTGGTGCATTGCGGGGCGTAAGTTATAGCTCAGCTAACTATAACAGCTTAACTTCATGGGTTTTGTTCAAGTGAAACCTGAGCCTAGCTAAAACGTCCCTGTGACTTTGTTTTTTTCATTGAACTACTAAAATTATTTCAATCTACGTTTCCTAGCTATAACGCCCCTGTAACCTTTATTTTTTTCAGTGAATGTCTATAGTTTTTTAAGCAGTAATGGCGTTTGCAGAGTGGTGGAGAAAGGTAGATGGGCCTCCAACCAGCTCTCAGGAATCCCGCTGTGTAGGACTTATAGGAGGTACAAGGAGGGCTTCTTAGCCTCCAAAGGTCTCTCTGGAGTAAAGTGGACTTCATCCCCAACCAGTAGTGTGCCAGGAGCCGCGTTTGCGGAGTGGTGGAGAAAGGGTACATGGCCTCCGAAGACCTCTTAGCAATCTCGCTGTGTGGGACTTAATGGAGGTAAGGTTATTATTTTTTTATTTATAAAGTTTTATATAGCGCAGTGTCCCCTTGATCATCCGCCCCACCCTGATCATCCACCCCCTGGGTAGAAGGTGATGCTGCAACAGGGGTTGTAGGCGCCTGAGAACTGGCCAGGAATGCCTGCTTAAGATGACTGAACGCATCAGTGTCGACGCCGAGGCTCTGGGTCGCTCAGAAGGTGGTGGCTGAGCATCTGTCATGGCATTCCCTGGTGTAGGGTTTGGCACAAATAGCGCAGCTTTAGCCAATAGCTCACAAGCCTTATCAATCTTACGTGTCAGGCGATCCTCTAACGGCGCCAATGCCTCCGCGACTATGGAATTGTCCACTGCGTCATAAAAAGAAACATCCCATGGTAGGGCTTTAAGGGGATCCTCCTCCCACTGGTCATCCTGGTAAGTCTCCTGATAGGAATCCATGACATCAGGCAGAAAAACCCTTCAAAAGGTAAGTGGGTAATTCGGAGGTCAGATATGGGTTGCTGGGTGTCAGCCTACACTTTGGGCAAGCAGAGCCTGCGTTTAAATAGGGCTACAGCCCAGGACCCAACAGCCCAGGTGCAGGAAAAATATTAATGGGCATTCTACCTAACAGAAGTGGGCCCTTGGAATTCTAAAATTCCAACATAACAGACTCCCCAGGAGCATATAACAAAACGGCCTACTATTGACCCCTCTGGTGTGCAATAACAAACTGCCTAATGGCAGTCTACAGACCCGAGGAAAACGGGCGTTGGAAAGGGCGTCCACAAAGACAAAATTCCTGCCTAATGGCAGATTACAGACCCAAGCAGGTGTGAAAATCAACACAGGAGGAGTTAGAACAGTTAAGCTTTTAGCTGGAGACTAATTCCATTTTGCACAATTGTTCCTTCTGGGTAGTCTGAAAACAAACACATGTTCCAGGTGCACATCATAAAATGTTTGCTGAATGTATGACTAATGAGTTTGTAACAGGCAGATTATAATCATTCACTCCGAAAACATGTAACAAATAAAATGTAGTCTGAAAGGCCCATAAGGCATCATTAAGAGAAGCCCTGTGCAAGCAATCAAATCAATCGCATTACTATAAATTAATCTGAGCGAATGTGACTAGTGTTCAATTAACATTCACTTTAAATTCTACTAGTCTTACTTGAGTCTTCACAATCATTGCCGTTAGTATTCAGATATTGCTCACAAAGAATACCACTAGTCTTCAAATAGTGATCCGTTAGTATTCAGATATTGCTCACAAAGAATACCACTAGTCTTCAAATAGCGGTCCGTTAGTATTCATATACTGCTCACAAAGAATACCACTAGTCTTCAAATAGTGGTCCGTTAGTATTCAGATATTGCTCACAAAGAATACCACTAGTCTTCAAATAGTGGTCACAATCAATGAGACTAGCCTTCATTTTGCTCTTGAAATAGCACAAGAGCTGCAGATGAACACTAACAGAATACTACTAAGCTTCAAATACTATTCTTCTAGAATACTACTAGTCTTCTTTTAGCAATCAATTGAAGTGTTCATCATGTATTTGAAGGGTAGTTGAGTAGAACTAGTATTCCCTCATTAGCATATTTCGGCTCGTGGGCATACTACTTAGTCTTCATGCTTACTAAATGAATACTACGTTTTAATGGTAAATGAATACCACTGTAAACACTGAAATCACACTAAATGAAGAGCTTCCATTTTGGTGAGGGGTACCACCACTTGCCACTAACATATGGAATTTCCTGTAGCGTTTTAGCTACCTTATTTTACAAGAAAGGACCTTTACAGTATTATTATTCTAACTCAGACGTGATATTTTCCGAACTTCCTGTACGTAGAAACCTAAACCCTGTCCATACTACCAGAGATGTAGCACGCTATATGAGTATATATTGTCTAACAGTTGGAAAAATAGATATAGATGACGCACACAGGAATAACTTAACATGTCTATTACACGAAAAATAAAAGATATTTCTGAATATGGTAGAGAAAAGAAGAGAGAGTTTCCAAAGAAAAGCAAATGACAAGAATCAGAAAACCCCTAAATGGGCTGAAAGTATAGGAAGCACCTCAAGTGGTGGAGGTAATGCTGCTATGTTGCTGGATTTTGAAAAGAAGGGGAAACTCTGTCTTCACAGAGAAAAGACTAGTTATTATAACAATGTTTTAATTGGTTCCAGTGAATGTGAGCACAATTACAAGGTAATTGGGGGTTGGGGTTTCAAAGATGGGTCAGAACCTGTGTTTCCCGGAATTTATTATATATGTGGGAACAAGGCTTATTTCAAATTACCAGATCATTGGTATGGAAGCTGTTATTTTGGTATTGTCTTCCCAAAGATATACCATGTGGGTAAAATCACTGGAAGCAATGAAGAAACTAATGGATTAGTACGCAGCAAAAGAGAAAGTGTTGGAGAAATAGTAGGTGATATATTTAGTGCATTGATACCTACAGTGGGAGTGGCTCTGAATACACATAGAATTTGCAAATTGTCAACAGTAGTGGATCGGTTATCAACTGACACTGCTGGAGGTTTCTTAATGGTCAATACCGAATTCGTTGGTATAAGATCTATGGTTTTACAAAATCGACTTGCTCTTGACACGTTACTGGCAAAAGAGGGCGGAGTCTGTAGAATGTTGAAAGTGCAACCTTGTTGCACTTACATTCCAGACAAAAGTGTTGAAATTAAGACGTATGTGAGAAACATCACTAATTTGGAAAGGGAGCTTAAACCACTGGAGGTTGATAGTGCATGAAAGAGACTGACTGGTGGTCTCTCCTCTGTAGGTAGTTGGTTTTCTAATCTAGGTAAAAGTCTTGTGAGTAAAATACTGATGCCAATGGTGGGAATAGGTTTATTAGTTTTAGGAATAATATTTTGTTGCAAATGTCGAAAACATAAAAAGAAATATTCCATGAATAAGCGAGGAGTAAAAAGAAATATTGAAGAACTTGAATTAGAAGAGTTGAATAGCCAGATCTATACAAAGATGAAAAATTCTCATCATAATAAAAATAATGAGAAAAAGCAGAAAAGAAAGTTTGAAGAGATTGAAATGGGTGAAATGTGAGAAGTTGGCATCTGTTTCATTAATTGGTGATGATATAAAATATCATCAAAGAGGGGATTGATGGAGCAAGGATTCGCACGAAAAGTGACTTGCTTGTATCATGAACCTCAAATTACCCGAACTATGTAATCAACAGGTTCGTCGTACTAATTTTCCTTCTTTTCCCTTTGACATTGGGTATCCGAGTGAAGCTTGCTTATGTGTTTCCTAATACTAATACGCTTGCATCTAAAATGGCTGCTGCTACGCGTGAATTTCTACTGCGCATGCGTCCGTCATACCCACGTGATATGACGTACTCGCAGTTTTGGAGGGAAGACTGTTGTATCTGCGCACTAGTATTAATATGGCTGCTCTGTGTTCTCAAATGTGAGAGGCTTGCACTGCTGCTTCTGCTAAGCTGTTTGTTCTGCCTAATCCTAATGCTATAGTTTCTTATAAAGTAATGGGTATAGTGTAGAAATGTATGGTATACAGTGTAATCATTTATTCTGTGTTCTAAAACTGTTTCTTTTCCATTTCATGTTGCACTTTGAAACTTGGCCTGTCTCGTAACGCTGTACTCCATCTTGGTTGAACTGAGGATTCGCGAGATTCTCCATTCTCAAGAACAAGTGACCTTTGGACTATTGCCAAGGAGCTGACTGCCTAGAAGATGCTCCTGGGAAAGTTGTCTAACGAACTCTAAATTGAATATATTGTAATCGTCAACAGAACATCCATTGTTAGGAAGAAGAAACCGGCATGAAAACCTGAATTTGATGGGCGTGAACATAAATTTGAATAAGGAGACGGAGAAAGTCTAAAATTTAGGTGGTGTGTTGACCTGTCCTCCTCCTTTGTCCAATCAAAATTGGGGATCCTTACACTTGCAACATTGGGGGTTGGTACACTGACCTGGAAAACAGTATAATTAGCGTAGGTTTAGCTAGAGAAATTGTCCGACTTGTCTGAATAGCTGACCTGTCACTGACCCAACGCACTCAATAGGTGACTAAGAGCAGAGGGCTGCGGAGCAGTCTGGCGGGAGGTTTGAGAACCCAATCGGGGTTTTTGGGAAGTTGAAGTGCTGGCGAAGCACTTTGCTGTTGAAAGCTGTAACCCAATCGGGGTTTTGGCTGATTCCTTGCAGAGAGGGAGTAACGCAGGCGTTGCAACCGAAACTGCGGGTGCTGGTCTTAACCTTTGGTGGTCCGGTCCTGATCCAAATTCTGGGGTTATCATGTCCTGATTTTCCTGAACTGCAACTGCTTGCCTACTGCACTGAAATCTTTGGGGTTTTCTCCTGTCCTTTCCAAACTGACCCGTGGCCAGGGTTGGTCTTCACACCATTCTATGTAAATATAAGTCTGTGTGGGTTCATCTTTACATATGTTTTTCTCTCTCCTTAACTTGTTTTTGTTAAACTTTGATTGTATATGTTTCCATTTTTCCCTTCCCTTAGTAAAGGACAAATTCATGTTTTGCTGTTTATTAGCGTGTTCCACTTTCCTACCCACCTTTTAGTCATTGCTAAATGTTTTCTCATGATAGTATATGTTCCTTTTTCCTTACCCTCCCTTTAAGGAGTTAAGCTTGATAATTTGAATTTATAGTGTATTCCAATGCTTACCTTCCCTCTAGATATGTGCTAAATTTGAGTCTTGATTTTGCATATTGTGTTCTCTTTTTCTAAACTGTAAATGATTGCGAAAGTTCTTTGGTTTAGTATGTTCCTTTTCTTTACCCTCCTTTAGTTAAGTTGCGAAAGTCTGTTTTCTCAAAATAGCATGTTCCTTGTTCTTATCTTCCCTTTATTTCGAGTTTTGTTAAATGGTTGGAATAATCTATCGTTTACATAGCTATACACTGTTTCTGATCTTGGTTATTGATAGTTTAATCGCTTTTAATCTATGGCTCATGACTTTTGATGATGATTAGATGAAGAGTTTGAACCTACCCTGAGTCTGTGGTTATTATATAAGTACAAATGTTATGATATTTTTCTTATATAACTCCCTGATTCATCGTGGTCCTAGGTACTAGTGACAAGGATTGGTAAGTCAATGGTATAGGAATTAGTGGAATAAAATAAACTGGTAGTAGAGAGCGGGTTACCTGATTGAATAAATGTATGTTTTGGAATTATGGGCCCAGGTGAGTATTGGTAAATCCTAGTCAGGTGACCTGCGCACTCTATCAATTATATGCCCCCAAAACTCTACCCACTGTCTGTATGGCTATATATTTCAGAGGCATTACATTTTAAGATCCAAATACATGATTGAGGATGGGTTAAATACATCAGGTATTTCACTTTTCTCATTCAAAGGCCTTTTGGTAGGCATACAGGTGGTAGTACTGTCAAAGCTTTTTTTTTTTATTCACAAGGTCTCCCTGTATGACACCACGAGCTGGTTAGTTTGCACATATTGGTTCTGGTGTATAAAATGTTTTTCAGCCTTGCAAAGCCTCCACTGCATTAAATGGCATTAAATGGCAGACTTAGATAGAGCAAAAATCCAAATTATGATATACTAGTTGTAAATGTATTTGAGATGCACAATAGCATCATTGTAAAAACCTATGAGATACAGTATAAAATGGAACCGTAAAGATAATTGCATGCATGTATGAATGTATCAATGGATTGTGAGTTCTCTGCTAGTTGTAAGCATTGAAAGATTACTGACTCCCCTCGTCGGCCGGTGGCCATAAGGGCAGACTCGAGAACTAAAAGCAGCACTAGCAAAAATGCTCCAATCAGCCCGCACTCTTTGCCTTTTAATACTCTGTCTGTTTTCCATCCTTCCATTCTCTCTCCTTTCTTCTCTCACTTCTCCCTCTTTGATCACTTGCTCTCTGCCTTTCTCCATGCTCTCTTTCGCTCTCTCTCTCTCTCTCTCTCTCTCTTGAAGTCTCTCAGTGCCTGCTGTAGTTAATCTCGGTGAGCTGAGGAAAGTAAGGCAAACCAGGGGTGGCCTAGGCTTTCAAAACCAGCTTCAAGGACCATCGCTCTCCTTTGAATTGTTCAGTGGAAAGATCTATCCGACCCTGGTTACTATTTTTATATTTAAACAGCAGACATGGTCTGTCAGGGCGTCCACAATACGAGTTAACAGTGGTGGGCATCTGCAGAAGAGACAGTGGTTCTTTGGCTGGCTGCATTAAATCATGATTTCCGATTTGCACAGCACCTCGTTTTAACAACCCCATTGCTTGAATGCAAAGGGATCTAAACATTTCAACTTAAAAGGAATCCTATCGACTTAAAAGTAATCCTATCGACAAACCAGGAATTCTCAAATTCTTCTAAGCAGCCCCTGTGACTGCAGTGAACAGTCGCATTGTCGAAAAAAAAATATCGACCGGACAGAATATTGAGTTTTTTATATAGAATGGACAGAATATCAAATTGCAAAAATATAGTGGTGCAGAATATCGAAATTCAGGTAAGAAATATCGATTTTCATAATATAGAAGCTAGTAATATCGACAGTCATAATATAGTTGTTAAAAATATCTCGTTTTTGTATAGAGTTTTAAGTGTTAATATATATGTTAAAAGTATGTATTAGTTTTGTAATGTATGTTTGAATTTTTTTAAAGTAATGAATTTTATGTTATTTAATTTTTGCGTAATTTAATTTCATAGCGGGTTGTGGGTTCATAGGGGAAGTGAGTGGGTAGTAATTTAATTATGGTAAATTAAATTGTAACTTTTCGGAATTATTACTTATTTTTAATTTAATTTTGCGTGTTAGTTCAGTAGCGGGTTGTGGGTTTATATGGGAATAGGGTGGGAAATAATTTATTTGTTATTAAGTAATTATTTATTTTTATTTATTGGTATTGATAATAAATGTATTGTTACCTAATTAATAATTGGTAATTAATTGTTATTAATTGGTAATTAATCTGTATGAATTGGTAATTAATTTTTATTAATTAATTGATAATTATATTAATTGTATTAATTTATTATTCGGAGCGGGTTGTGGGTTTATAGGGGAATAGGGTGGGAAGTAATTTATTTGTAAATAAGTAATTATTGAAATTATTTTTCTGTATTGATAATTAATTTACTGTTAATTTTTAATTGCTAATTGTTTTATTTGTTATTCATTTTTGATATCGAAAATTAATTGGTTGTTAATTAACTATAAATAGGTAATTAATGTTTAATACATAAGATTTATTGTTATTAATAATTAATTATTATTAAATATGTTGTTATTAATTGTAATTTTTTTTATTGGTATTGATAATAAAAATACTTTTTTTATAATATTACGTCATCACTTTCATTTTTACCCCTACGCTATACAATGCTTTCCCTACTGTTGCACTCTCTGCAGTGGGAATAGTAATTTTTACACCTACGCTATCCAACGCTTTCCCTAGTGTTGCACTCACAGGAGTGAGAATAATCATTTTTACCCCCTACGCTATCCAACGCTTTCCCTACTGTTGCACTCACTGGAGTGTGAATAGTAATTTTTACCCTCCCGCTATCCAACTCTTTCCCTACTGTTGCACTCACTGGAGTGGGAATAGTAATTTTTACCCTCCATCTAACGCTTTCCCTATTGTTGCACTCACTGAAGCGGGAATAGTAAGTTTTTACCCTCCGGCTATCCAACGCTTTCCCTACTGTTGCACAAACTGGAGTAGGAATAGTAATTTTTACTCTTCCTCTATCCAACGCTTTCAATACTGTTACACTCACTGGAGTGGGAATAGTAATGTTTACCCTCCCACTATCCAACGCTTTCCCAATTGTTGCACTCACTGGAGTGGGAATAGTCAATATTACCCTCCCAATATCCTACGCTAAAAATATCGAATATGTTTTATAAATATTAAGTTAATATATATATGTATTAAAAAATAAAAATGCATGTTTATTTTATTTTTACTTACATTAATTATTTATTCATTTTAAGGTTATTTAAGTATTTTTAAGTATGTTTTAGTTAATTATATTTATTATTTCATTAATTTTACATTACTTTTAAGACATTTAAAACATTCGATATTTTAACAAACTATATTATTTACAACAATATTTTAGATTCAATATTTTTGTACTTACCTGTTTGTAGATAGGAATTCGATATTCAGGCATTCTATATTTTTTCCTCCTGGCAGCAGATAGTAGACACATTAATTAAGGGAATGCCATGTTTTTGCTAATCATTGGCTTTCAGTCGCAGGGGCAACCTAGCAATATAAAACTCTTGATTGCAGTGGTTTTCTATTACCAGGGCACCCAAGTAGCTGTGGACTAGCATTCAGGACCTAGCTTGAAGGAGGTGTTGTGAGTGTGAGGTAGGATGTAGGAGAGCACAATTATCATGGTTCTAAGAAAGGGATTTACATATTCTCTTTTCTCACCAGCCACAATCACTACTGGCACTGTCCTTCAATGGAATTGCCACTTACCGGTATGTGTTGCTGTGATCCATCTATACCTTATATTTTGAGGAACACACATAATTGGAAATCTTTATTCTGTATGGAGGGCGAGGGGGTTTTTAGGTGGCTGAATAAAACGAATTTCATAGCGCACCCTGCATCGCAAAATGCGATGCAGCGCATGCTATGAAATTTGTTTTATTTATTAAATTGTTTACTTACCTGCAATTGTCCATATTCCGTTGTTTACCACCCTCCACCCTGCCCCTCCCCCGCACCGCCTCCCTGCCCCACCAAACTCCCTCCACGGGCCTTGGCTGGCTGAATGTGTATGTATGAATAAATAAAGAATTTCTATATTGCAAGCCTAGCCAAAAGAAAGCGGAGAGCTGTACATATTCAAAACAAGCATAACACCAATGAGTAATAAAAGAGGAACCTGAAGTGTGGACTGTTAATGCATTGCGGTGTACTGTTCTTTAAAGAATTTAGTCTTCAACTCGACACTGAGATGATGCTGTAGATCGTGGATGGAAAAGGTTTGCTGCCCTGTTTTTTTTCTTTTTTCCACATCTTATTCTGGAGTCTGGTGATGTGCCGTCTGTAGGTGTGCCCTGAACCACTGGAGATGGAGAGCTTGTCTGCAAGATATGCAACATACTGGCCATGATGGCTTTGTAAATGATGCAGCTGGTTTTGAAGAAAATGCGGACTAGCACAGGGAGCTAACTGAGTTCCAACAGGTGGGGATTGATGTGATTATATTTCTTTAGGGCATGGATGAGATGTGCTGTGGCGTGTAGGATGCCACCTAATGGGTGCCAGTTTAGAGTATGAGAGGAGATACAGTAAAGCATTACCACCATGCAGATTCAAGAGTATGAGTGGTTAAATGGCAGTTCTGAAGTTGCTTTCTGTAACAAATGGTTTGACTTTCTTTAACCCCTCCCCTGCTGGTGACGGAACCGCTCCGTCACCAGCCGCGGTCGCGCTGTGCTGATGACGGAGCGGTTCCGTCATGGAACGCTCGGCACGCTTGCGCGGCGCGGATTCCGCGCCTGCTCTGAGCGTTCCATTGAGCGGGCGGGGCCGTGACGGAACCGCTCCGTCATGAGCACAGCGCAACCGCGGCTGGTGATGGAGCGGTTCTGTCACCAGCACGGACCCGCCGCACGGCCGCCCCGCCCCCTTAGCGCTGTGGCGGAATAGCCGCCGCAGCGAACGGGTTAAAAGAGAGAGCTGGTACCAGGTTGTCTTTGTTTTTTTGGAAAAGTATTCCTCAAGGGTGATTCCAGGTAACTTGGCATTTGGTAAAAGTTGAGGTTCAAGGCCATCAATGTTCATGTCATTGCTCTTGGTTGGCACTGTATCTTGTTAGTTGTTCTTTGCAAATAACAGGAATTCTGTCTGGGTTGTATGAGGTACAAGTACGAGGTAGACATCTTAGTCTGAATAATGTACAAGCAGTGTTTGAGGCGTTAGATGTCTGAGGCACAGGACATTTTCAAGTAGATTTGTGTATCATAAATATCTTGGAAACATCAGAACTCGACTGTAATTACTTATTACAGTAGAACAAATTTGTCATTTCTATATACTTAGGTGATGACAGATGTCACAAGTCACGTGCATTAAGGAAATTTGAGACAGGCTTTTATAAATGGGTAGCAGGCTACCATTTGTTATAAGGTTATTATAGAAGTACTTTTAGATAGAGATTGCAGTCACCCATCTATTATAAATCCATACAGTTACAGTAGGCAAGGAAAAAGGCAGCAAAAATGTTCTTAACGAGAAAGAGGTTCGGCTATTATGTGTGCAGAATATTAAAGTCAGAGTGATAAGTGGCCGGAAAATGCTACGCTAGGGCTGGAGGAAAAGTAGGAAACTCCACAAACTACATGAAGGGCAATAATCGGTTTTTACAAGAAACTTTCGTCTGGTAATAGAATCTTCATACATCCCTAAGATGTCTTGTTAGAGGCGTGAAGAAGTAAACATGCAATATATCATATATATATATTTTTACTTCTACTACAATTCGGGAGCTCGCATTTTTAAGTACAACATAAGGATGTTATTTGACGGAATGATTCTTCATCAACTAATTTAACACACTTTAGATACATTTTATCTCAACAAATTACATTTGATCATTTGCATAAATATGCTATCGAATATATTAATAATGTACCTTGAAAAATAGTAAAACCTGCAGTCATTGAAAGAAACACAAGAATACATAAGGTGCCATGTACAACACAGAGGGTAAATAATATTAGTGAACATTTAATCTGAATCACCTAATAACTCAATAGCGTGTCATGTCACTTGGAAAAGTTTAGATCATTTCGGTAAAAAAATTAACAACATTGAATGGAGTCAATTTAATACACAATTATCAGCCTTTCAGGACTTTTACTTCCTCTCATGAGAGTGAGACAAATGTGAAAATATTTAGGCTGACATGACATTTTCCAAATTCTACATCTATTAAATGTATCTATTTGAAATTACTTACTCTCAATATGAAAAGCCCATCAAGTCAGTTGGACAGGTATGAAAGAGAATACAGATTCAGTCTAGACAGGACATTCATTCTATTCTTAAAGTTTTACTAGATTGCTTCATGCCTGGCAGGCATTACTTTGCCTGAGCAATACACCGGTGACATCAAACTCTAGAGCAGCCATCCACCACAAAAAGAACTAAATAAGCAGTTGGGAGCAAAGCTGTGAATTTGTGAGGTATTTATTGTCTTAGTTGTTTTTGGCTGGAAGTCAAGTGATTGGAAATGTATTACGAATGAAATCGCTTTTAGAAGAGAAGACGTTGTCAGAGCTTTCTTTTCTATGCCGCCTAAAGGGCTAAAGGCACCCTTTGGGAACCTACACCTTATGACTGAATGGACCAGGGCCGGCTTTAGGGCAGTGCTTCTGGTGCGGACGCACTGGGCGCTGACCTGTGAAGGGGGGGCGCTGACCTCAGGGGGTGCAATGTGTTTAGCAATAACTTATGATTGGAGAGCTGAGAAGCACTTTTGCCAGGTGGTAGTGAGAGAATCTGAGGAGGAGGTCAAGGGGGTGGGGGTGCCAAAAATGATTGTCGCACCAGGCGTCACCAGTGCTAAAGCCGGCCCTGAAATTGACAATGGAATAGGGCAAAGGGAAGCAATGCTCCATTCACAAAAATAAGAGATGATTTCTTATGAAAAGCCTCCAACTATAATTTCTTTCATGTCTGCAGTTTGCCTCTGCTATCTCTACATGAACTTGAAAAAAATATTCTTCTTTTCAACAATGTAAACCGACCTCAGAAAAGAATGACAACATGAGCTTTTAATCAATTGGTACATAGCCCTACCCACACTATGAGCACACCCTAAACCACCTGTTCACTCGCACTTTACCTGAGTTATTATCTGTGCAGCTGCAATTTGGGTCTCTCACACCAATCAAAGACACAAGTCTCCGACCCACAATTAGTAAATAACTGGCAGAAATTAACAGAAAATATCGAAACGTAGAGGCCAAATGGTGGGCATCTTTGTCAAAAAAGAGAATGTCAGCTGCAAGATCCAGAGGAGGTGATACCACTGTGGTTCAGCACCCAAGTGACCTTACCTTGCCAAACACATTCGTGAGTCTCCAAAATGAAGAAAGGTGCTTTTTAAATAGTTGTCAAAAATTACAGAAATTTATCCCACTTATCTCAGCACCATTGTTAAGATATTTTGGAATTCTTGCAGTGTATAATTTCTATTATCTATAAATCCACCAAAAAAAAAAACTCAGTCACCTTCATAACCATTGATTCCTTCTCCGTTCCTCTCCACCCCACCTCCTTTCCACTATTTTCAAAGGGGTAGGTGAAACTAAAAAGAAAATGAAAGCCTCCAACCTCCCAATAGACACATGGCTAGCGGTCTTCTCGAGAAAAGTTTTCTTCTCTCTAGTAGCACGTTATGGCCTTGGGGCCATATTCACAGAGGCATTTTTGGTCACTGGAGTATGTGCACTGCTAAAAGTTCCTCATATATGCCTGCTAGGAATTCACAAAGGCACAAAAGGACAAATGGCATCAATGGATTTACAACTGTGGCTTTCTCCATAGGTGTGGTAGTTTAAAATCCCATTCAAGGGGTAAGAAGTAGGCATTAGAAGGAGCGGTTTGCCTTGAAAATTTGTGAACACCAACACACTTCTATGGCTTTCAAAAATCCGAACCCTTTCCACCCTGGAAATGATCTGAAAATGATTTCAGCCATGGACTGGAGTAACTCCCATTCCAGAATCCATCCATTCCAGATCACCTCCAAATTCATTTAGAGTGTAGAGAAAGGACTTTCTTCATGAGGTAAAAGTGTTTTCCTTGCAGAAAAAAATGAAAAAATGCTGCATTTGCATAGCGTCCCCAATACCCCTTGCTGAAAACCATGCTACACAGATGTTTAAATGGGGGAATAGGAGACTGAGGAAGATTTCACTTGACATTCCCAATAGTATGCCTTGCCAAAGCCTGCAAAGGTGTTCAGGGTTTCCTTCAAAACCGGGACAAGACAGAACTCCCCTGTCACTTTGGGCACCAGGAAAATCAAGGAGTAAAACCCTTCCTCATCTCCAGAGGAGGAACCACCTGTACCGCCCCCTTGTCCAACGGAGCCTGCATCCCCACACAAAGCTCCGAACTCTTGGTCAGACAAGAATGCCAGGGAGTCGGACGGACGACAGAGTCTGTATGGAGGCTCCGAGAAGTCGATTAGATAACCCAGTATTACAATGACCAGGACCCACAGATCTGCATGAGATTGCAACCAAGATGGTAGAAAGTACTGAAGCTGACCTCTGACCAAGAATCCGGCATCAGCTGCCAGATAGTCAGGAACGACGCTTCACAGGAGGATACTTAGCCTTCTTGTCCCCGACCCTACCAAAAGAAAATCTCCATGGCCATGAGAAAACTACCTTCTAGAGGGGGGTGTGGAAGATGACTTAGGCTTAGAAGGAGCTGCAGCAGAGGATGAATGCTTAAAGAGGAGGAATGCTTCTTTTCCTTAAAAAGCCTATGCAGTTTTCCCTCCATCTTCTCACCAAACATCACGGTACCCTGAAAGGGTAACCGAAGGGCCAAAGACTTCTGACCAGAATCCGTCTTCCAGTCTTTCAGAATCAAATTGCCTCGGGCTGTCACACAAGCTCTCCCCCTAAAAAGGGCCGACACCCTCACCAAGTCGAAGGAATGTCAGAAAGAAATCCCACCTGCCTTTCAATATGTTCGAGAAGTCTCGAACAATCTGAAGAATCATCCATAGACCCATAAAGAGACTTGATATCTGAAATAAGCAGCTGAGCAACATAGGTCCCATAAATGCCTCCTCTGAGTGCTAGATGGGAACCAGAATAAACTTTCAGACGGGAAGCCTCCACCTTCTTGCCCACGGGATCCTGACAGCCGCATCCTCGGCCAATGACGTATGATCCACCAGGCTGGCTACAATAGAATCAATAGGAAAGGAGTCAAGCAATTCTTTGGATATATCCTGAAGAGGGAAGAGCTTAGCCATGAACCTGGGAAGCTTGATGCGATCAGGGTCTTTTCACTCCCTCTGAAGAATATCCACCGCAGCAGAGCTCTGAAATTGACGAAGCAAGGAACCCCCAGAAGTAACAGGAGCATCATCGCAAGGAATCCCTGTATTGCACTTGACATGCTTCAACAAGTCTGGCAATATACCCTTGTGAATGTACTTGCCCTTAAGCTACTCACCTCTCATCCAATCCTCCTCAGAGTCAGGAGAATGAGAAAGTGGAACACGCACAGAACATTTGGACCGGGGACCGTTTCTTACCTTTTACAAGTTCTCTTTAATCAAACTCTTAATCATGGCATCATCACCTTCCTTGCGTCGTTTGGAGCGTGCAGGAGAGCGCGATGAAGAAGACTCAGACGAGGAAGAGGAGGAATGTTCCACATGCCTGCTCTTTTTGGAATGTTTACCCATGTCAACAGGTAGGAAGAGCAGGAGAAATTTTCACGGAGCAACCAGAAAATCAGGCGCACCAACCCCCTCTGGCAAGACACACTGAGTGAAAGGAGTAGTGACAGAGTCACCACAGGGCTTTAGTAATGAACCAATAGAACCAGTAATAAAAGGGGAAACAACTCTCAGCAGAAGCCTGTACCGTGGAATACAGTCACAGGCACACTCCTTAGAAGAAGCCCAGGCATCAGTTTGCCAGCAGCTGTTAAAGGATCCGATCCCTGAGCCCAGGAGTGCACAGGCACATCCAGAAACCCATGAGGCTGAATCCCAAAAACAAACCGCTATGCAGTACTTACGGGCTGGCCAGCATATTTACCCCTCCCAAGCCGCCAGCCGTATGCCTCCATAATGTCTGACTTCCTGCCACCTCGTCCACAAAGTCAGGCAATGCTGCCCCGGAAATGCCCCACTACCCAAGGGCCACCGGGTCAAACAAAAGTCAAATCAGAAACCGCTGCGCCCCGACATTTCCGGCAACCCGGGAGGCCCGGCGCAGACCTCTTACTGACAATGAAGAAAAAAACATGTTCCCACCACGACATGAGGAGCCAGCATGACTCCCCCCAAGTACAGCAGGGAGGTAGTCAAGGAAACCAGCGACGTACCCGCCGCTCAGCTGCAGAAGACGGTAAGAATACAGGAGCATCACAGGCTCCTGCTCATCCTTCACACTGTCAGTAGACAGAAAAAAAGAACAGGAGGAATGCTGGGTAGGGTATGGTTATGTACTCCCAGAAGGAGGGGGGTAGTACCAGCATTTTGTGTTCTTTTTTCTGTTGGTGAGATAGGATTATGTCACTTGTTGAAATGAAGTGGACGAGGACAAGAGGGACCTGGGGGTAAACATTGTATCTCTGGATTCAGACCCTTTCAAGATGCAGAATCAGCACTGACAGACATTAGAATAGACATCTTTGTATTGCAGCCAGTCTATGCCTTTGTAGGAAATATGTATATTTATGCAGGGTAACCCACCTTTTTTGGACCTTTTCCTGTACCCAATATTCTTTCTGCCTTTAGAACTCTAAGCACTTTACCCCTGCTAAAAGGGAGTTAAGTGCATGTGCTCCCCGTTTAAACATGATAAAATTTACGTATTCACAATTGCCACATTCAATTTGCCTATAGATCCCTAGCATATGTTGTAGAAAGTGCACCCAGGGCCTAGAAGTTAAATACCACTTGTGAATGGAAGCACCTATTGTGCCATTTACTATAGTGGCAGTGCAAACATGACTTCAGACCTACTTTGTATTTACTAACTGTTGCAGTGTACACTTGCATCACATTAAAATCACATTAAAATAACCCTTTTTGAGAGGTAAAACCCTCCTTGTTCAGTATTAGTAAGTCACCACTATGTCGGCCTTGTAGCCCACACGGGTGAGTACATGGTATTTAAAAGTTGAACATGTAGAAAAGTAATGTTATCATGTCCCTACAGGGATAAGGTCCTAAAATCTATTTTCACTCAGCAGGTCTAGCTGTCCTCTGGAGAAATCTGAGTACATATTAAAACACTAATACTGATAACTCAGGAAAGGAAACAGCTAGAAAAATAACGAAATCACTATTTGTATTAGTTATTACAAATCCAATTCAATGGTAAAGTCAGATATTTTATGAATATTTAAAAAAAGTAACAGTTAGAAAGTTACCCTTTATTTACCTGAACTGTCAGAGTGCTCTGTATAAGCCTCTACCAGCTCTCAGCCTGTGCTCAGGCCTTCAATCATTGTGAATGAGGCATGAAATGCCTCCAAGGAACAAGCAATAGACTGACCGTAATTGTCAGAGATGACTCCTCTGAACTCCACAGAATATTCAGAGTGAGGGCTTTGGGTATTCTGAGACACCACACCATCAAATCTTGTTTTATGGTTCTGTTGAGCAACATGAAAAACTTAAGGCACACTTGAAATGGGGAGAACAAGATGCCAAGATAATGTTTGTGAATTCCCTGTCCAGTTGCTGAAGGACCCTGCTTTTGTCCTATCAGACTTTTGTATTTGGTTGCTTTTGTTGCTACCGTACATGGCTACACTACATGCTTCACACAGGATATTAGTGTTAGCTGCAGAAGGACTCTAGTGATTTCCATATGACACTCACACCTCCAGCCCTCAGAGCACAAGTTTAGCATACCCAAAGACTTTAGCCATCTTGAAAATGCAACGAGACATAGCATCTTGGGCATGTTTACAGTAAGGCAGACAGGAAATACTGAAACAGTGGATAGGGTTGACACTATGGGAACTTTTATCCCATTAGCTAGGGAGTGCCCAGGAGTCAACCACACCCACATGCTGGTAACAGGCATAAATGTGGCACTTTCAGGCACCCACTTCAGAACACTTTCTGTATCTGTGCAACTCGTAGAAGATCAAAGGAGTAGTGTACGTGCAGTATGGGACCTGAGAGGAGTCTTGAAGAGCTCAACCTGGTCCCACTTCTACCCAGGACAAAGAAGTGGACTCCAAGGGTCAGCTGGCTGAACTCATTTGTGGCTACAGGGAGACAGCAAGCTTCAAGAGGCCTTATACTGAAGTACCTAGCTGACCAGTGGCAACTCGACCTTGACTGGGCCCTTCTGCTGGCCTCTGCCTGACACTTTGTTAGTCTCTAAGGGGCAGATTTATGAGGCCGTTGCGCCTCTTTGCGCCGCAATTGCGTCACTTTATTTGACGCAACTGCGGCGCAAACAATGCGCCCTATTTACAACGTGACGCATCTAGGAGATGCATCACGTTGTAAAGCACTGCGCCATAAGGAGGCGTTCCTGCGCAGGGGGGGCGTTCCTGTGCAGGAACGCCTCCTGAAAGTGGCTCCTGAAAGTGGCTGAGTGAAATCTATGAGATTTCACTCAGTCACTTTCAGGGCAATGCTGCGTCAAAACCCTGCGCCTGCTTGAAGCAGGCGTAGGTCTTGATGCAGCATTAGTAGAATGGGGCACCCCCGAGCCTTGCTGGAGCTTGCGACGCAACTCCAGCAATGCGCCACATTTCCGGCACAGATGCGTCACGCATCTGTGCCGTTTTTGCAACATGATGTGCCGCATTATAAATGCGGCGCACCATGGGTGGCGTAGCTGTGGCTCACTGTGGCGCACGTTAACTGGCGCGTCCCTCGGGATGCACCAGTTAACATAAATCTGCCCCTCAGTGTTTTGCTTGAAATTCTGGTGGGCTTAAGAAGTGTAATTATGGAGTCTTGAGACTTGAAAGGCTAAGGGTCTGATTTAGATCTTGGCAGAACCCTGGTCGTCCTTTTGTGGAGGCATTTATAAGTACTCCGTCAAGCTGACAGATTCCCACCCATTGGTTTTAGATGTGGGCTGGCTGATGCTCCATCTGCTTTGACAGAGTGATTTCCATCGCATAAGCGGCTCACCGCTGTCGACGCAGTGAACACCTCTGCTGGCTAAAACGATCCCATATGCCGTCAGGGTGGCGGGATTAAGCCAAGCCTTCTTAGATTTCACAGTTGTGCTGGCATTGTCCTAGTGGCGGATTGCAGATAGAGAGTTTCCGTCATGATTCGCATTCAACATTGTAATATTCCTTCACTTTTAGATGAATGCTAGCATGACATACCTGATTTATTATGTCTAATTGTTTCACCTGTACACCTCAGTATAAAACACACTCCATTTCATACCATGATCCTTAGCCATTCCACTGCAGCAGAACATTGTTCATGAGAAACTTTTCAGTGAAGTCAGTGATTTTTGTTTTCCCTATTTTTTCTTAATTTAGTACATTTATATTTATCTTGTGGGTTAATACATTAATTTAGGTTTATTTTGTCATATGGCAGGGAGGAAAAATCCTAGTTTTATTGAGTGAGATTTGTCAGTCATGGTGAATGAAATTATTAGAGTAGAGCCACAATTATTTGGATCCCAAGTATAAAATACAACTATAGCGCAGAAAAGGCAAATGTGTGGCAGAATTGCTGACAGAGTGAATGCTGTAGAAAGCAACCTGTGCACACAGAAGGCAATAAGGAAGAGGTGGTATGACCCGCAGGGGAGAGTGCATTCTTTGGCCTCCAAGCATCACCTGGTGTCCCAGAGGACTGATGGTGGTTCTCCCAAACCCTCTTACAATTTTTTCTCTTGGGAGGAGAAGGTCTTGCAGGTCCTACATCTTGAAGGCTTGACAGGAATCACTGGTGGAGTGGAGACTAGCAAATTATATTTTAGAATGTGTCACTAAACTTAAATGTAATTTTTGCTTTTTATTTAGCTGGTGGAAATGTGTTGTGTATCTTTTTTTTTGTCAAAGGTATGTTTATTGACATTTTAAAACACAAAAAACATGCGACAATCCCGCACATTGTTCCAACGCAGGGGGTAGCATTGAAATCACAGCCCGAGTGCATCCTGTTAAGCCGGACAAAAGCTCCCTTCAGTCAGACCCCTAACATACAGAGTAGTTCTCTGTGAGGTGCAATTTCCGACATAATAGGGGAATACCGAACGGCTAGCAAGTTAAAGAGGAGATCAGTGAAAGTTCAGGGCGCATGTCTTCCCAGCGGCTCGGCTGATAACCTATGGTCCCCAGGCAAGACCTGACAGCTGCCACCTTACGCTGAGTCAAATGGAGAACTTCCGCGTGCAAATTCCCCGGCAGGCAATGTCGTCGAGGAAACAATATGAGGGAAATCGCACTAACAATGACAAAATACAATTAAAAAAACCTCCCCCACGCACCCCACCCTAGTGATGGTAGCAACTTATAAAAGACAAGGGTCAAGATGTGTAGTGTCAGGAGATCACAGTTGAAATAGGCTCTAATGCTGCAGGACACACTGCGGAAGACCCTTGGAGAGGAAAGCGACCAGTGGTCCCCAGCGGAACTTAAAGTTCTTAAAGTCATCTAGGAAGATATCAGCCATCCTCTCCAAACTCAATAGCTTCCATAGTCGCGAATGCCAAATGCAGGTGGCTGGCGCCTCCTTCCTTTTCCATGCCGCGGCCAGGGTGATCTTAGCCGCCCCAATGCTGAGCCACATAATTCTCTTGTCTGCCTTGGTCTCGTGCTCGAGACTGGGGTCATGGAGACCTAGTAAGGTAGTGGCCATCGAAGTAGGATTGGGATATCCCAACATTTCTTTAATTTGGGCAAGAATTTCCTCCCAGAATGGACGGATAGTGGGGCAGTCCCACTAAATATGCTGAAAGTCCCCTAAGAGCCCACATCCCCTCCAACATCTATCAGAAGTGCCAGGAAATATCTGTCTCAGCTTGGTGGGGTACAGGTCCCAATCCATCATGGTTTTCATGTGTGCCTCCCTAAGTTCCACAGAGTGGTTAAACTAGGCTACATCTGACCACAACTGTGTCCACTCCGCGTCAGAGATGTCCTGTTGAAGGACCCCCTCCCACATGGACATGTAGCGAGGTCTAGGGGAAATTGCAGTGGAAAGTAGGAACACATATATAAAAATGATGGCACCCTTCATGGAGGAAGTCTTGGTCAGAAAGGCTTCGAACTTCGTGGGGGGCCGTGAAGCTGCATCTCTCACCTGAGAGGACAGCGCCCAGTGTAGCAATTGAGCGTGCTGGTAATGTTCATTCTCCTGAACCCCGTAGTCCCTCCTACAGTTGTCAAAAGTGAGCAGGTCAAAGTTATGGAATAGGTGTGTTAGTGCCAAACATCCTCCTTCCTTCCTAGCTTCAAAGGGGCCCTCGGTCAACGCTGGGGGAAGGTGGGATTGAAGTGTATGGGCGTAAAGGGAGAGGGGAATGTAGTCCATCTGTCATCCTTGGAGACTGAGTCCCAAACCTTCAAAGTGGTGCTAGTGGGGGTACTGATATAAGCATTTTTGGGCCTGTCGCTCTTGGGCTTCCAAACCAAATCTCAAACCGTCCTCCCTGCAATGCTCCAATCCATGTGTAACCAGTGTTTTTCTGACTCTTGTTGTGACCATTCTACTTGTACTCGGAGATGTGCTGCTTTATAGTACAAATGAATGTCAGGTAGCCCTACGCCTCCTTCCTTCTTTGGTCTGCGCAAGATGGCAAAGGAGAAGCGTGCTCGACCCCCTTGCCAGATAAAGCGTAAAATCATGGATTTCATTCGCCTGAAAAAGTCTGCGTCGAGTTCAATGGGAAGGGCCTGGAACAAGTATAATAGTCTGGGAAGAAGAGACATTTTAATTGCATGAATCCTCCCCAGCCACGATATAAACATTGCCTTCCAACGGGCCAGGTCGGCCTGGATCTTGGCTAAGAGTGGGGGGAAGTTGGCAGAATAGAATTTCCCCAGCGTGGGGGTCAAGTGGATCCCCAAGTACTGAATAGAGGAATTGGCCCACGGAAGGGGTGTTAGCTCCTTGAGACGGTGGACTTCAGATTGGGGGAGTGTGAGGTTAAGGACGTAAGATTTGTCATAGTTGATTTTGAACCCTGCCACCGCTTCAAAGTGCTCTAGCTCCGTTTGCACGTGGGGAAGGGAGTGGGCCAGATCCGAGAGGGAGAGAAGGACATCGTCCGCGAAGAGAGTGATCTTATGAGACTTCCCAGTGAAGGGCAGGCTGTGGATGTCGAAGTTGGCTCTCACCGCCAATGCTAAAGGTTCTATGCTTAGGGCAAAAAGCAGAGGCGATAGGGGACATCCCTGTCTAGTGCCCCGTGAGTGCTCAAAGAAGGAAGACAGGTGCCCGTTCACCGCTACTCTGGACCTGGGGGAGAGGTAATTCACCCAAATCATTGTCAAGAATTTAGAGGAGAAGCAGAAGGCGGTCAATGTCTGGAATAAAAAACCCCAATCCACCCTATCAAACGCCTTCTCGGCGTCCAGCCCCACCAGAACTGCCGGGATTTTGAACTTATTGGCCTTTTCAATCAGGTGTATCACCCGCCTCATGTTGTCGTGGGTTTGTCGCCCTTTAATGAACCCTGATTGGTCCGGATGTATGAGTGCCGGCATCAGGTCGTTGAGCCGTTAAGCAATGATAGAGGAGTATAGTTTTGCATCCAGATTCAGGAGGGCAATTGGCCTATAGAAGGCACACTTATTAGGGTCCTTTCCGGGCTTGGGTATGATAGATATTAGAGCTTCAGCCATCGTCCCCGAGGTCTCGCCCTCGTCCGCCATGCTGTTGAACAACCGGACTAGGTACGGGCTGAGTTCAGAGGCAAAGGTCTTATAGAAAATGGCCGTGTACCTATCCGCCCCCAGGGCCTTATGGGGTTTCAAGGCCTTAATGGCAGCCAGCACCTCTTCTCTGGTGAAGGGAGCAGAGAGCGTGTCATTCCATTCCGCTGACACCTGGGGCAGCGACAATGTCTGCAGATACTCGTTTTGCGCTGCAGCATCAAGGAGATCCCCCGCCTAAAGGGTTTTGTAGAAGGTACCAAAGAGCTCAGCCTTCGCCTCATCTTGGTGTTTCAGTACTCCCTGTGTGTCCTGGATCCCCCAATATATTTCTGCTCCCTCTTATCCCGGACCTGCCTGGTGAGATGCTTTCCTACCTTGTTACCATGGGAGTATGAAAGAAGGCGTAGCTTCAGCAGAGTATATTCTGCCCTGTTATTGTAATGCGCCCCGAGTTTACCCCTAACTGCCGTTAGCTGCCGCAATGCTTGTCTGGAGGGGTTCTCCTTGTGTGCTTTCTCTAGAGTGGAGAGCTCCTCCTCTAATTGCTCCCTTTCCCGACCACGCTGTCTATTAAGAGCAGCATTCAAGGCCATGCACTGCCCACGAACATACGCTTTAAAGGCGTCCCATGTGGTGAAGACTGAAGTGTCCCCCGGGTCATTAAGTGCAAAAACTCAGAAATAACTCCCCTCAAAGTGTTGCAGGAGGTTTTGTCCCTAGCCAGGGACGCCGGGAAATACCATCTAGGGTTGGCCTTGCCTTTCACACCCCAATGGAGGCACACTGTGAGCAAATTATGGTCGGAAATGGACAGCGGAAAAATCTTGGCCTTGCAGAGGTCGCCTCGGAGGGACTGACTCAGGAAGACGTGGGAATAAGAGCGATGAACATGGGAGAAAAAAGTGTAGTCTCTAGATTGGGGGTACAGGAAACGCCATGCATAAAAAAAAGGCCCATGTCTAAAATCTTCTGTTGCGTATCAGAGGAAAACGTTCCCATGTCCGATCGCTGAGAGTGAGTGCTATCTAGTTCTTGTGCATCTTTTTTTAAACATATAAAACTATTTATAATTTATTTTTCCTATATCTTAGGAAATGTGTAGCATTATTGTTGTTTCTCTCAGTTTACACATTTTTTATATATTTAGTCAATATGTGTGATTTTTTCTTTTGCCTTGTTTGTTTGAGTATATTTTGTTGAATTTAAGATTACAGGTTTCAATAACTATTAAATAACACATGATGTAATGGTGCTTGTAAGTGTTTTTTCACATAGTAACACATTTCATTTATGGATCTCATTTAGTATATGTCTGTTGCTGCTTGCCTTTTATTTTTCCTAGATGTTAACAATTTTGATTAGATAAAATGCAGAATATATAACATGATTTAAATTACAACTAACATTGATTTTATATTTATTATATAACTAATTAATTAAGCACACCTGTATGAACACATTATGAATTTTGATGAATGTCATTTTTTGTGTAGGTGTCCATTATCATGAAAGCAGCAAGCAGCACATTTGATAATTACATATAATACAGGTGTGTTTCATTACATTTCTTAAACAATAATGCAACACCCATATGCATTACAAATTAGAAAAATATTGCTTGTAGGAGTGATTTAAAAATGCATGAGTCCAGAGCAAAT
This sequence comes from Lissotriton vulgaris, assembly GCF_964263255.1. Lineage (NCBI taxonomy): Eukaryota > Metazoa > Chordata > Amphibia > Caudata > Salamandridae > Lissotriton > Lissotriton vulgaris. The sequence goes on along the minus strand of NC_141689.1, from coordinate 806,299,836 downwards.
GTGACATAGTAAAAGAAAATAAGTAAAAAAGAAGTTTCTGGAAACAACGGGGTTGATTTGCTTCATGAGCAAGTAGCAGCAGCAAAGAAAGTACTTGGACTTTCGGGTTCATGACAGAAACTGAAGTGTAAAAAGAAAAAAAGGTACGTTTCTACCTTATATCTCTTCAAAACTGCCAACTCTGGTGTGGAGGTTTTTTTTATAAATACGTTTATTACGTTTATACAGCAAACAACATCCAAAGCATTGCCATTTTTAGGAGCTGAGCATTTCTGGATTACAGCAATTCATAAGACTGTACTGTCGGAAGTCGTCCCTTCATGATGAATGTCCATAATAAGACCCCCACATTTTTATCGTGCTTATGAAGACAGCCATGTGCCTCATAAATTGGCTTTTTCTGCTGCGTGCACCAATTAACTCCTTTTCCCCACAGCTGGATCAAAAGGGATGTAGGTTGCCTCCACAGATTGGTGATGTCTTTTTTGGCTACCAGGCAGGCTACCCCTATAACAAATCCTTTAAGAGCGTGGACCTCCTAATTCCTCCACAAGCCACAGCAATGCATTCTAGGGGCTTAAAACAATTGGGTGGCCCAGAACCATTCAGATATTCCAGCCCAGCCCATCCCAGAAGGATTGTAGTGCCGAGCAGTCCCACGCCACATGATAAAATTCGGCAGCAGGGTGTGCACAGCACATGCATGCAGCCTGGGCTGTAGAGAACATCCGCTGCATGTGACGCAGGGAAAGATAGGTTACGTGCGGGAATTTAACCCTGACAATACACATGCAAGAGGATATCATCTGGCTCCCTAGGGGCCAGTCATGCCTCCCTCCAATCAGTGTCAACCATTTTGCCCGCCCAGCTCACCCACTTTTGCCATAAGGAATCAAAGCCATCACAGACATTTATAATCCTGGAGTGGTAAATCCTAGCTATCGGTCCCTTTCCCAGGCACACCATGAAAAGTTTGGCCTCAAGGGGGTCATAGTCAAGAAGTTTGATATCCTGGGAAAGGTGTGTCCAATGGGTATGCCAGAGCTGAAGAAAGCAAGAAAACTGTGTTAGACATAGGGTACTGATCTTTTATTTCTTGAAAGGACATCGAATTACTAATTTTGTGGAAATCTCCTAGGTACGTCATTCTTATCAGGTTCCACTTGGCAAAGCCCTCATGGTTGGAAAGCTGCTGAAGACATGTACCCTGTCAGAGGGGGGGGTCAATACCATCAAGCGGCAGTTCCACCAAATAAAGCGCAGCACCGTTCTCCAGCAATGAGCCACAACTTGAGTACATGAAGGCGTCACCAGGGGCAGGCAGCCCCCATAAAGCTGGTCAAGGAGTCCCTCAAAGCCCACTAAGTGCAGTTCCAAACAATATGCTCCTGTAAACTAATAATTGATGGGCACCAACTGTGCCGCCAGGTAGTACATATAGATGTCTGACACCTCAAGACCCTCATCAATAGACAATTTCCATGTCAAGTTGAATGCCAGTCTGCGGACCATATAAAGATTGTGAGTCTGGAGGTCAGGGACTGGAAACACTGTCATCTTAAAGAGTGCACTACGCCCTATAGGGTTGAGAGGCAAGATACTCAGGCGGGGTAGGTCTCAATCAAAGGCTACAGCCATGTTTGGAAAATTAAGGGTCGAGACCAGGTCCGGTGGTGAGACGTGTGAATCCCCAAATATTTAAACGAGTTCCATCAAAGAGGTATAGTATGTCACCAGCCTCCCCCTACGGCATCCCCCTTCACCTCCACCAATACGGATTTACAAGCATTAATCTAAAGGCTTGTGTCTTCGCCATAGAGATGAAGGATCTCCAGATATCAAGAATCAGAGGACTAGGGGTCCCCAATAAAGTACTACATCTGGTGTGATTTAGCACAATTCAGCAGATCTCTTGAAACAGTCTAAAAGACTGCTAGCATTTCAAGAGAGCATCATAATCATAGGAGTGTATGATGTAAATGCGGCAGGACATTTGGAGACTCATCGAGAAAAGTGATCGTCTACACATGGCAACCCCAAGCATACCTAAAGAATCAGTGAAATTGCATTGGAGAGCTCACTGAGTGAATACCTGATAAGTAACAACACAGTTATGGCAAAACAACATTCAGATCTCCAACATAAGTCTCCCCCATCTCATACTTCTTCCTGTGAAGCATAGGCCGCCCGTAATCAAAACATACTTTATAACAAATAAATCAAGAACGAGGAAGAAAACTCAAGGGAAATCAGATGGCAGTGTATACACCCATAAGACGGATTTCATGCCTGACAGCGTTCAGATATTCAACTAGCTGTGCATTTCCTGGTGAGTATAATTCGTACATCGTCGTAGTGTTCAACATACCTTAAAAAACACGATTGTATGTATCACACATAAATCCAACAGACCCCCCACCCAACATGCAAATGGGAAGATCCGAGTGCTACTATGCCACATTGAATGTTCTCAGCCAGCCATAGGTCATCAAAGGTCACCACTCTCTCGCCAGACACCATAAAGGGAGTCGGAAGTTCACGCCTACAAACTCAGGACATCACGTAGGGATCTAAATGGCTTCAGGGTGTCTATGAGGCTCTCGCCCGGTTCCACCTTTGCCTAAGCCCCTTCTTCTGGGGGTGGGCTTGGGAATGTGCCCATCTCCGGTTGACCAGTCCTGACTTCCAAGACCCAGAGCGCTTCTCATGGACCACCACGCTCCATGTCCCGGTAATCTCCCAGTTTGGTGATCTGCAGCAATCATGTCTCTGCGGCCCATTCCCAGGCCTGCTCCAGAGTGTCAAAGGAGTAGGTGAAAGTCTGGAAAGATAAACTTGAGGAGGGCTGGGAAAAGAAGTGTCGCTGAGATTCTTCTCCTACACAGAACTGTGCACAGAGACCCAGGATCTCAGTGAATTGTGGTGTACCAAAAAACTCACCTCAGTGCCTAGAAACCCTAACAAGCTAGCATCAGTGTCACATTAGCTCTTCGTCCTATAGCAAAGGAACCAATGATTAGACAACCCAGAACATGCGATTTAGGTTATACTGAAGAGGCTAAAAGCAGCTTATTGGCCATCTCCAGCTGCAGGAATGTCTTGGTCATCTAACCAAGCAATCACATGAAGAACAGCAAACAAAGTTTTGGAATATGAACTAGTGGAAATTCCTTAGTTCATATATTCAGTATTACAAATGTGGGTCCGTTTATTATGCCAAGCACTTTTACTCTTGTAGAGTTTGCTTGATTAGAGATTGTTTTGAATTAAATTGGGATACAGCTCTAAACTGAAGCCTAGCATTGTTCGGGTTAGTTGGGCTTAAGATGCTAAACTGACATCACGCCACCAATGGTGTAGACCTTCGATTGAAGTTTCCCAAATGAGTATCTGCGACACCTCTCCTCAGTCTGGAATCTTATTTTACTTTCTCTTTACACATTAGGGATTTTTTTTACATATTGGTGATAATCTGTAAATCGTTTGGCCTTTAAGTGATCATCCATCGGGGATTGGTTTGGACACTTAATCATTTGCCTCCAAAAACACCAACATAAAGCAGAAGATAGGACAAAGAAATCCCATGTATAATTTTTCTAACATTTTAAGTTACTCTTATTTCTCGTGATGACCTATCCAAACTCTCCTCAATTTTTTTCTTTTTAGACTTCAAAAGTTAATGCTATAAAAATGGAAGTGGTTCCGCTTAAGATGAAACTGTAGTATGTTTGTGTACCTAAAATCTAGAAACATTGAAGTAACATTGAATAGCTATAATTTTAGCAGTATTCTTGCTAAAGTTGGATTTGTAAACGCTCTAGTTAATGATCTGTGGACTTTCAAATAGACTGTGAGCAAAAGGAATTAAACATTCATGGCATCTTGTGCTAGAACAGCCATGTGTCTGGTCCTGATGCCCTCCTGCTGCTAAAGCACTTTCTTCATATATTTTGGTCTGTTCAGTGGGTGCATGTTTTTCCCTCTTGGAGTCGTGAGGCTTTCAGAGATTGAGCAATTTAGGTAAAATTACATTGGAACACTAATCTCCAACTTGACTAAATCATTGAACTGACTCGTGTATGTGTCAAATCTGTTTCCAAACTTTTTTTCAAGTTGGTATGCTTTGCTTTAGAAACTAGGTTGGTTCTTTGCAATTGTCGTGTAGCATAGTGGCTGCTAACTTTTTTTTATATGCATTGTGTTGACTATTAAAGGTTATACTGAGGAATGGTGGGAAGCAAGAACACTCTTTCGTTATACTCTCATACAAGTCCACAACAGGAGTAAAAAAGAGACACCGGTAAGGTAAAATATTTATTTTAATGACATGCTCTAAGATGCAGTATCTTTGCTAACAAAAGCAGACACATGATTAGAAATAATATGATCAGCATTGTTACAATTCCATAAAACACAAAAGGAGAAATCATATTACAATCATGGTGAAAATAGGTCCTATAGCGCCTGGGAATAATGTTTTATAAAATATAGAAGGTCTCTTAGGCTTGTTTGGGGGACCCCATACCTCCAAGATCAGCAGGTGTGAAACACATCAGGATCTGCAAAAGCTCACTGTTTGTCAGGAAAAACAAGCTTCTTCCAAGTGTGTGAAATCATGCTTACAGTGTGATATCAAAGGTGCCAGAATCACGTTGGCTTGCAGCTGCATATATGTTATGGCTAGAATGCGAGCCGATCAGCTCGAACAACACCTACTTTGTTATGATGACCTTGCAGGCTTTAGAACTCAGTGTGCAGACTAGAGTCACAATGTAAGTCTAGGGATGCTGAAAACAAGCCCTTCTCATGTGAAGCATTTCACGCAGCCTAACTTACAACAACAATTATATGCAGTGTTGTGTGCAAAAGCGGAAAACTGGAAAAATGACATTTATACTTCTAATAAGCATATGCTAACTTAACAATGTGCGCAACAAGGCCCAGTCCACAATACAGAAGCATGTAGAGGAGATTGAAGGCACAGAGATTCTGTTTCATCTCCTCAAAGGATCATGCTCCTACTGTACCGCCTTGGTGTAATCTGGAAAAATCATGACCCTGGAGTTCAGATGTCCGAGTTTCGGCTGATTCCGCGCTTCAGGGAGGATTATTTTGTGGTTGTGAAAGTTAAGGATCTGTACTATCAATGGCCGAGGCGAAGCTCCGGGCTGAGATTTTTTGTCAGGTACTGGTGCGCTCCCTCAATTACCAACATGCTAGAGAGTTTATCTGTTGCGCCCCAGGATCAAAAGCAGGTTTAGAGGGTTTCATTCAGATTCAAGCTTTTCAAAGTCTCAAAGTGTCGTATGAAGCGCAGATTGATACATGGTTTTCAGCTTCTTCTGCCCTTTCAACTAGAGTCACAACCGATGCCATCAACTTGGCGTTTGAGCGTAGCCATTTTATCTTCTGTCGTGGAGATCCGTGTCTCTGTTTCGGTTACTCTATCAGCCACCCTGTGCAGGTCTTGCTGCAGCAGCAAGAGGTCTATCTGGAGGCCGTCGACCTTGATATCTAATACCTCCAGTGAATCCTAAAATGCCTTGAGGAACATGCTAAGGACAGCTGTGAAGTAGGCTGCAACTGTGGGTGTTGGGATGCCTCGGCGATCCTACGGGGGACTGTGTATGGTCCATTATGTTCGGGCTGACATCGGGGGAAGCTTGCCATGCCCCATCACCATATAGATTCTGGTGAAGGGCAGCAGAAGGTGTAAACGGTGGGGTCAGGTCTGCTTGCCATGAGGTTGCATGAGCAGCCCACCCTTAGAGGGGCCCCCAGAACAATCCCACTGCAATGGCCAGTCCCTGGAATGGGGAGCAGGTCCGATCCACACACTGCGTGGGTCCGGGCATACCAACCTGCTTGCCCAGAGGCAACATGTGCAATCGGCAGTGCCTGATTCAGAACCATAGAGGTGGGAACATGGCAATTTGGGTAGCAGCTCAATCTCCCAGGGGTGGTGGATCAGCAGTGGTTCGGGTATTCAGCCATAGTGTCCTACCCTCAAAGGGTCCAGTTCATATAGGGTATTAGAGCGATTGGATGCTGCGCAGTTTAGTTGGCTAGAGGGCAATCAGTGTGCAGAGAGGAGTGAGCGAGGTCCAAATGTCTGAGGCACCGCACCCTCGGTGGGGGAAAGAAAGGGCAGGCACAGGGCATAGGACCTCATGCCATAGCACATAGTTCCTATACATAGGCCATGGTCCCCAGGCAGGCAGTGTTTTGAGCATTTCTATCATTTCTATAGAGTTCTTTGCGTGGGGCTCAGCACACAGGGAGTCCAGGCCTCACGGTCCCCAGACAGTCCCATACGGTGTCTGTTGCAGTGCTCTACTCCAGCATCACAGGGCAAAAGGCACAGGAGTTCATGCTGCCATCTCTAGCAGAGGGCCAGCCACTGGCTTTCACAGAGTGAAGAACTGGGCAGCTCCTGACCAACAGCATAGCTCCATGGATCCAGCAGCTCGTTCCAGTAAACCAGTCTCACCTCTTCCTTAAGACTCACACCACAAGTGCCCCAAAAGGCTCACTCAGAGAGTCCATCCGTCTCCAGGGCATCAATAGCGGTTGGAACCACCAGGTGGGAGACTCACACCAGTGGACGGACCCTGTGTTCAGAGTGCACCCCGTACAATTTCTGGGGGAACTCCTTGTTTGCAGTATGCAGTATTCCAAGTAACAAGTACCCAGTTCTCTATTAACACTGTGAGCCTCCAGGGCAATACAGGGTCCTACGTCACGGCCCTTAAAAGCTCATCAGTAGGCCTGCGATGTGGCACGGTGAAAGCGGTCACTGTTCTATGTGAGAGGCAGGGCCGTCATTCCCTCCCCCCCCTCGGTCGGTTGGGCAGACAGGAAAAGGCCCTCAGTGAGTTCTTAGCCATGGAATACATCCTACCTACACTGGATAGGTGAGGTTCCCCACTGTCTCATTCATGGTACGTTCCAGGGCCAGACATGCTCCTCCGCAGTCACCGCTCCCACTGCGGGGTGTGAGCTACCATCAGGGACAATGCCGGCACAGCCAGAGAACCAGGACTCCTCCCGCTGAATCAAGGGGCCCGCTCACTGGCCTCACCAGTTTCTCTGTCTGGAGTTTCCAGTCAACAGTCCCTTCCAGGGTGCACACTCGTCAGCCTCTCACAGGCCGTCGGACCACTGCATCATAGTTTCCATTTTGTCTTTGGCCTGTCTGCCAGTCGTTTCACACAGCACAGGCCTGGACACGTTGCAGTTGACCCCAGAAGCACTGTGAAGGATGCCAGAGGTGCCTTCCGCCTTCTGTGTCTGGTGCCCAAAGGGGGGTGTTTATGCAGCCGGCGTCAGGCAGGATGGATGTAGATAAAAATCAGGCGGTTGGAGTTTTGCTAAATCTCAACCACCATCTTGGCCTCCATGACCGACAGCCACTTTTGCCTATGGTGCAGTCGACATGGGTGGAAATTTCTGGCAGAGACAGCAGTACTCAGACGGACTATCATCCATAGTCCCGGCAGCATCTAAATTAAGCCAGCAAACCGCTTAGCATGCAGGTGGGGAAACCAATGGCCAAGTGATGACTGGACCAGATCCACCAAGATCTAAATCAGACCCTTAATCAGGAGATAAAATTTGGCCGGGACAAACATGGTTGGTGTGTCTGACCAGTGCTCCTTCGCAGTCAGCCTGAAATTGTGCCTACGTCCTGGTCTACCATGACCATAGACTATAATTGTCCTCTTTGCGATTTTTGATTGTATGTTCCCTTAAATTTTAAAAAACTCATATCTCTGGTTCCCCTTTTTGGATTTCTGTCATTTTGGTGTCAATTAAAAACATATATATACTCTATTGTTCTAATCCAGTCTGGGATTTTCTGTGTTAGGATTTTTATCATTATTACTGTTTTGATACTGCATACATGCTTTACACATCGCCCAAAGTTAAGCCTGCCTGATCTGTGCTGGAGCTACCGGAGGGTTGAACTCAGGTTACTTCAGTGACTTTGAGGGTTCACCCTGAAAAAAGTTGTAAATATTTCTTGAGGTGAGCTGTTGCCCTCCTTAAATATTTTAGTTTCTTTTAGCCTTTACCTGTTGAAGAACAATGTTATCAAGGTAGCCTTGTTGGCTCTTTGCTGGCTACAAGGTGAGTCCAAGCTCAAGTACAAAGCACTTTTCATTGAGCACAAACATACTGGGGCCAAGTTCCTGCTTAATCTCATAAACTGGCACATCACGACAATCCTGCCAAAAATCAATAATGTTCATAGGCGTAATTGGTCAAATGACACAACTTTAAGAGAAGTCCAAGGCCAGAAACTATGGACCTGTTAAGCCCCTGCCTATGCATGGAGGCTGATTACTAAAAGTTCAGAATTCTCCTGAAAACCTAAACTTTGGAGCCGGCCTTCTAATAACCTAGCCAACTTCATTACTGTTAGAAATCAGTGTGGTAGAAGAAGGAAAATACACACACGTAGATAGAGCAGAAAGCAAATGCACTCATCTGACTGGTGTTCGGACAAAATATTGAGATGCTGAAATATCGAGTTGCAAATATTGTGCTGTACAAATATCATTTGCAAAAATATTGTTGACCACAATATCGATTTTCCACGGTAAGTAATATCTGTGTTACAAATAGCTATACTGTTAATTTGTTTATAAAAATATCCTTGTTGTTAATATCCCTGTTAAAAATATCTATGTTGTTAATATTCTTTACAAACATATTGTTGTTAATACTGTCATTTTCAATTATCTTTGTGTATTTTAGTATATATTTTAATTGTATGTTATAAACTGTTTGTATAATTATTGTTAATGTTTTTTAATTTAGTTTGCAAATTCCTAGTTGTTATTACATTTAATTTAATAGTTTATTGTCAGTTTAATGCCCTAGTGGGTTGTGGGTCTATAGGGGTACAGGGTGGGAAGTAAGTTAATTATAATTAATAAATACATCATTTTTACATAATATTAATTATTTAATTGATAATTATTCATGCAAATTGTTTAAACAATTTTTTTAAAGTTAAGTTATAGCTGTGGATGTTGGGTTTGTAGGGTATAGGATGGGAAGAAATGTAATTATAATTAATTAATAATTAATGTTTAATTATTATTAGTTATTTAATTGATAAGGAATTATGTAAGCTGTGTAATTACTTTAATTTTTCATTTATCATTTTTGGCCAGTATGTGGTGTTTGTAGGGGTAAAGGGTGGGAAAGAAATTAATTATAATAATTAATGATTACTGTTAATTATTAATGCATTTCTAATTGATAATTAAATATGTTAATTATACAAGATATTTTTAAAGTTGTATATCAGGTGCTGGTTGTTGGGTTTGTAGGGGTAAAGGGTGGGAAACTAATTACATATAGTCAATTTACTATTAGTTAATTATTATTCATTGTAAATAACACAATATTTGCTGGTTGTTATGATTATGAGAATATAGTGTGGTATTTTAATTACATTAATATTATTTATTTTAATGTATAATTTATAATATTTATTAAGCATTGCAATTATACGTAATTTGTTTCATTTCTTTTTAATTCATATATATAATTGTTATATTTAAAAATGTGTATTTCTTGTTAGTTAGTATAGTTGTTAAAATATGTTCTTTTTTTCAATTGAGCTACTCTTCCTCTACTGTTGCACAGACTAGAGTGGGAATAGTAAATGTTACCCCTCCGCAATCCAACACTTTCCCTACTGTTGCACTGCCTGGAGTGGGAATCGTAAGTTTCTCCCCTCCTGCGTAGGCCTGGGCTGAGTTGGCAGGGAGACCATCAAACTCTGCTGCGCTAAGCGGAGTTCTAAAAATGACGGAGTGTGCTTGGTCATGCCATACGTTTTGATTTTCAGCGCCGGGTGTTTGTCCCATGCTGGAAAATCAGCATGAATGGCACCATGCGCAGCGCACAAGGGCACTGCTTCTTTTCTTTCTGCTCGAGTAGATTTTCTACCTAAACGGTAGCTTCTCAACGTAAGTGGTTGCGACCATCAGTGACTGCCTGCATTGAGGAATCTGACCGCCCATTGGCGAGCGTGGAAAAAACTCTGCTCCGCTATGTTGAGCAGACTTTTTTGGAACTCCTTGTGCGCCTCAGAGTGCAGAAAACTCCGTAAATCTCTGTGAACGGAGCGGAGTTCACCGCCCCGCCTACTCCTACTCCTGAATCCAACGCTTTCCCTACTATTCAATAGACTGGAGTGGGAATAGTACATTTTACCCCTCTGCAATCCAACACTTTCCCTGCTGTTGCACTGACTGGAGTGGGAATAGTAAATTTTTCCCATCCAGAGTCCAACGCTTTCCCTACAGTTGCACACACTGGAGTGGGAGTAGACATTTTTACCCCTCCTGAGTCCAATGCTTTCCCTACTGTTACAAAGTCTGGAGTCTGAATAGTACATTTGTATACCTCTTGAGTTCATCCTTTTTCCCACTGTTGCACGGAAATAGTAATCTCCACTCCACAATCTAATGCTCTCCCTACTGTTGAACCGACTGGAGTCGGAATGGTTATTTTACTCCCCCCTAAGTCTAACATTTTTGCTACTGTTGCACAGCCTGGAGTGCGAATAGTAATTTTTATCCCTCCTGAGTCCGATCCTTTCCCTACTGTTGCACCAACTTGAGTGGGAATAGTCATTTTTACCCCTCCTAAGTCAAATGCTTTCCCTACTGTTGCACCAACAGGAGTAGGAATAGCAATTTACACCCTCCTGAGTCTAACACTTTCTTTACTAATGCACATACTGGAGTGGGAATAATATATGTTACCCCTCCACAATCTAACACTTTTCCTAATGCTGCAGTGACGGGCATTGGAATAGTAATTTATAACCCTCCTGAGTCCAACGCTTTTCTTACTGTTGCGCAGACTGGAGTACAAATAGTAATTTTAGCTCTCCTGAGTCCAATCCTTGCCCTTCTGTTGCAGCAACAGGAGTGGGAGTAGTAATTGTTACCTCTCCTTAGTAGGATGCTTTCCCTACTGTTGCACCGACTGGAGTAGGCATAGTAATTTTCACCCCTCCTGAGTTTAACGCTTTCTCTACTGTTGCACATACTGGAGTGGGAATAGTAAACTTGATCTCTCCACAATCCAACACTTGTCCTACTGTTGCAGTAACTGGAGTGGAAATAGTAATTGTTACCCCTCCAGAGTAAGCTCTTTCTGTACTGTTGCACTCACTGGAGTGGAAATAGACATTTTTACCCTTCCTGAGTCCAATCCTTTCCTTACTGTTGCACTGAGTGGAGTGTGAATAGGGCCTATTATGAGTTTCAGCGGTCCTGGAGCGGGTGGCATGCCACTGCTCTGCTATAGGACTTCCAAAACTCACTGCTGCCCGCCAGAGTACAAGTAATTTTGTGATCTAGCGGGAAGGGGGTGTTGTGGTCCTGCGGCTGTGCTGTTCATAGACTCATTGTGAGCCTTAAACAGCACCGCTGCAGGACCGCCAGTGCACATTACTGCATTGGAAGAAATTCACCATGTCGTTCATTCCTTCCCATGCAGGAACAAGGGGTGTATAACTACAAGGAGCCCCAACAGGTACCCCCATGCATGCAGCCCCATGCACAAAGGCCAATCTGAGTCCTGTACAGCCCTCTTTGTTGCCTCACTGCCACCTTTTTCATGGCGGTGCGATTGCCATGAAAAGGGTGTCAGTAAGGCAACTCAAAATAAGCTCAGTCTTGCCACTGTGGCACCGCCAGCATATTTTAGCCTCGAACCACTGCCAGACCGCAGCAGGTTCCTTCATCTATGGAAGTGGCAGCAGTTCAATGGCGGTCTGACTGCCACACTTATAAAACTCTGGGAGGCCCGCAGTGTGGCAGTGGTCGGGCAGCCACTATAACTACGGCAACCTCATGGACCGCTGTAGTCGTGATAAGGCCCATAGTGGTTTTTACCCCTCCTGAGTCCAAAGCTTTCCTTACTGTTGCACAGAGTGGAGTTAGACTAATACATTTTACCTCTCCGCAATCCAAACTTTTCCCTACTGTTGCACCGACTAGAGTGGGAATAATAATTTGTACTTCTCTTGAGAAAAATGCTTTCCCCAGTGTTGCACCGACTGAAGTTGGAATAGTAAATTCTACCTCTTCTGAATCCAATGCTTTCCCTACTGGTATGCAGAATGGAGTGGGAATAGTCAATGCCTTATTCCAACAATGATATAGTTTTGTTTATATTGTTTAAATGTATGTTATATGGATGTTTCAATGTATTTAAATGTATATTATTTTTAATAAGTCATTTGTAGTACGTAATATATTTTTAACACATTTTTTGGGATAATCATTTTTATTGGTTTTTGCACAAAAATACACTAGGGATAATCATAGTATGGCACATTGCAGCAATGATAAAACGTCACCACATTTTGTCTTTGGATGTTATGCACTTTGTAGACCATGTTCCATGAGGCCACCTACAATACATGCAGTCAGCGGAGTGAAACACACTCATTCTATCTGACCCAGCCATTTGCCGTAAACCCTGCAATGTTTAGCCGGACATCCCCATGCTTCATACAGAGGTTTCTCTTGTGCCGACACCAGTCCATCCCCCTGCGCCACTTCGTTATACTAGGTGGTCTTGGATTTTTCCAGCTAGCAGCAATGTCTCTTTTGGCCACAATCATGGCCGTATTGAGGAATAGTTTGTAATTCCTGGATCCATCCAGCCCATCTGTGATTCTGAGGAGCATATTTAGTGGATTGTGTGAGACCACCCAACCTAACACTTCTGTGAGTTTTTTCTATAAATTCTCAATATTGTGCTAGGAGGGGGCAGGTCCATACCATGTGAAAGAAGTCTGCCTTGTCTCGTTCGCAGTGAATGCAGGATGCAGTCAGGTTCAAGCCAGCACTGTGAAGGCGCTTTAGGGTTAGGTAGGCTGCATGTAAGTAGTACAATTGGACCAGGCAGAGCCTGTCTGAGGTGGTGACTGTTTTGGGTGCCATCAGTGCGTCCCACCAAACTTCCTCCTCAAGGGGTCCCTCCCAGCTTTCCCATTGACTCCTAAGCCGATCTAGTGTAGTTGGAGCATTGTTGGGGAATGATAAATTCCTCCCTTCCCTAGATTTCCCATCATGGTTTGGGCCTCCGGAGGACTGTATTCTGGCTGTGTTCTGCCTTCTGATATATGTGTGTGGCGTGGTGTAGTTGTAAGTATCTATAGAATTGTGATGAGTGCAGGGAGTATCAGGTCTGTAGGTCATGAAAAGTGTGCATGTGGTCACGGGTCCACACATCCCCAAGCTGAGAAAAACCAATGAGGTCCAATGCGCGGAATCCCTCTAATTAGCTAATCTCCCTGAGCCAGGTGCCCTGCCAGTGTGGTGTGCATTGGGTCAATTTGTTCATGCACTGGGTATGGCGCAGAGAAGCCCGCCATGCCAGGAGAACTGCTCATGTCTCCACAGGCAGAGTTTTGGGTATGGGACCCCATACATCATCGTTTGGATCTTATGTGGGCCTAATTCATTCAGTTGCCCCATGTGAAAGGACACATTGCGGGAGTTGCGTCACCTTTGTGACACACTCCAGCAATGCGTCACTTTTTGCGCCATACAGATATGTCAGAAATACTGACGTATCTGTAACTCCTTGCGCAATGATGCGTCATACTGTAAATATGAAGCATCATTAGTGTCACAAGGAGGGCGCAATGAAAAGTGACGCATCGCTGTTTTCACGCATCGATGCCTCACTTTTCATAAATGAGGTCCTTAGGGCTTAGAAAACTAGGGGCTTATTTACAAGGCCCTTGCGCCACTTTTACGTCATTTCTCCCATGGTAAAAATGATGCAAAAGTGGCGCAAGGGCCTTGTAAATCTGCTCCCTAATGCTTTCAATGGTGATAATAGGTAACAGAATGCAAGATCGCTATGATATTTTACGTGCAAGTTTACATTAGGCACTTTAAAAACATAACAGAAAAGCAGCGAAGAGAAACATCCATTCTGCTGTCTAGAAAGCTACATTTTGTGAGCAACAGTACAAGGGCATCTGGCCTAGCACACAATTAGGGGAGTGGGTTTGGTGTTCCAGCCAGAGCTCCCAATTTTGTAACTAGGGAACCAGGTTCGAGTCTCAGCGTCATCTCAAAAGCCTGTGATTCTCGATACATCACTTCACTTCTTTGCATAAAAAAATAATGTGATCTTGGGCAATGAATCAGGTGCTCGTGTCCAATATATTTGGGTCATGCTTGTGCTGTATAAAAATGCAAAATAAATAAATGAATAATGTGGAAGGAAACATGCTTTGCTACAATTGCTTACCTTTCAATCTTGTCTCTAACCGAGGCACTGTTGAAACATTGATGCAGATACATGAAACTGCACAGCAACTCACCCTCCCCTCTCCATAAGTAATCATTAGGAGAAAGGTATAAAGAGACCTAATAATTTTTGAGGGCCACACATACTTACTCTTTGTTTGGGACAGAGGAAGTTATCCAACCGTAGGCCTGGGAGCCTTCTAATAAATAGGTGAGATAGTGCTTGGTATGCCATAAAATACCAATGGAAAATACTAATCATTTTCCTGATTCCATAACCATGAGATTAAAAATAATATAGCTATAGGTGACAGGTAGAGTTTAGGCCAATTATCACAAAAAGTAGGACTGTGTGATATAAAATTGGTTAGGTTTTTGTATTTGTCATCTTATTTACGCATAGCAAATAACATATCAAAACAAAACACCATCTGCTGCATGTGTCTGTCAGGGTTGTCTGACTCATAGCACTCTGGATCTAGACATGCCTAACTCGTCATAGAGAAGAGTTAGAGCCACCTATCTATTTTCAGTTTCTTTAAAGGGGGTGCAAGAAGCAATGTACCCTGGGGGCTAAGGAAATTTTTTCTGGTGTGCCCATCAATCTGGCGGGTTCATGTTTGGACAAAACAGGAAGCATTCCAACCTATCACGCCCAAAGAACAGTAAGAAGGCTACTGGGTTTACAAGGATGGGATTTTTGGAGGACAGGCTAATTGTGAGTAGAAAAAAGACAAATACGTATTCAATCCAGGTCACCTAACACTTTAGGAAACTTAGGTCACACAGCATTTCCAGTTCACACAAGGCAAGAACAGTATAAAGAGGCAACATTGCAGTTGGCTTGTTGTGCTTTGAGCTTATCACTCCAGTTTGTTCACCAGCTTTGCGTTCTCGTATCTTTGTAATTTTGGTTTCATCTTCAGTCTATTTAAATTCTTACTTCCCAGCCCAGTGTTGGCCGGTAAGTACATCTGTGAGGTGGGAAGCTGGAGGGTTGCAAACACACATGCCATTCATTTAAACCCATGTATTCACACCAGAGAGGTGCACACACTCCCATTCGCAACACTCACTCTCAAATGTAAATTGATAAAAATGTAAATTGATACTTGTATAGCACACTACTCACCTGCAAGGGTCTCAAGGCGCTTGTACGAATACCGCTGAGGAACCCATCCTGGCTTTCCCTGTGAGGCGTCCACTCCTGGGCACCCCCAAGGTGGAGGCCAGGCATCCTTAGCGTTGTGGGGGCTATTGTGGAGATTTAGCACGCTATCGCCCAGAGTTGCAGAGTGGGTCTTCATGATTGGAATAGGCACCGAGGCGAGAATTATCAGGTCCATGGAATTTTTGAGCCCAAGACCCGCCGAGGTGGGGAATTGAACCCTGGTCCCGGGCTAGACCTCTGCATCAGGGTCTGCCGCTCTAACCATTGAGCCACACTTCTCCACTATTTGCACATACATTCATACACACACACTAAACAGTCAATACAAAACGACACTTACCTACTGCAGCTCTCTGGGATGGAAGCCTCAGAGGTGCTAGGAGGGTTGGGACTGCTGCCTTCCATCATTAGCTGACCTTAGGTCAGCCAATGAGGGGAGGCAGCAATCCATACCTTATCACAGAGTAGGACGGGGACAAAGAGACTGCTGACCCCACTCACTCTGTTACAAGGTGTCACTGACAGACACTCACAAAGGTGTGAGGCATGGTCACTCCACCCTTAAGGACAGGCTGCCCTTTCTGATACTTTTGACCTGGTTGTTTTGTGCTTTCTTCATGTTCCAATTTGCATGTGTACACCAGTGGCACTCTGATTCCAGGAGGTATCCAAGTATTCCATGGACTTTGTCATAGTATGTTTTCAGATGCATGCCGGTATATGAATTATTATTGTATTCCTATGTTCTTGACATTTTGTGTATGATACTGAAATCCACCAGTCTATCTCAGGGTGCACCTTTTATCAGACACCTTGTGGGCATGGCAGACAGCGGCAAGATGATGGACGTATTTTGAGACAACTCCCTGCCTCAACTAAGGATCCAGTACCATCTATCCAGCATTTGGCAGCATACCACCAACATAAGTTGACCAGTTGTGTGCTGAATGCCTGGGGGCACCGTTGATTTCTTCTGCAGCCCTTGAGTGATTGAGGGCAGGGTTAATTATGTAGCTTGCCCAGAGACCTCACTGAAGTGTAGCCAAAAGAAATACTACTGGCTCCCCGCAATCGCCTGCAGAACTCGACAGGTGTTGTTTGCTTCTGCCCTTGCCTGTTGCCTTAGCTACTGCTCGCAGGATGGTGCCCGCCAAAGACTGTGATGCCATCAGAATCTAGTGCTTGTTTAGAGGTGCCAGACCCTGGGCGGTGATGGTGAGTGCATCTGAGTGTGCACAGGGAGAATTGGGCCCCCCTGCATGGAAGAGCCTGTGTCTAGAACCCCACCCCCAGCTTTCAGGTAGCTGATGAATCTTCCCCCCTGGGAAGCAGGCCTTATTTAAAGTTAGTGCCGGCCCTGCTTGCTCTCTGGTGTGCAGTGCGGACAGATGAGGTGACATTGAGCACATTCTGCTCCTCGTCTTTGCGAGAGGTAAGGCGGGTCCCCAACCTGTATATTTGGACTGTCTTCAGGA
This sequence comes from Lissotriton vulgaris, assembly GCF_964263255.1. Classification (NCBI taxonomy): domain Eukaryota; kingdom Metazoa; phylum Chordata; class Amphibia; order Caudata; family Salamandridae; genus Lissotriton; species Lissotriton vulgaris. The sequence continues at coordinate 806,282,884 of NC_141689.1, read as the reverse complement.
GTAGCGGCTGTCCCGTTGCACTTACTGAGTGAGGGACAGCCCTTTCAACCTTCTTTTCCCCTCTAACAGCAAGGCCCTTTTTATTGTGAATCATGGGGAAGCGTGGTGGCTCCTCACTCATTCGGTGGGACGATCAAGCGTGATCCCGAGATGTAGGTGGATGTATTGAGGTAGAGTCTTCCCCCATAGACAAGTTTGTCAACATTTTTGAGGTCATTGCTCACACCAGGCAGGATCTATGCACCAGTATTGATGCAGTTGCAGCAGAGGTAGGTCTACTCCGATAAGGCCACAAAACACTTACGGTGATGGTCACTCAGACAGAGCGCACACTTGACAAACTGCGGTCTACTGTCAAAGAGCTAGAGGGTCGTTGGATTCTCTGAAGCAATAGAGGGCCATGATCCAGTGTCTTTCTTTGCAAAATGCCTTGCTTAGGTGATAACTCCGTTGTCATGTTTTGCTCAATAAAAGATGGAGTGGGTGCACAGAGTTGTGACACATAGACCAGTCTTGAGATCACCTTCCTGACCCGTGGTGATCCACCTCATACATTTCAGAGACAAGGAAATGATTCTGAAAACAGTCTGTGCTGCTGGTCCACGGCAACATGATAATGCATGTATCTACCTGTTACTTGATTTTACTTTGATGGTGCAATGCTGGAGGCATCCTTCTTAGAAGTCAAGAAGCAACTGAGACAGTTGGGCCTCACTACTCCATCCTGTTTACGGCAAAGTTTAAGGAGATAGCTAACCAGACCAGTATTTTTTCATGGAACCTGTGGATTCCTAGGACTGGGTGGAGCAATACCGCTATGAATCCATCAACCCGTCCACCCCACCATGCTGATCTGACACGGAAGGGGGAGACAATAAAGAGAGCAATGGAACAAAGATGGCGCTGAACCGCATGTGAAGAGGGCTCCCTCCCTGGCACAAGCGCATGAGCAACAGACACTGACAGCTGTAATCCAATTGAACTCACAGCATCACTCCCTCCTATATTCCAATTTACAGATGACTCAAACTGGTTCTGCCACCTCACCAAGTAGCGACTCTTCAACAGCTCTACCGGATTTTACCCCACAGACTTCAGACCTACTTGGCTAAACCGGCAGGATTGTAATAATGTGACTATGTGGTCATTTGTGATGCTTCCCCACTCTCCTGTCCCTTACAGGTCACCCTCATTTCCACTAACACTGGTACTTATTGAATCCTTTACTTCATCTTGTCAAAATGGGTTGAATAGGCCTAGAGACATTTTTGCCCTGAGTTTCCTCTCCTTTTCCACTACACGCCTTGTGGTCAGATGTTGGCTCTCAACTCTGGTCGCTCTCACAATAGACAAGTTCTTTTTGGCTGAAGGCCTCCATTAGGCTCTGCTATTAGAGTTCTCACACTATGGGTCAATTAGTTCATTATTTGGGTATTCACTGTTCTAGAGCTTACCCTGGGAGGGGAGTTGGGTACTACGTTTGACTGTTTTGCAGGTCATACACCACATGCTGGCACTGGGGTGTGTATATGCCCACATTGCTAGAAAAGCAAGGCTAAGCTGCAGAATGCAGATAATCACATTATTTGTGATTGGAACAGCACGTACGTGAACTCTGGTTCTACAATACTTGTAACGGCGCAATGCGCACATTTTCTCATTCTTCCAAAAAACACATGTGGCGGGTGGTGAAGATACTTTCTTAGAAATACAGTGGTGCAGTCAGTGATATAGCATCACCTATTCTGGGTTTGCCTGAGGGGCTTTAATTTGGATGCGCTCCAAAGTTCCTTTTAGGAACCCTGCTCAGGAGATAGACCCCAGGGGATGATATGTATTTGCTGAGGGCCAATTGGATTGATGTCCACTACTATTAGGGTGCAGATACGCACCGAACGTAGGAACATTTGTATTCTTGGCCCGTCTTACGGTTTCCCTCACAAAGTGAGAACAGATTTTGTGGATCATTGGCGGGGAATTTAATAGCATTCTGGACCCTGCCCTCAATCGTTCTCACCCCCCATTTCCTAATTCTTCTGTTGAGTCAACAGCAGCAGGCCTTGCACAGTAGCTCATACATTGGTCCCTCTTAAACAGTAGGTGCACTTCGCATCCAGACATTCGTAGCTACTCCTACTACTCTCCACCCAATGATCCCCATGTCCTGATCAACTGTATTCTCTGCCTCTCGACTATGCATTTGCAGGTCACACAAGGGGAAAACCTTGGTCAAACTTTTTCTGACCATAACACGCTACACCTACACCTCAATTGAGGAGCTCCCTCACCCTCCTATCCCTACCTGGTGCCTTCAGCTAGCTGTGTTGGAGGACATTGTGTTACAGAATACAACCCTGACTGTGTGTGAACTGGACTAAGATTTGTTTGTCCACCTGAGACCAGACTGTCCTCCAGATCATCTGATGGTATTATCCCACTTTTTGAGTAGGGACCCATGTACGTTTCTTTATCTAGGCATTTGTGTCTATCATACACCCAAGAATTAGTAGATGGTAAACTTACACAAGGCATAGCCTCCTTCCAGCTACAGCTGACGTTCTGGAGCACACTCCCACTTACAGTGCAGGGCCGGGTTACAGTTTTCAAGACGGTGATGCTTCCACATCTCCTGCACTATTTCCACAACCTACCAGTACACATTCCGAGCTTTACATTCCACACCTTTCATGGCATGCTGATCCACCAAGATCTAAATCAGGCCCTTAATCAGGAGGCAACATTTTTGACCGGGACGAACCTGGTTGGTGTGTCTGACCAGTGCTCCATTGCAGTCAGCCTGAAATTGTGCCTATGTCCTGGCCTACCAAGGCCATAGACTATTATTGTCTTTTTGTGATTTTTTGACTCTATGTTCCCTTAATTTTTTTTAACTCATATCTATGGTTCCCTTTTTGGATTTTTGTCATTTTGGTGTCAAATGTACTCTATTGTGCTAATCCGATCTGGGATTTTTAGTGTTTGGCTTTTTATCTTTACTAATGTTTTTATACTGCATAAATACTTTACACATTGCCCTAAATTAAGCCTGCCTGATCTGTACCAGAGCTACCAGAGGGTTGAGCTCAGGTTACTTTAGTGACTTGAAGGCTTCACCCTGAAAGGAGTTGTAAATAATTCTTGAGGTAAGCTGTTGCCCACTTTAAATATTTCAGCTTCTTTTAGCCCTTTTTCTGTCGAAGAACAATGTTAGCCAGGCAGCCTTGTTGGTTCTCTGCTGGTTAGAAGGGGAGTCCAAGCTCAAGTGCAAAACACTTTTCATTGTGCACAAACATACTGGGGCCAAGCTCCTGCTTAATCTCATAAACTAGCACATCACTACAACGCTCCCAAAAATCAGTAATGTTCATATGATTAATTGGTCAAATGACACCACTTTAAGAGGAGTCCAATGCCTGAAACTATGTAACCGTTCAGCCTCTGCCTTAGCATGGAAGCTACTACTAGCAAGACCACTGACTCATTGTCAGCGAAATTGCTCTCCCTCCCTCGCAGCTCTGCCATTAAGTGAGGCCTTCCCCGAGCCCCTGCACTCTCAAGTGTTGTTGTTCGAGGCCCTCCTCCACCCGCAGGTTTCACCTGCACCTCATCCCTGGAGGTCCAGTGGACCTCTGTCTCCATTCTCTTGCTCCTCTTTTTCTCTCCTTTTTTACTCGTTTTTTCCCTCACTTCTGTCTCCCCACTTCACTCTCCTTCTGGGTATTAATCTCAATTTTCTGTCGCTTTCCCCTCATTTCAAGCTCCCCCCTTCACTCTACTGTGTCTTTCCTCCATTTTTCACTCATTTTTACCCTCATCTCAATCTCCCCCTTTCACTCTCCTGTGTCCTCTGTGTCTTTCCTCCACTCTTTCTTGCACTTTGCTGCCTTATTTGCACTTTTCTCTCTCTTTTTGCCTTTTTAGCCTGTTTTCCCCGCCACTGCTGCCTCCGCGGCCCCTCTCCCCCTGCATGACCAGTGTGACTCACCCAATCCAGCTCCCCTCCCCGCTCCCGCCTCCCAGCCGTCCAGCCCTGTGGCCCTCCTCCATCAGCAGGTTTCACATGCGCCTCATCCCTGGTGGTCCAGTGGACCTTTGTCTCCATTTTCTTGCTCTGCTTTTTCTCTCCTTTTTTACTCGTTTTTTCCCTCACTTCTATCTCCCCCCTTCACTCTCCTCCTGGGGCTTAACCTCGATTTTCTGTCGTTTTCCCCTCATTTCAAGCTCCCCCCTTCACTCTCCTGTGTCTTTCCTCCGTTTTACACTTGTTTTTACCCTCATCTCAATCTCCCCCTTGCACTCTCCTGTATCCTGTGTGTCTTTCCTTCACTTTTTCTTGCAATTTTGCTGCCTTATTTGCACTTTTCTCTCTCTTTTTGCCTTTTTCCTTTTGCCTTTTTTAGCCCGTTTTTCCCTGTCGCTGCTGCCCCCACAACCCCTCCCCGCCAGCACGACCAGTTTGACCGACCCAATGCAGCTTCCCTTTCCCGCTCTCGCCTCCCAGCTGTCCATCCATCCCCAACGCCTACTTAATGGCGGCCACGGCGCCAAAGGCAAGCCTGTTTGCTTCCGTCTGTGACCCAATTGCGATCCAGCGCCAGGAACCCTGGATCTATGCACCGCCAATGCTATGACCCAGCGGTAGTCCACGCACTCAACCCAGGCCGCAACAACATCTGCAAGCTAGCATTACCAGCCGACACCCACGGACCCTTCAGCTGTCACCGCTGCCGGCACACCTGCAGCACCGCCAAGACCACTGACCAAGTGCAATCCGCCCACAAAAGCACAACCGAACCGAAGACCCTGCAATGCATCCTCCTCAACATCCGATCCCTCCACAAACACCCCACCGAAATCTGGGACCTCTTCGACAGCACTACCCCGGACATAGCATTCTTTATTGAAACCTGGACCAACACCACCTTGGGACCGGCCATCGCCATCACCATTCCCCAAGGATACAAGATCTCCAGAAAGGACTACCCCACCAACCCTGGAGGAGGAATCGCCATTGTCCACAAATTCACCCTCTCCCTGAACACACTCCCCGACGAGCCCACAGACCTGATGGAACACCATCACTTCAAGATACTGGCCAGCCCTACCTCCACCCTCTGTGGAACCCTCATCTACCGACCCCCTGGGCCCAGCGGACTTTTCGCCAACTCCATCACGGACATCATCTCCCTGCATGCCATTGCCATTGCGTCCACCAACTACACCCTACTGGGAGACTTCAACTTCCACCTCGACAACCAACTGGACCCCAGCACCACATCCCTCCTGGACAATCTCCACAACATTGGACCCCACCAGATCGTGACCGAACTCACGCACTCAGCAGGACACACCCTTGACCCCCTTTTCACAACAGAAAAATCCATTACCTTCAGCCACACCACGGAACTCCCATGGACTGACTATCAATGCATCCACTTCACCTTCAGAACACCCACCATCCACAGACACCAGCACCTGCTCCCACGAAGAAACTGGACCAGAATCACTGATGACCAGCTAACCTCATCACTCAGAAGCTCCACCCCAACCATCGGGAAAATGAGGACGCCAACACCGCAGCCCGAACCCTGCACAGATGGAGCTCCAACAGCAACAACACCATAGCCCCCCTCAAGAAAAACAACAACACCCAAGCCAAGCTAGATGGTTCACCACCGAACTTCCAGAGTCCAGACGCACTTGCTGTCGCCATAAAAAGGCCTGGAGGAACACCAAATCCACAGAAGCCCACAACAACTTCAGAACTGTCTCCAACGCCCACCACCAACTCATCAGAAAAATGAGGAAAAAAGAAATTGAAGACAGAATCTCCACTCATGCACACAACAGCACGCCCAACCCACCAGCGAGTCCACCGTCATCCCTCCCTCACAAGATCTCTGCGACAAACTTAGCACCTTTTTCCACCACAAAATCAAGAGCATCTACGACAACTACGACAAAGACAACCAACACACTGAACCCTCACCAACCACCCCTGACACCCTGAAGCCAGCGATCAACAACTGGACAGCCCTCACCACCGAAGACACACTGAAGATGATGAAGTAAATGCCCCCACCACATTTTCAACAGAGCTGCCGACACCATTGCACCCATGCTCTGCCACACCATCAACCACTCCCTGGCAACCGCCTCGTTCCCTGACGACTGGAAACATGCTGAGATCCAGCCCCTCCTAGAGAAACCCTCAGTGGACCCCACCAACCTAAAAAACTACTGACTCATCTTCCTGCTCCTGTTCTCAGCGAAAGTCATTGAGAAAGCCATTAACAGCCAACTCGCCACATTCATCATAGAGCACAACATCTTCAACTCCTCCCAATCCGGCTTCAGAAAAACCACAGTACAGAAACCGCCCTCCTTGCCGCAACAGATGACATCCATACCTTACTGGACAAAGGAGAAACAGCAGCCCTCATCTTCCTCGACCTCTCAGCGGCATTCAATACAGTCTCTCACTGCACCCTAATACGCAGACTTCATGATGCAGGGATCCAAGACAAGACCCTCTACTGGATCCACTCCTTCCTCTCCGGCAGAACGCACCAGGTCAGACTCCCCCCTTTCCTCTCAGACCCTATACCTACCACCTATGGAGTCCCCCAGGGGTCCTCTCTCAGCCCTATGCTCTTCAACGTCTACATGGCTGTGCTCGCCCCCATCGTCATAACCTACGGACTCAACATTGTGCCATACGCAGATGAAACCCAACTCATCCTCTTCCTATCCAACGAACCCAACTCGGAAGCCATTGCCAAATGGATGAAAAACAGCTGCCTATAAATAAACACAAACAAAACGAAAGTACTCATCATGAGCCCAAACCCAGATGCCTGGAACAACACCTGGTGGCCCACCACCCTCGGAAGCCCGCCCACCCCCACGGACCACGCACGCAACCTGGGAACTATCCTGGACCTAGAGCTCAAAATGGACCGCCAGATCAACTCCGTCTCGTCCTCCTGCTTCCAAACCCTACGCCTCCTATGTAAGACCTTCAAATGGATCCCCCTCAAACACAGAAAGGCCATCACTCATGCCCTGGTCACCAGCAGGCTTGACCACTGCAATGCACTCTATGCTGGAATAAACCAAACCTCACCCGCAAGCTACAGAACATCCAAAACGCCGCAGCAAGACTGGTCCTCAACCTGCCAAGCCACTGCCACATCTCCCAGCACCTGCGCACACTCCACTGGCTCCCCATTGATGCTAGATTCACCTTCAAGATGCTAACCCACGTTCACAAGGCCCTCCACGACACCGGACCAGCATACATGAACAGCCAACTCAAATTCCACACACCCCAATGGACCCTACGATCAGCCCAGCTCTCCTACGCCGTGGTCCCCCGCACGAAAAATTCCAGATCGGGAGGCCACTCCTTCTCCTTCCGCACGGCCAGTGCCTTGACCGACCTTCCACTCCACCTCAGACAGATAACATCGCTCCCCATCTTCGCAAGAAACCTCAAAACCTGGCTCTTCGACAGACCCCCTTCTTGATGGACTGGAACCTGCGAACCCCCCCCACACCCAAAGCTTCTTGAGACCCTTACAGGTGAGTGGTCGCGTTTAACAAACACTTGATTTGATTTGAGAATTCTCCTGAAAACTAAAACTTTGGATCTGGCCTTCTAATAACCTAGCCAACTTCATTATTGTTAGGAATCAGTGAGGTTGGAGAAGGAAAACACACACACCTAGGTAGAGCAGGAAGCAAATGCATCCATCCTAACGGTGTTCAGACAAAATATCGAAATGCAGAAATATTAAATTGCAAATATTGTGGTGTACAAATATTGGGCCCGATTCACTGAACTAACTTAAGATAAAATCCTAAACTTACTACCATTTTTGTATTCAGAGAAGGCACTTACTCATTCTGGTATTCACAGAAGGCACTTACTCATTTCGGTATTCACAGAATACTGAAAGTCTTAAAGTTCAAATTTTTCTCAGTTTAGGACTAGTAAAGTTAGGACTCCTAACTTTAAGACTCCTAAATGCCTTCCGTGAATACCAAAAGTCTTAAAGTTAAGATTTTTCTCATTTTAGGAGTCCTAAAGTTAGGAGTCCTTAACTGTGTAATTACTTTAATTTTTAATTTATATTTTGGGCAGGTTTTGGTTTTTGTAGACGTAAAGGGTGGGATAGAAATTAGTTATAATAATTAAAAATTACTGTTAATTACTAATAAGTATCTAATTGATAATTATGTGAAATGTACAAGATAATTTTAAAGTTATATATCAGGTGCTGGTTGTTGGGTTTGTACTGGCAACGGGAGGGATACTTAAATTTAGTCAATGTACTGTTAGCTAATTATTATTAATTGGTTATTTGATAATTATTTATGTAAATTAAGTAATAAAGATCTTTTTTAAGTTGTTTATTCCTTCAGGGTGCAGGGCAGGGTTTCAGTGTCCAAAATGGCGATGCTTCCACATCTCCTGTACTTTTTCCACAACCTGCCAGTACACATTCCGAGCTCTGCATGGCACCTTTCATGGCATGCTGAGGACTTTCATTTGGAATAAAGAATGACGGTGAGGTGCCCTTTGGAAGCTTCAGTTGCCGGTCGAGAAGGGGCGTTTTGGTGCCCCTAACTTTGAGTACTACTATTTGCACTACTATTTGCAGTGGCCAGCTCTTTGGCTAGCAGGACATCACTTAGTCGAGGTGGGCCTCCGTACATTCGACCGCGCTGGTTGAACCGTCCACAAATTATTGCTAGCAACAGGCAAGCTCCCTCCACGCTCAAATAAGCGGCTGATAATAGCACATGCCAGCTATATTAGAAGCTTACCATTATCACCAACGTTAACGCCATACACACCAGGGTTCCTTATCAACTCCATACGCCTCTTCAGAGAGCTGCTTAAAAGAGAGGGGATGGAGCTCTGGTAGTTTGGGGGAGTAGATACGGTGGGTGCCTTGTTCCAGAAAGCCACCCTTATCCCATTTGAACAACTCTGCTCTGGGGTGCAACCCCGAAACCGGTCCTAGGATGCTTGTTTCTGGTCCACCGAGGACTTGGCTTGGCAGTTCATACTGAACTGTTCCCATGAGGCACAGGGTCAAGACTGATTTGCATATGGCCAGGTCTAAACTGAGGTGTCATGGTGAGCAATAGAATGATGAATGTAACCCAGATCTCTTGACTGGAGGTGAATATTTTGATTTGTTCTGCATTCCGTCCATCAACTGTGTGTCTTTTCCTTTTAGAAAGTGGCCATGCCTGTGGAGTCAACATCTGGTTTAGGTTAAGCTGTATTGTTTGTGCATTCACTCTAGACAGTCACACAAAGGGAGCTGAGGTGTGCCCTGCATATCCTGATGGCTCATCACCAGGCTGATAGGTCTTCCTGGGCTAGAGTGGTGGGAGGAGTTGTCACTGACACCTGATGTACCTGGCCTCTCAGAATGCTGTCTCCACCACCCTGTACTGTGTCAGGAGCTAATGGAGGACAAGGCAGGATCTCATGGACATCAATACTTTCCTTTGAAGTAAACCTTCTTCATAGACCAAAAGGGGTATACATTTTGGACCTTTAATCCCACACTTCTGGATCAAGAGGAGATTCTGTCAAGAGAAGAGCTGGAGTGCTGTCAGGAGAAATACTACCCCTTTGCTGTTTTGCTTTGCTAGGTTGGCCTGCAACCTAGCAAAGCTTCTGTCTTCGAGAGGACAAAGACTGAATTTTACTGTTTGTAACCTATTTGAGAAGATTCACCAAGGGCTTGCGTGTGCTTGCCTCTTGCTAAGAAGTCTCAGGACCATAAAAGATTTCACCTGCTGAATGCCTGAACTCCATTGAGGGTGATTCTGACCTGCCAAATGGTACCAATTTCATTTCTGGTCCCATGGAGGTGGTTCATGCTGCAAAACACTATAAATTCGAAACATTAACACATCCAGTGCCTGTTTTTTCAACGCAGCACCATCGTGCTGGAGAAGTTTTGATGTGACACGGTCAAGCAGCTGGAGAAATTGACGCTGCTCTTGCCTGCAGCTGGAGAAACCATTGCAGCCCAAGTCCAGAGCACCAAGTCTCTGACGCCCGAGACTCCCACAGTGACTTTGGTGCAGGCCCTACTGTGTGGCTGAAAGAATTGACTTATTACCCAACTGCCGCTGGAAGAATCAATACAAATTCTGTTTCATCGCCGCTGCATCGACTCCAGCGCACCTGTATTTCCACGCCTCGCTACTGTGCACAAGGTTTTCCACCACATCAACCACAGAACCGAACTGCCTTCAGATTTTGATACATCACTTCTCCATACAGTCCGGAACCGACGCAACACTTCTCCTGTATGCAGCAGAACTGATGCATCACTTCCCCAGGGACTCAAGAACCAATGGATCACTATATGTTCTGAAGCTTCTCTGCTCTGCAGCACTTTTTCTTTTTGGATATTGATGCATCAAAGGCACTTTGTGCTAAAACCACCACATCCATAGAGTTCTAAGGACACTATTGTTTAAACCTTTTAAAGGTGATATTGTGAATTCTGTATGGTGGATTGTTGTCCTTTTGGTTATGTTTGGTTTAGATAAAGATTGTTTATTTTTCTAAACTGGTGTGGTGTCCATTTGTAGTGTTTTCACAGTGTTACTGTGTGCGCTCTGTACAAATACTTTACACATTGTCTCTGAGATAAGCCTGACTGCTCGTAACAAGCTAACATGGAGATGAGCAGGGGTTATCTTGGGAATGTAACTCCCTTACACTGACTAGCGGGAAGGGTCCCTACTTGGACATGGTGCATACCACTGCCAACTAGAGACCCCCATTTCTAACAATAGGCATTAGGCACTTGACTTCATATTGAAAAAAAACTATTGCATTTCTGCTTGCTGTATATATCTCTCTTTCTGTTTCAGGCACCAGAGTCAATGCATCTTGCATTGTAGTATCCATGAGAAGCAGGCCGACACTAAGTACAGTTCGGACATTAAATGTTGATTAATCCTTACCTGGTTGAAATCTGTGCAATAAATCTATTAGATATAATCTCATCTTTTACCTGTGTGAAGATGAATTTAGATAGTCAAGACTTGCACCTGTCCACCTATGCAGGCGGACGTCCTCCATTTCTGTCTTGAGACCCAAGGATCCATATATTTCCGGTTGTAGACTTACTTTCTAAAGCAAGTACATTTCTCTAGTTCTCCTTTTCTTGATTGGAAGCTTAATTTGTTTCTACTTTTGATTGTATATGGGCTGACAACAGCTGCTTCACATTTTCTGACTTACACACAAGTTTCCCTTTCTGGTAATGGAATTATATCTAAATTTATACAAGCTTCATTTAATAGTGTGTACTTGCATTTGCCGAAATAAAATGCCTGGATTATATTCAATAATGCTGAATTCTTGTGAATTTAAACTTAATTGATTCGATTTGAGAATGTAACTTTACTAATTTGTTAGTAAATCTTCATGTATTTTTTACTGTTCTTGGGGGGAAAATCCCACTTTATGTCATTGATATATTGCTAATCTGTATAATATTAGCCTCATTTCGAGATAAAGGTCCATCCCAGTGGACATAGTGGAGATTCAAGTTGGCTCCAAATTTTCTTGGTGCAAACACCATTCTTCACTCGTACGCTATCACACGCATAATGGAATGTTGTTCGGTTTTTATTACTACCTCACCATCCCACAGCGACTTCATACTTTGTACATGTTATTTGATTCAAGATGTATCCATCAATAAAAAGAAGCCACACTGCCCTGTGTGGTGGTGTGCCTTCATTGAGTTTACAGATTCAAATATCTTCAAACGTATAATCCTTGTTCTTGATTACACAATGACCCAGTTCTTGTATATTAAGTTGTTTCCCCACAGGGCACAGTTATGAAAGCCTGCATAGATACAGAAACACAGCATTACACATGGCATAAATAAATAATACCACACCCTAAATGCCTGATCTGATCCATTACCAACCATGAGAGGATTAACTTCATAACATGCTGACACACCCATCATCAGCTCAGCTCAGCTGAATGAGCTGGCACCCTGAGGGCGTTGCTGTAAAATATGAGCTGAAGGATATTTGAATAAGAATAATTAGCAGCAGAGTAGAATGTTACAGTCCCAGTCATGTACTTCCCAACATATTAGATCAATGTTCATACTAGATCAATTGCCACCAAACCTATTCACACTCTATTTAATAACAATAAGGAGATGTACTGCTTGATTTCTGCGTCCATGGTATCTAAGGCATATAGACGAAACAGGAAGTGTCTAATCACAACCTTATTGTTGGAAATTGCCCTTTCTGTAGGATCATCCCCAAACATTTAGCTTTCCTCCTCCTACTTTTTGCTGAATCATTTTTATTGGCTGTAGAACTCCGGACACAATACCGCTGCTAACCAGTGCTAAAATGCTTTTCTCACTGCTTAAAACATAGCCCTACTTGTGCCTGTTATCTCCAGACATGGGTCTCATGCTCACTGTGCCACTGGATCCAAACTATACCTGTAAAACAACACAGTGGTAACCAGGAGACAAAAAGCAATAAAGAGGCGCTCAGCGGTGTGTATGGGGAATTATAGATCACAACTGTCTATGTGTGGTGCTCCAAGGAAAAGAGAGTTGGTTACCATACAACCCTAAAAAGTCCACCAAAAGGAGGACAAACAGGCACGTTGGCAGATCCGAGCACTCAAAAACTTTAGAAATCTGTCTCAAGTCCAAAAATGATAGATCACAATCCACTTTATTCCATTTCCTTTGTTCAGGCCAAAGGGGTTTAATCCAAAATCCTCATATCAGGCAAATGAAAACTTTTACAGCCAGTATACATTCCAGAGTTATAACGGTAGGTAGTACAGCCAACTTATGTTTCGTTGCTACACATCAGACTGGACAGTTCCCATGAGAAGCAGGGTCACTACTGATTTGCATATGGCTGGGTCCAAACTAAGGTGGTATGGTGGGAAAGAAACAATCGATTAGGATGCGGCCCAAATGACTGCCAGTGGCTAGGATTAATTCTGCATTCTATCCGTCACCTTGGTGTTTTTGCATTTGCCTCCTTAAGCGTGCTGGGTACGCTCAGATGTGGGTCCTGGGCTCACTTTGCCACTGGAAAAAAGCTATACTTGGCTAAAGAGCCTTGACTGGGCTGAAATAGGTCCTAGGTTGCTTGTGTTCCAGTTCAGGGAGGACCTGGCCGGGCAGTTGGGGCTGGACTGCTCCCATTGTAGCAGGATCTAGACTGATTTGCATATGGCTGGGTCCAAACTAAGGTGGCATGGGGGCAAACAATGATGGATTGGGATGTGGCCTCAAGCAACTGCTAGTGGCTTTGATTAATTCAAGCCTTCCATTCATCACCATGTTGTTGTTGCAGTTGACACCCTAAGTGTGATGGGCATGCCCATACCTGGTTCCTGTGCTCCCAGTGCTATTGGAATCAAGCTATACTTAAGCATTGTCCACGGTTTTCAAATCTTTGATGGGCTGTGGGCCGGAATTTCTGAGCAGATGCTTTGAATGGTTCCTGGAAGAGTGCTTTGCTTCTCCGAAGGAAAGCTTATAACTGTTCCCCGAGTGAAAAAAGTTAGTTGGGGTGGCAGTAGCTTTTCCTTCTGTGCCGCGAAGGCATGGAAAAGTCTGCCGCTGCATCTGAGGAATGCTCCGCAGCTCCTTTCCTTTATAAAGGGGCTGAAGACATGGCTATTCTCGGTATAGATATTATCGTCTTCAAGTCTGTGAGTCAGTGCTCAGCGCCAGGACATCTTTAGGTATAAGTGCGCTTTAAAAGCTCCTATAACATAACATAACAATCTGTTCAGCGGGCTTAACTGGTTCCCTGTAGATGGCACACGCACCAAAGTGGTTGCGGGTTGCCTGAACTAGTGACTTTGTCTTGGTCTCACTCGACCAGATATGGACAGTTCCACCCATTTTGGCATTACTGTCACTAAAATCTTTAAAATTGAATATCTCCGGTTCTGCTAATGGATTTTGTTGGTTTTGTCATGTTATATTTACTAAAAAATACTCTATTTGTCTAACTTAATTGTTGGCTCCTTTTGTGGTGTATTTTTTGCTGTATTGCTGTTTGAAATATTGCATGAAAACTTCACACATTGCCTCTGAGTTAAGACTGACTGCTCTGTTCCAAGCTGCTCGAGGGTTGAGCACAGGTTAATTTAGGGTTTGATTATGAATTTACACTCCGAAAACTTGTGGTTCCAGCTTGAGAAAGGTTTGATACCCCTTAACCAAGAACCTGGGGGTATATTACCAACAACTAGCGATAATTATCGCTATGTTGGCTTAGCGGCAATATTTTTATCGCCGAGCTGCGGCGATTTTTATCGCTTAGAAACCTTACTATTATCAAGGTTTATCTCCTAAGCGATAAAAATCGGCCGAAATGCATGAATATCGCTGAAAAGTCTGCGATATTCATGCATTGCCGAGCTAATGCTCTTAGCCATGTTATCCACCTACCATTGGATAACATAGCTAAGAACTGCTCAGGGGCAGGTGTTAGCTTTTGGAGATAATCGCGCTTAGCGCGAATATCTCCAAAAGTTGGTAATAGGAGATAGCGATGTTAGCGACTGTTTCCAGTCGCTAACATATTGGCACGCCCACTTTGCATGTCATTAGTGATAAATATCACTGACATGCAAAGTGGGGCCCAAGATGGTCGCTATCTCCTACTAGCTGTCGCTAACTGGTGTTAGCGACAGCTAGGTAATGGGGAGATAATTTTATCTCCGCTTTCTTGGCTTTTAAAGCCAAAAAAGCGGAGATAAACCCCCTTGATAATATGCCCCCCAATCTCTTAGACTTAAGCTTTTTTTCATTGAATTTCAATTTTTTTTAAATGTATAAAAATGAATTCAAATAGTGCAGTTCACTGTTGTAGACTGAAGTGTCATTAAGTGGTGTGTGGTAAAGTAGACTGGAGGAGAATGTTGAAAAGTGTACTGTCATACAGTTTGGGGTCGTAGAGTGGAGTAGACTGCAATGTGATACCGTGGAGTGGTATACAGTGGAATAGGGGCCCTGAGCTAAACAATGACGAACCCCTCTCCTCACCTGTGGACCCTATCTGTGCAGCACTTAACATTAACTTGCTCACCTATGCATCCAGTAGGCATATAGTATCACAATGGCAAACAAAGTTTTGTGGCCCAGTCAGTGTCAAGAGCCAGGGCCCAGGCCATCCAGGGGCCTCTGTCGTTTGCAGATTCCCAGAGTGGGGGGAGTAGCCCCATGTGGTTTGCAAATTCCTTTTACTCTACCTTCCACCAGTTATGGGGTGATATCCTGAGATTGGTCCTTCAAACTACCCATTCAAGGGAAACACAGTCTGCATGTGTTATGCAAGAGTCCATCTGAGGCAGGTCCCTGTAACAGTGCAATGACCCCCCAGGACAGAAGTGTCCTCCCCAAGGTTATTCTCGGGGTGTTTTGATCTCAGAGCTGACAACCCCTGACCCACTGGTCCTCCCACTTTAGACTGTTTCCACCTCTGCCCCATCCATCTGGGTCTCTGCACCCTCAGCTGTGGAGCGATACCCCCAGAAAACTAAATTGGTAGGGAACATGTGGCTGCTGCCCCCACCCCCTCAGCTCACCTCACATTGTGGAGCTCTTCTCAGTGGATGGTATCTTGGTTCAGACCAGGTTACCCTGCTTGTGCCCTTTTTGAGAACAATTCAAGCCCTGGGGCTGGAATTAGGGTACCCTACCTCTCCTCCTACTCTTAAAAGGGACTTGCAGCCCTTGTGTCCCTTACCATACTGGGACCTGTCTGGGTCACTCCGTATCTCTCTCTCCCTCTATTAAGAGGAAACTGATCCACCCTCCTTGGTATCACTACCAAATGCCTTCTCAGACACTCTGGTGCTCACCCAGAGGTCTGCCTCCTTGGCAACCTCCCTGGAGTCAGGGAACCTACAATCAACCAGGTGTTGGCGTAGTTCTGAAAAACAGTGTCTCAACATGTGCTCTCTGGCAATCAAATTGTACTGCTCCTCAAAAGTGTTTATGATACTATTCTTCACCCAACCAAGCAGTGCCTTCCAAAAGCAACCCACAAAATCCTCCCAGGACTGGTAAGACAGGTTCTGACTGTTGCTTGCTGAATCTCGACTTGCACTCTTCTAGGGTGAGTCCATACTTCCTGACAAGGGACTCCTTTATGGAAGGATACATCAGCCTATTCCCCTTATCTAGGTCAGCAGTAAGACTTCCCTAACATCACCACAAAAATGCCTCCACATGCCAGCTCCTCAATTCTCTTCAGGGATCCTGTTCACTTCTAGAGTAACCTCAAATGCCTCAAACCACCTGTCTATGTCATCCCATTTCTTCAGGCCATGCACCAAGTACATGGATATGTGGACCCTTTCTCCACAACTGGGCACTGTAGTATTACTGCCACCATTTCTGCTAGATTCTGCCAGTTGCTTGGCCTTTGCGTCCAGCTCCTTGAGACTTAGTTCCTCAGTCAGCAAGATATTTTCTCTTCCGAGGCTCTCCCTCTCCTCTGCAGCCAGCTGGGCCAGCTGCAGCCTCAGGTCTCTCTCAGGCTGTCTGTCCTTTGACTCATCAGGAGACAGGGGTTGGGAGGAGATACTGCTTCCCACATAAGATCCCTCTATGTGGGATCTCCTCTCACTTCCGAAGCCTTTGTCCAGTCATATTTCTGCTCATCTCCCCCCTTCTCAGGGCCACTGCCCTCTTGGGAACCTGACGCTAAAGTCAGGTATTTCCAGGGTTCTGCTTGATCTCGAGCAGCAAAGTAGTCCTCTTCAACCTCTTCCTGTGGTGCAGATTGCATTTTGCAGACCTCCTTTCAGGCTTAAAGGGCCAGCTGATACTCCAACTTTGGATCACCATTAGGGATCTTCAGCCCTCTCTATTTGCACAACTTGGAAAGCTCAGCCATGATGTAGCTCTCTATGGCGCTGATGTACAAATCCATATGTGACATTATCCTAGTTGATACACTGCTCCCTGCCCCTTCCTGGGTATCTTTTTCTCCTTCTGAAGGCAGGGGGATCCTTCCCTCAGCTCAGGGTAATGCTCCTCTGTTGTAGCTTGCACCCTCCTGACTTCTTAATATGTATCTGTAGGTCTCCTTTGGATGTTTTCCTGCCCAAATTTAACCCCAACTCCCTGCAAAACTCATTTAGCTCACTCCCTGTGCGGTATGCTAGGCACTTGAGATCCATGGGCATTTTGATAAGGTATTACAAGTGTAACAGTAAAGAGTCCCAAGTTGATGAAAGGGAAACAGGAGTCAAATGCAAAAAATTACAAATTGAAGGAAAGAAGAGAATTTAAAACTCATAATGGCCTTATATATGGAGCAGTAGTGCACACTAAGTCACTGTTTGGCAATGCACAAACACATTTCCTATCCAACTGCTGCCACTAATGTTAGGAATTAGATTTCCGGTCAGTAGAGGTACGCACCCTGTCCAAGCAGGAACCACAATCCTAGTCAGGGTAACCCAGATACAGGCAAAAAGATAACCTGTGCTCACCCTCTAGTAACTCCGCACAGAGCAGTCAAGCTTATCTAAAGAGGTAATGTGTAAAGTATTTGTGCAAAACAACAGAGTAACACAAAAAGACTCCAGACTGATTTAAAAATGGAAATAAATGTATGAATAAATCAATACCAAAATGACAACAATCTAATAAGTAGATATTGAGATCTGAATGTTTACAGAATAAAAGGAGTTCTAGTACTTAGAAGCAATAGGCACCAATGGGGGATATCTAGTTATGCAGGACCAGGACAAAGTCGACAGTTCAAGCTGACCTTGATGGAGCGCTGGCCAGGAACAAGAGCCATGCAGAACAAGTGAACAGTGTACTTTGATCCTAGGTTGCAACAGCAAGTTGCATCTATTTCTCTAATCCAAGTATTTGGGTCCACTTCCAGAGAACCAGGCACAGGAGCAGGTGTAGAGACTTTGATATCCAGAAGTCTCAAGCAACAGTAGGCAAG
The DNA here is from genome assembly GCF_964263255.1 of Lissotriton vulgaris. Lineage (NCBI taxonomy): Eukaryota > Metazoa > Chordata > Amphibia > Caudata > Salamandridae > Lissotriton > Lissotriton vulgaris. The sequence continues at coordinate 806,264,845 of NC_141689.1, read as the reverse complement.
CCAACAAGCCCTCGGAGATCACTTTGGTTGCAAGGCAAAGTTCAGCTCTCCCTCAGCAGGGTCAGAGAGCAGCAGAGCACCACATAAGAAAAGCAGGTCTTCCAGATCAGCTGTCCAGCAGAGTATCAGTCCTTGATGCAGCACATCAGTTCTTCTGACAGAGCTCAGTTACAGGTCCAGAAGTATCTAATTTGTGTGATCTGAGGTCATAGATCCAGTACTTATACCCACCTGTGCCTTTGTAGTGAGGGTAACTTCAAAGGAGGATATTTGAATTAATTGCACAGCAGCCCTTTCTTCATAACCCTTGCTGCAGACTATCAGAAGGGGATAATCATCTCTTTGTGTAAGGTGAGGGCACGGCCTATTCTGGTGAAAGTGACAGCCCTCCATCCCTTCCTGCCTAGGAAGTGCCATCAGAAATCTGATGAGCACACAGATGCACCTAACCTTCCTGTGTTTGTGGCTGTCTAGAAGGAATACACAAAGTGTATTTATCACTCACCCTAGACCTGTATTTGAGAGAGGCTGGAGGTACACAGAGCTGTAAGAGCAGAGAAATCTTCTCTTTCTAAGAGGGGCATTTCTACAATAGTAATGTTAAATCCAACTTTACCAGTAAAGTAACTCAAATGCCTCAAACCACCTGTCTATGTCATCCCATTTCTTCAGGCCATGAACCAAGTACATGGATATGTGGACCCTTTCTCCACCACTGGGCACTGCAGTATTAATGCCACCATTTCAGCAAGATTCGGCCATTGCTTGGCCTTCGCGTCCAGCTCCTTGAGACTTAGTTCCTCAGTCAGCAAGATATTTTCTCTTCTGAGGCTCTCCCTCTCCTCTGCAGCCAGCTGGGCCAGCTGCAGCCTCAGATCTCTCTCAGGCTGTCTGTCCTTAGACTCCTCAGGAGACAGGGTTTGGGAGGAGACACTGCTTCCCACATAAGATCCCTCTGTGTGGGATCTCCTCTCTCTTCCGAAGCCTTTGTCCAGTCATATTTCTGCTCATCTCCCCCCTTCTTTGGGCCACTGCCCTCTTGGGAACCTGACACTGAAGTCAGGTATTTCCAGGGTTCTGCTTGATCTCGAGCAGCAAAATAGTCCTCTTCAACCTCTTCCTGTGGTGCAGATTGCATTCTGCAGACCTCCTTCAAGGCTTAAAGGGCCAGCTGATACTCCAACTTTGGATCACCATTAGGGATCTTCAGCCCTCTCTATTTGCACAACTTGGAAAGCTCAGCCATGATGTAGCTCTCAATTGAGCTGATGTACAAATCCATATGTGACATTATCCTAGTTGATACACTGCTCCCTGCCCCTTCCTGGGTATCTTTTTCCCCTTCTGGAGGCAGTGGGATCCTTCCCTCAGCTCAGGGTACTGCTCCTCTGTTGTAGCTTGCACCCTCCTGACTTCTTACTCGGTATCTGTAGGTCTCCTTTGGATGTTTTCCTGCCCAAATTTAACCCCAACTTCCTGAAAAATCATTTAGCTCACTCCCTGTGCGGTATGCTAGGTACTTGAGATCCATGGGCATTTTGATAAGGTATCACAAGTGTAACAGCAAAAAGAGTCCCAAGTTGATGAAAGGGAAACAGGAGTCAAATTAAGAAAAATTACAAATTGAAGGAAATAAGAGAATTTAAAACTCACAATGGCCTTGGATATGGAGCAGTAGTGCACACTAAGTCACTGTTTGGCAATGCACAAACACATTCCCTATCCAACTGCTGCCACTAATGTTAGGAATTAGATTTCCGGTCGGTAGAGGTACGCACCCTGTCCAAGCAGGAACCACAATCCTAGTCAGGGTAACCCAAATACAGGCAAATAGATAACCTGTGCTCACCCTCTAGTAACTCCGCACAGAGCAGTCAAGCTTATCTAAAGAGGTAATGTGTAAAGTATTTGTGCAAAACAACAGAGTAACACAAAAAAGACTCCATACTGATTTTAAAAAATTGAAAATAAATTTATGAATAAATCAATACCAAAATGACAACAATCTAATAAGTAGATATTGAGATCTGAATGTTTACAGAATAAAAGGAGTGCTAGTACTTAGAAGCAATAGGCACAAATGGGGGATATCTAGTTATGCGGGACCAGGACAAAGTCGACAGTTCAAGCCGACCGGGATGGAGCGCTGGCCAGGAACAAGAGCCATGCAGAACAAGTGAACAGTGTACTTTGATCCTAGGTTGCAACAGCAAGTTGCATCTATTTCTCTAATCCAAGTATTTGGGTCCACTTCCAGAGAACCAGGCACAGGAGCAGGTGTAGAGACTTTGATATCCAGAAGTCTCAAGCAACGGTAGGCAAGCCAACAAGCCCTCGGAGATCACTTTGGTTGCAAGGCAAAGTCCAGCTCTCCCTCAGCAGGGTCAGAGAGCAGCAGAGCACCACATAAGAAAAGCAGGTATTCCAGATCAGCTGTCCAGCAGAGTATCAGTCCTTGATGCAGCACATCAGTTCTTCTGACAGAGCTCAGTTACAGGTCCAGAAGTATCTGATTTGTGTGGTCTGAAGTCATAGATCCAGTACTTATACCCACCTGTGCCTTTGAAGTGAGGGTGACTTCAAAGGAGTATATTTGAAGTGCACTGGTTTCTTCATAGCCCTTGCTGCAGACTATCAGAAGGGGATAATCAGCTCTTTGTGTAAGGTGAGGGCACGGCCTATTCTGGTGAAAGTGACAGCCCCTCCATCCCTTCCTGCCTAGGAAGTGCCATCAGAATGCAGATGAGCACACAGAAGCACTTAACCTTCCTGTGTTTGTGGCTGTCTAGAAGGAATACACAAAGTGTAGTTATCACTCACCCTAGACCTGTATTTGAGACAGGCTGGAGGTACACAGAGCTGTAAGAGCAGAGTAATGTTCACTTTCTAAAAGTGGCATTTCTACAATAGTAATGTTAAATCCAACTTTACCAGTAAAGACGATTTTTCGTTACCATTCCAAAGAGGAGGGGAGGATGTGGCCTTACGGCTAGATCAGTCCACCTCAACACTGGGGAACCGGGTTCAACTCTGCGCAGGGACTCTCAATATCCTGTGATTCTGGGCAAATCACTTAATCTCCCCGTGCCAAACCAAAAATGAATATGTCCGTCTGTAACGCAACTGGTGCTCATGTAAAGCGCTCAGATACCTTTGGGTAAAGTTTGTTCTATATAAAACTCCAGGATAAAAAAGAAAAAGCTATACAACACGAAACAGCTACTCCTTTCTAATCAGGAATTAAAGCTTAACATTATATTAAGGAATTCCCAAGTTTAACCTATGAGAGGAGTATGCCTCATAGTAATAAAAATAGTGTCAGTTGTTTTTCACTTTCATGACATGCAAAGCTCAAAAATACATGTCCTACCTTTTACTTACATAGCACCCTGCCCTATGGGCTACCTACTGCCTACTTAGGGGGGACTTATGTATAAATGTTAATATTGATAAATACAATGTTGATGTACACCATGATATATGTAAGCATAATAACAAACTTGCATTTCCGTTGTAGAATCACCCAATATCACCTCCCCCTCAACCCTGAGTGAGAATTACGAAGTCAGGCATGCCCTTCAACCTAGCCCTGAAGCAACTGCTTGACAGATCACAGCTGGCGGGATACATAACCCTTAGACAAATGTACAAGCAGGAAAACCCAGATCTATCCCATGGATAGACAGCAACACCACAATGGTCTCAGGAGATTGGCCCAAATGAAACACATTTGGCCAAAAGGGTGTGCGTTCCCAAAAACACCATGAAGTCAGATGCCACATTAAGGGACTGATTACGATGCCAGTCAGACTGACCATCTGTCCATCATGGCCTGTTCTTACCGCCAAGGCTGAGAAAGTTCCCCATACCTTATTATGATTGAATCGCTGCTACCACAGCAGTCTCAGGGGGATACATGCCACATACAGACTTACCTGCATTCCGGCACCCACAGGGCTGTAGTCTTTGAGGTTCAGCTGCCAGGGTGACGGGGGACCTGAAGAAAGGGATCCATGCTGGAGACTGTCTGTGGAAGCTGATTTGAGTGAGTATTCCCTCCAAATCCATCATTTCGGATCGTCGAGGCAGTCAGTCAGACAGCTCTGGTCATCGGAAAGCCGCATCATAATCTGTGCAGCGGTCGGAGATCCCTCTAGTCAGAGAAAGGCTGTTGGAGTTGGCGATCTTTCAGAGGTTGGTTGGAGTAAAAAAGGTTTGCACAGTAATCAGGCAGTTGGACCGACTGCTTCCCACGAGACTGCGGGGTTTGGACCACCTAAGACATGACCGCAGAAGCCAGTTCAACCAGCATCATAATCAGGCCCAAAGTTAGGAGCACACAGACAATCAGAACACAGTATGCACATTACATACAATGATTATGCGCTCCCCATGCCGGGCATCTGGGCATGTACCCAGTGGCCCTGCATTGTGTCCGCACGAGCTCGAGACCCACATGTGCCTCTTCTCAAAATCCATATTATTGGTCTCATGTCTAGGCCCTAATTTCAGTCTCCTAAGGAATGTACAACTGTTTTATGACACCTCATGTAATGTGTAAAATGACAGCAGAAACCAATGTGCTTTGACACTGTCTTTAGACCCAGACTCTGTTGTCTGTTCTCCCAACCACTGCGTTTAATTACACCAATTGTTCTTTTTTTGCAAAACACCTCTTGTTTTTAATTTTTTCAAGGTAAATTCATATAAGAGCAACATTTTGCTGAGCCAGATAGGAGAGAGAAGTTCTTAGAGCCCGACTGCAGATGAAGGAAAAGGACCCGACTATATGGATTCACATCTACGCAACAAGAAAGGTGAGCAGATGCTGTAATTGATTGGAAGTTCTGTTCAATCTGTGGGACAGAGGTCCATCCTGAAGCCACCGTTAGTGGGTAAGAGACTACCTCTGACCTTTAGTCCCAGCATTTGGCATAAGGCAAACTAGGAAAGGTGAGGGTTGTTTCTCAATTGGACCACTGGGCATGATGCAGAGGGTACGCTAGTCTCTGGGTGTGATAAACGGACCGCTTGGACCACTGGGCAAGACACAGATCGTATGCTTGTCTCGTGGTGTTATACAGGGACTGCTTGGACCACTGGGTGAGACAGAGAGGGTACGCTTGATCCCTGGGTGTGATACAGTGGAGGAGCCTCACTGCTTGGACTACTGGGCGTGACACAGAAGGTTTTCATAGGCTCTGGGTGTGACATAGAGCCTGCATCTCAATATTATTTTTTAGTTTGAAGGCTTTTTCTTAGTGCTATCGGTTTCCAAATACTGGTAGTATTTGAAAGAACTGAGAGGTGTTATTTGCTTGGACCACTGGGCATGACCCTGGGTGTGATATAGGGTGTAATTCAGACGTTAGGAAATAAATTGGACCTTGGAGCATAAGGTGCGGTTTGTGCTTGGCCAAGGAGGGCCTGCAGTTGTCAAGTTGCTCCTTTTTCACAGTGTAAACTGATGCTATCTTTGTCTCCAGGCTGCTACTACTAGACTATTGGGCTGGGCCACATGGCCAACCAATGCCACCTGAAAGCTTATCATGAGCAAAGATCAATGGGTCTGGGCCAGTCCCACAAAATCACCCTCTACAAAACCAAGCCCAGATCAACCTGAGCACACAGCACATTCACCCACAAGGAAATCAGTCAGCAAACATACTTCTGCAACAAGGATTAGGTGGGTGGCCAAACACATGGCAACCACAGGAGGGAGGGAGCCCAGTCCAGCAAGCAAGGGCCACAGCAGGGAGGGGTGACCATCTGGGGAGGCAACACCTTCAAACAATCAACCAATTCAAATACTCAGGTGATACGAACCCCCAAAATGTTACAGACACTTCATATCCACTTCAGAAAACTCACCACAACAATAAAGACTAGTGACATAGCATTAGGAGAAAACTCAAGCCTTTACTTGCGTTCGGGAAAAACTCTGGGATGCCATATGTTCAGTTTATCAGGAATCCATGCTAAAATCTGCCATCTTGGGTGCCTGCATAGGTCTAGGCCCCAGTGACTTTGCTGCTAGTCGCCCATGGTAGGGTTGACTGGCCACACCCCAGGGGGAGGGCAGTCTGACAAAGGGGCAGGGCGCCTCCCAAACCAGTGTATTAAAATGTAGACCCAGGTCCCCTCATCCATGACCAATTGGGACGGGTTCCTAGGACTAGGTTGAAAGGACCGGATTTCTCGAAATTTTTAGGCCAGCTAGTGGCGGTCCTCTTTTAGCTCCAAAACGGGGCAATGCGCCAGTCCTGGTAGCCAGGTTTTCGGCATACGTGAGATAATGATGTTCCCATGAATCTCCTTAGTCCATGCACAATTTTGGCACCAAGTCAGTAGAGAAATTTGCCATGGCAATCAGCCAATTTCAGTTTGTTTGTTGAAGCATGAGAGCTCCCAGCTGTGCACCTGATTCCCATCGTAAGCAGGACATTCAGCCTCCTCCTGCCCCCCTAATGCTCCCAAACATCCAAAGCCTGCTCATTGGATCATGGCCGAAAGCAGCGGGAGTAGCGTGCCACTGGTTAGGATTCCCAGATTCCTGACGAGGCGTGCAGATCCAAAGCATCCTGGATCTAAGGGAAATGGGGCGACGAAAGGGGATGGGGTTCGAAAGATGACCGTCACAAGGTGCACGAATGTGCTCACCACTGCACCCAGCTTGTTAAATAAGATACACAGGGCCTCATAAACAACGTCCAAAGGAGCATAGGCCCGATCCCAGTCATTGCCACATTTGAATCATATGGGTGCTGCAAAGCAGGCTCTCAACCCCCACAGGTATGCCACAATAAACTCCCCACTACATGAAACCTTAGGAAGCAACCCAACGACCTGCAACGAGGCAGCCCAAAGTAGACCAAAAATGAACCTGTTTCAAAAAAGTACATAGTCAAAACACCCAACTTCATTGGAGAAAACCTCACTGCACGTCACTTTCAGGGACCAAATGGGCATACACATGTCCTCAGGACACTTTGCAATTACCCACAACCTCCAAATTGCTACACACTCCCTTCCTTTCATGGCACATCACACATGTGACGGTCAAAAGGTACCATCCCCATTAATAAAGCTACACACACACACACACACACAGACACATATGTTAGGGAAAGTAGGGTATTAAAGGGCAGACAATGCCTATAAAATAATAATTAGGTAAAAAGAGTAACTCACACACCCATGAAGATCAGCCCACTAAAATGCTCACCTCTGTCCCAGCAAGGGGGGGAGACCAAACGACTCACAAAGCAAAACTGATGCAACCTATGGCCAAAAGCACACCTACTCCTAAAAATTACCCAAAATTGGGGGGCCCCATACAGTACTTCGCTAAAGGGACAGGCACAGGAATTTCTAAGACCAAATATTGATGCACATTTTTCTAAAAGCTAATTTGCAACCCACAGTTCTTACCCAACAGGTCTGCAATCGAGCCTTACGTACCCCATCTTTACTGCAGCCCGCCACCTCTTCAGCAGTAACCTACGAAGTCCCAACAAGGTCCTAGGGTTCAAACCAAAAAGACCACAGACTATATTTAGACAACAGACTCTTTACAGTGTGCCAGGGAAAGACATCCCTGGACACCAGAAAGCTGCAGATGACCCCTCCAGACACAATCCCAAGATTTGCAATGTTCCAAAAGGTATGTATCATTGCACCTTTGTGTATCATCTGCTTCGCATAGGTGTGTCCACATCCATTCGCAGTGAGAAATTTGCCTAGTCACACCGTGCTTCGACATCAGCATTTTTACAGCGCTTGTGTAAGGACCTCTTCCACCTCACTCCTACTGAACAAACCCCTAGTATTGCGCACGCACTACACAGCGCACTCATGCACAACACATGGTACTAACATATGACCGCTGTGGGTGCCAAGACCTAAGCTTGGTCATGCTATATCTGCTCACTGATACCCCACGCTACAGGTGCAAACAGACTCTACCTATCAGAAGAAATAGTCCCAGAAAAAAAACAAAATGTCTCATCAACCTGTACATAAGTAGGATTAGGACCAGAAACAACCCAGTAGAGTAGAATCCCATAGCGTAGTGGTAAACATCACCCAGTACGAAATCAACCCCACAGTCTTACACCTTTTCTCTGAGCCTAGTGACATTCAAACTGAGGCAGGCAGGATTCACAGGCAAGGCACCATAGAGGGGCTACTGTTCGGCCGTCACATTTTCCAGAGAATAGGTTCTTGGAGCTAGCAAGACCACTGCACTAGTGCACAAACATATCCGCTCCCACCTCTGTCTGTGGTCCCAGGGTGGCCTTAAGCATATCTGGTTCAGTATTCTTTAAGAACAAGTGGACTTCAGACATGGAGTTCCATTGCAGGGCCATTCACCTCTATGATACAAGTGGAAATGAGTCTAAAAGGGAAGGGTTGAATGCCAGCATAGATACCCCATGTCAGGAATTCTGCGACACTGAGATTGATAGGTACACGTGTCTAGAAGACAAGGGACAACCCCTAATTTTATGGAAACTTAGACTGTATTCTTTGTGTTTCTGAGGCAAATAAATGATCCCGCTTGGTACAAACGAAAATAATCCAGCAATACTGCACGTACCAGATATGCAATGGGGCACCTCCGTGATGATGAATACTTACTGGCAGTGTGGCGAGTTTGCCTACCCCTAGCTCGTCCCTGGATTGCAGGGCCTCTGCAGCCTCGTGACCACACATACCCCGAACCTGGTCATCCTTGGAGAAGATCTGTCCCAGTTGCTCCAAAATCTGCTACAGTAGAAAACCACTCTATTGCATCAGGCTTGAGAAAACAAATCTGCTGATTACTTTGGCAGGACATTCTAGAAGAATTCAGACTGTTTTCTGATACTCAAGTAAACACAAGAGGGTCCATACCCTTCTTCACCTTGCAAACTAAGGCTTATGTTAGCTGGTTACAAATAACAAGGACGGAAATGCTGAAGATGATCAACGATACTGAGCACGGCCTAAACACTATCAAGGAAGAACTAAGAGCCATCTACCTTACGGGGATACAACATTGGTATGTGTTGAACTTGATGACAGCAATGGAGGGTGCAGTGTGTGCCAAGATCGGTGTGCCCTGCTGCACTTTTATCCCTGGAAATGATATGGATAACCGCACAATGGCTCTTGCCATCCAAGCGTTGCATAATCTACAAGCTGACATGAAGAATTAGGGAGGTGCCCAATAGCAGAACTGGTTTATAGACGTAGTTTCCTGGTTTCCTCAATGGGTGACCAAACTGTGCCTGTCATTGCTTTCCATTTGTATTTTTGTGCTGTTTTTGTGCAGTTTCCTACACATGGGAGTTTCCTGTTGTGAAAATGCAGCCCTCGAGTTAGGTAGAATGCAAGTAACTAGGGATTTAGCAATAGACACAACAGATACATAGCACACCTCGAATAAACTGACTTTCATGAAGTATAGGGTAAAATGATGAAAGTAAAAAATTCAGTTGGTGGGTAATGTTAATATTGATAAATACAATGTTGATGCACACCATGATAAATGTACGTATAAGAACACACTTGAATCTCCGTTGCTGAATTCACCCGATATGACCTCCCCCTCAACCCAGAGTCAGAAATATGTGGGCAGGCAAGCCTTGCGACCTAGGCCTGAAGCAACTGATTGACAGATCACAAGTGGAGGGACACGTAACCCTTAGAGGAATGCGTGAACAGGAAACTCCAGGTCAATCCTACAAACAGGCAGCAACACAACAATGGTCTCAGGAGATTGGCTCCAATAAAACATGTTTGGCTAGAGGGGCTCACATTCCCAAAAACACCATAAAGTCAGACGCCACACTAAGTTAGAACCACACAGCCAATCAGAGCATAGCATGCATATCATACCCAGTGATAACGTGCTCTCCATGCAGTACATCTGGACATGTACCCACTGGCCTCGTATTGTGTCCGCACATAGCCCATCTGCACTTCTTATCAAAAGACCAGATTAATGGTCCTGGCCCGGATTTCTGTCTCCAATGGAATGTGCAACTGTTTTATAACACCTCATGTAATATATACAACGATGGCAGAAACCAATGTGCTTTGAGACAGTCTTCAAACCACAACTCTGTTGCCTGTTTGCCGGCCTCTGTGTTTAATTAATCCAATTATTCCTGCTTGCCAAATACCTCTTGTCTTTTTATTTTTTCAAGGTGAAGTCATATTCAAGCAACATAATTAACGGGGAGTTTAAGGCTTGGCAAAGGATTTTCAATAGCAAGTTGAAGTAGCAATAAAACTGCACACACAAGCTCTGCACTGAGACTTGTTCAAAGGGCTACTTGTGTGTGTGGCGCAATCAGTGATGCAGGCCCACTAGCAGCATTTAATTTACCGGGCCTGGGTATATAGTATACCACTTTACAAGGGGCTTGTAAGTAAATTAGTAATGCTGAACAGGTGTAAACCAATTATAAAACGTTTAGGGGAGAGAGCACACACACTTTAGCACTGGTTAGTAGTGTTAAAGTATTCACAGAGTTAAAAACCACCAAAAAGATTCAGCAAAATGAGGAAGAGGAAGGCAAAATGTTTGGGGTGACCTAACTCATTAGAGAGAGCCATTTTCCAACAGTGGATTAGTGTAGAGTAGACTGTCATAGAGTGCAGTGTCATACAGTGGAATAGCGTAGACTGTGGAGTCATAGAGCATATTGACATAGAGTGTTGTGGCGTATAGTGGAGTAGCGTAAAATGTAGTGTTTTATAGTATGATAGCATATACTGGATTGTTATGGAATGGTTTACAGTGCAGTGGTGTACAGGGGTGGTGTAGAGTGGAGTGACATACAGCGGAATAGCGTAGAGTGCAGTGGAGTACACTGAAGTTGCGAACATTGGAGTGGCATAAATAACACAGCATCGAATATAGTGTTGTAAAGTGGAATTGCATACATTAATAGCGTACAGTGGATAGTGGTGTGACAGTTAAAAAGGGGCACATGCATCAAACTCGTCATTTGCGATGACCAAATAGCATTTTTTAAGGAATCAGTATTTGGTAATCACAAATACCTATGCAGGTAGGAATTGCAATACAATTTGCGATTTCCTTAACATTAGATAATAGAGATTCTGAATTTGCGAATCGCTATAAGCTAATGTGACTCCATTCATTCCTATGGGCCTATGGAACTTTGAAAAATGCATTGTTGTGCATTTTTTAAAGCATTCACAAATTACCATCAACTTGAAGATGGTGGTAATTAGTGTTTCCTAAATGCACAGTATGTATTTCGAAAATGCTACATGCATTGGCAAATAGGGATTCACAAATTGCGATTACCAAATTGCGAATGACAAAAGGTACATGCATCTGAAAAGGTCTTTTTCCATTCGCAAAGGGTCCGATTCTATGAATCGTCCCATTTGTGAAGGTAAAACAGCTTGATGCATATGCTCCATGTAGTATAGTGGCCTACAGTGGAATGGCATAATGTGAAGTGGCATATAGTGGAGTGGATTGAGTTAATTGAAAGAAAAGTAGAGTGAAAGTGTGCGAACAGATGTAGATGTAATGTGGGCGGAATATACTTTATGAGTTGGAAATGTTAATATATGGTAGTATGTGTGAATATTGTAAGTAGTGTAAAAGTTATGTTTTAAAAAAGTAGTTATATATTGTGCGGTGGCACACCGGAGTAGGTTTGCGGTCTATCACTCCAAAGGCACAACTGTTTATAGGTACTGGGTATCTTATCCCACCAAATCAGACACTACTGGACCTGTGAACAACTCTGCCAAGAGGAAGGACTGATGTGCTTCTACAAGCAAGGACTACCACTCTGCTCTACTGAGACTCTGGAAGAACTGCTTTACTGCTCTGCTGTGCTGCCCTGATGCGTGCTCCCCTCTTCCCCACTGAGGAAGGACTGGACCCATATTACTTGTTCTAAAGTTTCAGGAACATCAAAGACTTTTTCTTTTCACCTGCAACCGCACCTGGACTTTGCTTGCTGCAAGTCTTGCCCTGCCAAGTGGTGCCAATCCAGCCCAGGGCCTTTAGAAGTGGGTACAAAGTGCTGCAACTGCCAGAATCCATGCATCACCATCTTTGCGCTGCTCGGAACCGGTGCTTGACCCCAATGTATCACGGGTGCTGACAGATCCGAGGACAGTGCTTCGCCGTCAGAGTGATGCATCATCTGTTTTTCTGCTGCATGCCCGACTTTGCACAACTCGGAACTGATGCATTGCCTTTAACTGAAAGCTCTACGACAATGCATCACCCCTTTTGCTGCTTGCTTCTCAGCTCTGTTGACGACGCAACAAAGTACTTTTCTGCGGGAAGGGCTGGCCCCTGTATCTGAACTGCGCTCCACTGCAATCAGCCTGAACATTTGGATTTACCCAGTGAAGCGTGACCAGATGTTCCAGGTTGCTCCTTTAAGGTTTTAAGAACTATATTTTCATTTATTCCTTAAAAATTCATACCTCCAGTTATAATTATTGAATTTTTTTCAGTTTGGTCTTGTTTTTTTCATACAAGTATAAGCTATTTTATAGACTGTGCAGTCTTTTAGTGGTGTTTTCTCTGTTACTTTTTTAAGTGATGCACAAATTCTTTACTCAGTGTCTCAAGTTAAGCCTGCCTGCTCTGTTTCAAGCTACCTGAGGGTGAACACAGGTTAATTTATGGTGTGTATCTGATTGACCCTGCCTAGGATTGTGTTCCCTGCTTGGACAGGGTGCATACCTCTGCCAACCAGATTCCCTATTTCAAACAATAACCAACAAACACTGTATGTCTCTTTGCTTGCAAGAGACTGATGGACCTAATGGTGTTTCACTTTTGTAAATTGGCCATCATCGCTTAAAAACAGATGAAAAATGTCACCAATGTCTATTATTTCCTACTTACTTTCATTACCTTTCAATTTCAATTACTGTTTTCATTTGAGAAAACCATGAGCTATTTACAAAAATGTACACCAGTGACCCTATGTTCAATTCAGAATTTGCCTGCATTTGAGAAATGTACAGCTTTCAATTCAGAATGTTGTCTCCTTTTCAGAAATGTACAAGTTTGCAGGTTAAAGCATGATTGTTACACATCTCTCCCCTCAAATTGCAAGCAGGTAGGAACCTCAAGCATTGGAAATATTGATACCCACCTAGAAAATAGCACAAAACCTAGGCAAATATGATTTTTTTACAACTCTGCCTGTTCCTGAAGGATAATGCTTAATATAGCAAACCTTTTGTTGATGCCATTTTTAGATAAAAATATACTCACTTTCATGTACTGCACTCTTTTGTTTGATGTTTGATTTTTTTGTGCTACATTTTGCCATTATTCTCAGTTAATTCCAGGTTGATGCACAGACCTCTTGGTAATTTTACATTCCACAACATGAGATTTAAGGCATTAAGTAAAATGACATTTCCATCAAATAGTCAAAATACTGGCAGCATGCCACAGTCAATAAAAAATAAGATGGAGGAGGCCAGAAGTAGGCAGCTGATCAAAACCCACAGACCATAACACTTAGGGGTATGTGTACAAGCTCCTATCGCCACCACAACAGCACTTTTATCCACGTTGGGGTGGCGAATGGAGCTTAGCCTTATTTACAAGGCAGCGTTAAGCCACTTAACGTGGCTTAAAACTACCTTGTAAATAAGTCTCCCTTTCACGCTATGGTTAGCGTGGAAGGGGTGGGCAGTGGGTGTTTCGGTGGGCGTTCCACCGCAACACCCATTGATTTTGATGCTCCACCTATGTACAAGGGCAGCGTACATTGGAGGAAGGGCCAAAATTTAGACCAGGGAAAACCTGGTCTTAAGTTGGCGGAACAAGGAGATATGATTTATTTCTCCTGGTTTTTGCTTTTTCCATGTGTGCTGCCTTGTGCAGCACATGTGGAACATGCAAAATGCCATGAATTGTTTATGTACAGGGAGGTCCCCCTTCCTGTACATAAATAATCTGTAAAAAATAAAAACATTTTGTGACTTTCATGTGTGCTGCTTTAAGCAGCACACATGAAAGTGACAAAATGGCATTTTAGGATTGTTTCCTACATATAAACAGTCCTCACCTACACGCAGACAGCCTTGTCCTATGGCGCAAGGGTGCCTGCGTTGGTGCTACACGCCATCACAGTGGGAAACGCAAGGCTGCACCATATCATTGTAAATATGGTGTAGCCTTGAGTTTCAGAAGTTGCGGAGTGATGCGTTAAGCCATGATGGCTAATGCCTCATTTTGCCACTTCTTTGTACATATTCCCCTTAGGGTCCCCCAAAGAGCAGGACAGAAAGCCATTGTACTTAACACTGAAAGCCCGAAGCATGCAGGTAAGAATTCTTCTTTTCTTTCTTTATTTTTTTCTTCTTAGTATCATTATTATTATTATTATTATTATTATTATTATTATTATTATTATTATTATTATTATTATTATTATTATTATTATTATATTATAACTGATCATAATTAACTATGATATTCATAATGATAATATTAATAATCTAACAACCTGGTAAATATAATTACGCCAGGGTGAGTTATATACCTGGGTTGATGAATACATTCAATTACGAGATTTCAATATAAAAATGATATATACAATGCGGAATACTGATGTAAAGATTTTTATGTTACATCTTTTTTCTAGTCCCTTACCCGTGATAAATGTCTGCAAGTTTGACCTGCCAAATTCTGTTGTGGGTATACAGCGATGATTCGGAATTCTAACTCCGCTTCCACTGATATTTGTTCAGGGATTGGAATTCATCCCAGATTGTAATTAAGTCAATGGGCCCTGATTACAGGTAGTGCAGAAAAGGGTGGAATATGTACTACAGCAGGCAAATACAATTACCCCTGGCATGAGGTTATACTAGTGTGTTAATACCTCCTTTTCCCGGTTTTAAATTTGGAAATAAGCATGAAATACAGATTTTTTTTTAACTAGTTCTGGGTGAAATTTGCTTTAAACCGATGGAATTTAGTGTAATTGCAGTAATTAGAGTTACACTTGGTATGCAAAATTCCCCAAAATGTGCTATTAGGCTACATCACTTAATTATACACCGTCTGCAGAGGTTTTTTTTTACTACGAACGAGATATTCGGAGGAAATATTTATTGCAAATGCATGGGAACGATGAGAACAACAGAACACTGGAGGCAGTTGTTCGCTGTACTCTTGTGCTTTTGCTCAAATAGTTTAGAATGAAATGCATCCTTGCATCCAAAGTGGACGTCAGGCTACAGACACAAATACCTGTGTCACTTTTCACTTAATAATACACATAGGGCCAGATTTACTAAACTTTCACACACCGCACTGTGGCAGAGGAACTTGCTGTGCTGGGTTGTGTTAAGGGGAGAGGGCAGAAATGCGCCATATCTACTAATGCATGGTGCACTTCTTTTTTCTCATAGCGCTATCGTACTTCAGGCAGCCTAGAGTCAACGCAGGTGCCCTTGTTTTTGTGCAGAAAGGAATACCTTCCTGCACAAAATCCATCTCTCAACGCATTTTCCTCTTTCTGTTTGTGCTGCAGATTGCAGCACACATAGAAAAAGGAAATAACGAGGAGATAAAAAGATTTTTCTCATTATTCTCAATTTTGCGAAAGGTTTACAAACCTTTATAAATCTGGGGTTGCGTGAAATCCATGGTTGGGCGCATGCTAACGTCCATGCTCCATCCATGGAAAGCCTCGCAGAATAAAAGGATGCAATGCAGCGCAAGCCGCTGCATTGCGTTATATGTATTTGTACAAAGCCATGCAAGGCACGCTAATTGCTCCTTCCATGGTGTTGCAAATATTTATTAGCATCTTGGTTCAAGGATGTGCTACAAAAGTGGTGCATGACACAATATGGTAGCATATCTGGTCCATAAATTTTCCGAAAGTTACCATAATTATGTTAAAGCTAATTATGTGAATTTTGCCAACTCCTGTTTTTAACACACCTAGGGGCATATTTACAAGAAAGATACGAAGCGTGTTGTTAAGCCAAGAAGGCTAACAACACGCTTTGTCACTTTAGAAAGCAGGCTGAACCATATTTCCTGGAATATGGTGCTGCCCTCTGTTTTGTCCTGCACTGGCCTTAAGTTACGTTGACTAGCGCCAACGCAGGCATCCTGGCACCATAATGCAAGGGTGCCTGGTTTGAAAGACAGATTGTTTATGGGAAAGAGGGTCCCCCATCCTGCACATAAACAATCTTTAAATGCTGTTTTATAACTCAGCACACATAGAAGTTACAAAACTATTTTATTTATTTTTTATAATTGTTTATGTGCAGGAATGGGAACCTTACTGCACCTAAACAATCATTGGCATTTTTCTGTTTCTTTATGTGCTGCCCAAGGAAGCACACATGGAGACAGCAAAAATGAGGAGAAATAAAGCATTTCTCCTTATTTCGCCTGTTTAAGACCAGGCTTTCCCTGGTCATAATTTTGTCGATTCCTCCTGTGGGACTAGGCCCTTTTTGCAGGGTCATCCCTAAACTTTTTGCCTTTCTCCTAGTTTTTTTCTGGCATGTTGTTGGTGGTTTCAGGACTCTGGGCACTTTAGCACTGCTGTCCAGTGTAAAGTGCGTGTGCTCTCAGTGGTAAACATGGTAAGATTGGTCTACACCTGTTTGGCCTATTTAATTTACCTGTCAGTCCCTTGTAAAGTGGTATCACATATACCAGGGGCTGGCAAATTAAATGCTACTGGTGGGCTTGCAGCGCTGATTGCGCCACCCACCAAAGTAGCCTTGCAAATCTATCCCAGGCCTCAGCCATTGTGGGGGCCTGTGTGCGCAGTGTTACTGCCGTTGTAACAAGGCACCTAAAGTGTGTGCCATGTCTGTGACCCACCTTTAACTGGATGTCAGTCACCCCTAAGGTAGGCACTAGCTACCCCTATGGGCAGGGTGCATTGTAGTGACATGTCCTGGTAGTGACAAAGAGCCATTTTAGTTTCTCCATACTGTGAGGCTGCCCTCCCATAGGAATGCATTGGGGATTCCCTGATAAGTGTTTCAGTAGTAATTCCTGATATGAGAGAAGCAGCGTGGTCAAGTTTGGTACATTTGGAATAGTGATAATAAATGCTATGCAATGGTGTGCGCAGATTTATTATAACTATTTTAGAAATGCCACTTTTAAGAAGTTAAACCAAGAAGGGGGTCAGGCCCAATAGACAGGACCCAGGTAGGGCCATTTATCAATATGAACACAAAACAAAACCCAGTATCAAATTTCTTTATATATATGTAAATATATTAGGCTAATTTTGCGCTCTTAATTAAATCAATTCACTTTGCCAAATACAGACCATCTTGCGGCATATATTTGGATACTTTGGAGGCTTAAAGATTTGATTCACAAGATATAAACACAAGGTATGAGTTACCATAGAGGTGGAGTTTCCACAGTTGTTTCAATAGGTGGAGGTAGCATAAGTGATGGTTGATTGTTCACTTCTTGTCTTTTAGATATGTCCAATATGTTCACAATAAGGAGCCCTGATGAAAGCCAGTAAAGAAAACAACGAGGATAAAAATGCGTCAGCATAATCATTCTATGATGCTTAATAGTGGATTTGGCGAAGTGAATTGATTTAATTAAGAGCGCAAAATTAGCCTGATATATTTACATATATGACTAAGTAGTATAAGGTGTATGTTGGAATCCAGAGATATACGTGATGTATATTGGTTTTAATGTTGCGGAGTCTTTGACATATTGTGTACTATTTGATGTTTGTTTAAAAAAATGTTTTTGTAAAAAGTTGTCTAAACATGTCACTGTCATTAAGGTTGAATGTAGTATACATTTTGTGTTTTTCTAGAAAGGAGAGAATTTCCTTTAAGAAATAACAAAAATAATGGAAAAAAAGAGGGTGAATAAATAACCCCAATCACAAAAAACATATAGTGTGATTGCTTTACTTAAAGAAATAGGATCCTGGGTTTTGTTTAGTGTTCATACTTTTAAGAAGTTGGCATTTCCGTGTCCTATGTGTCTGCCTCCCTGATGTGAATTGCATGTCTGGCTTTTGAGTGACAGGGGCTGGTGAGGTGTGTGTGGCTTCAGGAGGGGCAGGGTGAGTCAGCTCTAGGCAGAATGGGATATCTGCATTCGGAGTAGTGGGAGGAGAAGTCCTTTGTCCCTGTTCAATGCTGGCTCCACCCCCTGTGGTGTGTCTGATAAATGAGGCCCCACCTGACAAAGGGGAAGAGGAGCCTTGTAAACAGAGTGCTCCAAAATCCCCCAGAACCAGTTGGGACTGGTTCCCCCAAGCCCTGTGCCAGGGTAGACAAAGTACATATGGGATATAAATATAGGGGCTGTGACCCCATGAAATTGTTGTGCTTTCGTGCCTCCAGAGGATCTGCTGCTGCTGGGCCCCAGGAAGAACCACCACGAGGGACTGCCTCCCTGCTGGAGGGCCCTGTGTGCTGGCCTGCCAGAGCCCTGCCTTTGCCCTGGACATTTTTGGGGCATAGCGCCTTTTGAGAGCTATATCTTTAATTCCAAGAGGGAATCCTGGTGCTTTGCAGCTCTGAGCTGTGTCATCTACATAGTGAATCCCGATGTGGGGATTCCCCACATCGCGGAAGGAAAGCGGGTGCCCATCCCACATTTATGCTGCTTTGGGGTGAGTGCCCACCCCGTATTTGGTGTTTACTAGTGGGTGGCCACCCCCCTTATGTTTTTTTTTAGAAAAGCGGGTGCCCACCCCGCAATTGCCTTTATTTTAAACGGGTGCCCACCCCACACTTCTCCGCGAAGACAGAAGCCACAAGTCTGGTGAAACCGGAAGTCAGGCGCGTCCGTCTGACTGTGGGCAGAGTTGCGGCAGAGAGGAAGTGTCAGCAGGAGGACAGGAGCCTACCCCGCCTCCATGACCCCAAGCGGTAGGAAGTCAGGCGAGCTGGTGTGTGCTTGTAGGCAGGGTTCCCGTGGCTGGAGGAGAGCCCCGCGTGACCGCCTAAAGACCAGAGGAGAAGCCGGGAAGAGTCCATGAGAACCTTGGTGAGTGGTAGCGCGGCGTGAGTGACTGGGGGTAGTTCGAGGCACTTTGCTGGTGCCTGCCCCCTCCATTGCACATTGTCAGAGCTCCGTGAGGCACAGTGGTGCCAGTACTGCCTACATTCTTCAGAGCTGCACCGCTATTGCGGGCACCTGCACCAGGGGGGCAATTTTGTTTTTAAGAGTCTCGGAGTGGGGCTCAAGCGGCACATTGGTGCCAGGCCTTTTCCACAGCTGCACCGCACCAGCGCCAGCAGCTGCAACGTTTGGCTGCAATTAGTTTTCAGGGTCCCAGGGGGGCCCTCGGGGCACAGTGAGTGTCAGTGCCTGCATTTATTTACACAGCTGCACTGCCAGTTAGAGGCAGCTGCAACGTGGGGGCCATTTGCTTGGAAGAGTCCCAGCGGAGACCCCTTAGGCACAGCAGTGCCAGCGCCATTCTTTTCTTTGGGGGTATTTCATTTATAATGAGAAGAAAGAGGTGAGTTACACTACTGCCCTGCCCCAGCGCATTGCGCACTTTGCTTTGCTGTATTTGCAGCTGCATCCTGACATTTTGGACATTGGGCATTTGAGCCCCAGTAAAAAGGCCAGTTAGCCTGGGGTCTGTTTCAGTGTGATATGTCCCATGATTACTGCATAATTTGTCTATGTTTGTGATACTTATTGCATAATGTGATTTATTGCATACTGTGTTTGTGCTGATGATTATGCCAGATCGAATGGGATTTATGGATCATGTGTTTATGTTGCTGACAGTATTTTACCAGTAGTAACTGGTTGTTTTGTTTTCTGTGGTCATCTTCATACCAGTAGTTACTGGTTGTGCGTTATTTACAACTTGTTACTAGTGCTATCTAAAGGTTCTTACAGTGGCCCGATTGGCTCAATCATGTGTATATAATTCCCTGTAAATATTGCCTAGTGCCAGTTGGCACAGTGTATATTGTGTGATTAGTATTCTAATGTGTTTTGGATAATACAAAAGCTATATTTATATAACCATGTGTGGAGTTTCTTTTGTGGTGTGCTAAGTGTGCTGCTGCTGTGTGTGTGTTGCGCAAACGCTTTGCACGTTGCCTCTGGGATAAGCCTGACTGCTTTTGCCAAGCTACCAAGGGGGTGAGCAGGGGTTATCTTCAGCGTGTAACTCCCTTGCCCTGTGATGGTTTCTGCCTGGCTTAGGTGCAAGCCCTAGCCAACCAGAAATCCCATTTCTAACACCTCCTATTTACGCTGCTCTTGTACATAGGGGGCAGCGTCAAAATCAATGGGTGTTGCAGTGGAACGCCCACCACAACACCCATTGCCTGCCCCTTCAATGCTAAGTGTAGTGTGAAAGGGGGCCTTATTTACAAGGCAGTGTTAAGCGCGCTGCCTTGTAAATAAGGCAAACCTCCTATTACCATCACAACGTCCCAAAAAGTGATATTGTGTTGGAGATAGGGGCTTGTATATATGCCCCCTAATTTTGCATGCTTTACGTTTTTCCAGGCCTTTTGCCTTGATAAATGTTGCTAGTGCCACCTGATAAAATCTGTGAAGGGAAAATAGTGGGGGCATATTTACAAATTACTTGCAAAACTTTTGATCCGTAATTGCATCGCTTTTTGTGACGCAGCAGCGGTGTAAACAATGCGCCACGTTGCAGCCAATTTTCAATGTGACACATCTAGAGAGATGTGTCACCTTGTAACTCACTGTGCCACATTATACCTGCGTCAGGTATGCAGGGTAGGTGTTTCCACGCAAATAATCATGTACAACTGACCCTCTGAAATTAACATTTCACTGCATCACTCTATTCCTTCACTGCGTCTAAATCCCCATGCCTGATAATACCAGGCATAAGGAATGATGCAGGACTTTTTGAATCGGACTCACCTATCTGTTGTGGCCCATTGCTTGAGTTGCGTCACTTTCATGAGGAACTCCAGTAATGCATCACTTTTGCTCCAACAGATGCTTCAGAATTCCTGACGCATCTGTCAATCCTTGCACCATGGTGCGCACATCCATGGTGGCAAAAGGGTTTGGTATGGAGGCGCTGGGAAACTGACACCTCTGTACAGATGTTTCAATTTCTTGTAAATCTGCCCCTAGGTGTGATAATTATCACACATCTTGGAATTCTGAAAATTATTGTTTCTACGTGAATTGAAGTTTAGCTCTGAACCTGTAATAATGAGGGCCTAAAACCTGGTTGTCTCACAAGTCTTCTGTCCCCCCAAATAAAAATTACTGGATTATGAATCTTCTACGACCACCTTGGTTCCTCTGCCCATGAAACTTCGAATATTTCCGTGTGTCCCGAGCATGTTCTTTACATTTATTGTTTCAAACGGTACCACAAGCAGCAGACTTAAACAGGGCTCACCAGGTCAGTCCCTGCGTGACCAGAGGAACCATTCAACAGTGCTACATGCAGTGCATGCTTTAATTGGTTGCTATTTCTATATGCGTCATGTACAGTCGACAAGACATATGTTATTTTCTCCAGCATGTTTATCATTTAATAAGCAACTGCCTGAAGTGAAATCAATGCAACATTGCCACCCAGTGACCATAAAGCAAATAGCAGGCAGGCTCAAAATCAGCCTTCACACGAATGATGACGTGGTGTATGTGTTTCTAACCCCTGAGATTTTTAACTGTCATGTGGCTCCTCCCAACTGCCTGATCTGTCCTACTTTCCTAGTAATGTTTCTGTGGTGGTGGCACACTAACAATGGTCTTGTTGCTGTCAGTGCTAGGACTACTGACAAAGATGCAGAGGAAGAAAGAGCAGTTAGCTCATCGGTTTCTTGCTCCCATAATGGAAAAAGTTCATGAAGAGTGCTGCTCTTTCTGCTGTTGGGCAAGTTCCTTCCAAATCCTAGGGCAGATTTACAATAAACGAATGCAGCACGGTGCATCAAGTAATTTTGCTGTGCTGCGTTAGTTTGGAAGCACAGGGATGCAACATATTTACAACAATATGTTACATCTCTGTGCTTCCCCCTGCAATGGTGCACAAACTGCTGCAATGTGTCGACGCAGGCTACTTTGCACCATGATGCAAGGATGCCTGAGTCACGTGGATGATAGTTTATGTGCAGGAAGGGTTACCTTCCTGCACATAAACAATCAGAAATGTAATTTTACAACTTCTATGTGTGCTGCATTTGCACACATGGAACTTGTGAAATGTCTTTATTTAAAGGATTGATTATGTGCAGGAAGGGACACCTTCCTGTACATAAACAATCACCAGAGGTAATTTCTTCTTTCTATGTGTGCTGCAGAATGCAGCACGCATAGAAAGAGAATAAACAAAGAGAAATTAATACATTTCTTCTTCTTGCGCCTTCCTACGCCTCCCGTAGCATTCAGATGCATTTCCAGACATACGATTTCTTGTAAATCTGGAAATATGTCTGGTTCCATGGGTGTTGCGTGTGAACACCCACAGCAACACCCATGGAACACCCCTTTCACACAAAGTGCTGCGTGTAAAGGGGCTGTATTTAAAAGGACAGAAAAAGCCACGCAGGATGGCTTTTCCTGCCCTTGTAAATATGGAGCAAAAAAATGTGCTGTAGGTGTGTCACAAAAGGTGACACACTGGCAGTGCCAGGGGCTTGTAAATGTGTCCTCCTGTATTTTGCAGTAGTTTGACTTATATTTTATATAGATTGGCAGTTCTGTGTGGGCTGGTTCAGGCCCACCAAAATAAATACTTAGGGTCTTATTTACAATAAAAGGACTCTGGGCTATATCCATATTTACAAAGAAGTGGCAGAGTGTTTTGTTAGCTTCCTTGGCTTAACAACATGCTCCGCCACTCCTGAAATGCAGGGCCGCACCATATTTACAAGAATATGGTGCAGACCTGCATTTCCCCTATGCTGGCACTAAGTTTAGCAGCCTAGCGCCAACGCAAGGGTGTCTGCATTCAGGGGAATATTGTTTATGTACAGGAAGGTCGCTGTATGGGTGGATGCATGGGAACGCCAAATTTTCACCCATGGAACTCCTCCCAGAATAAAATGTAACACAATGCAGCACAAGGCACTACATTGCATTACATTCTTTTTACAAAGTGATAAAAGGCAGTGCAAATCGCCTCTTGCTTAGCCTTGTAAATATTTATTAGCATTTTGCATTATGGATGTGCCACAAAAATGGTGCAACCATGATGCAAAATGTTAGTGAATATGACCCTACGAATGATTTGCATAGAGCAGGTCTCTGTCAGAGTAGCAAAAGTAAGCACAATAATGATAGATTGGAATGCAGCCACAAGGAATTACTATTGACTGAGTCTAATTCAAGAACTTCACTCTTTAAATTTTCATTTTCAGGGTAATTGAGGTTCGCCTCTTTAGCAGTGCAAACTTAAGTGTACACACCGTTATGGATGATCTTTATGTGTTAGAAGCTATGAAAATTCCCTATACCTTTCAAAAAGGTTGCTTTAATGCATTTCAGCATTAAATGATGCAAGATAACGTTTTAGTACAGTTCTTTGTAAATGCATATTACTGTACAAAAACCCTTGCTTAAAGCATAGATTTTTATATGGAAAGCTTTGAGCATAAGAAAGAGTTTAAAAAACATAATGGCAGATTTATTTTGATTTTGCATCTCAGTAGTGTTGATGGAGTGAGAATTCGCACGTAAAGCGACTTGCTCCTTCTCATGAACCTCGTTAACTTGTAATAGTACTAAATAATCCTGTTCGTCATTAATATTACACTTTTACAGTACACGCGGGTGTCCTAGAGATGCTTGCATATGTGTTTACTAATCGTAACTCCGCTTGCATACTACAGAATGGCCGCTTTGCAGAAATTCAGTCTGCGCATGCGTCGGTCATACCCATGTGATGTGACGCACTCGCAGATTTGGAGGGAGAAGTTCGCTCATGCGCATTGTAGCTGATATGGCCGCTTGATTTTAACCATGCGTCCTGCTTGCCTACGCTGCCTTTGCATTTCTATCTATCCCTGCATAATCATTAATCGCTATAGTTATTATAAAGTAAGGGGTGCAGTGCAGAATATCATGGTGTACAGTGTGTTCTATTTTTCTGTATTATTAATTTGTTTTCGCTTACTTTTCATGTACCACGCATCCATGGGCCTGGGTGAGGGGATAACTCCATATTGAAACCTGTTCCGACCCTGTCACGTGATGAGGGAAAACCCACACAGCGCAGAAGCAGAACCAAGCCAGCTGGCTTATGAAGCAAGATGCGCCTGGGAACACACCTCGGTCCTGGGAGAAGATGCTGAAATCCACCTAAAATTGTTACATTTGTTTCTGTCCACTGTATGCACCATTGTCTTCTTCTACACGTATGCCTGGGAACAGAAATGTAAGGGGCGGGTATGAAAATTTAATATTCATCATGGGAACGTAGAATTTTAGGAGATAATAATGACCTAATCGCCTCTCCTGACCAATCGTAAGTTGGGACCCTGTCACTTGCAACATTTGTGGGTGGTCTGGGGACCCAGAAAGGGTATATCTAGCCTAGTTAGTTAGTGAAAATTGTCCGACTTGTCCGAATAGCTGACCTGTAATCCGACCCCACGACTCTATAGGTGATTGATACAGAGAGCTGCGGAGCGCTCTGTCCGAATTTCCACAAACTCCAAGGGGTGGAAATAGTCTTAAGTGCTGGCGAAGCACTTTGCTGGGAGATTCGAGAACCCAATCGGGGTTACTGGCGGATTCCGTGCAGTGAGGGGGTAGCGCAGGCGTTGCATCCGAAGCTGCAGGTGTTGGTCGTGCCCTTTGGTGAGCCCAGTCCTGACCCAAATCCTGAGGGGTATCCTGTCCTAATTTTCCGTGAGCTGTACCTGCTCACCTTCTGGCATCTCCAAAATCCTTGAGGGTCCTTGTCCTCGTCTTTTCCCGAAGCTGACCCGTGGCCAGGGTTAGTCCTCATTCCTATCCTAGGTAAATATACCTGTGGGTGTCCATCATCTATCCTTTCCTTCCTGCTCTTTAATAAAGCCTCTATGCCCATGATAATTCTCTCTGTTCTCTCTACTGATGCATTTGCAAATTGTTTGTTAGCATGTTCCACTTTTCCCCTATCCTGTAGGGCATATTGAAACCGTTTTTGCTTAATTAAAGTGTGATGAACATTATAAATGCATAGAATCTAAGCTAGATAGACTAAGATTAGGGTTTGAATCACTTATAGGCTTTAGACATTCACTGACTAATGTGTTAAGATTTCCGTCCCTAGTTAAGCCTGAAACTGAATAGCATGTTCCCTGTTACCCTTACCCAATAGATTTCCAGTTGCCCTAAATGGTGCTTTCCCTCATTCATAGTTACATAATCTTTGTGATTCTGCTTATTGATGTTTTTATCAGTATTTGCCTTATACTTTTGTCACTTTGAATTTTACATTCTTATATAAAGACTTTAAAACGCCTCAGGTGTCTGTGGTCATTCAGAAAATTACAAAGTGATGTTATATGAATAGATTAAGTGTTTACAATTACTCATCACCTGTCCTCAACAGCTCCTGATCCATCAGGAAGAGTAAGTACCTGTGGTAAGTCAGGTGCTATGGTAATAGTGTTACAGGAAACACACATTGAATACTGATAGTGGCGTGTAAAATCACCCGGCTTATAAAATTGTACTCATTAATCACGTCATGGGCCCAAGTGCGTGAAAATCTGGTAATCTCTGAGCCGGGTGACCTGCGCGCTCTATCAGTATTTTCTGGTAGCAGAATGATGGTTAGGACTAGTTAGGATAGGTAGATAAGATAGTTACTGTTGAACCGTGAAAAATAAAATGTGCTGCTAAATTTTTTTTATTATTATATGCTGCTATAATAAGGATTGTTGTTTCATTTAAATGTCATAGAATAAGTTTATTATATTTCATGGAATACTGAGTACATTACTAACCAATTGTGAGTGATTGTTTTATGTCGTGGGGATCCCCGGGGAAAAGAAATAGCAAGTGGTGAGTAGAATCCACTTGGCTGTGAGGTCACTGGCTAGGAGAGGGATTAGTGCATGGTTAGGCAGAACTGGAAGCGCTAATTAGGATTTGTTCCATTAATGTGTAAATGTTAGCTACCAAAACCAAGGTGAAACTCCCGTTGTGATATCACCTAGTAAGGGTCACAGACGGCAGGAGTAATAGGTTCTTGGAGCTTGAATGACAGCAGGAGAGGACATTGGTGAAAATTGACTTAGTATATATCCCGGAAAGAAGTGGATTAGTCAAAAGAGTAGCGGGTTCTCTATTGCTTGTGTGAAAAGGATAGGCGGAAGGGATCTATCCGTAGTGAATGAAAAGTAGACAAAAGTGGTTTACTTGCAGTAAAAGAAAAACTCTCTTTCTTTCTAAAACCCTCAAGCACAGTGGCAAACGTTTTACGTTATTAACTAAAATCTGCACTCGCACTTTAGGAAAAATTCAAAGTTTCCGTTACCTTGTGAAGAAGGGAGTCGGTCGCAAGGCTGCGCTGACGTCACTCCGTGCCGCGCTGGTATTGTTGAGCCAGCGGGTGTGTAGCGAAGCCAGAATTGTAAGGGAGGGGTGAGTGCCGCAGAGTGAGACCGCGTCTCACGAAGGGGCCGCGCACCCATTGGTCAACAGATTTTGCAACCTCAGTGCTGATTGGTTGCTGAGAATTGAAAGACGCATTAGTATTGGAAGCTGATACGTAAACAAAATTGAGCGAATCGAGCTTATAAACTGTTTCGAGTGGTGTATGTGGTATCCTGAATTTTTACCGGATCCAAGGAATCTAGGTTGTCATAAGGAGTTGATGAGTAGAGGAAGACCTCACAATATGTACGGAGTTAAGAGAAAAATGTCTTTTGCCGAAAAGATAAAGAATTATTTCAAGAAAGACAAGCCCATTCGAACGAGAGAGGGAGTGATCATTCCCCCTCCTAATACTCCTGCCTCATTCATGATGTTTGATAAAGGGTACCATACTTGTGTGTGGTTAGAAAATTGGGTAAAATACACCGAAGATGATGGAGTCCTAGCTTTTCCCCTCGATGGTTCTTTTAATGGTAGAATCTTGTTTAACTTGAGAACCCGAATGAATGAATTACACCCCCGACCCAGACTAACGCAGTATGAAGTTTTAGAGGAATGGGAAATTGAGGCTCTAGAGCGAGACAGACCCCGAATGGATAAGGGAGTGAGCAAATGGTATCCAAAATTACATCGGGAAACAAAAGAGCAAAAGATGAAGCAGTGGAGACAGAATATGATGGTTGAGGGACTGTTTCCGATGTTTGGGGTAACCGAACAAGCAGGTGGGAAAAAGACAGAGAAAAGTCGACATTTAATGGCCATGGGGGATTCGGAGGATGAATATCTGGAGGATTTATTGATGAAAAATCCACCTCCTTATGCTGAAGCTTCTGGAACTCTAAGTTCGAAAAATCCTTTTCTCCACCATGCCAGAAGTAGAAGGGCAAGCGAGACAGATGTAGCTGGCATTTGTAGTAAACCCAGTAATAGTGATGATTTTTGCAGACCTAATACAGCAGTCCCAAATTACCGACCTTTTGGTGAGGATAGACCAGGGTCAGCCATTCCCACTGCCCGAATATATACCCTCCTTTGGTGCCCCAAATAATGCATGATAACTCGTCTGAAAGAGTTTTACAAGAGCGAGAAAGGGACGCCCTGATTAAGAAACAAAATGACCTGATTCAGACTATAGCTCAGATACATCCCAGTCCTGATGCCCTGACAATCCCTGTAACTATTGTCCTGCTATACCCCTTTATGGGGATAGGCAGGCTAGTCCTAAAACTCCAGTCATTACTCCCATGCCAGCACCCCTCAGAAAAGAGCCACTCATCGTTGATGACCAGGCAAGTGAATGTGAGTCTGTAATCTCCCTAATGGATCTGCCTATAAGAGAGCCAGGTTCCAGTGAATCTCGATCAGGGAGTCAGGCTAAGGCCAGGGAAGTCCTAATTGAAACAACATCAGGGATCCAGAGTGCCACAGTGGTAACTCCAGAGGAACTAGATAGATGGACTAAAGAAATGGATCGAGAAACTTCCCCGCCCAAACCTTTGGACATTTACCGGCTAAGGGTAGAAATGGAGGAGTTAATGGCCGGAAATGTGGGACTAGACAGATTAAATACTCTTAGCGAAGAAGAGTTATTGTTTATCAGCAAAAGCCTTACCCAGAATACTAGAGTGCTCCATGAAAAACTAATGGACGCTGCTGCGGACATGGGGATTGATGTAAGTCGATCCAAAGTCCTGCAGAAACCGTATAGAGCAGAATTCTCAGATAAGGATTTAGAAAACATGAATGTGTCAGGAAAGAAAACGCAGATAAAGGAATTGCTGAACATACTGCAGAAATGGGGAGATCTGGATAAATGGAAAGCCAGGTGGGCAAAGAAAAAGGAAGACAGTAGGGTAAAACCAAAAACTTCTAAATTCATGTTAAAAGAAGTAGGCCAAGCAGAAAAAATGTATCCCATGAGGGAAGTGCCAGGTGGGAAATATATACATGTCCCGTGGTCCCGACATGACATTGTGTCGTTTACCAACGACTTCCCAAGATTGAGGGAGAAGCCAGTGGAGTGGTATAGACAGGTGGAGCGGTTTGTGAAAGTCCAAAAATGTCTCCTGAAGGAACTGGATGGGTTCTTTGACATTGTAGTTCCTGTAGATTTATGGACTGATTGCAAGATAGCCATTAATTGGCCCAGTGAAGAATTACCAAGAGACTCCCAAACTGGAGCTCCTTCCCCAGATGTAATGAGAAAATATGACCAAGTCATACAATACCTAAAAGACAAGGTGCTCGCAAAGGAAACAGATTGGACCCGAATAGATAGAACTACACAGGACCATAATGAAACAGTTCACTCTTATTATGAGAGGCTATTGCAGGTATTCAAGACCTACAGTGGCATCGATAATATTGAAATGAAGGACATGACTCATTTCATTTATCGATTCGTGTTAGGGTTAAGACCGGAAATATCCCAGTGGATTAGAGATAATAAAATCTGTTGGCAGGGAAAGCCCATAGATGATGTCCTCAAGTACGCCAAGTACTGTGAGGATGAAATGGAAAACAAAAAGAAGGCCCTGAAGGAGAAAGTAATGTGGGCACAGGTGAAATTGGCTGAGCAACAAGAGAAACAGTTAACTAAGATGAATAGCAATGCTCAAAACACTAACTCTGGGGGGGGAGGGAAACCACGAGTACAAATGAGTAAAGAAGAGGCTAAGAAGAAATTTCCCTGTCACGGGTGCGGGCAGATAGGGCACTGGAGAGACGAGTGTCCACATTTACAGGCTGGTAATGCCCCCATAAATGGTTTAAATCCACAGGTGCAGAAAGAGGGGCCACGAAAGAATCAGCAACAGGTAAATCCACCTCCATTGCCTAGAGCTCCTAGACCTAATTATAAGAATCCGGCTCAACAGAATGAGAGGGTTGAAGTGTGGGAAGGACAGAATGAGAGACATCAGGCAACCTCACAGTTCCTGTTAAATGATACATTCCTCTGTGATGAATAATACTGACGGGGCCTGAGGGGGGAGGAAGGGGAGTGCGTGCTTGGCGCATCCCTACCGGTAGACCAGACAGGGCCATACATTGAAGGAAAGGTTGAAGGAAATGATGTCACCTTTCTGTTGGACACTGGTGCTACCCGTTCGACTGTGAGAACAGCGGACGTTCCTAACCTACCCCTCTCGGGAGAAGCAATCCAAGTAGTGGGCGTATCCAATCAAATAATTAGCACTCCTGTAACTGAACCCATGGAGATTTCTATAGGAAATTTCAAAGAAATGCACAGATTTGTGGTCTGCGATTCCAGCCCAGTAAATCTACTGGGACGTGATTTGTTGTGCAAAATGAACTGTACCATCTTTTGCTCACCAAAGGGTGTGGAAATTCAGACCCCAGATGAAGATGGCCTGTACAAACTAATGTTGTTAAGGCCTGACACAGCAGTCAAAACTCTAACCATTCATGACTTACCTGAAGAACTCCAGCAAAAGGTGATACCAGAGGTGTGGGATTTCACCGGGAGAGATGTAGGATTAATGGCAAATGTGGACCCAGTTAGAATAGCCATTAAACCCAATGCTACCTACCCGAAAACTAGACAGTATAAGATGAGTGCAGAAGTGAAAGCTGGAGTCGCACTGGAAATAAACAGATTAGTGGAGGCAAACATAATACAGGAAGTATTGAGCAGTCCTTGTAATTCGCCCATAATTGGAATTAAAAAGCCTAGCGGAAAGTACAGGGTAGTGCAGGACCTGCGAAAGGTAAACCAGATTGTTGTACCTTGTTGTCCCATTGTGCCGAACCCTGCTGTGATCCTGTATCAGATCCCTTGGAATGCAGAATGGTTCACTGTCATAGATCTGTGCCACGCATTCTTTTCGATCCCGTTGCATCCAGACAGCAAATTTCGTTTCTCATTTGAATTTGACAGCCATGTCTATGTCTGGAATCGTGTCCCCCAGGGGTACACAGAAAGCCCATCAATATTTAATCAGATCCTAAAAAGATGTCTTGAATCCTTAGTCCTACCGAAGGAGTCCATCCTGGTTCAGTACATAGACGACCTTCTAGTGGCATCTAAAAGTCAAAGCGACTGTGTCACTGAAACCATTGCCCTGCTGAATCATCTGGGCAGGGGAGGACATAAAGTCGGTATGCAGCGTTTAGAACGCAAGCATTACCACGGAATACCTTTACAACGCGGGCGTAACAATGAAAGTTGTTACCACGCATTGCACTGGGGGGCGCTTGTAGCAGGGTTTCCGTTCTCCCACAGAACTGTGCACAGAGATCTAGAACCAGGGTGAGTCAGGGTGACCCAAAACTCACCTTTGTTTCAGAAATCCCCTTACCAAGCTAGCTACAGTGTCTCATCGGTAGTAATTACTTCCCAATGACTTAGACAATCCAGAACATGAACTTAGGGTACCTCAGGTATCGTGGGAACACATGAACACTCTTTCGTTATATCATCATTACAAACCGAAACTGGGAGGCAAAGAACACACGTGCAAGTTTGAAATGTTTATTTTTTCAATCAACATTCTCAAACGCAGTATCTTGTATAATATCAACATACATATTATAAAAATCAGAGTTAGCAGCATAGTCACTAATCCATAATAAGCAAAAGGTGATAGCATGTTATGATGCAAAAATCTATAGAATTCTGTATCACCTATATTTCGCGCACCCTATTCAGTATATTATATTATATCTAAGAAGGTCTCTTTTGGGTTCTAGCTGGGCGGGCCCATACCTCTAATTCTCAGTAGGAGTAGATCACATCAACAGCTACCAGCTCTCTGCATGCGAAGCATCAAGTGTGTTCATTCATTCCCTGTAACTCTATCTTAAACCCGCGTAGAGCCCAATGTTGGCAGCAACATTATTTGTGTTATGTCTAACGTGGTACGAGGATCAGGCCTTCAGCAACCTTGTGTTAGGTTATTCTTAGAGTGTGCAGTTCTCGGTGTGCAGACAGTTGTACCAAGTGTACCAAGCACGGCTGATACTAGAGCAATAACATATTATTCTCAAATAAATCACATCTTTCGTCTAGGTTGAAAGCTACAATAACAAGTAGGTGTCATGTGCAAACTCAAGCTGAAATAAAATATTGCGTTTAAACATTTAATAAGCTCATGCTAACTTAACACAAATATAGAAACGTAGTAACCATATGACACCCCCCCAATGATCCGAGGACGGTTAAAAAAGCGAAAATATAAGCCAATACTCTATGAGAGGCAAAACATGAAAGCAGAGTTCAATGATATTGAGCCAAGCTAAATGTATGTAAATGTATATAAAAGTTTAATATCAAAAATATGTATGAATGCCTACAGTGGCCACACAAAAATATAAAAGTCGAACTTAAGCCCTACTCCCAGTTCATAGGCCCAGAACATATGAAAGTCGAATGTTCGTATTAAAAAAGGGCACCATTCAGAATTACTAAAAAGTCACGTGCCTTAATAATGAAAATCTTCAAAGTCACTCATGGGTTGAATGAATATGCAAAGTAGGTAGCTACAGCTTCCAACATGAAATCACTGTCATCATCCGAAAACAGTTCAGCCATCCAATTAAGCAATGGGAAAGAACATACGTGCTCCTCCAACACCGATTCCTCTAGCAACATCAGAGGACAACTCAGTGGGTTCTCAAGAACGCTATGTGCCAGAAAGTCATGCGCCGCTGCGAATATGTCCCACTGACCCATTAGTCCATGCATCGCTGCCACAGCCATAACCCTTTCGCCAGAACAGACCAACTCGTGAGCCACTACGGGGTTCATCAGCTGATCAAAATCGACGTCAGGAGAAGTCGGTAAACAGAGACACAAATCAATGGCCCAGTCGAAATCACAGCTCAGGCAATGAAACACGGGCTGGACACATGTGAAGTAGGAAAATCTAAACGATAATCCAAAAGCCGTGCTTAAAGTCGCAAGCCGCAAGGAGCCATAGTAATCAAGCATCCGGTTGCGAAACTGCATCAGTAGGGGCTGAGCGTTTTCTTGCGCAGGATGGGCATCCATGTTTTAGAAAGCAAAATATCACCAGAACGCCTGCAGCCAAAGCCAGCAAAACAGGAAATCCGCCAAACAAGCTTGCGAATATAGAATGAAAGAATGCAGGGATAATACCAAATACTTTTTCAAATGTAGTCACGAGACCACTGCTAACCAATTTAAAAAAATGTGCCAGACCTGTTGTGGAGGAGGCATTGCAGATTTGATGAACCAGCTCGGAGAAATGAAAAGGCAAATCAGTATTTAAAAGCGCCTGCACTTCTGTGCGTGTGTTAGCTATGTGAAGGACATAAGTTTCGCGGGCAGAGCTCAGGGCCACTGGCTTCTGAGACAATAGGGCTCTTATACGGCTTAAACCATTGAACTCGGCCTTCAAAGTTGGTATTCGTGGCCAAATTGAAACATCTGAATTCCCATGCGTGGGCGGGTATAACACATTCTTGCAACAAACCACCCTCTCTGAAACGGTAACCACATATGCGATACCGACCTGTAACCCACAACACAGTTCGTTATTCAAAAGTAAATAACTACCGTTGGATAATAACGTGAACGTGGGAACTATTGCAGGAACCGGTGTCCCCTTCAAAACACAAGCCAAATTAGGCTTGTCCTGATTACAAGAACCATGCAACTGGATGTGTCTGCATATTAGTGAGCGGTCAGGTGACTGTGTACATTCTTCACCATTCAGATTCACTTCACTCCCCTCCTTTAGGCATCTGTAAGTGTATGGCAAAGACCATGTCTCATGGAGGAAAGTGCTGCCTAATGGTTCATATCGCCCTATAGCCATATACTTCATACAATTTGTAAATTTATACAGAGCAAAAGGCAAGGTAATAACACCATGGATAAGCCATGTAGCAGCAGTCACCTCAGCCACCGAAAAGGGCAAGGATTCTAGTTTTTCAATGTGTAACATAGAAAATGATGCATCTCTCATTGAAAGCATGCGCTGTTTTTCAGTCAAATTAAATGGGGCAAATAGTGATGAGACGTTCATAAAATTCCAAGGTACTCGACCAGACTTTAGAGTCTGTAGTGTCCAAGCAAACTGCATCACAGAACGCAATTGATTTTGACCATGGTAGAACACGGACACTTCATCATGTACAATGTCAACTACAGAAGACACAATATTGTTCAACGTGTAAATTCGGGAAGAAAGCGTGTTAATACTGTTATCAACAACTGCAAGTACTTTTTCTAAATTTGCTTGATCAATAGCCCTCAGGCGCTTAGCAGCCTCAATTTGGGAAACTTTCCAAATTTCATTGTAAATCGCATAAAGCCACCGTTTAGATCTACCTTTAGCTGGGCCTTTTATAAAATCATTCAAATCCACATTATCATTCAATTCGGACAGATGTAGTTTGACTGCAGCTAATGTGGAATGTTGCAACCAATTCTGACACAGCTTCCCCACAGAATAAGTCATGACAGTATAATCTTCTTCAAAACGGGGGTCGGGTCTGACTTCTGTGAACCCTTCAGCCAAACCTAGAAAACGACGTTGGCAAGAATCAGCACTCCTATGCCACATCAGCCAACCCTTGGAATCCAAACTGGAAATGTTAAAGGATGAATTGTGCAATAGAGCTTGCAACTCATGAATGGACAATTCAGTAAAGTTACCCCAACCTGAATATTCCTCTAAATCTGGGATGGTTGGTGTATTTAATTTTTTAGAAGTAGCCAATCCAAAGCATGTTGTTTGGAAAATGGATGAATTTAAAAACAACATGTGATTCGGGATGAGACATGCACGGTGCAAAGCCTCAGTGCCTTGTACCTGCCAATCCTTGGTACCCCAAACCGATTTAAGGTCAATTGTTCCTTTCCAAAACTCGTAGCCATCTACAGCCAACCTGTCGAAAGGACTTCGAATACAGTAATTGTGTATCGGTAAGTCTAACTTTGGACATGGACTTTTGTGTCATTTTAAAATAAAATGACTAGGGATTAGATTGATTAAAGTCTGTGAAATAAGTATATTTTTTCAGAAACGTATTGGAGATGCCACCTAATGGAGCAGGGCAATGTTCCCATTGTGTATAATTTACAGCAACCCTCCTTGAATTTGTCTTATGCAAAAAATGATTACCATAGTGTTGAAAACAAAACAAATCACCATAATTAATAGAATCTAAATACAGATCCTCAGCATCGAAGGCAGCATAATATTTCAAATCAGAGAATAATGCTTCTACGGCCTGAATATCCCAATCATCAGAACGTATATTTTGTTTAATCACATCTCCCATGTTTACTCTAAGCACATTTGGAACATTAATCACTTCCGTGGGCCCATGTATCTGAAACCTAACCGAATCCCACACAATCCCATCAAGGACAGGCCAAGCAGTAATGTTAACTGTATTTAAGTTTCGTTTCAGTCTGTGTGCTGAATGTGAAGAGGAAAGAGGGGCCAATGTTCCATTAAGGTATCGAATTCCTGTTCTTTCTTTAACGTAGTGACCATCAATCAGGCGGAAAAAATAAAACACAAAACCAATTGACATAAAAAGATAAAATGAAAATAGGATCAACCAAATGTATGTCCAAGGGGGAATTAAAAAATGTTTTTTAAACAACGTGGCATATCTTGCAATAGTTGAGGGTTTCTTTGAAGGTTCCGAAACAGAGTCAAAAGAGAATCTGGACTGGTCGGCCAAACGGGTATGCAAATCAGGCATCGATAAATCAGCAGGATAAGTGTAGTTCAACTCATCAATGTCAGTTACAGGAATAGTATTTAATAAAGGACTGGATATGGCAGGCATCTCGAGGGACACCTCACGTTCTGCACCAGATGTAATAGCCAGCACAGAGTGCCTCACCATGGAAGGACAGGAAGCAGCCGGTGTCATGCTATGAAGAATCGGCCACCCTGTGTGTCTTGACATTGTCAATAGAAATAAATCTGTTTTC
Organism: Lissotriton vulgaris; assembly: GCF_964263255.1. Lineage (NCBI taxonomy): Eukaryota > Metazoa > Chordata > Amphibia > Caudata > Salamandridae > Lissotriton > Lissotriton vulgaris. The sequence continues at coordinate 806,229,302 of NC_141689.1, read as the reverse complement.
CTTACGACCTGGAAGTGGTGGTAATATGACTGTTCTTGTGCCCTTCACTCCAAGAACTCGAACCGGTGCACGATATGAGGGACCAAACTCTTTCTTGTTATCGATCTTCTCTCGAACCAGTTCTCCAACTTGGGGTAGCCAGCCAACTACCGGGATCTGCAGCGCATCATCCGATGTGGAGGGCAAATGTTCCTTTGCAAGACTGTCTCTGGTCTTTTGTAGATTCTGTAAAACATTGCAATGTTCATCTACGTCAAAGGCCGTGGCCTGGGCCTTGCAGTCCAGCCCATCGAGGTCAGGGACATACATCTTGATACCAAAGAGCATTTCGTATGGGGTCCGCCCACCCAGAGACCTTCTAGGGAGATTATTAAGCGCACGCTGCACGCCTATGAGGTGGGCTAACCAGTTTCTGCCAGTGCCTATAACTCGAGCTGTCAAAGATTGCATTAAGTCGCGGTTCATTCGTTCAACTACACTGTTACCCTCAGGTCTGTAGGGACTCGAAAATTTGACTTGGACCCCCATCGAAACCATAGCATCCTTATACGCCTTAGAGGCGAAAGCCGGACCCTGATCCGAATGGAAAGTACCACAGGCAAAAATTCCCACAAAGACTCGCAAATCCTTAATGACAGTACGTGAATCAGCGCTCCGATGTGGCCATACCCACACAAAGCGTGTGCATGAATCTACTGCTACTAAGATGTACTTGTATGCAGTATCAGAAGAAAATGGACCGCAGTGATCCAAATAAACGCATCCAAGCGGTTTATTCGAGATATACAACTGTGTCTGAGGCGGACGCGCAGCAGTTGAAGGCTTAATCTGCTGGCAAATGTCACATTGAAGAACATAATCGCGCGTCTGTTTGTACAGTCCCCGCCACCAGAATCTTTGTTGTAGCTGAGTTACAGTGGCTGAGACGCCCGCATGCGCAGACGCCACACCTTCATGAGCCGCTGTAATCAAAGCAGCCCTGCGATCCGAGTTGGGAACTAGACGTTCGCCAACATCAGGGATTTTCACATAAGGAACCTTATCGGGACTTAAGTGGTATGTGTATTTAGAAGGAAACCCCGCAGGATATTTACTTCCCTTCTCCGTTGCAGCAACTGCTGCCAAGATGTCATCATCTATTTTGCTTTTGGACCTCGTGACTGCTGCAACCAAGTATTTTGATACCGCTGACTTCGCTGCTTCATCAGCAAGCGAATTGCCAACAGCGTGGACCCCCACGCGCTGATGACCGAGAGTATGAATCACAAACACGAGTGGCAACTTCTCTTTAAGTTCCGCCACTCGGACCCAGATCATTTTATGTTTTATTGTGCCACCTTTGGAATCACGAAACTCATTCTGAATCCAAAAGAACAAGTTCTCATTATAAGACTGGACACAGTAGTAAGAGTCACTTACGATCAAAGTCGTCACACTAGGATCTGCGTACTCCAATGCAAGCATCAGAGCACGAAGCTCTGCTAATTGTGCGGTGCAGTCCCCAAGTGTCTGCGTGTGCACGACACTGGACTTGAACTCATCGTTCACCATGGCACCGACCACAATGGCGCAAGCGGAAACGTAGGCATGTTTAGAGCCATGCGCAACCTGCGCCGAACCATCAGTGTAAATGATGCAATGGAAATCCTCCAACGGCCGCATTGCTAATGGAGCAGGATGAACAAATTCATACTGTAAATACTCCTGCGACCGTAAAGTGGCGTCAAAAATAAACGTGACATCTTGTGACGTCAAGGATGCAGCCCATTGAATCCACCGAGGGTGCAAAGCTTTGGAATTAGGTACACTGGCTTTCGTAACCGCCTCAAAGGCAGGACACGGGGTAACAACCAACATGCGCTTTCCTTGTGATAGGGCACGTTCTTTAAGAATTGCCATCTGCACAGCCATTAAAACTTTCTCCACAGTGGAAAAGCGCAATTCAGCCGAAGTGTACAAGTGTGACTTGTAAGCAATAGGTACTGTATCTCCTTCATTAAAAGTCAGGTACGTGAAACCCACCGCCCCAGGGATAATTCTTATCACCAGGTTGGTCTGGTTATCACGAGTCTGTAAGTATTCAGAAGCAAGCAAATCAGCCTGCAAAGACTGCAAAATGGCTGAATGCTCAGGCAGCCAGCATGATTTGGAGAAAGATGGTTGTATCAAAGCATACAAGGGCTTGATACGCTGGGCATATTCCGGAATGTAAGTTCTCCCGAAATTCAAAAATCCCCGCAAAGACTGTAATTTTTTCAGTGTTGTCGGAGAGCGCAATTGTGCGCATTTCTCCAGGAAGTGAGGGGCTAACCCTTTTCCCTCGTGGTTAAGCTCGTAACCGAGAAACAACACTGTGTACTCTGCAATGTGCGACTTTGCAAAGTTAAACTTGTAACCTATGTCAGCAAAGTTACAAATTATGCTATTTACTCGACACAGATGCTCCCAAAGATCGTCGTCTGTGAGATAAATGTCATCCACATACGAACAAGCAACTGGGTCGATGCCCTCCAGAAGAGAGACAATGTGGGCGGAGAATACTCCAGGACTGTTCTTATAGCCCATTGGGAGACGCCAAAACATTTTTTGCACACCGCCGCATGTAAAACTGGTCCATTGGAAACTTAGACCGTCTAATCTATGGGCATAAAAACCATTGGAAATGTCAAGCGTGGTTTTGAACCGTTTACGCTCAAGACTATTCACTTAAGCAGAGCCATGTGTATTCTGTACTGCGCAGTTACGGCAATGCGAGTTCAAATGCCTATAATCCAAAACCAAACGATATGAGCCGTCCGGCTTGTTCACAGTAAAAAGGGGGTTATTCATCGGTGACACACACGTTTCAATTACACCTTGATATTCCAATTGTTCAAGGATAGCCGCGACTGAAGCTTTGGCTTCACGCCGTATGGGATATTGAGGTTGAGGCTGCGGTTGAGACCGTAAAGGAATCTCGTGGCTTGGTGACAATTTATCCCAGCCACACTGATTGCGGTACACAGCCGGCGCAAGCGCAAGAGCCCACTCTTCTGCAAAATGCAGCGCTTCCACTCTCGGTACAGTGTGCGCGAAACTGGGCAGGATTACCTCCTCCCCTCGCGGAGCTGCGAGAACAAAAGGTGGGGGCCAGTCAGCCTCCGAAAGCAAAATGTCATATGTAGACGAGAGATTTTCCCAAAATACCCCTTTTTACAGTTCGCTGCATGTCACCTTCAATTAACAGGACAATTTCAAAAAGACGCTCAGGGGGAGCAACATGCGTATCAGCAGTTTCCATTACAACATAAGTTTCAGTCGCTGTCACCTTCAACAGTGGACGGAGGGCCTCTCTCACTATGGTAATCTCCGCCGCGCTGTCTAGCAAGGTCAGAGCCCACGTCAGATTCCGAAGCCGCGTTCTCACTATCTGGGGCATATCGATGCGCTGTCAGGGCGGCGACTTTCTTCGTGGCAAACTGTGGTCTCCTAGGCGTAGAGCCTTCCTGCTGATCTCCACCGGTACGCGGGCGGGGCTGACCACGTCCTTGCTGGCCACCCCGGCCCCTGCTGCCCCCTCCTCCACCGGTTGACGGAGCCGATGAGTCCTGAAAGGAACGAGGAGAGCGTTGGTCAGAAGCCTGAAACCTATCAGGCGATTTAATCATCGCGCGGTCGCGCAAATCATAAACTCGATCCGACTGCGCAGGCAACGGAGACGCAGGAGCAGAAACCTGTGTTTGTTGTTGTTGTTGCTTACCCTGATTCTGCTTTTTAGGCCAAATTTGTTTCTTGGACTTTTGTTGACCACCAGTTTCCGATGACTGACCCTGGGGCTGCTTTTTCTCTTTATCAGGAAAAGCCTTAAGCCCCTTCGCATTGCGGCCAACCGTTTTATAAGCGGCTACAATGATCCTTGCCAACCGACGGGGTCTCTCGGCCTCGGGAATTACCGCTAAAGCATTAGCAACCTGAAAGTTCACTGCATCCCCCTTGACATTTGCAAGGATCAGATCGCAAACTACATCAAAGGAGCCACACAGGCGCATACCCAATTCGACCGCCGACTCCGGTCCGTGTTCATCCTGAACACGTTTAAGGACCGCACCCAGATTGGTCACAGACGTGGTGCCGTAGCACCTCGAATAGACCGCTGCAAAAGTCTTACCCCAGGTCTCACAGTCGACAAGCTCAGGTGCCAAATCTTTCGGTAAACTTAGTGTAAGAATCCGGTGTTTATCACCGGGACTCGTATTAGGGAACACAGCTTCAAGCTGGCCGAATTTCTCTGCAAGCCAGAACGGAAAATCATCCTTGTCCTGTGGCTTTTTGCCCATCACGGAATTCACCATGACCGGATTGATTTTCAAACCAGCATGTTCTGCACGAAGCTGTGCCCCCCTGGGGGCTGCGTCCTGAACATTACGGCTAGTGTAATGAACAAGCGCTCTAATCACTTCCACCGCGACTTCATGAAGTCGGCGCAGATCTCCCACGTTACAAGTGGCGCGATTAGGGTGAGGAGTGAATCCAGCCAAAGCGGGCCAAGGTGTGCCCGGAATGGACAAAGGACCTAACCTCGGAGCGGTTAAAGCGTGTGGTAGGGCGCCACCAAACCAAACTCCATGCTGCCAAGCATCAATAGGAACTTCCAGTGCCCTGTACGGAGCGTACGCAACCGGTACAGCCGAAGCAGTGTAAGAATGGAACACTCCAGAATTAGCGTCTACCGGCGAAAAGGTCACCCACGAATAAAACAGTTCGTACGGGTAAGCATGTTCCGCACTCACTACCAGAACAACAGCCAAGCCCTCTACTGGAACATCATAAGCCCGCAAATGGTCACGCACCGCAATGCGACTATGCTGCGGGATGTCCACGGCTTGTGCCATGTCAGCACAGGAAAGTGAAAAAACAAAGATTACTTTGTAGCACAACTGGGTAGTAATTCAACGAAACCGTTTTTAGATAGATTCAAGCTTGAAAAAAGACCTATTTCAAAAATAGGTAGGTTTTTCCGACACTACCGTTTTCCGGAAACGGGAATGAAGGGGTTAAGGTTTGAATGATATACTACTCGAGTGTCATGATATAAGGCCAATCAACGTATGGGCGCCATGTAGCAGGGTTTCCGTTCTCCCACAGAACTGTGCACAGAGATCTAGAACCTGGGTGAGTCAGGGTGACCCAAAACTCACCTTTGTTTCAGAAATCCCCTTACCAAGCTAGCTACAGTGTCTCATCGGTAGTAATTACTTCCCAATGACTTAGACAATCCAGAACATGAACTTAGGGTACCTCAGGTATCGTGGAACACATGAACACTCTTTCGTTATATAATCATTACAAACCGAAACTGGGAGGCAAAGAACACACGTGCAAGTTTGAAATGTTTATTTTTTCAATGCAACATTCTCAAACGCAGTATCTTGTATAATATCAACATACATATTATAAAAATCAGAGTTAGCAGCATAGTCACTAATCCATAATAAGCAAAAGGTGATAGCATGTTATGATGCAAAAATCTATAGAATTCTGTATCACCTATATTTCGCGCACCCTATTCAGTATATTATATTATATCTAAGAAGGTCTCTTTTGGGTTCTAGCTGGGCGGGCCCATACCTCTAATTCTCAGTAGGAGTAGATCACATCAACAGCTACCAGCTCTCTGCATGCGAAGCATCAAGTGTGTTCATTCATTCCCTGTAACTCTATCTTAAACCCGCGTAGAGCCCAATGTTGGCAGCAACATTATTTGAGTTATGTCTAACGTGGTACGAGGATCAGGCCTTCAGCAACCTTGTGTTAGGTTATTCTTAGAGTGTGCAGTTCTCGGTGTACAGACAGTTGTACCAAGTGTACCAAGCATGGCTGATACTAGAGCAATAACATATTATTCTCAAATAAATCACATCTTTCGTCTAGGTTGAAAGCTACAATAACAAGTAGGTGTCGTGTGCAAACTCAAGCTGAAATAAAATATTGCGTTTAAACATTTAATAAGCTCATGCTAACTTAACACAAATATAGAAACGTAGTAACCATATGACACGCTCAAGGATAGTAAATGCTTTAATTTACTATCCCAACACCTTCCCTACTATCCACGGGGACTGGTGTTGGAATAGTAAATTAAATTAATCAATTTTGCGCCCCCCAGCGCAATGCGTGGTAACAACTTTCGTTGTTACGAACGCGTTGTAAAGGTACGCGTTGTCAATGTATGCGTTCTAACGTCATACATCCAAAGTATCACCTGACAAATTACAGTTTTGCAAGAATTCAGTAAAGTATCTGGGACACCAAATAGAGAAAGGAATCAGAAGAGTTACTTCGGAAAGAATTAGAATAATTCGAGATATGGAATTGCCCAGAACCCAGAAGGAAGTCAGAATGTTCCTAGGAGTTGTGGGATATTGCAGACAGTGGATTGTGGGATTTGCTGTCCTAGCCAAACCTCTGATAAAAATGACCAAGAAAGGGGCAGATGATCCAGTTAGTTGGGATGATGAAAGCATGACAGCTTGGATAAAATTGCGAAACTGTCTATGCTCTGCTCCTGCACTAGGCATGCCTGATTACTCCAAGAATTTTGAGTTATTCTGTGATACACGAGACAATTGTGCACTCTCAGTCCTAACCCAAGAACACGGTCTGACTAGACGTCCTGTGGCCTACTTTTCAGCCACTCTGGACCCAGTGGCTGCTGGGCTTCCCGGGTGTCTGAAGGCAGTGGCTGCCACATGCACGAGTCTGGAACAGAGTGAGAACATTGTCATGGGACATCCTGTAACGGTCTATGTTCCACATTCAGTTGTGATTCTGTTAACCCGAACTAAGACCCAGTATCTCACTCCTAGTCGGCTGACTAAGTATGAGAGAATTCTTATTGGTGCCGAGAATGTAATAATTTCCCGATGCAACATTTTAAACCCTGCAACCCTGTTGCCCCTCTCCCAAAATGCAGAAGTGGAGGGTGAGATTGAACATAATTGCATTGACCTAACTGAGTTTAGTACAAAACATCGTCCGGATATAAAAGAAACGGCCCTCCCCATAGAGGACCTAGTGATGTTTGTGGATGGCTCCTGCTTGAGACATGAGGACGGTGGGTTGAGTGCTGCCTATGCTGTAGTCACACTGGAAACGACTCTGGAGGCATCATATCTAAGTGAAATTAAGTCTGCCCAAGTGGCCGAGCTAATCGCCTTGGCCAGAGCTTGCAAACAAGGGAAAAATAAACGAATAACCGTATACACTGACAGTCAATACGGTTACGGGGTTGTTCATGACTTCGGCCAGCTATGGTTGCAAAGAGAATTCATGACTTCCTCAGGTACCCCTATCAGAAATGGAAAAGTGGTGCAAACCCTATTGGAAGCAATCCAATTGCCCAAAGAATTGGCAGTAGTCAAATGTGCTGCTCACAAATCTGGTAATGACGATGTGACAGCCGGAAACCGATACGCTGACCAAATTGCCCAGTACTGCGCCCGATACAAAATGTCCCTGAAAATCAAATTATGGGGGGGCGGAAACAGCTGCCAACTTATGGTGTTTGAGAATGTATCTACCTGGAAGGAACTGAGAGAGTTGCAGCAAGCAGCAGAGGAGGATGAAAAACACAGATGGGAGACTGAGGAATGTCAGCTCAGGGAAAGGGATGGTATCATGGTTGATAAGACTGGTGTGCCTGTGTTGCCCGATAGTATGGCTGCCCCAATGGTCCGGATGATTCACGGAGATACCCATATTGGAAGGGATGCAATGTGCCGTGTGTTTAACAAAGTGTTCTACAATTCAAAATTCAGAAATATCGCGGAGATGCTCTGCCGGAGGTGCCTGGTGTGTCAGCAGTTCAACGCAGGAAAGAGGACTGTGGTAGAGCAAAGTACAATTGGAAAGGCAGAAGGTCCCTTTGTCAGACTACAGGCAGATTTTATACAGTTGCCCATGTGTAAAGGATACAGATATGTCTTGGTAATAGTTTGCCTATTCTCAAGGTGGGTGGAAGCATACCCAGCAAAGAAAAATGATGCCATTACTGTAGGCAAGTTGTTACTCAGGGAGCTAATACCTAGGTACGGTTTTCCAGAGACAATTGAAACAGACAGGGGTGGGCATTTTGCCAACGAAATCCTAAAAGAGCTCTATACCGCCTTCAAGATTGAGCCTAAGCTACACTGTGCATATCGTCCAGAAGCTTCTGGAATAGTCGAACAAGTATTGTATTGTATTGTATTGTATGTTGGATTTATATAGCGCTTATAACCCAGGGGTCTCTAAGCGCTTGCCTTGGGAACCCGTCCTGGCTTTTCCCTGTGAGATAGCCCCTACAATGCATCCCCAAGGTGAAAGCCAGGCATCCCGCCGCGGGGGGCCGTTGTGGAGATTAAGCAAGCTTAATGCCCAGAGTTGCAGAGTGTGAACCCATGATTAGGTCAGGCACCGAAGCGAGAATTATCGAGTCCGTGGACATTTGAGCTCAAGACCCTGCCGCGTCGGGAATTGAACCCTGGTCCCGGGTCTGACCTCTGCTTAAGGGTCTGCCTGCTCTAACCAGTGAGCCACACTTCTCCACTGAAATGAATGGCACAAGTGAATGGCACTATAAAGTCAAGGTTAGCCAAAATGTGTAATTCCACAAAATTGAACTGGATAGAAGCTTTGCCCCTTGTCTTAATGGGATTGAGGAGCATCCCAAACCGAAAGACAGGCCTGAGCCCCCATGAAGTACTAATGGGAAGGGTGATGCGACAGGCATGGGTACCTGGACACAAACTGCTGAGTATTTCAGATGATTTGGTGCTAGAATACTGCAGGCAGCTGGGTGACGAAGTGCGTTCTATCTCTCACCAGATTGGAGAGACTGCTGACGAATGGCCAACCACTCCAGCCCATAAACTGAAACCTGGAGATTGGGTGGTGTTGAAGAAACACACCCGGAAGAGTTGCCTTGGACCAAAGTGGGGAAAACCGAGGCAAGTGATCCTTGTAACTACCACTGCGGTAAAGTGTGCTGGCGTACCAAAGTGGATTCATGCCAGCCATACCAAGAAGGTAACCGAAGAAGAGGCGGCTGAGGCTGAAGGTGGTACAGCTGAAGAGACTCCAGACGAGGGTCCGGTTCTAGCTGACGTAATACTACCGAGCACCAGTCAAGACGAGTGGTTTCCAGCCGACGACCTGATTCTTGATCCAATAAGAACCAGAAAATATTCCTACCTAGATAGAGAGTGGGATAGTGAGGGTGAGACAGGACTAGAAGAAGAAGGTCAGGTTAACGAGAATCACATCAGACCTGATCAGGAAATAGGCCAAGTAGGGACAGACCAAGTCATCGACACTCCACCAGAGACTCCAGAAACTGGAAAGGGGCAGATAGTAATTAAAGCTGAAGTTCATGCGGAAGAAAATCAAGGGGTCGAAGTGCATGAACAGGAACAGATAGAAGTAGACGAACGTGTTCAGGAAGCAGAGCCCAAATTGGTTGAAAATCAAGATCAAATACAAAGTATACCTGAACCAGGCCAGCTTAGGAACCAGGCAGAAGAAACTAATGAAAGACCTGGAACTAGTCAGACAGGAAGGGAAAAGGACATTGCCAAAACAATAGTGCGACAACAAAGTGAAAACAAAAGAGTTCACGAGGAAGGCCAAGTTTCCTCGACCACTAAAAGGCTCAAGAAGAAAGATAAACCAAAATATATAAAGAGGCTGAAACTAAGACTGAAAACTGTAGAAGAGAAACTAGAAGACCGAAAAAGAGCTGCTAGTGAAAGGCAAAGAGACGGAGCTCAGCAAAATAGACGCAGTACCAGAGCAAAGAAACGAAATAAAAACTATTGGAGTCCTGAATGGACCTTTTTGGTGTTGGAAGAGATTGACAGCCCTGAAGAAAGTGACAGAAGCGATCGAGATTCGATCGAGGATCGGAGCTCTGAGGTAGAGGACCCACCCTGAAAAGTGAAACTGCAAGAGCCTCTTGTAAGAAGAAACAAAGAGGGGTTGGAAAACCACCTATAAGCAAAAATGTCTGATTCAAATGTAAATGGAAGACCTAGAGGGAATTGTTGTAAAACTTGCTGTAAAATATGCTTATGCAGTGTAGCAATAGTTATAGTAGTATGGATAGGACTAACAGTCTTTATACCTTTTATGATAAGTAAAGATACTAACCTGTACCCTACTGAACCGATGACCCCAGATTCAGAAGTTGTACATACTGAAGAAACACCACGAAGTGTAGAAAGACGAGACAACTCAGTCAGCCTGAGACAAACACGACCTGACTTAGAAGCACCAGATGAGGAAGGACTACATTTTCACCACATGAGAAACCGATCACATTTAAATGTCTTTGCCAATCTTTTAGTGCATTACGTAGAAGCTATGGAAATAGAAGATTGTTACGTATGTATGAAGCTACCCACTTCTGTAGCTGAAGGCGTGACCTACCATCATTTAACCCTGACCTATGGAATTTCCTGTAGTATATTAGCAAGCTTATTTTATAGAAGCACTTTACAGTACTACTATTCAAACACTGACGTGATTTTTTCTGAACTGCCTATACGGGGGCACCTGAATATTGTGCATGTCAGAAGCGAAGTGACTCGTTACATGGGAGAATACTTTCTGACTATAGGTGACATAGATTTAAATGAAGCTCGGAGAGATAATTTGACTTGCTCATTACATGAGCAAGAAAAAATGTTTTTGAAAATGGCAGAAAAGAGAAGGGAGAGTTTCCAGAGAAAGGCCAATGATATGAAACAGAAAACTCCTAAATGGGCTGAAAACATGGAGGGCACCTCAAATGGCGAAGCGAATCCTGCGCTGTTGTTGGATTTTGAACGGAAAGGGAAACTCTGTCTTCATAGAGAAAAGACTAGTTACTATAACAATGTATTCATCGGTTCCAGTGAATGCGAACATAATTACAAGGTAATTGGAGGTTGGGGTTTCAAAAATGGGTCAGAACCTGTGTTTCCCGGAATTTATTATATATGTGGAAACAAGGCTTATTTCAAATTGCCCGATCACTGGTATGGAAGCTGCTATTTTGGCATTGTCTTCCCGAAAATATACCATGGGAATAACGCTGCTGGAAGCAATGAAAACACTAATGGCTTAGTGCGTAGTAGACGTGAGAGTGTAGGAGAAATTATAGGTGATATATTTAGTGCACTGATACCTGGAATGGGGGTAGTTCTGAATACTCACCGTATCTGTAAATTGTCTACAGTAGTGGATCGTTTGTCAACTGACACTGCTGCTGGATTCCTGCTGGTCAATACTGAAATGGTTGCGATCAGATCAATGGTTTTACAGAATCGCCTCGCTCTTGATACCTTATTGGCAAAAGAGGGCGGAGTCTGCAGAATGCTGAAGGCGCAACATTGTTGCACTTACATTCCTGATAAAAGTGTAGAAATTAAGAAATACGTGCAAAACATAACAAATTTAGAAAAAGAACTTAAACCATTGGAGGTTGATAGTGCCTGGAAAAGACTGACTGATGGTCTCTCCTCTGTAGGTAGTTGGTTTACTAACATAGGCCGCAGTCTAGTAGGGAAAATACTGATGCCAATAGCTAGAATAAGTCTGATTGTATTCATTATAATAATTTGCTGCAAATGTCAAAAGTGTAGGAAGAAGTACACGGTGAATAAAAGAGGAGTCAAAAGAAATATTGATGAACTCGAATTAGAGGAATTAAGAAACCAGATCTATAAGAAGGTCAAAGGTTCACATCCCAATAAGGATGCTGAAAAACGGCTTAACAACAAATTTGTTGAGATAGAAATGAGTGAGATGTGAGAAGTCTGAAGTTGGCATCTGTTTCCATTAATAGTGATGATAGTAAATATCATCAAAGAGGGGATTGATGGAGTGAGAATTCGCACGTAAAGCGACTTGCTCCTTCTCATGAACCTCGTTAACTTGTAATAGTACTAAATAATCCTGTTCATCATTAATATTACACTTTTACAGTACATGCGGGTGTCCTAGAGATGCTTGCATATGTGTTTACTAATCGTAACTCCGCATGCATACTACAGAATGGCCGCTTTGCAGAAATTCAGTCTGCGCATGCGTCGGTCATACCCATGTGATGTGACGCACTCGCAGATTTGGAGGGAGAAGTTCGCTCATGTGCATTGTAGCTGATATGGCCGCTTGATTTTAACCATGCGTCCTGCTTGCCTACGCTGCCTTTGCATTTCTATCTATCCCTGCATAATCATTAATCGCTATAGTTATTATAAAGTAAGGGGTGCAGTGCAGAATATCATGGTGTACAGTGTGTTCTATTTTTCTGTATTATTAATTTGTTTTCGCTTACTTTTCATGTACCACGCATCCATGGGCCTGGGTGAGGGGATAACTCCATATTGAAACCTGTTCCGACCCTGTCACGTGATGAGGGAAAACCCACACAGCGCAGAAGCAGAACCAAGCCAGCTGGCTTCTGAAGCAAGATGCGCCTGGGAACACACCTCGGTCCTGGGAGAAGATGCTGAAATCCACCTAAAATTGTTACATTTGTTTCTGTCCACTGTATGCACCATTGTCTTCTTCTACACGTATGCCTGGGAACAGGAATGTAAGGGGCGGGTATGAAAATTTAATATTCATCATGGGAACATAGAATTTTAGGAGGTAATAATGACCTAATCGCCTCTCCTGACCAATCGTAAGTTGGGACCCTGTCACTTGCAACATTTGTGGGTGGTCTGGGGACCCTGAAAGGGTATATCTAGCCTAGTTAGTTAGTGAAAATTGTCCGACTTGTCCGAATAGCTGACCTGTCACCGACCCCACGACTTTATAGGTGATTGATACAGAGAGCTGCGGAGCGCTCTGCCCGAATTTCCACAAACTCCAACGGGTGGAAATAGTCTTAAGTGCTGGCAAAGCACTTTGCTGGGAGATTTGAGAACCCAATCGGGGTTACTGGCGGATTCCGTGCAGTGAGGGGGTAGCGCAGGCGTTGCATCCGAAGCTGCAGGTGTTGGTCGTGCCCTGTGGTGAGCCCAGTCCGTCATCTATCCTTTCCTTCCTGCTCTTTAATAAAGCCTCTATGCCCATGATAATTCCCTCTGTTCTCTCTACTGATGCATTTGCAAATTGTTTGTTAGCATGTTCCATTTTTCCCCTATCCTGTAGGGCATATTGAAACCGTTTTTGCTTAATTAAAGTGTGATGAACATTATAAATGCATAGAATCTAAGCTAGATAGACTAAGATTAGGGTTTGAATCACTTATAGGCTTTAGACATTCACTGACTAATGTGTTAAGATTTCCGTCCCTAGTTAAGCCTGAAACTGAATAGCATGTTCCCTGTTACCCTTACCCAATAGATTTCCAGTTGCCCTAAATGGTGCTTTCCCTCATTCATAGTTACATAATCTTTGTGATTCTGCTTATTGATGTTTTTATCAGTATTTGCCTTATACTTTTGTCACTTTAAATTTTACATTCTTATATAAAGACTTTAAAACGCCTCAGGTGTCTGTGGTCATTCAGAACATTACAAAGTGATGTTATATGAATAGATTAAGTGTTTACAATTACTCATCACCTGTCCTCAACAGCTCCTGATCCATCAGGAAGAGTAAGTACCTGTGGTAAGTCAGGTGCTATGGTAATAGTGTTACAGGAAACACACATTGAATACTGATAGTGGCGTGTAAAATCACCCGGCTTATAAAATTGTACTCATTATTCACGTCATGGGCCCAAGTGCGTGAAAATCTGGTAATCTTTGAGCCGGGTGACCTGCGCGCTCTATCAGTGTCACATTTGTGGTGCAGCCAAACGCACAATCATTACTGGTATTCACAAAGCCATGCAAAGCCACTTTATGGAGCTTTGTGTGGTCTAATGAATAGAAAGTAACACAGTGCAGCGCAAATGGCTACCTTGCATGGCCTTGCATTGGGAAGATGTTCCATAGTGGAGCATGGGTGTTCCTGTACATCCACCTATGAATTGGGCACATCCCCAGATATAGTAATGCTACTAAATCTGAGATTGTATAAACATCAGTGGCGGTCCTCCTTAAAGGCGGAGGAGCATCACACCTCTGCTGCCAGTGCAGCAAAGGGGAAAAATAAAATGGTAATAAAATTAACGCTACAACGCAGAGGTATGGTGCAAGGATGTCTGCATTGGCACTAGGCAGCTAAGATTAGTACCAGTGCAGGGGGAAAGACAGGGCTGCACCGTATCATTGTAAATATGGTACAGCCCCGTGTTTTGGAAGTGGCAGAGGGCTGCGCTAAGCCAAGGTGGCTAACTCTGCGCTTCACCCCTTCCTGGTAAATATGCCCTCCAGTGATTAATATGAGCTGGTGGTTGCCAGTTGGGGCCACTGGCACTCATTTCTGAGGACCAGCCTTTATTTCTCCAATTTCCTGAGAGCATGAGAGGGAAAACACACAAAGGGGAAAGAAGGAGGAGGTAAAACACAAACTAACCTTCACAAAGGGGGAAAGGAGGAACCTGCTAGACCAGAAGTTGTGCAATTCCATGATAAATTGCATTACATAGTCATACAGCTGTTAAAATTATTGCAAATTGTTGAAAATAAACGTAAACGTATCTGTGAAAACTATTCATATAACCCTGTAATATTAATCATTTTATTCTTTTGCCGCTAGGTGGCGTAAGAGGACAGTACATAAGTTAAAGATTCTGCTGTCAAGTTTAGTAAATGTAGGAAATTTGAAGGTCTGTCTCGACCGGGGAATGATTATCAAATGACTATTTCGTTTGACATTCGTCTTCTAATGCTCCAGTTTTCATATACTATAGTTCAGTTAATTTATATGTCAAATGTGAACTTTTGAATGAGTTAGGAAGCTTTACAATTAATTCCTGCACGGATTACGCATTTTAAATGAGTATCACTGACGTGTATTGTTTCATAACCAAACTAAAGAACCCGTCAAGCCTCTTCCTATGGCCTTCATTTGTGTTGCAAATGACAGGCGCGTTAAAGTCAGGATTGCCCGTCGTGTACACAGGGCCTTCTGGAACCAACAGGCATTTTTTTGTTCACATATTACCGTGCATCGATGTACATAGGCGTTAACTTCAATCAGTCGTTTCCTGATAACCTGCTAATCTGTTGATTCATCACAGTTCTCTAAGCCCATAAAGGCCGGTTATCCTTATCTTGACGAGGCCATACAGACATTACCTCACACATGTTGCCAAAGCCCTGATGCCAAGGCCGTGACTTTGACATAATAGCACTGTATTGTACTGCAAGATGTATATACCACTCACAGGGCCGGCTTTAGCGCTGGTGGAGCCTGGTACACACTCATTTTTGGCACCCCCACACCCTATGACCGCCTCCTCGGACTCTCTCACTACCACTGGACAAAAGTGCCCCTCATCTTTCCAATCTTAAATTATTGCTTAACCCAGCATTCCCCCCCCCCACCCTGAGGTCACCGCCCCCTCCACAGGTCAGCCCCCAGTGCAGCTGCACCGGTTGCACTGCTCTAAAGCAGTCCCTGCCACTCACTACCACAATGTGACCTGCTAAAGCGCATGCCAACACTGCACGGTTTAGGATGTGTAGTTGGAAGTTTGTTGTCTTTTTTTGATTCTATGTGGGACGTGTTTTCATGTTGTATGTGATGACCACTGAGATGCAGGTATCATGTTATGGGATGCAGTGCTCAGCAGTGTGATGAATGAAGAAGTGTGGGAGAAAGGCGTGCAGTTTTATGTTTCAGTAAGCTGACAACTTTCAGCAGCTCTGCAGGGCCCTGTATGGTATTTCTAGTCCACTTAGCTGGTTACGTCACAGGGGTGTCCACTCTGAGATTTCTTGTTTATCCTCTTGAGCAGGTAAAGGGAGCGATGGAGGGAGATCTGATTGGATGGACTTTGTTAATATCATAACAAATATTATTGTCATTGTGAGATGTCGAGAAGCGGTCATAGCTAGTTGGGACCACCAGCAGTGGTGGATGAAGTTAAAGTACTCCATGTGGCAGATCTTTTCAGTTCTTCCATGCCTGTTCAGTTAGTGATGAGTGGTCTGCTGCTTTGCACTGGTACACTACTGGGTGACAGACATGACCCATTGCAGTTTGTGCTTGTGTGAGAGTAAAAGTGTCGATCAGAACACAGGAAATGTTATATTAATGTGGGCCAGAAGGGCTATGTATTATACTGTATTGTAATTGCATTTATATAGCACTTTTTAGAAACACAACAATAAGGATTAAAACAAACATACATGTGACCTGGAGTAGGCTGGGCTCAGAGGGAGAAGGCATGCAGAGGATGGAAATTAAGAAGAGGTTGCTTTGAAAGAACAGGAGAGGCAATAATTAAAGTTTTCAGTCAAGGTCAGTTTTCATGGTAGTAAAGATAATGCATTTTAGGCCTGACGTTAGCCAAGACATTTAGGAGCATATTCACAGGGGAATGGCGCAGCTTGGCATTAAGCAAACATTGTTAACGCCATGCTCCACCATTCTGAAAACGTATGGATGCACCGTATTCACAAGAATGTGGTGCACTTGTGCGTTTCCCTAGGCGCTGGTGCTAAATCTAGAAATAGTGCAAGGGTGCCAGCGTTGGGGGGAATGATTGTTTATGTGCAGCAAGGTGCTCCTTCCTGAACATAAACAACCGAGAATAGCAAATTGTAACTTCTATGTATGATGCATTGTGAAGCATACATAGAAGTTGCAAATAGTTATTTTTTAAATTAGTAAGAACACCTTCCTGCATATAAACAATCATTCATGGCAATTTGGCAATTTGCTGTTTCTATGTGTGCTGCACAATGCAGCACACATTGAAACAGCAAAAAAGAGGTGAAATTGAGCACGTCCCCTCTTTTTGCCATGTTAAGAACAGGTTTTCCATGGCTTTAATTATGGCACTGCCTCCTATTTATGCCTTCCTTGTAAATAGGGGGCAGCGTCAAAATCAATGGGTGTTGCAGTGGAACATTCACTGCAACACCCATTGCACACCCCTTTCTCTTTAAGTGTAGTGTGAGAGGGGGCCTTATTTACAAGATGGCGTTTGGCCAAGAGGCTTTAACCCTTTCGCTGCGGCGGCTATTCCGCCGCAGCGCTAACAGGGCGGGGCGGCTGCGCGGCGGCCGCATGCTGGTGACAGAACCACTCCGTCACCAGCCGCGGTTGAGCTGTGCTTGTGACGGAGCGGTTACGTCATGGCCCGCCCCACTCAATAGAACGCGCCGCGCAGGCGCGGCGGCCGGGCCATGACGGAACCGCTCCGTCATCAGCACAGCCCAACCGCAGCTGATGACGGAGCGGCTCCGTCATCAGCGTGGAACGTGTTAATGCCACTTTGAAAATAAGGTGAAGGGTTTATTGCCATTGGAACATCATAAAAAAAGACATTTCCCTGTCGATAGGGGCTTGTAAATATGCCCCTTTGTTTTTACAAAAATGCTTAAATACTTCTGTACATATTATTATTATTGCAAACTTATACCGCGCTAGGAATCGACTCCCGAAGGAGTATCTCCGCGCCTCTGGCATCATCTGTGAGCAAAGAAGACCCAATCATATATCATTCCTCCCTGGATAGATGGCCTAGTACTGAAAGAGAAAAGTTTTTAATTTTTTCCTGAAAGGAAGATGTTCTCTGCATAGTCTGATTTCCATGGGGAGATCATTCCACAACTTCGGGCCAGCTACTGACAAGGCCCTTCCCCCTTGTCTTGTCTTCTTAAACCTGGGGACACATAGCAATTCTTGATCTCCTGATCTAAGAGATCTGGAGGGAACATATAAATTGAACTTTTTAGTCAGATAATCGGGGACTTTCCCTGTGAGACACTTGTGAATGATACAGCATGTTTTAAACATCACCCTCTGTTTCACTGAAAGCCAGTGAAGTTTAGTTAACAGGGGTTTCGATGGAGTACGAGCAGGGACGTTAAGAACAAGGCGTGCAGCGGTGTTTTGCACAACCTGTAGTCTTGCAATAATCCCCTCGTTGGCGGCTAGCAGCAATCCATTGCAATAATCCAGTCTACTCAGCACGAGCGACTGTACTAAAGTTCTTCTGGGTGGTATCAGGGAGCAAGGGGAACACCTTCCGGAGAAGCCCAATAACATGGAAACAGGAGCCGACCACTTGATTTACATGTTGTTTCAGGGCAAGCTCCTGATCCAATTTTACTCCAAGATCTTTCACAACCAGTTTGGGCTCAGGGACTGGGCCTAGATCTTGAGGCCACCAGTCAGGAGTCCACAGGCATTTAGCTTCCCCAAAGAGCATCACCTCCGTTTTGGAAACGTTGCACTGCAGGAAGTTTGATGCCATCCAGTGGGCCACCTCTTTCATCCCCCGGGCAAAGGAGTTACGCACTTCAGGTGTCAGCGTTTTAAACGGAAAGAGGAGTTGAGTATCGTCCGCATACGATACCGGGATGAAACCGTGGGATCTCATGATGTTAGCCAGGGGGGGCCACGTAGATGTTAAATAACGTGGGGCTCAAACAGGAGCCCTGTGGCACCCCCTTTGAGATCTCCACCTCCTCTGACCGATATGGACCCAAGATGACACTTTGGGTACGCTTTGTGAGAAAACTCCTTAGCCAGGCCAGCTCCTTGCCTTCCAGCCCGATGTCAATTAATCTGGAGGTCATGATGTCGTATGACACCGTGTCAAACGACGCTGACAGATCTAAAAGCACCAGGATAATGGAAAAACCTCTATCCTGTAGCATATGAAGATCGTCAGCGATGGACAGCAAGGCGGTCTCAGTGCTGTGCCTTGGCCTAAACCCAGACTGGGAGGGGTCTAGCCCCCCAGCACTTTCGATATAATTTGACAGGTGCCGATTAACAAACTTCTCAGTAAGCTTCCCTAATAAAGGGAGGAGTGAGATTGGTCTCAAGTTTGTCAATTCGGTCCAAGGGATGGTGTTGTTTTTCCTCAGTGGTCTCACCAGTGCACGCTTCCAATCCGGGGGAACTTCCCCTGTACTCAGGGACAGGTTAACTACATGTCGAATTCCAGCACCCAGATCGTTAGCCAATAATGGCATGATGCGTGCTGGGATGATATCTGAGGGGCACCCGCTCTTTATTTGAGTAGTTAAGGCAATTGCCTCCTCCGTTGATATGGGAGGAAATTCTGCAAGCTTACTGACACAGTTCATTTGTACTCCAATGGGTGACTGAGCCCTATAGTCAGCTGTGACCATGTTATTACTATTGTCCTTGGAGGCTAGTATCTTATAATATATACCCTCGATCTTTCTGATGAAGAACTGAGAGATATTATCACAAAGTTCCTGGGATTCTATCTCCACAGTCTCACAAGCAGCAGGCTTAGTAAAGGTTTGTAGGACTTGATATAAAACTTTAGCATTTTTACCTGCTGCTGATAATTGGGCTGCTATATGATGTTTTCGAGCAGCCCGAATGGCTTTATGATAGCTTTTTAGAGAAATCATGTGGTTCTCCTTATCCTCAGCCTTGCGTGTAACCCTCCATAGTTTTTCTAACTTTCTCGTAGTTAGTTTTAGCTGTCTCAGGTCATCCGTAAACCAAACTTCTTGTTTGGGAGCAGGTCGGGGTTTAAATGTTCTCAAAGGTACAACATGGTTTATAGCCACTGTCACCACTTCATTAAGCTTACACAGTGCAGTGGTAACATTGTCCCCACATTCATCCCAACTGGGTTCAGTGTATTTCCCCCTAAAACCCTCTGGTGTTAATTTGTTCCAGGGCCTCCTGGTGTCTGCCATTACCCTCTGTATGGCCTTTGGTTTATAGTTGGTGCGGGTGTAAAATCCAATGATGGAATGGTCAGTCCATTCCACTTGGGTGGGAGGCATACATTTTATGGCAGTTGAATTGGACAACACTAAGTCCAGTGTGTGGCCTGCCGAGTGTGTGGGCCCCTGATTTATCTTTTTGAGCCCCAGTGGGCCCAGGTCGGTTAGTAAAGTCTGAGCCTCAGCACAGGTAACAATTTCACTGTGGACGTTAAAATCCCCTACCAGGATGAAGTCTGAATTCTCCTGCACATGGGGTGCCAAAGCTTCAACAAGTTGAATAGAAAAATTCCCACTCGGGCCTGGGGGGCGGTAGACTAAAGCTCCCTTCCTAGTTTCCCTTGAACTAGGGTTAATTGTAAAGATCAGGAGCTCCATCTGGGGAGTACACACTGTCTCAGTAATGATAATATCCATCTCCTGTTTGAACACAATGGCTATCCCCACTCCTGTTTTGATTGGGCAGTCCCTCCTCACCATTTTATACCCTAACGGTACCCCCAATGTTATGGCCGAGATGGTATGTGGCTTCAGCCATGTCTCAGTGAGAAAGCAAAGATGTGGTCTCTCAGATGTTATGAGATCCCATACCTGGGTTGCATGTGTAACTAAGGAGCGGATATTGCACAATAAGCTCTTGCAGTTTAAGGTTGGGCCCTTAGGTGGAGTGTCAATCAGCCCTACATGATGTATAATAGGGACCAACAACCGAGACCCTGGCTGACTTGGTCCGGTTTCAGCGCAGATGGAAAATTGCTCATGACACCCCAAGCAAGAGAAAGGCCCCTCCAGGTTATTTCCCACCCTGTGGGTGCACAGTATCGGAGCGTACCTACCAATATCCAATAGTGTCTGGCTGGTATATGTAAGCCTGCTACAGGAGGATATTTCCTGACGAGCGAAGCAGTCCGCCATAGCCCCCTGCCCCTGATCCCGTCCTGTCGCGGACGGGCGCAGACGGGCTAGTCTTCGGCTCGTCTTAGGCGCAGGAGTGGGTGCCACACTGCGCGTCAACACTGCGCGTTGTGGCCGACGAGTTGCTTTATAGCCCTCGAGTAGGGGAGAGCTAGAGCGCTAACCGCTCGCCTCCCTGAATGTGCCTGGCTCTGCCCCGCCTTCCGCACCCGTGATTGGATGGAGGGTCAGACCGGGCGTGCAGGCACAGGTCGAGCTACCGTAGGAGCTGGTTCCTCAATGCGTGTGAGTATGCGGTATTTTAAACAGCGTGCCACTAGCAATTCAGTTTTAAAGCAGTTTCAGTTTCTTTCCAATTTTAAAAATAAGCACAACTTTTCAACATAAAAATTTCCATAAGCTCACGGAGCCGATTTAAATTCTAAAACAATGAAAGAGCAACTATGCTCAGAGTATGGCGCCAAGCGGAGTCGGGAAGAAGCTGCCACCGTCCCCCTTACCGCAAAATCAGGTGCCTCCTCGCTACCTTTATAGCCCTCGAGTAGGGGAGAGCTAGAGCGCTAACCGCTCGCCTCCCTGAATGTGCCTGGCTCTTCCCCGCCTTCCGCACCTGTGATTGGATGGAGGGTCGGACCGGACGTGCAGGCACAGGTCGAGCTACCGTAGGAGCTGGTCCCTCAAGGGGTGTGAGTATGCGGTATTTTAAACAGCGTGCTACTAGCAATTCAGTTTTAAAGCAGTTTCAGTTTCTTTCCAATTTTAAAAATAAGCACAACTTTTCAACATAAAAATTTCCATAAGCTCACGGAGCCGATTTAAATTCTAAAACAATGAAAGAGCAACTATGCTCAGAGTATGGCGCCAAGCGGAGTCGGGAAGAAGCTGCCACCGTCCCCCTTACCGCAAAATCAGGTGCCTCCTCGCTACCTTTATAGCCCTTGAGTAGGGGAGAGCTAGAGCGCTAACCGCTCGCCTCCCTGAATGTGCCTGGCTCTGTCCCGCCTTCCGCACCCGTGATTGGATGGAGGGTCGGACCGGGCGTGCAGGCACAGGTCGAGCTACCGTAGGAGCTGGTCCCTCAATGCGTGTGAGTATGCGGTATTTTAAACAGCATGCCACTAGCAATTCAGTTTTAAAGCAGTTTCAGTTTCTTTCCAATTTTAAAAATAAGCACAACTTTTCAACATAAAAATTTCCATAAGCTCACGGAGACTATTTAAATTCTAAAACAATGAAAGAGCAACCATGCTCAGAGTATGGCGCCAAGCGGAGTCGGGAAGAAGCTGCCACCGTCCCCCTTACCGCAAAATCAGGTGCCTCCTCGCTACCTTTATAGCCCTCGAGTAGGGGAGAGCTAGAGCGCTAACCGCTTGCCTCCCTGAATGTGCCTGGCTCTGCCCCGCCTTCCGCACCCGTGATTGGATGGAGGGTCGGACCGGGCGTGCAGGCACAGGTCGAGCTACCGTAGGAGCTGGTCCCTCAATGCGTGTGAGTATGCGGTATTTTAAACAGCGTGCCACTAGCAATTCAGTTTTAAAGCAGTTTCAGTTTCTTTCCAATTTTAAAAATAAGCACAACTTTTCAACATAAAAATTTCCATAAGCTCACGGAGCCGATTTAAATTCTAAAACAATGAAAGAGCAACTATGCTCAGAGTATGGCGCCAAGCGGAGTCGGGAAGAAGCTGCCACCGTCCCCCTTACCGCAAAATCACGTGCCTCCTCGCTACCTTTATAGCCCTCGAGTAGGGGAGAGCTAGAGCGCTAACCGCTCGCCTCCCTGAATGTGCCTGGCTCTGCCCCGCCTTCCGCACCCGTGATTGGATGGAGGGTCGGACCGGGCGTGCAGGCACAGGTCGAGCTACCGTAGGAGCTGGTCCCTCAATGCGTGTGAGTATGCGTTATTTTAAACAGCGTGCCACTAGCAATTCAGTTTTAAAGCAGTTTCAGTTTCTTTCCAATTTTAAAAATAAGCACAACTTTTCAACATAAAAATTTCCATAAGCTCACGGAGCCGATTTAAATTCTAAAACAATGAAAGAGCAACTATGCTCAGAGTATGGCGCCAAGCGGAGTCGGGAAGAAGCTGCCACCGTCCCCCTTACCGCAAAATCAGGTGCCTCCTCGCTACCTTTATAGCCCTCGAGTAGGGGAGAGCTAGAGCGCTAACCGCTCGCTTCCCTGAATGTGCCTGGCTCTGCCCCGCCTTCCGCACCCGTGATTGGATGGAGGGTCGGACCGGGCGTGCAGGTATACATTAATTGAGGGACTTTCAGTCAACCCTCTTCATCCATCAGTCCCCTGAAAAATGTTAAAAACATATTTACATATGTACATATATAAAGGGGCTATTAGTCAGCTCCTCCTCATTCACTGGTGTGTTGCAGTATCTTTCACATTTTGCTACAACCCACCACAACATAATGCATGTGGGGCCTCCATTGGCTTGCTTCATTGTCAATGACCTCATTTGCCAGGGAACATTTGCACAGACACCCAAAAATGATTCCACTTTTGCGCAGACACCCCAAAGAATGAATCCCTTTGATTCCAGGGCTGATTGGCCAAGCCACGGTCTTTTTTTATACAAATCACTTATGGGTCCACATCATCTAATGTTCTTTAGTGAGACAATGCAGCCTCTGGTCTGGATGCCACAAAAGAGTATTCTTAATGCTTTTCCTAAAACGATGGTCCTGTCTATGTATGTCAATATAAACAATAGAATAACTGCTTTACAATTAATTATTATAACATGTAGGATTGCGTTTATTGTGGTTTATTTATTTACCCTTTAAGCCACAGTAAAATCAAAAGTAAATAAAGTTCATGGGAACGCTAGTTTTTTTTCAGGAAGCGTGCAGAGAAACACTGAATGTAAACTTTCTTCAATTGCAATACTCCCCTTGCCTACACTCATATTGCAAAAAAAATGTCTGTCTACATTCCCTTTCTGTTGACAACGTGCCCTTGTTTAAATGTATGACCAACTACTTCAAAGCCAACACTAATGAACGTCATCATTTCGAAAGTCAAACTTAATGCTTGCTAACCTTAGGACAGGGACTTTCATGTAAAAATGAGCCTTGCCCTCTCGCCCTAAGTAATAGCAGTAGCAGGTCGACGTTATTTCAAACGCACTACTCAGACTGCTAAGAGATTTTTCACTTCCTTGCCATTTAACTGTCATTAAGTATAGAAAATATCGTATCCATGTGAAGTAAAGTACAGTCTCTTACCAACAAGTCACGTCATATTAGAAATATTCATATCAAGTTCTGCGTGGTTGAAGTGATGGCAGTGGCAGCAGTAGATTGTGTTAATGGATGTTTTTCTCAGAGTTGTTAATAGCTCTATTTCAAACACATGTTAAAATAGGTAGCAAATGTTATTTGTTTTCCCGCATGAGATTACACTTCTTTAGAGTGCACTTATATTTCTTTTTCTGTGCCGAATTTCGGGGCATATTACCAAGCAATAGCGATAATTATCGCTATTGCTTGGTTAGCGGGAAAAAAATATCGCCGAGCACAGAGGATTTTTACCGCTGAGATACCTTGATATTATCAAGGTTTATCTCAAAAGCGGTAAAAATCCTGCGAAATGCATGAATATCGCTGAAAAATCAGCGATATTCATGCTTTATTGTGACAATGCTCTTAGCCATGTTATCCACCTTCCATTGGATAACATGGCTAAGAACTGCTTTTAGCAGGCGTTAGCTTTTGGAGATATTCGCGCTTAGCGCGAATATTTCCAAAAGTTGTTAATAGGAGTTAGAGATGTTAGCGACTGTTTTCGGTCGCTAACATCTTGGCACGCCCACTTTGCATGAAATTAGCGATAATTATCGCTGACATTCAAAGTGGGCCTCTAAATGCCCGCTATCACCTACAAGCTGTCGCTAACTGGTGTTAGCGACAGCTTGGTAATAGGGCGATAAAATTATCGCCAATTATCGCCGCATTAGCGGGAAAAAGTCCCGCTAATGCAGCGATAATGCCCTTGGTAATATGCCCCTTTTTTCTCAATTTGTCGCTTCCATTGCTAGACAAATGTTTGACGGGATCGTGTGGAGGAGCATTTTAGTCAATGTGAAATATGGCTTTTACACTTCTCTTTTTATTTTTGAATGGTTTGTTGGTGTTACCACTGCCATTTAATTTTATGACTGAGGTGGCTCAGTCAAGCATATTAAAAACTGGGGGCAGATTTATCAAAATGTCACAGAACGCAGAGCAGCAACACACCTTTGCATTTTGTTGCATGACACGGAGCGGGCGGGGGATTCAAATTTAACGTTCTAAGGTGCATTCTGTGATTTCCTCCTGCTGACGCACTATGGGGCATATTACCAACAACTAGTGATGATTATCGCTATGTTGGTTTATCGGCAATAATAATATCGCCGAGCTCCGCCGATTTTTATCGCTTAGGAGCCTTGCTATTATCAAGGTTTATCTCCTAAGCGATAAAAATCGGCTGAAATGCATGAATATCGCTGTAAAGTCAGCGATATTCATGCATTATCGAGCAAATGCTCTTAGCCATGTTATCCACCTACCATTGGATAACATGGCTAAGAACTGCTCTGGGCAGGCGTTAGCTTTTGGAGATAATCGCGCTTAGCGCGATTATTTCCAAAAGTTGGTAATAGGAGATAGAGATGTTAGCGACTGTTTCCAGTTGCTAACATCTTGGCATGCCCACTTTGCATGTCATTAGTGATAAATAGCACTGACATGCAAAGTGGGGCCCAAGATGGTCGCTATCTCCTACTAGCTGTCGCTAACTGGTGTTAGCAACAGCTAGGTAATAGGGAGATAATTTTATCCCCGGTTTCTTGGCTTTTAAAGCCAAAAAAGCGAAGATAAACCCCCTTGATAATATGCCCCCTTGTTACCTGTCCTATGGGAAGGCGTAGCGTTTTAGCGCATTCCCAAGTATTCCACTAGTGGAGAAGTGTGGCTCAACGGTTAGAGGCGGCAGACCCGGAGGCTGAGGTCGGTCCGGCACCAGGGTTCAATTCCCGATGTGGCCGGGTGCAGGACCAATGTCAGCGGGCCCGATAAATCTCACCTCGGTGCCACTCTAACCATGGGGTCCCACACTGCAACTCTCGGCAATAGCTTGCTTAATCTCCACTCCGGCCCCATCACTGCCGGGGATGGGGTCCCACGCTGCAACTCTGGGCAATAGCTTGCTTAATCTCCACTCCGGCCCCATCACCTCCGGGGATGCCTGGCTGCACCTTGGGGATGCCCAGTAAAGGGACCATCTCACAGGGAAAGCCAGGACGGGTTCCCCAGTTGTACGGCGCTGGGACGCCTCCGGGTAACCACGCGCTGTATAAATCCAACATTCATTCATTCAAAGCAAATCTGGGAATGCTCCTAAATCTGCCCTTTGATCTTGTTCGCCAGTGGATGAATGTATTAACTTTATAAATCAGTGTTTGACCTCATGGCCACAGGTACTTAGGCCAAATTTATCAAGCGTTTGGTGACACCCTTGTGCCACACAAGGGGACGCAGGGCAACTCAAAACCTAGAATAAGATTTAACAAGCCATGCAAACTGACAATGAGTGGCCCTGCATGGCTTGGTAAATGATGGATAACACAAGGCAGCTTAAATTGATGCCTTGTGTTACTCTGCTCCACGGAGGCATTCCATGCATTGACCCGTGGGTTTTGGTGGACTGCCAGGTTAACCATGAGTGGTAGACTTGGGAATGTGGCAACATGGTACAGCTTCCCAGGGAGTGAATAACGAGGAGAAATATGTTTCTTGATCCTAGTTTTTTTCTCTGTCTATGAAAGAGAATATTGTTTTTGTGCAAGAAGGTGTCCTTTCCCAGACAAAACAATCCTGCTTGCAACCCTGGCCCCCTTGCACTATGGGTCAAGGGTACCTACGTAGGCGCTAAGCAGCACATAGTGTCCCAGTGCAAGGAGAGGACAGGAATGGGCCATATAATATTAAATAAGGTACATTTCTGCCCTCTCTGTGTCATCCAACGCAGCACAACAAGTGGTTTTGCTGCTCTGCACTGCTTGGTATTTTGATACATCTGCCCAAAGTCTTTCATTCCTCTTAGGTTGGTAATATGAGTACCATTGATTTGTATCACAATATATTTCTGCTGTTCAGAGTAATTTATCTTAACCGCTGTCTTTCTATTAAAGTTATATTTTAATTTTTTTTTGTTTTGTTTTCCCTTTTCTTATCTGTCAGGTCGTCTCTCACTATTTTTGGTTCACTATCTAGTTATTTTTTCTTAATTTGATTGTGTCATATCAAACATAACATAATTTAACAGGAAGCAACAATTGATTAATAACCTTAACAGCCCGTCTGCGTTAATCAAATTGTCCTTTTATGGTTTGTGAAGTACCACTAGCAAAGTCAATAGTTCCAGCCATAATGTACTAAATCATCGAAAAACAGGAATGGACAAACGCTATGTACAAATATTAACACATTAACGCCAGACTTGTTTCTTTTTCAGGGGCATTTTACAACCCACAAAAAAATAATAATAATGGCAAAGCTACACCACACACGTTCTGTCAACGTTTTAACATAAAGTGTATATGTAAAGTGAGCCTTCACCACTCGATGCTGAATAGCATATATTTTTTTATCCGTCATTTTTATTGACATCAGAAGGATGAAATACTGAGTATATCTAAGATGACTGCCCAGGAGTGCACTTGAGTGTGCATCAGTGTGCATACATGGGCATCCATCTTTGAATGTTTTTGTCAAAAGTGTACAAAAAGTGTAAAAAATCTTTCAGACGGCGGCAAATGCTCCTGCATGCATGCAGTCATCTTGGATTGATATTTCCTTTTCCAATACTCTTTCAAAGTGGCTAATATGTTGTTTCCAAACATGTTGACCATCTTGAAATGATAAAGTTTTATTAGTCTATAACAAAGGAACACACACATTTGGAAACCCAACAACCCTGCAGCAGAAGCCAACCTATTGGCTTTGCTAATGGTTGTTTGAGATTGCATGCAAGGTGAGAATGCAAACTGTAGAAAGAAACAACATTGTTTGCATGTGAGATCGCGCTATATAATAGGTTATTTTGATAACATCTACCATCAGGTGAGTAGTCTCTTCCCTCGAGGGCTACTGGTAAAGTCCCTATTTACCAAGAATGGCTGAGCAGCACTGGGGCTGGAATTAGGTAGGTAATTTGTGCATCCAGTATGTCTTTTCTTCTGGCCTATTCCATTCTTTCGACTTTTTACTTTTAACAGTAGATTGCTGACCTCGGATGAGTGGAAGTTTGTGTTGGCTTTGCTGGATTCAGACGTTGCCCTGCAAACCACTGCAAATGTTGTTTGGTTTCACTGAGAAATCGAGTCAACCATTTATTTGTTTTGATTATTTTGCCCAAAAGTCAACATTATGGGCGAGAAGTAGTATGTTAAATCAGAGAGAGTAGAAATGGTGAAAGACATACACTTGTGTCAGGTAGGGATACCCTGGAAGAATATAAGAGGGTTGTCATATAGAGAGTTTTTAACCAGTCCCTCCACCAGCACCTTTAACTGCCTATTAATGATTGCACGTGCACACACTGGATGAATTAAATCAGATCTGTGAGGTGAACGTTCCAAGGCCTGTTGTAGACCAACGGCTATCTCTGGGCCCTTAAGTCCCTTCTGCGATGCATCTTGTCTCTGCATCTGCAACCCTCACTCCACTATACTTATGGCTTGGAACAGACCTTATGCAACCACACCTCCCCTTTGTGCACTTCAAATGCTGAATAGTCTCCTTCACCCGGAAATGCTCCTTTCAACCAATTATCTGCTTCCTGCAGTTCGATTTTAGAGATTAGAGGTGAGCTCAGTGTTCCAGCAGTCCCAGAGGGGCTGTGCATGCTCAGGCTGGTACACCACCTTGGGCTGTGTTACAATAAGTGCCCCGGGGACGCGACGAGCGTTTGTGCCCGCTTTGCGTGCCCCAGGACACTTTAGTATTACAGAAGTGTGTGCAGACACTTGTGCGACCCCTTCAGTAATACCTATAGCACTGGTGCTCTTAAAGCGTCAGCGCTACCTTCAGGGGGTGTTTCTTGATTTGCATAGGAGCGTGCACTATGCAAATGAGACAATTCCTTTGCCCTGTGAGCCTGCGCCATATTACAGTCGCGGGCGCAGAAGCAAAGAAGCTCTCAGGGGCGCACTCAGAGTGCATCACCTAGGTGGCGCACTGTCAGTCCGCCCCCTGAGAGCAGTCCTTAGAAGGAGAGAAAGGAGGTCCTATGGATACTGCAGATATCCACGTGCCGGCGGGTGCAGTCACCGACTGCACCCATCTGCAAGGGGATCTATAATCCCCTTTAAAAGTGCAGGCGGGTTGCCGCCTGCACTGTGAAAACACAGAGTGGCAGCCAGCAGCAGCTCCGTGTGTTCACATGAATGCGAGTTCTCGGCTGCTGCGGGGACAGCGCATATCTAGTAATAGGGCGCACTGTCATTGTTTGCGCTCGGCGCAAACAATGACAATGCGTGATACAGCCCCAGGTCAGCAGCACAGTAGCCATGGCCATACTGGGAACAGTAACCAGACCTGGCATTTTCTCTCAACCAGTCGGGGTGTGATGGCGGGGCTGGTGCTAGTGTCAAGAAGTACTGCGGCTTTGCTGCTGTTTTTGTTACAGGGGGCCGATATTGCAGCACTGCTGCAAAATCGGCCCCCAGTAAAACAAAACGGCCCATAGCCTTCCGGCCCACCTGGAAAATGCCCGGTACCCACTATGGCCAGTTCGGCCCTGATAGTGGCTAATTTGAGGAATACTTCTGCGCAGAGATCCATAAGTAGCATGGATATCAGGTTCCAAATGCCAAAATGGCTTATTTGAATAAGGGCACCTGTTGCAACGATCTGGGTGTAACATGGAGCTCACAAATGGAATTCCCGATCCTGTGATGCTGCATCATTCATTGTGCAAATTAGTTCACAGTTTGCAAGTCCTAGTGGAATAGTTGAATGGGGTAAAGCACTTGTTGTTGCAAAGCCTGTGTAACTTGAAGGCTACAAATACGAATCCCAGCAAAACTGTTTAGCAGATTACTTCACCTGTTGAAAAACACTTTAGGGCACATGTATTGGGCCTAATTTATTAACATACCTCAACTGATATAAAGACTCTTTCTCTTCAAGAGATTTCCTCAAGTTCATCTGTTTATACCTGAAACTCCTACTGGCCCCCTTATTGTTTTCCCTCTATGTGTATGATCTCCCTCAAGCTTTGTCTCTGAGTAGTGGTATTGCCCCTGTTTTGGGAGATAAAGCTATTGCATGTTTAATGTATGCCGACGATATTTTGTTATTAGATCTGACTCCGAAAGGCTTACAAAATCGTCTGCATGCATTACAGGTGTTTTCAGAGTTGCATTTTTTACAGATTAACATTTCCAAAAGCAAGGTCATGTGTTTGACTGGCAAGAAAAGATATTCTCATGGGAATTTCACGTGGTCAATAGGCGGCCAAAAGTTAGAAATTGTGAAATCCTATATGTTTTTAGGGAAAATAATTTGTGGTAACATGAGCAATAAGGCTCATATTGAGAATAACAGGCGTAAGGCTCTGATGCAGGGTAAGGGCCTAAATGCACTTTATAAAGCCACAGGAAAACGGCATTTTCCCCCATTTGCTTGAAGCTTTTCGTGCAAAAATTCCGGCTTCCCTGCTTTACGGCACTGAACTTATCGAAGTGAGTAGTTGGGGTTTTCTTCACTCTGTTGAAGGTAGACTCCTGCGTCAACTAACCTCTGTTAATACCGCCTGCCCTGTAGCCTCTCTTAGGCTTGAGTATGGCATGAGAAGTAGTTGGGTTCAGGGGTTAGCCGGAATTGTGAGATGGATCTTTCATCTAGCTAAATGTGATCCATCTTCATTAAGACATCTTATCCAAAATGAATTACTAGGTCCTTTAAAGGAGTTTTCACCAATTGTAAAAAACTTCAGAAAGGCGGTCATGTTATTGCAATTGGAGGAATCTACCCTTTTTTCTCTTTCCCTTTATCAGTTAAAAGCTTCCTTAAAATTTGCAACATGGAAATTAAGCTTTTCGTTGGATAGAGATCAGATAAGGACAAAGAAAGGCGATTTGCCCGTTATTAATTCCCTTAGTCTTAAAACTATGCAACCCTACTCTACCTGGAATCTCCCACACGGCATTCGCCGTTTTTGGTTCTTATTAAGGCAAGATATGTTACCACTGAATAATCTTTTAGCTAAGTGGAATGGCTCCTCTAACAAATGTACCTTGTGCAATGTTTCGATTCAAGATCTCACCCACGTTTTATTTACATGTCCGGCTTTGACAAAATCCCGCCGCAAATGGGTGAGACCAATTTGTTTAGAACTCGGAATCTTATCTGCTGGTGCTTTTTCAGATGCCATTCTTTCACCCCCTGTTCTAGAATCTTCAAATTTTGTTAAATGCTTTTTAGATTTGTATTAATCATGTGTGTAAATTTCTCTTTTTGTATAATATTGGAGTGTTATTGTGTATGTAAATTTTATGTGGACCTCTCACGAGTTCCAAAACATAAATAAATAAACTTGAACTTGAAACTCCTTATCAGCAAAATAAATCGTTGCATAAATGAAATATTTTGGAATTCTTCATTCTTGAGGAGGTGAGGGATAGGATCTGGAATGGGACAGAACATTTTAAAATAGGGCTTTAAATGGACCAGCTACTTGTTAGTTAGAATGAGGCCTCAGAACAGCCGACAGGGTGTGAGAAATTTTGTCACATCATACTAGGCCAGGTGCTCCTGGGCTGGGGTAGTCAAGCGCCAGTCTCTTGACATGCGGGTAAGTGGCTCGACCTAGGCTCTACCAGCCTGTTACAGGCCCTAGCAGTGGAGTCTTTAGAAGCTATGTTAGGTGGGTTACAGGTATGTCATTTAAGGTTAGGTGACTAGCCTAAGTTACTTTTCATCCATTTCTGCCATTCACTGTCCAGCAAGTGAATCTCAGTAAATCTACATTTCACCCTCGTCCCTCTCACTTTGATTAATTACACAGTTGAGGATCCATGCGCCTCTCAGACACGCCTGCAGGAACATAAAAGACCCTTACCCTCCTTACTTTCTCTTTTTAAGTCAAGCCACGGAAGCGTGCATGCGCTGTGTGCAAGACCTGCTGTAATCAATCTACAGAGGGTAATCCCGCCTGCTGCTTACTATGGGTTCACTCCTGAGCTGGTTGTCTTTAGTGCCTTCTTATTGGTTGGCACTCCCAATACATCATTTCCGTTTTCTACTCAGGAGCTCCAACCAGCTACAGTTTCCTTACACTGCAGCTTTTCATTTGTTCCATTGGGGACTACTTCAATAAAGGAAAAGCTTTCAAACATAGTGCTGGAAGTTGCAGGCTGTCTGTTGCTTCCTCGCTCTCCCGTCTTCCTTGCTCACCAGCTCTGCTAGGACACCCTCACTCCACCACCTTTCCAAACTTACCCCATATCATTTAAATTTTTGCCAGTGCACCATTCCGTGCTTTCACTTTTATAAAGGTGGCACGCACCTTACTTTTGTGCACTGCTGTAACTTGGTGTGCAGTAAACGCTTTCACTTTTTTAAAGGCTGCACACACATTGCTTTTGTGCACTGCTATAACTCCCTGTGCAGTGAATGCTTTCACTTTTATAAATTCAAAACAACAAAGTGTGCCTGAGTCTCTATTTCTTACAAGCATTTTTTTCTTTTAGCTTGTAAGCTAAACACATTTCTTTATGTTTGTACTTGTATTTTATTTATACTTTTTTGGGGGGACTAATTTCTATTTTCTCATACAATTTTTCAATGAAAAGGAAAAATAGTGCATACTTTACATATATTACAACATTTATAAAAAATCAGCTTACATTCATTTACACTACACATACTGTGCTATACATATTACATTACAATACACATACCTGTATACAAATACCACAATACACCAACTGTGACCTTAAGTGAAAATTATACAATTAATCAATCAATATCATACATGTTCAAAATCCATAAGAGCATAGAGTCATTAAACATTCAATTAAGCAAAATTGGAAAAAAATCTCTTATTTATCTGTGCTCTTTTTGATTTGCCGACGCGTTTCGAATCATAGATAGCCAATATCTAGATTCTCATCAGGGCTCTCTGATTGTCTGTGTAAAATGTATAGAAAAAATAATAAAGAACATTTTAAGTGGAAAAAGCTTTGTTTTCTACATATTTAAACTCGCTCTCCATTCAATTCTATTTGTACCTTAGGTAGAAATATAGTAAGTATTCCTCATCTGTAGTGCCACCATTGGCTCCCTGTTTTTTTCTTTAAGCTGAATGCTTTTCTTTAAGTAGGTGATTCTCAGTCAAAGACGCAGTGAATCAGTAACAGTAAAGTCTACATCTGACGCTTCTGTTTATATGGGCACCTACTTTGTCTGTATTGTAGGAGAGTAGGGTCTGCTATCCTATGGTCACCCCAAATTTTTGCTTTTTGCTTCACTGGTTTATGACTTAATGTGGCTGTGGGCCTGCTAATCAGACCCACAGCCTGCTGTTCTCTCTCTAAATTACTGCCAATGCACTTTAGGTGCATTACGAATTGGAACTGGTTCACCTTATTAGCCCCTGTAACAGTGTACCCTAGGTACCTAGGGCATAGGTGTTTCCAAGGCCTACCAGGGGCTGCAGCATGTATTGTGCCACCCCTGGCCTGGCCTCCATATTTGACACAACTGGCTGATCACTCAGCTGGGGTAAGTTGGTGTAATCACCTCTTACTTAGGTACAGTATGCCTGTGCCTAACCCTAAACTGGACACATATGTTCCTATCAGCCACTCCTATGGAAGGCCTCATCAATCCTGGAGGCAGAGTGCTTGGAAATATGTGAGATGGTGCTCCAGCATGAGCTGAGCCTGTCTGCAGCTGTCGGGAACCACTCCCTAAGCTGTTCCGGGATATTGCCATACCATATACTCTTAAGTGCATTATAATCCTCGCGGTTAAATGCTATCTTTGGTTTGGCTTTATCAAAACATGTCGAGTAAGGTGTCATACGAATTGGAATACTATCCCCTCGACAGTTCTGTCGACGGGGATAGCATTCCACCCTTCTAGAGGGACACAACATGTGTGTAGCCTTAACCCCGGTTAAAGTTAACCAGAGCCTCAGCATCACAAAATGGATGCTGCCACCACAGACATGAGTCTGGCCTCCTGCTGCTGACCGAAACTCGGCAGATGGTGGCCTGGACAAAGGGTTTCCTGCCTTGGGAGGTGCGAGCACCACCCCAGACAGGGTTTTGTGTATTGGGTAGGACAGGGCTGAATAGAATCAGACCTGCCCGGGGCACACAAGGTGTCCCCGTGCATAGGCCAGTCCAAACCGGTCCTGGGACTTTCCAGACCCAGGCCTGGCGAGGAGCTGGACAAAGGAAAGGGGGTGTAACCGCCCCCTTCCTGGTTCCTCCCAGAGGAGGGACCTAGTAGGTGATCCACCTCTCAGATTGGGAATAAGAGTGGGAGCAGTGCCATTGCACAGCAGATCATCCTGAATCAACTTTAAACAAAGAAGAAGACTGGACTTCGACATTCTGCTGCACAGAAGACGGAAGAGAATCTCCCTTGTGGCCTAGGAGTGGCCACCCTGTGAGCACAGGCACCAACCAGCAACTCGACGTCTGCTTTGCTGCCGCCTCCCGCCGGAGCCCGAGTCCAAAGCCCAACAAGACCCAGACTCCCAGACCTCTCAGAGCCTGATCCACAGCCCCTGCAAAGAAGGGACCCGTGGAGGCACCGAGTGACGTGGGACCGGACCTCTTGGAAGACACTCGAAAAGCTGACTGCGCAGCTTCTGAGGCATCCTCGACGTTGTGCTTTGGGGACTGAGAACCCCCACCACTGAGCAGCCCTTGCACCAAAGAAGAGCCCTCCAGCATCTCCAGGATCTGCGTGGGGCCCTTTTGCATTGTGCCACTTGATGCGCCATCCCGGCCACTAGCCACGTGGTCAGCGGCCATCTTGGCAATGAAACCGACAAACTACACAACGAGTCTGGTTGCTCCAGACTCACCCAAGCTCCTGTGAAAAGGAGCACTCGCTCTGACCTTGCTGGTCCGAGTGTTAAGCATCTTTTGATTCCTGCGTGGCTTGCATTAGCCAAGGCATGTTTGCTCCGATCAAGTTGCCAACACCGCCAACAGCGAGAAGCCTGCGTGGGACAGCTCGTGACCTACTCCTGGACGTCCTCGACCCCCGGTGTCCACGTGGCTGCAGAGAGAAGCTACCAGACAACGCCTGTTTGCACCCGACATCGCCTGGTTCCAATCTGGTTCCACGGTAGTCACTGGCTATTGACTTTGAACATTGTCCCCTCTGCTTTCAGGTCTTCACATCTTCAGATCCACCCTTGGATCCACCGGAACTCTTCCCATCGAGCCGCCTGCAGCATCTTCAGCTCCAAGCACCATTGACCAGCGTGACGAAACCCGACACTACTTCGACCCTGTGCACCCGCTTCCTGTGGGTGAGGTAACTCAGCTCCGCCGGTGTTCCTACACTGGTACACATCTCAAGGGCCTGTGTCTAAAGTTTCAGCTCCATAGGTCACTCAGAAGGTTCCTAACTTTCTACCTTTGTACTTTTTACGCACCATAGACTTTGCATTGGAAAGTGCGTGCACTTTGAACACTGCACCCGAGTCCCGCGGGCCTTTCCCGACTTAGTCACTGCTAGTCTCGAATAGCTCCAGCGATTCCCAAGGCCGTAGGCCTGTTCCCTTTCTATTTGGTATCTCTTATACCACTTTCTTAGTATATGGTTTAGGTGGCCCCTAGGGCTCATCCATATTGTGCACCTTTTGTGTATTTTAAACTGTCTTGTGATTTAACGCTTGTGCTTCTGTGCTCATAAAGAGTCCAGGGGATTTTATAGTTAATAAATCAATATATATTTTCAATATATATCTGTGTGGTGTCCCTTTCATTTGGTATTCAAGGGGGTTGTGTATGGTATTACAGCTGGCTTCACTTGCCTTTCAGAGTTTAGCCTAAGACTGCTTTGTCCACGTTACCACTAGGATAACTGGTCTACAAGGTTGAATTACAACCATCATCATAAGGGTTGCTTGGCATGGTACAAAGTGATCACTAAGAATTAGTGAGCATTATATACCAGGCCAACTTCTCACATGTATCATACCTTTTGCGATCCCATCCTCACAGCGTGTAGCAGTCTACTTTATTATTGTGGCATGGCT
This sequence comes from Lissotriton vulgaris, assembly GCF_964263255.1. Taxonomy (NCBI): domain Eukaryota; kingdom Metazoa; phylum Chordata; class Amphibia; order Caudata; family Salamandridae; genus Lissotriton; species Lissotriton vulgaris. Next base: position 806,193,310 of record NC_141689.1, on the reverse strand, counting down.
GCAAAAGCTGTTTTTAGTCTGTCTCATTCTTCAGTGATATTGGACCGCACTCTCTCTCTATGTGTATTGAGAGAAAACTTTATTCAAAATGTGCTGGCCTAAACAGTCTTTCTATTTTATTGGAGCAGATGGAGCAAATTCGTACCTGTTGTTGAATTCTAATTCAGCAGACAGCGTTCGCTCCACTCGTAGAAAACGTTCCGAGCCGGCATTTGTCTTTCTGCAACTAATGAAACAGTCTGTAATTAGTCATCCGCATCGTTCAACATTGTTACTAGCAGTTGACTAACAAGAAATAGAGATTCAGGCACACTTTGTTGTTTTGAATTTATAAGGCCCTGCCTGTCTCTCGTCCCGTTGGGCCACACTTCTTTTTGAAAAAAATCACTTTTATAAAGGCAGCACACACCTTGCTTTTGTGCACTACTGTAACTTCGTGTGCAAGAAACATCTTACCTGCGACAGAACAGAGTTGAAGAAGGTGACAGTTCCGACTGGGTCCCACAATGCCAGGTACTCATTGCTCCAGAACCAGCAGCCTCCATGCAAGGGCTGGCCGATGAGAGAACGCGGGAGTCCCCTTACCTCGCTCCACTTTATATGGTATTCACATCTATCAGGGGCATTCCGCTTGCCACTCAAACCCTGCCGCTCATCTGCCGGCAGCCCAGGCGCCAACATCCTCTACTTTTTACCAGTCTCAATTAAGGAAGGTCGCTCTCCGATATCAATGGGTATACTTTTTTGCCTCTATCTACCCGAGCTTCTTTCAGTTCATAGCTTAATACCTCAGTGCTAAGTTTGGGGTCGGCGTCCGGCAAGATTCAACGTCTGATTAAGTTGGTATGCAGGAGCACCTACAAGGCACCATATAATAGAGGAACAGTGCTATGTTATGTTATGTTAGTATGAATTTGTAGAGCGCACGTTCACCTCAGGGTTTCTTGGTGCAGTGTGCCGCTGGGGAACCCGTCCTGGCTTTCCCTGTGAGATGGACCCTATTGGGCAACCCCAACGTGAAGCCAAGCATCCCCGGCAGCGAGGGGGCCGTTGTGGAGATTAAGCAAGCTATTGCCCAGAGTTGCAGCGTGGGACCCATGGTTAGAGAGGCACCAAGGCGAGATTTATCGAGCCCGCTGACATTGGTTCCATACCCTGCCGCGTCGGGAATTAAACCCTGGTCCCGGGCCGACCTCTGCTTCTGGGTCTGCCACTTCTAACCGGTGAGCCACACTTCTCCACTGCTATATGTAACAATTATTCTGCAGCATATTTCTAGAAAGCCTAGGCTTTTTATATGATATTGATATAGCGTGGCTATTGAAATTCTGTCTCTACAGCATCACCATTCACGACCTAATACTCACCTTAATAAATATTTAACAAGGCCCATAGAACTGAAACAGAAAATTGAGGAGCTGAATCATGTGGCCTAATTAATCACACTATCAAACCCATATGTACATTATATACAACTGCAGTATAACATTTCATTCATAAGTAAATTGAAATAACATTTATTTAAACCACTTTGGCCGATGGAACTAACTGATGGTAACGACTAAATTAATCAAGACCAGCTCGACGTTTTAAGTCTTTTATTTAAAGATTCAAAGTTTCAATTTCAAACTCTTTATTAGCTCTTTTATTAGTAATAAACATTTAAATTCAATTAGAATCATCTATTAGTTTATTGGCACAAGGGTCTGGCATATCAAAATTTCTCAAAACGTAATGAATTAATCTAAACATTAACCCTATTTCCCTAAAGTTAGCTTTCTGACCTGCAAAGAAAAAGATATATAATTTTTGCATTTGCCTTACGTGTCCAAGGAAAAACGGACAGCACTTCGCCCTCAGGAACAGTCAGCCCCGCTGCCCCCCAAAAAAGGCTCAGTTCTTATACTTTTTCTAACTCACTAATCTAGCAAAACGATATATTTTTAATAAATTCCAGCAACCTGATTGGTTGCTGCCTGTCAGACCACCAGAGGCCACCGCTTCCAAAAATCATAACGTCATTTCATCATTGTTCATTGACATGAAGCGACACCTGCTTCCGAGGAATAGAAACATTATACTGAAAGTTCACATTTCCTGCAGGACAAGGCCAAGCTGCCTCTGGACGCTTCCTCGGCCTTGAAAGAATAACTTTTCGGAGCACATCCTAGCACAAAAGTCTTTGTTTGAGCTTCAGTTCATTTCAAGAAAAGTTTCCACGAAAAAGCTTCAACATGGCTGTGCTTGGCTCCTTTTAGTCAGGCTAAGCGAGATTCTCCAGAACTAGGCCTTAAGCCTTTCACTCGGGCTATTATTTAAACAAACACAAAAGAGTAATTAATTCAAGCAATGTAAACCCTTCTGTTACCCACCCTCCATTGCTAACGATTAACCTGTTAATATATGTCACCTAGCAGAAGCAAACAAATCAAGCAGCAAATTTAAAATCTACCATTCTTCAAAATGTCCAACAGGATCTCTTCATAAATCTGAAAAAGATAAAAAGATAGACAGACACAACACCAAACACAACATAACCAATAACACAACATAAACAAAAGCACATATAATTTAAGCACATGCCAATAATCAAATAGCCGCATTAGTGTTGACAAAGACAATAGGACAAACAAAACAACATTAGTTATGTATTATAGAACATACTTGCAAATGCAACATGAGCACATTAACATTAGTCCTGCGTGTAATGCAATGAAGTATTTTAATCTAGATTGGTTTAGTACATCAATTCGTGCGATAATTCATTAATATATTAGTTCATGTTACAGAGAATTAATTTCACGAACCAGAATAAAATAATTTCTGAAGCTTGCTCCATCAACTCCCTCATCTGGTGATTTCAAAATCACCAAACAACACCCAAAATTTAGAAAATTTTGAACCCAATTTAGAGACGTCACATTTTGAGTTCTTTCAATATTAGTCTCCCTAAACACCTGTCTCTGCTGTTTGCTCAACACTTTCAAACTGAGCTCTTCGCATTTCCTTCAACTCATATTCCTTCTCTTTCTCCTTCCTGAGTTTATAAATCCTCCTCTTTTCCTTCTGATGCTTCTTTCTCTTGTGAATCATGCAACTAATTTTCAGCAGCAATATCACCATAATGATGACAATTACTGGACAGAGCACTTTGCCGATGATTGAGCCACCAATCTCTGAAAACCATTCTTTAATGGCCTCAATTCTTTTGGCTATTCGTTCAGTAAAATGTTCTTCCTCCAGGGGTTCTATTTCCTCATGAAATTCGGTTATGTTTTTAATAAGCGACTCAATATTCCGACTCTTGTCAGGAATATAAGTACAACAATGCTGGACATGTAAGACCCCACAGACTCCTCCCTCCTTTGCAAGCAGAATGTCTAATGCAAGACGATTCTGCATAACCGTGCTTCTAGTAGCAACAAGTTCTGTGTTAACTAATCGAAAACCACTTGCAGTATCCGTTGATAATCTATCTACAATCGTGGAAACTTTTCTAATCTTAATCGAATTCATGGTAATTCCAACCATGGGAATGATTGCACCAAAAATGTCTCCCATGACTTCTGTAAAACTTTCCCTCTTAAACCTGTTCAGGTGAGTCCCAAATTCAAAGGTACCTTTCTCATTTCTGTCAACATGAAATATTTTTTGAAAAACTAATCCAAGGTAACACGTCCCATACCAATGGTCTGGGAGGCTAAAATACGCCTTGTTGCCACAGATAAAATAAATCCCAGGGAAAATTGGATCTCTTCCACCTTTAAATCCCCAACCCCCTATGATACGATAGGTATCTTCACATTGACTTGCACCAACAAAGAAGTTATCATATAATGTGTTATCTCTTCTAATGCAAAATTTACCAATAACTGGTTCATCTATATGAATAGCTGCATTTGTGTTAACACCATTTAGTTTAGCATCCTCCATCTGCCAGAACTTAGATTTAGCATGTTTAAGCACCTCATTTCTTTTGTAAACAGCCCTTCTCTCCTCCACCATATTCAGGAAAGTCTTTTCCTCAGCCCTCATTTTGCATGTTAAATTATTTCCATAAGCATATTCATAATTAAGTTCATTAGTTACCAAAAAGAATTCCCTCATCTGTTTCGCAGGCTTAACTTTATTTAAACTATTTACTACCTTGAGGTTTGCAAATACCTCATCAAAGTCTGAGTAATAATACTCCAGACGACCAGTTTGATAGAACAGGCTAGCAATTACACTCCATGTGATGCCATAAGTGAGAGGTAACATGTTATAAGTAACCCCCTCTGAAACAGAAGCAGGCAGCTTCACATAAACATAGCAATCCTTTACATTCATTACCTTAACATATTCAGATAAAAGCCTAGAAAATGAATTGCTAGAAAAATCTCCAACAGATCTATCAAATCTCTGGATCATGCTCAACAATTCTGCTAAATTGGCCAGCATGTTTTTCTTGTTTAGTCTCTGCCTTACTTGTTATATTAGTCATTAGTTTCTGTTTATCAATACCAAAAGGGTATACTACGGCTAAAATTAACCAAACCAGTATTAAAAGAATCACACAAACTGAAGACATCTTACAACATCTCTTCAGGATTGAACACCTTGATGTATCAGAGCTAAGCATCTTTACAAAGAATAAACTAAATTAAAAACAAAAATTTAAAATAATGTAAGTAATATAAAATTAAATCAAAAACTAAAACTAAAATATCCCTCCTTTAAAAAAAAATTTTTGTTGAAAATTAACCCTAAAACGGCTTTTCTTCGACCTTACGTCACATGTACGAGTGTTTTTCCAGCTAACACAATTTCTTCGACCTTGTGTCACCTAACACACTTTCTTCAGCCTTATTCCAGGAACTAAAACCCTATATCTAAAATTAAGCAACTTCAATCATTGTCACTTGCTTCTTCCAAATCCTCTTGACTGCTGCTCCCTACCTCAACAATTGGCGGGATTATTATATAAGTCCACTCTGGGGACTTATATTTTTGATTCGGCTTAATCACTCTTTTTGTCTTACGAGTGATTACTTCGATTTTCTTACTTTTCTTGTTTTTCTTATCAGAGTCTCCCTGACTAGAAACTTCATTGATTTGCTCTTTTGACTTCTTAACCATTCTGAATTTTAGATTATCTTCTGGCCAAATATCTCCTTTCTTCAAGATCTTTTTCTTTGGCACAGTTTCATTGGATTCAGTTTTCCAAGATCTTTTTCTGAATTTTCTTACTTCAGATTCATCATCACTCGCATCTGCATCTGATTCTGAGACTTCAAATCTGTACCTAGGAACTTCTTTACTCGGCAGCTTCGTCCTATTAGGAACATCATCCTTACGGCTGGTACTTGGCAATTCTTCCTCTTCAGGGATCACCTTCAGCTTCCCAGTTTCAGAATTCTTGCTCCTGCTCACAGAGCTACTTTTTTGCCTTTCAATACTCTCCTGGAATAGATCTTTGTCTTGCTCAGAGTCTTCTGCTTCCGAATCTTCTTTTTCTTTTTGAAATTCTCTTTCTAGCGGGTTTTCATTAACATCCTTATCTTCAGACACAATTTCCAGATCTTCTTCATTCAAGGTCTGATCCGCATCTAGATTCTCCAGATGTTAATGTTCATCAGATTCTGGATCTTCAGGATCTCCTTCTGAATCTGAATCAGTTGTTGTTTCACTTTCTTCATCAGAATTATCAGGAGGTGGTATACAAATGGTGTGACTCGCATGCACCCACCTTTTCAAACCTCTACACTTTACTGCATTTGTTGTGACCAGAATTACTTGTCTTGCCTTCTGCCATCTAGGTACTAAACAGTTTCTCCTTCGATGTACTTTCGTTCTGACCCAGTCTCCGGGCAACAGATCATGAGCTTGTTCTTTCTCTTTTGTAATCACATCTGTTCCCACCTGGTGAAATACAGAATTAACTACATCAGAGAGATTCTGACAGTATTCAATGATTGCACTATCATTAATACTCAAAAGCTTGCCAACTGGAACAAATGCTTGCCTCATTACTCTGCCCATTAAGATATCATGGGGGCTAAGGCCTGTCTTTTTCTCTGGAGTACTTCTTAAAGACATCAGAACAAGTGGAAGAGCATCTGTCCACTTTACTCCTGTGGCTAGACACATTTTTGAAATTCTGTTTTTGATTGTTCCATTAATCTGCTCTACAACACCTGATGCTTCTGGTCTGTATGTATCTTCTGCTCAATGTTTAATGCTTCACAAATCAGTTTTAGCAATCTGTTTTCAAAATGTGTTCCGCGATCACTTTCAATAGTTACCGGAAAACCATATCTAGGTATGATCTCCCTCAAAAGTAATTTTGCCACAGTGACTGAGTCATTATGACGGGTTCGGAAAGCTTCCACCCATCTTGAAAACAGACAAACAAATACAAGCACATATTTGAGCTTGTTGTGATTTGGCATGTCAATGAAATCCATTTACAATCTGGTGAAAGGACCACCCTCCCGTCCTATGGTTCCCAAACTTACAACAGTTTTTCTGTTCGGATTCATTTGTTGACAAGTCAAACATCTTTGGCAAAGTGACTCTGCTATGATTCTGAATTTTGGACTGAACCATGTTTCCGTGAATAGCCTGATCACCGAATCTCTCCCTAAATGCCCTGGACCATGGCACATCCGTGCCATGTCAGCAATCATACAATTAGGCATTACTGGTCTGCCATCTTTGTAGACCCAAACTCCATCTTCCTCTCGCTGTCTGCACTCTGCTTTTAACCATGTGTTTTTCTCTTCATCATCTGCCTCATCTTGTAATTCTTTTACTCCTTACCATGTTTCAACTACAGATATTAGCATGAGAGAATTCAACATGTGACTTTTGTCTTTTTCCCGATTGATTGAATAATTGTTCTTTGCACAGTATCTTGCAATCTCGTCTGCATAAGCGTTACCTTTAGTAATGTAATCCTCACCTTTTTTATGAGCTGCACATTTCACAACAGCAATTTGTTCTGGTAACTGAATGCTATCAATCAATCTTTGATCAATTTTGCATTTCTGATTGGCGTTCCCGCAGAGGTCAAATAACCCCTTTGAGACCAGAGCGGACAATAGTCATGAACTACGCCATATCCATACTGACTATCAGTCACTATGGTTGCCTTTTTGCCAACTGCTTTTTCACAGGCACGAATTAAACCAACTAATTCTGCAATCTGTGCTGAACGAATTCCATCAAGAGGTGAACCCTCTACAACATCTGAAACTGTACATACTGAGTATGCTGCTCTCAGAATTCCTTTGTCTGTTCTTAAACAGGAACCATCAACAAAGTAAACCATATGAGATTTGGTGCAGTAATCTACAACATCTAAGCACTCATGATCAATGTCAGTTTCATTAACCTCACTAACAACACCATCCGGCAATAATGTGGAAGGATTTAAATTCACACATCTTGCAATAGAAACATTATCTGATCCCAAAATTGTTTTCTCATATTTTGTCAATCTGTTACTGGTTAGATGCTGAGTTTTGCTTCTGGTAAGAAGAATTTCAACCGAATGAGGTACATATACTTTTACAGGAAATCCCGTAATGATACCCTTACTTTGTTCAAGACTTACACTTGTTGCAGCCACTGCTTTTAAGCAACCTGGCAAAGCTTTTGCAACAGGGTCCAAAACAGCTGAGAAACAAGCAATTGTCTTTCTCATTTTTCCATGTCTCTGGATCAGGACTGACAGTGCACAACCTTCTCTTTCACTGCAGTACAACTCAAACTCTTTCTCATAATCTGGCATCCCTAAAGCTGGAGCTTCACATAAGCTTCTTTTTAACTGTTCAAAAGCTTCTAATACAATTTTTGACAATCTAATTGGATCTTTTATGTCTGCTTTTGTCAGTCTTTGTAGTGGTTTTGCAATTACTGAAAATCCACTAATCCATTGTGACAGTATCCTACCATTCCCAGAAACATTCTGACCTGTCTTTGTGTTGTCGGAGGCTGTATTGCTCGTATCATTTTAATTCTTTCAATAGTCACTTGTCTGATTCCCTTTGCGATTCTGTGACCAAGATACTTTACCTCTTGTTTGCAAAATTGTAATTTCGCAGGTGACACTTTATGTCCTTCATCTGCCAATCGATTTAAAAGAGTAATGGTGTCAGTTACACAATTTTCTCGTGTCTTTGCTGCCACGAGCAAGTCATCAATATACTGTACCAATGTTGAGTTTCCAGGTAAAATCAGATCTTCCAGGGATTTCTTTAATAACTAATTAAAATAGATGGACTCTCGGTATACCCCTGTAGAATACGACACCATGCTAAAATACGATTCTGGAACCTAAATGCAAAAATTTGTTGGCTGTCTGGATGCAGTGGAACTGTAAAGAAAGCATTGCACAGGTCAATGACCGTGTACCATTCTGCATCGTGCGGAATCTGATAAAGAATTACCGCAGGGTTTGGAACAATTGGGCAACATGGAACAACAATTTGGTTAACTTTCCTTAAATCCTAAACAATCCTGTACGTTCCATTTAGCTTTTTGATACCCATAGTCAGTGAATTACATGGGCTACTCTCAATTTCTTTCAGCACACCTTGACCTATGAATTTTTCAATCACTAGAATGACACCTTCACTTGTCTCAGCTTTCATTTTGTATTGGGGAACATTCGGGAAATCTATTCCTTGTTTTACAGTTATTTTAACTGGATCTACATTTTTCATAAGACCCATATCATTTCCAGTTAGATCCCAAATTTCTGGTTTGACTGGCTCTTTAAGCTCTTCTGGCAATTTTTTTTAATCAAAAACAGGACATAATAATTTATTTTCTTCCTCAACCATCAACATTGTCAATTTCTAAAGACCATCTACTTCTGATGTTTGTAATTCAATGCCATCTGGTGAGCAATATATTCTGCAATTCATTTTGCACAATATATCACAACCCAACAGATTTACAGGACTGCTGTCACATACTAGAAACCTGTGTTTATCTTTGTAATTTCCAATTTCGACCTTTACAGGCTCTGTCAAACTTGTTTTAATTTGCTGATTTGCTACACCTACAACTTGGATAGACTCACCAGAGAGAGGAAGGTTTTCTATTTCTGTTGATCTAACAGTAGAACGGGTAGCACCTGTGTCCACAAGAAAAGTGACATCAATATCATTCACTTTACCATTAACAAATGGACCAGACTGATCTACCTCAAGAGTGGGTCCAAGCACACACTCTTCTTCCTCTCTCAGGCACCGTCATGAGTAATTATCTGATGAATCACTTTCTTCTTTGTTTTTCAACCAAAACTGCTGAGAAGCATTTGACATGTTCACTTTTGACACATTACTTACCTGATTACCTCCACAGAAACCTGTTTCTGGTGTAAACCTTTGAGCATTTACACTGTAAAGAAATGGTGCTTGTGGTATCTGGCTCTGCTGAATTTGATTCTGCTGAAACTGGCTCTGTTGAATCTGGCTCTGCTGCTTCGCTACCTGTCGCTGTAGCTGTCGCTGGTGACTTAACTCGTTTAACTGCTGCTGTAGCTGTTGCTGTTGCTGCTGATTTAACTCACTCTGCATCTGTGGATTCAATGAGGTATTTTTAAAATTTCTGGGCGGGTTTTTACACTCGCGCTTCCAGTGTCCAATTCCGCTGCAATTAAAACATTGGAGCTTCTGTTTTAACTCTTCAACATTTACATTAAATTTAGGTTTATTATTAAAATTATTTTTAAATTTGCCTTGACTCTGTTGCATATTTTTATTTTCAAAAGCCATCTGCTGTTGCTGATGCTCAGCTACCTTCACTTGTGCCCACATTGCTTTCTCCTTCAGGTTCTTTTGTTTGGCACCTATCTCGTCACTGCAATATTTTGCCTTTCTCAAGATGTCATCAACTGAAAGAGATTGCCAGCAAACAATTCCATTTTAATAATTTCACCAATTTCAGGTCTCAGGCCGTAAATAAATCTGTAAATAAAGTGGCTCATGTCCTTTTCACTTAGTTTTTCATAGCCACTGTACTGTTTAAATACTAACAGTAACCTTTCATAAAATGAATGCACTGATTCTTTTGGTTCTTGATTTGTTCTGTCAATTTTAACCCAGTCTACTTCTTTCGGGGGAATTTTTCCTTTCAGCCAATAAATTACTTTATTATATATATCCATGACATCTTTTGATGGGGCACCTGTAATTGTGTCTCAGGCAGGTTCTTCTTTTGGACAATCCACAGAAATTTTGCATTCTGTCCAAAGATCTGATGGGACAACAATGTCAAAGAATCCATCCAGATCAATCTACAGAACTTTTGACACCTTAATAAATCTGTCTACCTGTCAATACCACTCAACTGGCTTTTCTCTCAGCCTAGGGAAATCGTTGGTAAACAACAGAATATCTTGTCTTGACCAAGGGACATGCACGTACCCTCCACCTGCTATTTCCCTCATTGAAAATTCTGAAACTGTTTCACCTCTGACCCATTTGTCCTGTTCTTTATTCTTTGACCATTTTATTCTCCATTTGCCTAATTCACCTAATCTTTTAAGAAAAGCTATCAATTCTTTAATATGGGTCATTCTACCAGCAATATTGAGATTATCAATATCCTTCTCAGAAAAATCCACTCTATAATGTTTCTGCAAATGTTTTTGTTTGATCAAATCAATTTCTAATTCAGCAGCCATTTCTTCCAGTTGTTCATACCTGTTTTTCGTTTTCCATTGGATGCTTTTACAAATAAAAAGAAGTTCATCATCCTGATACAATTTTAAACTGTCAGTACCAATTGTGCCAGTAATTAATTCCTCCAGATCAGCTTTTAATTTTGCAACATCAAGTTTTTTTAATTCAGGAGCTTCTGGAGACAATGCATTTTGTGTTAAATCTATTCTGTTTAGGCTTCTTTCTGAAGGACCCGGATCTGATTCTGCAACTAATGGAGTTTCTGAACCTGTTAAACTTCGATTTAAAGTTACATTTGGCATCATAGATTTTTCTCTATGAATCTCTGAAAGTTCCGAATAAAATTTCTCAGCCACATTTTGAATTTCTGCATTCAATGGAACTGTCAAGGCAGAATGTCTATTTTCTCCCTCATCAAAAACCGGTACAACAGGACCAATTGTTACTGGTACTGTCACTGCTTCCATGCTTTTTGTTAATTGTTGAATTAAATCTTCCTTTGCTTTATTATAACTGGACATTTCTGGCATATCAGCAAGAGTTCTTTCTTGATTTCTTGGAAAATGATTTCTCTTATCCGAAATTCCATTTTCTCTGGGTGTACTAGAATTATTTATCGATCCTACTCTTTCAGGTAACTTTAAGAATCTGGGTGAACCTTCTTCCCTAGGAGGTGCACTTGGCGATATTCCAGTAGAAACTCTCGGGGTAGATTGTGAATCTACTGGAAAGGGGAGACCATTCGGTCCCCCCGAACGTATGGTTGGGTGCCCCGATCCTCCCGGGAAACCATTTTGGGCGGGAGGCGTGGCTCGGCTGGTATGCCCGAAGTGGCGTAGCCGGGGCGCGCCCTTTCCCGCCCAAGAGGGGTTGTCCTAGACACCCACACGGAAGACCACGCCCAGTAGGCGTACCGGAGGAGGGTCCCCGCCCTCCCGCAGATGGATAAATAGAGCGGGAATCCGAAGAAGCGTCCTCTTGTTCCTGTGCTCTGAAGGCTGCACCAACTCGTTGCTCGTGAGCCCTCGACGGAACAAGCGGCAATTTTGAGAACTTGTAATCTTGTTGTTTCTCTTTAAGTTATTTCGAGTACGAAGGATCCAGGACCTCGTTGATCAACTAGAGCGGAGTACCCGAAGCCATGGCCGGCAAGAAAGCAGGAAAGGAGGAGGGTCCCCGCCCTCCCGCAGATGGATAAATAGAGCGGGAATCCGAAGAAGCGTCCTCTTGTTCCTGTGCTCTGAAGGCTGCACCAACTCGTTGCTCGTGAGCCCTCGACGGAACAAGCGGCAATTTTGAGAACTTGTAATCTTGTTGTTTCTCTTTAAGTTATTTCGAGTACGAAGGATCCAGGACCTCGTTGATCAACTAGAGCGGAGTACCCGAAGCCATGGCCGGCAAGAAAGCAGGAAAGGGCTCCGAGATGGAGAAGGTATTGCGCCACTTGTCGAACCGAATGGCGAGCATGGACAGAAAGCTCGGAAAAGTGGACTCGATCGGCCGAGGTTTGGCCGAAGTTAAGAAACAATTGGCGGCCCAGAACAGCTCAGGCCGCTCTAAAAAGGTAATAGGCCCGGCCTTGCCGGGAGTCGTCCCTGAGGGTAGGGGGAAGCTTGTTAAGAGGAGGCCGGTTTCTGGGGAGGATCCGGTTCCCGAGGTACCCCCAGTCGCCCCCATTACACCGGCGGTCAGCCCGGTACCAAACCCAGATATAGGTTTACCAATCCCGGTTGTAATTACCCCTGTTAATGACGAGGAGATGCCACCGGAACTGGCCATCCAGTTAGCGGCAGTGCTGCCCTGGCTCAAGAAGAAAGCGGGGGGGGCAGTGGCCGCGGGAGACCCGGCCGAGGAAGCTAGACTTATAATCGAGCAGTTACGGCAGTCGAGAGAGGCCGCGACGGCGAATGTTCCGCTTGTTCCTCCACAGGTGGTGCCGGGAGGACCTGCGGTTAGCCGGGAAAAGGCGGCAGACACGACGGTCGAACCTGGTAAGCACACATTGCCAATGGCAGGGGAGGGGTCATTGCCTTCAAGGCGCGAAAGGGTGGCCCAGCACATCCCTGCGGCCATGAAGGAACTGATATGGGGGGAGAAATATGTGAATATGTTTTCATTGTTGACTGACCATCGCGAGATGGAATATGCAAAATCCCAGAAAGATTTATGGCACCGTAGTGTATGGCGGGCCAAGATGGCGGAATTTAGGGTCGAGGAGACTGTAGCCAATTGGGTAAAGGCCTTTTCGATATTTACGGCAGTCATGGGGGAACGAAAACTGGAAATCATGACCGAGTTGACCAGTTATCAGAATAGGATTATGGATTTTTATACCATGTATGAGGGGGATGAATGGAAGGGATATGATATGAAATTCCGTAAAGCGAAAGAGTTTGACTCAACTTTGACTTGGGATTGCCTCGACTCGGTGTCATGGCACAAGCAGCTCTTGCCTGGGGCGGCAGGTACGTCATCGCCGGGCGGGAGCGGGTCGGGGTCAGTTCGCCAAAAGCCCACGGTGCCCTTTCGAGCGGGCGCTGGTGGGGAATATCAGCCCAAGACCGGCGGGAATGGCGCCAAGCGAGGGGTTTGTTGGGGCTTCAATAGAGGCAATTGCAGCAGGCCCCAAGGACCATGTAGGTTCAGGCATGCGTGTGCGGGCTGTGGGAACTCCTCACACCCGGAGAGTAGCTTTAGATCTAAAAACAGCGGAACGGGGGGAAAAGGGGGGTCTAAGCAAGAGTGAGGTGATGCTTTGTGACCGATTGCCTACACCTATCGATATCATGGCTCTGACTCCTTGGTTGAACAAATACCCATATCATGTATCCGCCGGGGTGTTGAGGAATGGATTCCTGTATGGCTTCAACATCCTGGCGGGGGATTTTCGGGGGGACCCCTCTATTAAGAATCAGTTATCTGTCCAACATAACCCAAGCGTAGTGGCAAGGAAAATTTCCAAAGAAGTCAACTTGGGGCGGGTGGCGGGGCCTTTTCATCGCCCGCCGGTGGCGGATTTTGTGTGTTCCCCGCTAGGGGTTGTCCCAAAGAAAGACCCAGGAGAGTTTAGGCTCATTCACAACTTGTCTGCCCCGAAGGGATCTTCGGTGAATGAAGCCATTGACCCAGAGATTTGTTCGGTGCGGTACGCATCGTTCGACGATGCCGTTGCCATGTTAAATCACCTGGGCCCCGGAGAGCTGATGGCGAAATCAGACATCGAATCAGCATTCTGGTTGCTCCCGGTACACCCGCAAGACCAGCGCTTGCTAGGTTTTGCGTTTCAGGGGAGTTATTACATGGATAAATGCATGCCTATGGGTTGCTCCATTTCTTGTGCTTATTTCGAAATGTTTAGCTGTTTTTTAGAGTGGGCATTCACCAAGGCCACAGGACATAGGCATGTTATACACTATCTGGATGACTTCCTGTTCTTGGGAACAGCCGGCGATACGGAATGTGCGCAGGCGCTGCAGGACTTCTGCATCCTCATGCAGGAGTTCGGAGTCCCATTGGCACCAGGTAAGACGGTTGGACCATCTACTTCACTGGAGTTTCTGGGAATTGAGCTTGATTCTGTGGAAGGATGTTTCCGATTACCGTTTGAAAAGGTGGCCAAGTTTAGGGCTTCCTTGACACAATGCCTGGGTAAGGAAAAGGTGACCCTGCACCAGTTACAGCAAGCGGTGGGTCAGGTTAACTTTGCTTTAAGGGTGATACCAGTGGCCCGCCCCTTCTCACGCTCTATTGCACAAGCTATGGTTGGTCTCAAGGAGGGACACCACCGTACGAGACTGTCGGCAGGGGTTCGCCAGGATATGCGCATTTGGTTGGCATTCCTGGCGGACTTCAACGGTTGAGTTGTGTGGAACAAGCCACCAGCATCCTCGGATGAACTAGGTTTGTGGACTGACTCAGCTGGGAGCGTGGGATTTGGCGCCATCTTCGGTAACCGATGGTCGGCGCAAGTATGGCCGACGTGGTGGCATTCCAGCGGTCTGACAGGTAACATTGGGTTCTTGGAGCTATTCCCCATTTGGGTTGCTCTGATGGCATGGCCAGACGACTTCAGGGACCGCTCGGTGGTGTTTTGGTCTGATAATATGACTGTGGTTGAGTGCATTAACCAGCAGGCAGCCCACTGCAAGTGGATCTTGAGATTGTTGAAGGAAATTGTATTACGTTGCATGAGATTGAATGTACAGTTCAGGGCAAAACATGTGCCAGGCGTACTGAATTATGCAGCTGATGCACTCTCTCGTTCACACATGCAGGCTTTCAGGGGCTATCTACCCACAGCGGACCTAGTGGCGGCACCGTTCCCCGAAGCACTATGGCTAGTCGGTGCCCCGGATTACAAGACCTCGTGGCAGCCAGCTTAGCTCCCAGGACAAGGAAGGCATACGAAGGAGCGTTTCGTTCCTACTGCACATTTTTGGGTCCAACAGGGAGACAGAGCTTGGGTCAGGAGGAATCCTTCCTGGGGTTCCTGGTAGCGCTGCACAGAGAAGGCCGATCAGCGGCAACGGCCAATAGACATAGGGTGGCCATTTCATTCATGGCACAGGTGCATGGCATAAGACACCCAACGGGTTCCTTTTTAGTTAGGAAGGCACTCCGCGGCTGGCAACGCCTCGAGGGTCGCAAGCAGGATACGAGGCGCCCCATTGGGTTAGACAGATTGTCTCTACTTTTGGCAAAGTTGGATGAGACGTGCTCCTCCCTTTTCAAAGCAGTTCTGTTCCGGGCGGCTTTCACCTTGGCATTCCATGGGGCTATGCGGGTGAGCGAACTCGTCGCAAAGAACAAGAAGGATATGGAGGGAGGCTTGGGCAGGGATCACGTCCAAATAAGGGGTGATTCGATGGTAATCTCGATAGCCAGGTCCAAGACTGACCAGGGAGCTATGGGAGATAGTGTGATCATCCAGCCCGCACGAGGGTCCCCCACTTGTCCGATAAAGTGTGTAGAGGAATACTTGGCACTGAGGACGGCTACATGGGGGGGAGTTTGCTTAGGCACAAGGACGGCACCCCACTGACGAGATTTCAGTTTCAGAGGGTGCTAGCACTGTCAATCGCTGCCGCGGGCATGGACCCGTGCGATTTTGGGACCCATTCATTTAGGATAGGGGCTGCTACTGAGGCTACAGCCCGGGGTCAGAGCACGGAGGAAGTAAAACAGTTAGGCCATTGGTCCTCGAATTGCTTCAAGAGGTTTATGTGATTGCACATGTTGTAAAGATCAATTGACATGCACTCACGCTTCTTGTCTTTTGTTTGAATTACAGTTTCGCGAGCCTGTCACACGGGGCGGAATGGGAAGTCGACCCAGCATCAGGAGACCAGCGGTCAAGGATCACCGACTGGAGAGAGAGTGGTATGGGTCGTGGGCCACTCATATGTGAGGCGCGCCGGGGACGTATTCAAGGCAGGTGACGCGATGCACGCATCTGGGGAATACGGGTGCAGAGTGACCTTCCATGGGAAGGGCGGGCTCTGTTTTGACCAGTTTCAACCATTTTTTGAGGGTCTTTTAGGGTGGCAAAGGTCACCGCCATCTGTAGTCATAGTACACCTTGGGGGCAATGACTTGGTGAAACTGGGAAGACGAGTGTTATTAGAACACATCCTGTCGGCTGTTAGCTGGTTTGCTAAAAAAGTCTGGTCCCACATGATCCCCAGGAAGATTTGGCGGGGGGGCCTTTCAGTGTCAGCATTGAACCACTCAGTGAAAAGGGTTAACAATAAAATTGGTAAATTGTTTCGCTCCGCGCAGTTGCATAGCATTCCTCATGGATGTATTCAGGGTGATCACATGTATCTGAATGATGGGGTTCATCTGTCCAGGGAGGGGAATGATTTACTCATAGGAGACTTCATAGCATGGCTAAGGGGTTTGAGGAAGCATGACCTTTAGGAGGAGTGGGGGGGGCCGGATAGTTGGTCAACTATCCGGCCTGTGGCGGTAAGGTCATGATCGGTGAGCAGTAATTTCAAGGTCCCTAGAGGGGGGCGCCACCCAGAATGGATGGGAGCGCCCGGGGGGGAGGCGGCCATTGGCCCCTTCCACGGGGAGGCGGCATCCACTAAGGATGGGTCGCCTAGGGGGAGATGGCCATAGGCCCCTCCCAGGGGGGAGGCGGCTAGATGCCCCTCCTACGAATTTCCCGGGGGCCGGATATCCGTGACGGCGGATAGAGAGTGTGGGGATGGTGGGGAGTCCACGCTGTCCTTCCTACAGATACCTCACACGGGAACTCGGACGACCTTTAAGATGGCGTCGAGTGAAAAGGGGGCCCCCACAACAAGGGAAGTTACAGTTGGCAATGAGGGTAAAGTCCTCTGCGCATGCGCCACTCACACCGCGAGGGCGAGATTTTGGTAGTAGGGATCTGACACCGGTTAAGACCTTGCCGTTGGCCCTTAATGCTAGGATGTACAATTTTAATTTAGAATGTATGCATTTTTAGGATGCTAGACTCGGCTAGGAAACCTTTGTATTAGAGATCTGTTAAGGTTAGCCAAAGAACATGTCTTCATCGAAATGTAATAAATGTAAAACTGTACATAATTCATGAAACTTTTATTTAATGTTTTAAATTTTGTTTCATATTTTAATAAATACGGCCGGGGGGTAACTCCCTCCTGCCTTCCAAAAGTTCAAACCTGTGTCCGTCTTCTCCCATTGGGAATTGGTGTTGGGAGGGGGTGGCGGGCATCCCGGCCATATTGATAAGGTGGCGGTTTGCGTTTAGTAGAATAAATATCTTCTAAAACTGCATCATCTAATTCCTCATCAAGTCTACTCTTCTTTTAGATTTTCTTTTGACCTGGTTCTTCAGTAATCATTATTCTTACCGGATACAGACCATCATACATGTCTGCTTTTCTCCAACGTCCCACTTTGTCCTCATGTGTTTCTCTGTTTAAAATCTGCTTTGAATTTCTAGGTGCTAAGCATTTGCTTTCACGTTCAAGCTCCATCATCTCAACCTCCCATTCAACTAAAGCCTCAAATTGTGTAGGTCTAGGCTTTGGCACAAGATCCATCATTTTTTCTCTCAGGTTTCTCAAAAATTTCATATTAAATGACCCATCCTCCGGCCATGCTAATACGCCATCACCTTTTGTGTAATGCATCCAATTTTGAAACCAAATTATGATAACCATATTCACCTTCCATATAGGCTGCGAGTGTTTTGTACTTATGAAGTAATTTACCACCACGCGTTTCAATTTTCTTGTCAGGTTTAAATACATTTTTCACTTTCTGAAACCAGGAAAGCTTCTTTTTCTCACTATCGTACCAATACCTCATGTTTTAAAATAAAAATCGCTTATTTCGAAGACTTCAAAATGTTTTCCTGGTGTTCCGCTATTCCAACCAATCCGTGCGCGAAAGACACCAACAAGCCAATCAGGTTATGCCACGTCACCACCTTGCTCAACCAATAGAAATACAGTATTCAGAACTGACCAATCTGGTGTCAGCTCGTCACTGTCACGTGAACCAATCAGTACACTTGCTGTGACATATGTTAGCCAATCACAGCGCGAACCAAAATGACGTACACTGCCGCTGCAGCTTCACCGTGTGTTACTCCGTAAACTCACCCCTCCTTTACAAAATTTTCACAGCGCCATTTTAACAGAACTTTCCCAATGAATTTCAATTAGTAACTACAAATAAACAAACCACTTGCCTGTTTCGCTAAATAAAGAGATAGTTTTACAAACATTCAGAATTCTTTTCGCAGGAAATAGACGACGCTATTTTCACGAAATCACTCACACATTCAAACGGAAAAACCCTAATCACGCACACACGAAAACTTTGGCAGGACTTTAACCTACCACAGAGATCGTGAAACGTTAATAAGAATAGACAACGCCATCTTACCCTTCACTCAAGTTCAGATAAATCTATTACTCTTTTCACGAAAAGTTTTAAAACGGGCTCACCAGGTCCCTATGCTTAATGCTACGATTTCATAGATGATCCTCACTACACATTTAACCAGTCACATCTAAGGTCCCTAAACTTGTGTTGTACGTCCACAACACCTTGCGATATATTCTATACCACAATTTTAAAACAGAACAAGTGCACTGTGTAACTCTTCTAGTCACACTACTCTTTGCCGGCAAACAACCAGGAATTTTTCACACTGCTGGAAAAATCCTTTCGACTACATACAACAAACCTAACAACATATTTTAGACATGTATCCTATGTAATTACCATGTAACATGTATGTTACCATAGTAACCATCCTCTGCTAGCAGGGAATTGATCCAGCGTGGCTATAGAAATTCTGTCTCTACAGCATCACCATTCACTACCTAATACTCACCTTACTAAATATTTAACAACGCCCATAGAACTGAGACAGAAAATCGAGGAGCTGAATCATGTGGCCTAATTAATCACACTATCAAACCCATATGTACATTATATACAACTGCAGTATAACATTTTATTCATAAGTAAATTAAAATACCATTTAATTAAACCACTTTGGCCGATGGAACTAACTGATGGTAACGACTAAATTAATAAAGACCAGCTCGACGTTTTAAGTCTTTTATTTAAAGATTCAAAGTTTCAATTTCAAACTCTTTATTAGCTCTTTTATTAATAATGAACATTTAAATTCAATTAGAATCATCTAGCAGTTTATTGGCACAAGGGTCTGGCATATCAAAATTGCTCAAAACTTAATGAATTAAACTAAACATTAACCCTATTTCCCTAAAGTTAGCTTTCTGACCTGCAAAGAAAAAGATATATAATTTTTGCATTTGCCTTACGTGTCCAAGGAAAAACGGACAGCACTTCGCCCTCAGGAACAGTCAGCCCCGCTCCCCTCAAAAGGCTCAGTTCTTATACTTTTTCTAACTCACTAATCTAGCAAAACGATATATTTTTAATAAATTCCAGCAACCTGATTGGTTGCTGCCTGTCAGACCACCAGAGGCCACTGCTTCCAAAAATCATAACGTCATTTCATCATTGTTCATTGACATGAAGCGACACCAGCTTCCGAGGAATAGAAACATTATACTGAAAGTTCACATTTCCTCCAGGACATGGCCAAGCTGCCTCTGGATGCTTCCTCGGCCTTGAAAGAATAATTTTCGGAGCACAACCTAGCACAAAAGTCTTTGTTTGAGCTTCAGTTCATTTCAAGAAAATGTTCCACGAAAAAGCTTCAACATGGCTGGGCTTGGCTCCTTTTAGTCAGGCTAAGCGAGATTCTCCAGAACTAGGCCTTAAGCCTTTCACTCGGGCTAGTATTTAAACAAACACAAAAGAGTAAATAATTCAAGCAATGTAAACCCTTCTGTTACCCACCCTCCATTGCTAATGATTAACCCGTTAATATATGTCACCTAGCAGAAGCAAACAAAGAAAGCAGCACATTTAAAATCTACCATTCTTCAAAATGTCCAACAGGATCACTTCATAAATCTGAAAAAGATAAAAAGATAGACAGACACAACACCAAACACAACATAACCAATAACACAACATAAACAAAAGCCCATATAATTTAAGCACATGCCATTAATTAAATAGCCGCATTAGTGTTGACAAAGACAATAGGACAAACAAAACAACATTAGTTATGTATTATAGAACATACTTGCAAATTCAACATGAGCACATTAACATTAGTCCCGCGTGTAATACAATGAAGTATTTTAATCTAGATTGGTTTAGTACATCAATTCGTGCGATAATTCATTAATATATTAGTTCATGTTTCAGAGAATTAATTTCACAAGCCAGAATAAAATAATTTCTGAAGCTCGCTCCATCAATATAAAAGGCTGAATTTCTTCATTTATTTACTTCTGCATCAATCTCCAAAGGCAAGAAATGAAACCAATTGCATCATCTCTCCTATAGTCATGTCCTTAGCGTTTCATTAATTTCTAAATAAATGTAAAACTGTTAAGGTAACCTGTAGTAATCTGCTTCTTCTGTAATGCATCTCCCTTGCCCTGATTCTCTGCCTGATGCTCTAACTATATGATGTCATTTGGAATGTTATGGATGTTTGTACTTGAAGGTGGAGCTGTTGGAGAAGATGGGCTGAGCAGCCAGGAGGCTGCTCCTGGTGGGGCTAATATTAAGACTTACATTGGAATTTACCAAGATGTAACTTGAAGAATAACTACAAGTACAAGAGCTGTCTACCAGACCTCATTGATTTCTACATTGGCGACGATTTAAAAGGAAAGTAACTTACGCATAGAGAAAAGAAGGCTATTTGATGGCTACTGGTTACTCTGTATGGTGGTTTATAGGGAGGTGGATTCCCCCTTGGGTTGCCATGTGTGGTGGTTTATAGGGAGGTGGATATCCCATTGGGAGGTTACTGTGTGTGTTGGGTTAAAGGGAGGTGGAATTCCCCTTGGGTTACTGTGTGTGGTGGTTTAAAGGGAGGTGGATTCCCCCTTTAGAAGAGGTATGTGTTCTCTTATTTGGAGGTTACTTTGTATTAATGCGTGTGTAGTCTTGCACTAGTATGCAGACGGAACATTATAGTATGTGCATTAGAGGGGAAGATGTGTAGTAATCTGCTTCTTCTGTAATGCATCTCCCTTGCCCTGATTCTCTGCCTGGTGCTCTAGCTATATGAATTCATTTGGAATGTTATGGATGTTTGTACTAGAAGGTGGAGCTGTTGGAGAAGATGCGGAACATCCATAACAACGCGGTCAAAACACTGCGCTGCCATTACCAGGCGTCTTTTACAACGCAAGTTGTTACCACGACTTACGCTGGAGGGCGCTGCAGACTAAGCAATAGTAGATTTACCATTCCAACACCTTCCCTACTGTACGTAGGCTTGAGTTGGAATAGTAAATCTTACTATTCCTAAGTCCAGCACCCTACAGCGCAAGTTGAGGTAACGGCTTGCGTTGTAAAAGATGCGTTGTGATGCGTTGTGATGTACCGCGATCTAAAAGATCGCGTTGTAACATCATACAACCGAGAAGACAGGCTGCTCCTGGTGGGGCTTCTATTAAGACTTACATTGGAATTTACCAAGATGTAACTTGAAGAATAAACTACAAGAATAAACTACAAGAGCTGTCTACCAGACCTCATTGATTTCTACATAACCATTTTGCTCCTGCATACATTTTACATGTTTTACTTAATCTTGCATTCCCTATAAGTGTTTACTTTTTCCAGGATGTTCAGACTTTTTTTTCAAGTCAGCATATAACTCTTGTCTCCCCTTCCTCATAACATATTTCCCATTTCCTTTTTCTCCAGCTCAGAACAGTCATACGATTGGCAATAGTGCTATGCAAATATCATCACTCTACACCAAGAAAAACAAAATAAAAACAGCTCTAGCTTTCACAAATGCAAGACTTATTGCATTGCAAAAGGCTTGTTTTTTCTGTCTCGCAAGACACCTTCGAGGGCGGGGGTGTGTGCCAGCTCCAGCGAGGTTTATGGCTTGGTCCTGATTCAACGTTCAGAAGGAGGATCCCTTCGGAGGGAGTCTGCTTTTCAGATCATTAGCCAGAGGAGCAGTCATGCTTGCTTGTTGAGCTGCCACGAAGCTCTCTTCACTAGCATCAGTGCATGCCTGCTGCTCAGATTCTGGGTTGGTGAGAGTGCCAACTTTTCAAAGACCTAGGGATACCCATAGGCAGAGAGATGCAGCACTCTCCTGGAGCTGGAATCAGAAAGTACGGCAGAAGGGGGATCATTTAAAAAATTCTTAGCATGGCAATGTTTTTTTATCGATGCTTCCCTCCTAGGAGAAATTGTAACAGTAATATGTATTTGTTTAGAAACTGCATTTCTGACATGGATTGCAGTACTAATTTCACAAAAAAGGGTATTTAAGGAGAAATTAGAAATTAGAAGGGGGCAAATCAGTC
Source organism: Lissotriton vulgaris (assembly GCF_964263255.1). Classification (NCBI taxonomy): domain Eukaryota; kingdom Metazoa; phylum Chordata; class Amphibia; order Caudata; family Salamandridae; genus Lissotriton; species Lissotriton vulgaris. The sequence continues at coordinate 806,170,719 of NC_141689.1, read as the reverse complement.
TCAGTTTCCTAGAACCCTGTCAGCAACCTATCCTTAGGGAGGATCCTCTCTAAATTGGGATGATTGATCTTCCTCTGAATCCGTTAATTTAAAGATGGACTTTACAAATTCCTTGGAACTACCAGCCGGTCACTGAGCGCACCTTCTGACACTGCATTGACCTCTCAGTCTCCGGTGAAAGACGTCAAGTTCTTAGCAGAGGATATGCAACAGAGCACAGATGTTTCAGACATTTTAGTTAAAATGGAACAACAGTTTACATTTCTGACTGATGCCTCTTCCATCATTATTAGGGCTGCATTGGTTGCATATAGTTCAGCGATCATGGCCAGAATGAATTAATGGCTCAGAGATTGGCTCAGAGGTTGGAAGACTAACTTTACCGAAAAAGTAGATTTCCTAAATATCTTGTGTGAGTAGAAGAAGTTCTTTGGAAATTCTTTCACTTCCTTTTGTTGTTCAACCAGCCCTGTTTCATTTGGAGTTGTCCAGTGCTGAACTTTGTCATGGCTTATCACAATTCCCAGCTTCCCCAGTTTTGTTCAAGAGGAAAATAAGTCTCAGCGTTGGGAATAGATGGTCTTTCCTGTCAGTGGTCAGGGGCTCTTCTGCAAGCTTCCCCCCATTCCCTTTGGTACAGCAGTTTCTTATACAGGTGAGGAAAGTGGGGGCTCATATGATTCTGATTTCTCCAGTCTGACACTGCTCATCCGGGTTTAATCTTCTGGTAGTCATTAAGACAGGCCAGGAGTAGCTTCTGCCACCAGTCCCTTCACCTCTGGTCTTTCCCTTTCTCCAGGTTGAATCACTAGTACGACTCAAGTTGACGACTTGGACATTATGAGGGCAGGGTTAACATTCGGGGGTTTGTCTGACTTGGTTTCTTCCAGATGACAGGCCAGTAGATTGTCAAATGCAAGACATCTTTCAGTAACTGCTGTTTGTAGAAGCAGTTGCTTCTTCTCTCTGCTTTACTACCACAGATGTTGGGTTTTCTTCAAGACGGGCTTCCTTAGGGCTTAGTCTCATCAACATTTTAGACTCAATGTGCTGCAATAAAAGTTTTCAGGGCTTGGGGTAATTTGAAGGATGACCAAGAGCTGGTGCAAAGGTTATTCAAGGGACTTGCTCTCCCTTCTCTTTATCCAGAATGAGATCTTCAGTTGGAGATGCAGGAATATAAATATCCACCTTTTGAGCCCCTTCACTCAGTTGATATAAGGACCCTGACTTTAAAGTTGATTTTCATTGTGCCCATCATGTCAGCTAGAAGCTTAAGTGAATTGGACGCTCTTTCCTGCAGGACTCCTTTCTTTAAGGCTTTGATGACAGGATTGTGTTATGCCCAGGCCCCGAGTTTATTCCTAAATTGAAGTCCTGGCTCCACAATAACAAGAGTTCGTTTTGCCAGTATTTTCTCTGGATCCCCAGCCTTCCGTGGAAGGCAGCCTTCATTCTTTATCAGTAAGGAGACCCGTAATGGTGTACTTCAGGACGAGGGCAGAGTTCAAGCTGTCTTCTTCCCTATTCATTAATTTGGGGCCAGCAGGGAAGAGTATTAAACCTTCGACCCAGACCCTGAGCTGTAGGTCAGAGCTTTAACTTCTCTAGCTTGCAAGCCTTCTCCCTTGGGGCACCAGGAAGTCAGCTAGAGGTATGTTTGCTTCTTTGTCAGAATGGCTTGTGACAGACAGACAGGCAAAGAAGCTCTGTCGAGAAGCTGCCTCTGCAGTTCCTTCTACATTTATTAAGCACTATAGAGTAATGCAAGGCCCTGCGGTGGATGATGTTTTGAGTTCAAAAGCTCTGTCTGCAGTGAAGTAACAGTTGTATGGATTTCCATTATAAAATATATTTTTCTTTTCCCAGAAATTTACAGTTGTCCTAGTCTTACTAGCGTAGGTTTATCTCAACTGTGTAAATTATCAAAGCAAGAGGAACAAGGTGGTGATGCATCAATTATGTAGCAGTAATTGGAGTCATCTGAGTACAGCTCTCGCTTTCATTAATTATTCTCTCCCTGCCACCCTTTTGTGCCACTGCACCTGCATTTCTGTGGGCTTGTGAAATAAACAGGAAGTAAGGAGAGGAGAGGGTCTTTTATGATCTAGTAGGTGAGTCTGAGAAGCGCAATGTAATGTAATTAATCAAAGCGCGAGCTGTACTCGGGGGGGGGGGGGGGGGGGGGGGATACTGGTAGTTAATTGATGCATTGATTGCCACGCATTGCCACCTGCCATTTACACTATGGTCTTGTTTGTCACATGGTTATGCAGTTCGACATTTTAACAAAGTCATGGATCATCTTATATTCCATATGACAGTTTCTCACAATATCGGCTTCACTCATACACCATATGAGTGAAGCGTGTCTTGTAATTGTATTTAGCGTGAGCAGCTGCATGATACTTTTAATCTTATGTTTTATATGCACTCTAACTGATCTACCTCATGATTTTTTATTGCACTGAATGTTTCATGTAATGCAACTGCAGGATATTATTAGCCATATGTTTCAGTGTTTATTGTAATTCAATGTTATGCCTTATATGCTCCCTAACGGATCTGCCTCATTTTGATTCTTTAATGTACTGAATGTATCTTTACATGCGACTCGACAATCCAAACTTAAGCCTGAGTAGCTGCAAGATATTATTAACCTAATGTGTTATGTCCACCCAAAATGATATATCTCTCCTTGATATTTCTATGGCTTGAATGTCTTTGGTCACTCCTAATTATCCTACCTCATCTTGATTTCTTTTCTTTTAATTTGACACTACCCGTAGCTTGACAACACACACAATTTCACAGACCACTTTCCCCTCTCTGTGCTATACTAAACTATTAATGCCTGTAGTCTTTTTCTAACTTTCCTTTGCCTCCTTATCTCATCTCACTCTTTCGTCCCGGCTTTTAACAGGTTTTTCGCTCCCTCATTCTCACATGGCATATGGTTCTTACTTAGTCTGCTAATCACCATTCTTGATTCACCCCTATCTCCCCCTTTATATTCCCTGGAACGCCTCCCCCACTGCGCACCCTGATAACTCGGCCCACCCCAGGGCTTACTCGAGTCTCTGGCTTTCCCCCTGTCCCCCTTGGTTTACTTCCCCTCCTCTCTACGCCCCGTTCCTTTTCCCTCCCTCACTATTCTTCCCTCCCCTCTTCACCTTTCTAGCGGATTAACATACCATCCCTCAAATACCCCCTGCTACACCAGATTCACTCATAACTAGACATGGCCCCAATTCTTAGACCATCCTTTACCCCATATTTTTCTGGACCCCTCGTAAATTGTAAGAAGTCCTTGTCCAGAAGCAACAGTTTGTTCAAAGCAGAGTGTAGAGAGCTAAGGTTATCCAAGGTCATAAAGACGAAAAATGCTTTCCTGAATTCGGCTACTAGAAAAGCCTATAAGCAGAGTACGAACAAAGCCAAGAAAGAATGGGACAATAATAGATGGGGCGATCTAGTGGAAGCACGTGCATCTAAAGATCTTTCACACTTCTGGAAGCTAGTGGCTAGAGGTGAGAATACAACAAGCTTTGAACCCCAGAACCATGTTACATGCTCTAGTTGGTTTACACATTTCTCAACCTTATATCATGATGATACTCTTAATGAAGGACCTCTGTGGTGCCTACCACATGGTGCAGTGAGGTTTAGGGGGCCCCAAAGGTGCCTTCCAGACCAAATAGCAGCCAGGGAGGAAGGGAGTCCTGCTAGGGGCCCCCAAAGTTACTTTCCGACAGCCTTTAAAATATCGAAAATGCCTACTCGGAAAGGCTGTGGAAAATGGATCTCATAATCACAACAGCGGTGCCCAAGCAAGCATCAATGCCATTTGGAGATTATCTGTTCTTCCAATGCTCAGATACGCGCCTTGAGGCCATTGGAAGCGCATCAGAATTTCCCCATGGGTTTCCCTCAGACCACCAGTATCGTAATCCGGCGGTTGGACGGAAACCTATGATGGACAGCGGAAAGCCTCAGTCGAGCAGTCGGATGGCTTTCCACCCAACATCATAATCAGGCCCTTTGTGTTTTGATGTGTTCCTTCTGAAAGGGTAAAATGCCATCACCCACAGTAAAGTAAGCCAATGGCTGAAGTGGTCTGACCCACTCCTCCATGCTCTATGCTATTGTGAATGAATGACACAATAACAGAGCAATGGATGAAGATGCTTGCTGAAAGCCTAAAATAAGTGAGTATATTAACAATATCATTTTATACAATCAAAAGCTTTTGGTTAATGCTGGGCTTTTAAATGGTTGTTTTCTCTTGTAATGTAAACATTTCCAAATATGCAAACCATCACCAACTAGTTATTTGGACCAAATATTGCTTTCATGTACAGAGCTTCTGGTTCCTTCTTATATGCCTGCTAAATGAAGGTAATGAGAGAGGACATTTGTGTTACCTTTGTATTATACAAAGATACTTCTAATATGGCACCAGTGTGTCGGGAAAAATATAGGGGCATATTCTCAAGGACTTATCGCCGAGTTATCAGTACTTTATCGCAGCCAAAGTTGCGATAAAATTATTGCCCCTTTCCAAAGCTGGTGCTAACAGCCCACATCACCAGTATACCTGTGATAGCAGCCTCAAAAAACATCAGCACAGATGACCCTGGCAACTAACGCTAATGAGATGCAGAGTAGGCGCCCCCGTGCAAAAGGCAGTGACAACGCCATACTGTAACTTTCTCGATGACCAGTCAGAGCGGCGAGAAGATCACAAAAACAGGCGATGAGGCCCGTTAGTAGCAGGAAAGTAACACCGGCTCTGACCTGGTGTAAAGTCGGATGACAACCTGCAACATAAAAGGGAGCCCATCCCAGAGCCGCACCTGAAGAACAACAGATGCCATGGAGCTACAGATCATGTAGCTCGGAGCTCCAACAGGGCCAAAACACCCACCCCCCACTACCACCAGGCCCGCCACCCCCCCTGAACCCCCCTGCTTCCCTGGTCCACGGCAGAGGCAGCACACCAACAACAGCGGACTTTCCGGAAACACACCAGCCTCACAGACTGAACACCAGAGAATGTCATTGCCCACTACAGGCTAAAAAGGACAACCATTCTCTGCATCCTGAACATCATTGCCCACAGGCCGACGGTACCAACACAGCGGACAACCACCATCCCACCTCAGACAAAGCTGCTGGCTGTGCTGCACCTGTTGGCCTCTGGTACCTTCCAACCAACAACCGCCATAGTCGGAGGAGTCTCAAAGCCAGCCCTATCAAAGTTCCTCTTACATGAACTGGATGCCATCATAACTTGGTACCCCAGTACCTATACTTCCCCCACACTGAACACAAACAGCTGGAGACCAAGCAAGGCTTCTACGCTATAGCTGGCTTGCCTCACGTGTTGGGGGCAATTGACTGCACACATGTTGTACTTGTGCCCCCTGCTGACACTACACACAATTACAGCAACAGAAAGCACAAACATTCCATCAATGTGAAGCTAATAGTGGACCACCGGGGACTCTTCACCAATGTCATCACCAACTACCCAGGCAGTGTGCATGATTCATACATCTTCAGGCAGTCCATCATCAACCATCGCTTCCAGGATAGCACCTACAAAATGCACTGCTCGTTGGTAAGTACCGAATGAACACACCACACACCTCAAATCCACAATCATACAACTCACAACTCTGGGAATGCACACTTCACAAACTCACATTCAACATGCCAAACAACATGCCCACCTACCAGACACAACAGCACAACTTAATGTGGGAACCTGGGCCAGCCAGGTACACAGGCCATCAACGGCATGGCACTCAGCCACACATTAGCAGAATGTGGGAAGAGGTAGGAACCAGGCATGTGCGAAAGAGACAAGTGACCTATGAATGTGAATGTACACAATGCCAAGTGTGGCGTGGATGTGCTGGACAGACTGCTATATGCAGACATATCCATGTCGACATACACTGCTGGTGGTGGTTGTCTCGTGAAAAGGTCAACTCAATTCATATTCTTCGTATCCAACACAAAGTCCAAACCAAGTCAATTTTGCAGATTCTTGTCTTTATTAGTTTTAAAAGGATTCCCAGCACACGATCTAGCCGACAAGTGTTTCGTCTATAACTTTTAACCATCGATAATTGTTAGTCACACAGCTGATTAGAGGAGCATCAAGTCGAGCGGAGTGTGGATTGGCTGTAGAAACCTGTCAAACTGGATGTCAAATATCCACTAAGAAAATATCTGTATCTTATACTTCATGGGTATCCAGATGGACCCGTGAAATGCCTAGCAATTATAGATGCTTACATTTTTTTGATCACCTTGAAAAAGTCTGAGTACAGACGAAACACGTGTCGGCTAGATGCAAAATTGACTTGGTTTGGACTTTCTGTTGGATACGAAGAATATTGATTGAATGGCCTTTTCAGATTCATATGTAGCAATAAGTACATGTTTTTGCGTCTGTGTATCAACTTATACTAATGTTGGACTAACAAGCTAATATAAGAGTGTGCGGTTTAGGCTTCTTTCGCTTTTTTTATTTCATTATACTCCCTTCGATGTGGTGCCACCAACTCTGTGCATAGCATTCCAACCAAACGTGTCTGTGGGCCCTTGCTGACTTCGGCCTTCGACCTACACTGTGGTCCTGAAGGACTTCACACCAATCCAATGCAGTCCTTACCAGGCAGGACACGGCATTGTCACAGGCCGGATACCCGCTCAGTTCTAGTGCCACTACCTCCCTTAGCCACAAATCTTCTCCACAAGCCATTCCAACGTTGTGTGTTAGAGATCCAGGAGGAGCTGGCTGGACAGTGGTTGACCCGCGCTGACCCCTGCAACTGGCCTACACTGGGGTCTACTGGGTCACACAATTGGAACTGAGTCTTGATTTCTTCAGGGCAGAGTTCATGTCACAGTGCGCACGGAGAGGAGTAAGAGGATGACGCGGTTAAGTCTGGAAGAGAAAAGGATCTCTGTTAAGGAGGTGATGGGTTACTGCCAACAACTGCACTGGTGCCACTATCTCTATGCATTGGAAGACAACGACACATGGATGTGGGCCACTGCTGACCGCTGCCTCCGGCACACACTGCTGTCGAGTAGGTCACACGATTGGAACTGAGTCTTGATCTCTACATGGCAGAGTTGATATCATTGTACAGGCCTCATCACAGACTGCATCCCCTTTCAGCTATGCTGCCACTAACTCTGTGACCCGAAATTCACGGGCACTATCAGGTTGAACTTTGGAGGCGTCTGAGTCTATGGCCTGGGGGTTGTCTTCATCATCATGTAACTGATACTGACATGTTGGTAAAAATGAGTCTGTAGCATTCAACATATTGCCTGTTTCTTTTTGGTTCTTTCCTCGGCCTCATGCCCTGGAAGAACATCTTCCACTGTCCCTCAAAACACTCTGTGACATTCTCCTTGGTCATCAACGAGGACCCGCTCAGCTTTCTTGGCCCTATCTCAGTGCACAGCAAGTCACCGTTCAATGGTGGTGTTCCTGTGCATCCGGGGCCACTAACTCTGCGCAACTCAAGTCATGGATCCTTGCTGTTTGAACCTTGAACTTCTGATTGTCTGATCACTGTTGTAGTTGTTTCCAGCACCAACCAATCACTGAGGGGCGGCGTACACTACCCAACACCCCTCCAGCACCGGCGTCACTAGACATGTGACCCTGGCAATGAAAGGGGGCAGGCGTACGCGCCCGTAGCCAGTTCCACAAACTCAGTCAGTGTGTCCGTGTGGTCATTATGTATGCATGAGGGCCCGGGCTATACCACATTACACTGTGATGTGTTAAGCGGGCGCAGCATTGTCACCTCAGGCAGTGGGGTAGACCTGGGACAATGAGCTCTGTCGTACCTACCTGTTAGCGTAAGGGGAGTGGACCGGCATACAGCAGTATATATGGGTGTGGTTCTTCAACATGTGGCTCTGGGCGTGGTTAAGTTTAGGCCTTGCCAAGGAGGTGACTAATGCATGTGTCTCTGTTCTTGTGTCTGCACCACCCGTCCCGCAATGGACAATGTTGCTATGTGGCATGCCGGCGGAGTGCAGGGTCAGTCGAAGGGGATCATGAGGGAGCACATGCCTGCTCGGGTCAGGGATCACACATGCCAACTGTTGTGGGTGTTGCTATTAGAGCAGCATACGCCAAAGGTCTACCCTCAACTGCATGGCGAGTTCAGCCAGGCATGTGCTCAGCATCTGTGTCTGCCCTGTTCTTACCGTAGGCCTTCACACACATGGCACCTTCAGCGCACAACATCACTGTGTCATAGTCAGGCTTGTGGACATGCACGGACAGGCATGACAATGGTGTGCCATAGGAGTGCAAGTGATGCAACGCGCTGCACACACTAGTGGATATTCTCAGGGGGATGGAGGAGCAGCAGTGAGGCTACATAATACACATTGTTGCTGCTCATTTGCAACAAGCAGTACATGTCATACAGGAATCACTAAGTCACACATATTACTCTCGACAATGAACCAATGAGCCTGCCAACACATAATGCAGTGTGAAGTCTTAACTCATATCTCTCTGCTCTGTCACAGGTGATCAAGGATATGCACTCTACGCTTGGATGATGACCCTCCTCCGAGCCCCGAACACACAGGCCCAGAGGCAGTACAATTTTGCCCACAAACTCACCAGGGGCATCGCGGAACGCACATTTAGCGTGTTAAATCACATTTCAGGGGCCTGGACATCACAGGTGGAAGGCTCCTGTACAGGCCAGAAATCGTGTGCAAGATGATCTTTGCATGTTTTGTGTTGCACAACATATATGTACGCAGCAATGCCCCATTGCCAGATGCACCGGACGATGATGATGAAGATGAGGCAGGTGCACCACACCCCACTGCAGCAGCAGCAGGAATAGCCCGTAGTATCACCATCATTGACAATTTCTTCTCATGTTAACGTCACATTGTGACAGTCCTTAGCAAACATGGGACAGTACGATGAATGACCACAGGCACAGCATGTGCAAATAAATGCATTACAAGACACATTCCCTGCGTGTATGTCACTCATCTCTACAGGCACATCATTTAGACAAGTGTGAGTAGGACATGTTATGCTAGCAATTTTGTAACTTGTTAATGGATGGTGGGTGTGTCACCTCTGTGCAGAGAGCCTGTGTAGGGTGTCAAGTATTCGAACTGCCAGTTCTGTGTGTCACAGTTAGTACGGTATCCCACTCTTCGGCGTTTCACATGTGGCCCACATCATTCCATTTTGGCTGTTATTTGTGGCCTACAAGTGTTTACAGGGCTTCTTTTGGGCTCAGATATGTACAGCCATGATGCAGGGATGCACCCTGTGACTCAAGTCCCACGACATGGGCAACATGTACGTAAGGGTAAGTCACTGCCCCAACATTCATCCAAGCTTTCATGATTGTTTGATCATGGACATGGCACGTCTGTGTTGCAGGAGGTGTTGATTGTCCCTCTGCAATGTGAAGGGGTGATGCAGTTTCCAGTGTGTTCCATGCATGTTTCCGCATTGGCGCAGTTTACATGCAGAATACATGTCAATGTACATTGTGACTGTTTGTGAGGAGATGCCTGTCTGATGCGGGACAATGGTCATTTGTTCTACGTCACAGCTGTAGGGTTGTGCTCATACATTGTTATTGCACTGTTTTCTTACCCTGCTTTAATGGAGCATTTTCCTGCATGATGGGTGGGAATCACAGTCCTGTTGCTGGTTTTTGCTGATGTTTGTATCGTGATTGGCCTCATCACAACTTTTTTGCGTTTGTATTTCACATTTTTGCGGCGTTGCGTTGAACTTTATCACGGACATTTGACGTGTTATCGTGAGCCAATCGCATGGTACCACTGTGTTGTGAATACAACGTTAACACTGCGTTATTTTCCCAAGATAGACTGCGATGTGAAGAGTTGTGTTAAGCTAATTTTGCGGTAATAATCACACGTTCTTGAGAATATCCCCCATAGAGTGTGGTTGGTCTACAAGTGCTAGCAAAGGAGAGAATAGATGTTATTACGTTATATGTTATGTCATATGGTACTTTTATCTTCGAGCTTTCACCATGTATTTCTGCCACTTTTATCTTTTGAATGGCGACATTGGTCTGCAGTTCTTAGTGTTCCCAGAAAATATTTTATACGTGGAATGGCTTCCAACATTAAAAGAATAAAATGCCTTATAAAATAGTCACCTCATGTTGGAATTCATAGTTCTGGTCTGATTTTCCTTATCCTGACGATCTGTAGGTAAGGACTGACATACTTTCGAGAGCATCACTGAAGTAAATATCTCTACTAATATATTCTATCATACTACAAATTGGGTGGATTCCATCATTTGTTGATGCTATAACAGTCCTACACTGTTTGCTGCAGAAGCCTAAAGCTATTACTTACGGGTTGAGGTGTCTCGTACTAAGACAAGCAAGAGGACTTTAAAATGATCCCTGTGTTTCGCTAGCATGGACGGTACAGAAAATTATACGTATGCCTGGGGTGGGGGAGCACACTGTTCTTATTACAAGATTGCCGAGCAGGGATATGGTATGTGAAAGGAATGATTGTAGCTCATTTTGACAGTGTTGGTGGCGAAGTATGATGAGCTTGCTGTTTGCCTTTTATGTGCCTTTTAGATAATCTACAAGTTTCTAAAATCATTACTCTTTCACTTAATAAAGAGGAAGAAGGAGGTCAAGTGCCACCAATGTCTGCTTACAATAAAAAACAAGCAGACGGAATGATATTTCTTTTAGTTCTAAAGGAGGGTACTGGAGAGGACCACATGACATAACCTCAGCCCAGTACTATTTGCTCAACCTGATGTTCTAGTATGACTAACTCTTCTAAAACAAGCATTGAAAATGCAATAGGTCTCGCCTTTGATTAAGTTAAAATAATTTGCTTTGCTAATGGTATTGTATAGCAAAGCAAATGGCTTGAACTTAATAAAAGGCGAGACCTATTGCATTTTTAATGCTTGTTTATATGTAGGTGTTTTTAGGCAGCGCAGCTGGCCCTTCAATGGAGTCTGTTAGCGCTTGCACTTACATTAATAGGCCCACAAGTTGAAATGCAGGTAATAGTCTCTGAAAAGCCGATTTTTGATAGATTTCCTAAATATCAGTAATTGGAGGCTAGTTAGTGTCTTTAGGGGAATCTTGTCCAAAAAGGTGGTGTCTCGGACGCTGAAGACTCTGCAACTTCATGTTTAGTGTGGGGAACGACAAAATTGGATTTGGTTAAAGATCGTAAAGTTCTTAAGGGAATGTACCGCTTCAATTTTTTAGATCAAGAAGCTGAGGCCAAGGCCATGGTGTATTTTGTACATTGTGCAGCAGGATTTAACATAATGCACTTTTGAACCAGGAGCCAATGTAGTTGACAAAGAGAGCTGGAGACGGACTCTACTTTTTTAAGACTATAGACGGTTCTGGCCAGGGCAAGTTGGCTCCTCTGTAGGCAGCCCGCTTCTTTCATCGGAAGACCTAGGTATCCAGAATTGCAGTAATGTAACCGCATGCTGACAAGACTGGTTGAGTGGAGTCTCCTTGATTGGGGCCACAGTGAACTTCCCAGTAGATTAAAGGTGGGAAAAACTGGAGAATTTCAGATGTAGGCGGGTTTATTTTAAGATAATTGCATTCTCTTAATTTAGTTATGGATTGGAGATTAGATGGATCCTCCTTATAAAGTATGAAGAGACATAGGAGAAAGATGTAAGTGCCTCAGTCATATATCTAAGCACCTAGTAATACATTGCACGGTTGCAGGCCAGCTCCTCAATCTGTAAATGTAATATTGCCCCAATGCAGGAAATGTCCATGCCAACGAGCAGGTATTCAACGCTAGAGCTGGACTTTGGCAAGATCTTGTTCTGTGGCATCATTGATGAAGGGTAGTGAAACTTCTGTGGTTGTGGAATGTGGCCATTAGGCAGCCTTCGTGTTCTGCACAGCCAGCATTCGCAATGCAGGTAGGTGGCACCTAAGAAAATCTTCGGGCTCCTATCTTTCTTTTTTTCTTCACAGACCACACAATTTCCTCCCCATCTCACCTCACAAGCCATAGCCAGAACATGGCTGGGGCCAAAGGGTGCTGTGTCAGTGCATGACCACTGAAATTGTGTGGCAGGGAATCACCAAATAATGCAGCAGAGTTGACTAAATTAATCTGCAAGGAAAGGCAAGCAATGGGGCATAATAAGACACATTTTTTGATAGTATTATGAAATATTTTGTAATTTTCTACATGGTAATATTTTCTGATCAAAGATGTCACCTTAGCAGTACCAGTTTAACAACCAAATATAAAAATAAATGGCTGAAAGATGACCGGTTAACGTTTGCAAATGGGCCTTCCACTGTGCACAAACACGTTGTCGCTTTTTAGCTCCTTTTGATCCATTTGAGTACATTTTAGGCAAAATCTGGAGATTATGCTGTAGACGGTGGAAAATGTGGCAAATGCAGAAAATCCATATGTATGCAAAAAAAGCAGCAGCCGCAGAATCGCATAATTCCAATGGCCCAGAATTCCTGTGCTGCCAGCATGATTTATGTGGCAACTTTGCAGGGCTTTCCTGAGCACTGCTCACATAGAGGCAAGTGAAAAAATGCAGGCAAGGCTCAAGACCCGGATTGAAGCACCCCAACCAATATGCCTGTCTATCTTCCTGAATAAGTTAAACATTAGCTGTAAGAACTACTTATTAGTCACCTAGTGGCTCATGGGGTGCAGCACCCCCCCCCCCCCACCGCCCTACAGTGTGCAACAGTTGCACAGCGGGGCACCCATTTCACTCCAAGATTAACGAATATCTGAGAGATATCTGCTGGTGGGGAGGATTTTTGCATTACGCCACCGGAGACAAACAATTCGACCAGTGAGCAACCACCGTGCCCGCCAGGGAGGCTGGTTCCAAGACTGAAAATCCAATAATGCCCGGCCGGAAGAGCACTCAAAGCATAGGGCTTTCAGTGATATAAAGATATATAGAGCCTGTAATCTGTGTTAAGTTAGCATGAGCTTTTTAGGAGTTTAAACGCCATTTTACCTTTCTGCTGCTTTTGCACACAACACTTAGTTGATGCTTTAGCTTTGAGCCTAGTAGAATGTTTTCGATTCTTACGAGAATAATATGTTGTTACACTGATATCAGCCTTGCTTGGCGAGCTGTGTCTGTACAGTGAGTGCTGAAACCTTCAAGGATATCTCAACACAGTAGTTGTTGTGAGCACTGATCTTTGCACGTTCCTAGACATAACATACATGCAGCTGCAGCCAAGTTCTGGCTTTAGGATCGTTTGATATTGCTTTGCACAATAGCATACAAACACACTTGATGGTGCTTCACATGCAGAAGAGCTGGTTGCTGATGATGTGATCCCTTACCACTAGGATCTTGAGGTATAGGGCTGCTCTGCTAAAACCCACAAGAGACCTTCTTAGATATAATATAATATACTAGCTAGGTAGGGTGAGAATTAGGTTTTGTTAAACCCTATTCATTTTAGCATAATGCTATGCTTTCACCGTTTGTGTTCTAAGGACTAGTGACTATGCTGATTACTTTGTTTCTTATAATATGTTTGCTTGTATTAGCTAAGATACTGTGTTTGAGAACACTGCATTAGTGAATAAACATTTCAAATATGCATGTGTCCTCTTTTACTCCTTGTTCTGGATTGAATGATTTGTATAACGAAAGAGTGATCATGTGTTCCACGTTACCTGAGGTGTACTAAGCCCATGTTCTGGTTTGTCTAAGCATTGGAGTTTATGATGACCAATGAGACACTATTTGCTAGTCTGATAGGGGATTTGTGGGTACTATGGTGAGTTTTGGCACACCCTAATTCACTGAGGTTCCAAGCCTCTATGCACAGTTCTGTCTGCGCATGGAATCCCTGTGACATGGCGCCCAACCGTTGGTGGTCTTATAGCATGATACTTGAGTAGTACATCATTCGGTCCTTAACCCCTTCACTATTGTTTCCGGTTATCAGTGGTGTCGGACAAACCTACCTGTATGCGTATAGGTCCTTTCAAGCTTGAATCTTTCTAAAACGGTTTCATTGAGTTATGTAGGAAGGGGGAGGCTCTAGTTGGCGCAGTGCAACACTAGCGACAAGCAGGGACTCTCTCTTCCTCGTCAGGGCTGAGGGTTACCGTCCAGACAACCTCTGCTTACCCTCTAGGTAGTGTGGCTTAAGCAGTCGTAGGCTAATCTTTGGGGCACATAGGGTTAAACACTTGCAACAGTACACCTTCACAACCAACCCACCACACAACGAGACCAGACTGTATTCTGTAAAAATATATATCTTTATATAGATTTTAAGCAGGCTTGCGAATACAGTCAATATACTTTATGAAAACGGTTGCAGGTTACTCAATTCGGGTTACCACAGTTCTTATGCAGTTCTCTTGAGGCCCGTAGGCCGGTGTTACTCAAAGTTCTTGTGGAGCCGGCGGCTTCCAGGGGATCTGTCCCACGTCGCGTTGCCTTCCCGGGGTCGCTGATCGTTGCGGCTCTTCAGCCGAGCAGGTCACTGGTCATCCGGGGCAGCGGTGTTCTGTGGCGGCAGGGTCCTCTCCTCGTCGTCCGCTCCAACCCTGGAGGCGGCGGCTGTGCGGTGGTGGCAAGTGGCAGTACGGTCCCCAAGTGCAGGACGTACCCAGCCAAGTGCCGGTGCAGCTGTGGCTCACAGCTGGGCTGTCGGGCAGGCTACCGACCTTGCGGATTCTCGTAGGGCAACTGTCCGTCTTTGCAGGTGAGTGGCTGCTCGTTATGCAGTCACCTCGAGAGCTCGGACCGGACGGGTCCTCCTTTGCTTTGCTCTCGGGTTCCCGGTGCAGTTGCGGTCACGGTGTTCGGGCCAGCGGCGGCTGGTCCTCACTTTGCTTCCGCTGTTGCGTTGGGCCCCGGTCACGGTGGTCGGGAGGATGTTGATGCCTTAGAGGAGATTCTTCCGTCAGTGCTGCGGCGATGGTCAGCACCCGCAGTCGCTTTCTTCCAAGGGGGTAGCGTCCACTGGTCCTGGGACGCTGGTCAGGGGGCAAGTTCCGTTGCAAGCCCTTGGAGATCTCTTTAGCAGAGTTTGGCACAAGTAGAGCAAAAGTCTTTTTGTAGTCTTTTTGTCTTCCTCTCCTTCAGCAGCAAGGCACCAGACACAGGCAAGAGTCAGCACCCTTCCTTGTCTCTCACGGTCCTTCTCGTAGGGCAGAGTCCTTCTGTGGCCCAAACCGGATCTAATTTTCAAGGAGCAGGGCTCCTTCTTTTATAGGCCAATTCCTTTGTTCTCGCAGGCCAGGGGGGCCTTTGCATAGCCACTCTCAGTTCTGGAGTACCCCCGCGGGTGTACTCCGGCTTCTGCTTTCAGTGTGAGGGGCAGGCGCATCAGACGCCCCACAGGAGGTGGAGCCAGCATTGTCCGGACAGGGGTGGCCAGAGTACCTTGTTGATGGGGGCTTCGCCCTTCCTGGGCCAGGTGCCGGCAGAGTCATCCGCCGCTCCCCAGGAGGGTGGAGCCAGCATTGTGGTGGTCGAGCACAGTGACAGTTCGAGTCAAGAGGCACTCCTACCTCCCACTAAGGTGTAATCTGCGTATTCACCCCCTGTCAACCCTCCAGCCCTGTCACTCACACATCCCAGACAGTCAGATACACATACCAGCAGAGGCGGCTGAAATGGTTAAGCAAGCAAAGGCTAACTTTCTAAAAGTAGCATTTGCAAACCCAGGATACTAAAATAAACTTGACTACAAGAAATATCTTA
Organism: Lissotriton vulgaris; assembly: GCF_964263255.1. Taxonomy (NCBI): domain Eukaryota; kingdom Metazoa; phylum Chordata; class Amphibia; order Caudata; family Salamandridae; genus Lissotriton; species Lissotriton vulgaris. The sequence continues at coordinate 806,154,917 of NC_141689.1, read as the reverse complement.
TCATCCTGAGTTCAGGCATACTAAACATGACTCGCTACCATGCTCCTTGAGCCTGCGGGGATTATAGGGTGTAATAATCCTCGCAGCTCAGTCTGGCCTAATGGAGCAGGTAGCCTTCAATAGTGAAATACGGTCTTCATTGTAAATCACTACTAGGACATGCCACGCACATCAGGGCTTGTCCTACCTTGCACCTACAACGCACCCTGCCCGCAGGCCTACCATAGGGGTGACTAATATGTAGTCAAGGGAAGGGTCGGTGCTGGCAAGTGGGGACACTTGCCCAGCTAGCGTGACAGTACGGGACCGCACGCGGGTTCTGCGGTCGCAGTTCCCAGACACATCTTTACGGCTGCTTCGGTGGGTGGCGCAACCAGCGCTGCAGGCCCACCAGCAGTATTGGCATCTACAAGCCCCGGCACTCTCTTGTGCGCTTTACTAGGGACTAACAGTAAATCCAATGCACCAATCAGGGATACCAATCGTATGTACAATTTACAGTAGGGAGCACTTGCACTGCGGCACGGATCAGCCGTGGCGCAGTGACCTGAGTATCGGAAAACCAGCAAAACATCGGAGGCACATCAGCAAAAAGTGGAAGGGAGACTCACGCCAAGGTGCCAGGTCTAACATGTGTCCCCTCCAGCTGAAATGTGGGGGGAACTACCCTTCCCCAGGGAGTTCCACATCACTAAGGCGGAAAAATCTGGACAGACCGTCAGCGTTGGCGTGATCGGTGCCAGGGCGGTGTTCCACCGTAAAGTCCATACTCTGTAGAGAAATGGACCACCTCAACAGTTTCGGGTTCTCACCCCTCATTTGCATCAACCATCTGAGGGGCCTGTGGTCCGTCTGAACTCGGAAGTGAGACCCAAACAAGTAGGGTCTTAGCTTCTTCAGCGCCCAGACCACAGCAAATGCTTCTCGCTCTATTGCACTCCACCTACTTTCCCGTGGAAGTAACCTCCGACTTATGAAGGCTACGGGTTGGTCAAAGCCCTCCTCAGTCATCTGTGAAAGAACAGCCCCTACACCATGCTCTGAAGCGTCTGTTTGCACAATGAACTCCTTGGAGAAATCGGGGGCCAGGAGCACGGGCGCCGTGCACATGGCAGTCTTCAGGGTGTCGAAAGCCTTCTGACAGGTGTCAGTCCAAATCACATTCCTGGGCTGCTTTTTCGAAGTCAGCTCTGTCAAGGGGGTCACGATCGTGCCATAGCCCTTGACAAACCTCCTGTAATACCCAGTGAGCCCCAGGAAGGCTCTCACTGAAGTCTGGGTCTTGGGGGGTTCCCAAGCCAGGATGGTTTCGATTTTGGGCTGCAAGGGGGCTACCTTGCCACTCCCAACTTGGTGTCCCAAGTACACCAATGAACCCTGCCCAATCTGGCACTTGCTTGCCTTGATTGTGAGGCCTGCTCTGCGCAGGGCCATCAACACTTCCCAGAGGTGTCGCAGGTGTTCGGGCCAGGTGCCGCTGAACACCGCGATGTCATCCAGGTAGGCGGCACTGAACTCGTCCAGTCCAGCCAACACCTGGTTGACCAATCTCTGAAAGGTGGCAGGGGCATTCTTCATTCCAAATGGCATAACCCGGAACTGGAAATGCCCATCTGGTGTAGAGAATGCCGACCTCTCCTTTGCCCCATCGGTCAAGGCGATCTGCCAGTACCCAGACGTCAAATCAAACGTGCTGAGAAACCAGGCAGCCCCTAGCCGATCAATGAGCTCGTCAGCTCTGGGGATGGGGTGCGCGTCAGTCTTCGTGACTGAATTGAGTCCTCTGTAGTCCACACAGAACCGTAGTTCGGGTGTGGCTCCCGGCGCAGCAGCCTTCGGCACCAAGACCACGGGGCTGGACCAAGGACTGCTGGAAGACTCAACCACCCCGAGGGCAAGCATCTTGGAGACCTCCTCCTTGATGCAGGCCCGTACCCTGTCAGTTACCCGGTAAGCCTTATGCTTCACCGGTAAGCTGTCTCCAGTGTCCACATCATGGACGCACCAATCTGTGACACTCGGAACCAGGGAGAACAGGTCTGGAAACTGCCCCAGCAACTGGCGGCAGTCCTCCTGTTGTTCGGCGGTCAGGGAGGGTGAGAGGTTAACTCCATCCACTGACCCATCCTTCTCACAGGCCACCAAGAGGTCAGGAAGAGGCTCCGACTCCTCCTCCATTCCGTCATCGGTTGCCAACAACATGCCCACTTCGGACCTTCGCAAGTGGGGCTTGAGGCGGTTGACATGTAGGACCCGCAAAGGGTTCCTGGGCGTCCTCATGTCCACCAAGTATGTCACGGGGCTCTTGCGCTCCACAACCTCAAATGGTCCTGTCCACTTATCCTGAAGGGCACAGGGCTCCACTGGGGCCAGGACATACACCTCCTGTCCAGGCTGAAGCTCGACCAGAGTGGCATTCTGATCGTACCACCGCTTCATTTCCTCTTGGCTCGCTTCCAGATTTGCCTCGGCAAGTTGTCTGAAGCGTCTGGTTTGGTTTCTGAAGGCCAGCATGTAGCTATATACATTCTGGGGAGGTTTCCTGGGAGATTGCTCCCAGCCTTCCTTTACCAAACTCAGTGGTCCTCTCACGGGGTGACCGTACAGCAGTTCAAAGGGGCTGAACCCTAGGGACTTCTGTGGTACCTCGCGATATGCAAACAGCAGGCATGGCAAGAGGACGTCCCACTTACGCCTCATCGGACCTTCCAGACCCATGATCATGCCTTTGAGGGTTCGGTTGAATCTTTCAACCAACCCGTTACCTTGGGGATGGTAGGGTGTGGTGAACTTGTACGTTACGCCACACTCCTGCCAAAGGGACTTCATATATTTCGATATGAAATTGGTCCCCCTGTTGCTCACCACCTCTAGAGGGAATCCTACTCGTGAGAAAATTCCCATCAGTGCACGCCCCACCACGGGAGCCGTCACTGTCCTCAGAGGGATGGCTTCAGGGTACCGGGTGGCATGGTCCACCAAGACCAGGATGAACCTGTTGCCCATGGCTGTCTTGGGGTCCAGAGGCCCAACAATGTCAATACCCACTCGCTGGAATGGCGTACCGACCACAGGGAAGGGTTGGAGGGGAGCCTTGTTCTTCCCTCCCGTCTTCCCACTTGCCTGGCAAGTTGGACAGGTTCTGCAATACGCATCGGAACTCTTGTGCATTTGGGGCCAGTAAAAGTGGGTGACAAGCCTGTCATAGGTCTTGTCCATCCCCAAATGTCCTGCTAAAGGCACATCATGAGCCAGACCCAGTAGGAAGGCTCTGAACTTCTGGGGTACCACCAGCACACGGGCTGACCCAGGTTCAGCAGCCTTAGGCTCCGAATACAGGAGGTCGTTCTCCCAGTATACGTAATGTGTTTTGGCCTGAACACCATTGGCCTGGTCTGCAGCCTGCTGCCGCATACCCATGAGAGAAGGGCATTCTTTCTGCTCCCTGCAGAATTCCTCCCTGGAGGGTCCTCCTTCTTGCTGCCAATGGGTCAGCTCAGGCAGGTCCCCCAGTTCGGCGATCTGTTCCCCCGTAGGCTCCAGGGCATCCCCCTCAAGGTCTGCCTCCTCCTGGACCGTAGGAACTTCAGGGGCCGGTTTCCCGCGCCCCCTGCGCCTTCTCCCTAAGGCCGGTTCCTGGGCCTCTCCCTCACCCTTACTGGCTGCCATCGACCGGGTGGTCACGCACGCCCAGTCAGGCAGACCCACCATCCGCAGGTGAGTCGTTTTCTCCACCTTTTCCCAAGGGGAGTGCTCCAAGTCGTTCCCTAGCAAACAGTCAACAGGCATGGTTTTTCTCACACAGACCTGCAGAGTACCAGAGACCCCCCCCCACTCGAAGGGAACTTGAGCCATCGGACACTGACTCTCAGAATTATCAGCGTTGATAACCCTACAGTAGGCATGGGGTACAACCTGCTCTTGAGACACCAGGTGCTGCCTCACTGCAGTCACACTGGCTCCTGTGTCTCTAAGAGCCTCAGCTTCCTTACCATTGATGATCACCACCTGCCCATATTTCTTAGTGTTTGAGGGCAGGTAGTTCGTAGGGATCATCTCGCTGTCTCCTAATGAGACCAGGGTCATCTGAACGGGATCTCCACCCCCCGGGGCCATCATTTCTTCTCCCAGGTGAACGCTAGTCACTTGTCGGGGCGGAGCACCAGTGGGTGCGGGTTTTCCAAATAGGCGACACTTGGGGTCACTGGATATGTGCCCAGGCTCGCAACATTTGAAACAATTGAAGGGCCCCTTTGGAACAGGTTTACCTGTCGGGCCCCATTCTGCTTCGGGGGTGGGGGAGGCTGAGAACCCTGCTGCGGATTCCCTTGGGAACTACTTTGGGGGCCTTTTTGGAACCCTTTCTGTTTTCCCCCCTTGTCCCCCCCACTCTTCTGCTGGGGACCCTGCCCACTCTTGGCGGAATCTCCCACGGGACCCTTGTGGACCCTGGTGCTGAGCCAGCGGTCCGCCTCCTCAGCAAGCTTCCTCGGGTTGGACAGCTTGCTATCGATCAGGTGTTGGCGTAACTCAGGAAAACAGTGATCAGACAAGTGCTCCCATGCAATTAAATCAAAGAGACCTTGAAAATCATTAACTTTGTTACCTTTCACCCAACCATCCAGTGCTCTGCAAAAGTAAGTCACATACTCCACATACGTATTCCCAGGCCGCTTAGTACATCCCCTAAACTTCTGTCTATACATTTCAGGGGTAAGCCCGTACCTGTTTAATAAAGCTTCTTTCATGTGGGCATAGGATCTCTGATTCTCAACGGGCAAATCTAGCAAGGTATCTCTCCCTTCGCTAAGGAACCTTCCCCACAACCCCGCTCCCCAATCCTTGTCAGGGACCCGGTGGGAGGACATGGCTACCTCGTATGCCCTAAACCACTGTCCTATGTCATCCCCCTTAAAGAACTCCTTAACTACGTCCTTCGGGATGTGCACTCTTGACTCTACCTGCACTGGCGATGTGCTGCCACCAGAGGGAGGCCGATCCAAGTCTCTCTCCTTGAGACTTATCTCCCTCATTTTTATTTCGTAATCCATCTGGTGCTTTCGCTCTTCCAGCGCCATTCTTTTCGTTTCAAGCTCCAGCTGAATTTTCAATTCTGCCAACTTTCTTTCGTGATTCCGGGTTTCCTTCCTGTCCGCCAGCTCCTCTGGCGACAGGCCTTTACCAAAGCTGTGCTCGCTGTCTTGCCTCTCGAGATCGATCAGATCCCCAAGTGCATTCTGCTCCGTCGGTGCATTCTGCTCGGCGAGGACGTCTTGCTCCTCCGGGGTCTTTCTGGACTCCACCCAGGCTTTCAGGGCCTTGTAGAGCTCCGGCTTGTTTTTGCAGCCAGCGTGCGGAACTTTGAGTTTCCTACAGAAAAACTTCAGTTCAACTCTGGTGTATTTATCCAGCTTTGCGGCGTCCCACTCCACCTCCAACACCTCAGAGGTCGTGGACTCCGCTCCATCCAGGCTCTTTGTGCCCGGCATGGCTTCTGCACTCGGAATCTTCTTTCAGCAAAATTCAACAAGCAAAGTCTGTGGCTTAGTAACTGGACCGTAATCCTTGTGTAGTGGTCAGAAGCTCAGGTATAACTATCGCAAGTGTAAATTCGAAATCCTCACCGCTGCGTCCAATGTAGGAAGGGGGAGGCTCTAGTTGGCGCAGTGCAACACTAGCGACAAGCAGGGACTCTCTCTTCCTCGTCAGGGCTGAGGGTTACCGTCCAGACAACCTCTGCTTACCCTCTAGGTAGTGTGGCTTAAGCAGTCGTAGGCTAATCTTTGGGGCACATAGGGTTAAACACTTGCAACAGTACACCTTCACAACCAACCCACCACACAACGAGACCAGACTGTATTCTGTAAAAATATATATCTTTATATAGATTTTAAGCAGGCTTGCGAATACAGTCAATATACTTTATGAAAACGGTTGCAGGTTACTCAATTCGGGTTACCACAGTTCTTATGCAGTTCTCTTGAGGCCCGTAGGCCGGTGTTACTCAAAGTTCTTGTGGAGCCGGCGGCTTCCAGGGGATCTGTCCCACGTCGCGTTGCCTTCCCGGGGTCGCTGATCGTTGCGGCTCTTCAGCCGAGCAGGTCACTGGTCATCCGGGGCAGCGGTGTTCTGTGGCGGCAGGGTCCTCTCCTCGTCGTCCGCTCCAACCCTGGAGGCGGCGGCTGTGCGGTGGTGGCAAGTGGCAGTACGGTCCCCAAGTGCAGGACGTACCCAGCCAAGTGCCGGTGCAGCTGTGGCTCACAGCTGGGCTGTCGGGCAGGCTACCGACCTTGCGGATTCTCGTAGGGCAACTGTCCGTCTTTGCAGGTGAGTGGCTGCTCGTTATGCAGTCACCTCGAGAGCTCGGACCGGACGGGTCCTCCTTTGCTTTGCTCTCGGGTTCCCGGTGCAGTTGCGGTCACGGTGTTCGGGCCAGCGGCGGCTGGTCCTCACTTTGCTTCCGCTGTTGCGTTGGGCCCCGGTCACGGTGGTCGGGAGGATGTTGATGCCTTAGAGGAGATTCTTCCGTCAGTGCTGCGGCGATGGTCAGCACCCGCAGTCGCTTTCTTCCAAGGGGGTAGCGTCCACTGGTCCTGGGACGCTGGTCAGGGGGCAAGTTCCGTTGCAAGCCCTTGGAGATCTCTTTAGCAGAGTTTGGCACAAGTAGAGCAAAAGTCTTTTTGTAGTCTTTTTGTCTTCCTCTCCTTCAGCAGCAAGGCACCAGACACAGGCAAGAGTCAGCACCCTTCCTTGTCTCTCACGGTCCTTCTCGTAGGGCAGAGTCCTTCTGTGGCCCAAACCGGATCTAATTTTCAAGGAGCAGGGCTCCTTCTTTTATAGGCCAATTCCTTTGTTCTCGCAGGCCAGGGGGGCCTTTGCATAGCCACTTTCAGTCCTTGAGTACCCTGGTGGGTGTACTCCGGCTTCTGCTTTCAGTGTGAGGGGCAGGCGCATCAGACGCCCCACAGGAGGTGGAGCCAGCATTGTCCGGACAGGGGTGGCCAGAGTACCTTGTTGATGGGGGCTTCGCCCTTCCTGGGCCAGGTGCCGGCAGAGTCATCCGCCGCTCCCCAGGAGGGTGGAGCCAGCATTGTGGTGGTCGAGCACAGTGACAGTTCGAGTCAAGAGGCACTCCTACCTCCCACTAAGGTGTAATCTGCGTATTCACCCCCTGTCAACCCTCCAGCCCTGTCACTCACACATCCCAGACAGTCAGATACACATACCAGCAGAGGCGGCTGAAATGGTTAAGCAAGCAAAGGCTAACTTTCTAAAAGTAGCATTTGCAAACCCAGGATACTAAAATAAACTTGACTACAAGAAATATCTTATCATCCTGAGTTCAGGCATACTAAACATGACTCGCTACCATGCTCCTTGAGCCTGCGGGGATTATAGGGTGTAATAATCCTCGCAGCTCAGTCTGGCCTAATGGAGCAGGTAGCCTTCAATAGTGAAATACGGTCTTCGTTGTAAATCACTACTAGGACATGCCACGCACATCAGGGCTTGTCCTACCTTGCACCTACAACGCACCCTGCCCGCAGGCCTACCATAGGGGTGACTAATATGTAGTCAAGGGAAGGGTCGGTGCTGGCAAGTGGGGACACTTGCCCAGCTAGCGTGACAGTACGGGACCGCACGCGGGTTCTGCGGTCGCAGTTCCCAGACACATCTTTACGGATGCTTCGGTGGGTGGCGCAACCAGCGCTGCAGGCCCACCAGCAGTATTGGCATCTACAAGCCCCGGCACTCTCTTGTGCGCTTTACTAGGGACTAACAGTAAATCCAATGCACCAATCAGGGATACCAATCGTATGTACAATTTACAGTAGGGAGCACTTGCACTGCGGCACGGATCAGCCGTGGCGCAGTGCCCTGAGTATCGAAAAACCAGCAAAACATCGGAGGCACATCAGCAAAAAGTGGAAGGGAGACTCACGCCAAGGTGCCAGGTCTAACAAGTTACTACCCAGTTGTGCTACAAAGTTTTCTTTGTACCTTTTTTCTTTCTGTATCACTATGGCTGCGGTAGACATTGCGCAACATAGCCGCATTGCGGTACGCAATCATTTGCAGAATTATAATGTCCCCGAAGATGGCTTGGCCGTGATAATGGTGGTGAGTGCAGAGGTGGCTTACCCGTATGACATTTTTTACTCATGGGTGACCTTTCCAGCTATGAACGCAGATATGCGTGTGTTCAACACATACACTCCCACAGCTGTGCCACGGGAATATGCTCCATATAGGGCACAGGAGATTCCTATAGATACTTGGCAGCATCGAGTTTGGTTTAATGGCGCCCTACCCCTTACTTTAGCAGCACCGAGGTTAGGTCCTTTGTCCATTCCAGGCGCAACTTGGCCTGTATTGGCTGGTTTTACACCTCATCTTCTTCATGGAGCATGTAACGTAGCTGAGTTAAGACGGCTACATGTAGTTGCAATTAGCATGATTAGGTCGTTAGAGCAATACATTACCCGCAATCTCCCGGGCGGGGCCCCGGGTGGTGCAGCGCTTCCTGCCGGGCAGGGCGGAATGAAGCTCAGTCCCGTTATGGTCAATGCAGTGATGGGCAAGCGTCCCCAAGAACAGGATGAATTTCCTTTTTGGCTTGCCGAAAAATGTGACCAATTGGAAGCGGTATTTCCTAACACGTCTCGTGGTGAAAAACACAGGATTCTGACAATTAGCTTACCTAAGGATTTGACCGTAGAAATCGGTGTCTGTGAGACCTGGGGAAAGACATTTGCGGCGGTCTATGCGAGGTGTTATGGCACTCCATCTATGACTGTCCTGCCGACGGTCCTTAAACGTGTTCAGGATGAACACGGACCGGAGGCTGCAGTTGAATTGGGTATGCGTCTTTGTGGGACCTTTGATGTGGTTTCCGATCTCATACTTGCTAATGTCAAGGGAGATGCAGTGAACTTTCAGGTTGCCAATGCTTTGCAGGCGATTCCCGATGCCGAAAAACCCCGGCAGTTGGCGAGGATTATTGTGGCGGCTTATAAAACCGTGGGCCGCAATAGTAGGGGTCTCAAGCCTTTTTCTACTAAAGAGAAAAAACAACCCCAAGGGCAGAAGTTGGAAACCGACGAACAGCCCAAGACCAAAAAACAAAATTGGCCTAAAAAACAAAGACAGGGAAAGCAACAACAACAACAGAAACAGGAGTCTCGTCCTGCGTCTCCGTAGCCTGCGCCCACAGAACGTGTTTATGATCATTTTCAGGTTTCTGATCAACGCTCTCCTCGTTCTTTTCAGGAGTCATCGGCTTTTTCATCCGGTGGTGGAGGAGGCAGCAGGGGTCGCGGCGGCCAAGAAGGACGCGACCAGCCTCGCCTGAAAGACGGCAAAGGCAAGCAGGACGATTCTACACAGAAGAGACCCCAGTTTCGGAAAAAGAAAGTCGCTGCTTTAACAGCACACAGATATGCCACAGATAGTGAGAACCCAGCTTCGGATTCAGACATGGGCTCTGACCTTGCTGGACAGCGCAGCAGAGATTTCCATAGTGCGCGAGGCCCTGCATCCACTACTGAAGGTGACAGCGACTCACCGTTATGTTGTTGTGGAGACAGCTGACACTAGAGTAGCTCCCCCTGACAGAATATATGAAATAGTCTTATTCATTGAGGGTGACATTGAACGCACTATAGAAGGGGTGTTTTGGGAGAATCTTACGACTACCTATGACATTTTGTTAGCGGAGTCTGACTGGCCCCCACCTTTTGTGCTCACAGCTCTGAGAGGGGAGGAGGTAATCCTCCCTAGTTTTGCGCACACTGTCTCGAAGGAGCATGTGCTGAATTTTGCAGAAGAAAGGGCTAAGGCCCTTGCGCCGGCTGTGTACTGTACTCACTGTGGATGGAATATATTTTCCCCTCACCACGAGATTCCTTTGCGGTCTATGCCTCAGCCTCAACCTCAATATCCCTTGAAGCGCAAAGCGAAGGCTTCCGTTGCGGAAATTAGAATATTAGGGTGTTATTGAAACTTGTGTGTCACCAATGAATAACCCTCTTTTTACTTTGACCAAGCCTGACGGTTCTCAGCTTTGGCAAAGGCAGCCGCTGGTTTATAATAGCATCACGCTTTCACTTAAAGCGAAAACGCAATCCAAAAATAAACACGCGGCTGCCTTTGCCAAAGCCGAATGATAACAAAAAAGTGTATGGCGGCTAATTAGAAGACACAGTCTCCCGCCACAGGTAAGAGACTCAATCCCGCTAGGCATGGCTAAAAGGAGACAGGGTAGCAACAATGAGGGATTGACATGCCTTTGGTGCAATCATTGCACTGCCTTTAGCATAATTTGTGACATCAAAGCTAAAGACAGAGATGGGACACAGCTCCGGAATCTGTATTGATTCCAAGAAGCCTCTGCATGGCAAGGCAGTGCATGCGCTGCTTTCGCCAGGCGGAGACCTAAACAGGGTTCACATCTAGCCATTTAGCTGTAAGGTTCTGTCTGCCTTCAGCAACTAACGGTAGCAAGGCAGATCCCATGACTGACTCTAAAAGTGCAAAGTTTCTTAGGAAAAGTAAGTGCATCATTGACAGATCCTGTAACAAGTAAATCAAAAGTTCTAATCTATAAAGGCAGCCATTGGAGTTAGTCATCAGAAGGATAGAAAACAGAGAGCTACATGAGATTCTCTGATAAAGCTACTATAAGAATCTGATTAAATGGTGGGAATAGACTTAATGCTATGATAAAGGGATTTAATCACCAAACTTTGGGGCATATTTGCAACAAAAGTGACGGAGCGCAACGTTAGCCTTCTTGGCTTAATGCAGTGCTCTGCCACTTTTGAATCGCAGGGCTGCACTGTATTCATAAAAATATTGTGCAGGTCTGAATTTCCTCCTGAGCTGGTCCTAATTACAGCTGCCCAGTACCAACGCAGGAACCCTAGCCCCATCATGCAAGGGTGCCTGCGTTGGGGGGAATGGTTGTTTAGGTGTCCCTTCCTGCACATAAACAATCTTAAATGTCGATTTTGAATTTTTATGTGGCCACTTTGTGCAGCACACATAGAAGTTGCACCTCATCATTTTTTAAATGATTGTTTAATGCAGGAAGGGACACCTTCCTGCACATAAACAATCATGCATGGTGTTTTGTTGTTTTTAGGATGCTGCACTATGCAGCACAGATAGCAACAACAAAAATGAAGAGAAATAATGCAGTTTTCCTTGTTGCGCTATGTTAAGACCAGGTTTTTTTTGGTGTTAATTTTGGCCAGCCTCATATTTATGACACCCTTGTAAGTATGGGGCAATGACAAAATCCATGGGTGTTGCAGCGGAATGTGCCCCGCAACACCCAATGACCTCCCTCCCACGCTAAGTATAGCATGAAAGGGTGCCCTATTTACAAAGCAGTATTAAGCCACGTTAAGTGGCTTAACACTGTCTTGGAAATAAGGCAAAGACCATATCACCACAGGAACATTGAAAAAGGTACATTTCTGTGACAATAGCAGCTTGTAAATATGCCCCTACATTTGTTACATTCTCTAGAGCTTTCTAGATCCACAGGTTTGGATTTCTGACCCCCTGGCACTAAGGAATCAGAATAATAGTAGAACTACAACCTATACACACCCTACTGAGCAATGTTTGAGTAAGATAATGGGTCGAAGTAGCCATGTGCACAGTGTGATCACTCGAAGGAGTGTAAATCAAAAAGTTTTGCAATGGTGTTCAGTTAATCAAATTTTTAGAAGAAAAAATGCTGTACATGTTGTACAATTGAAGGAAATGACAAGATGAAACCATTGGTTGTAGTTCTTTTTAAGAGTTGTATTGAAGTAATAAAGGAAATGTTTATATCCAAGGACAATGTTGAAATTCACAGAATCCAGGACATGATATGACAATCTTCAAATACGATGAAATTACAAATCCCAATGCATTTCGGGCTTGTGGATAAGCCCTTCATCAGGGGATCTAGAGAAATGATAATAAACCAGATTTAAACCTCAAATTTTATCAAAGCTGCAGGCTTATATCCACTCAAACATGGGTGTGAGGAGAATCATGCGAAATGTGTGATGGAAAAGACTCTGTAAGAGGGGAACGGCGGAACGAGGTTGTGAATACAGGAATAGAACCAAAGTACCAGAACTAAACATATATGGAAGAGCAAACAGCTTGTGTACAATGGATTAGACCGTCACAGATAGGGAGGACGAAACGGAATATAGAGTGTAGAAATTGAACAGAAGTGCGTAGTTGCTGATAGCGTGATTGAAACACACAGGTGCATAGGGATCCGGTACAGCGTGTCGACCAGCCCGAGTGAAACCTTATCTACGCGTGCAAGTGAGTGTAACTCAAAAGAGTGAGTGAATGTACAGAACAGAACATGCTGATGAAAGCTTACAATGTGAGTCGAGTGCCCAGGATTGAACACAGTGGGACTGTCGCGAAACGCTAAAAAATAAGGAAAAGACGCTTAATACCCCAATAATCAAAATAGTGCCTAAATAAAAAGTGAAACATGCGTATTTCTTACCGAAAAGAACTGCAGAAATGCAGTGTGTCAATGCCCGGTGCGATGAGGAAAGTGAATGTCGGCGTCTTGTGGGCGCCCGTGATATAAGTGAAGGGCCGAGGAACTAGAAATAGAAAAAGGACCGGTGTGTGAGTGCTCATGGTCGGCCATATTGGAGTGTGGAGGAAAATATGTGGAAAAACCAGAATTACGAGACTCGGCGAATTGCCTAAGGTCCATTGAAACAAACTGGCGCCATGATGGTTAAAATAGAATGACAATAAAGGCGCAAAATGAATACATCAAGATAATGAAGTGAGCTCAATCGTGCGAGGAGAAAGCTTACACATAGCAGCAACAGATGTAAGTGAATAGTGACAAATCAGTTAAGAGACATGTTAGAACATTTCAAAGGGAGCACATACAGTTGCCTATTAAAGGAAACATGCCAGTTCGAATTTATCATTGAGACCCAGTGGGGTCAAGGTCTGCATGAACCAAATCCAATGTGTCTCACGTTGAGACAAGTATTTATTGCAGTCTCTGTCCGGTCGTAAGTCAATGATTTCAAGTACCCCACATCTCAGTTGCGCAATGTTGTGTTTGAGGTTACGCCAATGCTCAGCAATAGGAGAACTCGTGGTTTGGGTCCTGATTCGACTTTTGTGTTCATTAATCCGGACTCGTAAAGGTCTCTCAGTTTTACCTATGTAGAATAGGCCACATGGGCATTTAATGAAATACACTAGGTGATGACTAGTGCAAGTGGCGTTGAATCTGAGGTGAATGGGTTTACCAGACCTAGGGTGGTGAATGATGTTGCCTTTTACCATGTTACTGCAATTTGAGCAATTCATGCAAGATGACATGCCTTTGTATGTAACTGGAGAAATCGGTTGAGTATTTAAAATCTCTTTAAGGTTTCTTGCTCTCTTGTAGGCAAACATGGGTATCTCTTGAAATAGATCTTTGAAATCAACTTCTGATTGTAGAAGAGACCATCTGTTAGTTCTGATGTTTTTCAACTGCAATGATTGAGTGGAGTAAGTGGAAACAAACACTTCTCTCTTTGAGGTTAACTCTTAAAAAGAACTACAACCAATGGTTTCATCTTGTCATTTCCTTCAATTGTACAACATGTACAGCATTTTTTCTTCTAAAAATTTGATTAACTGAACACCATTGCAAAACTTTTTGATTTACACTCCTTCGAGTGATCACGCTGTGCACAAGGCTACTTCGACCCACGTCCAGTATTTCTTTGAACTTAACGACAAAGGGTTTGCAGGACCCTTTTCCTTGTGGCACGCAACTGATTAACATTGATGACTTGTACCTCTATTGGTATCCACATTGATTATCTGATTTAATTGAGTGCATTCAGGTTGCTCCCTTCTACATGAGTAAGATAATGTGCAGTCCCAAGAGACTAGATAGGGACAGTTAATGGAACATCACATTTTCTTTCATAAATGAACAGTACACTGAAGAATCACTGGTAAATGCTAAGTACATTTGAAAAAATTTGTTTTAAAATTAAAAAGCTAATCTAGTGCAAATGATGTGAGCTTTTGCCACAAAGAGATAAACATTAAGGTAGGAAGGACATTTATGATTAATGTGAACAATAGAAAGTATTCCTCTAGCACATTAGTAGCATGTCAATACTTAAAATCCACTTTGAGTTTCAAAAATGGTGTGCACTCACATACCTTATTTACAGAATGATAAGTTCTATTTTCATCCTTTTTTTAAATTTTATTTAAGAAGTTTTATATAGTGCTGGCTCCACCCAGGAGTATCAAAGCACTTAACATTGGTATGATGATGTTAAGGGAATGCAGAACAGTTGTTCCAAATGCAGCATTCATACATGGTGGACTAAAAGAGTATATTGAGTGCTATAGACAAATTGGTGAAAAAAACGAAAGCAAGGGCAGTTAAAAAAAAAGCATGAAAAAGATGACGTAACAAATTATACTGCAGTACACATGGGGTAGGCTCAATGGTCAGAATACAGCTAGCGGGGTTGAGCGTGTGAGAGGGGTGGGATGGGGATGTTACGATGGGGAGAGGAGGGAAGCAGGGTGGAGAGGGGTCGGGAAGGTGATGTATCGGTGAGAGGGGGAGAAGGTAGGGGTATTAGGGAGGAGGGAGAGTATTGCATGTACAGTAAGAGAGGGCGTATGTACCCCAATATTTGCCGAGCAGGTGTATTTGAAGGCCTTTTTTTAAACTGACATACAAAGGGTTACCTCGTAGATGTTTAGGGAGGGCTTCCAGATGCTGGAGGCCTTACCAGAGAAGGAGCGGATTGAGAGGCTATTTTTTTCAAAGGAGTGGGGATGAGGTCCAGAGAGTTGGTGCTTCTAAGCGGGTGGGCGCAACCCGCTTTGTTGAGTTTGTTTGAGAGGTAGAGCGAGGTCTTTTGATAAAGGGATTTATGCATAATGCAGGCAATTTTATGGGAGGATCTGCCTTTGATAGAAAGCCATTTAAGGTCCTTGAGGGCAGGTGAGATGTGGTTGTAACCCACAGTTGGTTGTTAGCTGGGACGCTAGGTTGAGAACAGATTTAAGTGGGGCAAGGCGAACTTGGGGAGTTACGGAGAGTAAAGCGTTTCCGTAGTCAATTTTCAAGAGGACTAGAGATTGGACAACCAATTTGAAATCATCCGATGAAATAAAAGGCTTGATTTTTTGGAGATGTCGGAGTGTGAACAGTGCTCCCATTGCCGAATTTTTTATATGGGAATTGAGCGTTAACTTACTGTTGATGGTGATGCCAAGAGATTTTACTGATTCAGCAAGGGAGACAGAACAGTTTAGGGCATTAAGGTCAGCGATCCATGTTTGAATGGGGAGAGGGTTGTTTTTAGGAGAGAAAAGAATTATTTCAGTTTTGTTTGGATTGAGTTTGAGATGATTGGTGTAGAACCAGGATTGAATCTTGGTTAGGGCAGTGTTGAGGTGTAAGATATCTGAGTGGGATTTAATTTTATAGTAGAGTTGGGTATCATCAGCATACAGGTGATAGTTAATTTTGTCTTGTTTAAGTTTGAGGGTGAGGGGTTCCATAAAGAGGTTTAAGAGAGCCGGAAGAGAGGGTAGATCCTTGGGGGACACTGAGGGAGACAGGTGTGGGGGAAGAGGGGCAGTCTTGAATTTTAATTTGTTGGGTTCTGTTTTGGAAGTAGGAGGCAAACTAGTTTCGGACAGTGCCATTAAGGCTGAAACGATCTTTGAGTGCATAAGTAAGGCTGAATGGTTAGCTGTATCAAATGCAGCAGTGAGGTCCAGAAGAATGAGTAGGCAGGTCTCTCTCTCTTATCCAGGACTAGGTGGATGTCATCCACTATATTAAGCAATGCAGTTTCTGTGCTGCAGCCTTTGGGGAAGCCGGATTTCAGAGGGTCGAGCAGGTCGTAAGTGTCAATGTGTTTATCCAATTGAAGAAGGGCACATTTTGAAGGGCTTTGGAGAGAAGGGGGAGGTTGGAGATTGGGCGGAGGCTGTTAGGGTCATTAGGATCGGCCTTGGGGTTTTTAGGGAAGGGTGTGATTTGTCTGAGTTGGAGGGAGACAGGGACGCACCCCGTAGAAAGGGAGGAGTTATTGATATTGGTCCAATAAGGGACGATGACGTGCTTTAGATCTTGGACGAGGGTAGAGGGGAGAGGACGGTTTCAATTTGGATAAGATGTTAAAGGCTTCCAGTTCAGAAACGGAGTAGAAATTCTGCCAGGAATCTCTATTCTATTAAATCAATGATGAAATATAAATATAATGAAAAGCAACAAATAAATACTACAAGTATTCTTGTAAGTTTGGTTATCACATGTGCAGCAACAGAACACCATGACAAAGAGTGTGCATTTGATTTGATCACAAGAAATAACTTTTGATGAAATAATTAGCACATGTCATGTACAGAAGGGATGTCAAATAAGAGGTATTTAGACCCTAAAAGGAGAAGAAAAAATATTGGTTCATATTATCAAGGGGGGTTATCTGCGCTTTTTTGGATTTAAAAGCCAAGAAAGCGGAGACAGGAGAGGGCTAAAGAACGGTGATGGATTAAACCCAGATCTTTTGACTGGGTGTGAGTGTTTGATTGTTTCAGATGCTCAGTCCGTCACCACCTGCTTTTGTACCGCTTTTGTAAATATTTTTGTCCACCCTAAGCGTGGAAGGGTATTCTCAGATGTGAGACCCTTGCTCATTGCACCATCAGGATTCAAGCAAACCGGGCCGAAGACGGCTGTAATGCCAGAAACCGGTCCCCGGGAGCTTGTTTCCTTCCCAGTGTAAGAATTGGCTTCTGTAGTTTGGTTTGTCCTGTTCCCATCATGCACTGGGACAGGAACAGACTAATTTGCATACAGCCAGGTTCTGAAACTGGGATGGTGCAGTGAGCTAAAAAACGGTGTTGGATCTAGCCCTGATCTTTTGACTGGGTGAGAGCTTTCTGCTTAATTGAGAGACTCTGTCCCTCACCACCCCTTTTTGTAAATATTTTTGTCCACCCTAAGCGTGGAAGGGTATTCTCAGATGTGAGACCCTTGCTCATTGCACCATCAGGATTCAAGCAAACCGGGCCGAAGACGGCTGTAATGCCAGAAACCGGTCCCCGGGAGCTTGTTTCCTTCCCAGTGTAAGAATTGGCTTCTGTAGTTTGGTTTGTCCTGTTCCCATCATGCACTGGGACAGGAACAGACTAATTTGCATACAGCCAGGTTCTGAAACTGGGATGGTGCAGTGAGCTAAAAAACGGTGTTGGATCTAGCCCTGATCTTTTGACTGGGTGAGAGCTTTCTGCTTAATTCAGAGACTCTGTCCCTCACCACCCCTTTTTGTAAATATTTTTGTCCACCCTAAGCGTGGAAGGGTATTCTCAGATGTGAGACCCTTGCTCATTGCACCATCAGGATTCAAGCAAACCGGGCCGAAGACGGCTGTAATGCCAGAAACCGGTCCCCGGGAGCTTGTTTCCTTCCCAGTGTAAGAATTGGCTTCTGTAGTTTGGTTTGTCCTGTTCCCATCATGCACTGGGACAGGAACAGACTAATTTGCATACAGCCAGGTTCTGAAACTGGGATGGTGCAGTGAGCTAAAAAACGGTGTTGGATCTAGCCCTGATCTTTTGACTGGGTGAGAGCTTTCTGCTTAATTCAGAGACTCTGTCCCTCACCACCCCTTTTTGTAAATATTTTTGTCCACCCTAAGCGTGGAAGGGTATTCTCAGATGTGAGACCCTTGCTCATTGCACCATCAGGATTCAAGCAAACCGGGCCGAAGACGGCTGTAATGCCAGAAACCGGTCCCCGGGAGCTTGTTTCCTTCCCAGTGTAAGAATTGGCTTCTGTAGTTTGGTTTGTCCTGTTCCCATCATGCACTGGGACAGGAACAGACTAATTTGCATACAGCCAGGTTCTGAAACTGGGATGGTGCAGTGAGCTAAAAAACGGTGTTGGATCTAGCCCTGATCTTTTGACTGGGTGAGAGCTTTCTGCTTAATTCAGAGACTCTGTCCCTCACCACCCCTTTTTGTAAATATTTTTGTCCACCCTAAGCGTGGAAGGGTATTCTCAGATGTGAGACCCTTGCTCATTGCACCATCAGGATTCAAGCAAATCGGGCCGAAGATGGCTGTAATGCCAGAAACCGGTCCCCGGGAGCTTGTTTCCTTCCCAGTGTAAGAATTGGCTTCTGTAGTTTGGTTTGTCCTGTTCCCATCATGCACTGGGACAGGAACAGACTAATTTGCATACAGCCAGGTTCTGAAACTGGGATGGTGTAGTGAGCTAAAAAACGGTGTTGGATCTAGCCCTGATCTTTTGACTGGGTGAGAGCTTTCTGCTTAATTCAGAGACTCTGTCCCTCACCACCCCTTTTTGTAAATATTTTTGTCCACCCTAAGCGTGGAAGGGTATTCTCAGATGTGAGACCCTTGCTCATTGCACCATCAGGATTCAAGCAAACCGGGCCGAAGACGGCTGTAATGCCAGAAACCGGTCCCCGGGAGCTTGTTTCCTTCCCAGTGTAAGAATTGGCTTCTGTAGTTTGGTTTGTCCTGTTCCCATCATGCACTGGGACAGGAACAGACTAATTTGCATACAGCCAGGTTCTGAAACTTGGATGGTGCAGTGAGCTAAAAAACGGTGTTGGATCTAGCCCTGATCTTTTGACTGGGTGAGAGCTTTCTGCTTAATTCAGAGACTCTGTCCCTCACCACCCCTTTTTGTAAATATTTTTGTCCACCCTAAGCGTGGAAGGGTATTCTCAGATGTGAGACCCTTGCTCATTGCACCATCAGGATTCAAGCAAACCGGGCCGAAGACGGCTGTAATGCCAGAAACCGGTCCCCGGGAGCTTGTTTCCTTCCCAGTGTAAGAATTGGCTTCTGTAGTTTGGTTTGTCCTGTTCCCATCATGCACTGGGACAGGAACAGACTAATTTGCATACAGCCAGGTTCTGAAACTGGGATGGTGCAGTGAGCTAAAAAACGGTGTTGGATCTAGCCCTGATCTTTTGACTGGGTGAGAGCTTTCTGCTTAATTCAGAGACTCTGTCCCTCACCACCCCTTTTTGTAAATATTTTTGTCCACCCTAAGCGTGGAAGGGTATTCTCAGATGTGAGACCCTTGCTCATTGCACCATCAGGATCCAAGCAAACCGGGCCGAAGACGGCTGTAATGCCAGAAACCGGTCCCCGGGAGCTTGTTTCCTTCCCAGTGTAAGAATTGGCTTCTGTAGTTTGGTTTGTCCTGTTCCCATCATGCACTGGGACAGGAACAGACTAATTTGCATACAGCCAGGTTCTGAAACTGGGATGGTGCAGTGAGCTAAAAAACGGTGTTGGATCTAGCCCTGATCTTTTGACTGGGTGAGAGCTTTCTGCTTAATTCAGAGACTCTGTCCCTCACCACCCCTTTTTGTAAATATTTTTGTCCACCCTAAGCGTGGAAGGGTATTCTCAGATGTGAGACCCTTGCTCATTGCACCATCAGGATTCAAGCAAACCGGGCCGAAGACGGCTGTAATGCCAGAAACCGGTCCCCGGGAGCTTGTTTCCTTCCCAGTGTAAGAATTGGCTTCTGTAGTTTGGTTTGTCCTGTTCCCATCATGCACTGGGACAGGAACAGACTAATTTGCATACAGCCAGGTTCTGAAACTGGGATGGTGCAGTGAGCTAAAAAACGGTGTTGGATCTAGCCCTGATCTTTTGACTGGGTGAGAGCTTTCTGCTTAATTCAGAGACTCTGTCCCTCACCACCCCTTTTTGTAAATATTTTTGTCCACCCTAAGCGTGGAAGGGTATTCTCAGATGTGAGACCCTTGCTCATTGCACCATCAGGATTCAAGCAAACCGGGCCGAAGACGGCTGTAATGCCAGAAACCGGTCCCCGGGAGCTTGTTTCCTTCCCAGTGTAAGAATTGGCTTCTGTAGTTTGGTTTGTCCTGTTCCCATCATGCACTGGGACAGGAACAGACTAATTTGCATACAGCCAGGTTCTGAAACTGGGATGGTGCAGTGAGCTAAAAAACGGTGTTGGATCTAGCCCTGATCTTTTGACTGGGTGAGAGCTTTCTGCTTAATTCAGAGACTCTGTCCCTCACCACCCCTTTTTGTAAATATTTTTGTCCACCCTAAGCGTGGAAGGGTATTCTCAGATGTGAGACCCTTGCTCATTGCACCATCAGGATTCAAGCAAACCGGGCCGAAGACGGCTGTAATGCCAGAAACCGGTCCCCGGGAGCTTGTTTCCTTCCCAGTGTAAGAATTGGCTTCTGTAGTTTGGTTTGTCCTGTTCCCATCATGCACTGGGACAGGAACAGACTAATTTGCATACAGCCAGGTTCTGAAACTGGGATGGTGCAGTGAGCTAAAAAACGGTGTTGGATCTAGCCCTGATCTTTTGACTGGGTGAGAGCTTTCTGCTTAATTCAGAGACTCTGTCCCTCACCACCCCTTTTTGTAAATATTTTTGTCCACCCTAAGCGTGGAAGGGTATTCTCAGATGTGAGACCCTTGCTCATTGCACCATCAGGATTCAAGCAAACCGGGCCGAAGACGGCTGTAATGCCAGAAACCGGTCCCCGGGAGCTTGTTTCCTTCCCAGTGTAAGAATTGGCTTCTGTAGTTTGGTTTGTCCTGTTCCCATCATGCACTGGGACAGGAACAGACTAATTTGCATACAGCCAGGTTCTGAAACTGGGATGGTGCAGTGAGCTAAAAAACGGTGTTGGATCTAGCCCTGATCTTTTGACTGGGTGAGAGCTTTCTGCTTAATTCAGAGACTCTGTCCCTCACCACCCCTTTTTGTAAATATTTTTGTCCACCCTAAGCGTGGAAGGGTATTCTCAGATGTGAGACCCTTGCTCATTGCACCATCAGGATTCAAGCAAACCGGGCCGAAGACGGCTGTAATGCCAGAAACCGGTCCCCGGGAGCTTGTTTCCTTCCCAGTGTAAGAATTGGCTTCTGTAGTTTGGTTTGTCCTGTTCCCATCATGCACTGGGACAGGAACAGACTAATTTGCATACAGCCAGGTTCTGAAACTGGGATGGTGCAGTGAGCTAAAAAACGGTGTTGGATCTAGCCCTGATCTTTTGACTGGGTGAGAGCTTTCTGCTTAATTCAGAGACTCTGTCCCTCACCACCCCTTTTTGTAAATATTTTTGTCCACCCTAAGCGTGGAAGGGTATTCTCAGATGTGAGACCCTTGCTCATTGCACCATCAGGATTCAAGCAAACCGGGCCGAAGACGGCTGTAATGCCAGAAACCGGTCCCCGGGAGCTTGTTTCCTTCCCAGTGTAAGAATTGGCTTCTGTAGTTTGGTTTGTCCTGTTCCCATCATGCACTGGGACAGGAACAGACTAATTTGCATACAGCCAGGTTCTGAAACTGGGATGGTGCAGTGAGCTAAAAAACGGTGTTGGATCTAGCCCTGATCTTTTGACTGGGTGAGAGCTTTCTGCTTAATTCAGAGACTCTGTCCCTCACCACCCCTTTTTGTAAATATTTTTGTCCACCCTAAGCGTGGAAGGGTATTCTCAGATGTGAGACCCTTGCTCATTGCACCATCAGGATTCAAGCAAACCGGGCCGAAGACGGCTGTAATGCCAGAAACCGGTCCCCGGGAGCTTGTTTCCTTCCCAGTGTAAGAATTGGCTTCTGTAGTTTGGTTTGTCCTGTTCCCATCATGCACTGGGACAGGAACAGACTAATTTGCATACAGCCAGGTTCTGAAACTGGGATGGTGCAGTGAGCTAAAAAACGGTGTTGGATCTAGCCCTGATCTTTTGACTGGGTGAGAGCTTTCTGCTTAATTCAGAGACTCTGTCCCTCACCACCCCTTTTTGTAAATATTTTTGTCCACCCTAAGCGTGGAAGGGTATTCTCAGATGTGAGACCCTTGCTCATTGCACCATCAGGATTCAAGCAAACCGGGCCGAAGACGGCTGTAATGCCAGAAACCGGTCCCCGGGAGCTTGTTTCCTTCCCAGTGTAAGAATTGGCTTCTGTAGTTAGGTTTGTCCTGTTCCCATCATGCACTGGGACAGGAACAGACTAATTTGCATACAGCCAGGTTCTGAAACTGGGATGGTGCAGTGAGCTAAAAAACGGTGTTGGATCTAGCCCTGATCTTTTGACTGGGTGAGAGCTTTCTGCTTAATTCAGAGACTCTGTCCCTCACCACCCCTTTTTGTAAATATTTTTGTCCACCCTAAGCGTGGAAGGGTATTCTCAGATGTGAGACCCTTGCTCATTGCACCATCAGGATTCAAGCAAACCGGGCCGAAGACGGCTGTAATGCCAGAAACCGGTCCCCGGGAGCTTGTTTCCTTCCCAGTGTAAGAATTGGCTTCTGTAGTTTGGTTTGTCCTGTTCCCATCATGCACTGGGACAGGAACAGACTAATTTGCATACAGCCAGGTTCTGAAACTGGGATGGTGCAGTGAGCTAAAAAACGGTGTTGGATCTAGCCCTGATCTTTTGACTGGGTGAGAGCTTTCTGCTTAATTCAGAGACTCTGTCCCTCACCACCCCTTTTTGTAAATATTTTTGTCCACCCTAAGCGTGGAAGGGTATTCTCAGATGTGAGACCCTTGCTCATTGCACCATCAGGATTCAAGCAAACCGGGCCGAAGACGGCTGTAATGCCAGAAACCGGTCCCCGGGAGCTTGGTTCCTTCCCAGTGTAAGAATTGGCTTCTGTAGTTTGGTTTGTCCTGTTCCCATCATGCACTGGGACAGGAACAGACTAATTTGCATACAGCCAGGTTCTGAAACTGGGAGGGTGCAGTGAGCTAAAAAACGGTGTTGGATCTAGCCCTGATCTTTTGACTGGGTGAGAGCTTTCTGCTTAATTCAGAGACTCTGTCCCTCACCACCCCTTTTTGTAAATATAAATGTGGCAGGCTGTGCTCAGACGTGAGTCCCTTGCTCACTTTGACACTAGATTCAAGCAAGCCGGGCTGAAGACGGCTAGAATGCCAGAAACCGGTCATCGGAAGCTTGTTTTCGGTCCAGGGAAGACATGGCTTGGCAGTTCGGGCTGGACTGTTCCCATGAGGCACAGGGTCAGACTAATTTGCATATAGCCATGTCTGAACTGGGGTGGCAGAGTGGGCTAAAGAACGGTGATGGATTAAACCCAGATCTTTAGACTGGATGTGAGTGTTTGATTGATTGAGATGCTCCATCCATCACCACCCCTCTTTTGTACCGCTTTTGGCCGCCATAAGTGTGGCAGGGTATGCTCAGACATGAGTCCCTTGCTCACTTTGCCACTGGATTCAAGCAAGCCAGGCTGAAGACGGCTGGAATGCCAGAAACCGATCCTCGGAAGCTTGTTTCCGGTCCAGGGAAGATATGGCTTGGCAGTTCGGGCTGGACTGTTCCCATGAGGCACAGGGTCAGACTGATTTGCATATAGCCATGTCTGAACTGGGGTGGCAGAGTGGGCTAAAGAACGGTGATGGATTAAACCCAGATCCTTTGACTGGGTGTGAGTGTTTGATTGATTCAGATGCTCCGTCCAGCACCATCCCCTTTTGTACTGCTTTTGGCCGCCATAAGTGTGGCAGGGTATGCTCAGACGTGAGTCCCTTGCTCACTTTGCCACTGGATTCAAGCAAGCCGGGCTGAAGACGGCTGGAATGCCAGAAACCGGTCCTCGGAAGCTTGTTTCCGGTCCAGGGAAGACATGGCTTGGCAGTTCGGGCTGGACTGTTCCCATGAGGCACAGGGTCAGACTGATTTGCATATAGCCATGTCTGAACAGATGTGGCAGAGTGGGCTAAAGAACGGTGATGGATTAAACCCAGATCCTTTGACTGGGTGTGAGTGTTTGATTGATTCAGATGCTTCGTCCAGCACCATCCCCTTTTGTACTGCTTTTGGCCGCCATAAGTGTGGCAGGGTATGCTCAGACGTGAGTCCCTTGCTCACTTTGCCACTGGATTCCAGCAAGCCGGGCTGAAGACGGCTGGAATGCCAGAAACCGGTCCTCAGAAGTTTGTTTCCGGTCCAGGGAAGACATGGCTTGGCAGTTCGGGCTGGACTGTTCCCATGAGGCACAGGGTCAGACTGATTTGCATATAGCCATGTCTGAACTGGGGTGGCAGAGTGGGCTAAAGAACGGTAATGGATTAAACCCAGATATTTTGACTGGGTGTGAGTGTTTGATTGATTCAGATGCTCCGTCCATCACCACCCCCTTTTGTACCGCTTTTGGCCGCCATAAGTGTGGCAGGGTATGCTCAGACGTGAGTCCCTTGCTCACTTTGCCACTGGATTCCAGCAAGCCGGGCTGAAGACGGCTGGAATGCCAGAAACCGGTCCTCGGAAGCTTGTTTCCCTTCTAGGGAAGACATGGCTTGGCAGTTCGAGCTGGACTGTTCCCATGAGGCACAGGGTCAGACTAATTTGCATATAGACATGTCTGAATTTGGGTGGCAGAGTGGGCTAAAGAACGGTGCTGGATTAAGCCCAGATCTTTTGACTGGGTGTGAGTGTTTTATTGATTCAGATGCTCCGTCCATCACCACCCCCTTTTGTACCGCTTTTGGCCGCCACAAGTGTGGCAGGGTATGCTCAGACGTGAGTCCCTTGCTCACTTTGCCACTGGATTCAAGCAAGCCGGGCTGAAGACGGCTGGAATGCCAGAAACCGGTCCTCAGAAGCTTGTTTCCGGTCCAGGGAGGACATGGCTTGGCAGTTCAGGCTGGACTGTTCCCATGAGGCACAGGGTCAGACTGATTTGCATATAGCTGGATCACTGATATAATATCGAGGGACATAATATCGACTACCTAAAATATCGGCTACAAAATATCGACAGACAGAATATCGACTTTGTATCTACAAACAGGTAAGTACAAAAATATTGAGTAAAAAATATCGTCTACTAAAATATAGTTTGTAAAATTATCGAATTTAGTGAAAACAATGTTAAATTAAATTAATATTAAAAATTATTTACTAAAATATTCTTAAAAATACTTAAATTAACTTATAATAATTAAATAATTAATGAAAGTTATAAAAAAATGTTTTACAATCATATTTGTTAAAACATATATATATATATATATATAGTAACATAATATAATTAAAAAAATATCCAATATTATTACTGTAGGATAGCGGAAGTGTAAAATTACTATTCCCACTCCAAAGAGTGCAACAGTAGATAAGGCGTTTGATAGCGTAGGGGTAAAAATTACTATTCCAACTCCAGAGAGTGCAACAGTAGGGAAAGTGTTGGATAGCATAGGGGTAAAAATTACTATTTCCACTCCAGAGAGTGCAACAGTAGGGAAAGCGTTGGATAGCGTAGGGGTAAAAATTACTATTCACACTCCAGAGAGTGCAACAGTAGGGAAAGCATTGGATAGCGTAGGGGTAAATTTACTATTCCCACTCCAGAGAGTGCAACAGTAGGGAAAGCGTTGGATAGCGTAGGGGTGAAACTTACTGTTCCCACTCCAATGAGTGCAACAGTAGGGAAAGGGTTGGATAGCATAGGGGTAAAAATTACTATTCCCACTCCAGAGAGTGCAACAGTAGGGAAAGCGTTAGATAGCGTAGGGGTAAAAATTACTATTCCCACTTCAAAGAATGCAACAAATACCAATAAATACATTTACATATTTAATTAATTATAAATAAATTACTTCCCACCCTACTCCCCGATAAACCCACAACCCGCTGCAAAAAATTACTTTAATTAAATTAACATAATTATCAATTAATCCATTAAATACAATTAATTGGCAATTAATATGAAATTAATTACAAATAAAAATTAATTAACAATTAATTATAAACAAATACCAATATATACATTTACATATTTAATTATTTATAATTTAATTACTTCCCACCCTATTCCTCTATAAACCCACAACCCGCTACAAAAATTACATTAATTAAATTAACATAATTATCAGTTAATCAATTAAAAAAAAATAATTGGCAATTAAAATGCAATTAATTACAAAATTAAAATTAATTAACAATTAATTATAAACAAATACCAATAAATAAATTTACATATTTAATTATTTATAATTAAATTACTTCCCACCCTATTCCCCTATAAACCACAACCCGCTATAGAATTAAATTACGCAAAATATAAATAACATTAAATTCATTAATAAAATACATTATAACATAAATAAACACTTTTAACACATAAAATACACTATAAAAAATTCGATATTATTAAATTCTCGATATTTTTAATAACCTATATTATGTACTTCGATATTTTGACTATCTATATTTTAAATTTCGATATTACATTACTTACCTTCAAAACGATATTTTTGACGTCTATATTCTGTCCATTCGATATTCTGTCCAGCCTATATTTTGAACTCGATATTATGTCCCTTCGATATTTTGTATTCGATATTTTGTCTGTTTACCCATATAGCCATGTCTGAACTGGGGTGGCAGACTGGGCTAAAGAACGGTGATGGATTAAACCCAGATCTTTTGACTGGGTGTGAGTGTTTGAATGATTCAGATGCTCTGTCCATCACCACTCCCTTTTGTACCGCTTTTGGCCGCCATAAGTGTGGCAGGGTATGCTCAGACTTGAGTCCCTTGCTCACTTTGCCACTGGATTCAAGCAAGCCGGGCTGAAGACGGCTGGAATGCCAGAAACCGGTCCTCGGAAGCTTGTTTCCGGTCCAGGGAAGACATGGCTTGGCAGTTTGGGCTGGACTGTTCCCATGAGGCACAGGGTCAGACTGATTTGCATATAGCCATGTCTGAACTGGGGTGGCAGAGTGGGCTAAAGATCGCTGATGGATTAAACCCAGATCTTTTGACTGGGTGTAATTGTTTGATTGATTCAGATGCTCCCTCCATCACCACCCCCTTTTGTACCACTGATTTAGATTTCAGCAGAGGGGTTACTCAGTCACAATGGTGACGGATAACCCATCCGCCAAAATATAAATCTCATAGGATATATTGGGACGGGTTATCCATCACCATTGTGACGGAGTTACCCATTTACTGAGATCTAAATCAGGCCCATAATCATCATATGCTTTTCAAAGTAAGCACCTGAACCCATAACTTGTCACTTGCCTGTGGCCTCCAGTTCCTGCTTGTTGCAGACTGATTCAGTGACACCACAGCTGCCTGGGTTTTCCCGCTTGGGTTTTCCTGACTAGGTTTTCCCACTCGCCATTCTCATGCCAACAGGAGCCCCGTGCAACCCGGGTCCTACTGTAGCATTACTGCACAGCAGACGAGCGCAGTTGGTGCACCAAAGGCAAGTCTGTCTGGCCCACCTGTGCCTGGACAGTGCCCAGTGCCTCGAATACTGGCCCTCCGGCCCCCTGAAGATTCACCATTGCTGAGCTCTACACCCTCAACCCCAGACACCACAATAAACACTGCCACTGTGCGACCCATGTTCCACTTTAGGACCTTTCACCTGCACCCACTGTCACTTCACCTACCACTGAACACACACCAGGACACTGAACAGCCCCACTCCAAACACACCACAGACACCACCTGAACAAAAAACAGTAACTTGCATGCGCCCATCTTAACACACGCTCACTATGCAAGCATTCAACAGTATTATGGGACCTCATTGCCACCCGCCACCCGACATGACTGAGAGCTTGCTCAACCCAACATCTGCCCTAGACATTGCCACATCGATTATCATTGAATATAAAGTTATTCCCTGGGACCACACCAGCAAGCTGAGAGGAGGAGCAGCCATCATCCACAAAGAGACCATACAGTGAACCACTACCAATGACAACACCACCACCCGCATGGAGCATCTCAACTTCAAGCTCCACATGGACGCCAAGACAGCCATCAGAGAAACACTTGCATACCAACCCCCAGGACCACGATCCAGCTTCTGCAACACCATCAGCGACTTCATTGCGCCCCTAGCCTTAGACTCCACGGACTACATCTTCCTCAGAGACCTAAATGTCAACATTGACAACCCCAATGACAAAAACACTGCACACCTCCTCCATAGTATGAACAACCTCGGATTGACCCAGATCATCCATGATCCTACACAGACACCGCTGGACTCATGCTAGACCCAATTTTCACCTTCAGCAACAGCATCAAATACAGCCATGTCACAGAAATCGCATGGAGAGATCACTCCATTGTCCAATTCAGCATCTCCATCCCCTGCACAACCACCCCCAAGATGATAAATGCCCCCCAGCGGAGATGGAAAAAAAATTCAGAGACCTGTTGGGGAAACGCCTTCAACAACTCCAACCTTGCTACCTCCCCTAACCTCAAAAAGGGAGTGGAAAAAAACTTCCTGTGTGTATCACCAATTTTTCAGACAACTTCGTCCCTATCAAGAGCAACATCCTCCAAAAAGGCCAGCTGGTACACCCAAGAACTCAGAACAATGAAATGAGACAGCAAAGAGTTGGAAAGGAGATGGCAGCCCAGCAATGACACCTCCGACAGAGTAGCCTTCAACAGCCCCCTCAACCTCTACCACCACCTGCTGCGGGCAACAAAGAAAACTACCCTTGCCGCACACATCCAAACCAGCACCAACAGCAGCAAAAATCTTTTCAACATCATTAAGGAATTCTCCAACCCGGCTGCCAGCGAAAACAACATTATACCCTCACAGAAGCTGTGCGGCAACTTCACCCACTTCTTTCACAAAAAGACCATAACCATTTACAAAGACTTCGAACCCACACCTATGGACTTCTTTAAAAGAAACACCAACGCCGTAACTGACACACACCACACACTGACCACCTGGAACATCCTCTCCATCCAGGAAACCACCTCCACCCTGAAATGTGACCCATGCCTGCACCATATTTTCAACCTCAGAAACCAAAGAATCATCCAGGAACTCACCCACTACTCAACACCTCTATCATCACTGCAACATTTCCTGATGCATGGAATCATGCCGAAGTCAAGCCACTACTCAAAAAACCCTCTGCTGACCCCAGCGTACTCACAAACAACTGTTCAATCTCTAGGCGCTCATTCTTAGCGAAGATACTGGAAACGATCATCAGCAATCAACTCATGACACAGCTGAAGCGGTACCATCTACTTAACACCCCCTAATCCAGCTTCCGCAGCAATCTCAGCACCAAAACTGCCCTGATCACAGCCTCTGAAGACATTTAAATCTTCCCCAATGAAGAAGAAACAGCAGATTTGATCCTCCTTGACCTCTAGAGAGAATTCAATACTGTATCCTAACATATGCTGATCGAAAAACTCCACTACATTGGTATTCAAGGGGACCCGCTCAGATGGATCGCCTCCTTCCTCACCAGAAGATCCCAAAAGATCTTCCTCCCACCTTTCACCCAAGGTGGATGTGGGTAATACAATGTCCCACAGGGCTCATCCCTCAGCCCCATGCTCTTCAATGCAAATATGACCCTGCTGGCCAACATCATCAGATCCCACGGTCTCAATATAATTCCTACACAGACGACACCTAACTCATCCTCTTACTCACGATGACCCCCCACTGCCAGAATCGACTTCCATAAATGAATGAGAAATGTTGCAGACTGGATGAAGAACAACTACCTGCAGCTGAACACAGAAAAGACATAAGTACTGATCTTTGGCAACAGCAGCAACACATGGAATGACTCATAGTGGCCATCAGACCTAGGACCTGCACCCACTTCCTCTGACCATGTCATAAACCTCAGAATCATCATTAACAACCAGCTTCCATAAAATTACAGATCAATGCTGGCTCCTCTGCCTGCTTCCTCACTCTACACATGCTAAATAAGATCTTCAAGGGGCTACCCCTACACATGAGACACACCAAGAAACAGGCCCTCACTACCAGCTGACTGGACTATGGCCTTGCCTTCTATATGGGAATCACTGCACACCTGCTTCAGAGACTTTAGACCATATCGAAAACGAAGCCAGACTCATCCTTGACCTTCTCCGACCAACCCACATTATACCTCACCTCAGGCAACTCCACTGGCTCCCCTTACAGAAAGGGTGCTAATTCAAGCTTCTAACCCATGCACACAAGGCTCTATACAGCCAAGGACCTGCACATTAACCACTGCATAAACTTCCACCAACCCTTAATAATACTATGCTCCACTTCCCTTTAATTTGCTCATACTGCTACATCTACAGAAGCATAAGTGGAGAATGCTGAGCGTTCTCCCACATCACAGCAAAGATCTGGAACAGCCTCCCCACGCACATCCGGACCATCACCTCACTTCTGGAATTACGAATAGCCCTCAAGACCTGGCTGTTCGAATAAGCCTCTGGGACCTGCAAGTGTCTCGATACCCTATCAGGTGAGTAGGCACCCTTTATAAATCCTGATTGATTGATTGAAACTTGGAATGGAATGAATCCAGATAGTAAGTATTCCACTTGATTATTTTATTTATTCCATGACTGCACATTTTGCAAGAAACTATGCAATAAAATTTTGGAAGTGAATAAAATAAAAGTGAGTCCTTTTTATGTGGGAGGCAGAAGTGTCACTATTTTATAGATTGGGGGCATATTTACCAAAAAGTCACAGAGCGCACCAAGTCACCTTGCTGTGCTATATAACAGGGAAAGGGCAGGAATGTGCTATATTTAACATAATACTGCGCATATGTATCGTGTCCCATCACTGGTGCACAATGTGCTACCTAGCACCCAGGGAGGAACCCATGCACCATGGTTCAAGGGTGCCTGAGTTGCTAACAGGAGTGTTCTTGTGCAGGAAGGTTCCCCTGAATAATTTTCCTCTTTCTAAGTGTGCTGCAGAATGCACACACATAGAAAGAGTAAGTAATAAGGAGAAATAAAGATATTTACCCTCATCCACCTCACCTGGGGAGGTGTAGGTATTTTACGCATTCCTAGGTTTACCAGTCATGGTAAATCTTGGAATGTGCCTAAATACATGGCTGGATGCATGAGAACATCCCAGGGCATAGTAACACAACAAAGCAATTTACGCAACATCGCGTTGCTCTGGAATTATAAAGCCACTTAAGGCCTGGCAAGGTGGCATTACATGCCTTGATAAATGAAACTTAAGGGTTGCGTTTGTTTTTTCACTCCATTGCATGGCACAAATGTGGCGCAACCCTGTGATAAATATGCCCGTCTGTGTGTTGGATCTTAATGCCCGGGAAAA
The DNA here is from genome assembly GCF_964263255.1 of Lissotriton vulgaris. NCBI lineage: Eukaryota > Metazoa > Chordata > Amphibia > Caudata > Salamandridae > Lissotriton > Lissotriton vulgaris. The sequence continues at coordinate 806,123,709 of NC_141689.1, read as the reverse complement.
TGGAGAGGTTAATCTTTGATACAAGAGGATAGAAAACGATGTTTGCGAATTCTTTAAAATTTCTTTGAGGCAATGTTTGGAGGTCGATAGTGTGCTGGCGATTTTAATCAAAATTTAAACTAATTATTAGGATTTAAATCACATAAAAATATTCCATGCAAAGGTGACGTCAGTAGTGAAAGACAATAGCATATGTGAGGAATCAGAAAAACATTGAGGGATGAGGTGAGGAGGATGATAGCTCCACTAAAATTCGGATGGCTTATTTATGATAGCCCTGCGTCACTTTTGCACCCTGCCTGGCTTTGAGTGGCCTAATAAATCAAGGGTAAGGAGAAGCAGCACAAATCGCTAAATCACTTTCCTCTGCTCTCTTGAGGCATTCGATGTTGCAGTAGGTTTTCCAATAAAAAACCCATGGTATTTGAAGCTGCCCTAGATTTAAAAAGTGAATTAAACCTAGGGAAGTGTCAAATCCGTAGGCCTATCGAGGTGAGGTGAAACGAGAAGAAATATATTTATTTCTCCTCATTGTTTCCTATTTTAATGTGTGTTGCATTCTGCAGCACACATGTAAAGAGGAACATGCCTTGAAGGATTGTTTTTGTGGAGGAAAATCCCCCTTCCTGCACAAAAACAATCCTGCATGCAATGGAGGCACAGTTGCACCATGGAGCAAGGGTTTCTCCCTTGGCCCCAGGTTGCCGAAATGGGTGCAGCGCAGGACAAGAGGGCAGGAATGCACCGGATTGCTTAAATATGGTGTATTCCTGCCCTTTCACTTTGGGGTAGGGCAGCACAGTAAGGTGCCTTGCTGTGCTGCCCTCAACCAAAAGGCCATAAATGATGCCCCTGGCGCTCAGCGTTTGAGCGAAAGAAGAATGTAATGGCTTTTGGTTCAGGCACTTTGCTTCTAAGATTCCTATGAAAATACACCCCATGAGTATGGTTATAGTATGAATAATTGTACCTTTATGAGTGATTGCTACAAAAGAGATGTAATGCAAATTTTGCTGGGGACACAAAAAGTGCAGCTTTTTTATCTGTGGCGTAAGTATGTAATGTAATAATGTAATGTAATATGCTGTTTTGTAGCGTGCTCAATTACTACCGGAGTATCCTGGCGCGGAAGATAGCTGTTGAACCCGTCCTGGCTTTCCCTGTGAGGTGGTCCCTTTCTGGGTATCTCCAAGGTGAAACCAGGCATCCCCAGCATCTGTGGGGGGCCGTTGTAGAGATGAGGCAAGCTTAATGCCCAGAGTTGCAGAGTGTGATCCCTGGTTAGAGTAGGCACCGAGGCGAGAATTATCGAGTACGTTGACCCTGGTCCACGACCCTGCCGCGTCCGGAATTGAACCCTGGTCCCGGGCCGTTTTCTGCTTCCGGGTCTGCTGCCTCTAACCAGTGAGCCACACCACTCCACTTGTATGGTAAAGGGCAGCTAAGATAGAGAGCTGTGGCCAGTTTGACACCCTCATTTCTGGAATAGACAACAGCAGCTCTGCCCAGCAAGGTTTCTTCCCATATCTGAAACAGAACATGGGCGCAGATTATCAAGGACCGGTGTTAAAATTATCTCCATTTTATCGGCAGGAAACTGCAGATAAAACGGCGATAATGGGCTTTATAATACGGCCTTGTCAATTCCCATAGAAGCCCATGTTAACACCACAACCTGGGCTTCTATGGGAATTAACAAGTGCGTATTATCAAGCCCATTATCTCTGTTTTATCGGCAGTTTCCTGCCAATAACACGGCAATAATTTTAACACTGGTCCTTGATAATAAGCCACCTGGATTGTACAGATGAAATCCTCCAGCATGATTCAATCATTGGTTTAATTTAATTTTTATTTTCTTGCTCAACCCTTGGTAGCTGGCAACGAGCAGGCATGCTTAACATAGGAGACAGGTGTGTATAGCATTTAAAAGCACCAATACATTAAATAAGTAACACACAATATTAATCCAAATCCAATTTATAAAAATAGATTATATTTTATGAACAAATAGACACCAAAACAACAAAAATCTAATGTACGGAACTCGAGATATGAATATTTAAAGACTAAACACTTTATTGTGCTTAAAAACATATAGCGCCACTTTGGAACATCTGGTCATGCTTGACTGGGACAAAGTCAAAGTTTGAGGCCAACTGCGATGGAGCCCTGGTCGGATACCCTACGCGGGAGGCCTCGGTTAAAAATTCTACCTTCACACTCAGTCCTTTTTGTGGAGCTTTTTTCCTCAGTGTTTAGGAAGTCACTCTGTCAGGCCGGATTCGGTGCTGGTTTGCCGGCTTGACTTTCTGCAAAGTCCCGGTAAAATCCTAGAAGTCTGGAGCTCCACAGCTTTCACGGGGATGAACCTGAAATCCAGGCCGGGTCATGGTTGAAGGTAGCGGCTTGACTCTAGAGGTTGGATCAGTCACGTTATGGAGCCTTTTCCATAAGTGTCTATAAACTTCTCCAAACTTCTGCCATTTCTTCCTGAAATTCCTCTTGAGGGCTCAAAGTGTCCAAAACACAAATCCAAGAGTCTGGAATCTCCCTGATGTTCCTTGGGATTGCTGGACTACAATTCCCACAAAGCACCTAGCCAAATCCTTAAGTCCACTGAGCAAACTCTAGGATGGGTATTGATGGTGGAGATAATGTAGGTGGGGGTTGTTAACCTGTAGCATGTAGGGAGTCGACTCCTTAGACTTTCAGAGTAAGGAAAATGTCTGATGCTGAGTCCCACAGTGTGCAAGTGCAGTCCTGGTGAGTGCAGTCCTCTTGGTAGAGGCAAGGGAGTTAGCAGGACAGTCATTGTTCTTGCTGTCTCTTCAGGCAGAGGATCTGAGGAGCTATGCAGCTAGCTTATATTTATCCATGGTTTCTGGGCATCAAGTAGCGCAGCTCCCATGACCAATGGAATGCAGGGTGTCACCCAGGTATATCACCACTTCCTTCAAAGTGTGGGATATTCCTTTCACAGAAAGCATCACTCTTTTAAAATCCAGCATGGAGGAACTCTCTGCAGAGGAGCTGGATCAGACTATCCCAACCTACTGGTGTGGCTATCCCTCACACTCCCTTTTCAACCCTCTCCCTAATCTAATTAGAGAGGTTCCTGTGTAGCTGAAAAATCAGGAAGTGGTGGTGCAATTGTTCTGTCCTAAAGGGACATTGTCCCTTTGAGGACCAGTTTGGCTATCCCTCACTACCGTCCTGTCATCTGTTCTATAGCTTGTACTACTCATAAAACCTATTCTGTCCTCTGACAGGACACTTCACACCTCATCAGGCATCACTGGCACAGCCTGAGAGCAGACTGTCCTATCATGAGAGAGCAGCTGGAAAGCTGGACTTTGGCTCACAGAAAAGAAAATGTTAGAACTTATTTCCAGTAATAGTTATTACAAATCAAACAGTCTCAAGTTGTTGGATTTATCTCAACTATTAATTTGATATAATGAAGTAAATTTTACATGGCTCCTAGCAATATTGTACTTCAATAAAATAGTACAATTTTAGCCTATGGAGCCATTCACCACAATGGGGTAAAAACTAAATTTGCAGTTTAACCCTCACCAGGGCTTATACAATATATGTCAAAATCTTCTTGCTTAAAGTTACAGGACACCCTACCCATGGAGCATCCAGAGGAGACCCCAAGGGTTACTTTTATGTAAAAAATAAGGTAGATTAATACTTTGGAAGTGCCTTTTTACTCCAGATTCGAATTTACATATAATTTTAATTTAAAAGCAGCCTGCAAGATTTTAAAATGACAGAAAGCACAACAGCAGCGCACACTCCAATGCAGGAAATCTACTGGGCCTCTTAACCTCCATAACTTATTCTCTACTAGGGACTTACAAGGGTCTGTCATTCCCAATTGTAATTATACCGAATTACTGTGTACTTTTAAACAGAGTACAGACCCTTGGTCTAATTAGCAGACCCCAGGACACAGGCAGAAAGCCAGCATCTAGTGGTCAAAATGGGTGTAGAAAGTGGGGAGACAGTGCAAACAAGTCCTGATTTCTCACAGGCATTCAGAGTGTTGGTGTGAAATTGTTAGGATCTTACCTTTTAATAGTAAATACTTATATTGTGACTATAAAAAACTAATTTACAAGCTTATCAGTAATTAGTGTTTTTACTTATTTTTGCTCCCTTAGTTGCAGATATTTAAGATTTTGTCAACTGTTACAAGTCTCTGTATTTGTTTCATTAGTACAAGTGCTGCTATTTTGTAATGCATTAAGATATCCGTTTGTGTCCATCATGGACACTGATGCTTTTGCATTTCCTCGGCAGCGGATGCTGTAGCACCCACGATAGGTGAGAACTCTTTATCTAGAGTTGTTGAAACAATTTGTTGTTTTTCGGTTATCCCACAACCCATTTTTCTGATATAATGGATGATTTTCAGGACGAAAATTAATTATTCTACCTGAGACCATATAGTGTTATAGCCTGCCTATATTGTTTTCTATGGAAGTGTGCCACAGAACCAGTGGCTGGCCACGTGTGGAGCTTAACTCACTCCAAGGCTCCAAAGCATTTCCTTCTTATTAGAGCTGTAGTACTGAATATTGTAAATAGCAATCTTCTTACTCTTATGCGGGTGTGTGTTTTTTATTAGCATGTCCCTTCCTACCCATCTTATCAATTTTCCTTAACAAACTATTTTGTAGTTATTATTCATTATATGCCACCAGTTCTGCTTTTATGTCCCACATTTGATCCTAAATCCTTTGTTTACATGTGTAGATAACTCCATCACTGTTTGGATATCTCCTTAATGAAAAGATAAGAGAGGTAGAGATGGAGATGCTTGGCAGTAGGTTTGTGAATAGCATTGTTTTGAATATGGAGTACTACTACTTGAGTAATATTTTACGCAAACTAAAATGCCTTTTGTGAATCAGGGCCTTCAGATGAAAAAGTGCCAGAGACTCACAAGGGGATCTTACCTATTTGATAACCCTTTAATAAAATATTCATTCAAATTCTGTATTTGGAGCTGCTTTCTGGCATTTTCACTAATTTCACCCTATATAAATGTTGAAAATAAAAATATAAATAAGATTTGGTTCAAGTCAATTGAGAATGCTATCTGCACTCAAATCAAGAAATTACGGTTGGTTTTGATAGATTTCCATGATCAAAGCTGTGCAGATAGCGCTAGGGATAGTCATCAATTATAATGCTTCAATATTCGTGAAGGAATTTATAATACATCCTGATATGTATTTGTTAGCTGCATTCAGATCACATTTGTTTAAATCAAGAAAACATGATAATTAATTACAATAAAGTAACAAACACAATTTCTTTCCTAGCAAAGTATTTATTCATTTCCTTCATAGTCTTTTAAATAAATCAGGTGAAGATAACAATGAGAGTTATAATCGTAATCAATATACAGATTGTGAACACTAGAAGTAGTATCATCCGACAGTATTTTAAATGGTTTTTTTCTTTTTCCTTCTTTTTCAGCAGGGAGTCGTATCCTGGAGTATAAATGTCCTCCAACCAAAACTGCAGGTCATTGGGATTTTCCTTCAAGAGAAAAACAGAATACAATTACAATGTATTAGAGGAGGCTGTACAGAGAATCTAAGTAAATACGTTGTGATGTGCTTTAGGGCCTGATTTAAGATCTGGCCATTCGTTTACTCCATCACAAATGTGATGGCTATCCTGTCCACCTTATTACAAGTGCCATAGGATATAATTAATTAGTGATAAGGCTGGTATATATATATATAAGTCAACATATTTGTAAATAAAGGTCCTCATGTAAGGCTTAACAGATGGCCTTGATAACCACTTTTTTCTGATTCCCAAAAGGGCACGAGAGATTTTTCCTCTGAATTGGCGCCTAGTCGTGTGGTGAGATCTGCCAATGGGTGAGAAGAGTTCTGAATGAATTTTGGATTCTGGCCCACTTGACTCAAACCCTTCTAACTTTATTCTGCCACCTCCATGAAGGCAGTCACGGTATCTTCACCCATGTGGCTCCATCCAGCACCCCTCTGTTCTTTCTGCTTATATTAAAACTGTTACTTTATTTCTCTAACTAATAAGCTGGCATACATTTTAAATGAACCTATAACTCCCGCTGGGCCTTCATTAGCGTGTGCCACAGCGGTGCTGTGCGGGGCTGGTGACTGGAGCTGGAGGAGGTGCGGCACACTGTAAAGTGTTGAGGGACAGTGGTGAGCTGCAGGCATGGTGCCCCCCTACTAGAGAATTCAGAATTGGTACTGGATTGGTCTAAATGACTGAGCTTTGCTAGCTTAACTTGGCCTGGTAAGCTTGGACAGACACATCATCTGAGGCTGCAGGAGCTGAAACAAGGGACAAGGCAGGAGCAGCAGTGCATGTGACTGTACTGGGGCCCCGGTTTTAATTGCCTTAGAGGGGGCTGAATTGGAAGTTTCAACTATTGCATGAGACAACTTGACCACTTTGCCTACTCAATTTGACTACTCATCGGGCCAACAGAAACAATGCATGAACAGAAATATAATATTCACCAGATGAAAATAGATAATTGGGAAGCTATAATATTTATTTTAGATCTGGCAAAGGCCTTCAGAACCCTGTTATATCGGTTTACATGAAGATGGCAGCCATCTGTAGTAACTGTCAACAACTACCCAATTTGTAACACAGTCACTCTTTTCCTCCCATCCTCAGCAACTGACCTGTTGGGTCTATCAGATCTCTGATCATTCCAATTGTTTTTCGCATCTTTAAATATCCACGGCTAAACAAAGCCATTCTTTTAGCTACGTGTTCCATAACAGGACAGCCGAAACCCAAATAATGCTGAGGCTTCCAGGGTTTCATAGTGCCCCAGCAGAAAAGGTAAGCAAATATTTTCTGCAGATTGATTGCTAGATGGTCAAAATATCTCAACCCTAAAAATAGAGAGTGTTGTGTTTGGTGTTCATAGTTACTTCTTTATCAGCTTTTTCTCACCCTACTCTGTCTAGGGAAATCTCTTGAGTCAGTCGCAGAAAGTTAGTCTCAGCTTATATGTATTGTAGAAATTCTACCTTTTATGTTTGTAGCACAAGTTGAAGATGGAATGCTAGCCTACAATCCAATTGATTCAACCACATAGAGAAAGTAAACTTATCTACTACTTTTACAGCACATAAGCTAGATTTGAGCACATCCCTGCAATCTCCTTAGCGCTAAACAATTGAATAAAAATACATAACTTGCTTGAGGGAGGATATCAATACCTCAGGTCAATAATATAAAAGAAAGTCCTGGGGCCGTATTACGGAAGTGCCCCTGGGGTGCAAAATGTGTTTGCACCCGCTTTGCGAGCCTCTTTGGTATTACAGAAGGTGCTTCAGAACCTTGCGCGTCCCCTTCTGTAATAACGACAGCGCTGGTGCACTTAAAGCACCAGTGCTATCTTCAGAGGGCATTTCCTCAGTTGCATGAGGGTGTGGCCCCATGCAAATTAGGTAATCCCTTTGCCTCTCTGCCCACGCCACACTATAGATGCGGGCGCAGAGGCAAAGAAGCTGTCAGGAGGCACCCCCTCATGGCATCTAATGAACCCCCAGACATCCCCTTGCAGGGGGGTACAGACATTCACTGCACCCCACTGCATGGGGATCTCTAATCCTTCTTCAAAGTGCAGACGGGTTTCCCCCTACACCTACACCATGAAACACTGAGCGGCTTCAAAGCAGCGGCTCCGTTTTTCACATGCCCTGGGGCATTCATTCTAATACAGTGCATTTTCCTTATTTGCCCAAGGCGCATATTTTAAAATGTACGCCCGGCGCACAAATGGAAACTGTGCAGTATCTGTGATATGGCCCCTGGTTGGGCCTGGCCATCCATATATGGCTTATATAGGTTGTTAGAAGGCTGACGACTGTGGATTACCAAATCCCTTTGTGAGACTTGTTTGGGTTTATGGGAGCTAACAATAATCCAAAATCTATGGAGCTCACCCCAAACTCTAGAGCAGATCTGTGAATAATCATCTGTCTGTTTACTATTATATCCTCTTAAACCTACCTTTTATCCCTGTAAAACAGAATTGCAACCTAAGATACCAAGTAACTTGGTAGGAAGTCAAAGCTCTCTCAAAGTTATCGATTATTTGATGACAGTAATGTAATTGCGAAAGCAATGTGAAGCTTGTGTTACTGAAAGTAATTTAAAATTAAGAAGGCACAGTTTATTGTCCCTAATGTAATGCAAACCACCTGGTTCTGCCATCGATTACAATTTTGTCAGAATGCAATTCAAATAAATGTAAAGAGTGCCCTGCCTGCATATGAACCTCCCTCTCCAGCTGACTTCTTAAGCACCTCGATTTTTCTGCATTCTCCATAATCTGACATTTACCTGCTGGGAGCTACTCATTTTAGAATGTTCTGTGACTTATTTCACCAACAACCTCAATTCTGGAAACCTTTGCCAAACACCTAGTAGCCTGCATATCTCCTGAACTAGTGAGCTAAAGGAGGATAAGCAGCCACACTCACATCCAGCCTCTTATTTTCTATTTTTACAAAGATGATTTATATTTGTCTGTTCCTTCAATAAGATGGACTATTGGCCACAAAAAAAGTATTTTCACCACAGATCTTTTATTCAAGTTGCAGAAATAACACATTCAATTCAAGAAGGTATGAAAGACCTCACACTACTAATAGGAATGTTCCATTTCGCCTTAGAATTTTCTACCCTAGTGGTACCCAGCCTTTTGACTTCCGGGGCCCCTGCTTAATCATTACTGGAACCCTGGGACCCCAGCCTAAGCATTGTTGATGATTTAATCCAAAAACTATACACAAAAAGTACTGAAAAAAGCATTCATCAAACAAATACACAAATTATGACACAATTTATTTAAATCGGAAACACATATAAAACATTTTTTTTAACTAATTTTAATGGAAAAGTTGGAGCTTTTCTAAATTTAAATGATGCCACTCATCGCCCATTCTACATTCTCTTTGATGCACCTGCACTGCTCCCACAAATCAATCTAAGGATACTGATTCAATTTTTATCCTCCAATTTCCAATTCCTTTACATTTACAGTACGTTTTAAAAATTTCAGTTGTACGTTTAGCTTCTTTATTCATGTAAACTTTATTAATCTGTTAATGTTATTTCATTTTCTAAGTAGTCGCGGACACCCTGAGGAGACGTCACTGATCCCCTGGGGTCCCCAGACTACAGGTTGGTATCCACTCTTCTAGCTGGACCCTTTATTGGTCTCCTTTATTGGTTTAAATATCTTTGAACCTGATAAAGGTAATCGGGGGCATATTACCAACAACTAGCGATAATTATCGCTATGTTGGCTTAGGGGCAATATTTTAACGCCGAGCTGTGGCGATTTTTATCGCTTAGGAACCTTGCTATTATCAAGGTTTATCTCCTAAGCGATAAAAATCGGCCGAAATGCATGAATATCGCTGAAAAGTCAGCGATATTCATGCATTACCGAGCTAATGCTCTTAGCCATGTTATCCACCTACCATTGGATAACATGGCTAAGAACTGCTCAGGGGCAGGTGTTAGCTTTTGGAGATAATCGCGCTTAGCGCGAATATCTCCAAAAGTTGGTAATAGGAGATAGCGATGTTAGCGACTGTTTCCAGCCGCTAACATCTTGGCACGCCCACTTTGCATGTCATTAGTGATAAATATCACTGACATGAAAAGCGGGGCCCAAGATGGTAGCTATCTCCTACTAGCTGTCGCTAACTGGTGTTAGCGACAGCTAGGTAATAGGGGGATAATTTTATCTCCGCTTTCTTGGCTTTTAAAGCCAAAAAAGCGGAGATAAACCCCCTTGATAATATGCCCCTAGTTTCTTCCTTCAATAGTGGATTGCATGACTCTGCTGTATTTTGGGTCCACCTAATGAACTCTCCATCTGTAGTGGAGTGTAGCTATAGCCCACTTCCAGGCCTTGTACATCCGATGCTGCTTCCTTCACCAGTGGCTGGTTTCAGATTGGAATATGGATCCTTCCAAGAGTTGCTGATAGGGGCCTGACTTTCAGTACTGTTCACAGTATTTGCCCTCTGGATTTAGAACATCATACTCCTCTTGGACCTTTTGTGAAAGACATTGGGCTATCAGTTGAGGGGGTGAGTACCCACCTCAAGTAATAACCCAAAACCTGACAGGGTGTACAACAAAAGCCACTAATAAAAAACCTAGCTCAACCCTCTGGTAGCTATGGCACAAAGCAGACAAGCTTAACTGATAGGTTATGTGTAAAGTGTTTATAAAGTACAAAAATATAATTAAGTCACAACACAACAGAAGAAAAATTTTAATAAGCAAACTGACACCAAAACTGCAAATAATAAGAAAAACCAGAGTTATGCATTTTTAAAGTTAAATATAAAAGTAGCACCAACAAGTGTTAAGCAGCAACTGCAGTCACCTGGCTGCACTTGACCAGTACCTAGGAGCAGGTTATGGCCAACAACGATGGAGAAGCCATGTTCTAGGAAGTTTTATCTTCAGACTAAGAGCCAGATTTACTATTCTTTCATGCAGGACAATGCAGTTAGGCAACTTGCTGGACTGCTTTGCGTGAGAGGGAGGGAGAAAACAGAAATGCTGCATGTCTCTCAAAACACTGTGTGTTGTCTAGTGCCAACACAGCGGCCTTTGCACAATGGTGAATTGGTGCCTGTGTTATGGGCAAGATTGTTTTTGTGCAATAAGGAATACCTACCTGCCCAAAAACCACCCCAAAGGCATATTCTTCTTTGTATGTATGCTGCAGAATGTGGAAGAGGAAGTAATGAGGAAACATAAAGATATTTATCCTTGTTACTTCTCTGGCGCACTATTTTGTAAGTCGGAGTTTGCATCAAAATACATTGCTTAATGCCGGGAGCGCCCAAGCTCCATCCATGTATCGCCTACCCAATGCATAGTAACCAGGGCATTTTGTATTTAATAAACCACACAAAGCCTTTACTTTGTGTGGCTTAGTGAATGCCAAAAAGGATTTTGCGTCCGGCTCATTCACAAAAGTGACTAAAACTTGATGACAAATCTTAGCGAATCTGGGCTTTGTTCTCTGAAATGAAAGTCAAAAATCCAAAGCAGGGCAAGGCAGCAGGCTGGGGCCAAAGAAGGCTCCTTGACATCAGATAGTCAATGGACAAGGTCTCAGTTAAGTCAAGGACTTCTAGCAGGCAAGCTCAAAGCTGGAGAAAGATGGATTTTGAACCCAAGTAAGGTTCATCACTGGCAGGACACCTTTGGTGCCTTCACCCAGTGAAGGTTTCTATATTCAGATTTAATCAATTTTACTGGAGATTGGATTATTCCAGTGGGGCAAGGCTGAAGGTTGTAGCCAAAGAGGGCTCCACAAAGCTGAATAACTTCTCTGCGTGGCCCTGCTGAATCAGATCTGCTGCTGCAGAAAAACTTCAAGCAGGGGCAACCTGAATCGTTGCCCCAGCAGCAACTCACCTTCAACAAATCAGCTTGGCAGTTTGGCCCCAGTCATCCAGAGGTTCTTGAGGCCCAAAAGTTTCTAAATCCCAAGTTTCAGGACATGATAGAAGGAGAACACTTTGATACCATCCATTGGTCCTGGAGCTTGGGGACAGTGCTTGGGGATCATGACTCACTCATGACGGGGTCTGGAGCTGGGTCTAGGGCTGGTCATGTAGGAACCGATCAGCTGGCATTTGCAGACCTCTTTTGACTTGTTATATCCCTGTAGCTTAAATAGGTCATCCTTATGACCCGTGGACTCCACTTCTTTGTCATGGGTATAAAGAGGTAGATCAGTTCCAGTGTTCTATGCTCTTCTCAGGTCACAGACAGCAGGTCCAGTTCTATTCTGATTTTTCACATGTCAAGAAAGAGTTTTGAGGAGGAGACTTGGATGCCACATTGTGCTTGCAACAACCTATGGTTGGGAGAAACTCTTGGTCATTCCCTTACCAATGAGATATAAGATCCAAGGGGCAACCCTACTCACTTTTGCAGAATTTCCTGTGTGTCCTACTGCAAACAATCCCCCGGGGTCCCCCTCTACCTAAAATCAAGGCTGAAAAACCTTTCTTTCCCTGTGAAGTGCTCTGTGGCCACCCCGTGAGATGCGGGTATGGAAATGAGCAGCTTCTCCTCTGTGGTCACTCTAAACCAGATCTAGGTTAGTGGCTGCTAGACTGGGATGAACAAAGGAGGGTTCCTCCCAAGGTATGAGCTAACATTTGCCTGTGACAGGTTAGGACTCTTTGAAGAAAATAAAATTCCATGACACGGCCTAGATTGTCATTGTACCAGAGGAACAGACACACCTCCCTCCACCCAGGGCCTTTGTCTTGTTTTGGGTGCAGTTTTCACACCTCATCTAAGGAGGTATTCAGCTGCCAGGTGACAGTTAGAAGTCATGAAGCTGAGCCCCCAGCCCCGTGAGCAGGGAAAATATTTATGTGTCTATTTAAAATGTACTTAAATCTGACTTCACCATTGAATTGGGCTTTTAAAACATATTTTTAAAAACTCAGCTCGGGTGCACATCAAATTGAGCCCATTGACTACTTATCACCAAGAAAGAGGCCAATGTATGAAAGTCCCTTTGCACCTAAAAACCAATCTGATCAGTTTCTGGTCTCCTTAGAAGCCCGAATTGAGGCCTCCCTAGCACAAACACTGGACTTCAGCTCTTATCACCATTCTTTTAGTGCTATGCAAGTAGACAAGGACTCGCCTACGTCCTCGAGGCCCACAAGTCCTTTCTCAATCTCACTTATGTCCCTACACGTAAAACAAAACTCTATTGCAACTGCCCTGTTATGGCAATCTCAGAAAGTAGAACTTCAGATCGACTTAATTCAAACCTTGGCCTCAACTTTGACCGACTTGGGCTCTAGGCTAAGTTCCCTTGAAAGGTCTATAGGGCCTCCTGACAGCAATAACTCTTGTTCCTGTTCCCCATTAATTAATAAACTTTCCTCCCTTCCAGAAATTCTGGTCTCACTTTTGGACAGCGTGAAGCTCTACACAAACAGCAGTGGCAATCCTACATTTACCCAAAAAGCTCAAACCGGTTCCATCTCTAAAGAGTTCTTGGGCTTTGTAACTTTAGATACATCATTATCACCAAGAAGAACTATTTCTCTCCCCTTGGAACCAGATCTCAAAAAGTCAATTTCCCCTCCTCTTCAGTCAATAGCGACAAGGCATTAGTGATCCTAAAGCTGACTTTGCGACCCTTAACACTCTCAGTCCAATGACCACTCCATTAGCCACCACTCAGCCTGGACAGACTGACCTAGCTCCTTCAAATGTTGCCCACCTGCCCTCTAATCTCCCTACAAAACTATCATTGTCTAGGAGGGAGAGAAATAATCTTAAATAACAAACCAAAAAACAACGTCTTGCAAAACGGACATTCAGGCTTGATGGGACAGGGGTTACTACTAAGTTAGTCTCTGAAGAGAGGGGGCTCTCTCACTTTCTTATTTTTAATCAGGCTCTAAAATTAAAAACGGAAACCCCCGATTCCAGAATGGTTTTCATTGATGATAACGACTCCATCGATAACCCTCAGGCATTATTTCAGGAAGCTAATAAGGGGAACTCCCCGGCCCCGGTGCTACCAAACTATATTCTACCTTCACGAAGCATGGGTCTTTGTCGGCCAATATTAAGGGGTTAGCCCTACAAGGCTAACGTTTGGGGAGGCTAGATACCCCAGCTCAGCCTTCAAGGGAAGCCCCAAACACATTGAGTGGTCCAAATAAGTGCTCAGGAAATGTAAGCCATAATACCGTTGTTCCACATGTCACAAAAGACAGCGTACTGATGGGCCCCTCTCTGCGATACCCAACAGGTGACCCGACCAAAACCCTTTGGGATTACCCTCCTCAAATGCCAATGCCTTCTCAGTCTCAATGTATACAGGCCTCAGGAGGGCAAAGTCAATTAGAGGGGAAGCATCACCTATCCGAAGTTACACCTCTACACTTTAAAGCCCCTCTGCTTCTGCCTGATGCAGTTGGGAGACAGAAATATCAAGGTCCTAAAAAAGTTGCAGAACTTGTATTTTTTTCTCACTTTGCTCACAAGGGCCTGCATGACATTCTTAACAGAAACAACCTTATTCGCCTACACAAGCATGTCTCGGCGCTCACTGGGATTACCTCTTCTGATCTTACAGAAGTCAAATTTGCCTCGATACACAATTGGTGATCACTTTATCACAGAGCCCCATGGAGGCGGCAACCAATTTCTCCGCCTGTCTTACTGCCTTAGCTGGCTGGATGAACAATAATTATCTTCGCCTTAACGGAAATAAAACCGTGTTGTTAGTGATCGGCAAAAGACCATCCATCTGGTCGTCGGCTGGGTGGCCACCGGACCTAGGCCCACTCCCACCCCTTCTGACCTGGTGAAGATGCTCATCTCTCGTTTGAACAACACATCGGAAAGATATCAGGCAAATGTTATGGCATTCTGAAAGTTCTCCGTAAAGTGTTAGATCTTCTCCCCTTTAAAGCAAGGAAAACTTTGATACACGCTTTAGTCACTCCTCACTTGGACTATAGAAATGTTTTGATTTTTGTTTTGAACAAAAAAGGGATTCACCAACTCCAATGTGTGCAAAATGCAGCTGCCAGACTCGTTCTTAACTTGCCCAGAAAAACATCAGGGAGACGAGTGTTGGCGACTCTTCACTGGCTCCCTATACGGGAACGCATCATGTTTAAAACCTTGTGCATAGCCCACCGCATTGCACAGGGCAAAGCTCCTGTATATCTTCAGAATCTGCTGACCATCTACCGTCCTAAACGCAATCTGAGAGCTCTTGGGAACATGCAATTCCATGTCCCACGCATTCGCAAAGCACGGATGGGAGGTCGCTCCTTTAGATATCTGGCGGACAAACAATGGAACACATTACCGATTGATCTACGGCTGGAACCCTCGGAAACTAGGTTCCGCTTGAAACTCAAAACTTACCTGTTTCCGAGGAGTTAAAGTTTGGAGATGTGCCTTGCTCCTCTTGGTGCTGATTGCTTGAATTATCTGCTTCTCTTTTGGACTGTGCCCACAGCGCGGGGACACACTTAATATATTATAACTATGTGATTTACAAATGTTTTTATTTTTATTATTATTAATAATGCCAGGCAAATGGACTTCAGAAGCAACTGTTACGACGAGGTCACAAGAATTCCTAAGGGATTCAATTCTTGGGGAAGCCAGTTTCTTTGAAGACTGAGGCATAGAATTCTGGGTCCCCCCCCAACAGAAATATTCCCACATACTTCTTCAGGATATACCAGTAAGGTCGTACACAAGCGTCCTGAAAGGGGTCAAAGGGTGCAACCCACTACTCGCTGCCAGAGTGCATCAAAAGTTAATACCTTCATTAACATTTTATATAACAGCAATCAACATTTGGTGAGTCGTAAATCAAGTTTCTCTGCTCGCCATTATATTTACAGCTGCCATGGGTATTCCCATTGAGAGCCTCCAGCCCTCTGTTCCAGCAGTATTCTTCCTAACGGCTCAGTTAAGCGGTCAGATTCTAAACTGACCATCTCCACTTGGAACGCTGCTGGGTTAAAGTCAATCCTTTCATCCATATCAGCAGTCGACTATTTGAGCAAAAGTGATATAATCTGCTTTCAAGAGACCTGGGGGCATATTACCAACGTTTAGCGATATTTACCGCTAACGATGCTTAGCAACGAATTTTTTAACGCTAAGCATCGCCGGAAATTATCGCAGAGATAACTTGCTATTAGCAAGGTTTATCTCAGTAGTGATAAAAATCCTCGGGCTAACTGCCAATTGAGAGATTATCTCTGGAAAACCAACAATAATCTCTCGAAGTTTGGCGTTAGCTTGATAATAGGGGCTCACAAACTTAGCCATGATATCCACCTTCCATAGGATATCATGGCTAAGTCAGGAAAATACCAGGTGTAAAAAAAGCAGTGCTAACCGCGGTTAGCGCTGCTTTTTTTTTTATCACTAATAGGGTTAGCGAAACCCTTGATAATAGGAGAAATGTCGCTTAACAACATTTCTCCTATTATATTTCTCTGGAACGCCCCCTTTGCATCTCATTAGAGATGCAAGGGGAAGCTTAGAGAAAAAGGGTGCTAACATGCGAATTTGTGTGTTAGCACCCTGTTGCTAATAGGGAGATAATTGTATCTCCCCTTTCTTGGCTTTTAGAGCCAAAAAAGCGGAGATAAATCCCTTGATAATATGCCCCTTGTCTTTGTTTCCATCAGCTCTCCATGGCTATTATGAACTCTTTCAACCAGCATCCCAGCCTAATTCTTATGGCAGACCTTCTGGGGGCCTTTCCATTTTCATTAAACACAGTGCAAGATTGCAGCTACCCCCTCTATCAGAACCCCCAACCAGGGCCTTCCCTTTGCTTGCATTCAACTGTTACCACAACACAGTTAAAACATCAAAAGCACTGACAACAGCTCTTTTGATAAAGCATCTGGAAAAGCTCCTACTTGAGTTCTCTTCCGCCAAAGTTTGCTATTAGGCGATTTTAACACCAGAGATCTGGGATTCAAAGTTCATTCAGTCACCAAAACCAAAGAGCAAGAAGCCATGAACACTTTTTTAACCAATTACAATTTCCGGTCTGCGAAGCAAATTACATTGGAACAGGATCCCAGTGTTATGTTATGTTATGTTATGTTAGGTTATATTGATTTATTATGCGCACAGATACCCCAGCCAAGGGGCGTCCCGGCGCAGAGACAAGGTAGAACATAACACAACAGGAAACTAAAAACATGAAAGCAGCTAAAACAGGAAAGTTTTTAAAGCCCTCCGGAAAGTCAAGAGGTCCTCCATCAGACGAATTTCAACAGGAAGGGAGTTCCATGCTGACGCGGCCTTTACACTAAACGAGCGGCCACCCATGCGACTAAGCCTAAATCTGGGGACCACCGCAAGGGCCAAACCCTGGGAACGGAGGGTGCGGGTGGGAACATAAAAGGAAAGACAGCTGGATAGGATTTCCGGGCCAATACCTCTCAAAATCTTAAAAGCGAGACACAAGACCTTAAAAAGGATGCGCTTCCTGACAGGGAGCCAATGTAGGGTACGAAGGACAGTTGCCACCGAGCTGAATCTGGGCAGGCCGACAATCGCCCTCGCCGCAGCATTCTGAACCCGCTGCAGACGGGTTAACTCGGCCTGGTTAGCCCCAGCCAGAAGAGAGCTGGCATAATCCAGGCGGGAGATGATAGTTGCCTGGATCACCAGCTGCCTGGTCGGGGCGTCAAAGAACTTGAGAACAGGTCTCAAGCCCCTTAGGAGACCGAAACAACAGGCCGCAGTTTTTTTAGTATGCCCTACAAAGGAGAGGCCCGCATCCAGCCAGACCCCCAGGTTTTTCACCTCAGATACCGGGGTCGGAGTGGGTCCCAGCTCAGAGGGCCACCATTGGTCACCCCACAGCTCCACTCCCTTACCGACAACCATCACCTCCGTTTTTGTGGCATTTAGCTGAAGGCAGTTGCCTGTCAACCAGCTAGCCACCGCCTTCAGTCCAGACTGAAACCTGGGGGCCTCAGTCTCCGCATCCCCGCTGAGAGTAACCGCCAGCTGTGTGTCGTCGGCATATGAGACCAAAGTTAGGCCCCACTGCCTAGCGACATCAGCCAGCGGTCTCACGTAAAGATTGAACAACGTGGGACTCAGCGAGGACCCTTGCGGAACCCCCATGGCCAGCGGTTGGAAATTGGACTTGAAGGGAGGGATGGCAACACAGAAGGAGCGGTTATCTAGAAAGGAGTGGAACCATTGCAACACCTGACCACC
This sequence comes from Lissotriton vulgaris, assembly GCF_964263255.1. NCBI lineage: Eukaryota > Metazoa > Chordata > Amphibia > Caudata > Salamandridae > Lissotriton > Lissotriton vulgaris. The sequence goes on along the minus strand of NC_141689.1, from coordinate 806,105,862 downwards.
AATGCCGGTCTCCTCAAGCCGATGCAGGAGGATGCTGTGGTCTACCGTGTCAAAGGCGGCGCTAAGGTCTAACAATATAAGCGCCGCCGTTTGACCAGCATCCAACCTTGCACGGAGATGTTCCACCATCACAAGTAACGCGGTTTCCGTGCTGTGGCCGGCACGGAATCCGTTTTGTGTGGGGTCGAGGGCCTTGGCTGGCCAAGGTAGCAACGAAATGGGGCGATAGCTTTCAGGCTTGGCCGGGTCCAGGGAGGGCTTTTTGATAATTGGGGACACCACAGCTTGCTTCCACTTAGCTGGAACTACTCCCGTTTCCAAGGAAAGGTTGACGAGGGAACATACAGCTGCACGTCCCATAAAAGCCTGATCTCGAAAGAGAGCAGGCCTTACTGGATCGGATGGAGATCCAGATTTGACTTGCAACGCAAGTTTATCAAACCCGTCCAAGGTAAGGGGGGGGAAGACAAGCAGAGTAGACTGATGGTGGGTCCCATTGATAATTTCCCGACCGGACCCTATGCTAGGGAATGTCCGATAAATAGCTTGGACTTTCCCCAGAAAATAGGAAGCAAGGGATTCACAGTGGGAAAGAGAGCTTACGGTCGTAGAGGTAGTCTGCTTTGACATAAGATCTTTTACGGCCTTAAAGATGGCTTTCGACGGATTAGTACTGTTCCGGAATTCCGCGGCATAAAAAGCCGCTCGAGCTCGACAGATAGCCCGATGGTAGAGCTTGACGGACCTGGCGTATGCAGCTTTTAGATCAGCTCCATAGGTTTTCCTCCAGGCCCTCTCAGCCCGTCTACAGGCACCCTTTAGGGCCCGAAGGGCACTATCGTACCAGGGGCTCGACTCTCTGGAGTTGATTTTAGTAGATACAATAGGTATCAGAGAGTCCAAGGCCCTAGTAATCCAGGAACAGAAGAGGTCATACCCCTTTTCTACCTCCGTCAACGGGCCCAGCGGCTCCTCTAATAGAAGACGATGGAAGTCTTCTAACCTAAGCTTCTTCCAGGCCCTCTTCTGAACCCGTCTAGCCGAGGAGATGGAAGGGGTGGCTAAGACCGGGCATAGGATGGACACCAAAAAGTGGTCAGTCCATTCCACCGGCGAGATAGAGGTGATTGTAATCCCCGGCAGATTGGTAAACAGGGGATCCAGAATATGCCCCCCCCCGAATGGGTAGGCTGGGAGACCATCTGGGGAAGTTGAAAGGCCTCTAGGTCAGAGGAGATGGAGCGCACTGTCAGGCCTGAGAGGGTGTCGAAATGCAGGTTCAAATCGCCCATGATGGAAAAGTTGGCACAGTCTGCGACCAAAAGGCCAACAATGTCGGGAAAAGCATTTCTAAACGCCACATCGCTGCCGGGCGGGCGATAAACGACCATCCCGGACAGCGTAAACTCAGGGCTGACAGAGACCTTGAACAAGGCACTTTCACACCCAGAGATGTTTAGGGCACTCCAGACACAGGAATAGGAGGACCTTACCACTAAAGCTATACCCCCACCTCTAGACAACCTGTTCAAGGTGTACATAGAATAACCGGGTGGGCAGGATAGATTTGTAATAGCGGTATCCGCATCCTGTAGCCATGTTTCAGTCATGGCAAAGATGTCTGGAGCTTCCTCCTCAATGAGGTCAAAGATGTTCTGATAGTGTTTCAGCGCAGACCTGACATTCAGGTTCAGGATCCGCAAGGAGGAAGGAAAGTCTGTAATACGGCGGGTCACCGGAGAAGTAGTCCTTGGGAGAGGACTTGGAGAGTCAAGAGCCCACCTATTACAGGGGCAATGGTACGGGCCTCGCAATGGATGTACCGATGGAAGGGTACAACAGCGGTTTACCTGACCGATGGCAAACAGGCACTCCCGAGAGTATGTCAGCATGGCGACGCTAAGATGGAAAAATAGCCGTTACCCGGAATCCCGCGACGTCCGGCGTGTCCGTAGCGCGGACGGGCGCAGACGGGCAGGACTCTGGCACGACTCCGGCCACGCGAGGACACGCCCGCTGCGCGATCCCGCTGCGCGATCCCGCTGCGCTAGGGGAGGAGCCTTAAATAGGTGTTCCCAGGCGTCACATGCACATTCAAGCGCTGTCAGCTGGAAAAGCCTCACTCCACTCACCCCACTCCAAGATGTCCGCCAAAAACGAACCAGGCACCCACCCCAGGACCAGACCCGCCAAAACGGCAGTGAAGGGGCACAATTTATGGTGCAGGTAAGGGGCAATTTAAAAAGGGTCAAAATGACCAAAAACAAACTAAAATAATATTTTACGTTTTTAAAACAGCAGTTTTACTGCAAAAACGCGCAAGCGCTCTCGCAGCAGCAGCTACCTTGTCAGGGGCTGAAAGCAGGAGGGACTCGCCCTAAATAGGTGTTCCCAGGCGTCACATGCACATTCAAGCGCTGTCAGCTGGAAAAGCCTCACTCCACTCACCCCACTCCAAGATGTCCGCCAAAAACGAACCAGGCACCCACCCCAGGACCAGACCCGCCAAAACGGCAGTGAAGGGGCACAATTTATGGTGCAGGTAAGGGGCAATTTAAAAAGGGTCAAAATGACCAAAAACAAACTAAAATAATATTTTACGTGTCCATCTATCTGCAACATTTAAGAATCTCTTGACCATTTATTATATTTTTTTATCACCATCTCTGGCAAGTAATTTAGTTAAAATGGAGATGCCCACTAGTAATGAGAGCGATCATAACCCTTTGACTTTAACAATGGACTTGCAAGTTCCTGTCACTGCCGAAGTAACTGAATTGGGGCATCCAATGCAGATCGAACTCCACACTCTATTTATAAGACTCAAATGGGACTCTTTAGGTGCTGATAAGGTGGGCACTTGGCTCATGGAAATAATTCCAAATTTCATTCCCTACTCTCCAACAGGGTTTCACCATTGGTGGGACACTGTCAATACTAAATTACGAGATCTCTTAATAGGTCCGGAAGTTCATCATAGATTCCCCTGGTCTCCCCCGAGGCGGATTTCCAATCCGATTTTAGTCACCCACGGAAGAGCCCTAAGGAGGGCTATGCGCATGCATAAATCTAAAGGTACAGAGCTTACTGCCAATAATATGGCTTTATTACAGAAAGTCTACAAAAAATCAACATGGGAAACTAAGAAACAAAAAGAACAGAAGGACTGGCTAAAAATATTTGCTCTGTTAAAGGAAAACAAACGGACTCACTTTTGGAAGCATATAAACAAACTTAGCTCCTCCAATTGGAGCAGGGGTAACGCGGTTTCTGAAGAAGTCTGGTCTCAGTACGTAAATCAACAATACTGCTGTGATAATCTGGACCTCGCTGAGGTCGAAATCAGAGATCCTGCTGACATTACTCTGATGGAAACCTGTGAGCTGACCACCTCGGCCCAGGTCTTCAAGTTTCTGAAACCCATGAAAAATGATGGTGCTCCAGGACCTAATGGCCTTCCATCTGCTGTATTCAAATGTGCGCTGGAAGAATGGGCTAAGCTATTATGTCCTGTATACAACTATGTGTTTATTATCTTTCAGATATCAGACTCATGGAAAGGCTCGATCTTATGCCCAATTCTTAAGAAAGGAGATCCTTCCCTTTCAGCCAACCCATTGCCCTATTAGATCTCGAGGCCAAGGTATATGCTCGGTGTCATCTCAAGTCACTAGAAAAATGGGTAGCGGAAAATAGTATTTTACCATTTTTTCACACTGGGTTCCTAACTTCTGCCTCCACAATTGACAACATCACCGCCCTAGCCATTCTGAGTAAACAAGCAGCGCAAAAAAATCAACTCCCCCTCTATTGCTGCATTATCGACTACAGCGCCGCCTCGATAAAGTGTCTCGTAACACTTATTCAAGGAAATTAGACACGTGGGGATCCCACGGTGCCTGCTTGGAGCCCTTATCTCCTTGCATAAGAACACATGGGTGCGAGTCAGAACTGGCCCCACGACAATCTCTACAAAAATTCCAACTTCTGATGGCCTAAAGCAAGGATGTGTTCTTGCTCCCCTCTTGTTTAACCTCTAGCCGCTGACCTGGAGAGATTCCTGGAGCAAAGCAGCCTCCTTCCGCCTAACCTGGGCCATGCAAAAACGAACTTGCACATTCTGCAATACGCTGACGATATTGTCATTTTGGACCAGGCCAGGTCCGGCCTCCAAAGAGCCCTGTGTAAGCTCCACGAATGCAACTGAATGCTGATTGCCTCAGTTTGACTAAAGACTCAATAGCCACTTTACTCTTGCCCTTGGCTACTATACCAGCTCATTATCGAAGAAAGATTTCCCTTCAAGGCTGCCTAAGACTCTGCTCCAAGAATGAATCTTGTAGCCGCCGTCTATCCACTGAGGATCAACAATTTGGTGGCAGAGGTCTCTTTCAAAAGGGATCCTGCTTCTGGAGCACCCTTCCTCTTGCCCTGAGACCTGAAGATGACTTACTGAAATTACAAAGAGGTCTTAAAGTGCACCCGATCTGCTCAACACAAAGACTGAATAATTCAGGCTACACAAATCTGAACCCCAGGGGCCCAGCGGGGCTGGCTGGCAGCTGATTACATCTTAGGCGCCTAGCGGTAGTGGCCGCCATCTTGGATCGGGCTGGTTTGCCCGACCCCACCCACGCCACTCCCCCCACGCTGCTCCTCTATTTAGGAGTGATCCTCAGTCTCCCCAGCGATTGCGAGCAGCCCGGTGGCAGTGGGCTTGCTTGCAGGAGCTGAGGGCTGCGATTGAGCATTTTATTTTTAGCGCGCTGTCACGCTGACCAAAAGCGGCGACACGCATTAGTTTTAAAATTACGTATTTTTTCTGTCTAACCTGTACTGAAAATCAACAGGTACCCCTAACCTCTTACCTTGTCTTCTAGGGGCCCAGCGGGGCAGGCTGGCAGCTGATTACATCTTAGGCGCCTAGCGGTAGTGGCCGCCATCTTGGATCGGGCTGGTTCGCCCGACCCCACCCACGCCACTCCCCCCCACGCTGCTCCTCTATTTAGGAGTGATCCTCAGTCTCCCCAGCGATTGCGAGCAGCCCGGTGGCAGTGGGCTTGCTTGCAGGAGCTGAGGGCTGCGATTGAGCATTTTACTCTTAGCGCGCTGTCACGCTGACCAAAAGCGGCGACACGCATTAGTTTTAAAATTACGTATTTTTTCTGTCTAACCTGTACTGAAAATCAACAGGTACCCCTAACCTCTTACCTTGTCTTCTAGGGGCCCAGCGGGGCTGGCTGGCAGCTGATTACATCTTAGGCGCCTAGCGGTAGTGGCCGCCATCTTGGATCGGGCTGGTTCGCCCGACCCCACCCACGCCACTCCCCCCACGCTGCTCCTCTATTTAAACGTCCCCCATGTGTCAGCGCAGCAGACGAGCGCAGCGGGCGCGCCGTAGGCTCGCCGGAGTCAAGCCAGAGTCCTGCCCGTCTGCGCCCGTCCGCGGCAGGCCGGGGCAGGGGGCACCCCCTTATGTCCTCCCGCTGTCATACACTTCCTCTGACCTCCTCTCTCACTGGATCCCAGGTACCATTAGTCCTACTGTGTCCAACTTACTGCAACACCTAAGTCTCCTCACAAGCCCCCCCGCTATTCCACCTGCCGCTATTCAAATTTGTTCTTCTCGGCCTTGTGCCGTCGATTCCACTCACTCCCTTTTGCCTGCTCCCCACACGCTGATTTATAACACCACTGCTGCGCTCCTTAACACCAGGTCTGTCGTCAGCCATCAGCATGAGCTATTCGATTATCTCGACACCCACAACCCGGATCTCTTGTTCCTAACCGAGACCTGGCTTAAGGCGGACTCCCTTCCCAACGTCTTAGCCGCACTCCCTCCCTCATATTCCATCATTCGAGCGGATCGCCCGGAGGGCAGGAGAGGCGGCGGAGTAGCCTTGATAACTCATACTGATTCTCACTTTCAAATCCTTCCCTCTCCCCCTATCTCTGAGGTAGACTGCTTAATAATTCGTGCTAGCTCTCACTCGACCCCCCTTACTGCTGTTCCATTTATCGCCCCCCTCACGCAACATCCAACTTTGTTTCCAGCCTTCAGGACATCCTTGCCACACTGGTTATTAACAACTCATCAGTGTTGGTGTTGGGTGACTTCAATTTTTGGCCCAACGATCCTGCCGAAAGCCCCCTCTCTAAAGAATTCACCAGTCTTATGACCAGCCTTAACTTTTCTCCCCTTGTTCACAACCCCACCCATGTTCATGGCCACTCGCTAGACCAGGTTTGGACCTTAAATATCCCTACTACTCCCCCTGTCATTTCCCCCTGCCCCTGGTCGGACCATTTTTTAATCTCCTTTTCTCTTGCGTTAGCCCCAGTGCCCAAACCTCCTCTCCCCAAGAACACCTGGGTCAGAAAATGGGGTAAGGCAGACATGCCATCTTTCTGCTCATCCCTAGCCAACTCCTGCCCTGACCTCTCAGGCCTCGCCGCCCCGGACCAGCTGACTACCATCGACGGCTGGCTGACCCGGGCAGGCGACGATTTCGCTCCCCTGAGACGGATCACGGTTAAGCGAGCCCATGCTGCTAACCGCTGGTTTACCCCCGACCTTAAGGAGAAGAAATTGGCTGCACGCAGAGCAGAGCGTGCATGGAGAAGAGAATACTGCCCCGCCAAAAAAACTACCTACCTTTCTGTGCTCAAGGCATATAAACAAAGCATACTTGATGCCAAGACCCTGTTTTATTCAAACAGGATACTGGCAGCTGAATCTCAATCCAAAGAGATTTTTGCGACAGTACATGAGCTTGCCTCATCCAACAGGGCCTCGGCTTCGATTCCCCCTTCCCAACCGCTCTGCGACTCACTCAACGATTTCTTCGTTGATAAGGTCGCAAAGATTAAGGCTAATATCCCTTCCCCTTCCCCCACCTTCATCAATCCCTCCCCTCCCGCCATCACTTCTAAATTCACTTCCTTCCCCCCTTTGACTAAAGCTACACTTTTTCCCCTGCTTCAAAAGGTAAAGTCAGGCTCCCCCCTAGACTTTGCCCCTGACCACATTTTGCGAGAAGTCTTCCTACACTGTCCTACCCCCCCCTCACACTTTTGAACGACTCACTCAACTCCGAAGTGGTCCCCACTGCCCACAAATTTGCGGCAGTCATCCCCATCCTAAAAAAACCCGGTGCCGACCCTTCATCCCTTCTAATTACCGCCCCATCTCCCTTCTACCTTACCTGGCCAAGGTTCTAGAGACCTATGTAACCAGCACCCTGAGTACCTACGTGGAAACCAACCACTGCCTCTCCCCCCGGCAGGCGGGCTTTCGCCCCCTTCACTCCACGGAGACGGTAGTGATCTCAGTGATGGACAGCCTACGCGAGGGCATTGATACCAACCTTCCCCAGGCCCTCATCCTCTTAGATCTATCCGCCGCTTTTGACACGGTGGACCACTCCATCCTTCTCACCCGTGTCAAGGCGGTGGGCATAGAGGGCCTGGCCTTCGCCTGGCTCAAGTCCTTCCTGAGTGATAGGGCTCAGGCGGTCCACCTTGCTGGTTTCACTGCTGCCTCTCGTAAGGTTGCATGTGGAGTCCCTCAAGGTTCCTCTCTTTCCCCTCTTTTGTTTAATTTATACATCTACCCCCTTATTTTTATGTTACAGCAGCTTGAGGTCACGGTGTTTAATTACGCCGATGACCTCCAGCTAATCTTTAACCTTTCCCACTCTTCCTCTTCCTTCTCAAATGTCCAATCCGTCATGTTATTCATCCAGGATTGGATGAACTGCAACCACCTCAAACTCAATCCGGACAAGACGGAGTTAGTCTTGACCAGAGGTGGTTGCAGTCCTTGGTCCCCTTCTCACTGGCCCTCCTCACTTGGTGCTCCCCCGCTTCCAGTTCCCAAGGTCAAGACCCTTGGCATTTTCTTGAATCCTTCACTTTGCGTTCACTCTCAGGTCAATTCGGTTGTTTCCTCCTGTTTCTTTTCCCTCAGAATCATTAGGAAGATCTCTCGCTTTTTCTCTCTACCCGCCCTAAAAATCATAGTGATGGCCATGGTGCTCTCGCGCCTTGACTAAGGGAACATCATCTATAATGGCGCTCCAGCCTACGCCATTCGCCGCCTGCAGCTAGTGCAGAACCAGGCTGCTCGCCTGATTCACGGCCTGCCCAAATACCATCGAGCCACCTCTCTATTGCAGGCCTTGCACTGGCTGCCGGTGAAAGAGCGTGCCTTGTTTAAGCTTGGCTGCACCACTTTTCAGGCTAAAATGGGCACCGCCCCGGAATTCATTTGCTCTGCCATCACTCCCTACACGCCAAGAAGAGAGCTTAGGTCTACTCATCAGGCCCTGCTAACCATCCCCCGCTTCAGCAAGAAAAAGACTGGCGGTACGAAATTCGCAGTGCTTGCTCCTACGTCTTGGAATTCCCTTCCGACAGAACTCCGTATGTCATCCTCCTACATCGAGTTCCGGAAGGGTCTCAAAACTCTGCTCTTCTCCCGAGCCTACAATGCTTAAACGCCCTCCGCTCTTGCCTGCCTCCTCACAATCCAAAAGCGCCAAGAAACCGCATGGTAGAAGTGCGCTATAGAAATGTTTTTAAATTCAAAATTAAATTCAAATTCAACACAGCTAATGCTCTTAAAATTAACCAGGATAAGACCACGGTCTTGATTTTTTGCCATTGCAAGAAAAAGAAAAGTATAACGTGGAACATTGCAACTGCAAAGATTAAAACAACAGCAAAATACAATTACCTGGGGGTTTGGTTTAGCGAGTCTTCTAGACTATCAGTCCACTTAGCTGCCTTGAAAAAAAGAGGTGGAGCAACAACATATAGCCTGACTCGACTTAACCGGTCCCCGAGTAGTCCTTCTGCAGAACCCATACTGAAGGTGATCAAAGTTACCGTTCTTCTTGCCTTAAGTTACGGGCTCCAGGTCTTTCCTGGTGCATGCTTGGCCAGTCTCCACCACGCCCAGGTCACCATTTATAAAAAAATCTTTTGTCTCCCGAATTACATTCACAGGACAAGATTACAACTGGAGCTGGACCGCCAAAGACAATCTATTTTCTGTGAGGCTGACACTCTGAAGTACTACATAATTTAAATGTGGTCTTTGATAGCCATCACACTTTAACCCCATGTGCAGATTAAATATCGCTTACATCATACTTGTAAACGATATGTTATTTAACTGGCGAGCCTTTTTCACACTTTTTGTACTTATTTTGTCTTTGGTATTTCGGTGTCCTACAAGGCAAAAGTGTGAATTTTGTTACGCTAAAAAGCAAAGGTAGACATGAGGCGAATGAAAGATTAGAAAGTAAGGGGCACCTTGAAGGACATGTTTTATATTTAATTCGAAATCGCCTTGCTTTCAGATTTCCTGGTAGCCCTAGTTTCAGCGTTCAACCCGAACAGTTTGTTGTGTCGGACTCATAGGTTATCATGTTAAGAGTTTTGCTTCTGAAATTTCTGACTGTATTAACAATGAGGTTTCAATTTTACATCAAGTTTTTCCATAAACATTGGTATCGAGCGCTACGGTATGAAGATAACTCTGTTAAGCCTCAGTAGTACTAGTAACAGTCATTACCAAATACCTCGAAGCACCTTAGTCACATTTTCCTTGACCTTGATCTATTGTGCCAGTGTCTGGATATTAGTGACTTCTTTAAATTAAGTGCTATATAGAATAGCTAAACAGTACTGTACCTTTAAATACTGTGCCAAGTTGGGATGTACTGACTGCTCATCATATTCTTTAATTGTCCATGAAGGTTGTTTTTTCTTCTCTTCTAATACTTCACTCAAAGAGTATTCCTGGTACAAAGGGTTGTTCTTAGTTGTGGAGTTCAAGGTAATCGGAGTGATATGTTTGCTTATAGCTTTATCTATAGTTGCTTGGTTTTCGTTTGTGCTGCTCAAACCAGTAGAATCTCTGATATTTGTGTCTTCTTTCTGAAAGGGATTACAAAAAAATTTGTAAAAAATTGGAGAAATGATAGGCTCAATTCCAAAGAGCAATACTTCACATGTTACAAATAAAAATAATTTAACTCCAGACAGCTCAAAAAGATAATTATAAAATGTAGATTTATATAGCTCAACGTATCACCCTTGAGAGTATCCAAGAGCTGTTCATGGGCACAGAGGAGATTAACCCCCAGATTCATCATGGTCATGTTTTGCGAGTCCTTAATAGCGAATTTTAAAGATTCGCTATTAAAGACTCGCAAAACGGGATGCATGTAGAAATTGCAATATTTTATGCGATTTCTACTGCTTCCTTATTTGCGATTCGCTAATTGCTAATCGCACATAAGGAATGGCTTTCCCATTCATTCCTATAGGCCTAAAGGCCCATAGGAATGAATGGGGAGTCATTCCTTATTTGCGATTAGCAATTAGCGAATCGCAAATAAGGAAGCAATTTCAAGGGTGCCAGGGTGTCCAAAGGACACCCTGTAGCACCCCTGAAATGGTAATGTACACTGGTGTTGCGCACACACATGTCCAAAGGACGTGTGTGTGTGTAACATACAGCCTAGAAAAATGCACTTTTTCTAAGTGTTTGCTATTTACCACGTAGTTAGACTTCGCTGTAAATAGCGGCCCCAGATTGCGAATTCGCAATTTTAAAATAAATGGTTCATGAATTGCATTTAAGGAATCTCAAATTGAGATTCCTTAAATGCAATTATTCGCAATTTACCGATTTCTAGAATTGCGATTTTTGCATTTGGGATGATGAATCCCAAATGCAAAAATAGCGCTTGCAAAGGGGCAGATTCTCAGAATCTGGCCCTTTGCGAGCCAATTTCGGTTTGATGAATCTGGCTGTAAGTGATTTTCCCAGAATCACAGGATGTTGAGCCATTGTTGAGATGTGAACCCGGATCTCCAGCTCCCACGTCAGCAGCTCTGGCCGCTGTGCCACATCCTTTCCCAATGTGAGCTGTTCTTTCTAACCCAGCAAAGATTAACCCCTTTCTACTACATACACTCTACCAACAGTGCATCTATTTTTTTAATTCGTTTTGAGTTGTGAAATATCACATCACTGGTAACTTACCCCTATAATACCCTTCCAGTTCTACATCTGTTGGTAACAATTCACATTTTCACACACTCTCCCACAATGGTTGATCAACAAGTGCATAAGGTGAACAGGAATCTGCCCACATACAAATTTTGTTTCCATTCACTGTCACCTCACACTTTGGTGGACTATACTCAGTCCCAACCGGAGACTTAGGGCCTCATTACGATGTCGGTCGGAAAGGCCCTGAACAGCACTCAGATTTTCCCAATCCGAGTCAGAACCCAAGTTTCCGACCGACTCCAAAACATTTCCGACTGACCGATTATGATTGTAGGTAACCATTCGGTGTGCCCAACTCAGTTCCGACCATCATTCGGAGACTTCGAGTCGTCAAGAGCAGAAACGTACAGCTCTATGAACAGCATTTCTGACTGACGTATTACGATATCGAATTTAGACAGCCTTTCCGACACGGTCTATCTGACACTGAAACTGAATTTGGTGGCCTGTAGCAGGTCCCCTTTCTCCCAGAGGCCTCCTTTTGGGGCCTGTGGGGGTTCCCATGGGACCCCTCTTTACAACCATACAGGCACCATGGGATGTCCGCCACACAGTGCAAGGTTTTCCGCTACCGCCCCTTTCTTCAATGCGAGCCTGTGTTGTCAGTCAGAACACAGGCTCCCATAGAAGTCAATGGGAGTTCGACCGAACACCATGGTAATCTGTCGGTCGGACTTCAAGTACCTGAGTCTGTCGGAAACTATTCCGACACCAGACTGACGTCATTCCCTTCCAAATGATCAGACTTTCCTTTTGCTTGATCCCACTTCAATTCCTTAACATATTGTGACGCATTTTTGATATGCCGTGCAATTTCAATAGATTTGTCTAATGAAGGATCCTCCAAACCCAAAAGCTTCTCCTGTATTTTTACATTACTTGTCCTATTAACCATCTGTTCCCTTATTATTTCTTCTTGTAACTCCTTAAATCTCCTCAAAGCTGCATAGTTCCTTAGTACAGCCACATATTGTTCGATTGACTCGCCCGGTAGTTGAGTCAATGAAAAAAATGTATGCCTTTCCACAACAATGCACAATTATTTACGAAAGGTATCCTCTAAAGCACAGCTTTCCAAACTGTGTGTCGCGACACGGGACTGTGTCGCCTCCCATGTGTGGGTGTGTCGCAGGACGATGACGTTTGCTGGCAGATTAGGGCGAACGCTCTCTTGGACATTACGTTTGTGTTCAGTGACGCAGTGCGGAGGAAGGAGAAGCTTTAGACTACTGTGAGCTGAGCCCGGTGCGGGCAGTTCCCTTTGTGATTTCCGCTGGGTGCTCTGTTCGCATAGCACGCCGCACTGGTGATCCAGCTCTCTTTCCACTGCCTTTGTGTCCTAATCTGTGTTTGCCCAGCCCGTCGGACAAACACAGATTAGGACACGAAGGCAGTGGAGCAGAGCTGCACTGGAGATAGTCTGGCCAGTGCGCTGTCTGCCCCATCCTAAAATGTGCACAGTTTATTGTGCTTCTCGAAGCTGCAAGGTGTGGAGAGGAACAGCCTGGTCCAAGGGGGCAAAACTGCTGTGGCTGCTTCCACCTATCCATACTGATAACCTGGCTCTTTTAAGAGTGAGGGTGGGGAGCAAACAGCTCCAAAAAAGTGAGGTAGGGGAGGGGAGTCGGGAGGTGGTGGAAAGGCAGGAACAAGGGAGCCACAAGGTAGGCGCTCTTCGCGTCTTCGAGGTGATACAGGAAACAGCGTGGACCAGAGAGAATAGCCTGAAAGAAATGCGGCCTAGTTTCAGAAGCATCCACGATACACAGTGTATTATTTATTTATATATACAGTTTTATATATGTACTGGTCGCATTTACTTTGCCAATACTTGTCTGCCTTGTCTTCCCAGTGAAATACGTCGTACTGGTGGAGGGCAGTGAGGCAAGCTGGCTCAGAGAGATGCTGCAGTGGACAACAATTATTTGAAAACTAGGGGTGGGCTACAAATCTCACTACTGTATTTATAATCTCACATTCCCTGAAGTGCTTCCGTGTAGAGAAGCGAGGGATGCTCACAACAGGTTGCATAACCTTCCAATGAGCCAACAGCCCCCCCCAAACCTCGACTTTAAAAGAGGAATGAAAGAATGTACACTCCGTGAATAAGGGCTCTTAACTCACTAAGCAGCTACTATCTCAATTATTTTAAACAGCAAATATAATTTTCTCTTCACTTCTACAGACAGTCATGACTTTTAATATGCTCTTCCTTAATGCATTCTCACACAATGTCAATTTGTAAATTCGGCGCACTATTTAATTTTTATAATTCCATCAACTGTAGCTTGCTATATATTCTCACTAATATGTGCGCCAGAATGTAATAAATGAACAACAATTTTGGGTGCATTTCTCCTGACGATATCGGCTTACCATGCCAACAAAGTGCCTTGTGTTGCATTGGAAATCGAGGCAAGTGTGGAGAAGGGAAGTGGGAAAACGAATGGGCAATTGGAAAGAGAAAATAAACAAAGAGAAGTTAAACCGGAACCTGCAAATTAATTGGAGGGGCCTCCTTGACTCCTCCACCCACTGAGCCAGTCTGGAGTTTACCAGGCCAGGACCCCGCCGCCAGTGCACAGAGCCAGAGGGGCCCTAGAGCTTATGAGAGAGAAAAGTGCATAGCTGCCAAGGTTTTAGATTGCCATGTGTGACATTCTGATAATTTCAGTATAATTTGGAGTGCCATTTCAGTGACCATGAGTGACACTTTCTAGTGAGCAAAAATCAAGCACTGAAGAGGAGAGTAACACAAATATCAGAAATTACACCCCTTTGAACAAGGACCAACTCTAAGTTAACTGCTGCAAAGTTTAAGAATACTTGTTAGACGGCTTTCATTTATCTGACTAGCAAAAAATTGCAATAAATAGATAAAGCAGTCTGGAAGACGTGTATTATTATAATCAGCTGAGCGCCTCGCAGACTCCCTCGATTGCCCCGGCCGCATGAGCAGTAAGCATGGCTGCATTGGAAAGCTTTGAGTGCGAGGCACTCATTTAGGTCACAGCCAGGCAGGTTTAAAACATATTTTCTTTTTTAGACAGATAGGATTACGATTTGAAAAGGTCTGTGCCACCTCAAACTGTGTGGTGGGTGTGGCATGTCTGCCCCTGAGCAGGATTTATTGTGGCTTGACTGGTGTGATCAGATGTACTGGGTGTGGACTTGTGTGACCTTGTTGCCCATTCCCTCCATTGAATGACAGTTCATATGTTGTTGAACAGGACTCATGACATTCTCCGATGATGGTGTGCCTCATCAAAGCCTTTTCTCATCTTGTCTCTTGGGTAGTGTTGAAGAATGCCCTCTGCTTCACCTCCACGCTCACGTCAGCCTTCTTTCTATGCCTTTTTCCTCCTTTGTATGGTCACATTAGTTACCATTGCAGCTGTGAGCCATGAACCTTATGCAGTGCTTTAAAAGGAAAAATAGACGTTCCACTACTCAGCACATTACTTGGTGTGGGTCTGGAAGGGCGTATCTTCGAGGCTGGCATGTACAATATCAGCATTTTTGCTACTCTCACCAATGACATGCTTTAGTTCTGTTCTTGTCATCATTGGAATGTTCATTCAGATATTGTCATTCAGCTACCCAGCAGCACCTGGCAAGGGTGTGGTGCAGGGTCTTATTCTTGTAATTGCGTTCAATCTGCTGCCATTCATCATTATTTATTTCCTTTATGAGGACCCGTCTCTTCTCAGTTATATTGTCATGTTATTTGTGAAAATACTTCCAGCACAGAGGGGTTACATTGGTTGTATATGTCACACTTTTGAAAGGTTTGTTTACCAACCGTGGTCCCTGCACTCTTCCACTGCTGTAAATCACTGGGGCAAGTGTCAATGTGTGCATGATTATATTTTTGTTTCAGGCACAAACCTAACCTTGCTTACACTCAGTTTTGCCAGTCTGTGGCCCACATGCATCATTGTGTCATTTTGCATTTCTTAATTTGCGAAAAATAAGGAATCGCAAATTAAGAAGTGCAAAATGCTATGCATCATTTTTTTCGGTATTTCTTTGTGATTCGGTAAAAATCGCAATTTTTACCGAATCCCAAAGAAATACTGAATTCTTAAGTTAATTTTCGCAATTCCCATTGATTCCTATGGGCCAAAAGGCCCATAGGATCAATGCAAATTGCGAGTGGCACTTAGAAAATTTCATGGGTGCAGGGGGGGTCCAAAGGACCCCCCCATGCACCCCTGAAATGTATTTTTCGCATCATGTTGCACACACACATGTCCTAAGGACATGTGTGTCCGTAACATGAATGTTGAAAAAAAAGCATTTTCAACATTTTAAACACTTTTTCCAAATTTACCGAGTGGTTCAACCACTCGGTAAATTTGGCACCCTATTTGCGAATTTTCACTGTTTAAAATAATGATGCATTGCTTTTAAGAAATCGCACATCTGCGACTTCTTAAAAGCACCCGCAATTTTAGAATTCGCAAACATGTTACGAATTCTAAAATTGCTTCATGCATCCCAAAAAGCACTTTTGCATTCGCAAACGGCCGATTTTAAGGAATCGCAGCGTTTGCGAATGAAAAAGTGCTTGATGCATGTGGGCCACTGTCTTTGTTAGAACAGATTCACAATTGCTTTATTAACCTTCCTGCTTTCTCAAATTTGCTTGGAAATGCACCATTTGCCCACTATTTTTTTTTAAATTCCTGAGCCCCCCCATAGGTGGTTTAAGCTCGCACGCTATGCTCGCGCGCGTTACCGTGTCGCTAAATAAAGATTGTCAAAAAGATGTGTCACCAACATGAAAAGTTTGGAAAGCTGTGCTCTAAAGCTTTCAATACGACCACATACTCATAAATCAACTCATCAGCATCTCCCTCAGACCTCTGTCTGTGTACTCTTAGTTGCATGACAACATGGGTAATATCTTTAACACTTTCCTACCTTCAAAACACAAACAATGCTTCAACATTGCCAGTCTATATTTCGCCACAAAAACATCCTCACCCACAGCCTCCAAATATGTCTCAAAAGAATTCTCTAGCCTTCCCAAACCATTGAGAGAAGACCAGGATCTTTTAAAAACATAGGTGATGCTACAATGTTTTGCACTGCCATCTTCCCTTGGACTTTATAAATGCATATACATATACAATCACAGCTTGGAAGAGGAAAATAAAAAAATAAAAAAAATCATCATGTAGTCCGTAAAACAAAACAAAAAAATAGATACAACAGAAAGAGTCACCGTTGTCTTGGTACTTAATCAGGAAATGTGCTGATTTCCTAGCTTCTAATGTTGTGGTTCATCCTTGAGTTCTTGTTCATTGAGAGCAGTAACAGTGTTCAGCAAACAGCCCTCTTTCTACCCTTAAGCGCAGCTAAAAGGGTACTTCCCATGTTGCTATAACTCACGGGGAACATCACTTACAATGCATTTTTTACAACGCACTACCATTACATCGCAACCATTACAACGCATACCATTACAACGCATTGCGCTGGGGGGCGCTCTAGGATAGGGAATATATTTAATTTACTATCCAACACAAATCATTGTAAATCTGTGGCCCTGTTTCTGTCAGTCAAGGAGTTGCCTTTAAGGGAATCCTATCTAGACGCCATTCAGAACCCAAGGGATAGAGCAGTATACATCAAGTTCAGGTTGGGGGTACTTCCATTATGTGAGTTTATGTCAACTTGGAAACCGCCCGCTCAAACTGTACCCTATTGCCCCTTTTGTGATCTAAGGGTAGAAACTGTGTCCCATATGTTGTTTGAATGTAGCGTCTATGTAGCCCCAAGACGTAGGTGGTTGAAGCCTATTTGTAGAAGCTTGGGAACTCGCTCTCATTTGGAAGCCCTGCGTATTTTACGAACAGATCCTAGACCCTTCTTTTCAACTTGTATGGCAAAATTTTTGGGTTGGGCATGGTGCCTAAGAACTGCAAGGAAAATGTTAATTCAGTGAACGATCTTACTCACCCAATATGCTGTTTTGTATATGAAATGTTTCTATGTGTGATAATTGTTGTCAAAAATGTGTTTTAAAGATGTGTAAATGCTTTTATGATATGTTTTTATCGAATAAAGCTATTACTACTACTACTATCCAACACCTTCCCTGCTATCCACGGGGACTGGAGTTGGAATAGTAAATTAAATAATTCACTATCCAGCACCTAAAAGCATTATGCGTTGTAATGGACTGCGTGGTAAAAACCGCGTTGTAAAGGCATGCAATGTAAAAGCATGCGTTGTAGTGACACCAATCCTAACTCACTAGTGGAGGAGCTGAGCAGAGTTGTTTGTGAAGTCCTTCCTCAATTCCCTCGGCACTCTTGCAGGCGAGCGAAACCAACCAGTTGCCGTTGCCGTCTGACAAAAGACACTGGCGCTCACTCCTGACAAAATACTCTGAGGCTCACTTCAAGCACTAAGTTCAAGTGAGACCCCCTTCTCCTTCACCGCCAACTCACGCCTTTCTTTCCACAATCACCCCTGTAAACAGAGAGCGAATCAACATGCTCAAAGGCATTCACTAGTGCACTTACAGCAGGGGTTTCCACTCAGGATTAACGCTGCACAAGACATTGCATGAGTGCTGCAGCATGAGCCAACATGGCGCCGGGCAGCCGTGTTCAACCCACAATACAATCATTATGGGGATTAGGGGAGCACCAGTATCCCACACTGGAGGGTGCATACTCCTGGTTATCTAAAGTATGTATCCCTCTTAACCTGATGAAAAGCAAGGGTCCCTACTTGGACAAAGGTACCTACCTCTGCCAACTAGAGACCCCCATTTTTACTGCTGCGGTGCCAGGTCCACCGTTGAGTTGCCACGCTGCCCATTGTAACAGCTGTTACCCCCTGTAAGGGTAACTCTCAAGGGTTATGTGCACAAAGATAGCTTCTGCTCCACAATCTGTTGTCCTCTTCAGGATCCCATGCTGGTCGTCACTTCTGGAGCAAGTAATATTCACACCATGGCATAAAAAGGGAATATTTAATATGATTACTGTTAGAAATGGGGGTCTCTAGTTGGCAGAGGTAGGTACCTTTGTCCAAGTAGGGACCCTTGCTTTTCATCAGGTTAAGAGGGATACATACTTTAGATAACCCCTGCTCACCACCTTGGTGGCTTGGCACGAGCAGACAGCCTTTTCCCAAAGGCAATGTGTAAAGTTTTTGTACTCAAAACACACAGTAATAAACTGATAACACCACAAATGGACACCACACTAGTTCATAAAAATAAAGTATCTTTATCTAAACTCAAAATTGACAACAACAAAAAAAACAACATACAGATAGTAAAATAGCACTTAAAAACAGTTACTTCGAAAATAGAGCTTGTAGAAAACAAATTACTCCATCTGGATCTATTGCGATGTTGTGACAACAATAAATCCAAAGTACGGCACTGACCGCGAGGTGCATGGATTAGGGCATGGAATCACACGGACCCCCAAACAAACAGAACCTTTGATTAACAAAATCTTATACGATGCATGGCGTCCTGGAGGTGAGTGGTCGGTGCCGAGGTTGAGGTCGTCTCCCTAGCTGCCACGGGGGAGACAAGGAGTTGTGTCCTCAAGGGAGCGGCATGTCGAATGCAGGACAGGGGAAGTCGGCTGCTTCTGCAGTGTGGCATCAGTTCTGTGGCAGTGTGAAGTCAGCAAGCTTGTGTAGTCACCCTCGGTGGTTATCAGTGCCACAATAGGAGGATACAGGTGCTGGCGATGACGGAGTCGGTGTGAGCGCTGGCATTGGCAAATGCACATAACTGCAGCTGTTGGCAGGTGTCAAAGGGCATCGGAGGTGTGGTGCAGGTCGGGCGATGCATGGTGCACTTCATGAGGAGTGTCCCTGGCATCTGTGCAGGTCGCGCCGTTACAGCTGCATTGGTGATGGCGTCAGAGACAGGTTTTCTAACTTTTTTCAAGTTGCTTCCAGCTCCCAACAGCAGGAACAACCACCAGAGGCCCAAAACTGGAACAGACACCTCCTGCAGGTCGGAACTCTCAGCAATAGAGTTCAGGGGAGCTAAGGATGAAGTCTTTATGTCCCTGAGGCTTCAGAACAGAAGGCCAGCACACACAGGCCCTTGGAGATTCTGCTTTAAGCAGGTTTACAGCAGAGTTTCAGTCTTTGTCCTTTCCTTGCCAGAAGCATCAATGCAACTGGAGGCCAACCCCACACAGCACGCAGCTCACAGCAAAAGAGCAGTACTCCTCCTCACAGATCTCCAGCTCTTCTCCTTGGAAAAGGTGTTTCTTGAGTCCAGAAGTGATCTAAATTTCTGGGGTTTAAGTCCACTACTTATACTCCATTTTGTCTTTGTTCTTCTTTGCCCATTCCAAACCAGTTCTGTCCTCATTGGTGCAGTATGACCACAGGGGGCGGAGACAGCATTGTACAAGAGAGACAGGGCCTAGTCATGTGCAAGGATAGCTCCTCCCACTACTCTAAATGCAGCTAAGGTCGATTCAGGCCAGCTCTGAGTCATCCAGGAAGGACCAGGCACACATCAACACCACCAGTGGCTGTCTACAGTGAATGCACATCCCCAGCCATTGTCACTCTAATAACAAGACAGTCAGTCCACAAACAGGAAGAGGAAACCAGAATGGTTAAACAAGAAAATGCCTAGTTTCTAAAAGTGGCATTTTCAAACACATAATTTAGAAATCATCTTTACTAAAGATGTGTTAATAAATTCTGAGTTCAGCGAGCCTAAACTTCACTTCTCTATCTTGTCCCAATGGGAATTTATACTTGTAAGAAGTTACGAAGTATCTCCCATGTTATCCCATGGGGCAGATAGTCTTTCAATAGTAAAAAACCCAATGCACTGTTGTTTGAATTGGGGGTCTCTAGTTGGCACAGGTAGGTACTTGTGTCAAATAGGAACCCTCTCCTCTAGTCAGGATACTCCTAAAATAACCCCTGCTCACCCCTTTGGTAGCTAGGCACGAGCAGCAAGGCTTTATCTCAGAGGCGTTGTAAGTTAAACATTTGTGACCACATACAGTAACTCAGTGACAACACTACAAATGGACACCACACAAGGTTGTATATCAAAAATAAGTATTCTTTTATAAAGAGTTACCACAAGACCAATAACGACACAAATAATCCACAGTACTAATAGAATTCAAGAGTTCTGGTGAAAAGGTTTAGCTCAAGGTTCTGTGGGAGTCGGTTGCCCTATCCGGCTACAGCGTTGTTGAGATAACACAGAGTCTAGCAAATCCAGCAGACCACGTCGGTTAGGGGCCCACTCAAATGTCGACAGACTCAGTCACAGTACCTTTTACTTGAGGCGTCCGGCACGGATGTGCGAGCCGGTTCCGGTGTTCATCGCTGTGCAGGACGCGTTGTCCCTCGATGCGGTGCAGGCAGCGGCCCGTTGACATGACAGAGTCGATGGATCCAAAGCATGCGTTGCAGGGCGAGACGGTGCTTCGATGCGGTGCTTGCAGCTTGCAGTGCGGCGACAGAGCCGGAGTTCGGGAGCTGGGCATCGATCAGTCCGGATAGCGGTGCGAGCCGGGAGCTGCGTCTCAAAGCGTGTGAGGCGGTGCCCAACTCCAGTGCGTTCACAGGACTTGAAGTCAGCAGCAGCGACCGCGTCGGTCAGACCAGTACGAGTCGGTGTAGCGATGCGTTGCACGTCGCGGTGTCCACCAGTCGTGGTGCAGGCAATGGCTCGGTGACTGCGTCAGGACGGAGTCAGTGAGCTCAGAGCTTGCGTTGTTCGAGGCAGGCATTGGTCGATGCGGTGCCTACAGGACATCGGGCCAGTCGTGAGAGTCGGTCACAGCTCCCTGCCTCCGTAGCCACTGAAACAGCATTTCCAGCAGCAATCCACAAAGGCTAGTGAAGTCTACTGGTCCTGAGACTTCAGTCAGGGGCAAGCTCTCTTCCAAGCCCTTGAAGATCCTTCACAAGTTGAACGTACACAAAGTTCTTTCTCCTTCCTTTGGCAGTCAGTCAACCACTGCAGGCCAATCCCCCAAGCAGCACTTCAGCTTGGGAATAGTCTCTCCTCAGTTTCTTCAGGTTCCTCTCCTCAGCAAAGGTTTCTTCTTGTCGTCCAAAAGTGATCTTATTTCTTGGGATCAGGGTCCCAATACTTATACCCCAAAATCCTTTGTTCTCTGAGGGGAGAGGGGCCTGTGCCCAGTCAAAAACAGTTCTGAAGCACTCTGCTTACCAGACTTCTCCTTTCCTTTCACAGTGCAGGGCAGGCTCATCAGACGCCCCACAGGAGGTGGAGCTGGAATAAGATACTTTGATCGTCGTACATAATGTATCTTGGTGAAGTATAAATGATAACGAATAGAGAAATGGATTTATAAAAACGCAATGTCGTAATGATGCAATGCTGAATAGATTATAATCATGAACATATAAAATTGTATTGTTTAATAGGTTGGTATTTTATGAGCAGTAAAAAAAATGAAGGCAGTATTTAACCACACAAAAAGCAGTGCACGTTCGAGCTCAGACCGCCCGAGTGGGACCTGACCACTTCCATTTCTGCCAATAAAGACATATCACACCCACCACAGATTACGTCATCACACAACTCAATGCTGTAGAAGAGTTAAAAAAAATTATATCTCATGGCTGAATACAACAATGAGAACTGGGTGAAGCTTCAGACCTAATGTTGGGACCGTATTGTCCCTCCTATTGTGATGGACATACACCCTTGCACTGAGTGCCTCATCTGCAACGATATTTCAATCCCTGGTGCTGATTTTTTCTAGTTAAGGGGGAACACGGATCATGCGTGTGTGCCATGAAATAGACCTGTCTCAAGGATTGTGGCCTTGTTGGACAGGGAGGGGTGCCCATGTTGGTGAAAGGCAAATACCTTTACTGTGAGTTAATTAGCATGCGCGCAGTGGTGTCAGTATACAGTGTAGTGGTCAGTAGGAGGGAAAATGCCTTATTTCCTGTGTCAGTGGAATGAAGCCTTTAGGCCCACTCATGCAAAGTTCTGTTGCTGTGTGCTTAACTCACCCTTGTGCTACATCAAGTTAGTATGCAGCTCTGTGCAGTGTTGTGTTGTTGAATGTGTGTGCTGAGTGCATGTGTGTCTGCTAGTGGTCCCAGTCTTTGGCTTCCATTTTGGGAGACTGAGGGATGACTGGACGACCATGTGGAGAGAGAGGATTCCTCCCAGACAAATGTGTGGATTGCTACATTCCTGAGAGCTGGTGGTACACCCACTGGAGGAAGGAAGAACCAGGCTCTTCAATACACTTCAAAAGGTTCTCTTTGGTTCTGAGAGAGGTCACCGGAAATGAGCATGGGCACATCCTAGGAAGGAAATGGGGCTGATTACAGAATCATGTAGAGTTGGGGCCCTTTAATGACCCTTTGATGCACATAGCACTGTGGCTGGCATCCAGGTGTGAACCTCTAGTCACTCCCATGGCCTGTGTTTTGGGACCATCAGATTTAGAGTCATTCCTAATGTGACAGACTGATTTCTGGTGGAAGGGCAGGACAGCGGAGTGGGCACTACAAAAATGGAAGCAAACACCTAGCACAAACATCAAAGAGTCAGGCACTAAATCACATTTTTCTGTCTGTAAATAGACTGTAAGAAGGGGAACTTGAGGCCCCCAAAATGATCAACCACCAAGTCAGATTGCATGTCAAGGAGAAGCTCTACAAGACTTCAAATGGGGACCAGGACTTGGGGCTAAGGTCCACCGGTCTCCCAGAATGTGTGATGACATCACTCAAGGAAATCCAAGTGTTGTATGTTGGAACAACGAATTACACAACAACGGGTACCCTAACAACGAGGTTGCTACTACTTCCTCGTCTAAACCATGATTCTTTTTACCACACATTCCTTTACCACGATTTTTCACTGAAAAGGCATGCATGGTAAAAGAAAATGCATTCTAACTACTACACTGATCCCCCAACCTCTAAAAACTAACCCCAACCCGCCCTCCCCTAAAAACAAACTCGATCCCCCCTAAAAACAAACACAAACCCCTGTTAATTAATCCCAACCCCTCCCACCCCTGAAAACTAATCCAAACCCCCACCACTAAAAAATAACTCCAACCCCTACGCCCTAAAAACTAACCCTGCACGCCTAAAAACTAACCCCAACCTCTCCACCCCTGTAAACTTACTCCAACCCCTACCACCAATTGAAAACTAACCCCAAACACCACCTACCCCCTAAAACCTAACCCCAAACCCCTACCCCCTGAAAGCTAACCCTACACCCGCTAAATACTAATCACAAACCCCTCTTACCTGTTCATGTGTGACGCTCTTCCGAACTTCGCCCTGCCCGAACACTAGACCGAATCAGCCTTTGAGTCGTTGTTCGGCTTGCGTGACTCCGGAACTCGTTGTTCCAGAGTCGGCCTGCTTGCCAAGACCAGTGTGCCCTGTGAGGACGAGAAAAGTGCTTGGAGAGAATGAGGTCCAGCCGGGGATCCTGGAATGTGGATCCCTGTAGCAAGGTGTGAAGAAGCAGCTGCTGCACCTATCAGCCATGGACACAGTTGTTGCTACAAGACTTTTGACTTTTGAAGAGTCGGAGTGGGACTCCTAAGCCTCTGACTTCTATTGGGGCCTAACCTGAATGTCGCCTGTTGTGAATGGGGAATAACCATTACTGCTAAAGAGGCGGAAGTGGTACCTGCCTATCAAATACTACATTACTGACCGCTGGTGCATTATCCGTATTATTTGTGTATGCTATATTTTACTTTTTCTTGATATATAAATACTAGGGGTGGGTAGTAAACTTCGCTCCACCTGTGGAGTGTACAGAGTTTTGCCACTCAGTGCTCTACTTGGAGCACGAAGTTCGGCAAAAACTCCACCATCCTTCACATGGCTGAGTATACCAGCACGCAGCCTTAGTGGATACTTTAGATTGGCAACACCACTCCAAGCTGGAGCAGAATTTCACACTTTGTTTTCTCCAGGTATCCTCAGTGGTCTTGTCCTTTCTTCTATTTCCAAGGCCATCACTTTCCAGGGCCAGGCTTCAGTTGTCCATTTTCTCTTGCGATGCACTGTACCGGGTGCTGCTGTGTGCTGCCTACTTGGCAGAGTGGGAGCTGCAGTAAGTATGGAGCATTTCCTGCAGGGCTGTAGGGCCACCCTAAGGGTATTGAGCCAGGGGGTGAAAGAATTCACTCTGTATACTCAGGGCAACATTATGTATATTTATCAAGGACCCCCTGAGAATTTGAATCGTCTGATTCCTAGGTCAGGGAAAACAGCATATATGTGAAGTAACAACCTAGGCAATCAACAGTTTGAAATGTATGCTTGATAGGGAATAATAAACAGGTAACTACAGCTGGCTAAAAAGACATAACATTTTATTCATTTAATTAAAACAGAAAACATTTCATTTAATATGACACAAGGTTAAAAATTATGCAGTATCGTTTTACAGGTGAAAACAATTTTTTAAAAAAATATACAAGGAACAATAAATTCATGAATTAAACAAGACGAGTGGCGAAATTATTTGACTCTACGCGCGTTTCGGCGGCCAGCGCCTTCTTCCTGGAGTAGCCACGTGATATTCCTAAATACAAATCCCTTTTCAAAAAAGCAATCAAATGCAGTATAGTTGTCTGCTTCTTTTTGATAGTTATTAGCTGTCAGGATTCACCTAGATAGGGATGACAGAGGATATTAAGCATCCGCCACCGGAGCCCTTAGTATGATTTCGAGGTCTGTGGAGTTTCCAACTCTGCTATTTTCACACAGGCTTCAATGAGTTAGTATAGAGGTGCTGGATTAGATGATGAAAGTTAAAAGATCTCCCTGTCTGATGATAGTCAGCAGGGCTCGATATGTCCGGTGGCGAGATGATTCGAATCGGCAGCTGCAAACGCGGGAAAATGATCACCTCTATACTAACTCATTGAAGCCTCAGAAATAGAGGAATCCACCACTATAGGCAAGGAAGTTATCACCAAAAACATAAAATCCTGCTGATTGATCACCAAGCCAAACAATGAAGATCAATTCGAGCTTTTAAGAACAGTACTTTAACAAATAGACATTTCCTAGAAAAAGTCGCATCCCAGGAAACTGTGTGAAAATAGCAGAGTTGGAAACTCCACAGACCTCGAAATCATACTAAGGGCTCCGGTGGCGGATGCTTAATATCCTCTGTCATCCCTATCTAGGTGAATCCTGACAGCTAATAACTATCAAAAAGAAGCAGACAACTATACTGCATTTGATTGCTTTTTTGAAAAGGGATTTGTATTTAGGAATATCACGTGGCTACTCCAGGAAGAAGGCGCTGGCCGCCGAAACGCGCGTAGAGTCAAATAATTTCGCCACTCGTCTTGTTTAATTCATGAATTTATTGTTCCTTGTATATTTTTTTAAAAAATTGTTTTCACCTGTAAAACGATACTGCATAATTTTTAACCTTGTGTCATATTAAATGAAATGTTTTCTGTTTTAATTAAATGAATAAAATGTTATGTCTTTTTAGCCAGCTGTAGTTACCTGTTTATTATTCCCTATCAAGCATACATTTCAAACTGTTGATTGCCTAGGTTGTTACTTCACATATATACTCAGGGCAACATTGCAGACAACGCACAGTGCTTTTGCACTGTCTACTTTCATGCACGGCAAAGGAAAACCAAATTGACAAAGCATAATTCAAAACAACACCATTTAAAGATGGAATTAGAAACTGTAGCCATGTACCTCTATTGCAAAAGCCTCTGCTCTATGTATTGATGCAAAAGACAATGCACCCATAAAATGAAAAGCTCATTATATGTACAATAACAGCTTAGTATGAAAACCTTTAGTACAAGCTACCTTTTTAACCGACCCACTGGTTATTATAACCAAATACTCCAGTCAAAGACAACAGCTTTCTATCTGTATTGTGATGATTTGTCAGTAGCTCTGTGGTGTTGTACTAAGCAATATGCAGCATGTCGCTGCTTCTTATCACACTGAGTCCAAGCATCATTTGATCCTTCTGATGTCGACAACACAAGGACCTTTACATTGGGTAAAAAAAACATCTGCTAGCTGATAATAGCACCATGAGACCAAAGCATAAGTTAACGTGTGCTCTACAGCTACACGTGTTTTGGCAGATCAATAGTTTACGAAGTGCACAGATAGCTGGTATGTCAGGTGGGGCACTGTCACTTATCTGCCACACCACATTCTTGTCACATGGAGAACAGATATAAATTTGATCTCAGGAGTCCATGTTAAGCAAGTAGAAGAATTAAGTTCTGCGGCTCTTGGGAAAGACTGCTTTAGTAACCATGAGCTTCAGCTTTCTTAAAAGAGCATCAAGCCACATTCAAACTTCAGGGAGATTTAGGTTTCCTCCTACAAATCACTAGCCCCATTTTGTAATTTATTCTTCTTGCCCTCGCTGAGAGTTTTGGATGAAGGCTTCTACATTGCACTGTACACAGGGCACTGACCTTGACCAGTTACCCCCCATCATCGATGCTGTGTGGAAGCACCTAGTCAGGGACCCCGAATGCCGCAGAGTATAAGTGAAAGACAGCAGGAGATCTAAAGACACCAAGATCATCTGCAGCGTACTCCAAGGACCGACCCTCAGTCCGACACTCTTCAACGTCTACATGGCACCGCTCACTAAGATCGTCCGATAGAACAACCTCAACATCATCTCATATGTCGACGACACCCAGCTCATCCTCTCCCTCACCAAGGCCCCCACCACCGCCAAAACCAACCTCCAAGAGGGTTTAAAGGTCATCGCCAAATGGATGAAGAACGGTGGCCTGAAACTGAACTCGGACAAGATGGAGGTCCTCATCATCGGATCCACCCCCTACGAATCATGGTGGCCTGCCGCACTGGGAAATGCACCAATGCCCACCAACCACGCACGCAACCAGGGGGTCATCCTGGTCATCCTGGTCTCATCGTTGTCTATGACCCAGCAAGTCAACACTGTCTCCTCCTCCTGCTTCAACACCCTCCGCATTCTCCGCAAGATCTACTGATGGATCCCCACAGAAACGAGAAGGACCTTAGCCAAACTCTAGAAATGACTACATCACATACAGAACGCCTCTGCACATCTCATCATCGATATCCCCCACCACAGCCACATCACAGCCCCCCTGAAAGGCCTGCACTGGCTCCCTGTTAACAAGAGGATCCTCTTCAAGCTCCTCACCCACGCTCACAAAGCACTTCACAACGCCGGACCAGCGTACCTCTTTCACAATATTCCTTCAAGACTCACGTTCTACACCCCAAACTGCCAGCTTCGCTCCACTGAACTCGCCCCCCTCACCGTCCCCCGCATCCGATACGCCACCGCCGGTGGCAGATCCTTCTCCCACCTCACTGCCAAGACTTGGAACACCCTCCCCCTCTGCCTACGACAGACCCAGGACCTGCTGACCTTCAGGAGACTTCTCAAGACCTGGCTGTTCAAGCAGTAGCAGCCCCCTCCCCCATCCTCTCCCCCCAGCGCCTTGAGACCCTCACGGGTGAGTAGTGCGCTCTACAAATGGAATGATTGCTTGATTCAATTCTGCTGCTCGGCCACAGCATTGTGATAGGTCTACAAAGGTCTGTCAGAAATCATCCATAGAGAGATGAGTCACGGCAAGTCTCGGTAGCAAGTGCTGAGTTTATCCTATAACTAATTATTTTCCAATTTCTGAACATTAAAGCCTGCTCCTAACCTTATTGGCAGCAGTGAGGTGAGCCCTACCATGTCCATGTACACAACAAACTTAAGCCCCTGCTGCTGACCGTCAAATGCATTTATCAATTAATCAGCCCTTTCCTGTGACAGCGTGGAGGCTATGAAACTAGCGAGTGTGGTAGGGAGGGTATTCTGTTGGCTGGCTGCAAGGAGGCTGTGGTAGATGTCCCATAAGCAGAAGAGATCACCAAGAGACCAGGTGAGCAAAAAGGTCTAGTGCATGGGGCGAGAAAAAGTAAGCACCTACAAAAAGCAATTTAGTGGCCCGAAGCTTTGAAGAATATGCTTCTGGTGGCTAGTGCTTTCCACCAGGAGAAAAATAAGGCCAATATTATGGTAAATGATCCTGCGGGGCTAAATAAATTGCAGAGTAAAAGCATGGTCTTCCCTGGGAACAGGACACAGAACAAAGAGCATGGTGCTTCACCCTCTTTCACAATATTCCTCCAAGGAAGCTCTAAAACCCTGGGTGACAGCGCAGCCTTCTTGGAAGGTTTCCCTGGGGTTGATGCACGCTTGGGGCCCCATCCCTGAGATCTAACATAGCCCCTCAGACTCCATTCTTCAGGGCCCAATGTAATCTAAAGAGACTTAAGGGACCCCATGATCCTAGGACAGAAGAAGGGCACCAGAAGTGCCGAGCATGTTGCTGACTGCTGCACCCATGCCTGGGTGCGGATAGGATGTGCTGGCATACTGCTTCCTGCCTGCAATCAGCATAGACAGTCGATGACTGGGTTCCTATTACCTTCAGGAGGTAGCCCAAAAAACTGCGGTATTGATCCTGCCCATGGCAGGAGCAGAGAAGAGTGAAATGAAAACAGCAGAGCCACTCATTAATACTCAAAAGAGAAAATCAGCTAGAGAAAAGGCTGGCCACAAAACTCTTCATATTTGCTTCTGTTGTGCCCCCGGAAGAGAAGGGGCACCATCAAGATGCTCAGCTGCCCCTCTAAAAATGTTCTTAAAAAGTAACATATGTCTCCCAGAGGGTTGAATCACTGAGCCTGGGGGAAACTTCATACGGTTTCAAGTACTCCTGAAAGTAGAGCTTTTGCTTATAAGGTCTGGAGCAGGGATACTCCTGTTGGCTAGTCCTCAACCTGCAGTAGTATCATAGTGAAAATAATAATGAACCTCTGGGACACGTTATCTACCGTAATGCTTTATTAGTAATGTTGATGGTTAAAATTGCAAGGTTTTACAGTATGAAAATGCTAAAGCCTCTTGGCATTATCCCCATGGATTTCAGTGGTGGGGTATAACATTTATTGCACATTGATATTGTCCTCATTTCATTGGTGTTGCAATGGCGAATTATAACATGTTGCTGCTTTTAATGATTTGGAGACACACTGATAAAGCCTGTAGTCCTGCCTTATTGATAATGACACCCTCTTACATTGTGATATTGCTTCTACTATGGGTGGGGAGTATTTGGTTATAGTGCTCAAGACGCACTAGTGGTGTAACATTGGCATGAAGGAGTCTCCAAAGGCACTTCAATCTACAGTCTTGTATATACGTGTAATATGATGCTTAGTATTTAGAGGTGTGTGTAACAAAAGCAATTTTTCTTTTTACAAATAAAAACACTGACTGGTTGATTTATTGAATGGTGTGTTGAGTTCCAGTGAGGTGGGTTTACTAGACCACACCACCTCATCAGAGTTGGCCTTGCATTGCTCTGGTTTGCTCCCCTGTGTTACAATGACATACTTGTTTCTCAGTAAAAATATACATCCTTTTCAACTAATAACCCAAATCTTAAAGTCACCAATTGCTGAACATCATCTTTTCACTTGGAGGCATACTATAAGTGATTAAAAGACCGAAGTCCACCAATTAGTAGTTGGCTCTGCCAAGACTGGGTGCATAATGTTTGAATATCAGAAAACACACTCCTTACCAGCCACAGATTATTGTAGAGTGAAGAAAGACAGAGGAGGCAAAGGATTCAAAACATTTCAGAGAAACTGAACGTGAAACGCAGCATTGTCTTGACTCAACAGTACTAACTGCAAGACGATCTAAGGCAAGACACAGTAATGACAATACATTCCCCCACTGTACCACTCTAGACAATTGCCTGACTTATGCAAATCAGTATTGCCCTGCTCTTCATGGGAACAGTCCATCTCAAACTCCAGAAAAGGCTGCCTCAAAAAGGGATAACAAGCAACCACAGACTAGTTTTGGCTTTATTAGGCCTCGTCGGCCAGGCATAGCATGGATCTCACAGTGCAGTGAGCAAGGTACCCACTTTGGTGCCACATCACAGATCTGCATGAAATTTGGCTCAAAGAACTCAAAGTGGATGCAAGTCTATTTTGTAAAGTTTCTTACAGTTTAGACAAACGGTGCCAATGTTATAAGAGAACAAATTCTGCATTTCAATGGAAACCGACTTAACCATACTAGAGAATTAAAACAGAAAGCCATTGAAGTTCACAAGTTGTAATTAGGACCGCAATTCATTACTCACACAACATCCATACAAATGATAACTCACACACCAAATGCAACTGTCATGACCCTAACCTTGATGTGATAGATGAAATTACAAATGTGAATAATCGTACAGATGATGTTAAAAGCTGCATTACCCTTAACACTATGAAAGAGGTGACTATGAGTATAATATTTATTGGCTTGAGTATGTCTTGTCATTTAATTTCATTATGTTTTAGATGTTGTTTTTTATCAGTATAGATATCAGAGATTCGGTCAGACCCTGCACCCAACCAGCCACAACACGCCTCTCCCCACTGTAAGGGTAATTCCATTCAGAGTGTTTTTTCTGGAGCTGAGAGCAAAGATTCCTTTGGGAATTAAAATAGGAATCATTGATCCTTTTAGCAAAACATTAAGAGTTCCTCCCTTTAATAGGTTTCCATGAAACTCAAAACATCAATATTAGCTAAAAATAAGTGTCTGCCGAGTGCTGTGCCAATATGTAAATCCGCACCAAAGTTATTAGGAAATACATTATTTTTTTACCCAACTTTTAATTTCTTACCATCTTGGATCTGCATAAAACCAGAGAGTTATGCACTGGGCTTAAGGTGCTAACAGCCTACCGAATTTATACGTATTTATTAAAGAGCACCACCATTATTAGCACTGTTGGACTTGGCCCTTTTGTCAGGCTCACCCCAAAACTTTTTGCATTTTCCTAGCCTGTTTCTGTAACCTGGTGTTGGTGATTTTAGGCCTCTGAGCACTTTTTCACTGTGTAAAATGCATACGCTCTCTGTGTATGTGTGGTGAGAGTGGCCTGCCCTCCCATAGGAATGCATAGGGATATGTGTGTCCATGGTAGTTCCTGATGTGTGGGGAGTGCAGGGGCGAGTTTGGTATTTCCGAACTCGTGAGGTTAAATGCTGCACGACGGTGTGCGCAGATTTAATGTTTCTAGTGTAGAAGTGCCACTTTTAGAAGTTGGCATTTCTGTGTGCAGTGAATGTGAATTGACTGTTTGGCTTGTGAGTGACAGGGGCTGACTGGTGTGCTTGGCTCCAAGAGCCAGGATGGGTCTGCCCGGCGGTGAATAGGGAGATCTGCATGTCAATGGGAGGGAGGAGTTGCACCTAGGACCTGAATAGGGCTGTGCCTTCCCTCCACAATGCTGGGTCCAACCCCTGTGGTGCATCTGATGTCCCTAGCCTGCCCAATGAAAGGGAGAGAGGGGCTGAGCACAGCAAAGTGCTCAGGGGCTCCCCAGAACCAGTTGTAGCTGGTTCCCCCATTGCCTGCACCTTGTAGACAAAGGAAAGTGCCATTTAAATATAGGGTCTGTGTCCCCATGAATCTGTTCCATGTTTTTGATCCTGATTGCTGCTGGGCGTGCTTCTGCTGGGGCCAAGGAGGACTTGCCAGGAGGACTACCTCCCTGGGGTCAGCTATGCCCTGGAACCTTTTTTTCTGTATGTCCCTATTTAGGGACCTTGGGGGCTTTATGCTTTGTTCCCTGTTTCAGGACTTTGGCGTGCCTCTAGCGCTGCTGGAAGCACTATCTCTGGCTGCCCAGCGGAGGAGGAACGGGGGCTGCGCAGCGTGATTCTGTGGCCCCCCCTCTGAGGGATTCCCCTGAGATTGCCTTGATGCCAAGGGGAGCGGATGCCCACCCCACGTTTTGCTGAGCTGAGCACAGTTGCCCACCCCGCATACTGGTGCTTTTATTTTACTGCGTGTGCCCACCACGCAGTATTGCCGCCTTTCTGATTTAATTGTATCATGGCGGGAGCCTACCCCGCATTCAACGCTGAAATCACCTCCGCAGCCCGAGTATAGAAGGAGATCTACGGGCCGCTGCCAAATGCGACCCGAAAGACCGGCATAGTTGCCCAGTTGGGGGCGAGGCTTGGTACGCGCCACCGGAAGTAACCGGGTCTCCGGTGAGCTAAGGGAGACCCGGGCATTGCAAAAGCCAGGCGGGAGCCTACCCCGCACTGGCGACTGAAAGAAGAGTCCAAGCGGGGCTCCTATGAGAAGGACAGAGCCCCGCGGGATGTGATGCAGCGGCAAAGGAGATG
This sequence comes from Lissotriton vulgaris, assembly GCF_964263255.1. Lineage (NCBI taxonomy): Eukaryota > Metazoa > Chordata > Amphibia > Caudata > Salamandridae > Lissotriton > Lissotriton vulgaris. The sequence goes on along the minus strand of NC_141689.1, from coordinate 806,073,497 downwards.
GTGCTGGTGCGGAGGGTGCGGGAGGCCCATTGACGGTGCCTGCCCCTCCGCAGTGGATTTGAGGAGTCTCCCCACAGACGGGACAACAGAGGAGGCCCACGCCAGAGGAGAGCGGAGTTCCCCACAGCAAGAGGAGCCGGCCGACAGCAGCCCAGTGAGTGGTGCTGAGGAGGGTCTCCTTGGTGTTGTCAAGCGCAAAGCCCCTGGGCAGTCTTGTGTGGTCTGGGTGGTCCCGAGAGAGAGCGGGCCGCCCCACCAATGATTACAGTCATTGAGAGAGGCCCGGAGGGGCCCGTGCCCTCCCGTCCCGGCCCTATTTGAACAGTTGCCCCGCGTGACAGTGGGCAACTGCAACATTGGGCATGATTATTCCTAGAGCCTGCATGGCTCCAACATGGGGGCAGAGTTTATTTAGAAGCCCCTACTTGAACTTACAGCTGCCCCCCTGTCTAGAGGACAGCTGCAACGTTTTGCAGGCAAATGGGGTTTTGAGCGCCCGTGCGCTCCAAAATGGGCTATGCATTTTTTTGAGAAGCCTCAGCGAGTCCCCGAGGGCACAGCCGTGCCAGGGCCCGTTTTTTTATACTTGAGCAGAATGCATATGGATGCCCTTCCTCCAGGTGTGACCCACAGCTGTGCAGCACTTAGAGCCAGCTACTACGTTTAGGGCCTGTGATTGTTCTCAGTTGCCCAGCAAGTAGTGGGCAGCTGCAACACTTAGGTTGGCGCAGATGGCGCACCCCTGACTGGCACTGCATTGACGGCGTGCCCTGACATTCTGGACACAGGGAATGTGAGCCCCTTTGGAGATGGCCAGTTGTCCAGGGGGCTGGTAGATGTATAAGGCACAAGGCCCTAATGTGATCATGCGCTAAAGTGATGTGGTGCTAGGAAATGTAATGTATTTAGTATGTTTTAGGCACCCTGTTTGATACCTCTGCATATGGTTTATGATTATGAGGTTATTTTGCATTTCATGTAGTTATGCTAGTGAGATTATGTTTCACTGTGTGAGGTACACCCCTAATGTGAATTATACTTATGAGGTAGTGTCTAATGTGTTTAGACTAGTGAGAGATTGCATAATGTGTTTATGCTGGTGAGGTTGGCGCAGAATGTAATTCACGCCTGATGTGGCTGTGCATAATGTAGTTTATGTTACAGGTTGAGGTGGAGTACAGTGATTACTGGTTGTATGTTTATTGTTGTAATCTTATCTAATTTGCCATCTGTTAATGGTATGTTCCAAACCCCTTCCTCCTCCCACCCCACGTTATCTGTTCCATGGAATGTTGAGAAGGCGTCTGTGAGAGAACGTTCACTGAGGTGAGAGGAGTGCATGAGACCGGACGTGAATAAACCAGCACTTCTTCATCAACGTGTGGCTGTGTATTATTCTAACAAATTGGCGACGAGGCTGCGCGGGGGGCAGGTCCGGGTCTTCCCCCGTTTATCCAGCACTGCCGTGAACCACGACGCTTCAGTGAAAAGTAACCGTGAGTCTTCAAGGGATGCGCAAACTGTGTTTCGCTAGCGATTGAAAGCAGTGGTGGAGGGGGAGAAGGTGATGCTCCACCAGATATGTACCTTATTGCCTTGAAGAAATTAGAAGTGCAGTTTGGTAAGAAAATTAATGTTGTATTGGAGCGACATAAATTCTTTTCAAGGTCTCAAGGGAAACAAGAAAGGGTGGTGAATTACATAGCAGTCCTTAGAGGGTTGTCTTCCACCTGTGATTTTGGTAACCTCACCGATTCTCTGATCAGAGACCAGTTGGCCAGATGCACTTCAGATAGGAAAATACAAGAGAAATTGCTTGCCGATGCCCCCGATTTGAAGCAAGCAGTAGATATAGCAAAAAGCATCGAACACACGGCATTCTGCATGAATGAAATGAAAGAGGCAGTTGAGGTGAAACAGGTGTATCTAACAAAGAAAGGTTCATGTTTACTGGGGTGGAAACATCAAAAGGACCTAGGTATAAAATTAGACCCCAATGCCTCAGAACCCGTATACCTGATAGATCAACCTAGTATTGGCAATGAGGTGTGTGAGGAATTTCCTGAGGTATTTTCCAGTGAGTTGGGGTTATTAAAAGGATTCCTTCATAAAATAAAATTGAAAAAAAATTGCAAGCCCACGGTACATAGAGCTAGATCAGTGCCATTGGTGGTGAGAGACTCCCTGCAGAAAGAACTGGAAAAATTGGAGTCAATGGGGGTGATTGAAAAAATTGAGAGTTCTGAGTGGCTCGCCCCCATTGTAGTAGCTTCAAAAGGTGGTGGAAAAGGGATTCGGTTATGTGTGGATCTCAGGGATCTTAATGCCAACATCTGGGTAGAGAGGCATCCTCTCCCCAGAATAAACGAGATGCTTAGTGTGATAAAGGGGGCGAAATTTTTCAGTGTGTTGGACCTCTCGGCGGCATACCACCAGGTTGCTCTTCATCCGGAGTCCAAAAGCCTCACTTCTTTCATTACGCCATTCGGAGCATACCAGTATAATCGTATGCCTTTCGGGTTGGTGTCCGCGGCGGCGGTTTTCCAACGCATCATGCAACATATCCTGGAAGACCTCAGTAAGGTCCTATGCTTTCAGGACGATATACTGATTTACGGAGACTCAGAGAGTGAACACAACTCTATCCTAAGAGAAGTCTTGTACAAATTGAGTAAGGCTGGTTTTACCACACAAAAGGACAAGTGCAAGATAGGGGTCAAATCTGTGACTTACTTGGGGCATACCATATCAGGCGAGGGAATAAAACCAAAAACCAGCCTGGTAGATGCAGTATCGCTGGCACCCGCTCCGTCAACCAAAGAGGAGCTCAGATCCTTCTTGGGATTAGTTGAGTACATGAGTAAGTTCGTTGAAAATTTTTCTAGCCACACAAGCAACATGAGGGAGCTTTTGAAAAAGGGTAGTACCTTTGGTTGGAATGAGGAGTGCAAAAAGGAGTTCATGTATATTAAGTCAGCCATCGCAAAAGCACCCACTTTGGGGATGTTTGATCCTAATGAAAAAACCACACTGACTACAGATGCTAGTAGTAAGGGCCTAGGGGCATCCCTCACTCAAAGGATTGGCGGATGCGAGAGAGTAATCGCTTTCGCTTCCAGGACACTGAAGGACCCAGAGTCTAATTACTCTACTATCGAACGGGAGGCCCTGGCGTGCTATTGGGCCATAAACCACTTTAAATTCTTTCTGTGGGTTATCCCCTTCACACTAAGGTCTGACCATAAACCGTTAATCCCATTATTTTCCACCAAGAACATAGAGAGGGCCACTCCTCGTATTGCCAAATGGATATTGGCATTACAAGGGTACAATTTTTCAATGTGTTATGTGGCTGGAGAGAAAAATACCATTGCAGATTGCATGTCTAGATTGCCTATACAAGGAGTAGACAATGTGGTTGAACCACCAGATGAAGCCATTCTTGCAGTGGAACATCCAGCTATCAGTAAGGAGGAATGGGAGAGTGAATCACAAAGTGACCCGGTGTTAAAGGAACTGAGGAAGTTGGTTGAGGAAGGGTGGCCTGAGCACAACAGTGAGTTAGCTGAAAACCTCAAACCATACTGGACAGTGAGGAATGAAATATCCAGCATGAATGGTCAGATTTGGAGAGGGAACAAGGTCATTCCCCCGGGTGGCATGAGAAACAGGATCATTGTGTTAGCACATGAGGGTCACCCGGGAAGGAGCATGACGAAGAGTAAAGTGAGACAATACTATTGGTTTCCAGGTATGGATGGATTGGTGGAGAGCATGGTAAAAGACTGTGAAGCGTGTGGTAGAAGTGGCAAATCTAAAGTGGTACATAAGGCCCCCCTCATTCCAGTAGAAGTTCCAAGTAAACCATGGGACAAGTTGGGGATTGACATAATAGGGCCCATGAATTTACTCAACGCCAACCAGAGGTTTATGTTTGTAATTATAGATTACCATTCTCATTGGATCAGTACTAAGTTCGTCCCCTCAATAACCACACAGGATATGGTAGAATTCCTGAAGGAAGTGTTTGCTACAGAAGGTATCCCCAGCACCTTGGTTACAGACAATGGGGTCCAATTTACGTCAGAGGTTATGAAAAAGTTCTTGTCAGAATTAGCCATATCACACATAAGAACACCTTTTTACTGTCCTAAAGCTAATGGTATGGTGGAAAGGGCGAACAGGATTGTGAAGAACTATATTCAAATGGCAGTTACAATGCGTGAACCTGTAGAGGAGACAGTTAGGAAAACACTATGGTCGTATCATTCCTCCCCCAATGCTGTGACAGGAGTATCCCCGTTTGTTTCCCTAAAGGGGAGAAACCCAGGATCTAAACTCAACCCCAACTGGTTGAATGGGGGCAGTCCAGTGTGGGTGGACAGGATGTCTGTGAAAGACAAAGTGGAACTACATCAAAGGGAGTACAAAACCAAATACGACCAGAAATGGGGAACCACTTCCAGGAAGTTCTCTGTTGGACAATGGGTAGTGGTCAAAAGACCTGCTGTAGGACGAGCAAAAGTGTCCTCTTTCTCAAAACCTGTAAGGATACAGAGAGTGAACAATAACTCGCTGGTGCTGGAAGACGGAAGCACATGGAGCATAGACAATGTAAGTGCCTGCCCCGATGTGTGTGTGCCAATGGCCATTGGCGAGGAAAACCAGGATGGTAATTCAGCGGACAGTCAGGGAACCAGAGTGACCAGGATGCGTCAGCCACCTAGTTGGCAGAAAGACTATGTAACTCAAGTTGCTTAAAAAGTTTCCTCTCTGGAGGACCTATCATATAAATTGTTTATCCCGTACAGAGGGAGATGTGTTGTAATCTTATCTAATTTGCCATCTGTTAATGGTATGTTCCAAACCCCCTCCTCCTCCCACCCCACGTTATCTGTTCCATGGAATGTTGAGAAGGCGTCTGTGAGAGAACGTTCACTGAGGTGAGCGGAGTGCATGAGACCGGACGTGAATAAACCAGCACTTCTTCATCAACGTGTGGCTGTGTATTATTCTAACATTTATGATCTATTTACTTTTACCAATTTCCGCTAAGTGTTGATCCTGATAGTGGCCCACGTGGCCCTGTCATGTGTAAATAATCCCTTGTGAATATTGCCCATGCCAGTTGGCACAATGTGATTACTATCTGATGTGTTTTGAGAATACAAAGGCTATTTTTATATAACCTTGTGAGTTCCTTTTATAGTGTGCCTGGGATGTTTTTGCTGTTGTGTGCGTGCGCAAATGCTTTACACATTGCCTCCGGAATAAGCCTGACTGCTTGTGCCATGCTACTAAGGGCGAGCAGGGGTTATCTTTGGCGTGTAACTCCCTTGCCCTGACTAGAGTGGTGGTTTCTGCCTGGCTTTGGCGCATGCCTTAGCCAACCAGAAAACCCAGTTCTAACAAACACATTAAAACACTTTTGGACCCCTTTTAACTTTACTCTCTGCATATGGGGTGGCATGAACATTCCAATAGCCACAGAAAATTGGACATGGTGAATAGCTACCACATTTTATGGGGATTCATCAAATGATGCCATAGTTATAAGCAAATTAGTTCATTTTTGACCCCTCTGTTTAACTTTGCCTCACCTTAATGACTCAGCACAAATGTAAAGATTCCACAAGTACGCTAAACGTTCTAAGCATCTACCAAATTTTATGCAAATTCAACCAGTACTGAAGTTATAAGCGAATTAGAAGCACAATTATACTCTACATAGCTATCTCTATAACTACCATTTAACATCTTTATGCCCAGTTTCAAACAAAATATTAATTGCTAATTTCTCCAAATCTCCTGAACAGTTTTACACAAAACCAAGCAAAAGTACTTTGGGCATATTACCAAGAAATGCGTTAAAATTATTGCCGCTTTAGTGGCAGAAAACTGCAGCTAACGTGGCGATAATGGGCTTGATAATATGCCCTGATAATATGCCCTGGAGAATTCCAATAGAAGCCCATGCTCGCACCAGAAGCAGTTTAAGCAGTGATAAATGCCTCATTACAGCTTGTCGAGTTATTAATGGCCATGATCTGTTTCATGTATATGTATGAATTGAAATAAAGAACAAGGGAGAGAGAAAGAGGTTTGAAGCTATCCTTCCAGTGATTAGTTTTAGTTTGTCAAAGAAAACGATGAGTTTTCTTAAAATAACCCTCACCCACCAAAAGATCCCTTGGTGGCATGCTTAATTATCAGGTTCTTCCCGCCCGCCCTGCTACGGGACGGGCGTGCTGCAACCGATGAAGACAAGGGAGCACTTTTCTGAGGTGATTACTATGTGTTATTGCGAGAGTGCAAGGGTCAGGAAAAAGTTGTGAGTTAAAATATACATGTCCACGTGGAACCTAAACTTTATTCATTCCTGTGGCTGGAATTGTTAAAAGGGGAGGAGAAATGTACACTATAATGAGTGGTTTTCTCTCTGGTCTTCATGTTTCAAGCCTTTCCCTAGGCTTTTCTTCAGGACCAAAATAATTGATCCCTTCAACAACTTCTTGATAAAGTAATAGGTCTCCCTGATAACTATCCAGGCTGAATGTGCATTTAGACATGCATAAATACAATTCCTAATCGGTAAACTCCTTCATAGCAATCTGGAAAGATAGAGTAAAACATGACATAAAGTATCATTTGAATATATACTAAGGAAAGCACATCACCAAACTCGTGGAAGGTAAATGGAAGTGATATATTTTTCACTTGTGCACAACTGCTCGTTTTTGTAATATGTGAGTGCTGTGTTGCCCTTTTTTTTTATAAAACAAACAAGACAATACAATACACATAACAAAAAAATCCCACTCTATATGTGCCTCTATCCATTAAGATCACTCCTGATTACGATGCCCTAGATGTGTTTTTAATGTCAGAAAACATGAGAGTGACTCAAATATGTCTGGCCACTAAAAAATATTTGAAAAACACTTAGGGGCAGATTTATGAAGGGCTTGCGCCACGTTTACGCCGCCGTTGCGTGACGCAATGGCACGGAAACGTGGCGCATCCCTGCGCCCTATTTACAACGTGACGCATCTAGGAGATGCGTCACGTTGTACAGCACTGCGCCATGAGGAGGCGTTCCTGCGCAGGGGGGGCGTTCCTGCGCAGGAACGCCTCCTGAAAGTGGCTGAGTGAAATCTATGAGATTTCACTCAGTCACTTTCAGGGCAATGCTGCGCCAAAACCCTGCGCCTGCTTGAAGCAGGCGTAAGGCTTGAGGCAGCATTGAAAGAATAGGCCCCCCCAGAGCATTGCTGGAGCTGCGTCGCGCTTGCGACGCAACTCTAGCAATGCGCCACATTTCCGGCACAGATGCGTCACGCATCTGTGCCGTTTTTGCCCCATGGTGCGCCGCATCATAAATGCGGCGCACCATGGGTGGCGTAGCTGTGGCGCACTGTGGCGCATGTTAACTGGTGCATCCCTCGGGATGCGCCAGTTAACATAAATCTGCCCCCTACACTTTTGATGCCTAACTAAGACCTCATAAGCTTATCACAGGAGGGAAGGAGCGCTTGTAGTCACACATTGCAGGAAAAAGGATCAAGAAATCGGGTTAAAAAGGAATAAGTGAGGGGGGGGCGTGGTTTTGGCACCACGCAAGATGGCCGCGGAGTGAGGTTTCCGGACCTTCTGTCAACTCTTTCCGGCGTTTCTGCAACGTTTCCAGCGAGGGGGTTGCTGGTTTCCTCTGCCGGAATGTAAGCAGCGTCTTGTGCGATATTTCCGAACACTTTTTTTCGTCAAGATGTAATGTTTTGGCTTCCTGTGTGCTCCGAGGTTGGACGAGACCGCCATTTTGTCCTTCAGTACTGGACCTCCGCTCAACTATCTCCTGCAACTTCATGGCACTCTCTGACATGCGGAGGCAGCATAATTTCAACGATGTGTGAGTCGCTTTTGCTGCATTACTCCTGAGTGCTTTTTAGCAACGCGCTACTGACTTTTGCTGACTGTGGGCTTTGAAGCTGGTTGCGGACGCCATTTTGTAACTCTTCTCACAGCGCGAATGTTTCCTTCTCATAAGGGGCATTTAACAGTTGCTTGGTTTATTGAATGCAGCACATTTCCTCTGATTTTTCACCCAGTTATAGCCCTGGTGTGTGTAATTGGCACTTCCATAGGAGCTCTGTCATATCTTTCTACACAGAGCAGGATACTTCATGGAATAGATGTTTGCTGAATGACCCTTGTGGATTTTTCTACGGTTTGCAGTTGAAATATGCCACTTACTACTGATACCTAGGTGTTTTGCAGCTGCCACGGTCACCTGTTTAACAACTGGTACTTTTCCTCTCATAAGGCGCATTTACAGTTGCTTGGATTATGGAATGCAGCACATTTCCTCTGATTTTTCACCCAGTTATAGCCCTGGTGTGTGTAATTGGCACTTCCATATGAGCTCTGTCATATTTTTCTACACAGAGCAGGATACTTCATGGAACAGATGTTTGCTGAATGCCCCTTGTAGATTTTTCTACGGTTTGCAGTTGAAATATACCACTTACTACTGATACCCAGGTGTTTTAGAGCTGCCACGGTCACCTGTTTAACAGCTCGTACTTTCCAAATCATAACATCACTTCAGATCCGACCTTGCCACATCTACCCTCATATCAATTACCACATTACTACATATTGAGGATTCTTGTTGGCTTCTCTCGCTACCGATTTGATGATGTATTCATGATAAGACATTATATTTGTATGGCTTCCTGACTTTTCTTGCTGCATGTATACATCCCGTGTGGTCTCATGTGCTGAATAGACTCTTTTGTTACTGACTGTCTGATTTGCTTTGCGCTATAAAAATCCTACTATTGCGCAACTTACAGTGCATTTAATTATATGGGCAAGCTGCGCAAACCAAGGTTTGTCTTTGTCTCTTCTAAATCTCCTATAGAGTCATCCATTACAGTCTCCCACGACGTCTCTACTTCTGTGGCTCAAATGGCTAGTCTGGCTCCACATCCTTCCTCTTCATCGCAGACGTCATCAAATAAATCCTCTCCTCCCAACGCTTCTTCTAAACGTTTGAAGCAGGATCCTCCGTCACCAGACAAGCCGTCCTCTCCAATTTCTATGGCGTTACTTCTGGAGGAGATTCGCGCTTTGAGCTCTTTTGTTGAGGATACTAGCAAGAGACATGCAACTGTTGAAAGATAAATGGTCATCTATGGATGCTTGAATCTCTTCTGTAGAGCAACAAGTTTCAGAGGTTCAATCCTACTCTCAACGCATCTCTTCCTTGGAGAGATTGGTACTGGGGATTTGGAAAATAGGAACAGACACAATAATCTTTGTATTTATGGTCTTCCAGAGTCTTTGGAAGGAGATGATCCTGTCACATTTTTCACCTCCTTCATTCCCAAACTGTTAGATATGCCTTCTACCACTTCTCTCAGTATCCAGAGAGCTCATAGACTTTCCACGTTCTTCTGATTCACCGAAGACAAGAGGTGTCATTATTCTTTTTCTGAAATTTACGGATCTCCTCTCAGTCCTTTCTGTGGCCAGGTCTAAATGTCAAATCTCTTGGATGGATCAGAGAGTCTTCTTTCCCAAGATGTCTCTAACGCCACAGCGTCCAGGAGAAAAGGAGTTTATGAATCTTCGTGCACCTCTTCGTTCTCTGGGTGCTAGATATGGCTTGTTTCATCCCTGTATTTTCAAGGTCACACACCAAAATAGAACTTGGACTTTTTCAGGATCCTGGGGAACTTAAGTACTTTATTCATCTTCAGTGTGGTGGAGCCATGGATACGTAGACCTCTTCAAGTCGCTGATCATCTCATCCTTTATACTTGCTTATGCTGGATTTTCTATTTGTAGAATTTTTGTTCTATGTTTAGTTTCTCTCTTTACCTGTGTTTGGATACATTTTCATAATATTAGAATTCCCATGAATATTTACACATGCTTGTTCTACATTTTATAGCACATCTATTGTTATTGTTATCGTACTTTTAGATTATCCCTTTGGTTAATTTGTGCACTATATTGCATCCCTTCCCGTTGTTATTTCATCCTCTATTCTCATGTTTGTTCACTGAGTATCTTATAGTGTACATCCCTATTGTAATTTTCCTATTGTCATTTACTATTTTATTTCTTTCATAGATTCATGAAGTCCTTCCCTTTGTCACACGTGGCTCCTTCCCTGCAACACAGATCCCTGGTGTATTTCCTTGAGTCTACGTTGGTCAACTTGCCAATTTTTCCAATTTGTATTTTGTCCTGGTGTGGTTGGATCTCCTCCCTTTCCAAAGTCCGTCTTGTAGAGTATCGCCACTTCCCCATCTTCCCGTGTTTATCTTTTTCAGGTATGTTGTTTTCAGTCATCCTTTGGATATGTACTGTCTCTTCTTTTGTTCTCTTTCTTTCCTTTCCTTTCCCTTCCCCTTTTTTCTTCTTTCAAGTCTTCCTTTTTGTAACTCCTTGCTGTTTCTTCTTTTCGGCTTTAAGATGTTTTCATACCTTTTCGTAAATCTTAATGTTCTTTCGTTTATCTTGTTTGCAATTTCAGAGTTATTTCGTGAAATGTATTTTGTACTTTTGATGTTATTATACCTATTTTGCCTGCATTTTTTCCCTTCGACGTTATGTTGTTTATTTATATTTTTGCAAATGTTGATGTTATCATATTTATCCTGTTTGCAAATTTAGAGTTATTTCATGGAACGTAAAAGGTTTTGTTTACCACATTAAGAGGCAGAGAGTACTTTCTCACTTATCCTTCTATACCCCTAATATTGCTCTTTTACAGGAGACTCACCTTAATGACCTTGAATCCCTTAAGTTAAAAAGAAATTGGGTGGGTACAGTTTTATTTTCTCCCTCTCCCAATAAAAAGAATGGAGTTGCTATTTTAATTCATAAGAAGTTAAAATGTAAAGTATTATTAGAGGAAAAAGATTGGGAAGGGAGATGGATTTTGGTTCAGTTGTTGATGTACTATATTTCCATAACTGTTTTTAATATTTATGGTCCCACTCAGCCTGATTGTTTGTTTTGGCCTTTAATTACAAGCAAATGTATACAACACAAAGATGACTTTTTTCTTTTAGGAGGAGATTGTAATCAAATTATTGATTCATTTCTTGATCGCAAATCCACTGTTCGCTACATTCCCCACAAACCTCATAAGCAATGCTTGAACACTATCCTTCAAACAAATCTTTCCGATTCTTGGAGACTCATGCATCCAGACACTCTAGACTATTCCTTTTTCTCGCACCCTCATGCTTTTTCGCTAGATTAGATTATATTTTTCTCTCTCAGTCTCTCACTCAGAATCTCTTATCTTCCTCTATTGAACCTATTGTTATTTCAGATCATGGTCCCATTATAACGGATATTGATCTACATCCTCCTAGCCCAAGTCCTCTCTCTAGCGCTTTAATTCTACTCTTCTCACTGATCCTAATTTTTCTTATATATTTTGTGCTTTTACTAATGATTTCTTTCAAGCTAACTCTACTCCTGTCATTCCACCTCATACTCTCTGGGACTCTTTTAAAGCTACTGCAAGGGGATTTATTATTGATTTTGTTTCTAGGAAAAAGAAACAATTTCTCCAAAAGCGTAAGTCCTCTCTTGCATATATTAAAAAATTAGAACATCAATTCTATACTTCTTCTGATAAATGTATGTCCCCAGAACTTTTGCGTGCAAAGATTTCCTTTAATAAATTTACCACGGATAATGCCTCCTCAATTCTTCTTCGTAGTAATGCGCGTTATTACGAAGGTCGTAACAAATCTGGTAAGCTTTTAGCTATCTATCTCAAGTCTCGTAGGGAACGTACATCCATTGAATCTATTTTTTCCTCTGATAATGTTCTTCTTCATACGAATGAATGAATTCTTGAACAATTCCAACTTTTCTATCAACAGCTTTATACTACAGAATCCCCCCTACTTCTTCTATGCTTCATTCTTACTTTGAGAAATTACCTAAACCTTCTTATTCTCATCTTAATTTTTCATCCCTTCACCTTGATCTTTCTCTTCATGAACTTTCTACGGCTCTGTCTTCTCTCTCTAAGGGTAAAACTCCTGGTCCCGATGGCTTTCCGGTGGAGTTTTATTTAAATTTTCTGACGTTTTATTACCCAAACTTTTATTACTTTTTCAATCTTTTTCTTCCTCTGCTGTAGCTGCAGGTACCTTTCAAGATGCCACCAACTGTCTCATTCCGAAAGAAGGTCGTGACCCTAAACTTTGTAAAAATTATCGTCCCATTTAGTTAGTTAATGTTGATTATAAACTTTTCGCCAAATTACTTGCTTTGCGTTTGGATTCCTTTATGCCCCATCTTATTGGTAAAGACCAATGCGGCTTTATTGAAGGGAGGCTTACTTCTGATAATTCTCATCTTTTTCTGAACATTTTAAATAAAGCCTCCTCTCTCTCAATGCCTTTAGCTGCTATTTCTGTTGATGCTTAAAAAGCATTCGACAGAGTCCACTGGTCTTTTTTATTTGCTTCACTTTAATGGCATGGTTTTGGCTCCAAATTTATTTCTCTCATTTCTTTATTATACTCTTCCCCCAAAGCTTATGTTCTTGTAAATGGCCAACTCTCTTCTTCTTTTACTCTTCAAAGAGGAGTTCATCAAAGTTGCCCTCTCTCTCCACTTCTTTTTGTGTTGGCCTTGAGCCCTTTTTATCCTCCATTCGCTGGAATGCTTCCATTTCCGGTTTTCCCTACGGTTATCATCAATTAAAAATGTCTGCATATACTGATGATATCCTTTTGTTTATCTCAAACCCGGAATCATCTATCCCTTCTTTATTGTCTGAATTCGAAGCGTTTTCACTTGTATCTGGTTATAAGATCAACTCAGATAAAGCAGAAATTCTCCCTTTGACTAAGTTTTGTCTCCCTCATTTCTTTTCTTCCACTGGTTTTGCCTGGAATAGCATTAAGATTAAATATCTTGGGATCTGGTGCTCTAATTCTATCTCATCCTCTGTTACATTAAATATGTCTGCTGTTCTTTCTCACATTGATCAGTTATTGTCTTCTTGGAATCCTCTCTTTCTTTCTTGGTGGGGTTGACTATATTCCATTAAGATGATGATTGCTCCTATTCTTATTTACACTCTTTCCATGCTACCTGTACATATCCCTGTTCTGTATTTCAAACATCTTGACTCCTCTATTTAAAAAAAATTGGAAAAAAAAAGTCTAGAATTTCTCTTCTATCTTTTCGCAGACCTAAATCAAATGGTGATGTTAATTTCCCAGACTTTCGCCTAAATCATAAATCCCTTTCTTTCCACCAAGCCTCACATTGGCTCTCATTGGAATCTTCCCCCCTCTCTCCTCTTTGGCTCTCTATTGAACATTCTTTTTTATCACCCTTTTCTTTTGAGGAATTCATACGTTTTTCCTCTAAATCCCCTTATGATTCACTTACTTTGTTTAAGCATACTTCCTCTCTTCTTAAACCTTTATTTTCTCCCTCACTTATGTCACGTGAATCCTTTCTACATCTACCCATCTGGTATAATTCACTTGTTCTTCTAAATAATAGACATATTTGTTGGACCTCATCGAGACTTAAGGGTATTATATGGATCCGTCAGCTCTTTGATGGTGTAATGCCTTGCTCTTTCCCGCATTTTCAACTTCAATTTCACTGTCCTCGTTCCTTTCTGCAGAAATACACTCTTCTTATGGAAATCATTCTTGATCGTTATTATTCTCTCCCTTCATCAACTTCCATTACTTCTCCTTCTCATCTTTTAGCACTACTCTCCATTCTTCCTAAAGCTTCTCTTATTTATAAATTATTTTCTTCTCCTAATCCGAAACGTCTCAAATCCAAAGTGGAACTTTCCTGGGAAATTGAACTGGGATGTACTTGGCCCATTTCCCTCTCGGATAAACTCTGGTAAAAATCCTTGAAGATTTCTCGTTTTGCATTTCTCACTCAATCTCTCTTTTTTCTTTATCACAGACTTTATCTTTCTCCTCTTTCCCTTTCTCACTTCTCATCTTCCTTTGACTCTACCTGTTGGACTTGTAAATCACCTAAAGCTGATCTTTTACATATGTTCTTTTTCTGTCCTACGGTTTCTACTTTTTAGAGACAGGTTTGGTCTTGCATTTCCCACGTTTTCTCACTTTCTGTTCCATACTCACTCCCTCTTCTTTTTCTTGGTAGTCTCTCAAACACACTAACTTTACCCTCACACTCTCAGTATCTCTTTGATCTTATGATTGCACTTTCCTTTCAACATATATCTTCTAAATGGAAATCTCTTACAAATGTTTCCATGCAGCATTGATGGAATTCTTTATGTCATTTTCATAGACTGGGTGTCTCCTTCGCTTCATCCTGTAAACCTCCTCGTAATGTGGACCTCTATTGGTTGTCTCTTACTGCATAACTAGATGATTTAGCTCAAAAGAAACCGTTCCCTATCAATTCCGAAAATTTTAAACCCCCTTGAATTGGATTGGATTGGATTTGGTTTTTGTATAGCGCGATAGCTACCCGCAGGCGTCCTAGCGCTTAGCAAAATACAGGTTTGTGGGGGGGGTTGAATTTATCTGCTGAAGAGGAAGGTTTTTAGTTTTTTTCGGAAGTGCAGAAGGTTAGGTTCTGATCGGATAAAGATTGGGAGGGAGTTCCAGAGCCTTGCCGCGTTTGTTGAGAACATTCTTCCTCCACTCTTTCCTCTTTTGAACATGGGTTTGGTGACTTGAAAGGTATGGGTCGACCTCAGCTGTCTGTTGGGGTGGAAGGGGGTGATCAAGGTGTGATTCAGGATTGCTCCTTTCCTCCAGTAGGCACGGTGGGCAATACACATGCTTTTAAAATTGATTCTGTCTTTTACTGGCAGCCAGTGAAGGACTTTTAGTTCAGATTTCACCGATTGGCGGCGGGGAATGCGCAGGAGAGTACGGGCAGCGCAGTTTTGAATCACCTGGAGTTTTTTCAGGGTCGATTCGGGGGCTCCTAGATAAAGGGCATTTCCGAAGTCCAGCCGGGAGAGGATTAGGCCCTGGACCATGATCTGTCTGGCCTTGAAAGGGAGGAGCGGCAGGATTTTTTGGATGAGTCTTATAATGCCCATGCAGGTGGCAGATAATTTGGTTGTCTGGTGGCTGAAAGTTAATGCACTGTCTAACCAAATTCCTAGGCTCTTGATGGTGTTCCTGGCTGGGGGTGCTGGGCCTAGTGCTGGTGGCCACAGAGAGTCAATGGATTTTTGTGGGGAGTTACCCAGTACCATTAGCTCTGTCTTGTCGCCATTCAGTTTCAGGTAGGACTGGCTCATCCAGGTACTTTCTGCTTCCATGCAACCTCTGAGATCAATAGGATGTGAGGAGGGATGAGTCAGGGTGACCACCAGTTGCGTGTCATCCGCGTAGGACACGACTTGAACGCCGAAAGGGCGAATTATTTCTGCGAGGGGGTGCATGCATATGTTAAACAGTGTGGGGCTTAGGGGCGAACCCTGGGGGACCCCACAACTGAGTGGTTTACTGGGCGAGGTGGTATTGCCCTCACAGACTTGGAATGAGCGCTCTGATAGAAATGATTGTAGTCAGGCCGCTGCTGTGGACGTTATCCCTAGCTCTGAAATTCTGTGAAGCAAGATGTCATGATTCACAGTGTCGAAAGCGGCACTGAGGTCCAATAAGGGGGATTTTACTCTCTCCTTTATGTATATTTCCATATTGTTTTACTGCTCTTATTTATTGCAATGTGTTGCATATACTGTATAATTTTTGATGATTGCTTGTATTGTTTTTGCCTTTGCCGTTATTTTTTATAGCAGTGTTTTTGTTTTTATTTTATTTTATTTTCTCCCACCCTTTCCTTCCCCCCTGCGTTTTTCGCCTTCAAAATACCATAAAATGCTTTTAGTTCTCTAGCTTGTCATTAGGATTGTTATCATTCTTATTTGAGTTGTATATTTTATGTTCTCCTTTCTGATGTCAATTGTTACCATTTTTTTATAAATAAAGCTTTTCGAACATAACAAAAAAAAATTGGAATACGTAAAATACCTTTTTTGGGAAATGCTCGTTGGCCAAGGGATTTGGCAGTGCTATGCTTAAATCGTTAAAGCTGCTCTTTCACCCATTGTATGCCTACCCGCGGCTCTGATGAACACTGTTTGGTAGTGGACATCCGGTTATGTTACCGGTGACTTCCTGACTGCATGTGTGTGTGTGGACATGCTAGAACGCTAACTTTCAAAGATGGCCACCAGATGGTGGCATTACTTCCTGGTGTGGTTTTCGGCTGACGCCGGCTCGAGGCTGCCTCGGGCCAGGTGATATTGACCCGGTTTTTTATATTTTATTTTTTATTTCTAAACAGGTTTATCACTTATATATGCTCGGTCTTATAACTCATAATACGGAAATAATAGAAAATTCCACCGAGCATAGGAATTTTTTTAGAAAGGGGTCATTTCTATTCAGGGGCGTCAACTCCACCTATCATTTATGAAAGTAAAAATAAAAAATAAAAATACTGGGGAAAATGCTCAATGTCTATTAATAGAGGTTCATTTGTAAATGTTTTAATATTGTGTTAGTATAATCAGGGCAGCCATGTGTAGCTGATATTGTGGTTCAGCTACAGGGGTATTTCTGTTGGCAAAAGTGACTTGGATACAGCCGTGGCCTCAGTACTGTTCATTAGTGGATGGATCTACATGAGGTGACCCCAGGAAATGTCATTGTTTAGTCCCTTTGTTTGTGTTCCAAGGCGAAACACCCAGCGTTATTCCTGCTCAAAGAGTAGGGACTCTTTGTTCAATGACAGTCCATTTTAGGTCCTGTATCATGTGATTTTCTTCCATGTAGTGCGACAACATTTTTGTTGTCGCTTTTTTACACCTGTCGTTACTTCTGTGTTTACATACCCATGTTTTTATTGGGCACGTGGTCATCCCAATGTAATGGATACCGCACGGGAAGGTGACCATATACACCGCATTCTTTGAGTTACAGTGCGTAAAACGACTTTGCACCCACTTAGAGTCGTAGTTGAAGGTGATATTTTTGCTCTTCGTGGTCAGGTGGCCCACACTGCAGTTACTGCAGGGATGATGACCCATGAGGGGCGAGAGGAAAGTTTCTGATGCCTCATATTCCTTGATTTTCTGTGGTCTGGCGTGTATTACCATGTCTCTTACCCCTTCTGTGTGAGAACATTGAGTTTGGGTAATTCACTTTCCCGCAGTTTAAGATATGCCAATGTCTGTTTATTATTTTGGTTACCTGGGTGGAGCCTGTGTTGTATGTCGTTATGCAGATAGGTCTCTCCTCCTTTGGTTTTGGTGGTCTTATTTCCAACAAAGCATCCCTGTGGTTAATTTTTGCACGTTTCAGGGCTTTGTCCTCCACTCTAGGGGGGTAATTCATTTTCTCCAATTTTTAACGCAAGTCTTCTGCTTGTTGTTTGAAAGCCTTCAGCTCTTTACAGTTTCTCCTTAAGCGCAGAAACTGGCGAAATGGGAGGTTGTTCCTCAGATTCCTCGATTGGAAACTGTTATAGAGAAGGAGACAGTTCTTTGCTGTTGCTTTTATGTGTGTGGTTGTCTTCAGGCCCCCTTCCTGGGGAAAGATGCTGAGGTCCAGGAATACTAATTCCTTGTTGGAGAAGGTGCTGGTGAATTTAAGAAAACCATTCTGGTAATTCAGCCAGGTCATGAATTTATTTGCTGTTTCCTCGTTGCCATGCCAGATGACAAAAATGTCATCAATGTAACATTTCTTTATACGAATGTGATGCAATAGAGGGTTATTTGGACTAAGGATCTTATGTTTCTCCAAGTGGAGTACGTACAGACCAGCTATACTGGGGGCGAAAGAACTCGCCATGCTGATTTAGTGCTTCTGGAGGTAAAGTGTATCTGTGTAGAGGAAGACATTTCTTGTGAGAGCCGATTTGCTGCTGTTAAGGGCTGTTGTGTCCGATGTCTCAATGGAGATTAACATGAGGAAGACTTGTTTTGGGAACCCCCCTTTTCTTGGCCCCCACTTGACGAATCACCCCAAAACTTTCAAGACAGCAGCTGAAGTGACTGGCAAATTCGTTTTGAACATTTTGTGAAGACAGCACCAAAGTTATTAACAAAACACAAAACACTTTCCTATGGAAACTAGGTCCTAACTAAACTACCTACTGGCAACTGCCAATAGGTAATATATATATGTGTGTATGCATGTATGTGTTTGTAACAAAAAAAACACAGCAGGCAAAAAGCTGCAAGTAAATTGACTTTGAAAATATATAAGTAGCAAAACAAGCAATGTTTCGGCTGACAAGTGTCTCCTAGAGGAAGACCTTGTCAGATTAAGTTAATTCCTTGTGCATGTGTATCTATGAACCATGAGAGACACCCACTGCCATTGCAGTCCACACACTGGAGTGGAGAGCGAAGTTGGATGCCCACCACCATCTTAAATAAACTAAAACCTCAGACCATATCCAACAAAGCCCAAATGAGCCCTGACGCGACACGATGAGTAGAGCACCCCTTTCAGGTCTGGTGCCGCTCTACATGCCCCAGGTGCTCGCACCAGAGCGCGAGACTACCTCCGCTTGCCCGGACCGCTCTTGCTCTCTTTACTGGCACTGCTACTAGACTTGCTGGAGGACTTTGAAGTGAAGCGCTTGGTCATGAATTCAGACACATCCGGGAGTTCAGGGTTCGAATTCAACATGTTCATCAATTGCTCCATTTTCCTTCTCATCTCAGGATCACTGGTGTTCACCACTTTAGGCAGCAGCACGAAGATGAGCAGCGGAAGCACCATCATCATCACTATTGGGTTCATCAGAAAGTCGCTCCATCCCCAGGACTCCCTCTTGATGAAGTAGGACGGGGGACCAGAGGATTTCATTTGCAGAGGGTATGGGAGACGCACAACCTCCGAGGTCTTGATGTAATTCTCAAAACAGCCCTCATTTTGCCTTTTGAAGTGATGTCCACATTTCATTTTTGGTTTGTGTTTTTGGATGAATAGAGAAGAAATTTTGCTTGGGTAGACATTGCTGATCTGAGTCAAATTATACATTTTTCCAAATAGTGAAAGGGTTGCTCTGAGAAGTTATTTTCTGTCTCTATTAGACTGCTTACCCCTAAAACCTATGTTTTAACACCAAAATAAATTATATAGGTCTCACGGTTCCTGAAATATTACATAATCACTGCAACACATCTGCCATTTCTAACAACGTCATCCAGAATAATTTAGCCCCGATTAGCAATCTCTACCCAAACTAAATTACTTATCTAATGATACACAAACCAAAAATGAAAATCTCGGGTCAACAACTTTTTTATGAAGTATATCAAGGGGTCAGGACTATTTCTAGGGAATGGCCCTCAAAGATAACACTTTGTCAAAATTGCAACACTGAATGTTTGTGTGTAAATATAAATATGGAACTTAAGTTAAATAGTACCAAATAGGTGAATAAAACAACGGTTTCATTAACAAAATGTAGGATGCAGTAGGTTTTGTGGGACTTCCACTCCGAGGCCATATTATACTAGACTGTTGTTTAAATTAACCAATAAAGAAGTAAAGAGTGTCCTATGGTTACACTTAACTACATATAGGGAGCAAAAAAGGGGGGCAGAAAAACCGCCTGATTTAGGACGTTTAAAGAAAGCCCTCACTCACCACCTGGTGATGACATGCTTCATCATTGGGCTCCACCAAAGAGACAGAGTGTCTCTTTGGTGTGCTACGACGCCAGATCTACTGCGGAGCAGGTTGGTGAGAAATAGGGCGTGTTGGTGCAAACTAAGCTGATGAGTGGTGAGGGTATTAAAAATAGTCTGTAGTGTATCAAAAGGAACTTTATTCTATGATCACTAAAGACATTATTTTAAAATCTATGTGTATGGAAGCAGTCCACATTTAGTTGAGTGGTAGTTTCCTAAATATCAGTCGACATGTTTCTTGCCACGAAACTGTGTAAATTTACCGGGCAATTCTTCAGGACTAGAAAAGTGTATTAAACCCTGGTGGTATGGACGCGCTAAGGCCCACCCTTACCTAGGGACGTGAAAGTGAAAATAATGAAAAACAGTGAAAAAAGTGCAAAAATTAGGAAGAGAGGAAAGTCTCCCTAATCACTTCTGGTTTAGGAGGCTTCAACTTTGCGGTTTCTGCACCTGGAAATAAAGGGGACAAAGACATACATTTAGAACAAGACATACATTTAGTATTTGTTCTGATGGTAACCGTAAGTCTATGGTGCTCCAAATGCGGTTCAGAGACAGTTGTGGTGCGAAATACCCATATAGTTATCACCACCTTAGCCCCTGGGTTTATAGCTACTATTCAGAGGAAAGTGCTACGTGCTATTAGTGGTACGAGCTAGGTGTGGATAAAAACGGAAGGTTCTGATTAGCGATCAAATCAAAGGTACAGATAGATCGCGTCAATAAATAAGTTAAAAATGTCTCACTTTGTTGGTGTTACGGAAGAACACCATGGGTCACAGGAGGGGGGTGGGAACGTAATTGGCACACCCTGCACGTTTGTCAGAAAAGGGGAGGAAAACATAGAGTGAGTCATTGACATTAGAGTCAGTACTTAGCTTCGTGATCAGCTGATCGTTGAATCATAAGTACTACTCACGCCCTCGACGCTCGGCACCCTCAGTGTACCTGCATCACCCTCTGCTGGACCCCGAAGATGTGGGAGCGGGGCCCAGACGCCGTATATGTATCAATGGCAACGAGGCGAGGATCGTTTCCGGGGTGGGTGTGGTCAAAGGAGGGGCCAGAGATGATGCCATAGCGTGAGCCAATCACCGTCAAGTGACGATATAGTCACATGATAGGCTTCTCATTGCTTAGCAACCGGTAGCGTCTAGATGGTTTACTAGCTTGCGGTTTTAGAGACGCTGAAGCTAGAGAAAAGTTGTTGATACCGGTAGGGGGATAGAAAGGGCATGATGGTTATGACACGCCCTAGCACATAAGCGGGCCGCATTACTGATTAATGTTGAGGTTAGAAATTACAGGGGGGAGGGGCCCGTTATGGCACTAATGGTGTATTCTAATTACAGTCTGCTGGCTCTAAAAGAAGGACGTATTAAGGCAAGGACCGATTTAAGTGAACAATTGTTAGACTCATAAAATGCCTATTTCATCACAGCATTCCAAGGTATATCATCATTCAGACCGATGAGATGGGTCCCAAGCCTGTAGACCCAGCTCTGTTCCTTTTCAAAGAGGCGATTGCTTATGTTGTTGCCACTGTTTACATGTTCAATCACAGTCCACTGTAAATCATTAATTGTGTGTTTTTTTTCTAGGAAATGTCTTGTCATTTTAGTTGTTAGTTTCTTGCATCTGATGTTTGAGCGATGCTCACAAATTCTCTGCTTCACCTATCAGCTCGTCATGCCTACGTAACGTAGGTCGCAAGGACATTTGATCAGGTATAGCAAATTTTGCGAATTGCAGTTCGTATGGTCTCTCTGTGTCCATAGTTTTCCAGGTTCAAGGTCAAGTGTTTTTGAATGTACAGTAAGGTGGCAAACACTGCAATTAGAGCAGGGAAAATGGCCAGCGACTATTGGTAGGTTCCAGGTATCCGTGATAGATCTCACTGTATCCGGAGCAGTGATTTTTGGTAGTGTGTGGACGAGTGCATCTCTTAGACTGCCTCCTTTTTTGAAAGAGAACAAAGGTTTTTCCCAGGTTTTGTTCGTACTGGACAAGATTCTCCAATTTTAATTAATTGACTTCTTCATGTAGTTTGATAGGGTACTGTATGTAGTCACACATGTTAGTGGTATGTCTTTGGGGTTGTTGACCCTGTCCTCCAAAAGAGCTTCCCTTGGGTGGTTACGAGCTCTTTTGTAACTCTTATCAGTTTTGCCACTGGGTAGCCTCGAGATTTAAGTTTATCTGTCAAGTCGACAGACTGGATTTCAAAATCTTGTAAGTCAGAGCAGTTGCGTTTTAGCCGCAAATACTGACCGTATGGTAGATTTTCTTTCAGTGGACGGGGATGGAAACTCGTGAATTCTAGGAGGTTATTCCGAGCGGTAGGTTTGTGAAAAGTTTTTGTGGTGAGTCTTGTCCCAACGAAACTGATTGTCACATCCAAAAATGTTGCCTCAGTTTTACTGGTTGCAAAAGTAAATTTCAAGTTTGGATCTAGAGTGTTGATCCAGGTCAGGAAAGCCTATAGCTGTTCGTCATTGCCGGTCAATATTACCAGGACGTCGTCAATGTAGCGTCTCCAGATCTTTAAGGATGCAGCAAAGGGGCATTCCGGGTGTAGGGCATGTTTAGCCTCAAAATCGGCAACGTAGAGGCCTGCTACACTGGTTGCAAATGTGCTGCCCATTGAAGTTCCAGTGCATTGTAAGAAGAGGTTACCTTTGTAAGAGAAAAAGTTATCTTTCAGTGCTATTGTAGCGCACTACAAGATGAAATCTTTTGATGTTTGAAAATCCCAGGTAACTGAGTTGAGAGCAGTATTCAAGACCTTGATGGTATCGTCCTGGGGGATACTGGTGTACAAGCTCTTGATGTCGAGTGTGACCAAAGTTACTGTGTATCCTGTGAGGTCGAGGTCTTGGAGCACCTGGAAGAGGTTCTTGGTGTCCTTAAGGTAGGCTGGAGTGTTCTGGACAATTGGTTTCAGGTAATAGTCACAGAAGCGTGATAGAGGCTCGAGCAAGGAGCCTATGCCAGACACAATTGGTCGGCCTGGGGGGGGCATTCGGTTCTTATGCGTTTTTGGTAGTGTATAGAAGTAAGGGACTATACTTTCATTAGGGCTCAGAAAGTCGTCCTCATTCTTGGACATTTCTCCATCTTCTTCGGCTCGCCTGACTAGGTTACTGATCCGAGTTCGAAGATCCTCTGTTGGGTCTCTAAGCAACGGGAGATAATTTTTCTTATCATCCAAATGGATTTGGCAAACTCTTTCACAGTCAGCTGTATTTTGTATTACCAGACCTCCACCTTTATCAGCTGGCTTAATTGTGATGCTTTGGTCGTTTTGCAGAGCTTGCAGTGCGTGGTATTCCGCGGTGCTGAAATTGTAGTAGGTTGAGGGGTCTTTGCAAGTTTCAAGGTCCAGAAACACTGCTTGTTCAAAGGCAGTTATAGCTGCTTGGACTGTGTGGGGTGAGGGGGGTAAACGTGGAACTGAGTCTCAATCCAGTGTCACCTTTTCTAGTAATGTCATTGGGGTCTTCTTTCCCTTCAAAGAATGCCTTAAGTTTGAGCTTTCTGAAGAATGCAGCAAGCTCGCAATGGAGCTTGAATTTATATGGGCGGGTGGTCGGGACAAATCCAAGGCCTTTTTCAAGGACCTTGGTTTTGTTTGGGGACAGAATTTTGTCAGAGAGATTGGTTATCAGGCTTATAGGCCGCTCACTCCCGGTTGCTGTTCCTTGTTCCGGGTATGATTGCTCACTGCATCGTTGTCTTCCCATGACACTTGGTTGGACCCTCTCCTCTTCCCTCTTCCTCTCCAGCCCTGTTCTAAAAAAGGCTGGCGGTACTGATGTTGGAAGTTGGGTGGTGGCATAAAGCCAGGGTTCCAACCCATCATTGGGTATGGTGATTGTTGGAAGGTGAATTGGTGGCCCATTCCTGTCATCTGTGGTGGTAAAGGCCATCTTAGTAGCTGATTATGGAAACCTTGCCGACCTCTGTTATTACGGTTTCCTCTGTTGCCTCGTCTTCTGCCTTGTTTAAAGGACCCATTGCTAGAACCACTGCTGTTGGATGAATCGTCATCCGATGGATCAGTGTTGCTTGGGTTCCTTGTGGGGGGGGTGAAGGAGGCCGATGGGTATGGATAAACCTTTTCAAATTCGAATTTTTTTAGATCCTTTTGGAACTTTGTGACTTTGGCTTGCATAAGGTTGTCCTTATACTCATTTCATTCTTTATTTATTTCGTCCAGCTTTTTTTGTAACCAGTGATAGTTGTCTTGAATTGAGACTCGGTATCCTGAATCTCAATAAGAAGGGTCTCAGAAAGTCTTAAGGCTGTCTTGATAATTAGAACGAGCCAGTCGCGGGTACAGTGCCACGCGATCATGGCCCATTCTTCTCGGAAGATGGCATCGTTCAGAAAGATGCATGGAGCATTTGTAACTAGTAGCCCTCTGGGGGCCATATTTTTAAGGAGATACTGTTTCAGTATGGGACCATGGAGGATGGCCTCGAGATTTAAGTTTATCTGTCAAGTCGACAGACTGGGTTTGAAAATCTTGTAAGTCAGAGCAGTTGCGTCTTAGCTGCAAATACTGACCGTATGGTAGATTTTCTTTCAGTGGACCGGGATGGAAACTCGTGAATTCTAGGAGGTTATTCCGAGCGGTAGGTTTGCGAAAAGTTTTTGTGGTGAGTCTTGTCCCAGCGACACTGATTGTCACATCCAAAAACGTTGCCTCAGTTTTACTGGTTGCAAAAGTAAATTTCAAGTTTGGATCTAGAGTATTGATCCAGGTCAGGAAAGCCTGTAGCTGTTCGTCATTGCCGGTCCATATTACCAGGACATCGTCAATGTAGCGTCTCCAGATATTTAAGGATGCAGCGAAGGTGCATTCCGGGTGTAGGACATATTTAGCCTTAAAATCGGCAACATAGAGGCCTGCTACACTGGGGGCAAATGTGCTGCCCATTGAAGTTCCAGTGCATTGTAAGAAGAGGTTACCTTTGTAAGAGAAAAAGTTCTCTTTCAGTGCTAGTGTAGCGCACTTCAAGATGAAATCTTTTGATGTTTGAAAATCTCCTCCCTCCCTACTGCTAAACCACTCTTGGAACCAATGATCATTTACATACATCCTTCAGAGACAGTTGGCCAAATTCCCTGAAAATGCTATTTGAGAGAACTGAGAAGCCTAATGAAACAGGGAACATTTCAATCAGTCAGTCAGTCAGTCAAACAAATTTATTCGGTTTCAACATATAAAACCATAAAAGTTATCAATACATAAAATATCATAAAAAGATAACACAATTCATCACTTTTAAAAATTATCGATACCTAATATATCATAAAAAGAGAAGACAGTTCATCACAGTTAAGACACATTCCACGAGAATCATTGTTAATTCAGAGCCTAGGGTGCAAAGTTAAAAACATGGGGGCATATTACCAAGCAATAGCGATAATTATCGCTATTGCTTGGTTAGAGACAAAAACTTACCGCAGCGCTGCGGCGATTTTTACCGCAAATAAACCTTGGTATTACCAAGGTTTAACGCAAATGCGGTAAAAATCGCCGCAAAGCATGAATATCGCTGAAAAGTCAGCGATATTCATGCATTAGCGAGCTAATGCTCTTAGCCATGTTATCCACCTCCCATTAGATAACATGGCTAAGAACTGCTCAGGGCAGGTGTTAGCTTTTGGAGATATTCCCGCTTAGCGCGAATATCTCCAAAAGTTGGTAATAGGAGATAGCGATGTTAGCGACTGTTTTCAGTCTCTAACATCTTGGCACGCCCACTTTGCATCTCATTAGTGATAAATATCACTGACATGCAAAGTGGAGCCCAAGATGGTCGCTATCTTCTACTAGCTGTCGCTAACTGGTGTTAGCGGCAGCTAGGTAATAGGGAGATAATTTTATCTCCGCTTTCTTGGCTTTTAAAGCCAAAAAAGCGGAGATAAACCCCCTTGATAATATGCCCCTCGGACCGTTGACCCACAATTAAGATTTTAAATGATTAAATCTTTCTTGAGTATGTTATTCACAATTTCTAACAAACAGTGGCAAAGGCAATCAGTCCCTCTTTGTTCATGCTTTTTCAATTACAAAAACAATGACCACCACACTGCTATTGGCTTTGCCAAATCTTATACGAATGTGGCACAAGCATGGCAGAACCAGCAGACTTTGGCAGCTATTTTGGAATGGTATTTTGTGTGTGTGCTTTATAATGGTATATTGTTCTGAGCTGGCATTCACACTACATTAAGATGCCCTGTCAAGATGCAATGTGACGGCCATCATGGAATAATATTACAATAATAGGTATAACAAACAAAAAATTGTTCCACGATAGCCACTGGACACTGAAGGGCAACTCAAATTTTAAAGTATTGGTTACAATGATGTCTGTGAGAGACATTTAAAGCTATGTATAGGTAGATTGCAAAAAACAGCAACATTAACACCATTCCTAGGCTTTTATATATTAATGAAACGTGTGATTTCAATAGATGTATGTAGTATGTGGTTAAACAGTGTTTAGGAGAGGCTGGGATACCTTTAAAGTCACATATTAGAGAAACGGTAATGTCGATTTTCGGATAACTGTCTGGGATGTTAAGTTATTCTTGGATGGGATGAAGGGACAAGAAAAAAATAAGTGGGACTTAAAGTGGAAGGTTATACTCTGTCTGAGTAATAAGGTAAGAGACACTCAAGAAAAGGGAAATCAGTGACATGGTTGAGGGTACATTTTGATATATCCACAGATGTTTTTTGGGACTTTCAGACTTCATATGGGTCTTCAGGCTTTGAAACTGCAGCCTACATTTTAAGTATAAAGTGTTAATGTTAACCTATAGCATTTCATTTGCACCAAATTGAAGTTGAAGCTTATGTAGACCGTAACTAAACTCAGTACACAGGAGTTGTCCCATTCATACTTTATTTTACTTATTCATATATTTATTTGGTTTTTAGCTCCCCATGTAGTGTTATGAGCATACGTTATAATTTTCCTAAATATTTCCCTATAATTGTGGACTTTGATGGATCCCTCACTAGAGGCTCTCTAATTGTACATCCAGTAGGTCATCATAGATTATTTTGACTAATGGCCATTTCTAGTTACACACCATATAATAGTTGTGATTTCTCTACTTTGGCCTCAATTGGTGAAGTTACTATTACCTCCCAACACTGAGTCAAGCCCTTAACTTCCCCATCACCTCTCACAGTGTTACACCTTGATCTGATCCACATGACCAAAAACAGTGCCCTGGGTAGTAGGGGGAGCCCTTGACCACCTACATAAAGAAATGCTTGTATCTAGATGCTGTTATACCTCAGGAATAGTGCACTGAGAGCCAGATGTATGAAGCCTTTTTGAGGTTGCAAACGGCCTGATATGCAAAAATGCATTTCCAAATGTAAATGCGATTCGGAAACCTGTTACTGAATTGCAAATTGACTTTTCAAATCGGTTTTTGGACGGGGTGTGTTTAGGGTGTCCCTTCCAAATACCAATTCACGTTGGTATGTACGAATATTTTGCAACCAAAATGCAGTCACAAAACATTTGCACTTTACTGCCAACTCAAATTTGATGGTAACCCATTCACAAATGGTATGGGGTCCCCAAGAGACCTCTTCTCCTTTCAGAATGGTTGAAATTTTTTTTTTAAGAGCAGGCAGTGGTCCTAGATTCCACTGCCTACTTAAAAAAAATCAACTGAAACGTTTCATTTTGTAAATTTTAAACGCATTCCGTTTTCCTGTACGGAAAATGGGCTGCGTTTAAAAAATAAAGATTGCCTTATTTAAAATCAATTACAGACATGGTGGTGTGCTGACCCCAGCAGGCACCATCCTTGTGATGGTGGCGAATCATAGTGGTACTCAAATTGTGCCCTACCTTATTAATATTCATGAGATAGTTCTATTTGCGACCCACTACGTATCATTAGATGAAAATCAATGAGTTTCATACAATAGGAATAGCAATTCCCTAATTGCAAATTGCAAATAAGAAATCACTGGGGCATATTACAAAGGGCCTTATCGCCGCTTTAGCGGGAATTTTTCCCGCTAAAGCGGCTGTAATTTTATCGCCCTATTACCTAGCTGTCGCTAACACCAGTTAATGACAGCTTTAAGGAGATAGCGATCATCTTGGGGCCCACTTTGCATGTCAGCGATAATTATCGCTAATGACATGCAAAGTGGGCGTGCCAAGATGTTAGCGACTGGAAACAGTCGCTAACATCACTATCTCCTATTATCGACTTTTGGAAATATTCGCGCTAAGCGCGAATATCTCCAAAAGCTAACGCCTGCCAAAAGCAGTTCTTAGCCATGTTATCCAATGGAAGGTGGATAACATGGCTAAGAGCATTGTCACGATAATGCATGAATATCGCTGATTTTTCAGCGATATTCATGCATTTCGCAGGATTTTTACCGCTTTTGAGATAAACCTTGATAATATCAAGGTATCTCACCGGTAAAAATCCTCGGTGCTCAGCGATCTAATTTTACCCGCTAACCATGCATAGCGATAATTATCGCTATTGCTTGGTAATATGCCCCACTATTCCTAATCTTCGTACATCTAGCCCTGAATCACTTAACAGCCCATTCACCTAAACTAGGCCCTTGAGTTCTCATCTCACAGTATGTCAAGTGCATACGACAAAAAAACAGATGTTTTCAGCGTTAGATATGTGTGCTTTTCAAATACTGAAGTGCCATTACCAGTGCAAAAACGCCTTTCAAACAAAATGAACAGAAATACGTTTAATTAAAATTCTGTATTTATTTGTAACACTTTCTTTGACATGAGTAAAGTAATGCACTAAAGGATAAGGCAAGCAGAAGCCGCAGTTGAAAAGTTCTTAACGATATTCAAGCAATAGAACACATTCATTTGGCAGTAGAGCGTGTTATTTCCAACGGGTCAGTGTCAAATTTACACCAAGAATCTGTCTCATGCACAGTCCTGTCTTCTGTCAGAAACGCTAGCCTTTGTCATTATTGATAAGAGATGGGCTGGCAAGCGTGCAACCATTATGTTTTTGTTGGGTGACACTAATGAGGGAAGTTGGGAACATGAAAACAAGTAAAACCTCTGAATAAAAAAGAAAGCAATTGTAACTCTTCTCTGCATACATCGTATTCAACTCTACGTGGCACTTTAAAATCCATGTCAAGTTTGAAAAGCACCTATTTTACAGTGTTAAAAAAATAAATATTTCCCCGCAGATCACATTTCATATTCAGTAAGGTTAAGCTCAAAATAATAATGCAATTTGTGCCGATTCGAGACGTTAATTCATGACGGGTTATGTTATATCTAGCGTTTATTCTCTATTTTTAAATAGTTCAAACGAAGAGGCATTTCCCTTTAGGCTTCCAGACAACAATATGTAGGCGGTAGGTAGCAACACGGCTGATTTTTTGATTACGGTCTCTGAAGTCAGGGACAATTGCTGGTTTCTGCACCGCCTGTGTCTCAAGAAGAAATTCAACATGGTTGCTTTTCTTCATTGTGCTTAATATTAACATCTTTTTTGACATCACCCATCAGCACATGTGCTTCATATTAACATCCTTTCACCATGATTCATCTGCATAGAAAATGATGCCACTGGATCTCCGATCATCCACCTGCACGAGAAGTGGCATCACTGAATTTCCCGTCATCAATCTAGACAGAAATTGTCATTACAGGTTTTCCCACCAAAACGTCTTTAAAAGTAATCTCAAGCTTGAGAACTTCATTTCCAATTACACATCACCACAGAAAATGACATACCAGCATCCTGCACACCTCCCTCCACCAAGGACCTAGTTAATGGCAGCTTCAACAGGAACGCACACAGTGGCTGCACAGCAGGCTCACCAAAGGCAAGCCTGTCTGCCCCTGTCCACACCAGGACAGCGCCCGGCCCAAGGGACCCTGGTTTGATCACTGCCCAGTGACACTCCACAGCATTCCTTGGGTTGTTAGACCTCAGTCACTGTTATCTAACTGCTGCTGCGCTGCACCTCACACCACAGTAGGAGCTTTCACCTGCACCCACTGCCAGTTCCCCAGCAGACTCCCACTAACTTCGCCCACGCAAATACCAACAACGCCCACAAGATAACCACCTAACAGACATGCATCAGAAGCACCAGCAATGCCTACACCTTCATCCTACACCAAACACCACAGCAAACCCACACCTCAACACCCTTTGGCATGCATGCTTCACAACATATAATTCCTCTGCAAACACACAACCAAATATGGGACCTGCTGAGCAGTGATTCACTCGACATCTTCTTCATCACAGAACCCCTCTTAGCCTTGAGACATTGCCAAGGCAACCCACTGTTTTACAAGAACGCTTGCTAGGACCGCTTTCACAAGCCAGGAGGAGGTCTCGCTATCATCTACAGGAATCCATGAAATGCACAAACCATCTTCAAGCTGCAAATCTCTGAAAACTTCACCCTGAGCACAACCCTCGCCTACTGACCATCCACAGCATGAGCCACCTTTACCAACCTCATCACCAACTTTGTCCCTCCACTCACCATTGACTCCAGGGCCTAAATTCTCCTCTGTGACCTTAACCTTCACCGGGAAGACTAAAACTACCCCAGTTTCACAGCACTCCCACTCTCACCAAGCTGGTCTCAGAACCAACACACACCTCAGGACACACACTGGACCACATCTACACTACAAGCGACAGCATCAAATACAACTCCACCACACAGCTCGCATGTACTGACCACTCCATTATCCACTTCCAAATCAACACAACTCAAGTCAACACTCCTACCAGATTCAGTATTCCAAGCTGCAGCTGAGACAAAATCGCAGAAGCAGACTGGTTTGGTTCCCTCAGCATGGATCAACCTTTCCCCACAGACAACCATGACAAGGACATCAACAACTTCATCAACTGCATCGGATGCCATGTTCCTGGCTTGGCCAGGTAACCTCAGAGGGTGGTGGGGGTTGGGGGGTGGGGGGTGTATAGGGGGGCATAGGGGTGGGGGGTCAGACAGAGTCTACCGGAATCAATCACTAGGGTGCAGACAAGACTGGGACAGTAACTATGATGATGCTGGTAATCTACTGATACAAGAAAGTGTGGATAAATATGATCTAAAAAGAAAGATAAAATTATTAGGCTAAAGATTTTATCAATGAATATTTGCGGTCTAAACAACAGTAAAAAGAGACAAATGGTGGCAGCAGGTTTACAATCATGGGGAACAAACGTAGTTTGATTGCAAGAGACGCATGTGGAAGGGGGTCAGCTGCATATTCTAAAAACACTCAGCTATAGATTGATCTGTGCATCTACTCAAGGGGAAAGAGTCTGGGAAGTTGCTATTCTTGCAAAAGGAAGTGGGCTTAGTTTCAATCTCTCCAAGACAGATACATTTGGCCGTTGGGCGATCACTGAATGTCAATATGGAAAGGGAAATAAATTGACGTTATGCACTATTTACGGCTGTAACAGAGATGACCCAAAAACCTTTGAGGTGGTCTCAAATGAACTTATGCACTGGCCCTTACTCCTGGTGGTCTGCGGGGATTTTAATATTAATCTTCCAGCTAATTGGTCTTTAGATGATACTTGGCGATACACTGGCCGCAAACCTAAAGTATTTAGAACACTGAAGGATCTTTGTAGGGTACATGGGCTTGTGGATGGTTGGCAGACGAGTAATCCAACCGATCCAGGCTTCACATTTTTCTCTAATCCTCACCAAACCCATGTAAAATTGGATTATGTTCTTACGTCGAACGCAATTAAAACCAAGTGCAAAATGGAAAAACTCCCTCAAATTTCATCAAACCAAAACCCTTTAATTTGCACTATAGAATGTGAAAACGAGAGAGACATGCCGACACCGTGGTCTTTTGTAAAAGCCTTATTTCTGGATATGGAATGGGTAACCACATGAAGGAATGGATCCCGTACTTTTTAACTGACAACTTGGGGACCGCTTCAGAGGGAGTAGTATGGGATGCAATGAAAGCAGGGATACGAGGGGAGATGCTGCAATACTCCCTAAACATTAACAAACAGGCTAGGCTAGATATGTATCAGATGCAAGAGAGCCTAAGGAATGCAGAGGAGGGGCTGGTGAGAGAGACAATGGGGTATACACCGGGCGGGACTGAGAGCATAGAGAAGTTGAAGTACCAAGTGGCAATCGAGAAAGCAAAAATTACAGGATTCTTTACCGATAAGGCAGTTAAAAAAATGCTCTCCCAAAAAGAAACAATCTATAAGGTGTGCGAACAGATAGGACACCAACTAGAGTTGTGTACCAGGCAACAGACAAATTCCAACCTAATTCGGGAAATTCTAGATCCTCAGGGAAATTGTGTAATCGATCCATTACAGATAAGACAAGCCTTTTTGAAGTTTTATCAGGCTTTGTACTCAGAAGCTGAGGGGGGGTCCGGTAAACTACAAGGGATATTTAGAGATCATCACCCTCAGAAATTTCGACCTTGAAGATGCAAATACATTAGAAGAGCTCCCAACATTAGATGATTTTTTTTCCATCATTAGAAAACTTCCAAAGGGTAAGGCAACGGGACTGGACGGGATCCCTTCAGAATTTTATATTGGTTTTTTTGTACCAGATTAAAGAAATCCTATTTAATCTTATCCTTCACATTTTTTAAGGAGGTGCGCCCCCTGAGTCATGGTCCTGGGCTAAAATTGTTGTCTTTCCTAAAAAAGGGAAACCTTCAGAGCAACTTGGTTCATACCGACCCATTACACTTAATAATTCGGACTCTAAAATATACACCAAAATGCTGGCAAATAAACTTGCACACATCTTACATAAAGTGGTGGCCCAGAGCCAGCATGGCTTCATTCCCGGCAGATCAACCGTTAACCATATTCAACGGGTGATTGCCCTGCTCAACTCCACAGAAGTTTCAGGAGACCCTATGGCATTAATATTGCTTGGCGCTGAGAAAGCATTTGACAGGGTCTCCTGGCCTTTCCTCTGGGCCACCATGGCTAGGCTAGGTATTCGGGAAGGTTTCATTCTGGCAATCCAAAAATTGTATGTGAACCCTAGGGCAACAGTTATGGTGAATGGCAGCTTAACCGAAGAATTGGCAATCTGGCGGGGAACTCGGCAGGGCTGCCCTTGCTCACCACTGCTTTTTGCCATTTGCATAGACCCTTTTATTCGTAAATTTGAAGGGAATGGCAGAATTAAACCCATAATTTCTCAAAACTTTGTCCGTAAACACTTGCCTACGCAGATGACATTGTTATTGTAACAGCTGAACCAAATATAGCCATGAGGGCCATTGAGGAGGAGGCTTGCCAGTTTGGCTTAGTATCCTGCTACGTCCTTAACCAGGGAAAAACTCAGATTGTCCTGAACAAAAATAGCACGATGGGGAATCCCAGAGTTATGGAACAAGCTACCTATTTAGGAGTTAATATCACAGCGGGCCTGGACAAATTGGTTGACATAAATCTGAAACCTCTGGTAGCAACCATGCAAAAGGAGCTTCAACGACTAGACAATCTGCACCTCTCCATCATTGGAAAAGTAAATGTCATCAAAATGGTCTTCTTTCCTAAAATCCTCTATCTCTTTAGGACAATATGCCTAGAATTCTCACCTGCTTGGTATAAAGTATTTCTAAATTTTATCTGAGCTTACTCACAACCTAGGAGGGCAGCAAAGTTTCTCACATTACCAAAGGATAGAGGACGGCTTACTCTCCCTAATTTGAAAGCATATTACTGGGCGACTGTGCTACTTTATAGTAGTGAGTTGTTGAAGAACACCAGAGAGTTCGAGGAGAGGGAGCAGTACACGCCTTCTATTTTTCAATTACTAATAGGGCATGAGAACAGAAGGTATTTTTGGAAGCACCAAATTGATAGCTACCTCAAGAAAGAAAAAATTAAAACACTCTTTAGCAGCTTCAAGGAATGGAAAACTGTAAATAAGCTATTTGGCTTAGGGAGATGGTCCTTGTACACCCCATTAGGTAACAATGCTTGCCTTCCAGGAATCTTTAAGGATAGCTACATGAACAGATGGTTGGAAGCAGGGGTTGTACAAATTGGGTGCCTAGTTTCTCCTGCAGGGATTCTGTCCTTTGAAGCGGTGAAGAATACATTTGGTTTAGCTTGGCAAGATTTCTTCAAATATCTGCAAATAAGGGACTTTCTGGTACATAAAGTGGGGGTACGGGGGGCCTAAGAAGTAATGAACTAGTCGAGACCTTGATCCATGATAAAAAAAAGACACGATTGGAGGGATCTACACACTCAGAAAAGATTATTTTCCAGATGATATGGTGAAGACGTCACAGAAAGCAGGGGTTACAGTTGCCAAATTTAATTATGCTTTGTCTATGTCGCACACGATTCTCATTTCTACCAAACTACAAACGCAATTTAAAAAAACTGTTTTTGGCTATACCACACTCCAGATAGAATAGCTGGCCCTGACTTGGCCACGCCCACTACGAGGCCACGCCCCATCTTCTTTTTACCTTCATAATCATGTGCATATACCGGAAGCGCAGCGGACGAGCGCAGCGGGCGCGACGATGGCGCGCCGAAGGCGCGCTTAAGGCAAGCTCGTCTGCGCTCGTCCGCGATCAGGACGCGACCGGGGCCGGTAGCTATCTCCGACCCTCTAGCCATGTGATCACTACCTATTCTCGAAAGGAGCTGCTGTCTCTGAAACCCCCCCAGTGCCTTATCTGCCTTTTCCCTTCCTCTGACGTTCAAGGCATTGCTCACGCTTGCTCTGTCTGCAATTTCTCTCTTCCCTCTCCTGGCTACACTATCAGAACGACTCACGTCCTGATTTCCCCTCCTTCACGCGGTCTACCATCCCCCTCGACCCTCCGAGCTGCTCTGATCAACTGCAGATCCCTGAGTAAACACGCCATTGACATCTGGCAGTCCCTTCGGGACAACGACTGGGATCTGCTTTTTTTGACCGAAACATGGCTAAATGACACCACGAATCCCGCCATTACCCTCGCACTTCCGGAGGGCTATAACATCATCTGTGCAAACAGACCCAACGGTAAATCCGGGGGTGGTGTTGCATTAATTCATAAATCCAAATGGGCGGTCTCCCTTCCCCCATTTGACCAAATTGACAGCATTGAAGGTCTCCCCTTCAACGTCCAAATCTCCCCATCCTCTTCTTGTTCTGGAATTCTTATTTACCGCCCCCGCATTCCAATGTCTCTCACTTACTGGCTCTGGCGGACTATCTCACTCAGCTTAGCACACGATACGCCAATTTCACCGCTCTAGGAGACTTTAATCTCCACGTCGATAACGATTCCTGCCCCCACAGCAGTAATTTCATTTCGACGCTAGCCGCTTGTAAGCTTGTCCAAACAGTTACCCTACCTACCCATAAAGCCGGTCATACTTTGGATCTGATCTGTTCCAATCTACCATCTATCCGAGTCACATCTCCCATCCCGGTTATATGGTCGGATCACTTCCTCATCCCTTTCGAGATTGACATCACCTGCCACGCTAGACCTGCCATCACCCCTAAATCATCAGGTAGAAACTGGAGTTGCATCACTCCTGAATCACTCCTGGGACACCTCAAAAACTTTCCTCCTTGTCTGTCGTCCGATCCGGACATATTGATCGATAATCTGGACTCATGGATTACTCAGGCCTTGGATGCCTTAGCTCCCAGCAAACCCATAAAAACCTACAGGGCGACACCCTCCGCACCATGGTACTCTGATGAGCTGCGGCAGAAAAAGGCCTCTTGTAAATCCCTCGAACGCCTTTGGAGACTCAACTTCTCCCTTGACAGCAAAATTACCTACAAATCAGCCCTTAAAGAATATCGGAGAATGATTGAAAGACACAAACGTGATTTTCTGGCATCCCGAATCCAACTTGCCAGTAATGGCCCTAGGGAAATTTTCAACATAGTGAGATCCTTCACAAACCCCATTGCGCTGACTCGTACTCAGCCTGCCTCCCAGTCGCTTTGCGACAAACTCTCTAAATTCTTTGAGGATAAGATTGAGGACATCTACTCCTCTTTCCCCCTCCCCAAAACCGCAGGGCAAAAAAAGAAACTTTCTACCCCCTCGCCCCAGCTACCTACCCTATTCGAATTTGACACCATATCAGAAGTAGACTCTCTGGCCGAACTAACCAAATGCAAATCAGGCTCACCCAAAGACCCCTGGCCTGCCAAGCTTTATAAAAAACATGCACCCCTTCTCAACCCCTACCTCAATCTCATCTGGAATGATTCATTCAGAACGGGCTGTTTCCCTGCCAAATGGAAACATGCCTCCTTAGTTCCCATCCTAAAGAAACCTAACCTAGATCCAGACAATCCCAGTAATTACAGGCCTATTTCTCTCCTGCCTGCCCCAGCTAAGATCTTGGAAAGACTGGCACATTCCCAGCTGTCGAAATACATTGAAACCCATGGTCTTCTCCACGACTCCCAGCACGGCTTTAGGTCGGGCCACAGCACCGAGTCGGCCCTTATCGAAATGGCCGACTCGGTGAGGTGGACGCTTGACCAAGGATCGAGGGCGGTGTTGGTGCTGCTGGATTTATCGGCAGCATTCGACACCGTCTCTCACAAAATCCTGCTGGAAAGACTGGAGGACCTTGGGCTGGGTGGAGCTGTCCTGAAATGGTTTTCATCCTACCTTTCGGACCGCACACAGCAGGTTTTCACACCCCCTTTTTCTTCTCTGGCCAGACCACTCAAATGGGGAGTCCCACAGGGCTCTTCCCTGAGCCCGCTCCTTTTTAACGTGTATTTCACCCCTCTGGCCAAGCTGATTGCACAGACGGGGATCAAATCTACCTCCTACGCTGATGACATCCAGCTTCTTTTCACTTTCGATTCTCGCTCTGCCTCTGCTTTTGATCCTTTGAAATCCTGTCTCAGGGACATCTCGAGCTGGATGGATACCAATTCCCTCCGGCTCAATGCTAGAAAAACAGCGATCCTTTTTTTCAACACATTATCCCCCTTGGATTCCAGTATATGGTGGCCAGAAGACTTAAGCCTAGCTCCCATCCCTAAAGACTCGGTGAGAAATCTCGGAGTCCGCTGGGACACTCAACTTAGCTTCAAAAATCAGGTGCAAACAGTAGCAACCTCCTGTTTCGCCAAGATTAGAATCATAAAACGCCTCATCAACTATCTGCCGGCAGACTGCCGTAAGACTGTGATCCAGGCCCTGATCACATCCCATCTTGATTATGCTAATGCTCTCTACCTTGGTATCACAGCGGGCCTCTGCCACAAGCTCCAGACGGTCCAAAACGCCGCCGCACGGCTGGTTGAGAGAATCCCGGCCAGACACCATATTACTCCTCATCTCCGTAAGTTACATTGGCTGCCCATAGCAAAAAGATGTGTATTCAAGGCCATGACTCTGGCCTTTCGAGCTTCAAAAGGCAAGGGATCGGCACACCTCAAAAACATTCTTCGACCTTATGCCAACTCCAGGACTCTACGGTCCAATACCCTCCATTTCCTGGAAACCCCCCGATTTAAACGATCTCGGGCCGGTGGCAAAACCTTTGAGGTCTGTACCTCTCAGGGCTGGAACAAACTTCCATTAGCCTTACGCACCTGTCAGACTGAATTAGATTTCCGTAAATCCCTGAAAACACATCTGTTCTCCTCATAAATTTGGATATCTGCCCCTATGACCTCCCTTTGTTTTTCATTGTTTCAGCGCCGGGACGCCCCATTGGGGCCGCTGTGCGCTCTATAAATTTCTCAAATAAATAATAAATAAATAGGGGAGTGGAAAAAGTACATACTTCCCAAGGTGTGGCTGTATAGCGCTGACGCCGTGCATATCTTTTCAACCTGTATAGGGTTAAAATCTCTTAAAGAAGATATTGAGAAATTCTTAACAACAGTTTTAAGAAGTCCGGTATTCCTTTCTAGTGATGTAATTTTACTCGGGCCACAGATCCTAATAAACCTCAAGTGGGTCACAAACTTATATTTATAGCTATGGCAGTGTTTAGACTATATATTGCCTCTGCTTGGCTAGATACCGATTCCCCCTCCTTTAATCAATGGCTATCTAGATTCCTGGCCATCTCTAATATGGAGACCTCTATATACAGATGGAAGGGTAGGAGATGACGTAAAATTGGTTTAAAGATTTGGTCTCCCCTCTTAGAATGGTGCCAGCCGCAAAACTGAATTGATTCAGTTATAAGGTGTTAATGCTATAATTTGTATCACAAATAAGTATTGTGTATTTTTTTCTTTTTTTCTGTGTTTTCTTTTTTCTTCTTTTAAAAAAACAAAACAAAAAAACAACGTAGGTGATATTGTATCCAAGTGCCAGGGCTTTGTACAGTGTTTACCCATTGTTCTGTCTGACCGGAGGGAGGAGGGCGGGGGGGTGGGACTGGGAAAGGGAGATAAATATTGTTGGAAAAAATCTTGAATAAAGATATTTAAAAAATAAATAAATACAACAACTTCATCCACTGGACTAAAAAGACTCCCTTGCACCCATCAAACCCAACAAGCATAGTCAATTAAACAGCCAGGCCAGTTGGCACACAGAAGACTTCCAAGACGCAACATTGTAAACAGCTAGAAAGAAAGAACAATTGTTACTGACCTGTAAACAGGTGGTTCTCCAGTATTGGTGTCTTTCATAGATTCACATGCTTGAATATTCCCCGTTGTCGAAGTGGGAGTCCCACGCTAATAAAAATAGCAATAATGCTAATAATATATATATGTAATAACATAATACATAATAAAATAGAGATAATACACAGAGAAAAACCTCTACAAATATTCCTCCATAGGAATGCATTATAAGAGAAAAACTCATTTGTAACACATCAGAGTCATTATGTTAGTCCAAACTGCAACCAATCAGGCTCAAGCACCCTCTAGAACCTTCTCCTCAGAAGCTCAAGCCCTCAGATTTTCGTAGCACTAGTAACAATAGCGCATGAGGAGAAGAAGAGCCTCTGAGGGGAGGAAGGGTGGGTCGCATGTGAATCTATGAAAGACACCAATACTGGAGAACCACCTGTTTACAGGTAAGTAACAATTGTTCTTCTCCAGTATTAGGGGTGTCTTTCATAGATTCACATGCTTGAATAGAATAGATAGCAGTACCCTCCTTAGAGCTGAGATTGCAAAGTACATCCTCAAAAATTGAAGACAATAAACAAACAGCTGAAAAGCATATAGCAATCACAGCAAGAAATGGAGGAGGGATCAGAGGCTCACCTTATTGAAAAAGATGACGAAGCACTGCTTGCCCCACTGCGGTATCCGCTTTGTTGACAGCCTCCAAACAATAATGTCTGGTAAAGGTGTGCCTGCTGGACCATGTCGCTGCTCGACACATCTGGTGTAGAGGCACCCCAGCAAACAACGCAGTGGACGATGCCATCGCTCTTGTAGAATGTGCCTTAACTGGACTCGGTAAAGGCCTGCCAGCCTGCTGATGACAAAATGATATGGCTGAAGAGAGCCATCGTGCCACTGTCTGTTTAGTCACTGAATGCCCTTTTCGCAACAGTCCATATGCTATAAATAGCTGATCAGATTTACGGAAAGGGGCTGTTCTGGAAATGTAGAATTTTAGACAACGTTTTATGTCTAGAGAATGTAGCCGTTGTTCTGCAGGAGATTTAGGATCCGGGAAAAAAGTCTTTAAGAAAACAGGCTCGTTCAAATGGAAGTCAGTAGGTACTTTTGGGAGGAAAGAAGGATTGGTACGAAGTGATACTCCATCGGGCTTAAACTGTAAATACGGAGGTTTGATGGTAAAAGCGTGTAGATCACTTACACGACGAGACGATGTCAAAGCCAACAGTAAAGCAACCTTCCAGGTAAGAAACTTGATTTGTGCCCGGTGAATCGGCTCAAATGGAGGTTTCATAAGTTGTGATAATACCACGTTGAGGTGCCATGCCGGAGGAGGGCGTCTTAATGGAGGAAACTTCCTGAAAAGTCCTTTAAAGAACTGACGGATGATTCTGGATGAACAGAGAGACGTAGAGCCATCATGGCGGTAGCGTGAAATGGCTGCCAGAAAAACTCTCAATGTGGCATGTGAAAGACCGGACTGAGCAAGGCTTAGAAAGAACGGTAACAGTTGGTCCGGAGTGGAATCAATTGGATGAATGTTGGATGCAGCGCACCAATGACAGAAACGTTTCCACTTTAACTTATATGTGTTGATGGAGCTCTAGCAGACGCTAGGATGTCTCTACATTCTTGGGGCATAGTTAAAGAGGCAAATTCAACGTATTCAGGTTCCATGCCGACAATTGAAGCGTCGAAGGGTCTGGATGGCAAATTTGTCCGTCGTCCATCGTTAGAAGGTCCGGACGTGGATGTAGACGAATGTGCTTGCATTGTGACATTAGAAGGAGTTCTGAAAACCAAGCCTGCCTGGGCCAACATAGGGCGATTAGAATCAGGCGACAGGGTTGCCTGCGCATCTTCCACAACGTTCTTGGCACCAGTGGAATCGGTGGAAACGCATAGGCAAATAGGCCGCTCCAATCCATGAGTAGGGCATTGCCGCTGGATTCTGGATGTGGATGCCAACTGGCGAAAGTCTGGCACTTCCGATTCACTGGAGATGCAAAGAGGTCTATCTTGGGATGACCCCATCGACGGAACACTAGGTCCAGAGTTGGTTGGTGCAACTCCTATTCGTGAGTGGATGACGCAGACCTGCTCAGGGAATGTGCCAGAATGTTGGATGCTCCCGGCAGATGGACTGCCGTCAAAGAAATGTCGTGACGAAGTGCCCATTCCCAAATTCTCTGAGCAAGACGAGACAGAGGCTGAGATTTCGTGCCGCCCTGTTTGTTCATGTAGTGCATGCTGGTGGTGTTGTCTGTTTGAACCAGCACAGATTCCCCTTGCACCACAGGTAAGAATGCCTTGAGCGCCAGGAAAATTGCCAGTAACTCCAGCCTGTTGATATGCCAGGTTCGCTGAATTGCCGTCCATTTTCCCTTGATGGCAAGGTCCAGGAGATGGGCACCCCATCCTTCCATGGACGCATCCGTTGTCAATGTCAGATCCGGAGGCTGGGCAAGGAAAGAAACCCCTTCGGCCAGATTGTTTCGCTGCTCCCACCAGAGCAGACTGGTCTTCATGCAGGGTGTGACTGTCACCTGGTCGTTGAACGATCCCGACACTTGTCGCCATTGCAAATCCAATTACTCCTGTATTGGACGTGTACGTAACCTGCAATTTGGGATCAGTGCGATACAAGACGATGCCATCCCCAGAAATGATTTTAACATTCGCACTGAAACTGACTTTTTTGATCTGATGGTGGAGACCAGATGAACAATCTTCTGCCGCCGTTTGGCGGAAATGAACGCTTTTGACACGTCCGTGTCTATTACAGCTCCGAGGAACGTCCTGTTTCGCAGAGGTGTGAAGTGTGACTTCTCCACATTGATTGTTAACCCTAGAGACTTGAACAGGGTTTGGCACAAACGTGTGTTGTGATCCAACTGGAGTGAGGATTGGGATTTCAGAAGGCAATCGTCCAGATAAGGGAATATCTGGACTCCCTGAAGACGCAGGTAAGCCATGACCGGAGCCAGAACCTTCGTGAACACACGAGGAGCCGATCGGAGACCAAAAGGCAGAACCTTGAACTGATAGTGGTCGTGACCCACTTTGAATCTCAAGTATCGCCGATGTCGAGGGATAATTGGTACATGAAAGTAGGCGTCTTGCAGGTCTATTGTCGTAAAAAAATCTCCGCTGCAGAGAAGTCGCAAGACTTCCGACAATGTCAACATGCGGAAGGACTGCTGCTTTAGGAATAGATTGAGAGCTCTCAGGTCCATAATGGGACGTCACTCCCCCGTCTTCTTTAGAATGAGGAAAAACCTCGAATAGAAACCTTTCCCTCGCTGAGATACAGGAACCACTTCGACTGCACCCTTTGTCAATAAAAGCAGAACTTGATGTTGCAGTTCTTCTAGATGGGGAGGTGGCGGACCCGA
Source organism: Lissotriton vulgaris (assembly GCF_964263255.1). Taxonomy (NCBI): domain Eukaryota; kingdom Metazoa; phylum Chordata; class Amphibia; order Caudata; family Salamandridae; genus Lissotriton; species Lissotriton vulgaris. The sequence continues at coordinate 806,031,724 of NC_141689.1, read as the reverse complement.
AGGCGGAGAATGAGGGGGAATCTCTGTGAACTCCAAGGCGTGACCCTTGCGCACAATGTCCAAAACCCATTGGTCTGATGTTATTTGAGACCACTGAGAGTAAAACTGAGAGATTCGCCCTCCAACCTCCTGGTGAACTGGAAAGTCATTGCCGTTTGTTGGAGTTGTTGGCACCCCTATAGTTGGACTTCCCTCTAAAGGACTTGGAGTGTTGTTGACGTGAAGATTGCTGATTTGAGTACCGTTGGTTCCCTTGATTGTACTGGCGGTACTGTGATTGTCCTCCTCGTGAAAAATTGGACGAGGTGCCCCGTCCACGCGCTCCACGTAAAGGCTGCTTCTTGAATTGTAAAGACCCAAGAGACTTGGCCGTGTCAGTATCTTTCTTTATTGCCTCCAATGAGGTATCGATATGCGAACCAAACAAAGATTCTCCATCATACGGCATGTCAATTATTTTTGACTGAACCTCTTGCCTGAACGACGTGGATTTCAACCATCCCTGGCGTCGGAGGGCCGCAGCACTGGCAAGGATACGGAACGCAGTATTTGCCACGTCCACAGCACAGTCAATTATTTCCTCCGAAGCTCTTTGCCTATCCTGAAGGATCTGAAGCGCTTCCGCCTTGGATGTCTCCGGAAGCTGTGCAAGCAGCACGGAAATGTCTGACCACATCTGTCGGTCGAAACGACCCAGAATAGCTAGAGCATTGGCGGCACGGGCTGAAGTAGAGGCCATGGACGAAAACTTTTTACCAATTGCATCTAATCGACGACCCTCTCTATCGGGAGGAGAAGTGATAGGCGCTGCTGGGTTGCGCGCTCGACGTTGTGCTGCTTGAGTCACTACGGAGTCTGGTTTAGGATGCGATAGTAGACATGCAGGCGAGCCCGTTGGGGCCTTATACTTCTTCTCCAATCTAGGTATTTGAGCAGGCAAGGAATTAGGAGCCTGCATGATCTTTTGCCCTTCTTTCCAAATAAATTCTATAATTGGAATGGTATGGACTTGCTTATAAGGCTGGTTCTTAAAATCATAAAGGAAACAGTCTTCATCTCGCTGAACCCTTGTTAATTTAAAGCGATCCGCCGCTTTATCCATTAGTTTATGAAAACTAGCGATGTCCACCGGAGGTGAATAACTTGAAGCGCCCTGTTGAGGCGAGGGTGTCTGAACCCGATAATCATCGAATTCCGCCATATACGGATCTTGTTCCTCATCCGTATCCTGATTGACCTCACCTTCCTCCCTCTCTGGCTCCGAGGCATCATCCATATCTGGTTGTGGATTAACGGGGAGAGATGTACGCAATTGGTCCGAAGCAGATTGCGTAGGCGGTGTTTGTTGAGGCGGAAACGACAGTGCTGCGTCAGAGGTTACATGTACCGGAGTACCCTGGGGGGTAGGTGGAAAACGTCTATTGTAATCATCCAACATATGTTGGAGATTAGAAAACAGCGCCATAGGAATTGCCGCCATAGGAACCTGCACGCATTGATCCTCATGCTGGTCTACAGGTTCTTCTTCATCTTCTTCAGAACTAGTGTCCTGACATTTAATTATCAAATCCGATGGACTCTGAGCGTCACCATAAACCGTTTCATCCGGAACGGATTCCGTCTCATGGTCCGACACGAACAATGGAGATGGTGGCTGTGAAGTAGGTGTTTGCAGTTGAAGGGGAGAATCCTCAACAATGCTGCTAGAAGACTTCGTCGTCGGGACTGAAGTGTCCAAGGGCACTAATGGCATATTGGCGAAAGACAGCGAACTTGTAGCTGTCGTTGACACAGCCGTAGAAGACGATGACCTTGATGCTTCTGTCGACTTAGGAGGCTTTAACACTGCCGACGACGATGTGGTCGTCGCTGAGCTGGTCGATGTGTTTCTCGACGTCGACGGTATCTTCGACGTCGACTGGGTCGTCGACGGTGTCTTCGACGTCGACTGGGTCGTCGACGGCGTCTTCGACGTTGACTGGGTCGTCGACGGGATCTTCGACGTCGACGGAGCCGTAGACGATGGCTTCTTCGTCGACGGTGGCTTTTTCGTCGACGATAAAATAGGGATCGTCGACGGGACCAAAGAGATAGAGGCTTTAGTAGACGTGATAGACGTCGACGAGGATGTCGCCGACGACGACGACGCTGACGTCGTCGTAACTGTAGTCGTCGACAAAGCCACAGTAGCCAATCTCGTCGTCGGAATGGTCGTCGACGAGCCCGTCGACGACCGTGCTGTCATAAGTGTAACCACACTTATAGAGGCTGGAAAAGACGCCTGAGAGCCAGGTCTCGTGGGCGTAGTCACAGCAGGCACAGTAGCAGTAGGTGGCACTGTAGCCACAGTCAAAGCCAGCTTTCTTTTCTTCAGAAAAGGAGAAGGTAACTCCTGAACACTGCCACGCTTTGAAGCCACAGAAGAAGGAGCTGACTGAAGGCTTTCTGCGTCAGAAATAACTGTGTCTTTATCTTGAAGGCGCTTAAGCCATAAAAGAAGACGACCCTGCCTGTCCTTGAGGGTTTTAGGATTAAAAGTTCTACAGAACCTACAGTCAACCACCTTGTGTTCAGGATACAGGCAGTAAATACACTTTTCGTGTGGGTCCTTCTCAAATAAACGCAATTTCCCACAGGAAGAACAAGGTCTAAATAAAGACTTTTTACTTGACATCTTGTGAAAACTGAGAGAAGAGTAGATATGAAGAAAAAACTGAGCAGAGCTCAGGGAGACTCCCTTCACACGACGTGCGGTAGAAAATCTGAGGGCTTGAGCTTCTGTGGAGAAGGTTCTAGAGGGTGCTTGAGCCTGATTGGCTGCAGTTTGGACTAACATAATGACACTGATGTGTTACAAATGAGTTTTTCTCTTATAATGCATTCCTATGGAGGAATATTTGTAGAGGTTTTTCTCTGTGTATTATCTCTATTTTATTATGTATTATGTTATTACATATATATATTATTAGCATTATTGCTATTTTTATTACTGTGGGACTCCCACTTCGACGACGGGGAATATTCAAGCATGTGAATCTATGAAAGACACCCCTAATACTGGAGAAACAGAGAGCCAACTTCAACACCATTGACATAACCACAGACAAGGATGCTATCGCCATCAAATAAGGGATACCTAGAAAAAAAAGGACTAGTGGACTGCATCAAAGAGCCACCAGCTGCAAGGAGATCTTCTCTGTCGCTAAGGCATTTATCTCGTTCTCAGACACTGTCAACAACTTTGCTGCCTCCAACCAACTCTGCCACAACCTACCCAACTTATTCTGCAGCAAAATCACATACATCCACAGCAAAATATACAGACACCAACCCAACCTCAGATAACTCATCGCTAACCTACCCACCACCAACCACGACAGCCTACGACAGCCACTTGACTGAATGGACAACCCTCAGCAGAAAAGAAACAGTGGCAATTATGCGGACTATCCACTCAGGCTCCCCAAGCCCCCACCACATCTACAACTTGGGAACATTACCATTCAGCACCACCCTGACCCACATCATGAACACCTCCATTATGTCTGCCACTTTCCCGGATTAATGAAATCTTGCAGATCTGAGCAACCTCTGACCCATCTCCTTGCTCAAACTTCACCATAGTCTAGAGAACAATACACTCAATCAGGAATCAGAAATAAACACAGCACCTAAATAGCACTCATTGCTGCCTACAACAACATTCGAATCATACTGGATGGAGGAGAAACAGCATCCTTCATCCGGCTCGATCTCTCCATTGCTTTTGACACTGTTTCCTATAACACTCTCATCTGAAGACTCCACAAGATTGGTATGCAAAGATCTAAACTCAAATGGATCTGTTTTATTCTTATGGAACAGGTCAGGCTACCTTCTTTTACATCAGAGACCAAGAAACTGATGTGTGAACTCCAGCAGGGACCATCCCTCAGCTCACCCTTTTCAACATATGCATGATACCACTTCACCACTTGCCAACATCATCCTATCACTAGACATCTCCATCATCTCCTATGCCGATGACACCCAATGTATCCTCTCTCTGACGGACAAGAAGACTACCACCAGAACCAACTTCACCAACTGCATGACCATGGTGGCAGTCTGGATGCAAACCAACTGCCTGATGCTCAACTCTAATAAGACGGAAGTAGTGGTCTTCAGCAAACAGACCTTGCCATGGGACACCTCATACACCTGCTGTGCAAGATCTTCAAATGGTTTCCTCAGAACACCAGGTGGACCATCACACAAGCACTCATCACCAGCAGGCTGGACTATGGCAACACTCTCTATGCCGGAATCTCCAAATTCTTACACAGGCTTCAGATCATCCAAAACACTGCCGCAAGACTCATACGCGACCTCCCATGCTGTACTCCCATCACACCACACCTCAGGAAGGTTTACTGGCTCCCTAGTCACAAGCACAGGTGATTCAAACTTCTCTCATACACACATATAAAAAGTCCTTCACAACACAGAACCAGAATACCTGAACAGATGCATATGCTTTCTCCAACCCTCAAGAAACATATGCTCTGGCTCATTTTCACTCAAACACACTCCCCGCATCTGCAAAAGTGAAACTGGAGGTTGCTCATTCCTCTACATCACACCCAAGACATAGAAAGACCTCCTGCAATACTTCAAAGCCTCTTCCTCACTTCTTAAGTTTCATAAGAAACTGAAGACCTGGCTTTCCATATGAGCACCTGGAGGCCTACAAAGATCCACTCTATATATAAAAGGCTCTTGGCAAGACATCTGGCTATTCAATCTCTAAGTACGATGAGCCGACATTTGACTTGTTTTACATTAATCAACACACTGATCCTGAATAGTTGTAAAAGGTAAGGCTATGCCCCAAGAATAACAAGCAAGCCCATGTGGCTTAGAGGCTAGGAATAGTAACATAGACGCTGGGAGTAGGAGTCCTAGGGGTAGCTGCAGCACCCACAAAATAACCTGCAGGAGTGCATTAGGCATGTGTTGAATGAGCAGTATTGTCTTCATCCTGTCACATTCCCTTTGTGCTCAAAGACAGAGGACAAATAGGCTTGCTTTATGACAAATTGCGGCTTATTCTCTTCACAAGAAGATTGGTGCTTACATTTCTTTCTCTTTTTGCAAGATTTCAGAAAGTAAAATATCTTACAATTTTTATGGGTTACAGGGAGTGTGAGAGGAAATGCTGAAAAATGTCAGTTCTTTCTAACAGCCTCTAAATACATGTAAATGAACTGTAGAAATATTTTAAAATATATCAGCATTTAGGAAAGCACAACTGGAGCACAATTATTTGTATTTCTGAAGTGTCATGGGATCAAACATTGTAGTAGGATCAAAACAAATCAAAACACTTTACTTGGTGATGTGTAAATAATAAATATTTGCTGAAACATGATTTCCATACATTATTTGGCTGCTATATAGTTTAATCTGTAAAACTGAATGTCAGTGCGAATTTTTTGTCCATTTCATTGGAAAATGACCTATCTGTAACTGACAGTGCACTTCTGCACCATGATTTAGTAATATATTTGCGAAAGTGTACTCCAAAATGCACCATCGGCAACATACCACTCCCTTACTACTCCACAACTTTAGTGCTATGACACTGATGACAGCACGATTACTCTTGAAATGGTTCCAGCATCATTGAAGAGCAGCATCTTCCTTGACAGTAAAGAATGTTTAATACTTTTAAAAACAATCTGTTATCTAGATTAGAAAGTCACAGAATCAAAGCAGAAGGCTTATACGGCTGTAATATCATATTAATCCTAGGATGATTGAGGAATAATGTTGCTAATGAAATTTCAAAAGGAATAATATTTTTGGTTTGGTATTACATTACTCATTGCAGCGTTTTATGACAGGCTAGCTGGATCTATGTACAATCAGACTCAGAAAGAAGCTGCAAATGATGAATTGATGTTGATATTGCTCATAGGTTATTCCAACAAACTAGCCTCTTGTTCTACAATTAAACTTGTGTGCCCTTGCTCTATCTTCATTAATTTTTATGTTTGCACATGGCAGCAATATCTAAATTCATGGAACACCCCTGCATTTGGGAAAGGAGTAGGTGCACGACACAATTGCACACTGAATTCCAGACTTCCAACCTCCTGTCTTCCCTGCCCCATTTGGGCCATTATAAGGAGTTGGCTGCAGTATAACTACCCCATATTTTCCATGGTATTACCAACATGGCCCATTCCAAGAAAGAAATATATATTAACACCACACTCAGATATTACCCACCTGTTAATACTAAAGCACTAAATCTGGATGGGATGTTTTTTTTTATTTGTTTAAATCCTTTTTTATTGTCAAATGTGACCACATAATGCACAATATACAGAAAAAAACACATCATTTTATACCAATAAAAATCCCAGAGGCTACCCACCCCAGCTACACATTTAAATAACATAATTACAACATTGGTACTGGATTTGTTGCAAGACAAACTCGTTTCATTAATACAAAGTAATACACTATAAGTAGAGAAAGAAAAGAAAAACACACCAAAGAAAAAAATGAAAAAACGTCCAACAAGGGTAAGCAAAGTCTTTAGATTCTTAAAACGGTACAAAAGGGGGTGTTGATGGACGGAGCATCTGAATCAATCAAACACTCACACCCAGTCAAAAGATCTGGGTTTAATCCATCACCGTTCTTTAGCCCACTCTGCCACCCCAGTTCAGACATGGCTATATGCAAATCAGTCTGACCCTGTGCCTCATGGGAACAGTCCAGCCCGAACTGCCAAGCCATGTCTTACCTGGACCGGAAACAAGCTTCCGAGGACCGGTTTCTGGCATTCCAGCCGTCTTCAGCCCGGCTTGCTTGAATCCAGTGGTAAAGTGAGCAAGGGACTCACGTCTGAGCATACCCTGCCACACTTATGGCGGCCAAAAGCGGTACAAAAGGGGGTGGTGATGGACGGAGCATCTGAATCAATCAAACACTCACACCCAGTCAAAAGATCTGGGTTTAATCCATCACCGTTCTTTAGCCCACTCTGCCACCCCAGTTCAGACATGGCTATATGCAAATCAGTCTGACCCTGTGCCTCATGAGAACAGTCCAGCCCAAACTGCCAAGCCATGTCTTCCCTGGACCGGAAACAAGCTTCCCAGGACCGGTTTCTGGCATTCCAGCCGTCTTCAGCCCGGCTTGCTTGAATCCAGTGGCAAAGTGAGCAAGGGACTCACGTCTGAGCATACCCTGCCACACTTATGGCGGCCAAAAGCGGTACAAAAGGGGGTGGTGATGGACGGAGCATCCGAATCAATCAAACACTCAAACCCAGTCAAAAGATCTGGGTTTAATCCATCACCGTGCTTTAACCCACTCTGCCACCCCAGTTCAGACATGGCTATATGCAAATCAGTCTGACCCTGTGCCTCATGGGAACAGTCCAGTAAAGTGCAGTATTTTTAGGGTTCAGGGTCAGTTTTGGGTTTTTGGGGTACAGGGATATTTTTAGGGTTCAGGGTCAGTTTTGGGTTTTTGGGGTACAGGCGTACAGGGTAAAAACAAAAAAAAATTAAGTTAAATCAATTAAATAACATTAAAAAAAATAAAATTACATTAAATTATTAAGTGTTTTATTTATTTTAAATGTATATGTATTAGTTTTAATTTTGTTTTAATATTTTTATTTAATATTTGTAAAATTATATGTATTTTAAAATTATTTTTACATTATTATTAATACATTTAAAAAAACGATATTTTTATTCCGATATTTTTGTACTACGATATTATTTTTTCGATATTTTTGTACTTACCTTTATGAAGATATGATTCCGATATTTTTGATGTCGATATTTTTGTTCCGATATTTTTGTATTTCGATATTCTGTCTGTCGATATTATGTCAGACATTCGAATAAAGTGCTATGTGTGAACCCTCAACCACTCCTGGATTCAATCCAGTACAGTAATGGACTCCATCTCCTAAGGCCCTTCCTCTTACTCCGAGCCCCCATCTGTAGGTAGATTGCTTTTTCAAGATTACAGGTTGCTAACACCCTATCTAACCATTGTTGAAACACTGGCAGATTACTGTCTAACCAGGCCGAGGCAATACATAGCCGATAAATGGTCATGGTAATAAAAACCAACCCTCTACCTCTAACCAACTTCTCTGTTTCAGGGACTCCCAGGAGAATCACCACAGGGGATAGGGAAACCTGAATATTTAATTTATTGAGAAACAAATGGTGATCTTGAATTTTAAAAGATATAAAGACGGGCAGGTGCAAAAATATATACTATATTAGCACCCGTCAGTTGGCGTCTAGGGCATCAGGTACCTTTACCGCCCCCCATTTAATGTCCTACTAGGCGTGTAGTATAAATTAAAGCAAGTTTTTATATACTGCACTTGTAACTTAGATGATATAAACACTGATTGAGCCAGAGTGAAAGACTCCCGAAAGCAGGCGTCTGAAATGGTCAGCTGTTCTTGCCATCTCAGAGATTGTTTCTCCATATCATCCTTCATATGTTTATTAAGGAGGGAATAGAGAAAGCCAATTGATGATTTGTGCCCGCTAACAAAGCGTCGACCAGTCCGCATTTTTGAAATCTGATCACTCCTCCAGCCTTACGGTAAAGAAAGTCACTGATTTGTAAAAACTTTAAAAAGTCCTTACAGCTAAGGCCGAATTCGACCCTAATCTCATGAAAGGCTTTGAAAACTTTACTGGAAAAAAAATGCCAAGTTTATTTAGGCCAGCCTTGACCCAACAAAGGGTAGATGAGTCCCTGAAAATTCCTGGTAGAAAAATATTATCCTCTAAAGGGGTATAAAAATTGAGCCATCCCAAACCCATTAATTTACGGACTGTTGAGCAGCCTTTGAAGGCATTCAGTAAGATTTTAAAGCGGACCCGCTTGAAGTAATTTAATTCGATGTGCCTCCATAACTTCCCCCATGTCCCTTCACCTCTCAATAATTCATAAGGGGTCAGGAAATACTCAGCTCCTACTTGCCGGAATGCTTTGTCAAGTAATACTGGGCCAAACATCTGTAAAACTGTAGCCCAGTAATACAGTTTTAGATTTGGAAGTCCCCAGTCTAGACGCTCTTTAGGCAGTCAATAATGTCAGGGCTTGCCTTCATTTGTCATAAGACCACACAAAATGGTATACCATTTGGTCCATCTTTTTACAGCACAAATTTCCTATCTCTAAGGGGATGGTCTGAAAAAACATAAAGAATTTTTGGGAAAAATATCATTTTTATAACATTGCCTCGATCCGCCATCCATAGGGGCAAATTATCCAGCCTTTGGAGATCGTTCACGGACTTTTCAAGCAAAGGTTCAAAATTATTCTTAATTATGCAATCCAAGTCAGGTGAGATAACGACTTCCAAATAACCTGCACTCACGGCTACCCATGGATCTTGGAAGGATAACTGTTTGTTTACCAGAATTACTTCCAAATTCCACTGCATCCAAATTAGGGTGTCAGACCCACAGACCTACGGTCAGGCAGTTCTTTCCCCACAACAGTGTTACATCCGCCCGACATCGTAATGAGGGCCATAGTACCTATTATCTAAAAGTAGGGTTATCTGCTTAATCCTGGGCTTGTTCTCAGTAGTTGTGAACTAAGAAACAGGCTTCCCTTGGAGAAAATCAAGGTAAAGTGTTCTAACAGTACCAAAACAAAATGATAGTGAAGAAATATGTCAGATAAAATTCCCAAACCAATTAAGAAAATTTAAGAGAAATGGAATGTTTAAAATAATACCAAAATGTCAAATAATGTGTTCAGGGGATCAGGGGTTATGACTATTTGAAGACAATGTAAAAAACATAGACAAAAAAATGGGAAACTCATCAGTCAATGTTAGTCTATTAATCATGGCGTCTTGATGCCCTCGGGTTACTTGCGCTTTACAAACTCAAAAAATCAATCAAAATCAATGGGACAACTGAGTCCTATGCATGTATTCAGGCTGTAAGCAATGGAGCACAGATAAGGTAAAAGCTTAGGAGTTGATCCCGGTCAGGAGATTTACCTTCTTTATTAATCTCTGTTTTGCATATTAGAATCTTTAGCAGACAAGGCTGAATGATTTGGGCAAGATGGGCTACACAATGTGTAATATATCAAAATGACAGCCCTCCTGAAACATAATTGTTTGATGCCAAAACATATTCGCCCTCGAGGGTGACGTCCCACTGGGTTCTCTTTGCTGTATTTTTTGCCAACATGCTTCATCTTGAAATCTGGGTCCTTTTTCAGAGTATGAGATCCTTCAAAGGCACAAACTGAGAGCCACAGACAGACATGAATCTAGTAGGTTGGATCCCTAGATTTCGCACACTCATTGGATTGTGCACCTCATTGCACAAAGTTCAGAGGCGAAGGAACCAATACATTTTTCTGCTGAAAGTGCACCTCAGTCTGATAGTCTCAGAGCACTTCTTAGGGCCTGATTATGAGTTCAGCAGTCCCTCAGACTGCCAAACCCATAGTGGCTGTCCCAGGACAACCAGACTGGCAGTTCATCCACTTTACTATTGAATATGACAGTGGGACTGCCACAGGACGACCCCAACCGCTGGGGATCATGGATCCTGTGGAAGTGGCACAGCAATCAGAAGATCTAATATATGCTGGCCTAGCCACTGCGGCACCGCTGAGCATATTAGGACTTTCCTCACCACCACAGTTTTCATGGCAGTAAGGCAACCATGAAAACTATGGTGGTGAGGAAACGAAGGGGGTCCTTCAGGGCTCCCTGTTGCCTGAGGGCAATGGGGTGCCTGCAGGGGGGGTACATACTGTGCCCCCTGTGTGCAGTCAACCCCTTCCCTGCACGGCATGGACTCAACAGTCCATGCCGTGCAGGAAAGGTTTTTGCCATTCCCATTATATTGACTTTTCAAGAGGCAGCGCTGTGGGAACGCCAAAGGAATGCCCGCCAGACCACAAGAAAACTCTGAATCTGGCGGGTGTCTGGCATTCGAGTTTAGCGGTCATAACGCGGGCACTGACATGGCAGCCCACTCCATGTCTGCAAAACTCGTAATCGGGCCCTTAGTGTACAAGGCCACTGACAGCAGAGGCAGACAGGCAACTCACTCACTCTCTTCAGTAATGGCTTTGGCCAAAATGTAATCTTATCAGAATACTGCTTGTTATCCAAGATGCACTTAGTCTTTCATCTGCCTGTTGATTTTTAGGAGGCCAGCTTCCCTAATGTTTCAAAATGACTTTAAGTTATGAAAACCCAGCTGGAAGAAGTATTTAACTCAGCCAATCCTCAAGGAAGAGAGTTTCCATTCCACAAACTTTTTTTGGGCTTCTTCGGATTCAGCAACATCTGTTTTCCTGGAGCAGGACAGTCTATTTTATCGATGTAGCCAAGTAGAGCTTTGTCATGCCGATAGTCAATCTTTCCAGCTGCAGGGCAGGAATGAAAGTGGTTGAAATCTTCCTAGACTGTGAAATCCAGGAAAACTGTAGCTCAGAAGACAGTAGTAATCTCAGCATCAACCTGGCATCTGTGGATCAGAGAATTTCCTGGTAATTGCTGCCAATGCATTCCAATGCAATTCCTTTGACAACAGATGCAGCCTATGACACAGTTGACCACCAAGTACTGATCTATTCCGTCGAAAAAAATATTGGTTTCTCAGGCACAGTCTTTCAATAGTTCACTTATTACCTCAACACCACCAGCTCTTCCAGATGGCAACCTTAATATCTCTGAATCTGCCTACCTTCAGCGGAGTAACGCAGGTAGTTTTCTTGGGAAATTGCCAACATACAACTCTACCCCAAAATCTCCTCAGCTCATGAAATTCAACAACTCAAAACCAGCCTTGCGCTAACCCAGAATCGGATTAAAAACACCTACCTAACACTTAATTGAAGACAGAATTTTTCATGTTCGCTAACAGCACCAACCAACCTGATTTTATGTTATTCGACATGATGCTTTCCATCATCCATATGCAAAGACATCTGAATTAGCATTCAGCAAAGCCCTCTGCTTCAAAGAGCATATCGCCAAGAAAAGCAAGGCTGCATGGTATAAGGTTTCTCCTGAAAAAAAGTGAAACTCTTTTGTCCAAAACTAACTTCAGAATAACAGTGCATGTTATGGGTGTTTGCAGCCTAAATGGAGTACATCCTCTACTCATGGGCCACACTGTTCCCATTATATTGGCATATCTAGAAGGCATTCTACATGCTGCAGCTTATTAAATCAATGGCTTGTAGAAGTTCCAACACATCACTCCAGCTGTGAAAGAACTAGATTGAGGCCCCCTCCACCCCACATTAGCATCACGAGGTGTTTAATCACCTTAAGGGGCATCAAACACTGCTAGTGCATACCTACCTGAGCAATTAACCATCACAGGCTGTGCCACGTGTGGAGCAAGGAAGTCAACATGCTGGAGTCAAGAAATATGTACTATCAGAAGGCAGGCCACCTCCATCTATCTATCAAGGATATGGAGCAATATCACTACCAACATCAGACCTGTTCCTACGCTCCTGCAAATCAGAACGAAATTGAAGACATCTTTTCAAAGAGCAGTACTAGCCTATATGATTGGACACTGCTTCTTACCAAGCTTCATTTAACAACCTTGAATTGTATTCCTGGACTATCATCAATTGTTCCTTCTTCTGCTGCTCCCTAGTTATATTCACACTACATAATTACCCTGTTTCTTTACCTCTAAAACAGTGTACTTGTTGAAAACAAACACAGCCGCATACCCTCCATATGGGTGGCAGAACCATGCCCCCCAACTATTTCCTCAATAAGAAGAGTGTGTGTCTGGCTAAGCAAAGTTCAACCTGATAGCCACATGGCTTCTTCAAGTAAGGGAGCCAGAAGATGGTCATGTGTTAAATGCATCGGCGCCCAGTTGCCTGAGCTGAGCTTTGCCTGGCCCTGTGGTCGTCACCTCATCGCCTGGCAAAAGAGCATTAGGCCCCCTCCCCCTCATGATGAGGGAGATCCTCACTGATTGCCTCAGACCTGGGTGCTTCCATTTTAACCCCGTCTGTGCTGATGACGAGACCAGGCTCGTCATGCAGCACGGTTCTCTTGTGCTGGTGACAAGCCTGGGCTCGTCATGAGCCGTGGAACGCTCACAAGCAGGGTTAATTCCCCCGCTGTGCTGAGCGTTCCATTGCACGGGCGGGCTGATGACGAGCCCAGGCTCGTCACCAGCACACGAGCACCGTGCTGCATAACGAGCCTGGGCTCGTCATCAGCACCGCGGCGCCCCCTCCCCCGCGGCGAAGGGGTTAAGCCCTAAAGTGCACAGGACTGAGTGTCAATCAGTGACACCTTGTCATAAAATGATGTTAGGACAGCAGTCTCACTGACCCATTCCACTCTGTGATGAGTGAGGGAATGCTGCCTCCTCTCTTTGGCTGCCCTTAGGTCAGGGCCGGACTGGCCGTAGCGGGCACTGGGCATTTCCCTGGTGGGCCGCCAAGGGTGGGGGCCAGTTTTGGGTCCCTGAGGAGCCATTTTTGTTACCGGGCTGGCAATATCACCCCCTATAACAAAATCGGACAAAACTAGTCCTAGCAAACAGCTTGGCCTCCCCCCACCCCTCCACCGGGGGCTGGCTGAGCAGTTTGCCAGGGCCGGTTTCGGTTCCCAGTATGGCCCTGCCTAAGGTAGCCAATAAAAGGAGGCAGCAGTCCCAACCCTCCTGGGACCTTAAAGGCTTTCCTCCCTGGGAGATGTTTTTGAATGCTTGATGCGTGCATGCATGTATGTGATTGTGTGCATGTGTGTGTTATGTGTGTGTGTGCATGTGTGAATTCATGGGTGTGAGTGAGTGTGCATGTGTGGGTGTGTGGCCCACACATTCCTCTACCTACTATAATCACCGTCCGCCACTAAATAAATAGTAAAAAGATTCACAAAAAGCTAGACACACCATCAAAAATTAGGTGACCATGACACTTGTTTTATTTTTTCAGGAATCTGTAATCCGTATGTCAAGGCTGGAAGTAATTATCAACAGGTGTATGTATGCGGATACTAGAACCTCAATGATGTCACTATGTGAGATTTCACCCGGTTCGCTCAAGATGGTGACCTATAGTATGATCATGTATTCTTTGTGTAGGTCATGCAGTTTTCGATCTTGTACTGCTAACGATACCATCTAGTAATATCCTCCGGTGTATTATATTTAATTCATCGTACCCACAAAGATCAAAGAGTGTATGTTATCCACTCGATTTTTTTTTTTACTTGAATGAGGTTTGTGTCACATCTAAGTCTTGGAAACCCTTCAGTTGGAATGTCCTTATTTTTTCTCCGCTACATCAGAATAATTAAATGTAGTCATGCACCTATTGGTCAGCCTAAGGGTGCGCTGCCCCCTGGGTAGTGCACCCTGCAGGGCATGTGCTCATCGACTAATGCTGTTCTACTTGTGGGCATGCTTCAGTACTATGGCGCATGCGTAAGAGCAAAGGTTTTCCCTCACATGCAGGGGGACTGCTCACACTCAAATAAGGAAATATCCCATTGCCCGTGCAAAGGGTTATATTTACAAACAGGAAAGGGTGACAAGGTAGGTGATCAGTGTTAGGAATCAATAGCCTTCCTGGCAAAATATGTTCAAATCAGCCAAATCTCTTCCTCCCCTCCGTCTATCTCTATCTTTTTACCATTCCCTCCTGTGTCTGCCTCCTCGCGCTCCCCTCTCCCTCTTTGTCTCCTGAAGCCACTGCTGATCCTGCTGCAATAAATCCACACGAGACCTTCACAAAAGCCCCTGGAGCGGCCCTGGCCTTCAAATGCGGCTCCAGTGACTCAAGGACTCGCCTCCCTCCCCAGATGGGATAAATGATGCATTGGGCTCTAGGATTGTGACCTGCGAATTGTACGAACCTTTTCAGCTAGCACACTAACTACTGAGCTACGTCGTCATCTTTCTGCTTAAATAAAATACTCTGAGATGGAACCCTGTGTGTTTTGTCTGAGTTATGCCTTAAACGGTATACTGCAATGCTGGAAATTTCTAAGACTGAACATTAGTAATTCAAATCACAAACTACTGCTTTTAAATTAAAGTGTTTTACTTGTGTTTATAAGGAGTATACAGAAAGTGTGGAACGTGCTTCAGAGTTCAGCAGAGCATTACAGGTCAAGGAATTACAAGCTTAAGTGTGCAGGGGACAGGCACGCAGGAAGTTCACATTTGCAATTGAAAAATCAAGTGCGAATTTCTCATAAAATGTTGCAGATCGGGAAACATCAATTTATGCAATGCGAATACACTTATCGAATACTGACATTGAAAAAGGCAAATACGCGTTTGCTACCGTGTCAGACTTACCTGCTGGTAGACCCGGTTGTGCCACTGTCTTGCTTGTAAGAAGGCAGAGGTCACCATCAAAGACTTCGCATCTAATCGCAAGAATTTGTCAGGATGATTGTTATTTGGCAAAACAGACAGATCCATGCCTGAGTGTGTTCCTGCGATGGTGACCCTCAAGTGTCCTGCGCGCGAGTCTGCGGGCCGCTGCCCGGGGCATCTCTATTATTCATGAGGTAGGGAGTGAGCACACCGGAGGGTGAAACGTGACCTGTCTGCGGTCGCCATTTCAAGCTAACGAGCAAGATATCAGCTTCTCTTTTTCAAGTATTAGGCTGTCCTTTGGGCCCTGTTCGCAAACACCAAGGGACAGACTTCCTATTTGTACTGCAGCACTGCAACCAAACTTGCTGCTCTGCTTAATGTGCAAGGGGAAACACACCGCGCAGAGCCGTATCTGTAAGGCTTGGTGTCTTCCCCTACGCTGGCGCTCTTAAATGGTGTCCTGTGCGATGCACAGCCTTGCTAAGGTGGGTGCGCACTGCCTTCATAGGGTGACCAACCGTCCGTAAATTTCACGGACAGTCCGTAATTTCGGCCGTCTGTCCGTTGTCCGTGAAGGATTCTTTAACGGACGCCATTTGTCCGTAATTTTAACCGGGCACGGGTCGCACATCCCTAAAGCAGGCACAGCTTCCACTCACCTCCCTTCTTGACTTGACATGACGCATTCAGGGCTGTTTGCATCTGAATAGATGCCCCTGCTCTTGAAGCTGCAGCCCCCACCCCTCACACCTCCAGCCCTTGATGAGCTGTTAAGAGGTGCTCGAAGGTGACTGAGAGGGAGGGGCTGCAGCTTCAGGAGCAGGGGGCATCTATTCAGATGCAAACAGCCCTGAATGCGTCTTGTATCTGCAATTTGTATTTGTATTGCAAATATCCTTTCATAATTCAGGTGTGGATAGTGCACATTTATTCACACAAAAATTGCTTGGCAAAAATACATTTACACTTTTTTTCTAAACAAGACATTTTTTGAGACTGAAAGAAGATTGCATTGTTGATTTATATACTGGGTGTGTTCTGTGTGTGAGCAAAGTTGTTCCTCCTGTTGCTTTTCATGTGCTTGTTCTGAGTACGTTTGTATTTCTGCTATCCGTGCTGCATATGTTCTGGGTCAGTGGACGATGTACTGTGCAGGGGAGAAGATTTCCTTGCCCTGTTTGTGCCGAGCCCCTGGGGGAAAGTATGGGTTCTTCCAATCTAACGGTGTGCGCACACTAGTTGGCTGCATAATCTGGATGTTCAGGAGTTATGAACAACTGTAGCTTCCATGGGATGGGTTTCAGCTGGTTCATGAGGCTGAGATCGGTAGTAACAGGGATGAAGAGGGTGCGGAGCAAGCAGCTCTATGTCACCTGCAGAGTAGGCACTTCAAGGGGTAATGGCCAGCCCCTCGACTCTCCCCTCACCCAGCACATTCATTCACAGGGACATCTGTACTAGTGGCAGGAGGAAATAAAATGTCAATGTGCAGACTCCCAGGTCCCTTTTGGAACTGTGTAGTCTCTGTTGGAGGTCATCCGCCAATTTGAAAGCAAACTACAACCAGGCGGAGCCCAGTAGATGCCACCTTGTACAAAGGCAGTTAAATTTAAAGTCCTCCCATTCATTCACAGTTGTAGGAGCACTCTCCAAACCTGGCTCTTACGTGTAGAGGGAAGATGACCCCGGTTAAGGGAGACTGGGCGGACGTTTTACATAGCCAATAGCATCTCCTTCTGAAGGGTGCAGGAAGTCCTGCTGCCACCACTGTAAGTCTCTCAGAGCCTGAGGAGAGAGTGCCGTGGACGTGTGTGAGACATTCCCTTTCTACCGAGGGTCCCAAACATCCTACAACCGGTCTGGATTACACCGAGGCAGCAAGTGGTTCTCATCACAGCACAGAGCTTAATAACTGTCACTAAATTGTAAACAAACCTCGATTCTTCAAACATGCAGTCTTTAATGTAATAAAATAAAGAAATGGCACAATCAATCGCACCCACACTGATTAACAAAGTAAGGAGGACAATCAGTTAAATCAGTTCTCTTGGATTATCTCCTTTAAGTACTGTACTTCACAGTGGGGGCTGGTAAAAGTAACATTTTGGAAAGAGAGACTGACTTCTCATTGTCTTGTCCAGGAGGGGGTGAGGAGCCCTACCCCACCCTGGAAGAGACCAAGATGATACTAGGATACTGCATGCCCACCCCTGTGCCCACCCAGGTGGATCCTGGTCCCCCTCCTTCCCACCCCCCTCCCCCCAGTGATGGCTCCTGTCCCTCCCCCTGCCCCCCACCTGTGGTGGATCCTTTCTCTGCCCTGGGTGGCTTCTGTCCCAGTCCAGGAATGGCGTCTGCAGCTCAAAAAGGCTCAGCTCAAAATGAATATGAAAAGGTGGGCGAGTGAGTAAGTGAAGGGATGGGTGGATGGCTGGATGAATTCGTGAAAGGGTGCATGGATGAATGAAAGATTGAATAGATGGCTAATAAAAGAGGATGGATGGATTGATGAGTGAGTGGTGGAAGGATGGAAGGGAGAAAAGGTAAATAGCTGGATGTATGGGTGGAAGGGTAGCTGGATGGGTAAAAGGGTGGATGGATGAGTGAAAGGATGGATGAGTGAAAAGGTGGATGAGTGGGTGGGTGGGTGGATGGATGGATGAGTAAAATGATGGATGGATTGATGAATTGATAAGTGCAAGGGTGAATGGATGGACAGATGAGACAAAGGGTGGATGTAAGGATGGGTAAGTGAAAAGGAGGGTCGATGGACTAAAGGATGAATAGATGAGTGAAGGAGTAAAAGGATAAATGGATGAGAGAAAGGATGGATGAGTGAAGGGTCAATGGATGGATTCATGAGTGGATGAGTAGATGGATGGGTGGGTGGATGGATGGAAGGAAGGATTGCTAAGTGAAAGGGACGATGGAGAGAGGAAGGGAGGATGGTGGATGACTGAAAGGGTGGATGGGTGGAAGGATGAGTGACTGGGTGGATGGATGCGTAAGAGAAAGGATGGCTGGATGGGTGAAAGGGTAAATGGCTGGATGGATGAGTGAATGGATGGATGGGTAAAAGAGTGGATGGATGAGTGTACAGATGGATAGGGTGAAAGGGTGGATGGATGGATAAAGGATGAAAGAAGGGATGGATGAGTGAAAGGATAGATGGAAGGATACATGATGGATAGGTTTGCAAATGGTTGAATATGTTTGGATATGGCTGGGCTTACTTATATACCATTGCGGGACCTCTGATGTGTCTGTAAAACTTATCCAATTGTCCTGAAGTTTTGTCCTGAATTTTGACCTCCTGTCCTGAATTTGTGTCCTAAATTTTGACCCTTTGTCCTGAATTTTTACACTCACCGTCCTGAATTTGCACCAATGCCAGTTGGTCACCCCAGCCTTGCATAGGATTTGTACTGAACTATACCCTTACGGTACAGACTCCCAAGTCTATGCATAGAAGGACTCTACACAATGGATGGATGCTGTGAACTTCAGCACACATGACATTGATATTGCTTTAAAAAAAAAAAAGAAAATATTTTTCCATGTTAGTGCCTTTTTCAAGGAGGAGCTACCCTGGGGCTTTGTGACAAGAACTATGGGGCATATTATCAAGCACGGCGTTAGCATTATCGCCACTTTAGCGGCAGAAAACTGCAGCTAAAGCAGCGATAATGGGCTTGATAATACGCCGTAGAGAATTCCCATAGAAGCCCATATTCACACTAGAAAATGGGCTTCTATGGTAATTCACAAGGGCGTATTAACAAGCCCATTATCGCCGTTTTTTGATAATATGCCCCCAGGAGTGTCTGCACTATAAAGCCCCACTAACACCCTCTCGATGAAAAGTGCTTTTTTGCGCTGACAAAAGTGCACCACTTCTGCCCAAACCTTGCGCTGGAAAGTATTTATTTGCTTTGCCCCACTTTGCGTCACTTGTGGCGCTGCACATTTGACCAATGTATCAATAATGTAGCTTATTTGCAATTTTCATAATTTCTCTATAGTTGGCATATATATATATATATATATATATATATATATATATATATATATATATATATATATATATATATATATATATATATATATGTATAGAAGAAGTTAATATGAAATGTACAACACGACCTGTTTCTTAGCTTACTACTAAGTGTCTATGGGTGTAGCTATTTATAATCTTCAAAGGGCCACAGTTGACTTCTTAGTGGTTTAAATTCAGTCTGCTTTTATGGACTGGCCTAGAGGCAGGCTTAGTGTCTCAACAGCCTCACGTTTTTCAAACACCCTTCATAAAAGAACATATACAAATACACACTGTACAGTTGTTGAGGTAACTTAAACATAAAACAATTCCTGTGGTGTGGGTGCTCTCCCACTATTCCAATCTTATACCCTCAAAGATTTGCACTTGTTCAGTACATATAAATTGATATGGAGGCACACAGATTTTAAAAACAACAATGACAGGGATAAGTCCATTCCTCACGATTAATTTCGGTCTTCTGTTTTCTCTCAAATTTAGTATTAGGCCTGGGCAGAATTATAATTCCGCCTGCGTAATTAGTGGAATTTGGTAAATTCCGCCAATCGGCGCATGCCACAATTATTCTCCCATTTGCGCCTCATGATGTTCGCAGGAACAATGTGAGGCACCACAACACACACTTGCAAGCAGAAGCGAGATTTTCTAGCTGCTAGCATGATTTCTAGTTGCCATGGAGCCTTCAGGCACAATTTTATAACGCCGGTGGATGCGAGCGGTCCATCAACAGGTCAAACATGCTTGCAAGTGAGATTTGCCAGCCATTGGCATGATTTACGTTCACCATGGAGCCTTCCGGCACCATTTTGTAATGTTGGCGGTTGCAAGCAGTTTGTGGATGCTTCTCAGGTAGATTTTGCATCGAGAAGCAGTTAAATTAACACGCAAATATCATTTGAGTGAATATTCTATTTGAAAGAACAGTTCAGGTTGTTTTTTAGTGCAAAAAGCTTTTTTTATTTCCTTTTTTAAAACAGAAAGGAAGTACCACGGAGACTCCAACGTTCTCTTCCTGTCCAGAAGGCTCCACCCAGTGCTTTGTCTAACTCCTGGTCGCTTTTCATTTGGATTTCGATTTGAAAGGTTCACGCACTTAGTCTGCAAATCCTGCTGCATATATACTGTTAGTCATGGCATTTTTGGCGAGTTTGCCCTCATACTTTTTGGCCTTCTGTTTTTGACCCATTTTACGTTGGTTTTAGGACTCTGGGCACTTTACCACTGCTAATCAGTGCTAAAGCGCATATGCTCTCTGTGTAAATTGTATTATTGATTGGTGTATCCATTATTGGTATATTTGTTTTATAAGACCCTAGAGAAGTGCACAGGGTTGCCCAGGGCCTATAAATCAAACGCTACTATTGGGCCTGCAGCACTAATTGTGCCACCCACACAGGTAGCCTTTCAAAGGTATCTCAGACCTGCCATGTCAACCTGTGTGGCGGTCGGAAAGACCGACCACCAGGGGCCTGACGGGCTCCTTGAGCCAGTCAGTCCATCGGAGGTGGAGTAATGCCTATAATGGTAGCGGTGCCAGCCAGGCACCGCCGTAGGCATTATGATGTTAATTTCCGCTTGCCCTTTCATGTCGGTGAA
The DNA here is from genome assembly GCF_964263255.1 of Lissotriton vulgaris. NCBI lineage: Eukaryota > Metazoa > Chordata > Amphibia > Caudata > Salamandridae > Lissotriton > Lissotriton vulgaris. Next base: position 806,010,676 of record NC_141689.1, on the reverse strand, counting down.
CGCGCCATGGAAGGGCAAATGGAAAGGGACATTCATGGCCTGTAGCAGGTCTCCCTCACCCCCCTGGGTGCAGGGTTATGTTTCAGGTATATTTTATGCACTGCAGCTGTTTCTGCAGCCCGCAGCACCCGCCACAATACATAAAATAGATATTACAAATGCTGTGGTTGCGGTTGCATCCTTAATCGGACTGAGGGACCATCGACTTGTAGTTGTGGGGTCCCTTTTCCGAATGGATGACGGTCGGATGAAATTCTGACCGCTATCCTTATGAGACCCTTTGTTTTTGTGACATCACAAGTAAGTTAAAAAAACATTTGGATAAGCTGTTGTTTTGATAGAGGGCATGATCCAGTATATAGTTTTACCTTTTATTGTGTATGTGTGTGTACCTTTTATTGTGTGTGTGTGCATGTGTGTTTGCTATCGGCCACCATTTTGCCTTTGTTCTCCAAGCCATGTGTTCGGCAGCCATTTTGTGTAGTCAGTGTCCAAAGACCTGCATGTGTTCTTTGTTATCCATGCCTCTTTGCTTCTTCTTGATTGTATATGTGGCAGGTTGAAACTTTTATCACCAGCCAATGTGCTTTCGCCTTAGGACTGGATGTGTTCTTTGTTTTCCATGCTTTCATGCTTGTTGTTGTTTGAACATGTGGCCAGTGGCTATTTTGTGTAGCCAGCAAGTGCACCTTTTCAATAGGCCTACCTTTGTTCTTTGTTGTCTATGCTTCCTTGCTTGTTGAAAGAACATGCAGCCAGCTGCCACTTTTTGTAGACAGTCAATGTGTTACATTTGTTTTCCATTTTCAAAGCCATTTTCTAAGGACATTGATAGAAGAAGGCTATGCCTTTTTGTTTTTTGCTAATTTGTAAAGTATTTTTTCCTTGATAATGTGCTTCAGGATCAATGTAACATGTATATAAAGTGCTCATATCAATCAATCAATCAATCAATCAATTAATCAAGAGTTTGTAAAGTGCACTACTCACCAGTGAGGGTCTCAAGGCACTGGGAGGTCGACTGATCCGTCTGGGTATGGAGTTGCAGTCGACAAGCCAGGTCTTGAGATCCTCCCTGAATTGGGTCTGTGACGGGGATTGCCTGAGGTGGAGAGGCAGGGTGTTCCACATCTTGGCGACAAGGTAGGAGATGAAGTAGGAGAAGGGTTTTCCTCCAGTTTCTGTCTTGTAAATTCATGGGACAGTGGCCAGGGCAAGTTGGAAGGAGCAGAGTTGTCTGGTGGGTATGTGTAATGAGAGGCAGTGGTTCAGATATGCTGGTCCTGCGACGTCGAGAGCCTTTGTAGGCATGGGTGAAGAGCTTGAAGGTGATTCTCTTGTTGACCAGGAGCAAGAGGAGTTGTTGGAGGTGTTGATTTATGTAGCTGCGGCCGAGATGCCACGGCCCAGATAGGCTGCAATGTTTTGAACGTTCTCTAGTTTCCTGAGCTGTTTTATATAATATGATATGCATTTTTTACCCTGCACCTTCTTGCCTCCCAAAGGATTTTTCATAGCTCCTAGTGAGACAACAGCAGTGACTTTTTCTAATATGGCCTTAGGTTTCTTAGGTGATATGCACACACCACTCACTTTTTTAAGGAATATTACATTTTTCCCTGCACTGCCTGCCTTTTATAGATCTTTTAAGCCATTGATTATGTGTTCAAGGAATTTAGCTGTCAAGATTCTTCAATCATCTTCTCCTTATTTGCTCTTCAGGTTCCACCAAAATGGTTGGCCCACTGGTTCCTTGGACAAAAGGAGCGACACAGGTAAGTTCTATTCTCTCCCTATCTTATTATTAGGCGATTGAGTTGGTGAAATAGTGCCTCATAGCTCTTCAGCCTTTCCATTCACCTGAACGTGCGTTCATACTATTGCAGACTTCTTTAAGTGTCCGTAAAGGTCCAGTGAGTTCAAGGGGTAAGAATCTATAGTCAAAACCCCCCTAAAGGTCCACGTGGATTTTTTGGGGGTAAGTATTCACACTCACACAATGCTCATAAAGTTCTCCGTCAAGTCAAGTCAGGAGTAAGTGTTCAAACTCAAGCAAAAAAATTAAAACAAAACGTATCAGTGGTAATTCTCTATTCAAGCTTTTAAACTGTTATTTCAAAGCGCAGCAAAAGAATACTCCTAAGTGAGGTAGTCTCTCTTTTTTAGGTCTTCAATGGTGGCAGAGGGTGGAACTGGCAGTGTACTCTCTTGTTACCTCAATCCCCAACCTGTTTAACCCGCAGCCCCATCCTGCTTCCCCAGGCAAAACCACAAGTGGTTATGCACCTGTCAAAGCCTTGCTCCTCGGCGAGCGTGGTGGGATGAAGCTTTCTGCTGGCGGCCTTCCCGGCAAATGCATTTGCTCTCGTCCTCTTGGACATGGTCATCCTGTCCCTTCTCCGAGGGTTCTGGATGGCTCGGAGTCTTCCGTTGGGCTGGTGTCCTAATGAGTTCCCCAGGATGCGGTGCGCATCCAAAGTCGGCAGCTGACTCCTCCTCTTCCGAGCACATTTGCCTTAGACCCTCTTCACTCGCCTTTATGTCCCAGCTGGCTGCCTTACCTTATCCTTCTTCCATGCTGTTGTCTGGAGGAAAAGCCTGAAAGGAGAAAGTGGTCTTTTGGTTCATGGAGGTTTGCACTGTCAACCAAGGTGGAGGGGGCAGCAGGCAAATCTTCCTCCTGCGCACATACCTCCTCATGACACCCAGCTTGACATAAGCCTCTTAAGCCATATGTGCACCCATTATTCACTTCTTTAAGGATTATTACATTTTTCCCTACCCCCCCTGCTTGCCATAGGTCTCTTAAGCCATAGGCGCACACCAGCATTCACTTTTTCAAGGGTTATTCATTTTTTTGCTGCACCTCCTGCTTTTCATAGGTCTCTTAGGTCATAGACGCATATCAGCATAAATTTTGTAAGGATTATGTCATTTTTGCCTGAACCCTCTGCCTGCAATAAGTGCACACTAGCATTCTTTTTATTAAGGATTATTTATTATCCCCCTGTCTGCCATACGTCCCTTAGGCCATTGGCACACACCAGCATTCACTTTTTTAAGGATTATTAACTTTTTCCCTGGCCCCCCTGGCAGTCATAGCTCTCTTAGGCAATAGTCACACACCAGTCTTCATTTTTAAGTCATTTTCCCCGAAACCCCTACCTGTCATAGGCGCGCACCAGAATTTTTTTTTTTTAAGGTTTATTCCATTTCCGCCTGCAACCCTTGCCTGCTATTGGTCTCTTCAGCCATATGCGCACACCAATGTGGGTGCCTGAGGATTAGCCAAGTATGGTTCCAAAATTAAAACACCCAACTTACAGACTTTGTCCTTGGTAAATCCTGATGGCTCTTGAAAAAGGTCAATGGACCTTTGAAACCGTAGTGTGAATGGAGCTTCAACGAATCATGAACAATGCATATGTTATAGACAATAGAATTTTAAATGTTCATTCAATGATGAAAGGTTGGTGAAGTTTCAACACCTTTGTCTTAAAAGATTGGTATTGATTTTGTCATCTTTATTCAGATCAGTCAGTTTACAGAAATATTAATAAAAGATTGATTAGAGACAGCGTAAATCAATACACAGTGTTCCATAAAAGAAAACATCACTGTGTCGACAGGGACAAGTCAGCATTTTTAGTACTGCTTGACATGTCGGCCGCGTTCGACACGGTGAACCATGAGGTCCTTCTGGGCCGTCTCGGTAATGCGGGAATAACGGGCTCAGCACTAGCCTGGTTATCATCATATCTGGATAACAGACAACAGGCAGTAACATTACCACCGTTCCGCTCTGCCATACGCCAGGTGAACCAGGGTGTCCCCCAGGGTTCGGCGATAAGTCCGATTCTTTTTAATCTGTACCTCCGCCCCCTGATACAACTTATAAGATCTTTCGGTATTCAAGTCATCAACTATGCCGATGATACCCAATTGATTTTTTCTTTTGAGGGTTCAGAGGCAGTGTCGAGGGACACCTTCCATCAGTGTATGTCGGCCACAGCAGAGTGGTTGCAAGCCAATTCACTCCAATTCAATGGCGCAAAGACGGAGATATTGCACTGCTCTTCTGACCGACTCCCTCGCCCATTGCCGGAAGACTTTTGGCCTAGCTCCATTCCAGGCTCGGTGGAGGCAGCAGACTCGGCCCGCAATCTGGGAGTCATGTTCGAGTCGAACCTGCAATTGGACGTCTCGGTGAACAGGACTGTTGGGACATGTATGGGCCTGCTCCGTGCTCTACGGAAGATACTGCCGCTTCTCCCGCGGGAAGCCAGAGTAGAAGTAGTGCGTAGTACCATCCTCAGTAGGTTAGACTACTGCAACGCACTACTTCTAGGAGCCCCAAAGGTTTTGATCCATAAATTACAGAGGGTTCAAAACATGGCGGCTAAACTTGCCCTATCCCTGCCTCGCTCGGCCTCTTCTGCCGGAGCCCTGGCAATCTTACATTGGTTACCGGTCCAGCAGAGGATCTCCTATAAGGCTTTGTGCCTGGTTTTTGGAGCACTGCATGGTCAAGGACCAATACCATTGCAAAATCTCTTTTCGTGGTATCAGGCTGCTAGACCTCTGAGATCCGCCACAGCGTTCTTAGTGAAAGTCCCAAGAATAAACAGAGTGAGAATGGGCGGCCGCGCCTTCAGTTTTACGGCCGCCACAATGTGGAACACTCTACCTCGAACACTGAGGAGCAGTCAAAATTTGATTCTATTTAAAAAGGACCTTAAAACCTTTCTCTTCCCTAGAGCAGAATAAATTGTAGAATTGATGGTGGAACTGATCTCAGCGCCAGGATACCCGCTGGGTGACAGCTGCGCTTAATAAGCATTAAAATACATACATACATACATACTAAACTAACTAAATGACCTATTCTAAATAGAAGCCATAAAAGTCCTTTTTCTGTATAGTGCAATAGTGAGAATAACACACTTTGCATAAAGAGAAGTTCTGAAAACTTAGCCTAGTTCCCCACAGCTGCAGTAACAACCATCAATAAGAGAATGATCTCTGAAATAGCATTGATCAGGGTATATCCATTAAATAAAAGGCATAGTCACCTTTAGCAGTAGCTGTTGGTAAAAAAGATCAACTCTCCAGGAGAGGAGTGACAAGGCAGGGATGATGGGTCTGCAGTCTCTTTCTCGGTCAAACTACCAGTGCAATTCTCCTCAGTAGCTGGCATCACTCATTATTATAAATATCCATTCCAAAGTGAACCATAACATAATATTGCAATTAGGATAACAACAACATATAGATTTAAATGTTTGCTTTATGTGGTTCTAAGGTCACACACCTGTGGCAAGCAGGTGGGTGCAAGGAAAAGTGGAATATTCCTTTGAAAATATTAATGCTGGTGAAAGAAATTAGTTCTACAATAATATTCGACTTGCAGGTCAAATTAGAATTGTTCTTTAGAAACACATTCAAGCTGTGGCAGAAATGTTTTCACTTAGAAAATGACACGCAAATAAAATGTGCCCACATATAATGTGAAGGAATCCTTGTTAATGATGCAAACAGAAATATTAATCCTACATATATATTGAAAAGTGTGCGCACAAAGTATTAGGGAATTGAATAAATAAAAACCAAATGTTTTGTATTAAGATAGCATTCTAAAATGTGCTCATTTAATTTAGTCCTTGCTCACTGTGTAATGCATTTAATTCCACGTGTACTAGAATGTTTTCTCTAGCACCAGCGACTTACTTAGAATGTGCTCATTTCAGACCTATGTTTCATTTAGTTACCTCAATCCATGTTAAGTCATTGACTATAATACAAGGACCCTTGCTGTGTTTGTTATACTAAATAATGATTTAGACATTTATGAATGCTTCATCAGAATATTATTGCTAGTTTGCCTCTGCATCTCCGAAAAGTCTTTGTCTTCATATTGAAACTCATACCACATCTTCTAGTTTAGGTAAGAAGGTACTCATGAAAACTTTCCTCCATGTAGCAACATTTGAAACATTGTTTTACTAATGTACCAGCGTGAATGTTTACCGTGGGAATCAAGTGAAGAGACATCGGAAGTTGACAATACCATCAGATGAGCGGATCCCATTGGTTGGATGAGCTGACGCCTAACAGAGTATTGAAGATTACGAGAGGCTGAGCTAGAACGGCGGGCTGAAGACGGTGAAGGCTGGAACAGGCGCAACAACGTACAAATAGTAGGAATCCAGAATAACACGGAGGTCACAGATATGCTGCCGATCCTTAAAAAATGTCTCAGGGATGAAATGACGGATGTCATGCTATCTCAGTTCTTTGCCCTGGAGAGGGTGCACAGTGTGATGAGACGGGCCCCGGCACTGGGGAGGCCCCAACGGCCAGTTGTTGCCAAGGTCCTACATTACACAAAGATGACATATTACAGCAATCAAGGAACCATGGCCAATATGTAATAGTCAACAGTAAAGTATCCATGTTCCCAGAATTTACTGCCAGAGTACAGACACAAAGAGCCTCATTTCTGGAAGCCATGAAAGCCCTCCGGGAGGCAGGGCTACAGTACTCACTAATGTTCCCGGCAAAACTCCGGATTATCCTGGACGGTACTACACACTTCTGTAACACGCCAGAGGAAACATGGTCTTGGCTGGATGCATATGGGAAAGGTACACCCCTGTCAAAACCAAAGCTGAGCCCAAGGGGGGAGAAAGAGGTGCCAGAATTAGGCAACACCGCCCCAAGAAGCTGAAGGCGCTGCTGAAGCCTATTATCTCCCAGACACAGCAGGATAGGGAAGCTGCACTGCAAGCTGTGGCACGGCTAATGTCGCCCAGAGAAAAAGATTAAACCAGAGACACATCTTCGGAGTAAGTGGCCTACTCGTTCAATTTAGATGACAACTCGGGGAATGACTCAGAGCTGCCAAAGCTAACCCCAGGTGGGGTAGATGACATTATTTAACAGTATAGGGCCAAAGGCACAGGGTAGCGGCACTATGATTGTCTGGAGGGCATTACAGTGACATGGGAGGGGGATAGCCCCTACATGATACGCAGGACTGGACAGGGCTAACACCATTCCCAAAGTTATTGAACTGTTTCCACCCCTCACCTGAGTGAACCATCACTGGAGCTGGAGGCGGCGTTCTGACTGGAATGATTTTTAAATACAGGTTTGGGCAGCTGACCGTTGTCAGTCTGCTCACCGGATGGGGAGTTCCACAGTTGGGTTTGTTGTCTTACATCATGGGGTCCACTGCGTACACAAAATAGGAGGCTTTGGGATGGGGACCAGGGGGGATAGTTACCATGGCTCATGGCCAGAAATCTTAATCAAGCTGAGGATTTTAAACTCCTGACTCGGAACATTAGAGTTACGGGCTATCCTTCCAAGCATTACAGCATCCTTAATTATATAAAGAGCAGAGGCGCACAAATAGTGATGCTTCAGGAGACCCAAATCACGGACGTAGAAGTTACTAGCCTTGAGCGCAGGTGGCGAGGGCAACTGTATGCGACAATGTATTTAGCATATGCAAGGGGGGCACTTGTGTGGGTTAAGCCTAGGGTCCCTTCTCATGTGTCACGTTAGAAAAATGACCCAGATGGGAGATAATGTGCTAGTAAAAGGCAAGTTAAAGGGAAAATAGGTAACACTGGGGAGTATTTATCCCCTAAACCAAGATCAAGTTCCTTTTCCTGATGCACCTTTCTAAACCATTAGCGGAGGTTGCGGCTGGTGATCTGATTTTGGGGGGTGACTTTAACTGTGTATGTGACCTGGGTATGGATTGATCTACCCCTATTACAGGGTACAACAGCAGCCTTTACTGCTAAGGGCCTATGGGGATGGATCACAGGATGGAAGTTGCTGGATGTTTGGAGGTTTCAAAACACACAGAAGAGGGAATACTCCTATTACTCACCACTTTACGATCTACATACCATACTAGACATGTTTCTCTGCTCGAGCCAGCTGGCTCCCATGCTGGCCGAGGCGGAGTATCTGGGGAGATCCATGGCAAATCAAAGCCCCCTCCTGCTGAGATTTGTCCCAACCCATGAAAGGCCTCCCATACCACTATGGCGGTTAGCGCCAATTTACTGTAAGATGAGTATTTCAGACAACAGCTCTCCGGGGCGATAGCAACATATTTTGAAAAGAACTAGGGAATGGCTGGCTCCTCCCTGATGGAGTGTGATGCCTTCAATGTGGTGGTTAGGGGGCAGTGCATGGGACAGACAGTGGAAGCCAGGAAGGAAATCAACCAGGAACTTAAGTCCCTAATATTTTTCACTGGATAGCGAAGTCGGGAATAGGGTTGACACCCAGAAACGCATGGCTGACATGAAAAGTATTTATAGAACCACTTGGGAACGATTGAGACTTCTAGATTTACATGCATACCAAGAAAAGCAGCATGTGGAAGCGAGCAGAGCGGGAAAGGTACTGGCAGTACTGATTACTCCGGAAGGCAGGGGATCCCCGATACCTAGCATTTTGGACTCTAGGAGAAAGGCGATTTTCTCCCTGAAGGGAATCAACGACACATTTAGGGAATATTATGAGCAGTTATACGGGAAACGAAAGAAGTGTGCATAGAAAGGATGATTGCATATTTGGAAGGGTTAGGACTGCGAGAACTATACCAGGCTTCTTGAGGGACTTGGCACCAGCAGTCACCAAGAAGGAAATTAGAACAGCCATTAAAGAAATGGCACATGGGAAAACACCGGGCCAGATGGCCTCCGGGGCGAATTTTATTACACCTTCATGGACTTATTAGCCCTGAACATGGAGCAAATGTATACGGAGGCATTAGAGGAAGAACTCTTTCCGACAACCGTCAGAGAGGCACTGGTGGTTGTCTTGCCTAAAACCAAAAAAGAGGCAGTGAGCACAGCATACTTTAGGCCACTGTCAATGCTAAACCTTAACTTTAAAGTATTTAGCAAGGTACTAGCAACTCAGCTCCTGACCCAGATGCAGTGATTGATCCTTACTGACTAACATGCGTTCATCCCAACGCGTTCAACATCTAACAAACTGAGGAGGTTAAATCACGTACTATTCCACAAAGATTTGGAGATGTTCCCTGATGCTGTAGTCAATCAATCAAAACATTTGTAGAGTGCACTACATACTTGTGAGGGTCTCATGGTGCTGGTGGGGTGGGGGCAGCTGTCACTGCTCGAAAAGCCAGGTCTCAAGGAGTCTTCTGAAGGTCAGTAGGTCTTGGGTCTGCCATAGGTGGATGGGGAGGGTGTTCCAGGTCTTGGCAGCGAGGTGGGAGAACAATCTGCAGCCGGAGGACGATCTTCGGATGCGAGGGACTGTGGGGAGGGTGAGGTCTGCGGAGCGGCTCTGGTGGGTGGGGGAGTAGAAGCTGAGTCATCTGTTGAGGTAGGCTGGTCCGGTGCTGTGGAGTGCTCTGTGTGCGTGGGTGAGGAGCTTGAAGGTTATCCTCTTGTTGATGGGGAGCCAGTGCAGGCCTCTCAGGTGGGGTGTGATGTGGCTGCAGCGAGGGATGACGAGGATCAAACATGCTGAGGCGTTCTGGATGCGTTGAAGCCATTTCAGGAGTTTTGCCGAGGTTCCTGCGTAGAGGGCATTTCCGTAGTCCAATCTGCTGCTGACGAGGGCCTGGGTGACCGTTCTTCTTATTTCGGTGGGGATACACTTGTAGATCCTGTGGAGCGTGCGGATGTTGTTGAAGCAGGAGATGTGACAGCGTTGACCTGCTTCGTCATGGAGAGGGTGGAGTCGAGAATGAGCCCTAGGTTGCGTTCGTGGTCAGCGAGTGTTGGAGCTGTTCCTAGTGCTGTTGGCCACCAGGAGTCGTCCCTGGCTGAGGGGGTTGATCAGAGGATAAGGACCTCCGTCTTGTCCGAGTTCAGCTTCAGTTGGCTGCTCCTTATCCATTCTGCGACAGCCTTCATTCCTTCGTTGATGTTGGTTTTGGCTGTGTGGGGGTCCTTTGTGAGGTAGAGGATCAGCTGAGTGTCATCAGTATAGGAGATGATGTTGAGGTCATGTAGTCGGGCGACGTGGGCAAGCGGCGTCATGTAGATGTTAAACAGCGTTGGGCTGTGGGATCATCCCTGGGGTACGCTGCAGATGATTGTGGTGGCTTCAGAGCAGAAGGGTGGGAGGCAGATGCTCTGTGTTCTGCCGGAGAAGAAGGAGGTGGTCCAGTCCTGGGCCTTCTCTTGAATCCCAGCGTCGTGGAGGCGAATTCGTAGTGTGCGGTGGCAGACCGTGTTGAAGGTTGCTGACAGGTCCAGGAGGATGAGGGCCACGGTTTCTCGGTTGTCTAGCAGGGTCCTGATGTCATCAGTGGCGTCGATGAGGGCAGTTTTGGTGCTGTGGTTGCTTCGGAATCTGGACTGGGATGGGTCCAGGATGTTGATCTCCTCGAGGTAGCGGGTCAGCTGTTTGTTGACGGTCTTCTTGATGACCTTCGCCGGGAATGGGAGCTGGGAGATGGGCCGGAAGTTCTTGAGGTCCTTGGGGTCTGCCTTTGGTTTTTTGAGTGGGGTGTTTATCTCGGCGTGCTTACAGCTCTCCGAGAAGGTAGCTGTCTCGAAGGAGATGTTGATGACTTTCCGGAGGTGGGGTGCAATGGTTGAGCTAGCTTTGTTGAAGATATGGTCTGGTCATGGGTCTGACGGAGATCCAGAAGTGGATGGTGTTCATGATCTTGATGGTGTCATTGTCGTCAATGTCAGTCCAGAAGAGCAGGCAGTTGGTGTGGATGTTGTTGTGGGGGCGGATGTTTCAGTGGTTGTCGGGGCAGTTGTGGCGTTGAAGCTGTTGTGGATGTCTGCGATCTTGTGGTGGTTGAAGGTGGCCAGTGAGTCACACAGGTCGAGCGAGGGTGGGATGTCGTTGTTGTTGGAGCTTGGATTGGAGATTTCCTTCATGATGTTGAAGAGCTCTTTGCTGTTGTGTGTTGTTGTCTAGGCGGTCTTTGAAGGAGGCCTTTTTTGTGGATGTCATGAGGTGATGGTGTTTGCAGGTGGCGTTCTTGTGGGCAGTCTAGCTGTCCAGTGTTTGTTCCTGGAGCCAGTTCTTCTGTGGCTTCTGGCAGGTTTGCTTGGAGGCCTGAAGGTCTTCGGTGAACCAGCTGGCTTCCTTGCTGGTGTGTCTGTTGGAGAGTTTCTTGATCGGGTGAGGATGTTGGCGCAGTCATCGATCCATTGTCTGAGGTTGCGGGAGGCATTGTTGGGGGCAGTGGGATTAATGGGTGGGCTTTGGGCGAGGGTAATGTTTAGCTGGTCTTCGGTGACTTTGCTCCAGCAGTGGTGAGGCATCTGTTGGGTGTGGTGGTGCGTGGTGGGTTTCCTGTAGGTGAAGTGAATGCAGTGGTGGTCGGTCCAGTGGAGTTTGGTGGTGTGGTTGAAGGAGATGTTCCGACTTGCGGTGCAGATGGGGTCAAGCGTGTGGCCGGCGGAGTGGGTGGGTGATGTGACAAGTTGTCTGAGTCTGAGGTTGGCTAGGTTGTCAGTCAGGGTGGTGGAATTGGTGTTGTTGTTGTTCTCGAGGTGGAAGTTCAGGTCCCTGAGAAGGATGTAGTCCATGGAGGCGAGGGCATGTGTGCTGACGAAGTCCACGATGGAATCGCTGAACTGTGGTCGGGGCCGAGGGGGGTCTGTAGATGAGGGTTCCTCTGAGGGTGGTGTTGGGATTGGTGTGGATATGGAAGTGCAGGTGTTCGGCGGTGCTGAGGTTGTTGTCGGTGTTGGTCGAGACTCTGAGGGTGTTCCTGTGGACAATGGCCATTCCTCCTCCTACTCCATTGGTGCGGTCCCTGTGGGTGATTTTGTAGCCTTCTGGGATGGCTATGGCGATGTCAGGTGCCGAGGAGGGGTTCAGCCAGGTCTCCGTCAGGAAGGTGACGTCTGGGGTGTTGGAGTCGTGTAGGTTCCAGAGTTCGACTGTGTGTTTGCAGGCGGAGCGGGTGTTGAGGAGGATGCATCTGAGGTGGTTGGGTTCTTTCCTGGTCAGAGGCTTGGCCGGCGGATGCTGCTGAAGCTGCCGTTCCTGCAAATGAAAGGCCCGTTGGTGCGCTTCGGATGGCCAGGAAGCAGGTGTCAAGTTTTCAGTCAAGTTTATTTGTTTATGGTAACGGAACTCAATTGAGATCCACATAATATTTCAGTAAAAAACAACAGGATGTCTTAAAGAAAAAAATGTCATGATATTATACTATCAATATAACGGTAAAAAACATTTTAAAAAATGAAACAATTTAAAGCAAAACATTTCATTCGGAGGATTAAGCATTGCTTCAATAAAATCAAAGGCAGTAAGGATACCCATTTGAAGACACATAGGTCTTAACCATTTACGTCTAAATCCCATAAGTACCGGACAGACAAAAATGACATGATACATATCCTGGGAATTGAAATTACAAAAATCACAAATGTCGGAACAACCGTACCATTTGGACAAAAGACAGTTCAAAGGGAGTAAATTATGCCTTAACAAAAGGGTAAATCGCCTAACTCCATGAGGGAGATTCCAGCACATGTATGGCTGAGGTTTTTTTATTTGACAAAAGTTACCGGTAGAGAACATTCCTCTCTTCACTTTACTAGCCCCTCTATCTTCTCTAAAACCCAACTCCCAGGAAGCAGACTTTAAAACTAACTTTAATTGGGCCGCAGATAATGAAAAAAGACCTTGTTCATCTAACTGTAATAATGTAACAGGCTGTCGGAAATTCTTTACAATTGAAGAATAAGCATTAAAAGTACCCAACAGCTCATTTTTTATAAGGTGCCTCAGCGTACCCGGCATTCCTCCAGCAATGTTAAAAACCCAACGCACCACACTCGCAACTGCCTGAGCCCAGGAACTACGCAAACCGAATTCCTGTCTCAGAGAAGACGTAGAGTTTGCAGTATTTACAGAGATAAGGTTGCGTAATATTTTTCCTTCAGTGGAATCCAAAAAATTCCAACATGTCATATCTACTATTTCTAGTCCATAGATAAGGGATGCAGGGATTTTTGCTCGGAATACCTCGAGCAATATGGAGAAGTGCCTTCTACCTGTCGTCTTGTAAAGAGAAATAAGACTCTTCCCTTGAGCAAGAGCTTTCCTACTATTATTCTCAGTATGAGCTTTGTCACTTAGACTACTCGAGACAATCTTTCCAAGAAAAGGATAGGATTTGACTACTCCTAGTCTTTCACCCCCAACAGACCAGGGGTAGTTGTCATATTTGGATTTTTTCCTTCCCCGGAAGCACATTATTTTGCTTTTTAAAATATTTATTTTTAGAAAATGGGCCTCAGCGTAGGAGTTCAGGGCGTGTAGGCGGCCATTCAAACCTTTTGGGATAAGGTCCAAAATTAAAATATCATCCGCGTACATTAGGCACACTATTGGGGTTCCCCCTAGAACTGGAGCAATACCATTACTAGATGATAATAAAGCCTGAGGGAGGTCAGCAATATATAAAGAGAACAACAGAGGAGCCAATAAGCAGCCCTGTTTAAGACCATTAATCGTGGGTATAACCCTAGATAGTCCTCTCTCACCACCCATTAATACTCTGCACCAAGTGTCTGTGTGCAGTGCAATAACTAACCTTAATAGACTAGAGGGCACCCCTAGATTGGCTAACTTACTCCACAACAAAGATCTGTCCACCTTATCGAAAGCCGTAGAGAAGTCAATAAAAGCACCATATACACCTCCTCTATGAACTATGACATATTTTTCTGTCAAAACTTGAAGAGCAGTAAGATTATCTAGGGTACCATGTTGTTTCCTAAAGCCAGTCTGCTCTAACGGTAATATTGCTTTCGCAGATACCCAATCGTTTAAAGAATTTAGTAAACATTTAGCAAAAACCTTACCAATGTCATCTAAGAGGGCAATTTGTCTATAATTTTGAGGTAAATCTCTAGCCCCCTTTTCAAAGAGAGGAATCAATAAACTCCCTTTCCAGGAATGTGGAACGGTGCCTCTGGTAAAGTAAAATTTAAAGACTGGATATAACATTTTCCCCCATAAAATACTATGTGATTTTAACACAGAAATAGGAATTTCATCTGGGCCCAATGCACCAGAAGTACGCAGGGCTTTAATTGCAGCGACAATTTCCAATTCAGACGGGGGACCATAGGGGAACAAATCATCCTGTAGCTTACCGCAATCAAACATCTCATCATTACCGCTATATAGATGCTGGATAAAATCAACCCATGACTGCTCATTAATGGATATCAGTAAGGGTCTAGATCTTACCCCGCATCCTTCTCCAATAAGTGACCAAAAGGTCTTTGCCTGCCCACTCCTAGTTGCCTCACGGAGTTTAACCCATCGGGCATCTTCTTTCTCCCGTTTTAATCTAGCCTTTATCCTTTTTCTCCTTCTTCTCAGAAGAGTTATCCTTTGTTTACGTTCGGGAATAAAGGAGAGATACTGAACCCTAACCAATTTATTTATTTCTGTATTTAGGTGACGAAGGTCAGTGGAGATTTTTGGAATGATCTTTCCAGAGGGAGGCTTTTTTACTTTAGATTTTAAGGTATGTAAAAGGGACGCAAAACATAATAGCTCTCTCCCTTCCCATAAGAGTAGGTTCTCTGCTGTATATTCTAATATATTGGCCAAGCTTTTAGTGGTCCCTGGGTTCCAATAGCATTTCCCTTTTTTAATATTAAAATTCAATAAGTCATCCCCGATATTCCATGCATCCCTTTGGAATGGTGTTACATTCAATTTAACAGACAAAACATTATGGTCACTGAGATCAGTAATTAGTACAGACAAATCCATCAGAGAACTAAAGAAGGAACTATCTACTATCATATAATCAAGGATCGAACCACCATTCCCTGATTTATGTGTACAATGAGCGGGACTATCCGAAGGGATCCTTCCATTAATTATAATACAATCTACTTCGGCTAAACTCTCCAAGATTAGTTTCCCTCTTTTGTTTGTTTTAATGTTCTCTGGAAATATGGCTTTAGGTATCTGGAACGTTTCCTCCTTTAACTTATTCCTGAATAACTCCAGAGCACTATTGGATATTTTACCATTTAGGTCTCCTAATAATAGGATATGAGGGGGAAACATAGATTCCTGAAGATGTAGTATAAAAGAACAAATCATCTTAATATCAGAGTTATAATTTATATCTGGAGGTATGTAGGCATTTATTATCACAAGTGAGTTCTGAGGGGCATCCATAGCTAAATTTGTTAAAGTTATTGCCTGAAATAATTTGTTCGGATCTAAATAATGGGAATAATTCCAATTAATTTTATTGAACAGTAGACAAGCTAGTCCTCCCTTCGCACGCCCTCTCGTAGAAGGGGTAGCACTACCCTCTAATACATAATAATCTTTTCCGACCGGGAATTTCCCTACCAACCAAGTTTCCTGCAAGCAGATCACATCTGCCTCTAATGAATGCAAAAATAACAACTTTTCAGAGCTCTGGGTTAATCCAGCAATGTTCCACGATATTATGTTTAAATTAACGTTAAAAATCAGAATTCCTTCTAGATGTAAAACCAGGGGAAGTAGGTGTCTGATCGTCCGGTGTTGAGTGCGTGGAGGGTGCTGGCATCGTAGCGGTGTCAGGCATCATGGCGACCGTGGGAGACAGGGATTCTGGCCCTGGGCGCGTCCAGGCGCAGACGTGCGCAAATTGGTTTGCCTTAGGCGTGCCTTCCGTGTGCCAGCGGCGCACCTACACGGCTGCCATTCAGCAGACGCCACATGAGGGAAGGTAGGAGGGAAGAGCAGCTGGGAGGCAGGAGCGGGGCAGCGAATTGGAGAGCAAGGGGGCGGGCCCCAGGGAGGCAGCGGCAGGAAGAGATGGGGAACAGAAGGCAAAAGGGGACAGGGGTACAAAAATCAGTTCACTAAGGGGCAAAAGAAGTAAATAAAATGGCACAGAACTGGTTTTTTAAAAAGTTTTATTTTCAGTTTTATGCAATTATCACCAAGATAGCACGAATATAGCGATGTACAATCCAGGCACAGGCAGAGGCAAATCTGACATGATACAAAACGCAGGTCGCAGTTAATGGCATCAATATACATTGGAAGGTAGGGGGTACATACAGGTACATTATCAAGTAGCTCACAATGCAGTCCCATTGGCAGGTTTAGTCAATAACCACATCACCCTACCACAGATACAGTAATAAAGCATTATTATACACACGTAATAAAAGAAAAGTTTAAAAAAATTAGGAAGAGAAAAAAAAACAGCAGGGAAGAAAATACGTTCGTAACGAGTGAGTCTTGTGTTGCTCCAGGCTCCTAGCCCACACCCACAGGAACAATATCATTAGCAATCAGAGTGTTACTTTCAGCACGCCTACTGAAGATATACCCTTTGTACGGACCCCAAATGTCCACAGGTCTTGAAGAGATGGGCCTGAGTGCAGCATATTCCTCACAATTTACATTGCAAAATGCTAAACTACGGAGCACCGCCTGTAGGGAAGGAACCCTCTTGCTACCCCACAGCAATGCCACCTCGGGTTTGGCCAAAAGAAAACCAAGCGCAGCAAGTTTCCTGATCTTCTTGGGAAAATTCACCACGTAGCCCATCAGTGCAGTCTCACGAGTGGGAGTTAATGTCATGGAGAGGATGTCTCCAAGTGTGGAGTGCACCTAGACCCAGTATTGTTGTATTTTGGGACAGGTCCAGGAGAGATGGGCAAAATCGGCAAAAGGAGCAGAACACTTCGGGCAGTGGTGGGGTCTTGCGGGGTGTATCTTGTGGGACCATGCGGGGGTATGGTACATCCTGCGCAGGAACATAAAATGAAGTAATTTGTGTAAGGTATTTAGGGACAACAAACACAATACGGTGGAGGGGGACCTAGGGGAGATTTAAAGACCAAGCTCTGGGTACTTTCCCCAACAGAACCAATAAACAACAAAGGTACCAGAGGGTCTCAGGTAAATGTGCCCATAAACACAAGAAAACCAGACAAGAACTCACCCTTACAACCTGGTTATGTCACAGAGAGCTCTCCGTGGATGAGGACAAATACCCATCAGTCACCATTCGGATCCGCCCTTCATCATTTGGGATTTTATCCGTACCACCCGTCAGAGATTATTGGTACTCTCCTAGGAGGTCAACCCGGTGGTAGGGGGTATCCTCACTAGAGTAAAGAGACAACAGTGTGGTATACCACTCAATGTAGGTGAGTGGTAGAAAAGATGGGACTGGGGTGTGCAGTGCAAAAAGAAAGTGTGAAGGAAAAAAACCAAAGTAAGTGGGTTTAAAATTGGTTAGGAATAAGCTCCAGGCAAAGATTTATTTCAATTGTGCTTATCATACCAATATTAAAAACAGTGCGCCCGCTGACTGTCTGATTATGTGGACAGCCTCAGGACAATATGGTCGACTAGTTTCAGCAATTAAAGGACTGATTTTGTCATTGCTTTCTTCAGGACCAAAAACTAAAATTAAAAGCTACTACACCAAGTGAACAAAGTTACACCCTAGAAACACAAAACAAGTGCATACAGTCACCTGTACGTTCTGGGTGTCCTTACAGTCTGGGCAAGACACTTAACATGTAAGGTCAGATGGCCTCACCCAACCTGGCAGTGGCTCAGGGGAAAAATGAAGCACCGCTCTAACCGTCGGTACTCCTGGCCGGCATCCTGGCCTTCTGGGGAGGTGTTTAGGGACACCTCACTCGTTACCCTGCAGCATTGCTCCCACTGGTCATCTGCAACAGGCTTGCCTAAATCAACCTCCCATGCTGTGCAGACTTTAGTATCAGAGAACGTCCTGGACAACATGCATTGTTTGTATAATTTGGAAACCAAATGTGCGCCGAATTGGCTCTCTGTAATTAGGGTCAATGATCAAGCAGGTTCGGGGGCAGCCGGAAAAGTAGGGAAAGTCGCACTTAGTATGGAATGCATGCGTGTCAATACAAAAGTCTCCGTAAAGGAGTGTTCGCTAAACCAGGCTTCTTATGACACCGAGAAGACATGGCCTTCCGGAAACAGGTCACCAATTGTGCGAATCTGAAACTTCTCCAGGATGTGCTGAACCAAGACCTCACCTGTTATGGGCAGCAATAATGGGTTAGGCAGGGGCAACGCCAGTGAGTACAACTGAACTAGGCCCATCATCCTTCGCAAACAGTCCCACGCCCAGCAAGTAGTGGACACCGTCTGAATGTCCCGAGGGTCTCTAGGGATACCCGTGGGTAGAATGGCAGATAATTTCTGCGGCAGTATTAGGTCAGCTTCCGGCTTCAGAAGCTGACCTAATACTCCGAGCATCCAGATGATACCAGGTGTAGGAATAACAACACTGTGCAGATAGGTAATATAGATACATGTCCGGATCCAGGCCCCCTCTCTCATATGGCTGGGGCAGAGTTTGCCAACTCACACGCGGTGTCTTATCTCCCTTAAGGAGACGTAGCAGAAGGGATCAAAGTTGTCAGAAGAAGGTCTGGGTAAGAGGAATGGGGATGTTGTTGAAAAGATACAAAAACCGAGGGAGGACTATCATTTTAATAATGGCCACTCTACCAGCCACCGATAGGGGCAGTTGTAACGGCACAGAACAGTTAGCACAATTCAGTAAAAGGAATAAAGTGAATAAAAGGGGAAGCACAAAGATATACACAAAGCGGGGGAGGTGGGGCGAACTCACGGAGGGCCAGCAACAGGCACCAAAGGCAGAGCAACACAGGTAGAGCTGTGTGGCGAGGGAGCGGCCTAACCTGCAAGCAGGGTCAAGGGTCGCACCCTTTACCATGCAGAGGCCGCCATATGAAGGGAGGTGGGAGGGAGGAGCAGCTGTGAGGCGGGAGTGGGCGGTGAATGGGAGAGCGAGGGGGTGGGTACACAGGGAGGCAGCGGCAGGAAGAGACGGGGAACAGAAGGCAAAAGGGGACGGGGCACAAAAAACAGTTCACTAAGGGGCAAAAAAGAGTCAACAAAACAGCACATAACAGTTAGCACAATTCAGTAAAGTGAATAAAAGGGGAAGCACAAAAATATACACAGAGCGGGGAAGGGGGTGAACTCACAGAGCGGCAGCAGCGGGCACCAAAGGCAGAGCAACACAGGCGGAGCTGTGCGGCGAGGGAGCAGCCTAACCTGCAAGCAGGGTCAAGGGTTGCTCCCTATACAGCGCAGCGGCCACTATATGAGGGGAGGTGGGAGAGAGGAGCAGCTGGGAGGCAGGAGTGGGGCGGCGAATGGGAGAGCAGGGGGGCGGGCTGCAGGGAGGTAGCAGTGGGAAGAGACTGGGAACAGAAGGCAAAAGGTGACAGGGTCACAAAAAACAGTCCACTAAGGGGCAAAAGAGAGTCAACAAAATGGCACAGAACAGTTAGCACAATTCAGTAAAGTGAATTAAGTGAATAAAAGGGGAAGCACAAAAATATACACAGAGCGGAGAGGGGGGAGGAACTCTCAGAGCTGCAGCAGCGGGCACCAAAGGCAGAGCAATACAGGTGGAGCTGTGCGGTCAGGGAGCGGCCTGACCTGCAAGCAGGGTCAAGGGTTGCATGTAGTGATGGCAGTAGGCCTGGAAAAGGTCTTCAACTCTTTGTGATGGAAGAGGCAGAAATGATGTCAGTCAGAGAATGTTATCGAGATGGTGAATTGCTCCCGGTAGCTGGGTTCCTCGAGTAGCACAACTTACAACCGGAGCAGTTTTTAAACTATTATAAGGTAAGGGGGGCGCTGGCTGCACTGTGGGGCAGCAGCACACGAGAGCCTGCCACACACATGGCCCTTCAGGCAATGGTGAGGCTAGGTTCTGCGGGGCACATGGTGAAACTGCTGTAACTGGTGATAATCGAGATGTCACAGATGCCCCTGCCCCAACTACGGGAGAGGTGGGAGGACATGGCAGGTAAGCCATTGTCAGGGAAGGAAAGGAAGAAGGCAGTTTAACGTACTTCATAGGATTTACCTCACACCTCACAAATTACATTTCATGCTCACGAAAGAGGATCAGAGATGTGCCGGATGTTTAACAACAGGTGCCAATTATGATCATATGATGTGGTCTTGTCCAGAACTCCAAGAGTACTGGACAACAATTATGGAGACTGTTAATGGGGTACTGGCTCGCCCTATGACATGTTGATCAGAAGTGTGTTTACTGGGGCTCTTCTCGAGGCCTAAATCCAAATGGTTGGGACATAGATTCGCAGACCTGGCCTTTTTACTGGCTAAAAGGAGGATAGCCATCAGATGGAGGGCAACCCTGAGCCCCAAGTTATCAGATTGAGAAAGTGATGTTTCCAGCTGGGCCAGAGTGGAGGAAAGAGCCCTGATCCATGGAGATAAAGTCACTAAAAGTGAAACCTCTGGCGGAACCATGGGCGGAAATATTAGGTGCATGGGAAGCAAGGAAGAAGGATGAAATTGAGCTCCATACAGAAAACTTAGAGCCCGAAACTGCGTGAGAGGCAAATATTGGCCAAGAGCAGGACTGGCTGCTGCCTGGCATTAGTAGGAAAGGGATGTCGGAATGAGTGGACAGAATATGGCCGTGCACCTGCAGTGATCATCCTTGGTGCCCCCCCCTCTGTCCTCCTGACCCCCCCCCCCCTCGGCCCCCTGGCCCACCAAGTGGGCTAAAACCCACAAACATGAAATAATGACATAGTTTGACAGTAAATGGACCCCTGGTAGACTTAGTTGCGTTTGCCTTAGATTGGTTTCCTTTTCTTTACTTTGTTTCATTATTACATTGTTCCTCATTACATACACAGACGCTTAAAGGGCATAGCACCACAAGAGTGTAATATATGGACAGTTGACACAATTACTCCCTGCACAAATCCTTTTCGTAGTAGGAACACAACATCAATACTAAAATAAAGATGGGCTGTAGCGGGGCAAGGCAATGTTACTAGTTGTAGACTGAACATTGAAATTTGATCATTGTATGCCCCCTGATGAAGTTTACTGTAACTATTGTTGAACAACTCCGATGTAAGGAATATATATCTACTGTTGCTGTGAAAACATACAGATTGTACCAAAATAACTCTTACAAATGCCAATAAAAATGATATTAAAAAAAGTGTCTATTCACACTATGGTACTAGAGGCCAAACTTCCCATATGAACAACATCATGGTGGGTGGAGAACCTTAAAAAGGTAGCTGGTGGTGATGGTGTTGATGAGATAGGAGAAGCATTCCGATCATGATGATAGAAGAAGGTGATGAGGAAGAATAGGATGACAGCTTTACACAAATCAGCCCTGCCCCCTGCAGTGTTCCAGCTTCAACCGTATCAGCAACCTCCAAATAGCACAAGACTCAGATGCAGACAGCACCGCATAAAATGATTACCCCAAGATGCACATTGAGTCTTTCACCTGCTGGTTCTCTCTGGACGTCGCCTGTGGCAATGGCCCCACAAAAGAAAAAAATCCAAGCTACTAATACAGGCATGTTTAAGCAGGTGGGGCTCTACCAATGCAACCACCTAACAGCACATTTGTACAAAAAAGAGCTGACTGAAATGCTATCACTGGACCTCCTCCCTTATTCTTTAATGAAATGAGTGGGATTTTTACAGTGTCTGGTAGCCATCGTCCCAAAATGGAAGGTTTCTAGCCAGACCTATTTAGCCACCATTGCTGTTACTCCACAGAGTACATCTGTGCCACAATACTTGATCCACGGTACAAAAAATACTGACCACTTTCTTTCCTTTTTCAGATGGGAATGTTTCACAACACAAGACAAGGATTGTTGGGCAAGGGCAAGGCCTGGAAGTAGAACAGTTGCAAGTTAGAGTCCCAGGCGGAAGGTCTGGCGTTCAGCCTTCAACCTCCACAGAGTGCAGTGCTGTTGTTTCACAGCAGCCAATACCAGCCACAACACTAGCAACAACACCAGCAACGGAAAATGAGACCCAACCTCTGCAATGACTTGGTTGCAAGTGGCAGGACCTATGGCAAGTGCAGAGGCAACAGCAACAGAGGTCAAGAAAGTGGCAGCACCAATGACCATTGAGAGGCTGGTCCAAGACTATCTGGATGACCCAAAAGAAGTCTACATGGATCAAAGCTCATTGGTCTATTGGTACAGGAAGAAGTACAATGGCCAGTGCTCTGCAGGCTGCCAATAAACTACCAAGCTTGTCCGATAGCCAGTGTGTCTGCTGAGCGTGTGTTTATTGCAGCTACCACAGTTGTCACCGTCAGAAGGAGCAGCCTCTCATCTCAAAACATGGAAATATTGACCATAATGAAAGTGAACCAACACTTCATATCACAAGATTACACTGATCCTGAAACAGCACAGGAGATGGATGAGGGTGATTGGTCAGACTCAAGTGCATTAGCTGGCCAACTTCTGGGTGATGCCCCTGAGTTTGAGGACAAACTCTACTTCCCTGACTGGGTAGGTCACAATAGAATGTTCACATTATCGTCAAACTGCATCCCCCCCCCCCCCCCAAAAAAAATATATATAGTTTGAGGCACGTTTATATGTGTGGTGTCTGACCTTTATTCACAGGTATGGACTGGATTGGAGTTGTACCAGAGTGCACCAAAGAAGCCTCCCCATTTGATTAAAGGACATGCCGCAATGCTTTCCATCCCTATCCTTCTTATTTTGTTCCCTAGTTGGGCTGCCCCAGTAATGATCAGCAATAATTTACAAGACTGTCATTGTTTGTGGCTTTCATGGAAAAAGAGGAGTTACAATAGATACATGTGCATCAGCCAGCTTGGAGCAGGTAACTATTGCACCAATGAATGATATATATTGAGTGAATGGGAGTAATGATGATTCCTATGGTAACATACAGTGCAGGTCTTGCTCAACTAATTTATAAACTTGATGTTGATGATTTGAAATGTTTGGGGCCTAATGGGTGTTTCTGCTTAAATGTGATTACCCCTTTCATACTTAGCTAGATGTACTTTCATGGTACACTACTTGATGTACTTTGTTTTAGGTTCATCAGCGATCAGACCAGTCAGTTTAGTTAGAACATCCTCACAAAATGCTCAAAATATTTTGTTCTTCTTGTTAATCAACAGCAGTGTAATACAGGTCTATCTCTCTCAATTTCATTTGGGTCCGGAGTTGGACCGAGTTGGGACTAGGAGTCAGGACTCAGAGTGAGGTTATTTTAACAGCCAGAATAAGGAAGTTATGAACAATGTTTTAGACTTCAAAGGGTAACCAACATGACTCAAAGAGGCCAACTAAGCCCTGAGGACTGGAGAGAGGTGCATTGATTTGGGAAATGCTGAGTAGTGTGCTGGCTCAAATGTCAAACTCCTCAAATTAAGTGGTTACGGTTGGGGGTTGTAACTGGTGATATGTCACATGATGGATGCGCTCAGCTAAATGTTATGACAGTTGTGAGATTGATCAGGCAGGCACATGCAGCTACTTGCCTGAGATTGGTTGTAAAATGATTCCCAATTCTCAGTTAATCACACATAAATCATGATTGAAGCAGAATATGCTCTTGCTCTGTCTCTTATTCCTCATGAAACTTACCTTCTCCTTGACTCAACAATATCAACATTTACTATTTTTTAATTCTTAAGCCTTCTCTTCTCCTGCATGACAGCTCCGTAACACTCTTGCTTACCTTACGAAACGGGTTCAGCCATGCACCCAAAACAGACATTCCAAGAAGAAGGATGCAGATGCACCACCCACTTTGGCATTTATATTCAGTATCATTTTTCTTTAATTAATGATATTTTTAGAACTGTGAGGGTTCACTCCTCTCTAATTTGAATTTTTCAAACTCAGATGACAGAACAATAACTTGGGTCGATTTGAGCGATTTAAATGCTCAAGACCCTATCCCCCAGAGTCTGGCCTTAACAGCCCGGCCAAATACCAGACATCAGGTTTAGACTAAAACAGTTTAGCATAGTGGTCTGCATCAATGCACTAAAATGCATTAGTCGCACATTTTGAACACCTTCATACCACATGCATGCTGGGAGGAATAAGGTGGGATTAGCCGCAATCATCAGAGGTGCTGCATTAACAGCAGCTGAACCAATGCTTTGCACAGTGCACTGTGAGACTCGTACTGACTATGAACATTATTTTATTTAAGCAGCCTGCAACTGCTTTCACCTCCTCGGGCAGAGTGCAGTGGGTTGGGCTCAGCTGACTATTGACTAGAAAGAAGCTGAGACCCAACAGTGTCTACCTCAAAGACCCTACTATTGATATCACATGCCCTGTAGGTACATATTGCTATCCATATCTCCAATGCCTAGCCTTTCAGTGAATCCAGGGGGTTCGCAACATGCCTGTTGCTTTTTCAGAAAACGTGTGCAATTGCACTAATATAGTGACACCGACACTGACATTTTGGCTGTGGAAATACTAATGTAGATCAGTGGGCATGATCTGTTTTCCATCTCCAGTGCCCGTTGGGCTGCTGACCCCTCTCAGTTTCATGTGGGCATAGACTGACTGCCACTGCTAGGCCAGGGTCTGGTCGGTGCAGGCTACATCAGCAGGATGTTTTTAATTTCAAACTCCAGCTGCCCCAGGAATTCTTGCTGCCGCCCACCAAAGTTAAATTATAGGATAAGTCGTGCCCTCCGTTACCTCCTAGACATGTGCTGCCCTGTTGAGTATATGGAGATGAAGCTGAGGTGGGGTTTGTGCCCTGTCAGGGTGACAGCAGGCACAGGAAGCCTGTGATTCATTAACTAGAGCCGCAAATAAAAAGTTTCGTTAACAAAAATGTCTATAGTATAAAAACTTGTAATTCTCTAAGTATTACAAATAAACCCTGCTAATTAACTAAAAAGTAAACATTAAAGGGACGCACAGAAATGGAATTTGACAAACCTTTGAAATTCACTAAAAAAACAAAGGTTACAGGGACGTTATAGTTAGGAAATAGAATTAAAAAACTTTAAAGTTCACTACAAAATACAAAAGTTACAAGGACGTTATAGTTAGACTCAGATTTCACTGTTACAGAACCATAAAAATTCAGCAGTTATAGTTACCTGAGCTAGCTATAAATTATGCCCCTGCAAAACACTGCTTATGACCCCACATATTTCATCACTCGTGACATGGTCAGTGACATCACTGATGACATCATTACAAAACTACTCACACCCCCATACAGCCTCTCATACGCCCACTCACACACCCACCCACACATCCCTACAACCGCTGACACAGCCATACAACTACTCACACAGCCACACACACACACACAAAATCACCCAGAACCCCATTCACAGACCCATACAACCAGTGACATATCCACCGACAGACATATACAGTCACTCACACACCCAATGATAGATCCATACACCCACTCACACACCCATACAGCCATTCAGACACCAACTCATGCATTGATACTGACAGTAACAGAGCCACTCAGATGACAAATGTTAGAAATAGTATCACTCACTACTGGTATTGATGCTGATATGGAACTGGTATCAGTGAAGTATAATATGAATGCTCATCAGGAAATATTAAGTCAATATCCTTTATTATTTCATGTGTTAGGAAAGCTCAAGAATATGAAAGTATAGTTACATATAAATGAGGATGTTTGTCCTGGTGCCCAAAGACACAGACACATTGCATTTCACTTGCAAGAAATTGTTGAAAGAGAACTCAATTTGAGGGCGTGGCTTGATAGCCTAAGATGGCGGAAACGTGAGCCCGTCGCTCCGTGCCAGTCTGCAAGTCTGCAAGTCATCCTGATACATCAATGGTACCGGGGTCCGGGCACCCAGCTGGGAGGGCCCTGCATGCAAAAAAGACGCAGGAAAAAAGCTGGAGCCGTTAGCTGGCAATAGACAGTGAAGGCAGATACATGTTCATAACGGGGAAGCTGTCCGGTCGGGAGGTAATGTTAGGTAGTGTGTAGGCACCCAACCTGGACCAAGTTGCTTTCCATACTAACCTCTCGGCTCAGATGGCCGAATCCATGTGGGGTTTGCAATGCTGGGCAGAGACTTTAACTGTGTTGCTGTCACTGCAGTTGATCACTCTCCACCGCCACTTCTGGGTGCGCAGGCTCACCGCACAGCATCGGGGTTTCGAGACTGGAAATACCATTGGGGGCTGGAGGATATTTGGAGGGTCTAGCACGCAGTAGATAGAGAATACTCCTTCTTTTACCCTTTGCATCAATTACAACACTAGAGTACACACCTTTTTGTGTACACCGGCCTTCAGTGGCTCCATCACGCATACTGAATATCTCAGGTGGACTTTTTCTGACCATACTCCCTTATTGATGATTCACCAACCTCTGGGTGTGCACCTCCCATTCCCCCAATGGAGACTTAACCCTCTGATGCTAGAAAATACAACATTCAGAGAGTCCTTGGGTACCCTTATTGACACTTTTTTCCCTCTAATGCCCACCCAGTGTCCAGTGCGTTGGTGGAGTGGGAAGCATTTAAGGTGGTGGTGAGAGGGCAGTCGGTCAGTCCGTTAAAGGGCAGAGTGATATCTGAGAGACCTAGCAGATAGTATTCGTCAGTTAGACAACATAAAGGGAACTGAAGCCTCATCCTCGATAAAGCTGCAGGAGACACATGCGTGCTACAATGCATTAGAAAGGCTGAGATGCCATAACCACAGGGAGTACCAGGATAAGGTGCAGAGTGAGGAGGGTAAAGCCAGTCACCTCCTAGAATGGCTAATCAAGCCAGAGACTAGAGGGACACCGATTACGCAAGCTCAGACGGAAATGGGTGAATTTGTCTATGACCCAGAGCAATCACCGCTTTATTCCGGGAATACTATGAGAAGGTATATACCGCCCTCACATCAGTCACTCAATCAGCTCTCAGGGACTTCCTAGATCACCTGCAACTCTGGACATTAGAAAGTCAGATGCAAAAAGAGCTGGGCGGCCCAGTGAATCTGCAGGAAGGCCGCACAGCCATAACAGATATGGTACCTGGTAAAACACTGGGGCAGATGGCCTCCCAACAGAGTTTTACGCGAGATATGCATCCGAGCTACTTCCGCAACTAGTGACCCTATAGACCAAATCTTTAAGTCTAGGAAGCCTCCCCAAAACTACTCAAAATGTGCTTGTGATCCCACTCCCCAAAACTTAGTGGAGGAGGATTATAGACCCCTTTTTACGCTCAATATGGACTTCAAGATCCTCAGCAAGGTCTTGGCAACTAGACTGCTCCCCACATGAAATCCCTTATACACCCTGACCAGAACGGCATCATCCCGTCCTGTTACACTTCCTATAACCAATGCAGACTCAACTCCATACTCTACCATTCTGAGGCGAAATCTAAGCCACAGACCATTGTACTTGCAGTTGACCTGGAAAAGGCCTTCGATCCAGACAGCTGGAAATATTTGTTTGAGACAATGCTGTACATGGGCCTCGGGAAGGGCTGGGGGAAATGGGTACCACTCCTTTATTCATCCCCAACATCGAGAGTTAGGACGGGCAAAACAGTATCTACTCAATACAAGATCTCACGTGAAACCCAAAAAGGGTGCCCACTCTTACCCCTTTTATTTGCTTTAGCAACTGAACCACTTGCAGAGCGTTTTTTGCCAAGGTGGTGAGGGGATGGGTCTAATGGTGGATGGGCACATGCATATCACCTCCCTCTATACAGATGACCTGCTGATATATTTGAGTGGAATACACCTCTACACCATGCATACTATTACCCGGCATGCTGTCACAACGCGGTCATGCTGTGACAACGCTTCCCATTACCCCGCAATTACTTACAACGACTTGCGGGGGGGGAGGGCGCTGGATGTTGGAATAGTAAAATTTACTATTCCAACTCCAGTCTGTGCGGACTGTAGAGAACGTGTTGGATTTTCAATCCAGCACCTTCTCCCCCCCTGCAAGTCGTTGTAACGACTTGCGGGGTAAATGGTATGCATTGTCACAACGCAGTTGTTGTTACATCGGCATGGTGACAGCATGCAGGGTTACGGATGTGGGGTGAAGGTCGTTCACCATTTGAGGGGAGCAGTGTCTGGCTCTACAGCTCCGGGAGAGTTTTGGACTTTTATCTGGCCTACAGGTCAATAAAACCAAGGTGTACTTATTCCCAGTGGTGGCACCCCTTACCAGGCACGCGGCCCTTCCTGCTGACCTTAACTGGACCCTGCACTCATTTAAATATCTGGGAATTCATGTTTCACTCTCTGGAGGATCTGAGAGAAGGGAACCTAGATAGGGTGCTTCAGTCTAGGGGTGGGCGGAATTTGCGTAGTCGCGCTGCACAAAGCTCAGCAACGAGGTAAAACATCTCTGCGAGCAAGCAAAAGTTCAGGGAACAGGCAGAACAAGCTTTTTCCGCCCGTCTGCTATGCTGTTTTTCTGTTCACGAATGCTGTTTAAGTGCTCTGGGAGAAATATCTTGTGAACACGCATTTTGAAAGCGCGAACAAGCAAAAAGTTCTGTGAAGCCGCGATCGTGGAATTTTTGGCAATTCCGCATTATCCGCAGAACGCGAAATTACCCAAATTCTGCAAGAGGACGGAATTTACCTCCCAGGCCTTATTCAGTCCCTACCATCATGTGTGCCTTTTTGTCGCACTCTGCAAATTCCTGTCATGGCCAGGATTTCCCTGACTGAAATGGTTATACTACCACGTCTTTTATATTTTTTTGTCAACCTTCTGGTCAGATGCCCACAGGGTGGTTCTGACTACTAGACTCCTTGCTCTGGGATCTGATATGGGGAGACGGTCAGAATAGAGTGTCGCTGAGGACTCTACAGCGCCCTATGACGGAAGGCGGCCTGGGGGTACTGATGAGCTCTTTCTCTTAGCCGCCCAGCTACAATGGTTGGCACAAAGGCTATAGGGAGTGAACATGGAGGGAACCTTCCTGATGGTGCCCAGCATGTACCCTAGTTTATTGTTGGCTAAGTTGTTGAACCCTGCGATCATTGTCCCATACCACTCAAGGTTGCAAAATATAGCCTTGGAGAGCTGGAAACAATCCCTGGCCAAATTGATTGAGTCCCCATTAGTGGGCTTACCACACAGAGACCCCAAAATTATATTTAAGGCAGAACAATTGACTCTCTGGACGGAGGCAGGGTTAGAGGCTGTAAATGACTGTTACCAGGAGAAAATGTTGAACCCATTTGAGGCGCTGGTAGATAGTTGTTGTCTCCCCCCTGGACAGTTTTCTACAATAGGCCCTGATACACATTTTTGGGCAACTATGGGGAATGGGTAGTGAGGAACCGGAGAAACATCCTGCACTGCACTCATTGATTACCCTGGGCACTGTGGAACATCAGGGGAAGCGGTTTTATGCTACCTTGCTTGGTGCTTCCCTCACCACGCTACATGTGTTACGAGGGAAATGGGAAAGGATCATAGATAAATATTTATAGATGCAGAATGTGGCAAAATTCTACAATCCCCTAAGAAGATCTCCCGTAACACATGTCTGAAGTATACACAATTTTACTTTTTGATTATGGACTACATGATGCCCCCTCGCCTAAACATCACATTTGGAGGGGAACTAGAAAAAAGTGCCAGAGATGTGACAATATTGCTGCCGACCTCGTTCACGTGACTTGGGGTTGTACAAGACCATGCGCATTCTGGGATGCAATTTTAGTTAAGAATAATGCTGCCTTGGGGTGAGGGTGAGGGTTGACCGCCGTAGTGGAGTGTCTAAAACGCTAGTTAAAAGAAGGATAGCATTAACCTGGAAATCTACCACTGGACTAAGGGTTACAACCTGGAACCATGATGTAACTAGCTGGGCTGGAGCTGAAGGTAGAGCATTCAGCTGGGAACAAAACATCAACATTTATCATCTCAAGCTAGAAACAACTTAATATGTATATGTTTAATAGACAAAAGATGTATGTAAACAAAGGAAAGTTATATACATGTAAACTAAAGCACTTAGCTATAAAATGCCAATAAAAATATGTTTTACAAAAACAAAAAGTGAACTTAAGGGCATATGTACAAGCCCCTATTACCACTACGACGTCACTTTTTACGATGTTGTGGTGGCGATAGGGGCATTGTCTTATTTACAAGGGAGCATTTAACAAGGCAGCGTTAAGCTACTTAACATGGCTTAACTCTGCCTTGTAAGGAAGGCCCTCTTTTATGCTATGCTTAGCGTGACAGGGGTGGGCAGTGGGTGTTGCGGTTGGCGTTCCACCGCAACACCCATTGATGTTGATTGCCCCCTATTTACAAGGGCAGCATAAGTAGGAGGCAGTGGCAAAATTAAGACCTGGGAAAACCTGGCCTTAAATGGCTAAATGAAGAGAAATGCATTGTTTCTCACTGTTTTCGCTTTTTCCATGTGTGCTGCCAGCACACACGAAAAAGCAAAATGCCTTGGATTGTTTAGGTATAGGAAGGTCTCCCTTCCTGTACATAAACAATCTTTATAAAAATGCCATTTTATGACTTCTATGTGTGCTGTATTAAGCAGCACACATAGAAGTGACAAAAAGGCATTCAAAGATTGTTTATGTGCAGGAAGGGGGAGCTTCCTGTACAACAACAATCTTTCCCCTGCATGCAGACACCCTTGCACTATGGTGCAAGGGGGCCTGGATTAGTGCTATACTACTAAGTGTAGCGCCATCGCAGGGGGAAACACAAGGCTGCACCACATTGTTTAAAATATGGGGCGCCTTGCGCTTCTGAAGTGGCAGAGTGAGGCGTTAAGCCAAGACGGCTAACGCCTCACTCCGCCACTTCCCTGAACATATGCCCCTTAATTTATTGCTCAAACACAATATCATTGAACACTCTACGGGTCCATCACCCTAGCGTCTCCCATAGTATTAGTGCCTAAAAGAGACAGTGAAGGAGCTGTACTCCTTAGCATTGACATGCGTCAGGCCAACAAGGTAATCAAGAGAGAATGACAATTGAATGTTACCAAGTTTTATCTCGACTCGACTTAAACAAAGTACATCATCAATTGTAACTGAAGGAGAATTGCAGGCACCTTAAAACCCTCTCTACACAGATTGGTCTGTTTCGCTATAAGTGACTGTGTTTTAGTATATCCTCTACTGCAGACCTTTTCCAAGACATCATTCGACATAACATACTGCTGGTTGTAAATGCCTTCAACTATAGTGAATACATATTAGTCTTAAGAGCTACTCAGAAAGAGTGTGAAAAAGCTTTCATGCAAGTATGCCGCTTGCTAAATGATGCTGGTTTGATCTTGAATACTGAAAAATGTGATTTCCATAAGACAAAATTAAAATTATTTGGCCATATCTTTTTGGATGGGAGTATGACACCTGATCCAGCTAAATTGCAAGTGCTATCTACTGCTAATCTCCCACAGGACATTTCTATGTTAAGTTCATTCCTTGGAATGGCCAGTTACTTTTCTAGATACTTACAAGACTTTGCCATGGTCAGAGCACTGGTATGAGAACTGAGGAAAAAGAATGGTGTGTTTCAGTGGAATGTATGATGTTACAATGCATATATTTACAACACATGCCTTTGCAGCGCAGTTTTTACACTGCAACACCCCTTACAATGCATACATTTACATTGCATGCCAATTACAACTAATTTTTTAAAACTATACCTTTACAACGCATATCATTACAACGCATACATTACATTGCATTTAAGGTAAGTGTTGGATAGTGTAGGGGTAACAATTTCTATTCTAACTCCAGGGGGTGCAACAGTAGGGTAAGTGTTGGATAGGTTAGGGGTACAATTTACTATTCTAACTCCAGACGGTGCAACAGTAGGGTAGGGTTTGGATAGTGTTGGGGTACTATGCACTGTAATGGTATGTGTTGTAATGACATGCAATGCAATGCCTGCGTTGTAGTGTAATGCGTTGTAATGTCATGCGTTGTAGTGACATGCAAGTTAATGGGCGAGTGTGTTGTAAAAATAGTGTGATGTGATGACTGCGTTGTAAGGGCTGTTTCCGGTTTCAGTGGTCATGTGAATGCAAAGAAAGTTTCAAGAGAATCAGGCAAGCCATTGAAATGCCACTGAATGGCCTACTTTGATCCTAAGCTTCATACAGAGGTTGTAGTTGATGCTAGCCTAGTCATCTTAGGCTTGATCCTTGCACAGCATAATGGGCAGCCAAATGCCCTAAGGCTTATCGTGGCTTATCCTAGTAAACGTTTGTCACAAACTGAGCGTTCTTATTCACAACCTGAAAAAGATTGCTGGCAGTGGTATGGGCTTTTGAATATTTCCATGTGTTCTGATATGAAAAGCCTTTCACAGTAGTGACCAATCATCAAGCACTATTGTCAATATTTAGCAATCCAAAAGCCAAGATTCCTCCTTGTATTGACGGTAGGGAGTCTGAGATATCAAGAATCCAACTGTACAATCGTTCCTGTCCAGGAAAAGATCGAAAACATGCTGGTTATTTTTCAAGAGTGCCATTAAAACGCACTGGTACCCCATCTAAGACAGCTAAACCTACATGAAGTTCATTGTCAAATCGAGCACACTGGCTGCCATGTCATTAGAGCAAACTGTTACTGCCAAGAGCCATAAAAGTGACATAATGAAATTGAAAGAAATCATTGCTCACCAATTTTGAAACCTGTACTCTTGACCACTTGAAAGTAATCATGAGTACTTAAAATTCAGAAATGTCAGAGATGAGCTGTATGTAACTCAGGAAGGTCTCATCTTTCGAGGTACACAAATTGTCATTCCAGACAGTCTAAGTCAACAAATAATGGAAGTGGTCCATGAGGGACATCGAGGAATACTTACCACAAAAAGAGCTCTTCAAGACACACTCTGGTTTCCTTATCTCGATGAAATTGTTGGAAGAGAGTTAAAGGCCTGTCAGATATGCAACCTTCTGTCAGCGCTTATTATTCAGCACTCCTTAAACATGTCAGACTTGCCTAAACATGCTTCGGAGAGAATTGCTATTGATTTCTTTTGTCCATTTGTTGTTGATGAATACTCCCATTTTCCATTGGTAGATCTTTCATCCATTACTCATGAAAAGGTTATTGCAAGGTCAGATTACATCTTTGCATCATGGGGGTCCCTGTGATCTTGAAATCTGACACCGGTCCACCTTTCAATAGTCGAGTTTAAATACTTTCTCAGCCATCTCAATGTAAAGCATCAGAAAAGCACTCCCCTTTGGCCAAAGGCCAATGGCCTTGAAGAACGATTTATGAGTACTTTAAATAAAGATGCACATCTGCTGGATTAGAGAAGCTCAACCCAAGGTTGTTCTGCATACCACTCTTTGAGCTTACTGATCAATCCCTCACTTGACTACAGGGAAAAGTCCTGCAACCTTAAGGTTTCGGAGAGCCATGATGACCAAGTTACCTCAATGGACCAACCTCAGATCAAAGATTGAGAAAGACATTTAAACAGATGATTTTGGTTGCAAATGAAAATCAATGCTGACAAGTGATATCATGTGAAAGATATCACTTTCAAGAGAGGAGATCGAGTACTAATTTGACAATCTAGAAAATGAAAATCTGATGGTCCCTTCGAACCTAAGCCCTTTACTGTTGCAACCACCAAAGGACACATGGTGACTGCCCGACATCCTGGGAAGTCCCTTTCTAGAGATTCTTCTCACTTCAGAAATGTGGCTCATCACTCACCAAACATCGATGTCACTGTAGAGACTGTGTCCAAACAGACAGTTGATCTGGCGACTGCTGTTGTTTCCACCTCACCTTTGCAGATAACTGACATGTTGACTACCAGCACCCAGTTTCCGATAACCCAGTCAGGACGTGTGATCCAAGCTCCATGAAGGTTCATTGAAGGGTTATAAGTGCATATGTATTTGTAATTATTTATGTATTCATTTATTTATGTATTTATTGTAAAAAGTTGTAACTTTTTATTTATCATAAGGTGGATGTAACGTTTTGTAAATAAAGAATAACAGAACTCTTTTGGTTCCTGATAGACTCCACAGATCCGTGACATAGGTGTTGGAGGGAAGCAAAGTGAATGCAGGTTTAGAACATTGAGGTATTGCTTACATGCTGAAGAATAAAGATGTGTATAACTACTCTCCATAAGCAGCATAGTTATTGTTGATTGCCTGGGCTGGGTAGGATACTAGAGATATATATCATCGAGTGGCGGAGGCAGAAACATGGATTGTGTTGCATAGGAAATGCATCTAATGTGATGCTAATACCTTTGGCACTGTTTGATTAATTATCACAAATAATTTTTTAAAAGTGCACTTCTTTGCCTAGTTTGCAAGGAAAGTTTCAGGGTGATCTGTCAAGTGGGGTCTAACAAAAGGGATGCTCCCAAATGCATTTTTCCCATTTGTTTTTCCATAGGAAATTTAGACACAGCTACAGCCCAAACGCTTGAACACTGAATTTGCTAGAAAGCTAGAACGTGAAGCAGAAAGAGTGCTTTTTGTAATTTGGTGTAAATCTGTGCAGTAGTTTTTGAGTCATTTATGTTCAAAACTTTGAAATATCACACCGTGGAGGATCAGCGGAGCTGACAGATCTCATGCTGAGATCTGAATGGCTGCCACCACTTCAATCAGGATGTGGCAGCAGCTATTTTAGGATTCAGGACTCAGCCCAAAGTCTGTACAAAAGGTTAAAACGAGACATAAGGGGGCAGGGTAGGGCTACCCTGACCTTTAGACTGGTGGGACTTAGAGTGGTTTTAAAAAAAATATTTTGCTATGCATTTACAAAGGATATGTGAATAAAAAAACTACTAATGAACCCCATTTCCTGTGGAGAGCCAGTACATGGTTTGGAGCAAAACATTCCTTTTAGGGAGGTGGCACATGGCCCCCTGAGCCTTAATAGGCCCTGGGAACCCCATTCACTGGTACAAATGTATTAGAAAATGAAATGGGAGGTAGGAGCGTGGCCCCTCTCTCCAAGCCTTATAAGATACCATGCAAAAACAAGAGTCGATGGACAGAATGCAGAACAATGTAATTTATTCATCCCAGTACAGAAATCTGGGCCTAAATCCATCGTTTTTTTGCTCACCATGCCATTCCAGTTTGAACCCAGCCATATGCAAATCAGTCTTGACCTTGTGCCCTATGGGAACAGTCCAGCCCGAACTGCCAAGCCATGTCCACCCTAGAACAAGCATCCTAGGACCGGTTTCGGGCTATCAGCCCTCATCAGCCAGGATAGCTTGATTCCAGTGGCGTGGAGAGCACGGGACTCACGTCTGAGCACACCCGTCCCATTTGAGGTGACAAATGCAAAAACAATACTCGATGGACAGAATGCAGAACAATGCCATACATTCACCCCAGTACAGAGATCTGGGCCAAAATCCTTCGTTTTTTTTTGCTCACCATGCCATTGGTATTGCTTAATACATCCCAGGCACCCCATCCCCTGGTGCTGAAATTCATAGTGAAGGGAAGGGGGCCATGCAGCACTCTCCTCCCCCCAAGGCTTACTGGGACCTGGGACCCCAACTCACATCCGAATGCCAAAGAAAAGGGGAGTGGGCCATACGGCCCTCTCCCTGATCCTGTAAAGGCCCCTTACCCATGGCCAGCTAAGTTACTGTGTCCCGGCACACCAGTCCCCAGAACAGAGTAGTTTCCCTGTCTGCTGTAGAGCAGACATGGAAATGAAACTCCCAACCAACGTGAGCATTTTTTAAAGCTCGCCGCAGATGGGAGCAGGCTTGCCTTTCCTGCCTGAGAGGACATGGGCAGGGAAGGCATATCTGCTGTCACTTAAGTCCTAAGACATCTGCTGCCACATCTTTCTTGATGTGGTGGCAGCCAATCAGATCTTATCTAGGGAACTGTCAGAAACGCAGATCTTCTGCTTCATAAAATGTTTGCATTAATTGTTAAAAAATTACTGAAAGAATTTACATCAAATCAAAAGTGCATGATTTCTGGGCCAAGATATAGT
The DNA here is from genome assembly GCF_964263255.1 of Lissotriton vulgaris. Taxonomy (NCBI): domain Eukaryota; kingdom Metazoa; phylum Chordata; class Amphibia; order Caudata; family Salamandridae; genus Lissotriton; species Lissotriton vulgaris. The sequence continues at coordinate 805,974,797 of NC_141689.1, read as the reverse complement.
TTTCTGTCAAATTTGGTGTATTCTGTTCAGCCGTTTTGGCTATAGCTGCATCGAATTTTCGTACAGAAAAATGAATGGGGAAAACGTGTCTTTAAGACCCAGTTTAAAAAAAGATGACCCCAAAACTTTCTAGGAAGAAGCTGAGGTGGATGAGACTTTTTTGGAATGTTTAGGGACTTTAATATGACTATTAAGTGGTTACCACAACTGAGTATTTAATATAATAAATAGTCAATTAATTTAAAAAAAACATTTCATGGTAAAGGCAGCCTCCAAAGACAAGATTGAAACTTACTCAATGCAGGGGTGTCCTTCCCTGCAACTGTCTGATACCAGCACGTCATCGAGTGACCGTGTGAAGGGAGCCCATATAATGTAGCACACAGTGACACTGTATGAGTTGTTCAGTGTGATATTGGCAGCCTGTTATTATATACATCACCTTTGGAGGGCTTACTTTGCATTGCATAAGGAACTATTTTACATTTCAGAATTACTCTGAGTCAACACACATTAATTTTTAATCTCATGAGTACTTTATATATTGAAACCAAACATTTTAACTTTGGATTTTAACATAGCACTTATTTATCAGACTGTCTTACAAAAACTTATAGTGCATGTTGGGTGTGTCTCCATCTGTTTTTTTTTGCCAAGTACCATCCAGTCATTGGATTTATAGATTTATATTATGTCAGTCACGTGTTTCTTTGCTCAGTGGAGGAATTCTCTCTCACCTAATTCCATTGGCTGCTTGGGTGTATCTTTCATCTTCCAATCGAGAGCTTGCAGTGAACTGCATGATAGAATGTCTTACCACTATACAGACTCCATGTCAGCTCCTCAATGCTCATTACCACCTTGTGTCTGCTGTGCTTCCTCAATTCCACCCTGCTCCTGCGAGTCACTGCTTGTTTCTCATCATCCTCCCACTTTCAGGGGTGTCATGCTCCCCATTGACCTGGCCTTGTGTGTCACTCCTCATCCCACAGACCTATCCTCATGTGAAAGAACCTCACTCCTTCCTTCTCCCTCTTCTCCATGTCTCAATTCTCCCCACAGCTGCTCTCACTTGTTCCTCCTGTGCCATTGTTTCTAACTCCAGACGTGTTCTCCTCCATGTCATCTCTTCCCCCACACCCTGCCCCATCTTTCTGCTATCGTTGCTTCTGCCTCCAAGCCTTTCTATCCTCCTGCACCCTGGCTGAAGTGTCAGTTCTGTACAAAAATGCACTAAGATGTAGGCCAGCATCTTAGTTTGCTAATGGTTGTTTCACATAGAAACTAAATATCATCTGTATTCTAGGCTTCTTTTATTCTATTAGAGTCTTCTTATTGTTTCTATGCAAATTAAAACACGGGTGGCAAGGGCCTTTTCATTAAAACCTTTCATTGTTTCCTATATCATTGGAATGATTGTATAGACTTTGAAGAATCTTCATTTGCCACCTGAGCTTCAATTGAGATTGAAAGAAAAAACAGACTATAAAAAAGGCAAGGAAGGAAGCATTCAATACAGAGCACCTTTCATTTCTTAGCCATGTCTGGATTTCATGTCCTAATGCTTTGTTTCCAGGGGTTAGCAGATTAAAGCCAGAGTTAACAATGTTGCCAGTGGTTGTTTCCTTTTGTTTTTACTGCTGCATGTTGTTTTAATGTTTTACTCCAGTAATGCATATTTAAGCCAGACCTTCTGGCTTTCATAGGTGGACAAAATGTAGCTTAGTTGGAAATGGCCCTTTATGGCGAGTCACTCCCAAAAGTGTTGCCTTCACACCTCCTATTTCTGAATTTCATTTTGGTTTGCATTCGGTCCCTGTTCACTTTACCACTGCTACCCAGTGCAAAAGTGTTTGTGATCGCTCTATTAAAACATGATAAAATTAGCTTACAGCTGAATGGCACATTTAATTTACTTATTCTTCCCTAGTATATGGTGCTATATGTACCCAAAGCCTGCAAATTAAATGCTAGTAGTAGGCCTGCATCACTCATTGTGCCACCCACCTAAGCATCACTTTAAAACATGTCTGGGGCCTGCCATTGTAGCCTGTAGTGTAGTTTTAAAACCTTTTGCCAGGCTTAAACCCTCTTTTTTAATACATATGAGTCACTCCCAGGCAAGGCTTTAAAACCACTTAAAGCAAGGTTCATTGTGTTTGAAAATTAGCACATGTGTTTGTAAGTTTTACATCTCATGGCAGTGAAAAATTCCTAAATTCATTTTTCACTACTGTAAGGCCTCTCTCTCCCATTGGATAACATTAAGTTAACCTATTTCATTTAATAAGTGTTAAGTCTTGATTGGGAGATGGTACAAATATCATCTTTGGACTTAAATGTAATGTATTTTAAAATGCTCTTTAACCCCTTGCGTGCGGGGCGTTTTCCCCGTCTGTGCTGACTCCGCCCAGCGCGGGCGGAGTCATGACGGAACGGTTCCGTCATCAGCACAGGTCACCCGACGCTGATGACGGAACCGTTCTGTCATCAGCACGCAAGGGGTTAATGGTAAAGTTGAATTTTAAGTCACAATTCTAAAAATTCCACTTTTCGAAAATGTCATTTTCATGTTCCAATTATCTGTGCCTTCTGCCAGTGCTCTGAGTCACATGACTGTGAATAGCTTAGCTTTTGGGGTTTGCGTATTCCTCTCAGACAGGTGAACAAAGGGGAACAGGTGAACAGGTGAACAGAATGGTCAATCCAGCCAGGAGGATTGAGAGCAGAACTGTTTCCTGCCCCTCTTACAGATATCAGATATAGATATTTTCATTGAGGAAATAGAAAGCCTTATGAATTAGGTAAGTCAATAGCATGATAATATTTAATGTCCCACAAAGGTGTAGAGCCATGTGTGAAATATATGGAGTTAATGAAGGGAACTCCCCCAAGATTTCAGTTATTTCAAAATAACTTTTAAGTAGAATTTATATTTAGCACCTAATAAAATAACACACCAATAATTAGATGGAGCCCTTTCATGAATCTGGTGTTATGCCAGTTTCAAAACAATATTGATGCAATGGCGACAACCAACAGGCTAACAAGTTAGACCTTTTTAATAGTCTAACCGAATCACGTTTGGGACAGGAGCACCAAAAAACCTGCTCATACCTAGCATGCTCTCTTCCAACTGCTAAATAACCTCAAACACAAATTTCACTCTATCCGTCAAGGTTTCAAATACTAGTAGCGACATATAGGACATTAACTTGACAAAGTCATGTATACAGAGAACACAGTTCCTGTGGAAGACTAAAAAGGACTGCTGCCCTGCTCTACAAGATGGACTGCTTCTCTGCTGCACTGCTGCCTGCCTGAAAGGACTAGACCTGCATCTTGAACCCAGGAACACCAGCGTGACTCCAAGAGTTAGTTGGTTTACCTCCTGATCTGAGCCTCAGGAACAGAAAAGGCTGCAATCCCATTCAACCCAGCACCTGGACTCTGTCTGCTGTGAGTTCTACCTCCCAAGTGGTGCCACCTCAGTCCTGGAACCTTAGAGTTTGGCCTAAAAGTGCTCTGCCAGCCAAGCTGTGGTCCTGTGGGCAGAACTGATGCAGTGCAACACATTTCCTCTCTGCTTCGCTCCGGAACCACACCTGAGTGATGCATCCAAAACGTGGGTCTTCACATTGCAGCCCACAGTCTCCTCTGAACCACTGCAGAGCGACGCATCCTTGATGCAGGCCTTCACATTGCAAGACCTTCATTGAAGGCATTCTCAACGATGACAGAAGACCTCACACAGCAGTCTAATAGTTCCTCAAATCTGCTGCTGTGTGACACATCCTCAACACAGGATCTTGCAACACTTTGCAACCAGGATTTAAGGTATTTTATTCAGTGGGTTTAACTTGGTCCCTGTATCTGACCTGCGCTCTAGCAAGGTTGACTTGGGCTTGTGACTTTGTCCTGGACCGACATGGCCAGATACCCACAGTTGGCACGTTGTGCTTTTAACATTGCATATCTCCAGTTCTACTGATTGGATTTGTGTTGTTCTGGTGTCAAATAACGTATTAAAGTTTACTCTATGTTTGTAGATAGGTGTGGAATTTTTTTGTGTTAAGTTTTCACTTTGTTACTCCTTGACGTGCTACATAAATACTTTACACATTACCTCTAACTTAAGCCTGACTGCTTTTGTGCAAGCTGCTGCCCTGCTCTACAAGATGGACTGCTTCTCTGCTGCACTGCTGCCTGCCTGAAAGGACTAGACCTGCATCTTGAACCCAGGAACACCAGTGTGACTCCAAGAGTTAGTTGGCTTACCTCCTGATCCGAGCCTCAGGAACAGAAAAGGCTGTAAAGGCCTTAAGGTTAAGCTCAACTTTATTTGGGTTTTGCTTTTTTACTTCTCCCTTACGGAAATTGTGGCTGCTCTTCTTTGAGTAGGGTTCACCTCCCTCAACCAGTAACCCAATTTCTAACAACCACTACATTGCACATCTGCCAGTGAGGATCTCTACTAAACTCTATACATAACATTTACATTCAACCAGTACACAATCAATAATCTAGTGTACTGGTCAGAGCATTCAACAAACCCTCAACCCCAGGTGGTCCCCTGGGTGTCAATGCACACTTCTACTACCTATCACTGACGGCACTTTACAAGGGAGCAGACCTTCGACTTGTCATTCCCACCACCAAGGACTTGATGCTCCCTCTAAGACAGCGTTGCATGCCTGCAGGATGCACATCTCTCAGACCACAATGACAACGCTCTCTCCTCAGTGCTTCAAGTTTGTGGCAGCCACTCAGAACTCCCCAAGTATTCTTAAGCACCTTCAAGAAAGTTTGGAACGTTCCTTCCAGAATGTTCCAGAGTATTCTTAAACCTTCCAGAAAATTCTGGAATTTCCTTTTAGTTTCCGATTTAAGATGGAAACTTCCTGTTCCAATTTTAGATAAAGAGCTTCTGAACTACTTTTCCATGTATTGTAATGCAGCTGAACTCCTGTGCTCCACATTTTCTTCCCTTCTTCCGGGCTTCTAGTTTTCCACTGGAATTGTGTTCTCCACTTCGCTGTTTAACTTTAGTGCATCCTAAACTATGTTCCTGCCAACCACCAGTAGTAATTGCCTGCTTTCGTCCAAGCTCCATCTACTTAGTCCAGGTATTTTCTTGGGCCATGTGGCTTCTTCTCCCTTTTGGGATTCTATATCGCAATCACTACGCTCCTCATATCATGTGGATGAAATGTGGCTAATGGCGGGGCAACGCCCATGCCTCAGGCAGGCCGAGCCCAGCCTAAAGAATTCCCCACAGCATACAACCATTATCATTGGCTTCCTTCCAGTGATTCCTAACTGAAATTTGTGAACATAGTAATGTTTTAGCAGTGGTTTATATATACCACATTTTTATAAATGCATTGCTTGCCTCCAGGGATTAGGCGTATAGCATGTGCAAGAATACCACCTTCATCTCAAACTCAGAAAGTGAGCTTCACTTTAGGGCTGTTGAGTTATTGGGCTTCATGCAATCTCCTGCAGGAGCGCAAATAGTTTCCACATGAGTGTACACAATCCTAAATTGTGCTTTGCCTTCCTCTGTAAAGGAGCTACAAAGCTTTCAAAAGGCTGCCAACTTTTACCAGCAGTTCAGAAGAGATTTTACTAGACAGTAAACCCTGATTATGTCACTCCTTAAAAAGGAAATAAATGTTTGCTTGTTCTTCTACAGCTGAATAAGTGGTCTGTAACTAGAAGGAGGTTTTTACCTCCCCTCCTATCCTGCACCACTCACAGGTAAACGTGTTACCTGTTGGAGGCAAAATAGCTGTAGGCGCAATTCTCTCACAAAAAGAACCAGGGTCAGGCCATTTATACACTGTGACCTTATACTCTGGAAGTTTTATAGCCATTGATCAGAATTACATATTTGCTGTTAGTTTAACTATTGCCTATTAACTCATGTGGAATCTGGAAACATTGCAACCACAAAATGATGGACGTACTGCTGAGACATTTCAAACACTCAACCTCAGTCAAGAGATCGAGGTGGTTCTTCTGATCATTATGCCATTCCAGTTTGTACCCAGCCATATGCAAATCAGTCTTGACCCTGCTCCTTGTGGGAACAGTGAAGCTCGAACTACAAAACTAGGTCCTCCCTGGACCAGAAACAAGCATCCTGGGACAGGTTTTGCTGTATCACCGCTCATCAGCCAGGCTAGCTTGAAATCAGTGTTTTGCACCAATTTGGGGAATAAGAATATACCTTTTTTCAACTTAACATCCACCAACAGATAGGCAGACTGTGTCAATTAAACCCTAGCATAGTAGAAGTATTAATAGAGGTGAGACACACTTACAGAAGCTCTGGGTGGCAGAATTCGTTAAGTCCAGTTCTAGCATACACTCTCTACTCAATTGCTCCTTTAAACACCGTTTGACAAAGCTTTTCCGATAGAGATCCAGCCTGCTGACAACAAGTCACTGCAGAGCTGTCTGGAAAATACTAAGAACGCTCTGCAACATGCACATGAACGCATGCAAAAAGCTAATAAAATCACTTTGATTATATCCCATTGGCCAATTCTTGCATAACGATCTGGAGACTTCCAATGGCTTTCCACTGAAAATATGCCCTACTGAGGAATAACCCTAAGAGTAAACCAAGGCTCATAAAGCATATTCCAATTATGAGCTGGATTTATTTGAGGGTCAGCAACTTGGTGCTACCTTCAAAGATCTGAATACATTTAGTTTTTCATGTGTTCCTTCTCAAACTTACCCCTCCTTCTGTAACTGGATGCAGGACCCATGGATCATAAATTGGGTCCCACTATAAGAGTCCAAGTCATCTAGTATTAACTTTTATGACTGGTATGTGCTTCTTGGATCCGAGTAGGGGTGTACAAGAACATCATTTGACCCATTTGTTTCATGCTTTCCATCTTGGGAAGCTGGATGGTGTAGTGGGCTATTGGAGGGGATGTACTATCTAGACCCTTGCCAGAGCCAGTACTACCAGTTCATTTAGGATCCCAGCCCTCCTGCATTCACCTGCACAATACGTGAGTACATTTATGGACTTGTGGGTGAGTTACTACACTGGTTGTTATTCTAACTAGGAGTAAGAACGTTGCTCTAACTAGGAGTAAGAATGTTGCTGGGTATTGATCATTGTGAGCGTAGGGTACTTTTTTCTGTTTGTGTCCTATGGGGATGACATATCACTATAAATTAAAAAACCATGTTGAACTGCATCACTGCTTTAAGGAACAGGTGGAGGTCTTCTTGGATGGGAGAAGCCTATTTGAGGCATCCCTGCCATTTCAGACCACGTGCCATCTGAAAGTATCTCACTGAGAGCGGTAGCCTACTCTTTCGTATTGGAGACTTCTGGGTTTTCTTGCAATGGGCCATGCTCCATCACCTCCCCAACCAGGTTGATGTTACAATTACATGGATACATTTCTGTAGTTTGACCTAACTCTCATCCTTAGGCAAAACAAAGAATACAAAAACGAAATAGAAGTAGACAGCTAGAAATAAAAAACGGACGACAAATTATGAAGAGTTGGCTTGAGGAGAAGATGCTGAGAGAGCTAATTTTACTAGGGGAAGCTGAAATCCATGCTTTAAAGAATCAAGAGATGCTAGATAATGACGTCAGATACTGGCAGTTTAAAACGGTTTCATGTTTTTATTTTAAATTTAAAAAAGATATAAATCATTTTCATTGTTTTCGCATAGAAAAATAGTTGTATGGCCTTTTACAACACTGTCAAATTTTCTTTTTGTGCAAAACGCAACAATATTGCAGTTTGGTTTAATCAAAAGTTTGTTTTGTCGCAATGAGTGGTGGCTAATGTAATACATTATATTCTAAAGACACAAGTAGTACAGCGTGCACGATTTATACGTACTATTTTAGATTTACATACATTTATTGGATTTACATGTACTATTTTAGATTTGCTTACATTTATTGTTCAAATAATCAGGAACACTACCCAGGAAGGAAAAAAAATAAACAGCTTTTTAATGGACAACATAGTGTCAGGTGGTCTGAAATGTAATCCTTCTACATGGGCAAATAATGAAAGCACAAATACACAGATGAATACACCTCTATAAAAAATAGATGCTAATTTAAAATGAACCTTTTTCATCAGCATGCCCATGTGAGTTTGGACGTTTTAACAAACTGCGTAACTGAGTTTCAATAGCACTCTCTCAAACAGTGCAACAGTGATTCAGTGTAAACATTACAGTGTTTAATTGACCACTATTTGAGTGAAGATGGCCATTGTTTAGCACCATTATAATCCATATTAGTCGTTTCCGTCCATATGACTCTGAAAAAATCCCTGTTTAACATTATTTTCTAACACAATGAAATAGTGCCGTCACCTACACAACTCGTGCAAAATAACAAGATGCGAGTTACTCAGTACTTCCTTGAGTTCACCATTCAGAAATAGAGGATGGCCTCACGGTCTTCCATGTGACATTAATTGTTGAGTAAAATGGCGGTCCCCTTAGGCACCTGACACAAACCTATAACTTGGGGCACCTATCAATAAAATGAATGCGAACAGGCCCAGGGACTGTGCACATTGCACAATTGCATGCCCAGTTTGGCATGGTCTACATCACAGGGAAACCAGAAGATTGTATTGGGTGTTGCTACAATGTGGGTCTATGTTGCTGCTGCTAACATTATGCAATATTTCTTTGTTGCTAACTCCCCAGCAGCAATAAACCAATAATATCATAAACGTGAAGGCGTCATAAACATATTGTGCATAAAAAGCTTTGCTAAATAGTTCCACCTGACCTGTTGCTGCTCTGCTCGTAGATACCCATATCCCTAGCACGACAGTATTCTTCAGCTTTATCTGTTTGCCTTTTCATTTATATTGCACTAATTGGGTTATGCACCTAAGCCCTTCATTACATACACTCACTTCTGCTTTAGAGCTGTGTCCCTTTCAGTATCAACCAATATACCAACAATTGTGCATTCATGTTCATATCAAGCAGGCCTACTTCTAGATGCATAATCCTCTTTCTCTGCAGTAGGCCGACGTCGCAGTGACCCACAACTGTCCTTTTCTGCATTTCTAGCATCTTTTCGCAAGAGGTCTGCAGCATTCCCCCTCCCTCGCTAGCTCCTGCCAATGTACCAGATGTCCGCTGAGGCGGCAGACATCACTAAATCCATGGTACGGTTACTGTGAACTCTTAATCAGCCCCTGAGCTATGAAAGCAGAAGCTAGCAATGAAGGTTATGGTGCTCACTACACTTTTTAGCCACCGGTGGAAATGGACATCCGAGGAGAGGTTCATTCATGTAACTGATTTGGATTATTTTGATTGCATGCCATCGGAAGCCTTGCCTCATCCTCCTGTGTCTCAACTGTCCGTTGTGTTGATCATTTAGTATTCAAGGGCCAATTTCACACATGGGGTTCTCTGAAGTCAAACTAATCGTCGTCAAATGTAATCATCAAATTCCTCTTTGCCTCATCCCATGTAGCTCTGGCAGCAGCTGCTCAGCTAGCCCCTTTTCAGCCCTATAACGTTCCCATTATCCATAATTCCGGACCTCCTGGCCAGGATAAGAGCATTCCTTTAAAAAGTTGGCATTGTATCCCTTTGCTGAAAGTCTCGGGCATAGCTTCCCAAGCTCTGAGAGTTTATTATTGGTCACCATCCAACTTACCCTCTACTCAACCATTTTGAAAGGCTCGTTCTTCTTGGTCATCAATATTAGAGGCTGGTAGATTTCCACTGATAATGGCATATACGCCAGGATATTTGGTTCTGGAATGTATTCTCTGCGGTTGTACCCAGAAACTCTTAGGCAGTACATTGGTCTCGGTTCACTAGTGTGTGGTGAGGAGTCTGGGTCCCATTTCAGCACATTCAGTCTCAATTGCCAATAGCTTGACCAATGTGCAGGCGATTTAGTGCACTTTTGGTATGCAATACATCTTTGTGATTTATCTCACTGACCCCCTATCTCATGTTTGTCCTACATTCTATAGTATATAATCTGCTGCAGAATGTGCTCTGAGGACAGTAATAGGCACATAGAAGAGCAGAAGCTGCTGATCTGGTTTGGTGGCTCAGGTCATTGTGAATAAATCTCAGTCAACAATTACTGCCTTTACTTGTCCCTCTGTGATACTTTATTCAGACTCAGTTTTCGGCTATATCTGTCTTTAAAGTACATCAGCTTTGTAGTAGGCCCTCATCTGTGTGGGTCTATAATTTGGGTATAGCACCGTTAAGGACCTAAGCAACCAGCTATTATGCTATATTAGCCCACAATGGCTTTCTTAACATGAGTGTTTCCAACCAAACATGTGTGAACTCTACATCTTCTATACTGAGCCACAGCCTGGCCCTAGTTCATACTAAAGTGTACAGCTGAGCAGTGTTGTATTAATGTTGATTTTTCCCCGTGAAGTCAGGTTTTGCTACTTAGAGAGTAAGATGAATGCACAGTGGCGAGGCAACCACAGCGCAAGTGAAATCCTAGATTGCAACATGAGTACACATTTGCCGGTTATAAGGGAAGTGTATAAAAGGTGATTTATTCTGACCTGCAATGTGTGTGACTTTATGGTATGTATTTGAATATAAAAGAACATAGAGGATCACCTAAAATGCTATAATCACAGACTCATTTGCTACACTATCCAGCAATTTGGTTTAACATCTACCTATATAGACTACATAAAAAAAGTTATCTAAGTAAGAACAATTTATAGTTTAGTTTTCTTGATGTCAGAGAAAAATAATTGTTTACATATATCTTTTTTGCCTTATAGGTGTGCACACAATTGATCACAGGAAAGGCACCGAACAAAACAATAGCACCAAGTACACAAAAATAAATTAACTTGATTAAATTATAAGCAACGTGACGATATTTGTTTGGAAAAGTAAAAGTGTGCTACTCTGTGTGTGCGTGCTTTGTGTGTTTTTTTTATTATAAATAATAGGATTTCAGATGGCTGACAGCCTTGAAGACAGAGGTCAACTTCTTTGTTGCATTTTTTGAGCATAAAAGTCTCTGCATGTTTGACAGCAGCGCTGGTACCACCTCATGTCCTGACACAGGTTCTTTTCTCGTATGACTTTACAGTACACAGGCCACTGGTCCTGGAGGCACTTGAATGTTAAAGCAGCTGTGAGAAAAGAAAGGAACACATTATCAGTGAGTAATGCAATTATGGAAGAAAAACAAAAGGTTTCTTTATCATAAAAGCACTGGTTACAAAGCGGCGCAACTTGCAAATCTAAATATTCCCAGCAATAAAGGTAACATGAAACACAGACAATTTCTGCCACTCAAACATTAACCATAGACCAGCATTTCAAACTAAAAGTTTCACCTAACGGCATTACATCTAATTCTAACCCTGGGCGTAGTTCGCACAGTAGTGCTACGAGTAGCTAAGCGAAGTGCACTTTGCACTACACAGGCTACGAGTAGCTACGCAAGCTGTGTAGTGCACTGTGCAAAATGCTGCTCGCTCTGATTGCTCAGTGCCGGATGTTTGTCCGCACTGTGCAATCAGTGCAACCCACATCTTGCACAGTGCAAGCGGTCCTTTTCTGCCGCTCAAGTAGATTTCTACTCGAGTGGCAGCTTTCTCAACGCAAACTGGTAGTTTCTCATCGCGAGTGTTCGCAAGCATATGCGACCACTCGCAATGAGAAACCTGACCTCCCCGAGTTGAGAATCTCACCGGGAAGTTTATTTTCCACGCTCGCTATCGGCAACATGATGTTGCTGATCACGAACCAGGAAAAAGTCTCTCCGGGATGTCATTTGGCTCGCTCGCGGTCTCCAACTTGACTTTGAGGACCGCGAGCAAGCAAAAAATGACTGCTACGCTATGCATGTTTGCACTGTACTACGAGCAATTAGCATAGTGCGAAGTAGCTCAAACTTCGCAAACTATGCGAGCGTAGCATAGTACTTCACCCAGGGTTAATTACACCACAGCATTTCATAGGCGTATACATACTTTTGTCAGATTAAAAGGAACCAGTCGTAAGGTTTCAAAACATTTATGAATAAATATCTTTATCAAGAGCAGCACATGATTCCCAGGGCCAAAATCCAGCCGTATCCAACCCTCCAACTGGCTCCTCATAGAACACCATGCTGGCTTGGCCGTACTTTCCACATTCTACCTAAAGAACATCCCTTAAATTTACATCCTGTTATATCCTATGACACACTTCTCCCTTACACAAAATTGAAAATAAAAATTGAATTAAATGCGAAAATATTTCTTTTTAAATAAGATTAAAAAACGGAATAACTGTTTGACTAAATACATAGTTAAAATTGAAATTATGACAGGAAGTAATCCTTCAATGCTTGGGAACAAAAGTACATCTTCGTGGTCTGGCATCAGTTGCAGGCAAATATGAGTTTGCTGAACCTTCTACCTCAGGCCCTCTACACAGATTACTGTTTCTGTCTCCAGTCCAACACTTGGCTTCCCGCTCTGCTGTTATTGATCTTAACCCTGGCCACATATCTTTTGTTCCACTACTTTCCACTCCCCACCATGAAATGCCCAGCATGCTTAGAAAACGTAACCACACGTGTGCTGGGATAACATTTCAAATATCCTTACTTGGACCCTAATGGTCTGCTTACCTTCACAATGTCCCCCACACATAATTCAACCTCTTTCACTATTTTCAGAACATCATATCCAAATTTCACATTCTTCTGGCCATCAGTTACCCTCTGATATACATCCTCCAAATGTATCACCTCATCCCCAGTCATTGCCTTTTCCATCACCCAAACTGGGGCCAAATAAAAATGAACAGTTATGCTGGTTGTGGAATGTGAAGTATTATGATAACTCACCAACCTCTCAGAAAACACAGCACTAACTTTTTGACCTGACTTGACTGCCAACTGGATGGTGTCCTTCAACATCCTATTGACCCTCTCCACCATTCCATTACCTTGGTGTCTGTATAATGCAACAGTCAAATGTTTCACACCAAGCGAAGGCAAAAACACAACCATTTAATAAGAATTAAACTGCACTCCATTATCAGTCACCAGGCACTTGGGTACTCCTTCCCTCCAAAATAAGGACTTTAAGAATTCTAGCACAGCACTTGTGTTAGGTTCCATCAAACAAAAATTTGCATTCTACCCACTTGAAATAAAAATTTACCAGCATTAACGCATATATACAGTTCTCTGGTAGGTTATATAATGAACCAATGAAGTCCAAGCTCAACTTCTCCCATGGTATCATAAGAAACTCCACTGTTGTTAATGAAACATTAGATGTATGAAGCGACTTGTCAGGTTGGGCACACATTGCACAACACTCCACTAACACATCCACCTCTGTGTGCAAATCGTGCCACTAATAGTTCACTCTCAATCTCTTTTTAATGCCATTTTGCCCTAAAGCAATCAAACAAGACCTTAGTGCCACTGGAGGAACCGAACGCCACCCCTCAAAATCTAACCTCCCTCAGTGGACAATTTATCTATACCTTGGAAAATGACTTTAGGTCCCTATCCAATGTATTCTCTCTAGGCCTACCTCCAACAATACATTGTCTCATCTGAGATTGTCAAAAGTCACTAGCCCTACACTGCTGCCCCTCCTGCAATGTAATTACTTCCACACACCCACATGCACAACTGCGCCGTCTCCTTAAAGGATCTCCGATAAAGAGCCCTCTCGCTGGGCCCGTGGAGGACAGCAGCGCCACCCCCATGAGGAGCAAAGCCCGATCATGAAGCATGACACTCGCAAGGGTGTGTGTGGACACTACATCTAAAAGGAGAAATTTCCCAACCTTCATCCACACCCAACTGCAGTGAGAGACTACTCCCACACTCTTATCAACCATAATAGGTTGCCTTTCCCTCCTTTCTTTAGTAACAGTTACCCCTCAGTGTGACTCCATGCACACACAGATTTTTAATACCTTGCCCTAAATCTACAAATGATTCAGCTCTGTATCAGAAAATACCAGACTGTCTTCCTGGTATGCCATCACAGTTTTCATAGACCCAAACATGTTGAACATTCATTTTTGAAAGACTGGTGCTGTCGGGCATAAGCCAAATGGCATGCACAGGAATCTAAAGACTCCAATGGTGGTTTAAAGGCATCAAATCACAAGATTCCTCACTAAGCTCTACTTGATGATATGCTGCCCTAGAGTCTAACACAGAAAATATCTTTGCCCTACCCAGCTGACTCAACATCTCCTGTATTCTGGGTAAAGGAAACCAATCACTAAAATGTTTTTGAAAAGTGACCTGAAAGCAACACAAAGTCTTAACACTCCCATTTTTCTTTGCTACCACAATAGGAGAAATCAACTCCAATGAGTCTACTGGTTGTTTAACCCCATCCATGCAAAGATTGTCCGAATGTTTCAACAACCCCTCATGCACAAAGTAACATCTCTCACTTTGTGAATAGTAGGTATAGCATTGGGTTAATCTTATGTTCAAAGCCTTTAATTGGATCAAGCCTATCTGCAAAGAGTGATACATGAGTGGCAAGAAGTTGATTTAAAAAGGGCGAAGAGCACTCTCCAATGTCAACCAGGGATATGGGACATTCTGTGCCAGGACTTAACAGTATCCCCAAGGAACCTTGGTCCTTCTAACCCAGATTGCTTTACCCTCTTTTTGCCATATATATCTTAGTATATATTTTTCTGTCCTTATACATGATGCATCCTTGAAAATAGCCCATCATGTCGATGTCAAAGCCACCAAATGTCCCGGAACGTATATCAGGGGGAGTCAACTTTAACTGTTGCCATTCTTTAACATACAATTGACGTCCTGCAACGTAATTATTTCCACACACCCACATGCACCACTGCGCCGTCTCCTTAAAGGATCTTCGATAAAGAGCCCTCTTGCGGGGCCCTTGGAGAACAGCAGCGCCACCCCCATGAGGAGCAACGCCCGATGATGAAGCATTACACTCGCAAGTGTGTGTGAGGGACACTACATCTAAAAGGAGTTTTAACAGAATATCTGCTATTATAATATGCAGAAGTGTTGGTATGTTTTGACGTGACAACATTGATATTTTCACAACCAGCATTTGTGTAAATCTACTCAGTTCTTTTGATGCCATAACAGATCTCTCAAACCCTTGGCAATTTCAAGGGTTCCTTGTAACATTAGATTTCTGTAACAAAGACGCTTTTCCTTTGTTCTGTCAAAACAATTGGCAGCTATTTGATCTCTCAGTTAATTATCTAAATTCCCATCTAACTCACACGTAGCTGCCAGTACTCTAAGTTTTGCAAGGAACCTTTCAACAGATTTGTTTTGTTGTTGTCGATGCCTAAAGAATCTATGGCTTTCTATAATTATACAGTTGTCATCTTTGAAATGGTTTTGTATTCTATGTATTTCTTCTTCATGAACATCTCATTCATCTGAACTTGGAGGTAACAACATAGGCAAATGATCGAAAATTCGTTGACCCTCTGATGCTAGTGAATTATACAGTAATGCTTCTTTTTTTATGGGATCAAATTTGGTGCCATCAATAGCTATTAATTAACTTTCAAATGTTTTAAGATATTGTTTCCACTTATTTTTTTGCACTCCTGGTTCAAGCAAAAATGCTGCAGGCGCTAATATGTTTTGCCTGGTGGGAAGTCCCAAAGAACAGAAAAAAGTAATAGAATTATAAAACAGAATTCAAATATAACACAACGTAACACTAAAACTCCTTTCAGGAATATCAGTACATGAAACCAATGTAAAAGCATTGGCTAGAGCTGTTCTCCAATGAGCTTAGAAATAATTGTGGCCAATCATTAGCTTCGGTTCAGAACCTATCAGCATGCAGGTCTTATTCCTGAATCTGCCCCTTGAAGACAATAGTACCAATCAGCATGCAGCTCTTATTTCTGAAGGAGTCCCTTGAAAACAGTGTAGAATAATTTATGACACGGGTTATGGAGAGCAGTGTACATCTTGAGCTTTAACACAATGCCTGTATTTACACAGTTTGTACAGCTTAAAGGGCCCTGGATTAAAATGTGTGCATCAACAATATGCATGTATGTATATTCCTGTCTTCTGTATGACTTAATTTCTCCATCTACAATATTCTAATGCCCTTCAAGCGCGATGTCACCTTGAGAGCAATGCGGGATATCATGCTGAGTGGCTATGCTTAAGCCACTGCGCGTGTAACAATGAGGATAATCACAAATGTAAAGAATCTTCAGGCGGCCACTTTGAATTGATTGCACCAATGCTTTAACAAAATTCTTGAATCATACCACACAGTAGCAGTAGTATTTACACTTTCAAGGCTGAAGACATCATCATAGAGGTGCTGTTCCTTAAATTGAACTCACGCTCATCGCCAAATATATTGTGAGAGATTCACAACAACCAGTCGCAAGATTTCAAAATTGTTATTACTAAATATCTTCAGCAAGAACATCACACATTTGCAAACATCAACCGCCAGTGGCTTCTCGTTGAACCCCATGCCATCTCCTCCTATGGATGTACATTCCACATTCTACCTAAGGAACATAAGTTTAAAGTTACATCTTATTACATCCAATAACAACACTAAAGCACCGCAGCATGTTGCGGTGATATAAACAGTAATTGACTTGACACTGCCATTAGTATTTGTGTACCACAGTGCTGACAGCGGAGATCCTTTCTAACACTTTTGACCTGTTAGAAGCAATTCAAGCCGGAGTTTGATTATACAACAGAAAGGTGCATTATTAGAGTGTTGCCAGGCGTTGTGCAAAAGTGTCAAAGTTGTGATCCTATTGTGTAAATTATGATCTTTGTGCTAAGATGCAGCTGCTATGTTATTGTTACATAAAGTTGCATTTGATATCTTGGCTTCTATAGTTGGAATGTACATGGGTAAGTAAAGGGAGAGCTGAAATTAGATTGAAGTGTGTTTGTTTATTGCTGATTATGATTTCACCAAAGGACGCACTGAGGCCTGTAGGGTGGCGATCAGTGTGTGTGGAAGGTGGCTGTAGGAAAAGTGAAGCATATAGATGGCATGCACAGTGTGTCGTGGAGTTATTTTCAGGGTATCATACCATGCTACCCTCTAAATTAAGCACCAATCTCTAGAAGAGTCATAGATTTGACAATACTGTGTCATGCAGTATCTGAACTATTATCCCTCTAAGAACCTTGGGGTAAGCCTTCTCTGTTTGCTATTGCTACCTTTGGTGAGGCAGGTAAACAAAGGAAAAAACTTGATGATTGAATAAGAATACAATAGGAATGTAGGCCTCACAATCTCCTTATGCCTTTTGTCTCATATCTGTAAACATTAGGAATCCTTTAAAACAGGTTCTGCTAAGGTAGCAAGTGCTATAAAAAACACAAAGACCCCCAAAAGGTGTGCAAATCACTGAGGTGGGCAGTCACACATTTGCAATCTACACCACTAGAGATGAGATACTGTGAAAGTTTTAGCTGTGTCACTATGAGACCCGACATTTACTCCTGGCTTTACCACTTTACTAAAACATGCTGGTTGTGAAATCTGTACTTAAGGTCTAGCAGGTTCCACCGCACAATGGAATATCTTTGGTGAGAGTCCCTTAGTCTCACAATTGGAACCACTAAGACCCTAGCTGTTGTGTAACAAGCAGGATAGAAACTATAGAATGAGAAGAATTCTTTTTTTTGTTAATGTCGACCTCCCCTTGTGAGAAATTGTGCACTCTTGAGTAATCTTTTTATGAACATATCTTTTTATGAACATATTTCTATGCTTATTTTTTTTAACAGAGATAGGAAAAAATTAAACTAAACCAAACACATGTTTGTCATAGGGAAACAGAGCTGTAATCTGACAACCATTTTATTATACCCATGAGGAAGTGAACACCAAGTCTCAAAGACCACTCACTAATACATGGTCTAGTGAGAAAGTAATGAATCTTGAAACAAGGAGTACTGCACTGTGGTATTAGTACTCCAGCTTTACTAAACTGTTTGATGGTAGTCAAAACATTTCCTACCTATGTGTTTGTCCCCTTATTTACCATTATATGAGAAAGGTGGGCATGTCACTTAAGGCTTGAGCTAAGCTCGATCCAGGAGTCGTGCTCTCAATCAGCTAGAGTTTTTTTTTTAGATCTTCAGGCCCACAACGAGCCAAGTCTTCTGTCTGTCACCCATGCTCTAACCCTCATGTGCCGACAATTAAAGAAAAAACATCAAGTTTTGTTGTAAAATAAAAGAAGGAAAGAGATATCATGTAGGGGCTGAATTGCACAGTGTGAAACCAGAAAACCTGGGATTAATCCTGGCTTCCCCCCTTGACACAAATTGTGTGATTCTAGGCAATTGTTTTAAATCACTTTGCCTCTTTTTCTTCATTATCACATACAACAGAACCTTGAAATACATGACTTCAGGATGTGTGCTACACAAAACCGCTTGTGTTTGATTTAATAAACTATAATATTGTTCCATGTACAATATTAACCTCAGCAGAAATCAGCTCTTATCTTCAAACCAGAAGAGTCCAAGAAAAGTGGTCTAATTTCGCCAACAGATAATGGGCCAGTTCAGAACTCCAACAGAACCATATGTTTCCAGTGGGAGAAAGCAATTGAGGGAGGACTTAGACCTTATTTTCTGTCAAGGACTGGATGCTGTGAAGGTAAGACTACCACTGAGGGTAGGAGTAAACTTGAGGCTTTCCATGTCCGCTTCTTCAGAGGAATGGTTTCATATAAGCACCAAAATAAGAAATCTCTGTTTGACAGTTTTCTTCTGGTCCATGCTTCTTTCCTCTGCCACTGCCTTCCTGAGCTAGCCACTAGGTCATAGAGCACCCCTCTGGGCAATGCAATCAAGGCAATGCCATCCATACAAGAATTGCACAGAAAAATATATTTCACCATGTGCAGTTTGTGGACGAGTTGTCTTCTGTACCAGGGATACAAAGTCTTGCAAACATCCCATTGTCTTAGATAAATCTTTGGACCATATGTATCAATTCGCCCCCCTCTGAAACTCAGGGTTTATTAAGATGTTGATCGAAAAATTATGAAGCAGCATAGGAGCATGAACCAAATAAGCATTAAAAAAAAGCTAGTTATTTCCCTTCGGTCACACTATTTCTTTTGGATACTGTATTTAACCACAGATTTCCTACTTTAGAATATCCCTGGTGTCAGACGGGATCCGCAAGCATTCACAGCAGAGCTTCCACATGTCACTAGGTGGAACCATGCAGGTCAATTTTGACTTTGTTCTACTGCAGAATTGAAGGAGCAGAGCCTTATGTAAGTACCTCCCCAGAACGCCTACATCAGTTTCTTTCCTAACTTCTTCCATGTCACAGAGCACAAAACAATTGGTGGCACCAATCTGCATATCTCTAATATGAGACCTTTTTAGATGGTAAAAATAAACCACTACACAGTGCTCAGAAGTGGGAGGACCGGTGAGAAATCAGTGTTTATAAAGAGTATCCACTAGAAAGACTGTTACCAAAGGTAAGTTACTTGTTCCTCTGATGGATACTTCTAAGCACAAATTTCTGTTTTTTACAATATATACCGAAGCTGTAATCCCCAAAGGCAGAAAATCTGTAGAGTAACTTCATACCAAGAAGAGTTACAGGACCGGGCAGGCAAAATGACCTTCCTGTCGGACCTGACAATCAAGGCAGTAATGCTTCGTAAACATATTGACTGATAACTCTGTTGCTGCCTGACAGACGTCCAGGAGAGGACAAATTCGGCAACTGGTAAATAACACACTTAGGCATCTTAAATAGCACAATGGTAACACTCTCCATACTATTCCAGACATTGAATTTTCAATCTGGTTTACCTATATGTCTGGCAGTGGTAAACTAATGAGAGATCTTGCTGAATTTTTAAAGCCTTGAAAAATACTTCCAACAATGTTAAAGATATTGACCTCCTTTGTCAGAAATAACTGTATCTATGTTGTAGACCATGAAGACGTTGTTGGTAACTTTGGCAAGGGTGGAAGATAAGCAGTCTTTGTGAAAATATCCACTGTGACCATTATAACTCGAAACCCATGAGGGAAGAAGGTCTGTCCTTAAGTCAGTGAAAATCATATACCAACCCTCAGGAGCTATAAGCAAAGCTGTATATGTCCAAAACGTTGGAAATGTGAGGATCTGATTTGCGCACAAATAAAAGACGAAAAGACATACTTTTGAATACCTGAATTAACTACATGCCACCAAAAAGAAAACAATTGTGTAAATAGCTCCAATTAAATGCTAACTTCCATATGGTCAGGAATGACTGAATAATGTCACATATACATCAACACAGTGGTGGCAACCTGAAGCCTGGTGGACTGGGCTCTCAGGCTCTCCATAGGTTGCTTTTTAGCCAATGTGCTAGCTGATCTTAATGCAGATCAATCCTTGTCGGCAGAGCCATTTCTGCATCCCCTTTCCAGTCTGTAAACCGGAAAACGACACAAAAAGCCTCCTGATGGTCTTTTGTGCAAACAAGGTAAAAGCTGAAAACTCTTTTGGGTTCCAAACAATGCATTCTCGTCTCCTTTTTCGGGGGATGATGTTGGGTAAAAAGCACTTGGAGAGATATTAGTTGCCTAACATGAAAAGAAGTCATGAATTTCAGCAAGAAGGCAGCCAGGGTCTGCAGAACCAATTTGTCCAGAAAAAGGTGAGGTAGAGTGGTTGTAAAGAGCCTAGAGTTCACTCACACAACAAGCTGAAGTGATCGTAATGAGGAAGAAAGTCTTTATAGTGAAAAGACGCAATGAGCAGCTGTGCATCAGCTCGAAAAAGGGAAATAGGTGAATAATGAGGACCAAATCAAAGCCCCACTGTGGCATTATAAGGGGTTTGGAAGGGAACATGTGTGCCATGTCTTTAATAAAACGTATCATAGTAGGTGATTTAAACAAGGACAGTTGGTCTGGTAAACACAAAAAGACCAAAATGGCTGACATATAACTCTTAAGGGTGCCCATGCCAAGTCCTCGCAGGACCAAAGATATTACAATAGATCATGGAAAAGTTTGGCTTGCAACAGGTCAGTGTAGCAGGCTTCACACTAGGCCACACATTTGTCCCAGCACCTGGTGAAACCGACTTTATAGATGTAAATTGGCAGTGAGGATGACATCCACAACCTCGGCTGGTAGATCGATCACATTCAACTGCCACTGCTCAATCTCCTTCCCTGGAGGTGTAGACTTAACATGGCTTGGGGGCAGAACCCTGGCCTGCGTATTCAACAGAAGATTCTTCTGAAGTGGTAGTCTGATCAGAGGACAGATTTCCATGGCCATAACTTTCAGGGACCACACTCTCCTGTGATGAATGTGATGAATTTGGCCCAGTTGTTCCTGATCTTCTTCAGGACTTGGGTAGGAGGGGCAGGGGCACAAAGGTGTACAGGAGTCCCATGAACCTCTCTAGTCTGAATTTGCATTTGTGAGAGTGTGTTCTTGGAAGTTCCAACATGCAGAAGTTTTGGCACTGCAAGCTCCTGATGGTCGCAAAAAGGCACAACCAGGGTTCTACCTACTGTCAGAAGATGTCTTGCACCACCTTGGTAAGAAATCATCATTTGTGATCTGCAAGGCAGTGCCAGTTGAATTTGTTCTCCAAAGCGCTTAAACATTCTACCAGGTGTTTCATAAAGAGGGAGATACCCTGAATCTCCAACCAACCCCAGAGGCATAGCTATCAAAGACACAAGCTTGATCCTGCACACAAGAAAAACAAGTACTTTTATGTATGGTTATCCTAGTCCATCATATTTAAACAATAGAACAAGATATTGATAAATAGCTTCCCAAATGAAAATAACAGATGGTCGTGTTTCTTGATTGTAGCCAGTATAATCCTTTTATTGAAACACACTTTATTCTTTTAAAAAGCACCACACAATTGCTTGCATACGCGTTTCATCACTCATGGGACTTCTTCAGGGCTTAATGAAAGTCTGTATCTGCTGATGGTATTATTGAAAGTTCAAGCCAAATTTAAAAGCAGCGGAGAAGGCAAAGTGTATCGATAATAAAATTTGCGTTGTCAGTATTTTGTCTGTATATGCCAGTAAACGTCAACAAGAATTTATATATGCCAGTGATTTAGTATAAACCGGTATTTCAAAGTGGTAATTGTGATAATAAAATCTGCGTTATCTGGATTTTGTCTGTGTGTTTATGACCATCCACAAAAATTCATATCAGACTGTGATTCAGTATATATTGGTATTTCCAAGTAGTTATTGTGGAAAATGTGAAACCCTCTGTGCAAACGTGGTCTTCTGGTTCCCTCAGAGTTGTGAAGAATGACGTTTGAGAAAGAGGAGGAGCAAAAACATACAGTACAGGAGAATGTCTTCTCAACCATTCAAAATGGTGGCAGGAAGAGATGCAAAAAAAAGAATTACCTAAAAAATTCCAAGAAAAGGAAAAATTGAAGAATAATGAATAAAGGCAGGAGAATTTTTAGGATCAACCCCTGGTTAGAAAAGGAGAATAACTGCCCCCTGGAAAACCCAAAGTTGAAGGAAGTAAGACCCGATATCGATTAGGGAACTATTAATAAACTAATGTTCATAGAAAGGCATGAGTAAAAAAACATTTTAGGTTCTACCACAAAAAATCAGGTAACTATGGCAACATATGCAGAAAAGTCAGATGATGTATCATTTGAAACTCCATTCAAGTTTTAAAGACACCTCCCAGGGCCTGATTTAGAATTTGTGAAATCTAATTCAGGTCCCTAGTCCTTGGGTCCTCATTAAATTTCCACTACGTTTGTAGCTCAGAATATCATAGAAAATGATCCCCTAGGAGACAAACTCAGATGCCAAGAAAATTGTGCAGCAGAATATTTAGGAAAAATGAAGAACCAGAATAAACAGGACATTGATACTCGAATAATGCTGGTGATGGAATATTTTCAGATGAGGGACAAAAATCTTTCCTAAATTGATTAAGGATTTTAACAAATTTTACATCTGTTCCAAAGCTATCAAAGATAAGAACAGATCATTACTCTTTCTCTGAGAGTTGATCCTTACCAAAAGCCTTTTTTTAATCGTCACTCACATTCTTCCTTTGACAATTAGTTCCTTCCGAGCCAACAATCTTCCACACAAATTTCGAGTTGACATAAAGAGGAAATTCTTCTAAAACTAGAAAATACAACCTGAGACAATAATTCAGAAAATGATGTAGAATGTTGAGAACAAACTAACTTGTTCATATTTCATTCTTTCTATCAATGAAGAAATAATGTAATTTGAATTTTCTCAACTTTAATAGTCTCTGCTAAAAAATAGTTGCATAAGTCAGTTTATTCAATCCAGCTTTCTGGTTATCACATAATGGTTCCTCAAAACAATGCTCTTAACAAGTATACACAAACATCTCATAAACACAAGAAAGACAGGGAGCCGAGGTAGGCACTTAAGGAGTACGACAACTAATTAAATATACCAACTTTACTCAGTTTTAAATAAACCGTACAGGGTGAAAAATAAAATACAACATCAGTTAATCCTAAATTTCCCATAACTCCAATATATCCCCAGAACAAAATGTCAGGTCCCCAAAGGGACTACTCGAATATCAATAGACATTATTATTAAGGTCTGTTTTAAGGAAGAATTCTTAAGACCAAGATTCTGTAACTCTTGCGTCAGGCCCCAAGAAGTATCCACGGAATACACAAATGTATGGAGTTGAAAGCGTTACAATCTATCAAGCAGTGGATGCTCTAAAGGTCTCTCAAGATTCCCAGGAATGAGTGATGCCTCTCAGTAGCCACTGTGAGACCATGTACTTCGTATGCACATGCAAGTTGTCAGGGATCTCCTTAAGAGTGTTACAGTTAGGAGGAAAATGGCAAGAAGGGCAAAGAAATCTCCTTAGTAACCTGGAAAGCTCTTGATTGAAGATGATTCATATTACAGAAGTGGCTAAGCTGGCACCAAAACTACCTTGAATCAGGATTCAGAAAGATCCCAGTATAGATCCTCCAGAACTAGAATTCCAAGCAGAAATCAAGATGAAAAAAATGCTCAAATCAGGGATAATAGACTAACAACTGGGTTAAGAGCAACATTTAAAGTTGAGGAACACATCCGTCTCAATGCATTCACTTCAAGCTGAATGAAAGAAACAGGAGATGACAGCACAGGAAAAAGGTAAGCACCAACTTGGTTCAGGAACTTCAAGCAACAAAGAATGAGAATGCAACAATCTTGTTTAGGGGTAAAGTTAAGACTAGAAGTGCCCAGTTCTTCCATGGAATGATGTCTTTAATGCATGTGAAGAGCAGCTTCCTGTTTGATATCCTTTTTCTGTTCCATACTCTTCTGTCCTACCAACCTCTCTCCAGAGATGACACTCCAATGCTGACTGTGGAACACCACTCCAGATGAATGTGAGTGCAGAAATGCTGATCTAACAGGAGCCAGTGGAGGAAAATTAAGCGCATCGCATCTGAGAGAAGCCAAGTAAATAATAATGCGTAACACGTTTTGTCAGTGCTGGGCGCCTGAAAGAAACAACACGAGAATTAGACAGGTAGCAACAGCTCACGTTTTCCCAGACCAAAGAATTGAAAGATTGTTTAGCCCCGCACTAAAGTATCCCGGCTTGTAGCACGATTGGAAAATGGTAAAGTGCCCAAACGCCACCAAGCAGTTACGGACTAATGAGTTGAATAAATACGGATAGAAAGCATTATAAAATAATCACGCTAGAACTGCAGTCTACCCACACAATTATGAAACCACAGATCCATAAAGGACACTCGTTTTCACTAAGAAATCACACAGATTTCATCCATTCACATGCCCCGAAGAGAACCCCGAAAACTGTTTAAGGGGCTTGAAATACGACAGCGTTAATTCGTCCTGGGATAGCACATTTTAGAGAAATACTTGTCTATGTGGAGCAATTTGTAAGAAGTTATTTTGCCCTATTAGACCTTTAAAAATCTGTACCCAGTAGGTCACAGCCTTCATAACCCTAGAAATTAATGGTGTAGGAACAACTATCAAATAAGGATGTTATGTTGAATATTGAGCGGTTGTTGTTCGCATGTAAATCTGTCAATGGTTTATTTTTTGTTTATAATGTTTGTTTAACTCAATGTTGAGCACTATACATATATGTTAAATTTTGTAGGTAGTCTGTCTTTTTTGGGGGACATGCTTTAATAATGTTTGATCATGTTTCAGTAAATAGAAGTAAATAAAATACTTCAGACCAATTGAATCAATACATGTCTAAGTCTGTTTAATTTATAAACAGCTTCACTAAGTCAGAGGTTGGGAGCTTTTTTTTATAGATTTATATAGCGCAAACTAGTCCCGAGATATCAGAGCGCTTACATGAGCACCAGTTTTGTCACAGAAGGACACATTTATTTTTGTTAGGCACGGGGAGAATAATTGATTTGCCCAGAATCACAGGATGTTGAGCGTCATTGCTGAGGCTCAAACCCAGTTCCCAGCTTTGAAGTTCACCACTCTAGCCATAAGGCTAAATACTTTTTTTATCTACTGATAAAAAGTTGTATGGGCCCTTCCTGACCGCATCAGGGCCAAACCCCCTTTTCTATTGATCTAACAGGAGCGGCATGGAAGAAGACATGTCACAATTCGCTGTGTACTAAGACTAGGGTCATGCTGCCGTCTGTTTCATGGACACAAATTCCAACTAAGACACCGCTGCCTTTGGTAAATGTCCTGTTCTGATGTAAACCCTTCTTAAAACTGTCATAAAATTGAGATAATTCTTTTTGACCTGTTATGAGAGAGGAAAGCCAATACCAAAATGTGTGCATATTAAATTAGAAGGGTGAGGAACATAGATGTGGATTTGTCTCTGTATTCCTCTGTTGCTGAAGAGATGAAATTCATGAAAGAGAGTAGCAAGGAGATGTGCTGTGTGATAAAAATCAAATGAGGTAGGATACCCTATTTTGGGTGGGTAAAGACTGAAATGCTGTGTGGTGCAAAGGCATGTATTTTAAGGTTTGATTGAGGCAGTGAAGAGAAAAAAGAGAATGTTCAATTCCATTCAAACTAGAGATAAAAAAGCATTGAATATAAATATGGTATTGATATTGAAGGACTAGAACGGTGACTGTGAGAGATTATTGTCAGAAGGTCCCAGAGTTGTCAGAATGTACAGGGCCACAACTGGAATGGAATGGAATGGAATGGAATGAGAATTTGTAAAGCGCGATGGCTACCCAAAGGCGTCCCAGCGCTGTAGACAGACTGGAGGGTTGAACTGTAGGGCGGGGGTGGGGGGAGCAGAGGGTGGGTTAAGTGTGAGATTTATTAAAAAGCCAAGTTTTTAGGAGTTTTCGAAATGTGAGCAGGTTGGATTCTGACCTGATTGTGAGTGGTAGAGTGTTCCAGATCCTGGCCAAGTTGTAGGAAAGCGAGCGGCCTCCGCATCTGGCTCTTTTTATACGTGGTACGGAGGTTAGGTAGGAGGTCGCGGATCTTAGGGCTCGAGGAGGATGGTATGCTTCAACCAAATGTTGATTTATGGCGGGGCCTGTTCCCCAGTAGGAGCGGTGCGCGACGCACATGCTCTTGAATTCTATTCTAGCTTTCATGGGTAGCCAGTGAAGGTCCTTCAATCTGGCTTTTACTGAGGATCGGCGAGGGAGGTTCAAGAGGATTCTTGCTGCGCAGTTTTGGACAACTTGCAGTTTGGACAGTGTGGACTGTGGGGCGCCTAGGTTTAGGGCGTTACCGCAGTCGATGCGTGACAGGATTAGTCCTTGGACCATGATTCGTCTGGAGTGAAACGGGAGAAGGGGGAGAATCTTGCGGAGCAATCTCATCAGCCCAAAGCAGATGGCGGCTAGTTTGGTGGCTTGGTAGTTGAAGGTGAGATTGCGGTCGAGCCAGATCCCAAGGCTCTCAATTTGATCCTTAGGTTGGGGGGGGCTACCTAAACAGAGGGGCCAGATTGTATCGATGGATTTGGAGATGTTGTTTCCAAGGAGCATTACCTCCGTCTTGTCCCCGTTAAGTTTTAGATGGGAGACCGACATCCAGGACGCAACAGATTCCAGGCAGTTGTGTAGGCTGTGAAGGTCCTTCAATCTGGCTTTTACTGAGGATCGGCGAGGGAGGTTCAAGAGGATTCTTGCTGCGCAGTTTTGGACAACTTGCAGTTTGGACAGTGTGGACTGTGGGGCGCCTAGGTTTAGGGCGTTACCGCAGTCGATGCGTGACAGGATTAGTCCTTGGACCATGATTCGTCTGGAGTGAAACGGGAGAAGGGGGAGAATCTTGCGGAGCAATCTCATCAGCCCAAAGCAGATGGCGGCTAGTTTGGTGGCTTGGTAGTTGAAGGTGAGATTGCGGTCGAGCCAGATCCCAAGGCTCTCAATTTGATCCTTAGGTTGGGGGGGGGCTACCTAAACAGAGGGGCCAGATTGTATCAATGGATTTGGAGATGTTGTTTCCAAGGAGCATTACCTCCGTCTTGTCCCCGTTAAGTTTTAGATGGGAGACCGACATCCAGGACGCAACAGATTCCAGGCAGTTGTGTAGGCTGTGAAGGTCCTTCAATCTGGCTTTTACTGAGGATCGGCGAGGGAGGTTCAAGAGGATTCTTGCTGCGCAGTTTTGGACAACTTGCAGTTTGGACAGTGTGGACTGTGGGGCGCCTAGGTTTAGGGCGTTACCGCAGTCGATGCGTGACAGGATTAGTCCTTGGACCATGATTCGTCTGGAGTGAAACGGGAGAAGGGGGAGAATCTTGCGGAGCAATCTCATCAGCCCAAAGCAGATGGCGGCTAGTTTGGTGGCTTGGTAGTTGAAGGTGAGATTGCGGTCGAGCCAGATCCCAAGGCTCTCAATTTGATCCTTAGGTTGGGGGGGGGGCTACCTAAACAGAGGGGCCAGATTGTATCAATGGATTTGGAGATGTTGTTTCCAAGGAGCATTACCTCCGTCTTGTCCCCGTTAAGTTTTAGATGGGAGACCGACATCCAGGACGCAACAGATTCCAGGCAGTTGTGTAGGCTGTGGTTGGAGTTGAGAGGGGGGTCCAGTGCTACCACCAGCTGAGTGTTGTCCGCGTAGGTGACAATTTTCACCCCAAAAGGGCGGACGACATCAGCTAGGGGACAGAGGTAAACATTAAAAAGGGTGGGACTCAGGGAGGAGCCCTGAGGCACTCCACAGTTAAGAGGTTTACTAGAGGAGGTAAACTCCTTTTCGAATACCTGGAAGGATCTGTCTGTGAGGAATGATTCCAGCCAGGTGAGCGCCATTCCTGGCACTCCAATCCTACTGAGGCGATGGATTAGGATGCTGTGATTTACAGTGTCGAAGGCGGCACTCAGGTCAAGTAGGACGATGGCCGTGGAGCCGCCACCGTCCAGGATCCTTCTTGCCTCCTCCGTCACTGCAATCAGGGCAGTCTCAGTTCCGTGGCGGGGCCTGAAACCTGTCTGGGTGGGGTCCAGTATGTTGTTGGATTCTAGAAAGTCTGTCAGAATAGAATTGACATGTTTTTCCAGAATTTTGCTGAGCCAGGGTAGAAGGGAGATGGGTCGGTAGTTTGAAGGGTTTGATTGGTCAAGAATAGGTTTCTTTAATAGTGCTTTGACCATGGCTCTCTTCCATAGGGGGGGAACGATGCCAGTATTGAGGGAGGAATTGAGCAGAGCTTGGATGGTGGGTGAAATCTGGCTGGTTATTTGGGTGAGAACCCTGGGAGGGGCTGGGTCAGTTGGGGATCCAGATTTTACCATTCTCATATACTTTTCCAGATTGATTTTGTCAAGAGCTGGGAAGTTGTTGAGAACACTGGGTGGGGCTACCATAGGGTCAATGTTGGTAGGGTCTCTGGGCGGGGAGGTGGGATGGGGGAAGGAGGAATTGATCAATTCTATTTTTTGATGGAAGAATTCCGCTATTTCCTCGCAATGGTTCTGGGTGTTGTTGTGGACTTTAGGAGTCTCAAGAAGTCGCAGGAGGGTTTTGGCAATACGGTAAATCTCCTTGGGTTTATTCGCCGCATTGTCTATTTTTTGTTCGTAGAATGAGGCCTGAGCTTGTTGGATGTCTGCTTTATAATTTTTAATAGCTGCTCTGTAACTGATTTTATCTGCAGGGCAGTAGTGAAGGCGCCATTTTCTTTCCATCTGCTTACAGGCGCGTTTGGCCTTCCGTAGATAGTCTGTGTACCATGGGGCAGTTGGATTGCCTCGCTTGGGACGAAGACTTTTCATGGGGAGTACCAGATTTAAAGAGTTGGTGATCCATCTGTTATAATTATCGTTCCCCTGAATGGGGTGCGATGAGTTAGGGGGTTTCGTACATTGTAGGGAGGTTTGCCATTCGGGTAGGGGGATTTTTTGCCAGTTCCTTGATAGCAGAGTCGTCGGGGGTTTTGAAGGAGGGAGGTAGGGGGGGGTCCAAGTGAATGGGATGAGGAAATGATCAGACCAGGGCAGTGGGGAGAGGATTTTGGTAAGAAGGTTGGGACAGTTACTGAAAATGGGATCTAGGAGATGCCTTTTTTGATGTGTGGGCCCGAGGACAAGTTGATGTAGCTCCAAGGCTTGTAGGCTTGATGTAAGTTCTCTGGCAGAGGGGTCGGTCGGGTCATCCAGATGGATGTTGAGATCTCCCATGATTGTGTAGTTTGCAGAGCTGAGCGCCAGGTCCGCAATTGGAGGGGCGAGTTTTGAAAGGAAAGGGCCCTGGGGTCCTGACGGACGGTATATAAGTATACCGGAGAGGGTATGAATAGGGCTGAATTTTATAGAGAAGGAGAGACATTCACTATCTGGGAGGAGCACCGGGGTGCTGGCAACTTCGTAAATAGCTTTATGGATTATTGCTAAGCCACCTCCGGTTCCCTTTTTGCGGTCGAGGCGACAAATTTGATATTCAGGCGGGAGAGCTTGTACTAGATCAGGTTCCGAATGGTCATGTAACCACGTCTCTGTGGCAAAGAGGATATCTGGGTTAATTTCCTCTAGCATAAGGTGGATTTCCATAGAATGTCTGGGGAGTGAGCGACAGTTAACTGTGACACTAGGGTCTTTGCTTTTGGTGTCCTGGAGCCTTCAAACTATACACTCTGAAACCAGCAACCAAGAACCTCTTTTAGCACTTACCAGCATGAGCAACAAGCAGAGAAGTGCAAGGGTAAATCAAGGAAGCACTGTGGGACATACATTCAGAACTCAGTGATGCAACAGAAACACTTCACGAATCAAGGTCAAATCAGTGCTTTTATTTCGAAAGGAAGTGTACTTCAAACATGCATAACTACATTTTAAACAGAAAATTGCAAATATATAGAAAGTGGTAGGTGGAAAAACCAATGGAAAAATTCTCTTAAAAGCACAAAAGAATGTCACAGAAGTCAGACTACTTTCTAAATACAATACACACTAGACCCTCAGTGGCTGATGCACCTCTAATGTTTTGTGTTTCAGCAGACCTTAACCCCTAAAACCATAATTCACCCACGTAAAACGACGGTAACTTATGGGATTTAAAGTTATAAAATGTCAGTCATGCTTTGTCACAGGATGTTCAAAATCCCATCAACCATGCAATACAAGAATTTTAATATTCATAAGCATACGAGAGAGGACCACAATTTGGACCATATTTTAATTTCACTATTAAAAATTCATAGGTATGGTTGCAACACACTTTCAAAACCATGAACATTTTGACAAATCAATATTTCAATTATTAAATTAGGTTGCCTAGCAAACTCCAAGGACCCAAAATACGACCAAAGCCATACATTTCTATAGCAACATAGAAGGTCAGCCTTAGGAGCGCCCAAACCTTTGTTAAACCTCTCGTGAGGGCACTCATTTCCCACCCTAGAATACACAGCGTTGCAATTATAAAAATGTGCTAAGAGGCTTGTTGGGACCCATCACTGAGCCTGAGTTGCCACCAAACGATCGCGACCACAGTAACTCTTTTTGTGATGCCCCTATCTGCTGTGGCAACAGAAAAAATATGCAAATTTAGAGCCTCCATGCCTTTGGGGTGCTCTTTGCTTGACATTCGTATTTTTCTCTCGCAAGCATTTGTTGCAACTGGTAGCTGGCCCAGTGAATTTCTACTTCCTTTTCTCTTTTTTAGAAGAGTCTTTTTTGCCCTAATTCCACTCCATGTGGGTGCTATTTCTCCTTGCTGAGATTACCATCAAGTAAGAGCGTCTTTTTTCTTACCAGCACTAGTTCACGCATTATTCAGCCCAATAGACCATCAAACTCTTAGGTCCTGACATTGCGGCAGGTTTCCACAAACACCCAGTCACAGTAGTGGAGCTGTCTCTCTGTTCCAACTGCGGTCTTAGCCTCAGCTGCAGCAATAGTCTGGAAAGCAATCTGACTCCTACTCTCTTACTCTCCAGGCAGATCATATTACAGAGAGACTGCCCCTGAACCATACCACACTCGATGTCCATGTTTTAACACTGCATTCAAGCACTAGCTTGTTTTTAAGGTAACTCCAGCACCTAAGGATAGAGTTTGCTTTGTTTTACTCTCGAGGGATATGCTTCAACCACCGCATGTGCTCCTTTGGGGACTGCAAACTTATGATGTTAGTTTCTCTGTTCAACAGTATCAAGCTTTTAAATCTGGACATCCCCTTTTGTCCAGCCTTTAGTAGTCTCCTGACTTCAGATTTTCTGCAGCAGTAATCCTCAGTCTGATTTCTGCAGCAACCCACAGGCCTCAAGGAGAACCGCTATCATTGCTTGCACTTCAGAACCACTGAAGGCCTTATGCCACTTGCAGGTAGTCTGTTTGTCAAGCAGGGGCCTGTATTAACCAACCCTAAGGCACTAACAACTAGTACCAGTCCACATAAACCGAAAGGGAACCCCTTTCTACAACAATTCCTCCCTCTGCAGCGCTTCAGAGGAGGTAGCGTTCTGGTGCCACAAGTTCTGCTGACAGAGAACAACAAAAGGCGAAGATGTACAAGTCCAGGGTATAGACATCCATGGTGTGGGTCCATCCTTCCTCTTGTTTACCTCTTCTTCATCTCAAACGTTGTTTTCCTGTGAATGGGTTTAAAAGTGAAAGTGGAGAGCTTTAGGTGGAAGTCCCTATCCAACCCAGAGATGTCACATGTCTATTGCTCACCTGGAGGGAGGAGGCAGCCCATGTGTTGACAGCCCCTCCCATGGAAGGCATTTTGACAAGAATCAGGGAGGCAGTTGTAAGAAATATTTGGACAGGGCATATCTCTGAGGAAATGTCTGCCCCACCCAGGTCTGCTCTAAACAAATCCATTGTGGTAACTGAAGCCAAAGGTCATCTAGCTCTCCCTTTGAACCCCATAAAAGCATTCTACCAGTCATTTAAAAAAAGATGCAGATAATTACATTATGAAGATTTAACCTGCACGTCTTCTACCAGTAAAAGGCCAGTTCTCATGAAGGGTCTATTATTCAGGGTGAGTTTAGAACTGCCAACTAGCTAGCAAAGCAGTTACATTAGGCAGAATTCCATTAAGTTTGGCTCCGCAAAATATGTCCAATTTTAAAAATATGCAAACAAAGTAATCAAGAATAAAACTAACATTGATATATTTTGTGACCAAGAATTTGGGAGAGAAAGCCTGGTCAGTGACTTTCCTAACTCATACCAATTAAAAATGATGGTTTAGGCATACTTTTCTGAAAGTGAAAACATAGTTTAACATTACAAACTTTAAACTTCACTCAAGAAAGGTAAGGGACATTTTTTTTTAGATTTCTAATTTCCTTATAAGGTCCAACCTAGCCATAACCAATTAATTCTGGGCTCCATCTGACACAGGACTGCCTGTTTTCTTTGTGCGGCATGTAGCATGTTCACTCATATCCTGTGTTGATGCTCTTTCCCCAGCAGTGGATCTAATTTTAAAAAGGTGGACACTAGAGGTTACAGATTTTTTTGCCCCTCCTTCACTATCACCTCCATGTTGTTTTGTTACCCCTCCGTTTTTCTCCCCCTCGGTAGCCATCTTACCTCGCTCCCTACAATCTCGACCTTAACAACTAAAGGTCTACCACAGCCCAGTTCTCTTCAAGTGGATGTTGAGCCTTACATTGCCTGGAACTGTTTGAGTAGTATCCATATTTATCTGGTGTTTGAGGGTCATTTATATATTCATATTGGTGTATATTACTAATATACGCCTTGTCGACTGGCAAATATGTCTTTTTCACAATAGAAACTTGCATGCTCTTCAACTTAGCCATACGTAGTGCTCGGTGTATAAAGCCACTCCTTCACATAGCCCTTTCCAGTCTCCAAATCCTTCAAATCTCAGCACTCCCTGGATTCTCCTTATCTTGCTGGACAACTGTGACCAAACTTTAAATGTCTCAAACAATGTTCCTCCACAAACCCCTCAACAATGCACTCATGGGATATGGCCCTAACTCATCAAACATCGGTATCCTAAAAATCACTCCAATAATGCAAAAAAGAATTTCAAACACGGACTACTGAAACAGCACCCAGACAAACTAAAAGCCAATACCTACCACATCCTGACCAAAGTCAACAAAAAAACAACTTTGTCTTCTATTCCAAACAACCCGAAAGTGGAAAAACATACTCCTGCTCCACTTACAAGTTACTAAGTCAATACAAATTCCCCATGGAACTAAACCCACCGGGCCCGATTCACAGAATGAATTTAAGACTAAATCCTAAACTTACTACTATTTGGTATTCACAGAATGCACTTACTACTTTCGGGATTCACAGATTAAACTTATTACTTTCGGGATTCACAGAATAAACTTACTACTTTCGGTATTCACAGAATAGATTTAAGACTACTAACTTTACGTCCGCACTCGGGCCGTAAATTACGGCCCGGAGGCGGAGTTTCCGGCTTGGGGGCGGAGCTTACGGCCCGGAGGCGGAGCTTATGGCCCGGAGGCGGAGCTTGCGGCTTGGAGGCGGAGCTTCCGGCTCGGAGGTGGAGATTTCAGCCATGGCTAAATACCCACCTCCGAGCCGGAAGCTCCGCCCCCAAGCCGGAAACTCCGCCTCCAGGCCGTAATTTACGGCCCGAGTGCGGACGTAAAGTTAGTAGTCTTAAATCTATTCTGTGAATACCGAAAGTAGTAAGTTTATTCTGTGAATCCCGAAAGTAGTAAGTTTAATCTGTGAATCCCGAAAGTAGTAAGTGCATTCTGTGAATACCAAATAGTAGTAAGTTTAGGATTTAGTCTTAAGTTCATTCTGTGAATCGGGCCCATAATGTCCCCTTCCCTAACCTTTACAGGGGAAATCTCTATCTCCATTTTAAGGACATGGAACATACTTATACAAGCTACAGACCTTTACCTCACCATCTTTGATCAACACTTTCCTTCATTTTTCACCTCATTAACACCACAAGGCTTATGACCCAAACTCATCTCTCCCCATTATTGTGGACCATCAACCTGGAACCGGCCCACCTTCTTTTCCCTACCTATTCGCTATGCACCTCTGCAACACCATCTGACATTCATAGCAACCTTGCTATCCCATTAACACTCACCTTCGACTAATGTCCACTGCAGCGACTTCGCTTATTTCCACCCTAACCACCAAACATATGTAACTAAACTCGTTGATGCACACCCCAACCCAGATGGCGTGTGCCCCAATTCCAAACCTTCAGTTATTGAACCCTTTGTGGATGCAACCTTCTCTACCAGTGAAGACCCTACTCAGTTCACACAAACTGTCTACACCTCCAGTCCCAATGACACTGAACACCCCTACAGAGTAGCTAGCACACTCTCCTTCCTTATACGCAGGACTTGCCACTTATCCTACCCCTCAAAGTGTGGAAATCCTCACTTACCCAACTCCTGAAACAAATGGAACTAAAACTCGATTCCCTAGCTAATTACATCCTGCATCTAAGACAGGACCTCTCAAGCCAGGCCAAGTTATCCCACTCTCTCGCTCCTGGTAGTTATAAATTTTCTCTCCACACAGGTTTTCTAAACACCATACAACACACCATCTGGCCCTATACTCCCTTGTGTCATTAGTCCCACAGAACCCACTGAGCTCTCAGCCCCTGTCCGCTCTGGAAGCTGATGCGATCAGCAAAGCCTATCCCACAAAGAACCAGAATATGGTTCTCAAGCCTCCCTCTACAATCCCAGTAAAAGTAGGCACAGATAGAATCCCTTGAATTCTCTACTATCCCAGACCTCCTGCTCAGTACACCACCATTCAAACGCTACATTCCTCTAATGATAGTCCCTGCTCTCTCACATGCATGCTCCTCAACTGTAGATTAGCAGTTCAACATGCTACAGATATTTCAGAAGCTATGCTCGGTGAAGAAATAGATATCGCCTTCCTCACTGAATCCTAGCTTAATGACCACTCAACCCCCATACTAGACCTGTTCACACCACCTGGATACACCATCATTAGAAATGAGAGACCAAAAAGAACAGGTGGTGTACTAGCATTCATTTACAAAGAAATAATACATCTTTCTATCTTAGAAATTGCAGAATACTAGACCTTTGAATACTTCGGAGTTGAATTTACATCTAAAGGTTCCTTTTCTATCAAAATACACACCATCTACCACCCTCCTGGTGACTGCCCCCTCTTCCCAGTAGAGTTTACTGACCTAGCAAGGTTCTCCCTAAATGACACAAAGGACATGTTCTTTGACAACTTCAATATTCACTGGAAAAACTTAGAAGACACTACAGTCCGGAACAGCATAAACCTTTTAGAAATAAATTGTCTTAAACAACTCTGTAATGAACCAACTCTTTTTAAAGGCTCCCCTCTCGATGTGATTATCACTGAAAAATGACTGTGTGTCACTTGGATCCATCTCACCCAGTGGCTGGTCCGACCACCATCTCATACTATTTAATATCGATATCCACCTCGGAACCTACCCAGCCTCAACAAACAAACCTAAGCCCTGGGCTAGGAATATCAATCATGTCCCAAAAAGTTACCTGGAATCCAGGATCTGGGCCCAACTACACTTTCAACCCCTCACTCACACCATTGATGACCTCCCTGTCCAATATAACACAGCGATGACTGAAGTTCTTGACCAAGTGGCACCGCTAAAACTAAAAGAATCAAGAAGAATCCAATCAAAAACTTGTTTTAACTCTGACCCAAACAATGAGAGGAGACACTTAGACAGGCAGAAAGGATATGGAGACAGAACCCCATGACAAAGCACCTAGCACTACTAAGAACCGCACAGCCTCTTTCTTACACAATCAACTTGACAATGCTAGGAATAGACCCAGGGAAATCTTCAACATCATTAAACGACAAACTACTAGCACCTCCCCTCACAAAATAACAGCTACCAAAGAACACTTTGAAGAAATTGCCAGCTTCTTCACCGACAAAGTCATAATAATTGAGCAATCTTTCATCCAAATCACAAATCTGCCAGCCTTCCAACCTTCCCCACTGACTCACTTCCCTTCACGGTAGCCACACCACCAGAGTTAACTATTGACCAAATGGCCGTTAAGACGGTAGTACAACTCCTCTGTAAACTGGACTATAGGAACTCCATCTTCACATAGACACCAAAAATTCACCTCGCTCCCCCTAAGAACACTTCTCAACATGGTTTTAAATGGTTTGAACACATCACACCGGCCCTCAAGATCCTCAACTGGCTTCCCATCAAAAGAAGATCTATTCACAAGACAGCTTGCATCGCCCACAAAGCACTTAACACACATACTCCCAAATACCAAGACAACAAGTTTACAAAAGCAGGAACAACCAAACTCTGAGAAACTCCAATCTTCAAATGTACCCAGAATATGGAACTGACTTCAGAGAGATCTCCTATGCAACCCTTCCTTCTTCTGCTTCAAAAGGGGCCTAAACTCCTTCTCCTCAACAAATACTTTATAGGTATTGGAACTGTGTTCCAATACCTCATTTTTTCTATGACCAGACCCTTTGCGATTGGATGATTGTTTCAGCTGCCTTATATGTCATTTACTCCTTTAAATAATGTTGTTCTAATTGTCCGCATACTGTAACCACCCTTACTGCATTTGTCTCTATTTATACATGTTCTTGAACCTAGGGTCTTGCATGATATGTAAAGCCTATTTTTAATTAAAGCGCTCCGATACCTTCAGGTCCAGCTAGCGCTATATCAAACCTACAAATAATAAAATTAAAAACAGCTCAAATCCATTATTAGCAGAAACTTGCAATGGGTGAAACTGCATTAGAGTGTCTCACTCACAGCAGAAGTCCAAAATCCAAATGTCCTGGATTCTCCCAGATCACGATCAGTTGTTCCAGTGTGAAGGAAGATCTTGGTGTACCTGGCCAGGCAATGAAGCATTCTTGCATCAAAATCATACCATTACATTTTAATAACTTTGTTGTAAGCTGAGGTTTTACCAGCCATTCACCTTTCAGTCAGAAGTAGCAGACTGTCTTCCATCATCCCTACAGCAGAGCTTTCAACAGGTAAATCATGACCTCTAGGCAAATTCTACTGGCCTGCTCGCTAAATGTGGTGGGTTTACAACCCTTAAGTCTGGCAGTTGGGAGGTGCAGAGATCCTTGACAGAAGATGATACCTCTGTTAGTGTTAAATTAGGATTCAAAATTAGGATCTAAATAGCCTTGTAACTTGTACAATTATATTTTAATTTTTTGTTATTTATATCACTATTCTATATATGCGCACTATGTAGGGTAGTTGATGCCTCTGAGTATAGCAATCTACAAGAAATATTGCCAAGGACAATCCTACTGAGCCAGTGTTACATTTCTATGCAAAAAAACCTTATATAGTATTAAAATGTGACTTCTTGTTCACATCTTTTTCCTAAAACAATTATAAGCACATTATGTTGGTTGTTTGCTGTGTTTAGGCTTGGAAGTCTACTAGAAATATTGTCAAGGGCTGTCTCACTGTGCATTTTACCCAGCCATTTAATTCGGAATAGCTTGAGTTCCGCATTGTTAAAGCTTGGTTAAAGCCGCTGGTATACGTGCGCTTAACAAGAACTTTTAAACTCAAACTCAAACTCAAACTTGGTTAACATGCATTATTGATCTACATTCTATTTACCCCATCATTTAATTTCTCATGAGCTTGGACAATTAGATTGGAATAATTAGAACTGCCGAATTTATAACTGGGGTACTATGTTCCAGTCTTGGCAACAACTCAACATCCAGTGACTCCACATCACACCACATCTCAGGAAGTTTCATTGGCCATTAACAAGCTCAGCCAATTCAAACATCTCACACACACATAAAAAGCCTGACACAACACAGGACCAGAATACCTGAACCGCTGCATACACTTTCACCAACCCACCAGACACCTATGCTCTGCCTCACTCACTCGCAAACACAACAGCATTCACAAAAGCAAAACTGGAGGTTGTTCATTTTCCTACATCATGCCCAAGACATGGAATGACCTCCCTGAAAACATCAGATGCTCCTCCTCACTTATTGAGTTCGGCAAGAAGATGAAGACCTTGCTTTTCCTATACGCACCTTGGAACCACACAACTACGCACCTTGCCCAACCACCTTGATACCGTCTCGGGTGATTTGCCCACTATACAAATCAACATAACATTCTGGGCGATCATTTCATCTCTGTGCCTAAAAACATGAATGTCATCTTGCGTAATGTAACTGGTGCTCAGGTAAAGAGCTTCAATACCTTGTGTGGAGAAGTGTGGCTCAATGGTTAGAGCGGCAGACCCTGATGCAGAGGTCTAGCCCGGGACCAGGGTTCAATTCCCCACCTCGGTGGGTCTTGGGCTCAAAAATTCCACAGACCTGATAATTCTCGCCTCAATGCCAATTCCAATCATGGAGTGCAACTCTGGGCAATAGCTTGCTTAATCTCCACAACACCCCCCACAACGCTAAGGATGCCTGGCCTCCACCTTGGGGGTGCCCAGGAGTGGACGCCTCACAGGGAAAGCCAGGATGGGTTCCACAGCGGTATTCGTACAAGCGCCTTGAGACCCTTGCGGGTGAGTAGTGCGCTATACAAGTATCAATTTACAATACCTTCAGTTCAACTCTGCGCTGCATAAAGCAACAAAAAAAAGGAGGTGCCCCTGCACTGAGGTGATTCATGGGACGTAGGAAGCAATGCTATTCACAAAAAGACAGGCTACAAACTGACATCATTAATTGCTTCAGGAAGTACAATTGAAGGGAGAACACAATGAACGTGAAAATTCAATTTCGAAGTGCAAGTAAATACTGAATAAATGGTCTATTTCTTTATTTACATTAAGTAAATTATATAAATATGTTTACGTTAATTTGCCACAGAGTGAGTACCCTGTTAATGACACACATAGCACTACCAAGCAGTATGGAAGCTGACCCAAACCTGTCACAGATTTGATGGCTTTATTAAAAAGATATAGCTGTTGCTGCAAATGTTTACAATTGCTATACTTAGCATTGTTACAAGAACGCACCGAACAAGATTACAACAAATTTTGGAAGTAAAATTGATAATTAACGTACAGGAAAGCCATTATTCAATTTAGTTATCTTTGCATGAAGAATAATAGTAAAAGATTTTGGTACTCACCTAGCCTTGGTGACGTGATTGTGTTTACATTGTTTTTTTCATTGCAGGGCTGAAGGTGACATGGTCTGTATGCTGCAGGCTTTTCCGAAGAGAAACATTCATTGCCATGCCTGCCAGTGATTTTATGCATGCACTGAATTACTCTGGATTGCATTCCTTTGCCACAAGTAATGGAACACTAGAATAAGAAATAGTTATTTAGTGTTTTGCCGATTTAAAATGTAGATGGCCATAGACCTTGTAAAACAAACCATAGAACCCCCCCAGTGCACCTCCTCCCAATCTTAACCCTTCCCCCCGCTCTTCCCACTCTAAAGAAAAAACTCAATTTATTACCATGTCATGTAAAGAAAGTGACAGTAAAAACCTCAAGTTGCCAATTTTACTGTGGAAGACAAGTATGACCATTGGCTAGGGCAGCATTACAAGCTGATAACTTCTGAATGGGACTACTAAAGTTTGTACTTCACAATAACACAATAATCTTCACAATAAACATGACTTGATGCCCAAGTAGAATGTACTGTAACTTTTAAGTAAATGCAACTTTTAGAAAGTAGCCACTCTGTTGCCCACGTTTTTCAATGTGGCTATTCACAGATGCTGACAAAAAGACAGACTTCTGTCCTCCTGTGTGTGAACAACTCTGATGAAAAGGAACAATAGAGGCCTACTGTTGTGAGAGGTGTTACCTCTTCCTTGCAGGAAGTCAGATAGGGTGTGACACAAAAGGCAAGCTTCAAAGGAGAAGCTAACTTTGAAGATCAAATGGTGGAAACACACAAGAGGGTATGCTCTTTTGTTCAGGTAGACGGGTTGGCATTAGGGAGAGAAAGAGAGGACACCATTTGACATACCGTGAGAGTTTAGCCCTCAGGAATCCACACCTCTAAAGTTGACTACCAAGAGGATTGTAGTGAGGCAGATTATTTGGGATTGGAGTCGAATGGATTGGAGTGGGCCTGAGTGTCTTGAATTGGAGTGGGGCAGATTGGAGTGGGGCAGGTAGTTTTGGATTGGAGTAGGGCAGACAGGAGTGAGGAATACTGTTTTGGATTAGAGCGGGGCAGATTGGAGTGTGGCAGACTGGACTGGGGCAGACTGGACTGGGGCAGATTGTAGTTTGGCAGATTAGAGTGGGGCAGATTGTTTTGGATTGGATTGCAGCAGACAGGAGTAGGGAAAATTGTTTTGGATTGGAGTGGGGTGGATTGAAGTGGGCAGATTGTTTTAGATTGGAGTGGGGCAGTTTGGAATGGGGTGGGTTAGGGTGGGGCAGATTAGAGTGGGGCAAATTGTTCACGATTGGAGGGGTAGATTGGAGTGGGCAGATTGAAGTGGAGTGGGTTGCAGTAGGGCATATTGTTTTGGTTTGGAATGGGTGGATTAGAGTGGGGCAGAATGGAGTAGGGCAGATTGTTTTCGATTCGAGGGGTTGAGTGGAGTGGGGCAGATTGGATTGGGGAAATTGGAGTCAATCAATCAACCAATCAGGGAATTGTAAGCGTGCTACTCACCCGTGAGGGTATCAAGGCGCTGAGGGGGTCCGCTGATCTGTTTAACCGAAGAGCCAGGTCTTGAGGGTCTTCCTGAAGGTGTTCGGGGGGCGTCTGATGTCTGCCAGTAACTTGTTCCAGGTCTTGGCTGCAACGTGAGAGAAGGATCGTCCACCTGCTCTGGCTCTGTGGATGCACAGGGTTTCAGCCAGTGCAAGGTTGAAAGATCGGAGGTTTCTTTTGGGTATGTGTAAGTTGATTCTGTTGTTGAGGTATTTGGGTCCATTGTTGTGTAGGCATTTGCAGGCATGAGTGAGGATTTTGAAAGAGACTCTTTTCTGGAGTTTTCAGAGTAGTGACTTGTTGATGCTGGCGTAGAGTGTGTTCCCATAGGCCAGTCGGCAAGTATTGAATGTGTGAGTGACTGTCTTCCTTGACTCAGGGGGGACCCACTTGAAGGTCTTGCGGAGGATGTGGAGGGTGTTGAAGCAGTTGGAGGTGGCGGCGTTGACCTGTTGGTTCATGGTGAGTGATGAGTTGAGTATGATGCCGAGGTTCTTGGCGTGGTATGAGAGGGGTTGTAGGCATCCGAGGGCAGTCGGACCACAAGTGCTGTCCCATGCAGAAGGGCTGGTAGGGAGGACAAGGACTTCTGTGCTTCTCAGCGTTGAGCTTCGGGCAGTTGTTGGTCATCCAGACTGCGACGTCTTGCATTCCTTTCTGGAGGTTGAGTTTGGCACTGGTGGTGAGGAAGATGATAAGCTGGGTGTCGTCGGCGTAGGATACAATGTTGAGGCTGTTTTGTTGGAAGATAGCTTTGAGGTGGGCCGTGTAGATGTTGAAGAGGGTGGGGTTCAGAGATGAACTCTGTGGGACTCCGCAAGTGATTTTCATGGGGTCAGAGAGGAAGGATGGGAGTCTCATCCTTTGGTTTCTTCCGGTGAGGAATGATCAGATCCAGTGCAGGGCTGTTCCTTGTATGCCTACGTCGTGCAGTCTGGCGACAAGAGTGTGGTGGGAGACGGTATTAAAGGCCTCTGATAGGTCAAGTAGGATGAGGGTTGTGGAGTGGCCTTGGTCCAGGAGGGTGCGGGTGTCGTCTGTGGCAGCAAATAGGGCGGTCTCTGTGCTGTGGTTGCTTCAGAATACGGATTGGAACGAGTCAAGGATGGCGTTCTCTTCAATGAATCGTGTCAGTTTCCTGTTGACAGTTTTCTCTGCAACTTTGGCTGCGAACGGGATGAGCGAGATGGGCCAATATTTCTTGACTTCCCTTGAGTGGGCCAGATTGTTTTTGGTTGGAGTGGGGCAGATTGTCCTGGGTTAGATTGGGGTAGATTGTTTTGGAGTGGGGCAGATTGTGTTGCAGTGGGGCAGACTGTCTTTGATTGGAGTGGGGCAGATTGTTTTGGATGGGAGTGTGGCAGATTGTTTCGAATTGGAGTGGGACAGATTGTAGTGGGGCAGATTGTAGTGGGGTGGGTTAGGAGGATTGGAGTGTGGTGGATTGGAGTGAATTGGGTTGAGTAGTTTGGATTTGAGTGGGATGACTCGGATTGAATTGGATTGAGTGGGGCGGATTGGTGGGGTGAGGTAGGGTGAATTGGAGTAGATTGGCACAGATTGGAGTGGGGTGGATTTAATTGGTGTGTACTGCACAATTATTTGTGAAAGCATCATTTACTTTCATTTCAGCCTATCAGTGTCCTACAGCCATCATTACCTTGGACCAGACCTGTCCAAACAAACATGCTTACAGATAGAAAAGTGCTGGCTTAGCTCACCCACTACTATATCCAACAACAAGGCAGCAAATATTGAACAGAAGGAAAATGAAAAAATCGTACTTACATTTTACATGGTGTTGGTAAGAGACAATTGGAAAAGGGTGTCAGTGGGGTTTAGTCCCTTGTTTGTTGCCAGGGCTGAAAGGGGCAGGGCTCTAGCTCTCAAGTCAACCAAAGGGGAATTCTGATTTACACTTTAAGATGGTCTACGGTAGAGGCAAGGGCCTCATTGGTAAGGACTGGAACGAGGAAGACATATGAGGATGTAATGTGCTAGATTAGTTTCCTCAGGGTTTATTGCAATGCAGTGGGTTAGTTACTCTAGGGTGCAATGCAGTGACAAGGAGGAATACTCTTTCAAGGATGCAAATTCAGAGAACAACTCTTTCTTGCAGTTACCTCCATATGTTATCCGTACAGCATGTTTTGTTGCACATGCATCGAGGTCCTACATTTTCTTCAGCCAAATCCAAAAACAATTAAAATCCCATAACAACTATGTTTTCAAATATGTTACATAGGGTCCCTCTTGTTGTGTATGTTAAAGGTTAATAATATAATTATCAATAGTCCAATAATGCCTATTTTAACCACTCAAAGTAAAATATATACTGGAATTCAGAAGGCCCAATAGATATGTGTTACCTTGTCAATGAAATTCCTTGTATGTCAATACACATTATACACACTTGTGTCAATATCATTAAGGCCAGTCTGGTAAATGTTCGCAAATGTGGGCTTGTTTCCTACAGGAGGAGGAAAACGTGTTTTCAGTATTTCACACCATTCCTGTTCTTTTTGTATGTAATGTCTGTTCTTCTTATCCTGGACGTTTTTGTATAATTTCTGCTTGTGTGAGACTTGTTTCAAGCAGAATATGTCATTTTAGAACTGTCAATTCAGATGCACCTCACTACCAACTTCCAGAGTCTGATTGCAGAAAAAAGAATGGACAGTATAACCAGCGATTTCCTAGCACCCCTGCAAACTGCATCTTGTTTCCATAGTCATGTACTGATTGATGTCCTGCATCCCTGTGAATTGCAACTTTTACCCAAATGTATCTGAGTTACTTTGCACTTCAACCTGTAAACTGCATTTGGCACACCTAAGGCCCTTATTATGAGTGTTGGAGGTCCAACTGGAGTGATAATTCCTTGAGGAATTTTGCCACCTGCAATTCAGTGTTGCAGGGCCCGAAATTGATATCAGCCCCAGTTACAAGTTGCAGACGTAAAGTCCTGTCCCTGCCCATACCTGCAGCAACAAGGAGGAGCAAACAATGACCCCCCAGGACAGGCTCAAAGCTGCTGTGACTACTTGTCTCCCCCACCCAAATCTACTAATCACACTGATCCTCTCAACTGACCTTTTCCACCTGTAGTAAGGCACAATGTGATAGTGGTTTTGCTATCAGAATTCTAGAACACCACACAGAAAAGGACCGAGTATCTCCAGGTCTGTTTTTTTATTCTATATATAACAAATGGAGAGAGTCAGTGAAATTACACCAACTAAGTGTGGTGGGAACTCCTGGTCCCCGGGATTAATTGTAACAACAATGGAGGAGTACCCCCTAGGAAAACACAGAGAAAAAACCTCTGCTTCTAGAGCTTAAAGCTCAGGTCAGCACATAGTGCCCCAACCCGTTAACGGACAGTGCATGTCCTTATAGTAGACCCCTCACTCACCAACCTAGTTGGTGACATGCTTCATCATCGGGGTCCCACCCCATAGGCCGAGTGCCCACAGGGTGTGCTGCGGCACCTGACTACAATGGAGCGGGTTTCTTTTTCTTTTATATGTGCATAAAAATTACAGTGAAAAGTGTTTTAAAAAGGGCCAAAACTACTCACTTCAAGACTTTTATTCTTGAGTGCTTGAACCCCTATAAAATCAGTGTGGCACCCGTGCCTAATTAGGTAGGATTTGGTGTCTCAAAAAGTGTAATACGTTAAAAATAGCGAATTTTGCTATGTGAATGTTACAATAAAA
The DNA here is from genome assembly GCF_964263255.1 of Lissotriton vulgaris. Taxonomy (NCBI): domain Eukaryota; kingdom Metazoa; phylum Chordata; class Amphibia; order Caudata; family Salamandridae; genus Lissotriton; species Lissotriton vulgaris. Next base: position 805,929,865 of record NC_141689.1, on the reverse strand, counting down.
ATTAATAAGGTCTACATGTTTCAACCGTGGTGATTGAACTGGGTGGTCCGCACGCGCTAAGGTGCGCCCTGCCCTCGTTCAATTTGAAGACCGCAAAATTGCGATCTATTGTAAAAGGGTGTGTCTTTTCCTCATTCAGGAGAAAAACCTGTAAGAAAGAATGGGGGAACAGGTTTGAGATCACGTACCAGGGTGGACAAAACAAGGATGTACACTTAATATATATTGTGCTGGTCGTAGTCGCCTGTGAATGGTCACTACATAGAATACCCATGCTCATATATCGTACTAGTGGTGGGTCCATCTAATCCGATCAAAATGTGCTCCAGTGTTAGTTACCGGAACGTGCTTGGGTAAATAAAACCCCAGCGCCGCGGTGAGGTGTCGGTTCTGGCAAGGCGACTGGGTTAGCTTCGAGAGGAAACTAATTGTGAGGGAGAGTGATCACTATCATGCTGCGTTGTAGAGGGCTATGGTATATTGGTCATAGATATTCCGGGCGGGCGGCTAAACATTCAAACCGCAAGTAAGCTTACGTATAGTACCAACGTCGCCCTTGTGGTTATAGAAAGTAGCGTCAAATGTAATGCTTTCACTTGAGGCGGTAACTACCGCTTCATGGGCATCTGAACTTCCAAGACGGCAAGTGCCAGTCACCTAGATATGTTCAGAAACAAAGGTAAACAATGAGCAGAGTTCTGCCCGAATGTGACAGATAGGAAATGGAAAAATATTATTACGGGAGTTAAGTGCGGTGGGTGCCACCTCGTAAGAAGGTCAGCGTAGTTAAACTTACTTGTGGCTTCTGTTCGTCTCACGGTAAACCTACTTGGTTACTGCTCGAGATGCCCCGTAGAGTGACCGGCAGCCTTTCGATGCCGGTAATGTAAACCGATTGGCATTTCCTGGTTGTGCGTGGCGCGACTCGTGACCCTCGATGAACCAATCGGGGTGTGAGTAACTATATGGATGAATGGCGGAGTGTGTCTGTTTGTATATGTGTATGAGTGCATATTATAGTACAGTATTGATGAGTATATATTCACAAAAAAACATGTAATATGTGACGTCATCAGCAGTGCATTGCGGGTGAGCGAGTTATAGTTAGCTAAACTAACTATAACGTTCGAATGTCTCTGGTTTTGTACAAGTGAAATGTCCAACTAACTATAACGTCTCTGAAACCTATGGTTTTTTCAGTGAATTTCAATGTTTTTTTAATGGTAATTTCTAATTATAATGTTCATTAAACCTATAGTTTTTTCAGTGTTTTAAATTATCATTCCATTCCCAACCTGGTGAAAACTGCCGATATCGCCGGTTGTTCATCGATATCTTCTGCGAAAAAAATCACCACAAATGACAGCAAGAACGCTAATGATATGCAGAGTAGGAGTTCCCATGCCAACATACCACGAAAACACCACTTCCCAATATTTCCAATGACCAGTCAAATCTGCGATGCGATCCAAAACCAGGCAAAAAGCTGCGTTAGCAGTAAGAATCTAACATCTGCCTTTTACTGGTATAATAGTATACAAGGGGGTTACCCAATGGAATCACAGGGACCTGGGTTCAATAAGTGTTAAGAGGAAGGGGTCCCAGCGAAAGTGGAAGACATATAATACACTTCACAAGAATTGATCTAAAACAATTATTTTGATCCACAAATTTATTATTCAATAAGGGATCCGGTGTAATTAATACACGTAGCAAAGCAAACAGTCAACTGTATTCATGGTCATACAGTGCCCCAGGAAGGAAAAGGAAGTGATCGTGAGGAGGTAGGGGAGTGGTGGGATGGCGTGACAGTAAAATCAATAATTCAAAATATTATTCACGCTATGAATCACATAGCAGTAAGTGCCACAAGCTTATGGCAACATTATATCTGAACAGGCATACGACACATAGTACAATATAAATGCAATTTTTCGCATGTGAGGTTGCCGTAATTGAAAAAGCCGTCGACGTTTCGACCCTCTGAGACTGCAGGAAGATTTAACCTTGCTGCGGGGTCTTCATCAGGACCAAGGAAGGGGCAGGGGACCACATGGTCCGTAGTTTACAATGTGGTCTTGTAGGTACTTAGATCATAGGAAGGTCTGAGTCAGCATCGAAACACGGCATTGTGCCAGTAATCAGTGTTCAGTCAAGCAAAATGCGCGGGGAATTAATCCATAGTCGAGTCAATAGCGTTGATTCACGGAGCTCCGTACGCTCTTGTGAATTCTTGTGAAGTGTATTATATGTCTTCCACTTTCGCTGGGACCCCTTCCTTTTTACTGGTATAAAGCAGGACGATTACCAACAGTATGAAAGGGAGCCCAGCCCAGAGCCACATCTAAAAACCAACACATAACGGAGCTACTGATCATGCAACTCTGACACCCAAGAAGGTCACAACATCTGCTGCCACCACCCCAGGACCTCTCCCCGGACCACACCCAACATACTACCACAGAGGCAGCGTAGAACAGGACAGCGAACCTTCCTAAAATGACATGGCCCCTCAGCCGCACAATATCTGAATGCTGGGTGATGTGGTAACCAAGTATGTGTGAAGGACACAAGTCACCCATCAATTACAATGCACACAATGCCAAGTGTAGCGGTGATGTGCTGGACAGACCTCACTATGCAGAGCACAGACCTCTTCATGTGTGCTTGTAGTGTTGTGGACAGTGGACGCAGCCATGTTACTTCAGGCAGTGGGGAAGAAATCAATCATGTAGCTGTTTCGTCGTCCCCAGTAAGCGGAAGTGGAAGAGGAGTGGGCTGGTCCAACGTATTCCACTCCATCGTAGGAGTGTGAATAAATAGGCCAGGGCTCTGGGTGTGGTTCACTTCTGGGAAGGCCACCGCGTCTGCCAGAGCGTCGGCCCTCACCCTGCCACCAGGCTACCACCATGACCGCTGGCCTCCTCGACACAGTCCCCCTGCGAGACTAGTGGCACAGCACCGCAGAGTTAAGTCTGTACAGACTACTGCCTTCGATGTATTCTGCAGACAGCAGGGCTCACAATTCAGTTTGAGTCTCAATTGCAGATGACGCAGTCCAGTAGGCAAGAGCCATTGCTCCCAGTACAGCCCATCCGGACCGTGTATTATCGCAGGCTGCGCACACGCTGGTTGCTTCAAGTGCCACTAACTCAGTGCACCACAAGTCTTTGCCATGTAGCCTTATTAAGGCAGAATTCATTAGACAAAAGACATTGCGAGCAGTGCGGCCCGCCAGCACCACACATAATCGCTGGCTGCGCACACGCTGAGCGCCACAGCTACCACTAAGTCTATGGAGCTCAAGTCAACGCCATGTGTCAGTGGGCCCTTCCTAATCACTGCCACTGGCCTACACTGCGGTCAGCAGGGTTCACAATTAAAATTGAGTCTTGATTCATTAATTACAGTGTCCAGTACGCAACTAACTACAACGTGCCTAAAACCTACATAATATCCTTTTAGTATCCTTGCTTCAAGAACTTTTTTTATATCAATTATAGCTTTAGTACAATGACCAAATTCATCTCGCAAGTCCAAAGCAACACTTAACCCCTTCTGTGCGGCGCCGATTCCCCCCCAGGGCTGAGCTCTAATAGAACCGGGCGTGGTCATGACGGAACGGTTCCGTCATAAGCACAGCTCGACCGATGCTCATTACGGAACCGTTCCGTCATGAGCATGGAAGGGGTTAATGGCAGTCAACACTGTGGACAGCAGAGCTCACAGTTCGAATTCAGTTTTGATTTATTTATTGCAGAGTGAACTGTACTCTATGTCAGGGTTTCCCAAACTGTGGTCCGCGGACCCCCAGGGGTCCGTGACACATTCCCAGGGGGTCCGTGGGCAACAGTTTTAAAAGCACAGAAACGTTTCTTGTATAATTAGCAGCTTTCCAGCAACAATAAGAGTGTCAAGAGAATGCCAGTTATTAATGTACCTGCTGGAGAGCGAGGAGAGTTTTGTTCAGTGGCAGCTTTGATTTAACTAATGTAGCACAGAGGGTTAATGTGCCTACTGCAAAGAACGTGTAGCATGCATCTTAAAAAGCAGTATTTTATGTGCCTAGGTTCGTAGTTACTGCTTTTGTCACAGAGATTCTTTTGTTACTGTGCACTTCATAAGTGACAATCGTAATCTAGCAGAGGGACCTATAAAGTGTCATCAAAGAGCTGCTTGCAAACTGCATGGTACCAGTTAGTAACTTATATTTAGTACCAGTTATTAATTATCCTGATGCTGCTAAAAGGATATATTTGGGGGAAATACATTTTTAATGTTAAAGTCAATGCTAGCCACTGTGTTATGTTCTGAATCCTGAGTTTGTGCTTTTCCAGACCAAGCACTCTTTAAACATTTTATATTCACACTGATTTACATGTATGATTCAATGTCTCTACATGTGTGTGATGTAAAGTGCTCTGACATCCTACAATGGTATGAGAGATACTATAAAACAAATGAAATACATGTGAAAGAGAGGCTATTACTTCAATATAAAATACTAAGGGCCAGAAGTACGATCTGTTTTTATATGCGCAAACGGGTTCGCGAGCCCGTTAGCGCATGCAAAAACCTATTGGGCCATGTACATAGCCTATTTCGCGGGTCACAATTTGTTTGCGACTCTCTAAATAGGTTTTGCAACTTGCTATTTGGAAGGGGCATTCCCTTCCAAATACCGAGTCTCAAAACCATGAACAAATGTTTGCGGTCGCAAAACAGTCACAATTACCACCTACTAAGTAGATGGTAATGCATTTGCAAATGGGAAGGGGTCCATGCAAAATTATTTTTTAAGGGCAGGCAGTGGTCCCAGGGACCTCTGCCTGCCCTTAGAAAATGAAAAGAATACGTTTCAATTTCTTTTATTTTTAAATGCATCGTAAACAGGCTGCATTTTTTTTTAAAACTGCTTTATTTAAAAGCAGTCCGAGACATGGTGGCCTGCAGAGCCCAGCAGGCCACCATCGCTGGGAGGGCTGGCATTCCCAATGGGCTTGCAAATTGCGAGAGGCTCATTAATATTAATTAACCTCGCAATTTGCGACCCCATTGGCTAAATGAAATGGTCGTACATCTGGCCCCAAAGGCCTTAGTACTTTGAGTATTTGTTTTGTGTGCACACATGTGTATTCGAATTACTGTTTTAATGTTTGAAAGTTAACTCATACAAATTGCTTGGGGGTCCCCGGCTTCCAGTGGTAACTCAATGGGGGTTCTCAGGAGTCAAAGGTTTGGGAAGCACTGCTCTATGTCATTGGATTTTATCAAGGGGAAGTGACAAAAAGCATTCCTCGATGTCTGTGCTGACTACTGCCTTCAATCTACACTGCAGACAGCAGGCCTCACAATTCAGATCGAGTCACTATTGCAGATGACGCAGTCCAGTAGGCAAGAGACATTGCTCCCAGTGTGGCCCGCCCGCACCACGCGACATCACTGGCTGCGCACACGCTGAATGCTTCTGATGCTCCTACCTCAGTCAACCACAACTCATGGACCCTTTATAATACAATCTTTTGTGTATGATTTCAGATCTACTGCCCCTACTTCAGTGCACCACAAGTCATGGAACCTTTACGATAGAATCTTTTCTGTGTTATTTCACATCTGGTTCCCCTACCTTAGTGCAGCACAAGTCATGGATCCTTTATGATTGAATCTCTGTGTGTGATCCGATGATTACTGTTGTACTTGTTGCCATCACCAACCATTCCCTAAGGGCTGGCTTACATTCACCCCACACACATCCAGCACAGATGTCACTGGATATGTGAACCTGGTAATAAAAAGGAGTCGAGTGCACGTGCCCGTACCCAGTTTCACTATCTAACTGTGTCTGTGTGTTCATTATGTATGCATGATGCTGCCCCTGGGCCCTACCACATTACATTGTGCCATGTTACTTCTGGCAATGTGGAAAACTTTGGGTGTTTAACTTTGTCACAGTCATTGTATAAGTACGTAGGTAGAGACTTGATCATTAGAGGACTGCAACAAGAGTGTATAGTGAATTTATATGAGCTTTGAGATTGGTGGAGTGGTTGTATAAGTACGTATGTTGGCGCAGCCTAACCCGCGAGCATGAGCTTAGCTCTAATTGCCTGCCCTCTATGTACAAAAACTGAAACTTCAACTTTGCATGGCCCTGTATTGCTGCAGCTGCAACACTCCACTGAATGTGCAATAAACATTCATATCTACACAGATGTGTCATGTTGACCATCTTTCAGGTGTGGAAGTTAAGATGAATGTAGGGTCAGTGATTCCCTGTACCTTCCATGTTGGCCACGTTGTGGGACTTAGGTCACAGAGCTACACATTGACGCTTGCAACCAGGGTGACCGTAGCACTACAACAGGGACATCAGCATCAGTTGATTCCTCATACAACCTAGGATGGAACCACGCCCATAGCTCCGGAGTCATTCATAATGCAGCACTGCCATAAGCCAGGCCAGCCCACTCTGCTTTCGCTTACAGGGAGGGACGACAACGTTACATGGCCCACGTTTTCATTACAGTGATCTGCTGGTCACAGGTCTGGTTGTTTGTATGCCACAGCCACTCCCTCATGGCTGGTATACACCCACACCACACCCATCCAGCACAGGCCTCACAGGACACGTGCCCCTGTCAATAAAAAAGACTGGGCGCACGTGCTCTTCGCCATTTTAGACTTGCTGGCACCGGATGCACTTCGGCCAGCAGAGGCCAACGGGATGGTGACTTTCGGGTCACTGAGGTAGGGGCATCGTAAGTGCTGAGCAGCCTGTGATGAAGCCCTGTCCTGGCGGTCCGGACAGGTCAGCTTTTGTGTGCCCTGCTGGTGAGCAGTGAGGCCTGGGTGCGCAGGGGCGGGCAGTCGCCTCTGGACAGTGGAAGGGGATGGTGTGCAACAGCCTGGTTGCGCAGGGGCGGACAGCAATAAAAGCATGTGCAGTTGTATGTACTTTGCCATTACTGAATCTATACGGTGTTTCAGATGAGTGAGCTGGAGGGCAGCTGTGTGTCCCGGCATGTGGTTGGAGACACACCGGTGGCGAAAATGTGAGCAGTGAGGCCTGGGAGCGCATGGGCGGGCAGTCACCTCTGGGCGGTGGGAGTGGATGGTGTGCAGCAGCCTGGGTGCGCAGGGGCTAGCAGACACCTATGGGATGTGGGAGTGGATGGTGTGCAGCCGCCTGGGTGCGCAGAGGCGGGGCAGTGATAAAGGTGTGTGCAGTCGAATGTACTCTGTCATTACTGATTCTATACTATGTTTCAGGTGAGAGAGCTTGATGGCTGCAGCATGTTCCAGCACGTGGTTGGAGACACACCAGTGGCGGAAAGGTGAGCTGTGAGCGATTTGTCCAGAGTGTCTGCACTCACACTCCCTCTCCATCTCTTCCTTTCTCTCTCTCACACTCTTTCTCTCTTTCTCTCTCTTGCTCTCTCTTCCTCTCTCTCACCCTTTCCCTCTATCTTCCTCTCTCACTCTTTCTTTGTCCCTTCCTCTCTCTCAGTCTTTCTCTCTTTTTCTCTATCTCTTCCTCTCTCTCTTTCTCTCTGTCTTCCCCACTCACTCTTTCTTTCTTTATCTCTCATTTTCTCTCTCACGCTCTTTCTCTCTCTCTCTCTCCTTTGATGGGCATGTAACGCACAATATTATCTTGCTTTTTGTCTTTCAGTCTGTGATTCACAGATTGTAGACCACCCCCGACACAGGCCTCCCGCCATGTGGCAATTACTTCAGTTGCACTGAGTTAGTGCCACTAGAGCTCAGTGGGAGTGCAGGCTGCGATGATGCGTGGCCTCGATATACCATCCTAGCAATCAAGACCCCATTTGAATTGTGAGCTCGGCTAGACCCTGTGTACGCCCTGGAAGAGGAGGTTGCTTCGGCGCGTGGTGGACCCTCTTCGACACACGGCGGTGGTAAAAGGTGAGCAGTGAGGCCTAAGTGTGCAGTGGTGGGCAGTCACCTCTACGCGGTGGGAGTGGTTGGTGTGCAGTAGCCTGGGTGTGCAGTGGCCGGACAGCGATAAAAGCGTGTGCAGTCGTATGTGCTCTGCCAGTACTGATCAATACTATGTTTCATATGAATGATCTGGAGGGTGGCAGAATAGCACAGCACGTGGTTGGAGACACACCGGTGGCGGAAAGGTGAGCAGTGAGGCCTGAGTGCACAGGGGCGGGCAGTCACCTCTGGGCAGTGGGAGTGGATGGTGTGCAGCAGCCTGGGTGGACAGGGGAGGGACAGCGATGAAGGCGTGTGTAGTCGTATGTACTCTGCCATTACTGATTCTATACTATGTTTCAGATGAGTGAGCTTGACAGCTGCAGTATGTCCTGGCACGTGGTTGGAGACACAACATTGGCGGAAAGGTGAGCTGTGAGGGTTTTGTCCGGAGTGTCTGCACTCACTCTCCCTCTCCATCTCTTCCTTTCTCTCTCTCACACTCTTTCTCTCTCTCTTCCTCTCTCTCACTCTTTCTCTCTCTCTTCCTCTCTCTCACTCTTTCTCTCTATCATCCTCTCTCACTCTTTCTTTCTTTGTCTTTTCCTCTCTCTCACTCTATCTCTCTTTCTCTCTCTCTTCCTCTCTCTTTCTCTCTGTCTTCCTCACTCACTCACTCTTTCTTTCTTATCTCTCTCTTACTCACTCTCACTCTTTCTCTCTCCTTTGATGGTCACATAACGCACAGTCTTATCTTGCTTTTTGTCTTGCAGAGTGTGATTCACAGATTGTAGAACCAGCCGACACGGGCCTCCCGCCATGTGGCGATGACTTCAGTTCCACTGAGTTAGTGCCACCAGAGCTCAGTGGGTGTGCAGGCTGCGATGATGCGTGGCCTCACCGATACACCAACCTAGCAATCAAGACCCCATTTGAATTGTGATCTCGGGTAGACCGCGTGTACGCACAGCTGAGGAGGTTGCTTCGGCACATGGTGGACCCTCTTCTACACACGGCGGTGGCGAATGGTGAGCAGGGAGGCCTGGGTGCACAGGGGTGGGCAGTCACCTCTGGGCTATGGGAGTGGATGTTGTTCAACAGCCTGGATACGAAGGGGCTGGACAGTGATAAATGCATGCGCAGTCATATGTACTCTGCCAATACTGATTCTATGCTTTGTTTCAGATGAGTGAGCTGGAGGGTGGCAGTAGGGTCCCGGCACGTGGTTGGAGACACACCAACTCACTGGCCATATTCTTCCACCGCAAGATCACCGACATCCATGAAATCTTCAACACCACGACCGACCCCACCACGCCAGACTCCACCCCTCTCCCGAACACCAACAGCACCAACCGCCTGACCTCCTGGTCCAACATCAGCGACGTCGAGACACGCAGGGTCATGAACTCCATCCACTCAGGATCACCGACAGACCCGTGCCCACACCACATATTTAACAAGGCAGACGCAGCCATTGCACCCCAACTACGGAAGATCATCAACATCTCCTTCGAAACAGCGACATTCCCGGAAAGATGGAAGCACGCCGAAATCAACGCCCTCCTCAAAAAGCCCAAGGCGGACCCCAATGACCTCAAGAACTTCCGGCCCATCTCCCTGCTCCCGTTCCCGGCGAAGGTTATCGAGAAAATCATCAACATGCAACTGACCCGCCACCTCGAAGACAACAACATCCTGGACCCGTCCCAATCCGGTTTCAGACGAAACCACAGAACCGAGACAGCCCTCATCGTCACCACAGATGACATCAGGCACCAATTAGACAGCGGCGAATACATGTATTCAAAAGATACACTTAATAAGTCAGTTATGCGAATCATTTTTACAAAAAAAAAATCCATTCAGACACTTATTTACCCATTTATTCTTCCATCGACCTTTAGATATAGATTTATAAAAAAATATTTATTTTTCGGAAAGACACACATTCACTGGATGATGTCATGAGTGATGTCATCAGTGATGTCATTTGAGATGTCATCAGTGATGTCACTGACCATGTCATGAGTGATGTAATATGTGACGTCATCAGCAGTGCATTGCGGGTGCACGAGTTATAGTTAGCTGAACTACCTATAACAGGGAATTTCAAAGGTTTTGTATGAGTGAAATGTCCATCTAACTATAACATGTGTGAAACCTATGGTTTTTCCAGTGAATTTCTAAGGTTTTTTAAATGCTAATTCCTAACTATAACATGGCTGAAACCTATGTTTTTTTCAGTGAATTTCAACGACTTTTTAAATGCTTATCCCTAACTATAACGAGTGTGAAACCCATGGTTTTTTCAGTGAATTTCAAAGGTTTTCTAAATGATAATTTTTAAAGGTATTCATTATTATATTTCTGTCTTTCTATACTAATTTCTTACTTTTTTAGTATAATTATTTATAGTTATTTTATTTTTTACGTTATATTTCATATTCTTAATATAAAATATTAACAAAACAAAAGTCTAAAATAATTTTTTAATTGATTTGTTTTCCTCCAAATTTATAAAAATTCAATTCTATATATTTCCTTTTTGTATAATCATACTGTGCGCGTACGGGGATTGCACATACATTGTACAAGTAATCATCCATTGCGCGTACCAATGCATACATTACGAATACTTTTTGACGTTACGCGTTGCATCAACGCTCCCGTGTGACGTCATGTACGACGCCCGTCCGCGTACGGCGCAAAAGCTTCTAATTGTTTAAAAACATATATTTATGTATTTAATGTACATACTAAGGAAAGACAGTATCTGGGATAATCATGAAAATACTTTTAATAATCGTATATTACTTTTGAAAGCAATTCCGAAAAATGCAACAGTACGTTGTACGTACTCGCAACGTAACCGCACAGTAAATGCACTGTAAGTGTATGCAAAGCCATGTGAGCATAAAAGAAAAGTTTTGATTCGTTCATAATATTTCATATTTAAACTGTTGAAAGACCCTTCCTATTTGGATCATTCTACTTGGACTTTCTCAAGAGAAGCATCTATTCTGTGGAGCTGTACTCCTTTAGAACCAAACTATACAATGGCTGCTCTTTTTGAAACTTCATCAGAACATTCCTGTGAGCAAGAATTGTTGCTCAGTTGTAAAGTATTTAGTCCACCAACTATGTTTAGTAATAGTATGACTGCATTAATACCCAGGCTAACCTGCGAAGCGTGACTAACACTGACGAAGGCTTGATGCTGAAACGCGTCTGTTAGCTCTGTAAATAAACTACGATGGTGTGAGCACTAAATTTGGTTTCACGAGTGCGGTTCTTCTGAGGGGGATTCTTGGAAGCTGAGCGCCATATATATATATATATATATATATTTTTTTTTTCCTAATACAGAACACAAAACTAGCTTTATCAACTAATTTGCCCTTTATTAAATATTATATAAATACCATTCTCTACTTTATAACATTATATAATTATAATTATTTATATGAACGTACAGTTTTAAAATTTCTTAAATTACCAAACCAGTCACTCCTTATCACTATCTGAAAAAAAACAGGCTGTTATTATAAAATACAGTATTCACCTTACCTGGTCCAAACTAGTACATGTGTTGTAGTGAAATGCAAAGAATACTGGAACACTCAGTATATTTATCTTTTAAGATTTTCAAATCTATATAAAAGATACAAACCATCTTTGTATCATTGACATGCATAGATAACGGAAATAACAAAGAACAATTATTTTATAACCTACCCCACTCTATCTCCATTCCTTATCTATAATTTAGTCTAAGGCTACTAATTACCTACTCCTTCGTCTTTCGAACTAGCCTCTCCTCTAGTGTTTATCTGCAACCTTTGTGCTTTCTCTTCAGGAATATCTCTGAAGCAATTCAAAACGGGTCTGAACTCCGGAAGGATGTAGGTGAAGTGCGCACTCGTTAGGGAGTGTACGCCTCACCAAGGATTCCACACAGGTGTGTGGTAAATGACTAGACCACCACCGCGTCTTCCCTCGACACGGCCATATTTAAATTCCTCTGTTGCACTAAAGCAATTCAAGTCTATTTCCTTGCGGATTCTTCATCTCTCCTACGCCAGCTAGGGTAAAGATAAGCCATTATCGTATCCACTGATTAATTACGGGTTCTGACAGGTACACTCACTTTATAATTTTTTGAAATATCTTTAAAAAATACAAACCATTTTTACACATTAATGTTTTCCAATCCTTGTTTGTTACTTAAGCTCAGTTGAAGCACATTCCATCGACCATTTTCAACAGTTCTTTGTACTTACCTTAAGCATAATAAATATTAAAAAAATTATATATTATAAAATTACCATCTGTGGAAGACACAAAAAATACAGTTGCAATATATATTTTACAATACCAAATAATTTGTAAACTATTACATTTGCGTTTTTTGCTGTTCTCAGAATATATTGAATTTCACGAGAAATAGTGACTTCAACACTACTCATCACATAACAGCGGGCAAAAAAAAGACAATCAATAAGATTATCTTAAAAAAAACATTCAACATTCTCAATAAAAATCTAAGAAATAGAAATAAAACATATCCTAAATGTTTTTTTCTAAGAGCAAGTTCTTACGTAAATATGAAGCATTATGATTAATTTCCATACACTGTAAATAATGTTACTCACAAATATATGCTGACAAAATATACAACAAAAACTCATCCTCCACTCCTCCCTCTCCATGTGTAAGCAAGTCTACACCATCTCTTCGTACTGCTATAACACAATCCGCATACTCCGCAACATTTACAAGTGGATCCTAACCAAAAGAAGAAGAACAGTGACACAGGCCCTCATCAGCAGCAGACTACACTGTGACAAAACACTCTACACAGCAATTCCAGTCAAACACCTGTAACAACTACAACAAATCCAAAACACCTGAGTGATCATCAATGTCCCCTGCTGCAGACACATCACCCACCACCTGATACAACTACACTGCCCCAATATCAACAAGACGACTACCTTCAAACTCCTCACCCTCACTTACAAAATACTCTACAACACCGGACTAATCTACCTTAACATCAATAATCCAGAAAGGCCAAATTTTGATCTTACAATTTTGGCTTTAAAAATATTAGGTAAGAATTTGATAACTCTTTAGGGAAATGTTGCTTAAAAACTAATTGACTATAATTACAATGTATCCAACCTTTCAGACATCTTAAATAAACAGTGTAATGTCCAGATGTTGTAGAAAGTCCATCATGAAAAATAATTGCAACAGCTACAAAGTTCTTCCTGATATTGAAACTTGACCAGCTAGAAAAATTTTAATTAAAGTTTCCAATGTTCTTCCATCACCTCTACAACGTTGCAGCATTAAAATTACATATTGTCCATATCTTTGTATGAATAATGTTGATGACATTTCTGACTTACATTGGCTACACTCCATGTTGTGACTTGCTCCTCTAATTAGATTGTTAAAAGACACTGATTCACAGTCAGGTAAAGTCAAATATATGAATCTTTCAGTGTCTATGTTAGTGCTACATGTAAACAAACAATTTTCAAAGTCATGTTGCCATTTATAAGAAAGGCCAAAAAGGTTTTCAATATCTATACCTTCATCTTCCAGTACAGCAAGCATAAACATTAAAAATTCCTGACAATCTTGCTGAATATTTGGCGTAAATTAACTAGAACCAGAACCTATGTCCAAAACATTTCGAATATCAGAAACACTTTGTATTTTACTTTTATCACTACTACCTTTCTCATAAACAGAATACGACAATGAACAGAATCTTTTGTCCCGATTTTCAACAATTTGCTGGTGCAAACTTTCAAGAACAAAAACAACATCAACAACTACAACAGCATAGCAGTTGACACCACAACTATTTTCAAACCAATAACCAACGTTCTCTTCAACACTGTCCTTTTTCTTTTTGCTTGCAGGCGCAACTTCATCTTATTTTTTTCTTTCTCTACATTTTCACTACAGATATTCTCAAATCTTCTTTTTCTACCTACCACACTTTTCAAGTACTGGATATTGACCTAAATTAGGCGCATATTCTCTTCTTAACCTATTATACTCTTTCACACAATTTACATCTGCACTAACATTTGTCTCATCAAAATCAATCAAGTACAATCCAGATAAAGTTCTGACTCGAGACAAAGCAACATATGCCATACCCTCTTTAAACACAGTACTTCCAATATTCACTAAAGCACTATCTACACTTAAACCGTGAGATTTATGAATGGTTACTGCATACGCCAAAGAAACAGGAAACTGTTTTCTGCGAACATACACATCTTTTACAAGCAAAAACCGAGCTGAACAACGAATAAATTGTTGTACTTCTGCAATTTGATCAAATTTGATTTTCAAAAATTCAACACCATCTCTATTTACGTAATTAATGAAATCAACAACTTTACCCATTGCTCCATTTACTAAACCTTTTTCCACATTCAAATTACGTTGTAAAATTACCCTACAGTTTACACATGCATACAAATTCTTTTCTAAACCAGCAGTTTTACTTATCGATTTCTCTAAAGAATCCAATTTCCTCTACAACTTTTCACTCAAAATAATAGTGACTCCTTCATGTTCTATTTCATCAATAGCTTCTAATTTTAAAATGTCTTCATTTTCCAACTCCAACATTTCTTCATTGAATTTAGAACATTCATGTAGTGTTGGCATTAGGCAGATTACAGATTTATTTTCTGCAATTGTCATGTATATTTTCTCTGGTGCAGTATTTTCATTTGGAAACAAATTGGAAAGTAATCGTCTCTGTAAAGCTTGTTTGCCATGTGCAGTCATTTTTCCAATTCTTATATCTTGAAGAATAGTTCCATAATCAACATCATTTGCTTGTTGCATATTTCTACTAAGTTCCTTATACTCAAAATATGACCAAATGTTTATATTTCCAACACTCCCCAAAGACTTTCTTCATGCGGCAGTGTTTTAAACACTGGTTGTCCTTTTACAGGAGTAAGTTGTAGAAGATCTCCAAAAAATATGACGTGCTGTTCTCCAAATAATACGTCATACTCTGTTTTAAGAATTTGCTGCATTCTTAAATGCACAAAAGCAAACATTAAGTTTGATACCATGCTTACCTCATCAATAATAAGAAGTTTCGTTTTCCTCAAAACTCTTGAAACTTCACAACAAGCTTCTCCAGATAGCTTGTGGTATTCTAATTTGTTTTCATGCTCTACTGGTAGCATTAATAAACAATGTAAAGTAATTCCTTTCATATTGTGGGCTGCTAATCCAGTTGGAGCAGTGACAACACAAGACAAATGTAACTCAGTTGTTTTGTGTAGAAAACTTCTGATTACTTTAATTAAAAAACTTTTGCCTGTTCCAGCTTGTCCACTCACGTACATTTGGATAGGTTCAAATGATGAGCAAGAGCACTCTTTCTTCTCATGAAGTAATCCATGTTCAATCTGTTCTCTCACTTGCTCATATATTTCTTTCTGTTCAAGATTTAGTTGTTCTTCCAAATTTCCTAAGTTTCTAACATCTTCTTGACCTTGATACATTGCTGTTTCCACCACTTCGATAGCAGTTGCTGCTTCATTTTAAACAATTGGTTCTCCTAGTGGGTCCTGACTCCACGGAGCAGAAGCTTGACTCTCTTGAGAACTGTCTCTAGCAATCTCAGCTGCAATTGTAGCTTCTTGCTCAATTTCATCATTCAACACTTTCACATAAATAGCAAAAACAGCACATTGTATAGTATCTTTAGTTGCATTGAAAGAATCTTTATAGTTCTCGAAATCTCCAAGTAATTCCAATTCTGAACGCCATGGCTTGAAAAGTTGCAAAAGAGTTAATAGTAAAATTACCTTTTGTAAGGTGTTTCGCAACTCAGTTTACAGTGATTAATCAAATGTCCTTTTATCGCTATTATATGTATTCCTCCCAATCTATATAGTATGTAGTTTATTTTCATGGTGTGCCGTAATAGGCTGATAGGGTATTTTTAGGCTGTTCGGAATTCGGTTAAACCCGACTGTAGCCGAAAGTACACTACTAAATGAAAAACAGCTGGCCCGGTTTAAACCGAGTGTCACTGTTTTTTTTCATAGTTGGCGTGGGGAAGAGGAGCTGTTGTGATCTGCTGTCTGCCGTCTGCCTTCCTGCGGCCACATGCGAGTACTTCAGAAGTCTTTAAGAAGACCATTTGCTTAACGAGGCTTTGTTGTTCTTTCGCCCCTTCTCAGAGCCCCTGGGGGCGAAGCTGAGCACAGAAACAGTCTTTGTTGATTGAGGTTTTGGCACATGTCTGGGTACAAGACAACAGCAAAACACGACGGGCCTAACCCTGTAGAATCTACTTATTTTAGCTTCCCATTTTTCTTCTGGAACGTCTTTGTGTGTACATTAAGAGTATTGATGCGCTTTGTACCATGAAAATCAAATAATATAAATATATTTTAATGGAAAAGGGTGCTTCCTGCACACGTTTTAAGATACGTTTCAGGTCCTTTGTTGAAAACAAAAATGTTCAAATGGTAGAAAATGACAACCCTAACTTCGGAAGTTGCCGTTGGGTTTGCTTTGTAGTGACTTTGGGGCACAATATCTTCAATACACAATACCAAATAGCCAAGAAATATAAGATTAACAGACTAAATAGTAAAATTACAGTAGCAAGAAGATATGCACCTTTCACTTGCATGCTGTATTTACGTCCTAATGCCCTACGTATTGGATTTTAAAATCCTGGTCCTCCGTGTATGATATGCATGTGTTGTGTGTATGATGGGACGGTGCATCTTCTAGTGCATCTCTGCCTGGTGTGTGTTTATAGTCCGTGCATGGTGCGTACGTGCCTCTTTTGTGTGTGAAGGCTATGTTTTTTGTTTGTGTGTGTGCCTGGTGTGTGCTTTTCTTCGGTGCATGGTGCGCGCTTGTATGTGTGTGAAGGACAGTGTTTGTTCATGTGTATGTCTGCCTGGTGTGTGTGTTTAGTCACCAGCTTTTGTACATGTGTCACTCAGTGTGCGGAGTGGCCTGCACCGGTCCTGCCTGCTGCTGCCATCACGGAACATGCTTCGAATGCCCCTGCCTCGCCCCAGCGCACAGCACATGCACAGGCAACGCACGCACATGTAGCCTGTCTCTCTAACCACACAAGACATCTATCCCCATACACATGTAATACATTTCCCCACACGTAAGCCCCTTACCCCACACAGGTAACACACACTATCGTTTCTGCACTTTTCTTACTCGCCAGTCCATTTGTTTTCTACCTTCCCTTAGTCATTGTGTCCCTGGATGAATATTTTTCACAGTAACGTTTAAAAAATGTAATTGGGTTGTCATAAAACGTTTTCTTTTTGCTCCTATTGGTTTTTATGCGTCTTTTTTTATTTTCGTTCAATGGAGAACGTCCCCCCCCTTTCAATTTTTAAATTGCCAAGGTGCTAGCACGCACCCACGCTCGTCTGACAGTTGCTAGAGAAAAAGTCAGAGCCTCTAAACAGGCCACCACTGGTAATCCAGCTCACGGCACAGCCCCTCCCCCCTGCCCCTGCAACATTAGTGCTCGCCCCGAGGCCTTACTGTCGGGCTCACCCAGGATGGGAGGAAACCCACCACATGCCGTGCCTCTTCAGTTTGGCCCATTGTCCTACTGCACATGACAATGGGCCAGCTAGGCCGATCAAACACCTGTGATGTAGGCCAGACAAGCGAGTCCCTGGCCTTTCTTTCCACTCAAAGATTCATTTACATAGCGCTCTTTACAGATTATGCAGTCTCGGGGGCGCCCCAGGCTGCTGGAAGTCCACATTTTCACATGAATGTAGGTACTGATCCGACCTCACCTCCCTCCTAGTCCTCGTGCCAGTGCAGTCCTGATGGCAAAGAGCAGCTGCTGGATCTCCACACAGGCTCAGAAATGTCCACGGCCACTCCATATGATGCCCCTGTCGATCAGGAGCCAGGAGCTCCAATCCCAGGCGCTAACATGCACTACACTGAAGTGATGAATCAAATGAAACCCGTTGACCACCTGGGAATTATGTGGGATGATGGCTGCTCCTAAACAATATGATAACTCGAAGAGGGACTGGGGGCTTTTTTAGAGTTTCAGCATACATGCCCCAATAATGATAAATACAAGAAGGAATTCAGTCATTTCCTAACTCTGACGTACTATGGAAGCATGGCTGCACGCTGGCACACTCTTAAAGCAGGTACTACATAACATTAATAGCTGCTGTGTTTACAAAGAGGACTTGGAGTTTATCTGGGAGATTGGGTGGCCGGTTCCAGAGATAGCTGGGAGCCTCTTGCCCTTTAAGGCGGAGGACCTTGCCACTCAATAGTTGGAGACATTTGATAAGACATGCAAACACCCCCACCCCGCACCCTGTCCCATCACAAGACAAAGGCCGGCTGCAAACAAACAACGCTCCTTTGATATTTTATTTGCAGGTGGTGCCAGGGTCTAGGGTAGTGAAGCAAAGAGGAAACGCATCACAAGCTGCACATACCTTGACCCGTCTGCACGATCCTTATCTCAGGCCTTAACTGCTTCTGAGCTCAGGAAACGGAGGCCGAGGGAGGGGACAGCAGGCTGAGGGTGTCTCTTTAAAAATAAAATTAGGAAAATGGACAAAGAACCTGAACAAAATTATCCTGTGCATCCTCAGATTGCAGACCGATAGCTTGTAGACCCGGGTATGCAGGGAAACTGTGGACAATAGAAATGACAATGGCATTCATACCAACCAGCACTTGCACCAAACTACCACCCCACTTACTCTCATACCCGCAGCATTCCCGCACTCCAACACAGACCACCACAATCGCACCCACACCATCTCCCCACACTCCTACCTCCAGCACTACATGCCCACTAACACCTACAGCGTTCTCACATTCCACAAGGACAGCCACACACACACACACAAGCTCCCCACACTCCCACATCCAACTCCACGCACACACTGACTTACAGCGTTTTCATATTTTCATCCATGTGCACATCTACTCCTACACCACCTCCCGAAACTTACTCCCGAAACTTACTCCAGCTTGCACACCATCCTTACACAGATGCATACCACCACCATCCCACAATTACACAAATACAGCTAGGACAGTGTCTCTCAGGCGCAGTCAATGCGAGGTGCCTCTCTCTGATAGCATTGCAAGGAGAGGTGCTAGTTAGAGACACCACCCAGAGCACAAGAGGTGCAACTTATGGACACTGCTCTCACAACAAGAGACGCCTGATACTGACACTACATAGACTGAGAGGTATCTCAGAATGGGGTAGAACTGAGATGCCATCTACAGCCCCGGCTGTACGCGGCCACAGTCAAGTTTTGAAACTCACACCACATCCACCTCTTCACGAGCACCTTTGTGGCAGTCATTTATTTACACATGTCTGTGGGAGGAACGTGCTGCAGCGCTGTAGGCATCAGACCAATGCTTATACCCTTAGAATTGGTAGTTAAGCATCTTCTGTAGGGCCTCTGTTGAGGGATTCCTTGACGATGTAGCATAGATGGTTGCACGAAATGTCTTCCAGAAACAAGCAATAATAAAAGCATAGCGTTCCATAAACACCAGTAAAACACTGTTTTAGTTATTTTTTATGGCGCGAAAACGAGTAACCACTGAAAAGCACTGTTTTTATGAGATATTGAAATCACTGGAAAACACAGAAAAAACACCACCAGAATTTACCAAAAATAGAAACTGAAAACCGGAAAGCCTAGGTATTTGGTTAATGGACGTCACTAGATAGGGTGTAAATGGTCCTAGCGTGTCATGTGATCAAGGCTGTGGAAACACGGTCGAAACGCATCATGCTTTTCTTCACACACAAAAAAGCACTTTATAACTTACAAGTACGGTGGGGTCTGTACCTGGTTATCCAAGGAGTTGGAGCGAGGGGATTTTGTGTTCCACATACATTTATATATATATATGTGTGTGTAATTCATTGTCTTCACTCATTAACTTCACTCCCTTCAACGTCATTGCATAATATGCTGCTGATCAGTAAATACAAACACTGTGCATACATGTCTATAGTTTGTCTCATGCAATAAACAGTTTTTCAAATGCATGTCTATAATACATACTCCATAAAAATACATTTACACACTATGTTTATACCATGGTGACCATTAGGAGGGAAGGGCAGTACTAATCATCATGCTGTAGAACAGTTATTGAACTGAAATTAAAAATAACAATACATTTCGCCCTTGAACATTCTTCAAACTCGACAAAAGGAAACCACAACCACCCTATTTTGAAAAGATCTTTACACACTAGAGCATGAGTCAGACATTTCTAAAAAAAGAAGGGGAAACGGGGAACTGAAAATGACAGTGAAAGAAATACATTTAAAATACTGTAAAACACACATGGACGCACAAAACAAAAGGCGACACCACAGAACGCTAGATTAACTGACACTAAAAAAGTATATCTACCAACAGTGACAAAAAGAACCACCAGACACTATGCTGGATACCATCTTCAGAGAAATCTATGTAATAAATTCAGTCACAAAAAAACATTATGCTGTTGTGTTAAAGATAAGCTCACACGAATGAGATAGACGACAACCACTGTGACTCAATTGCATACATGGTAGCTCTACTTATGTTAATGATGCAAATACTAGCACTATAGTCTTTACCAAGAACTTTCTAAACAAGCATTTACAATGCAGTCGGTCTTGCCTTTAAGACCTTAAGTATTTGGAGATGCAGCACATTATCGCACATTACTGCAACGTAGTTTCGCTCATATGTATTTTGGTACAATGACATCCCCAGATGATGGTAATCACCACAACACATTAAATACTTCAGAACTTGTTAGTGACTCCTGTGAATACTGTTTCTGATTAACAAAAAGCCCTGCAATATTACTGCCAGAGAAGGAAAGCATGCTAGCGGCTTTGGTTATAGTTACATGGCGCGATTTGAGTGGGAAAGACAATACTTTGGGGCCGATTCCAATTCGGGAAAAACCGCTCCGAATAGCTGTTCGGAGCATTTTTCCCGTACGAATCGTACCCTGCAATGTCCCCCGTATGTACGACGAAGTACGATTCCTACCCGGAGCCGTACTCCGTACGAGTCGTACAGTGACCGTACGACTCTAAGCTCCGTACGATTCTCCCTCGGAACCCGCTGTACGCGTCATCTGTACGGTTCGCGGCTGGTTTTTACGACCCAGCAAGTACGATACGCGTCGGGTACGCAACGTACGACCCTTTTTCTACGGGTGCTGAAAAGAGCCGTAAAAGCAGAGTTCTCGCCGAAACAGGTACAGAACGGCTCCCCCGGGTTCAGTGCATACTCCCCTGATCGCAGGGGTATGCACCGTACCCCTGCGATCATGGGGTGTATGAGCCGTACCCCATGTACAATGGGTGTACGAGCCGTACCCCATGTACGATGGGTGTACGAGCCGTACCCCATCGTACATGGGGTACGGCTCGTACACCCATTGTACATGGGGTACAGCTCGTACACCCATCCTACATGGATTCGGCTCGTACACCCATCGTATATGGGGTACGGCTCGTACACCCCATGATCCGTACAGCCCATGATCGCAGGGGTACGGTGCGTACCCCTGCGATCATGGGCTGTACGAACTGTACGGTGTGTATGTGTTTGTGTGCTTTTCCGTACGACTCGCCCTTACCTGATGTGGACCGTACGAATCGCGTCCTCATACCCCGGTCTGGATCGTACTCGTCGGGTCGTACGGCATGTGTACGAGTCGTGCGGCATGTGTACGTGTCATACGGTTCACGGTTTTAGCCTTGCAATACGTACGGATTGCGACGATTCGGATGGATTCACGGAATACGGATCGTACTACGCGACTCGGATGGACGGGTCACATTCGTACGAAGCGGGCTCCGGATACATATCGTACGGACGTTTTTTTTCCCGAATCGGAATCGACCCCTTTATGTATAGAGAAAAACAACATGGCTACATTTTGTTAACAAAGCATAACCACTGCATTGCATTTCTGGCCCGTACTTTGCAATGTTAAAATTGGAACTACAGATTGCAACCTGATTTAGGCACGAAGAAAACAGTGCTGGCTGATAGCGCCATCACACATGCAAAACGACAACTGCTATTTGTACATTAACATCTGAAACCTTCCCAAGAAACACTAATAGTGCTAAATATGTGCTCTGAAGGTCTTCTGGCGCAGGGCAACTTTGTGAAGCCCTTAGGGTGGTACTTACTGCTGATGCTCCCTCTCGCCTTGAAAGGAAAATAAAGGCTGCCAAATTGATAGGCAAATCCCCAGTTGGGACCTGGCACCATAAGTACTAAGGACGCGAACCACGACATCACTAGAAGAAGGAGGACGGCCAATGCCAAATCCACACAGAAATGGGCCGCAGATAACAACCAATGGCAATGGGTGAGTGGGCCAGAGCCTACAGAAGAGGATACAACAGGTGAAAGCTCGACCTAATAATGAGGGTCCTTGTGTCATTGTATGTGAATTTGTAGCCATGAAACCTGGCTTGTTGAAAATGCACTCACTTATTATCACATTGCATACCTAAAACAAGTGTTTTGAAAGTAAGAAATTTGTTTCCGTGGGCAGTGACATGTTAAGTAGTGAACTCGTGATCCAATATGTAGAAATACACTCACGTGCACAATTAATCACGGCCGGACTCTCATTCCTATACTTGCAAATATACGCATACCGAGTTAAAGTTTAAAGCGTGTTAAAGCCCTATGTTGTGTGACTTCTACAGGTGCACTAAAAAGTAATGACAATATAAAGTGATTACATTTCTAGGATAAAATTAAACTTTGTGCAACATCAAAAGAATCGTTCATTACCTTGAAGAAAGAAAAGCTGACTCCTGCAACGTGGTCACTGCGTACGCATGTGTCAGTGGTGCCTCCTCGGCTATGGCGGAGGAGCGTCGCCCCCTTGCTTTCTCACAATACGAGAAGAAAAAATATAAAATGGTAATAACTTTTCATAATTATTTTATGGGGTTTTATTCCAGCGGATGGGCAGTCAGGGATGCTCTGCTTATGGAGCAGAGTAGGGGAGGAGTGGTTTGCCCCCTTCGCAATGACAGTTTGGTCAGCCCTCTCGAGCCACCCAAACCGGTCATGCACCTTTCCCTGATCTCCATACAGGCTGCATTGCAGCCTGCATGGAGAACATTCCCACCCCTCCAGGCCCTGGCTTAACACCGTGGGACGGTGCTCAGTCCAATCACAATGCTCCATTGGAGCGCTGTGATTTGTTTAGCCTAGCTACCAGCTTCCTGTTCCGACCTGGAGTCAGACAGAGGCGAGCAGGAGAGAAGATTTTTTGATGCAGCCTGTGGTCACAGGAAATTAAATGGTGAGAGTTCAAAAAATATTGAAGAAATACTCTGATCGCTAATGCGAAAATATGCAAAGCTGCAGCAATAGTGATTATCAGGGCCTTGTCCATTACACAACAAATTAGTGCACAATATTGATTGCGATCGTTGCTTGCAATAAATAAACCACGGAATATTGTGCATTAAAAATTATGATCATGACATGAATAAACAGATAAATGAGCCAGGAAATATTGATGACTTTTATTTATTGACTTCAACAGAAAAACAAATGGGCGCTCTCATTCCCACGAGGTGCCAGAGACTCCCAGCGGGGAACTAGAGAAGAAGCTAACTGTGGCCAGGGTACAGCTGTGAGGAGAAGGCATAAACAGCATCAGCACACTGGGCAGGGGGGAAGCTTTGCCCAGTAAAGTGATTGGCGTGGAGAACCAGGAGGCGGCGCAGTCGGTTTGAAGTTCATTTGAGCTAGGAAAAAACCTCTGAACTAAAAATCAAGCTGTGTATAGGGGTGCAATGCCCATACAGGAGGAGGGAGGAGGGCCATCACATGCTGCACTGTGTGATGGCCAAACAGAATGTTCTGTGCGTGAAATCGCCGAAAAGAGAGCTAAATACACAAAGGAGGGACTTTTACAGAAATGTACCAATAACAAGCCAGCATTTCTGAATGCCACAGATAACAGATAACAACCAATGGCAATCAGTGTGTGGCCCAGAGCTTACAGAAGAGGATACAACAAGTCGAAGCTTGTCCTAATAAAAAAATAAGGAATCATGTTTAAATATGTGGAAGTCAAGACATCTTCGAAAATTATGACCTTGTGAGGGTTTTCTTACAAATTCAACTGAAGATTCTGGGCATCTACTCCTAAATATGCAAAGTACATACAAACAGACTCCAGCCTTAATCCATGCCATATCCCTTCAGAGGCTTTGATATAAATGTAGGAAATATTCAAGTTTTTCTTGACGTTTACCTAGTGTGGAATATTCAAGGCAGCAGGTTCCTTGGTCTTAATGGGAGGCAATTGGTTTCTGTAAATATAGCATCTCCAGGTATACTGCAGTTCATATAAATGTCTTCCTAAAGGTAAGGTCAAGGCTGAGATTCTTGTAGGACTGTTTAGTTTGTTCCCGCAATCATATTTTCAACACAATGGATTCCTCTGACAAACATGTTAAATAGCCTTTCTGATATAAGGTAGACAAATACATGTATTTTTAGATTTCACTTAAGGTAGAAATATAGCAGATCTATAGCATATCAAATAGACAAATATATATCATATTATCTACAATGTTGCATTGAGTTTGTATCATAGGGAATTAAACAACTAATAGAGGGTCCCTCAAGGTGTTATTTCTAAAGTCTGCTTGTACATTTATCATGTGTGAAGGCTTGAGTGTACTGAGCATAATTATCATCTGTCATCAGTGTGCTCACAGACCCTCCACCAGTAGATCCACTTTGCAAGTAGGGAAAGTAGTAATTTATGTTCAGTGCTGCCACATCATTATTTGTGTCCTTCTGTACTAAACTGAAATCGCAGATACCTTTTGCCTAAAAAATTCAAAAGTAGGAACACTGAAACTGGATTGAAAGACCCAAAGATAAACTGCAACTATAACTTCCAAATATATTTGTTTTGCATGTGTGTGCCCCCAACTATTTATTGGCAGAAGCAGCATAATGAGTTTCACTAAATTATTTTTAATTGAGTTATATTAGAAGAAATTGTATTTTGATCATACTATTGTAGTGCTAACAACAAACTATACAATGAAAGACAAAACTATCCATATGGAAATTCAGCACCTACCTAATGAAAGATGACAATTTCATTCAAATGATGAATATAGTTAGGTAGAATTAGACACTTTGTAACACTTTTACAAGGAAGATTTGGGAAGCGTGAAAAGCTGCCTTACAAGTGTTAACAACTATTCGAACATTGGAATGTTGGAGCTCCATTGAAAACAATGGAGTGCTCTGGGCTTATACTGGCTGGTATAAGCCTGGAGCTCCAACATTCCAATGTTTTTTTGTTCACAGCTCTGGCTGTGAACAAAGGCTTCAGGGAGCCTGAGTGGATTCCAATCCCCTCACGCTCCCAAAAGGCTTTGTTTTTTTCTTAGAACATTCTGTCCTCTAGTGACAGAATGTTCTAATAGCCTTATAGCCCTTCGTAGATGGGCTATACCACTATTAAAGTCCCTCTCCCTTGTTAAAGGCCCTAGTCTTCGGCTCGGGGCCTTTAACGCTGGAGAGGGCCTTTAATAGCCGGTATAGCCCTCTACGGCGGGCTATAAGGCTATAATATGTTGCTCATAAGAAAACCTTTAGGGAACATTGATGAAGATTATCAGTGTTTTAAAGAACAGTTATATCTTAGAGATTTTAGGAAGAAAAACTTTCACATACTTAAAGAACATATTTGGATTTATTATCGCTGACATACTCAGACAGCCAAATTTTGAGAACAATTTACAGTGACATCTATATAATTTCACAAAAAATTCAATACACATGACCAAAGTGGATTTGCTCTAAACCACCTATGTTGGTCAAATATAGACTTCTCTGTGAAATAGTAGATCAGTCGTTCTTAACCTGTGGTCCAGGTATCCCTGGGGTAGGCAGACAAAATATCGATTTTTTAATATCGACCTACAATAATATCGATGCTTTAATATCGAAGGGACAGAATATAGAAGGTAAGTAATATCAACATTTTTAACATGGAAGGGACAGAATATTAAAGGTAAGTAATATCGATGTTACTAATATCGATGTTAGTAATATCGATGTAATAATATTGATTTTTATATGATTTTTATGTATATCGTTATGTATTTAATATGTATTTTATTATTTTTTTATGTAATTTAACTAAATTTGATATTTTAGTACTGTAGGGGGTTGTGGGTTTATATTGGAATAGGGTGGGAAGTAATTTAATTATACTAAATTAATTATGAATTTTTAGGAATTATAAATTAATTTTAATTAATTGGTAATTAATTTTTATTAATTGGTAATACATTTTAATTAATTGATTAATTGATAATTATGTTCTATAGCGGGTTGTGGGTTTATAGAGGAATAGGGTGGGAAGTAATTTAATTATACTAGATTATTTATTAATTTTTAGGAACTAGACATTAACTTTAAATAATTGGTAATTAATTCTTATTAATTTGTAATAAAAAATAATTGATTGATTAATTGATAATTATGTTCTGTAGCGGGCTATGGGTTCACAGGGGAATAGGGTGGGAAGTAATTAAAATGTAATTGAATAATAATTTTTTATTAATTGTTTTTGCTAATTATACTAGTGTTAATTAATTATTAATTGGTAATTAATTTGTATTAATTGGTAATTATTTGTTATTAATTGATTAATTGATAATTATGTTGAGTGTATTATTTTAATATTGACGTTTGTTGTGCGTTTATAGGGGAATAGTGTGTAAAGTAATTGATGTGTAATTAAGTAGTTATTAAATGTATAGTTGTGTATTAATAATTAATGTATTGGATATTAAATATTCATTGGTAATTATGTTTTTAATCATTATTTATTTGTATTTGTAAATAATTTAGATGTATTTAATCAATAATTTATTAAATATTTTTCAATATTACTTTATTTATAAGTGTGTTACTTTTAATTTCTACGCTATCCAACACATTTCCTACTGTTGCACTCTCTGGAGTAGGAATAGTCATTTTTACAGATACGCTATCCAACACTTTCCCTACTGATGCACTCTCTGGAGTTGGAATAGTAATTTTTACCCCTACGCTATCCAACACTTTCCCTACTGTTGCACTCTCTGGAATTAGAATAGTAATTTTGTACCCCTACGCTATCCAACACTTTCCCTACTGTTGCACTCTCTGGAGTGGGAATAGTAATTTTTACCCCTACGCTATCCAACACTTTCCCTACTTTTGCACTCTCCGGAGTTAGAATAATAATGTTTACCCCTATGCTATCCAACACTTTCCCTACTGCTGCACTCTTTGGAGTGGGAATAGTAATTTTGACCCCTACGCTATCCAACATTTTCCTTACTGTTGTTTTTTTTTTGGAGTTGTAATAGTATTTTATTCCCTTTGTTATTTACTATTTTTTGTATTGTTGTATTTAATGTAGTATTTGATTACTTTTTAAAATATTAAAAGTAAACTTAATTTTTGTAATTTGTTTTGCAAATGATTTAATTTTTATTTATGTTATTATTTGATGTGTATAGATGAATTTGTAATTTATAATAATTACAATAATGTATAAGTTATTACAACAATTATTACAATTGATTGATAAGTATCTGTATTACATATATGTATATGCCTAATTATTTTTTTATTGCATTTTATATATTACCTATTCATTTGAAATATTATAAGATATTTTTAGCTATGTTTATTATATTTTTAAGTATTATTTACTTTATTTTACATATTTTTTTAAATAAAAAAATTGTTGTTTTTAAAAAAAATGATATTTGTGACATCGATATTGTTTTTCGATATTTTTGTGCTTACCATGTTGCAGATAGGATGTTGATATTATTGACATCGATATTTTTGCTCCGATATTTTTGTAGGTCGATATTTTGCCTTTCTATATTTTGTCAGACATTCATCCCAGGACATCTGTGAATCTTACTCAGGGGGTTTGCAACTGTTTAGCAAATTAAACGATGCTTACTTAATTTTGAATGCCCAAACTTAGAAGATGAGGTTAGACGTAAACACAAATTTAAAAGATCAATAAATCAGTCAGTTAATTTGCTGTCGGCTATAACTGACAATGATGAACTTAGGAAAAAGAACCATTCATGGTCAGTTGCTAACTCTTTTAGAAAACTGGAACGTCAACCATATTTGTTGTCTTATTTAAAACCGGTTCTTAAGAATACATTTATGCTAATCCAGTTTGGGCGAAACCCAACAAAGGATGGATTTCCAAAATGGGAAAAAAAGGCCTTCTCAGGTATGTAGGCTGTGTGGATTAGGTGATGAAACACTAGTTCATATTGTGACTTTGTGTCCCCAATTATTAGATGAGCGGAAATTCCTATTGAGATCTATTTTTAATTAATTGGGGTGAGATCTTGTAGAAATGCTATCATCACATGCCTTTCTGGTGTAGCGCCACAAATGACTTTCCGTTTTGTTAAGTATATTTTATTAGCTGAGAAAAAATTATTATCTTGTGATGATGTGGTTTTATAAAATAGGTGCATACACCATTAATGTGGTTATAATTACATCAAGAGAATAAATATGCTTGAATTATAGTCGGAATATTAGGATCATAACGTCACCACAAATGCACTTTACTATTTGACATTTACCTCGATTGCAAAGCTTATTGATAACATCTAATTTGCGGGCTTATGTAATATATATTTTTAGCTACTAAGAACTGTTACCACAAATATTGCTTATTGTTGCTAAGTTAACTGTGTTAAGTTGTTTATATGTGTATATAATGATTTTGTAAATGTTAACCTTATGAAATTTTACGTTGTAGCCTCTTAAAACAGGAATTGGTCAAGTCTTTTCCTTTTTTATTCAGTGATTTTGAAGTCATACTGTCGTTTTTTATCGTTCATGTATGTTTTTTTTCGATTGTAACAATTTTAATTAGTCAACAAATAAAATATTTACACATGCTTAGCAAATTAGACAATATTAAGAGATTATTAAAATGTATATAAATAAAGAAGCACAATTACAAATTGAAATTTTTTAAATGTTCTGTAAATGTGAATGAATTTGAAATTGGAGGATAACAATTAAGTTAGAAACCTCAGATAGATTTGTAGGAGCAGTGCAAGTGCTTCGAACAGAATATAGTGTGGCTGATAAGTGACCTCAATTACATTTGGAAAAGCTCCCACCAACCCATTAACATTTAAAATGTGATCTGTTTTATACTGGTTTGCGAATTAAATAAAATATTTAATCATTTTCTTTGATGAATGCTTTTTTCTGTATTTTTAGTGTGATGTTTTGCAGCTCAAACCTCAAATGCTTATGCCGGGGTCCCCAGGTTCCAGTAATGATTCAGCAAGGTCGCTGTATTCCAATAATGATTCAATGTGGATCTCCAGGTTCCAGGAATGATTAAATGGGGATCCACTGAAGTCAAAAAACTAAGGGGTCCATTAGGATGGCGGGTGGGCTTTGGCCGCCCGCCACCCTAACGGAGAAGTGGACCGCCCGCTAACAGTGCGGGGGTCCCGACATTGGCATTAGGATGCACCCGCCACACAGGCAGGCGCATCCTGTATGTTTACCATTGCGGCGGGCGGAGCAGGAATCTCCACCCGCCGCAATGGTAAAAGGGCACGTTGTACTTTGGAAATCGCAACATGACAGGCACCTCGCGGTGCCTGAAATGTTGCACACTGAAATGCGGTGGGGTACCATAGGTACCCCCCATGTGCACCCCCCAAACCAAGGACTCCCAGGAGGCCCGCAAGGGGGCCCTGCAGGGAGTCTCCGCATGCCTTTCCGTGTTAAAAGCCCATTTTAATATGGCGGACGGTGTCTGAAAGACACCGCCACCATGTTACAGGTTTTCCGCCCCGGCCGCTAGGCGACCGGGGCAGAAAACAGGCGGGCGGTGTTTCACACCGCCATGGTTCCCTCCACCATCCTAATATGGCGGGGGGGAATTGGGCTGATGATGTCGGGCGGATTTCCCCCGCCAGCCTGGCGGAGGGAATCCGCCAGATATCGTAATGGACCCTAAGAACTAGATATTTCCAAGAAATTGAAATGTGTATCTTAATACTGATCTGAGATTAGATCAATTATCTGTACACCTTTAGTAAAAATTTATGATCAGAGCCCATGGTGATATGTCAATGATAAAACACTCATTTATAGAACATCAAGGGCCTGGAACCTAATATTTATTCTGAAAAAGTGCACTCATTAGACTGGGGTTGCCTATGTATCCATTAAATATGTTTCTGTCAATTGAGCTTAGTTTAAATAATGAAAACTTTAGGGTGATCAGCAAGTCAGATCAGTTCACATAAATGTATTCCATTGAATTGAATCATAACGTTTTGAATACATACTTCAAATAATAAAACAATAATATACATAAAAAAGTTTTAGTGCAGAGATTAAAAGATACAGTGCACATATTATATTTTCCTAAGTCATATTACCCCAGCACAGATTCTAAGAATTAAAAAAAAGTCCTACCATTGTACAACACATTTATACTAAATACTAAATATTAAAACCCCTAAAATCACTAAAAACTTGAATTTGTTTTAACCCCTTAAGTGCTGCTGACGGCCAACGGTCGTCAGCAGCGCTACCTCCCCAGTGCTGCGCACGACCATTGGACGTCCATTCAGCACTGGTTCCAATGGACAGCGCAGCACTGGGGAGGGATGTTTACACGCAGCTAAGGTGTTAAGATTCATATCGTTTCCTGATTAGAAATGCGATTCTAATGAAGTTAAGCACAGCGCTGCAGATGGACAGTGGCCACAAGTAATTAAAACCCTCCTGGTAGCAGCGGGAACGGATTTCCTTTAAAATGGGCTTGAAGAAACGTGCCCTTGGGTCTTTATAAAGGGTGCAAAAAAGCAAAAAGTGCATTGTGCTCTGATGGTCTAGATTATTACAGGGACAGGGGGTTAGTCTCACACCAACCTTCCTGTTTAGGGAAAACCACAAGAAAGTGCAATGTACAAAGGCAAAATCTAGGCATAAGGAAACGCGATTAAACATGTAGAGTAAAAGACAAAAAAATTGCTGTTGATTTAGAAACGCACAATCTGGTAATCCATAATCCTAATTAGACATACATAATTCAGTATTATATGCATTTTTTATGACCTGTTTCATGTTCGATTGGATACCATCAGGATTGTCATAATAATTTTCCAAGCCTATTTTATAAAAAGTATTTCTGACATAACGAAGCCAGGGGAATGACATTGCATTATCAAGATTCATACAATCTCTAAGGATACTCTTTAATAATGATAAGTCCTCTGAAGTCCAGATTTTCCCCCATAAAAACAATTGGGCAATATTTATTCTATCTTTTACATAATCCAGACCCACTTCAGAGTGACAAAAGAGTGTTGAAGAAATCATCAGTAATCTTTTTTAAAATGTGTTCTCTGAAATCGGAATCTGGGAACTTTTATGGTGGCCCCATACTTCTGCCCCAAAAGTAGCTACTGACAGGCATTTTGATTTATACAAAGTTATCATTTCTGCTACAGGTTTCTGTCCAAGCTTGGAAGCAAAGCCAAACAGCCCCTCTATTATTCTGCTTATATGTTGAGTCCTAGCCACAATTAGATGGTCTCACTTTAATTGTGTTATTAAAAACATTTCCCAGGTAGGTTCAATTTGGCACCTTATCAATAAGTTTATTCTTTACTATACATTTACTTGTTTTTGTTTGATTGGGACCACATACCATGATAAATGATTTGCTAAAATGTACCTCTAGGTCCAATGCCATCATTGGACCTAAAGGTAAATTCCAATATCAGGTAAAATCCAATCCCGGTATTCCAATAATGATTCAGTGTGGTTCTCCAGGTTCCAGGAATGATTAACTGGGGGACCACTGAAGTCAAAATACTAAGAACTAGATATTTCCAAGAAAGTGGAACGTGTATCTTATTACTGGTCTGAGATTAGATCAATTATTTTTACACCTTTAGTGGGAATTTATTATCAGAGCCCATGGTGATATGTCTATGATAAAACCATCCTTCATAGAACATCAAGGGCCTGGAACCCACTATCTATTCAGAAAAAGTGCACTTATAAGACAGAGGTTCCCTATGTTGCCATTAAATGTGTTTAAGTCAATTGAGCCTCATTTAAGTAATGAAAACTTTAGGGTGATCAGCAAGTCATTTCAGGGTAAACTGTTCAACTCGCTTAGGCCCTCTCTTCTTATTTCTTAAAGACCAAGCAAGTGTCTTTTTCATTGAATAATTAGCACCCATAGGTATGCTTAGGCTTCTGGACTGCCATAGTCAAATGTGGTGCACACAAGCAGGTTCATTTTTACTTTGTGTCCATATTAAGAGGCTCCTGAAACAATTCTTTCTATTATGAAACAACCTTACCAAGCATTGTGTACTCTGGGTGTTCTGAAAAAACTGCTGTTGGAGAAAAAATCCTTATTTCCCCTCTATTCGAATTAGATTTAATACGTCAAGATTATTTTCATGTTCGATTATAAGCATTGCCCAGTTCATCAATGTAGGACAGTGACATTGTCTAGGTAAAGGTTTGACTTCATTAGTACCCCGAAATGAAGTGGGGAGCACTCATATGAAGCAAAAAGAAACAGCAGGGCTGTAAAAATAAATAAAGAAATAAGACGGTCCGCAGAAAGCCGTCCTCCCTTCCAGGTTGCAGTCCATCCACAGCCATAAAGAAAGAAACGTTAAAAAAAAACACTCTTCCAATGAAGCACAGTAGAGAGGCAAATAAAAAAAGAAAACATCCTGCAGCTAAATGAGGGGGGAAATAGTAAGGGTGAAAGTGATGAGAATAACGCAGCAGGATAAACACTAGTGCTTCATGTGCATCAGTGTAGATCCCGCAATGAAATGTCAACAATTCTTTTTTGTTGAAATCTGGAGATTATAGGTGGAGTGTGGGATATGTGTGGTAAATCCATAATTAAATACTTTAAAATGCACTGATGATACATTAAACTAACATGGAATGGGTGGCTCCCACACCAGAGTCTCATTCTACTCTTTTATCAGGAGTGTGTATTGCTTGGTTAGAGTGCATGTACTATCTTAAGGCAATTCTAAGCAATCACGTAGGGTACTACAAAAAGGTGTCCTCATTCCTGATGGCCGCCAAAATACTAGGGTGCAAGGTAAAGCCCAATGTTAAACAGTATTGAATTTGCAAAATAGTGAATGCTAAAGCGATTCTGGTATTTTATTGACCTCTGCTGGTCATTTTCTATCAAGAAAGTTAAATAGAGGCAGTTGCCAGAAAAAAAAGAAAGTCCCTAGGCAGATTCTTGTATTTTAATGACCTCGGCTGGTAGTTTACTATTAAGACATTTAAATAGAAGCAGTTGAACAGAATAAAAGTCCCTGAGCGGAAGCAGACAAGCCCTTGTAAATGTATTGCGACTTATATAGCGCACGTATCACCCGAAGGCATCAAGGCGCTTGCCTTGGGAACCCGTCCTGGCTTTTTCCCTGTGAGATAACCCCTACTGGGCATCCCCAAGGTGAAAGCCAGGCATCCCGCAGCGGGTGGGCCGCCGTAGTGGAGATTAAGCAAGCTATTGCCCAGAGTTGCAGCGTGGGACCCCATGATTAGAGTAGGCACCGAGGCGAGAATTATCAAGTCCGTGGACATTTTTGGGCTCAGGACTCTGCCGCGTCGGGAATTGAACCCTGGTCCCGGGCCAGACCTCTGCATCAGGGTCTGCAGCTCTAATCAATGAGCCACACTCCTCCACTGGGCTGATCTACAGGGCCCACAAAGTACATACACATATAAGTATATACTAAAGTATATACAAGAGGTCTAGAATGCTTGACCTAAAAATAAGTCCCAGTCGCCAAAAATGAGTGCCGGCGGCCCCCACAAACAACTAGTGGCTCAAATAAAGCACTGGTGTTAGATGAACCATTCAGTCAGTGCACAGCTCACTTCATCTTACAGTATTAGTTAAACTAGCTTCGTTGTTGCTGTATAGATCCACATGGTCAGTCTGGCCTAGTCACTGCAACAGTAGACGCATTCATTCTAAGTATCTGAACACATTAGGGACAGTAAAGTTTTCAATCAGATTAAGTAACAAGCATCATTCATCAGGTGGGGGTGCTGCGGTTATCTGGAAAAAGGCAAAATTCAATTAGAAGATAATGATTATCTAATGGAATAGATTTGTTTCAACTTTTGTGTCTCATTTTGAGTTCCAGAGCTCATGTACGAACTGACAAACGGAACTAGAAAAAACCTGCGATAATGAAATAACTATCAATACTTAAGAATACTGTGCATTTGCTGCAAAGATGCACGGAATTGGAAATCGAAGCCCGCTTGTTTAACAAGACATGAAAGGGAATCCTTATAGAAGTAAGACACTCTTGAGCAAAAATCCTAAACCCAAATGTGAAAATGTGCACATGATTACAAACAATATAAACTAATAATTATTTTGTCCCCCTCTGTTTTACAGAACCTGCTCAGAGGCTCATCTTGTACTAATCCACTAGCAGCGGGTGAGCTTGGTGCCAGTACAGCACTCTATTTGTTTTCCAAATTTTTAAAAGCCCATATGTTGGGATTACAGTGTTGGAAATTAATAAAAGGACTTAAACAAACCTAATTAGCCTGACAGTACAACTAATGCCCTTAACAAGAGCTCTTTTATTAGATCCTTGTGTTTCAACTGGCAAAGAGAGAAGACTCGTGTCTTTGGTCCAAATGCCTCTTCCCAGGGTAGTAGTGACACAGAACTGAGCAGCTGGCGTAGAACATCAGCCGAAGAAAGGAACATCAAACAGAAATTTTAAAAAAAGTGTAATCTTGCAGTGTACAATATGTCACGCTTCCTAAAGCTTATAAATATTTTAATGCACCATGCAGTAATTGAACATGGCAAACAGTTTTTATTAATCCACCGTAAACTGGCATTACAAATTCAGTGAATTGTTTGCAGTAAAAGACTCATCTAATTTTTACTTAGGATCTGATTCCCGAAAGACGTTTATGTTGTGGGAAATTACAACAAATGTGACTTAGTTAAAAAAGGTAAAATAAATAACAATACTCAAAGAATTTCCAGTTTAGAGAATGTTTATCACCTGATTATTGCTGGCCATTTAGTCCTCCATTATTCACTCTTAATAACCCACAGCTATTTAGTTTGTCAAATAGACACTCAGATGTATAGGATCAACTGCGATATGCACTTAGATATTTTTGAGGCCGCAAAGGGACTGTTTGGCAAAATCAGACACTTTGTTACCACAAAATGAATCTGGGTATGCAACTACATACTGAATCGGTATTTGGTAAGAACTTGTTTAGGGTGTCCCTTCTAATACTAATTCACTATGGGATGTATTAATGTTTTGCAACCAAAATCCGGTCCAAAACATTATTATTTTACAGACATGGTAGTCTACTGACGGCAGTAGGCCTCATCCATGTAATAACAGTGATTTGCAGTGGGTCTCAATTTGAAAATGTCCTCATTATTGAATTCTGACTCACTACGATTCAGCATTTTGTGTACCGTCCAATTACTACATAGGTTGGTCAGCATTTTGTGACCAGTGTTTAGTAAATCTGGCCGATAGTGTACTACTATACTGTTCGCAAAAGGCAGATGCAAAATTGCACAGCCTTTTGCGACCAGCAATTTATTTTGCAAATTGACCTATTTACTAATAAGTCTGTTTGCAAAAACATGGAATAGGATGAAGCTGCAAATCGATTTCGCCTAATTAATATTGTAGGAAGCTGGCTCTGTATATACTACACCAAAGCGAGGTATAGTGTGCATAAAGTCCAGGGGATCCCCAAAGGTATAGCAGAGGCTAAATTGATAATACGAACAGCTCTATTTGTGGTGGAGTGGTCAAGCAGATAGGCTCATCAGAGGGCGGTGGTAAGCATTTGTTGTACATACTCAGGCATGAAATCTTATTACACACTCAAAGACTGAATTCAGACCAACTGGTAAATATAAAAAGGTATACCTTGTATTTTATTTAAGAACCAATGGTTACTTAATGCAGGTGAGTTGTAGCACTTTCAAAATATCAAGGTTTTTCAAATAGAAAGGTTTGTAGAGCTTCAAGAAGTACTTTTCAATCAAAAAGAAATGACTTGGTTTTCAGTTTATACAGTTAGGGTGATATATAGACAACACTAGGAAATAGGACTTATAAGTAAGTACCAGGTCTATAGTTCCAGTCTTCGGGTGGTCCAGTCCAACGCTGCGGGCCATGCCAGTTCTGGGGGACTGGGAGCACCAAGAGGTACGGGTTTCAGGATCTATGCCGCGGCAGTCGATATCTGCAATAACATTTACCGTTGCAGTCCGCAGACTGCAACGGTATATTTATAATAGTATGTACTGGACCTGCTGATGCCCATGGATGCAACTAAACCACACCAGCAAACTCTAGCTCCAGAAATGCACTTTATGACAAAGGCAAGGCAAGATCTGGGTGCAAAACAGATGGATTATATTAATTATAGTGACACGTCTAGACAGATAATAGGCTCAATAGTATCCACTGCAGAATCCAATGGCTTGTAATGGTCAGCTAATAGAAACAGCTCCCTTATGATTGCTGAGCATCCACAATGCTGTTTGACACTATTCCTGTGATACTCGACTGGAACAGCATCATACACCAATTGACCGCAGAGATGGCTTCATTTTATATCCTCAAAGCACCACTCTTCAGTTGAACACTATGAATGTCAACTGGGTCCAGGAGGGCAAAGTAATATTCAAATAGATAAAGACTGCCTATACAAACATATTATAGTATTCACTGGCAATGACAAGTAAATCCTGTAAAGCCCAATGAAAGATATGTTGCATTTGTAAGCTGATAAACAAAGCCATGCTATTCACTCTGGGGCTGGTACTGTTTATATTAGTGACTAGAAATCAAACACAAAAAAGGGAATTCAGTTATTCTGTAAGACAAAGATGAGAACACAACTCATGGAAAGGGGCGACCACTCGGTCCCCCCGAACGTATGGTGGAGTACCCCGATCCCCCCGGGAAGCCATCTTGGGCGGGAGGCGAGTCTCGGCTGGTATGCCCGAAGCGGCGTAGCCGGGGCGCGCTTTTTCCCGCCCTGTAGTGGGTTGTCCTAGACACTGAAGCCGCCAGCCACGCCCCCGGAGGCGGGCGGAGGCGGGTTTGCGCCCGCCCGAAGAAGGATAAAAGGAGCAACAATCCAAAGAAGCATTCTCTTGTTCCTGTGCTCTGAAGCTGCACCTCCCCGCTGCACGTGAGCTCGAGACGGAACGAAGAGCCATTTTTGAGCGTTGTAATTTTGTCCTTGTTCTTTCAGATATCTTCGTTGGAGAATGCCGAGCAAGAAGGTCGGAAAGCGGGTCGGTACCGATCAGATGCTCCGCATGCTCGTAAAGGATATGGCCGAGATGAAGAAGCAGATGGCGGCAATGAACGGGGCAGGAGGCCCGAAGCGCATCATCGGGCCAGCATTGCCGGGTGTAGTCCCCAGCGGTAGAGGCAAGAGGTCCAAGAGGGGGGCATCTGGGGGAGAGGCCCCGGTTCCCGATACACCGATTGAGGAGCCAATCTCGGTTCCGAAGGAGGGGCAACCGATCCCCGTCGTAGTCACCCCTGTGAACGGGGGGGATATGCCTCCCGAGTTGGCTGCACAACTGGCAGCGTGGTTGGGGAAAGATAGTGAGGGCACCACGGCAGATGACGCCAGGGCAGTAATGAGGCAACTGCGAGAATCTAGAGAGGCTGCGAAGGCATCATCTTCTGTTCCCCCACAGGCTCCGGTGGGTGAAACCGCAGCGGGCACGAGTTCGGCAGCGACTACAGCTTCTAATTTAGGTAAGCGGCTACTGCCGATTGCGGGGGAGGGGTCTGTACCCTCACGGAGGGAGAAAGTGGCCCAGCATATTCCAATTGAAGTCAAGGAAAAGATTTGGGCTGATAAGTATGTAAACATGTTTTCTTTGCTTACCGATCACTACGAGATCGAGCATGTGAAGGGTCAAAAAGAGTTTCTGCATCCGAGTGTTTGGCGCGCAAAGATGGCCGCCTTTAAGGTCGATGAGAACATAGGTACCTGGGGCAGAGCGTTTGGCATATTCACTTCAATTATGGGGGAACGAAGGCCTGAGTTGTTGGCTGAGTTGCCCATATATCAGACACGTATCATGGAGTATTCTCAATCATATGAGGGCAATCAGTGGTTTTGCTATGATAATGTTTTTCGGAAGGCCAAGGAGCACGACCCAGCTTTGACCTGGGATTGTTACGATTCCATTTCTTGGCAAAAGATGGAGAATTCAGGCATGTTAAAGACACCATTGTCGGGGGGTAGCGGGGGTGAGTTTTCCCGCCATTCGTCTGGGACGCCCTTTCGGACGGGGGCAGGTAACGAGCATCACTCGAAGCCGAGTGGCAACGCAGGTAAAAAGGGGATCTGTTGGAATTTTAATAGGGGAAAATGTACAAGGCCCCAGGGGTCATGCAAGTTTAGGCACGATTGTGGGGGGTGTGGACAGTCCTCGCATCCTGAGACCATGTGCAGAGCCAAAACGGGTGATAACGGTGGTAGGGGAAGCGCCAAACAGGTCTGAAATAGTCCGAGGGGCGCCTTTACCTACCCCGGTTGATACCATGGCAATGATTCCTTGGCTCAATGAATACCCGGATCATGTCTCCGCTGGGGTGTTGCGAGACGGGTTTTCGTATGGTTTCCGCATTCCAGTGGGGAATTTTCAGGGTAAGGTACGTTGTAAGAACCAACTGTCGGTCCTCCAAAATACGGCGGTGGTACAGGTAAAGATTGGGAAAGAGGTGACTCGAGGGCGGGTTGCCGGACCATTCGATATACCACCAGTTGCTAACTTTGTTTGTTCCCCCTTAGGAGTGGTCCCAAAGAAGGACCCGGTTGAGTTTAGACTAATACATAATTTGTCAGCCCCACGAGGTCTTTCCGTGAATGATGCGATAGACCCGGAAGTGTGTTCGGTGCGGTACGCATCTTTCGATGAGGCCGTCGCCATGTTGAATCGCCTGGGGCCCGGAGCGCTGATGGCAAAATCAGACATCGAGTCAGCGTTCCGGTTGCTCCCGGTACACCCAGACGATCAGCGTCTCCTTGGTTTTATGTTTCAGGGTCGCTATTACATGGATAAATGTATGCCAATGGGATGCTCCATATCTTGTGCGTATTTTGAAAAATTCAGTTGTTTTCTGCAATGGGTATTCACGAGAAAGACGGGTTTTCAGCATGTTATGCATTATCTTGATGATTTTCTGTTCCTGGGGGCAGCCGGGGATCCAGAATGTGCACAGGCTTTAAAAGAATTTTGTGGCCTGATGAGTCATTTTGGTGTGCCATTGGCACCAGGTAAGACTGTGGGGCCATCAACTTCGCTCGAGTTTCTTGGAATAGAGCTCGATTCTGAAGAAGGCTGCTTTCGGCTACCCAAGGAAAAGGTGGGGAAATTCAGGGCCTCCCTTGAAACATGTATTCGGGAAACTAAGGTGAACTTGCATCAATTGCAGCAAACTGTGGGTCAGTTGAATTTTGCCCTTAGAGTAATGCCAATGGCCCGCCCCTTTTCCCGCTCGATTGCACAAGCCATGGTCGGTCTTAAAGAGGGACACCACCGCACGAGGCTCTCGGCAGAGATTCGCCAGGACATGCGCATTTGGTTGGCATTCCTGGCGGATTTCAATGGTCGAATTGTCTGGAACAAGCCGGCGGTGTCCTCCGAGGAGCTGGGGCTGTGGACAGATTCGGCGGGGAGTATAGGTTTTGGCGCCATATTCGGTAAGCAATGGTCGGCCCAAAAATGGCCGTGATGGTGGCACGAGTGCGGGCTGACGAGTAACATTGCTTTTCTCGAACTTTTCCCTATTTTGGTGGCCCTGAAAACATGGCCTGAGGGGTTCCGGGATCACTCTGTGGTGTTCTGGTCTGACAACATGAATGTGGTTGAGTGTATCAATAGTCAGGCAGCACGATGCAAATGGATTCTGAGATTTCTCAAAGAAATTGTGTTATTGTGTATGCAATTGAATGTGCTCTTTAGGGCAAGACATGTGCCGGGGGTACTGAACCAAGCGGCTGATGCGCTTTCTCGTTTCCGTATGCAGGTCTTCTGGGGTTTTCTGCCCACAGCGGACCCGGTGGCGGCACCCATTCCCGAAGCTCTCTGGTCTCTCGGTGCCCCGAACTACAAAACCTCGTGGGAGAGAGTTTAGCACCCAGGACAAGGAAGGCATATGAAGGGGTGTTCCGTTCCTATTGGTCCTTTTTGGGTGCTGCTAGGGGGGAGCTTTGGGGCCAGGAAGAGTTTGTCGTAAAATTTTTGCTGTCTTTACATCAGGCAGGCAAATCAGTAGCTACGGCCCAGAGGCATCGGGCCGCCATTTCCTTTATGGCAAGGGCTCATGGGATCCAGGACCCGACAGCGTCTTTCGTTGTGCAGAAAGCGCTACGTGGGTGGCAACGCCTTGAGGGTCGCAGAGTAGATGAGAGGCACCCGATAGGTCTGGATAGGTTGGCCCTGTTATTATCTGTACTCCCTGCGACATGTTCATCCCAGTATGAAACAGTGTTATTCCGGGCCGCTTTTGCGTTAGCATTCCATGGGGCGATGCGGGTAAGCGAACTGGTGGCGAAGAACAAGCGGGATACGGTGGGAGGACTGTGCCGAGAGCACATTCAGGTTAAGGGGGAGACGATGATTGTTTCGTTTGTCAGGTCCAAGGCCGATCAGGGTGCGATTGGGGATTGCGTAGTCATACATCGGATTCCCGGATCTCCCATGTGCCCTGTTGTTTGCGTAGAGGAATATTTAGCGCAGAGGGCGGCATCATGGGGGGGGACCTTGTTGAGACACGCTGATGCCACCCCACTGACGAGGTTTCAGTTCCAGCGGGTGCTTACAATGGCAATTTCGGCCGCAGGCTTGAACCCCGGCGAGTTTGGGACCCATTCCTTTCGGATAGGGGCTGCTACTGAGGCTACAGCCAGGGGTCTGAGTGTGGAAAAAGTGAAACGATTGGGGCGTTGGTCCTCGAATTGTTACAAAAGGTATGTGCGGTTGCACATGTTGTGAAGCTGCTACCAAGTACTCACGCTTCTTGTTTTTGTTTGGTTTACAGTTTCGCAAGCTTACGAGGCGGGGCGGACTGTGCAGTCGACCCGACACCTGGGAACCAGCGGTCAGAGATCACCGGCTGCTAGAAAAAGTGGTGTGGGTCGTGGGCCACTCATACGTGAGGCGTGCCGCGGACGTATTCAAAGCAGGTGACATGATTCACATAGCTGGGGAATACGGGTACAGGGTGACCTTCTACGGAAGGGGCGGGCTCTGTATTGACCAGTTTCAATCCTTTTTCGAGGGTTTGTTAGGGCGGACACGGTCACCGCCATCTATAATCATAGTGCATCTTGGGGGCAATGATTTAGTGACCACTGGTAGACGACTTCTTCTCGAGGCGATACTATCCACAGTAAGTTGGTTAGCGAGAAGGGTTCCAGGGTGCACAATTGCATGGTCCCATATGATTCCACGTAAGGTGTGGCGGGGGGCGAATTCGGTGTCTGCTATAAATCATTCAGTGAAGAAAGTGAATAACAAATTGGGTAGACTGTTCCGTTCAAGTGCATTGCATTCTATTCCTCATGGTTGTATCAAGGGAGACAGTATGTATCTAGAGGATGGGGTCCATTTGTCCCGGGTGGGGAATGCGTTACTCATAGGAGACCTCGTAGCCTGGCTAAAGTGTTTACAGCATGACCTTTAGGTAGGAGTTTTGTGGGGGGTCCGGATAGCCGGTCAACTATCCGGCCTGTGGCGGTAAGGTCATGATCGGTGAGCAGTAATTGGAAGATCCCTATGGGGGGGGCATCACCCATTACGGATGGGAGCGCCCGGGGGGAGGTGGCCATTGGCCCCTCAACGGGGAGGCGGTCCCTTCTAAGGATGGGACGCCGAAAGGAAAGGGAAGGCGGTCAAGGCCCCTCCCTGGATAGGAGGGGCTACGGGCCCCTCCTGGGAATTTCCCGGGGCCAGGACATCTGCGACGGCAGATGTGGTAAGTTGTGTGGGGTGGGGAGGGGGGTCTACGCTACCTTCTAGACACCTCACACGAGTCCTCGGACGACCATAAAATGGCGTCAAGTTAATTAGGGCCCCCGTCAAGACAAGGGAAATTGGTATGTGCACATGAGGTACAGCCCTCTGTGCGGTCGCCCCTCGCAAGTGAGGGGGTATTTCTGGTTTAGGGATCTGACACCGGTTACGACCTTGCCGTTGGCCCTTAACGTTAGGATGTACAATTTCAAGTTAAAAATGTATTGGTAGGATGTTAGTTTCGGCTAGGAGAACCTTTGTATTAGAAATATGTTAAGGTTAGCCAAAACATCGTAATGTGGAAATGAAATTTTACATGATATGAAACCGTTATTTTAATGTTTTTAATTTTGTTTCATATTTTAATAAATACGGCCGGGAGGGTAACTCCCTCCCGCCTTCCAAAAGTTCAGAACTGTTTCCGGTTTCCCATCCTTGGGGATTGTGTTGAGAGGGGGTGGCGGGTATCTCAGCCATATGGAAAGGGGCGACCACTCGGTCCCCCCGAACGTATGGTGGAGTACCCCGATCCCCCCGGGAAGCCATCTTGGGCGGGAGGCGAGTCTCGGCTGGTATGCCCGAAGCGACGTAGCCGGGGCGCGCTTTTTCCCGCCCTGGAGTGGGTTGTCCTAGACACTGAAGCCGCCAGCCACGCCCCCGGAGGCGGGCGGAGGCGGGTTTACGCCCGCCCGAAGAAGGATAAAAGGAGCAACAAGCCAAAGAAGCATCCTCTTGTTCCTGTGCTCTGAAGCTGCACCTCCCCGCTGCACGTGAGCTCGAGACGGAACGAAGAGCCATTTTTGACCCACCCACCAGCCCCTGGAGACAGCAAGCGGTTTTGAAATAAAGTTTTGATGTGCTAACTCTATTTTCTTACAGGTTGTTGTGATTAAAGTAGTGATTCAGTATGCAATAAAGTGGATAATTCCTTACAGTATATTTTATCGAATAAAGTATTTGCACCAGTGTTGATCAGTGATGTTTCAATAGTCATACTTTGAGCATCTGTTGTCTTTTAGTTTTAGTATTTCTAGTTTAATGTCGTATTTATTTCGGTCGGGCGGTAAGGTCATGATCGGTGAGCAGTAATTAGAAGATCCCTATGGGGGGGGCGTCACCCATTACGGATGGGAGCGCCCGGGGGGAGGTGGCCATTGGCCCCTCAACGGGGAGGCGGTCCCTTCTAAGGACGGGACGCCGAAAGGAAAGGGAAGGCGGTCAAGGCCCCTCCCTGGATAGGAGGGGCTACGGGCCCCTCCTGGGAATTTCCCGGGGCCAGGACATCTGCGACGGCAGATGTGGTAAGTTGTGTGGGGTGGGGAGGGGGGTCTACGCTACCTTCTAGACACCTCACACGAGTCCTCGGACGACCATAAAATGGAGTCGAGTTAATTGGGGCCCCCGTCAAGACAAGGGAAATTGGTATGTGCACATGAGGTACAGCCCTCTGTGCGGTCGCCCCTCGCAAGTGAGGGGGTATTTCTGGTTTAGGGATCTGACACCGGTTACGACCTTGCCGTTGGCCCTTAACGTTAGGATGTACAATTTCAAGTTAAAAATGTATTGGTAGGATGTTAGTTTCGGCTAGGAGAACCTTTGTATTAGAAATATGTTAAGGTTAGCCAAAACATCGTAATGTGGAAATGAAATTGTACATGATATGAAACCGTTATTTTAATGTTTTTAATTTTGTTTCATATTTTAATAAATACGGCCGGGAGGGTAACTCCCTCCCGCCTTCCAAAAGTTCAGAACTGTTTCCGGTTTCCCATCCTTGGGGATTGTGTTGAGAGGGGGTGGCGGGTATCTCAGCCATA
This sequence comes from Lissotriton vulgaris, assembly GCF_964263255.1. Taxonomy (NCBI): domain Eukaryota; kingdom Metazoa; phylum Chordata; class Amphibia; order Caudata; family Salamandridae; genus Lissotriton; species Lissotriton vulgaris. Next base: position 805,885,811 of record NC_141689.1, on the reverse strand, counting down.
TGAACACCAGCTTAGTGGAAATGGCAGATAACACAAGAATTGACAATATTCCTGGTATCAAGTGTTATCAACATCTCTTCTCCCTATAAACCTTAAGAAGGTGGGGCCAACTGAGAGCATTCCGCAAATATTAATTAGACACAATGAATAAAAGTCCGAGGAAAGTTCCTGGAATAATCAACATACGGATTCTTATCCCAACGAAAACAGAAGTTTCAGGATAAGGAATCCTCAAATATTCTATTGTTTCATGCTTCATCATAGATAACGTTACCCCATCCCGGCATGATAGCACTGCTTGGACAGACTCAACCTCTTCTTTGAGGTCTGAGGGAGTTCTTAATAAAGAGATACAGCATAGACGAAGGGATCCAGGTTTATAAAATTACGTTTAGGTATTTCGAAAGAAATCTCTTTTTATTTAGGGTATCCTAGGTAAGATTAAAAAGACGGAAAGGGATGTCTAATGGTCATATGTCATCATGGCTGCCAACATGTTTCAGCCTATAGTATTGCACATAAGGGTCAGGGGCCTTCATCACATGGTCCAAGTTTTGACAGGTTCCTGTTCAAGGCAACAGTTTCAGGTACACAAGTGAAATACTGTTTTTATTAGGAGAGATGTGGAAATGATTCGGTGGCAGGAATCATGTGGATCATTGGAGAGGCATAACTTTCATTCACAGAAATGTGAGGGGAAATCCATCATTTTAGCCTAAGTTTGATTCTTGGAAGAGATTCTGGATAAGAAAAAATGCAGTGGGATCCACATAAGTCACACCACCCTCTCTCAACTTGGTGTATAATGTTCTGAAATATCTGGACTTGGTACTTCTCCATGGGTGCCAGCAGAGTTGAGGCCATATATGGCAGCTACCATCACTGTCAGAATGGGTGAATTTGAAAGGCAAACCACTGATGTTTTCTTGCTCATTTTGGGGCCTTTCCTGTTGCAGGTGATATGCCTAGACAACAAGAGAGGTTCCATTTTCATCTGTGGAATTTTGGGAAAGCTGTGGATCCCTGCATATTCTAGTGCTTTTCCTCTTTGAACTGTAAACAAGATCCATGATTTTAGCAAAGGTTTGACGTTTGCAGGGTATTTTGGGTAAGAAAACATATGGGACACATGCAAATTATGCCTCTCTGGACTCCCCGGGATGTCTACTTTCAGAAATATCTAGGTTTATTAGTAGTTCACTGTGGTGCTGGTGGAGCCAGGGCCCAAATATAGCAGCTATCCACATCACCAGAATGGGTCAATTTGCAAGATGACATCTTGGTGTTTCCTTGTTTCATTTTGGGGCGTTTCCTCTTGTGGGCACTGGGCCCAGCCATAGAAGTGTGGTACCAATTTTATTAGAAGTGTGGGAACACAGATAACATTTGTTATTATTAATTGAATTTCTCTCTATGTATGACCCTAAATTGCAAGACAGTATGCAAGAAAGAACACATTCTGCAAAATGCCCTCAGAATCACATGATAGTGTGGGTGACCCCGAATTCCTGCTGCACAAAAAAGCACTATTTCTAAACACATTAAATAGGGCAGGGGTCTAAAATTTAAAAGAATCTGACATATGTAACAGTATATAAGAGAATTCCCCAAGCAAATATCAGGGATTTACTTTTTGTAGATGTAGGATCCAGGAAGGCAGATTCAAACTCACTTTTAAATGTTGCTACCCATAGAAAACAGCCCCTTTTTAAACGTTATGAGAGATTGGATAACTCAGATTAGGGTTGCTGCCATTATAGTCAAGGAATATTACATTTATGTATTGCCAAAACCTATAGACAAAGATAAATGTCAAATTTGACGTGTGAGCGCATTTGTTAGTAAGGTACACAAACAATAACAGCAGCCAGAGTAAAGTGCAACAAATGATTAAGTCTGATAAATCAGCAGTGGAATATAGGCAGCTCCCACTTACACACCACCACCAACGTGAATTTCCCTGCATACACCTGGACTCAGAAGAAGGACTCTAAGTCCCAGGAACACTATATCCCACAGGAGGTGGTGTCCGCAGCATTTGGGCCAGGCAGATGCATATATTTGAAGTTGAATTTGTATAGCACGTAAATCACCCGTAGGTCTCATAGCGCTTGCAGAAATTCAGTGAGAGGACAGAGGAAAAAGCAGACTAGGGGACCTAAAAGTGCAGGGTTTTCAAGTTGCTGCGGAATGTGTTGTGATTAGGGTCTATTCTAATCTGAAGGGGTAGAGTGTTCCACGTTTCTGGGGCTATTTTAGAAAAACATCTGTCCGCATTTGTGACCATGCGGACTTTCGGGACCGTTAAGAGGTGCTTGTCTTTGGAGCGGAGGATTCTAGTCGGGCAGTAATCGGAGAGTTTTCTTTCCAAATATTCTGGTCCTTGTCCAGTGATAGTTTTATGGACTAGGCAGCATATTTTAAATTTGATACGTTTTTTTATGGGGAGCCAGTGTAGTTTTTTGCAGGGTCTGAAGTTTTGTCAAAAGACTTTCATTGATGGTGGTAAGCAGTGCATTGCCATAGTCCAGGCGACTTATAATTAAGCCCTGTATTAGGGGCATGCGGGATGATATGGGGATCCACTTAAAGATCTTCCTAAGGCTGCGCATTAGTCCAAAGCTGGTGTGTACTACCTTGTTGACATGGGACCACATGGACAGTTTATTATCAATAGTGACTCCAAAATTCCGAACTGAATTCTTCGGGGCAGGACAGGGGCCTAATGTTGGTGGCCACCATTCATCTGACCAGTATTTCTGCGTGTTTCCAAACAGCATTATCTCGGTCTTTCCGGCGTTAAGCATCAGATAGTTATTGGTCATCCATTCCTTTGTAGAGGTCATGCAGTGTTGGAATCTAGGTTTAGTGTCTGTAGGGTTTGGACCTAGGGTGATTAACAGCTGGGTGTCGTCAGAGTAAGACACAGTTTCAAAGCCATGAGCTCTGATTATCTTGGCAGTGGGGATAGGTATAAGTTGAAAAGTGTGGGGCTCAATATTGATCCCTAGGGAACTTCCTTATCGTTTTCCACATTTGTTGAGGAAAAAGACCCAAGTTGGACCCTAGACATACTTCTGGTCAGGTAACTCTGGTTCCAAAGTAGGGCTGAGCCCTCAACACCAATCTCAGCTAGGCGCTCTAAAAGAATGCTATGTGAGATGGTGCCGAAGGCTGCCGATAAGTCGGGTAGGATCAAGATGGCTGATTGCCTTGCGTCGATGGTCAGCCGAATATTATCCACTATCTCAAGCAAGGCAGTCTCAGTGCTGTGAAAAGCTCTGAAGCCTGACTGGGATGGATCCAGTAGATTGTTATCTTCCAGGTGCTTAACTAATTTTTTTTTTATTAAGGATTCCATGACTTTTCCAAAGAATGGTAGGAGGGAGATCGGGTGGTAGTTTAGGGGTTGTTTTGGGTCGGCGTTGTTCTTTTTTAGTATTGGTCTGATTATAGCCTCTTTCCAATGGGCGGGGACCGTACAATGTGTTAAAGATAGGTTCAGGGTGATGGTCAATTCAGTGATCAGGGCCGGTGCAATTTTAGCTAGGATTTAGGAGGAGGTGGGGTCAGCTGGGGACCCTGATTTGATTTTCTTTATTGTGATGCCCACTTCTTTCTCTGATAATGTGTGAAATTCTTTAAGGACATTATGAGGGGGGAGTTGTTCTCTGGGAAATTGATCAGATAGACTTATGGTTACAGGTGGCGCAGTCGGTTTGGGAAATAGTTTGTGAATGTAATTTATTTTGCCCGTGAAGTAAGTGGAGAGGACATTGACCCATTCCTGATACTCCGTGAGTGGGGGTTGGCAGGATGAGGGGTTTGTGAATTATTTTACTATTGAGTACAGTTCTCTATGCGAATTCCCTGCCTGGCTAATCCTGTTTCCGTGGTAGACTTTTTTTGCTGATGCTATCTCGTTCATGTAAACTTTATGTAAGGCTTTATACTGTTGTTTGTCCGTTATGTTTTTTGTTTTTTGCCATTGTCATTCGGCTATTCTGGCAGCCTGTTTAGCTGTTTTTAGGTTGGAGGTGAACCAGGGGGAAAGTTAGGGCATTTCATTGCCTGTTTCGGGGCTATGATGTCTAAGGCAATGATATACAGCGGGGGTAGACTGCAGTACGGTGCGTACCTGTGTGCTTGCCCGGCAAAGACCAGGCCAAGAGTGGGCACTTTTGTGCCCGTACAAGCCCGGATTAGACCATAATTTCCTGCTAAGACCTTGAATGAAGTGGGAAAACAGAACATAATTGCCTCTACTGAGCCATTCTTGCTGTAAATTAATTTTCCATTTGTTTAGATAGTGATTCCAACCAAAGGGAGGACTAAGGGTCCTGCTTCTGGCTCTCTCAAATCTCCATTCTTTGTGGACTGTAAGGCATTGTTTAAAATCATAATCGTGTGGCGGGTGCCCCATAGGAAAGCATAACATGCAGTAACTGGGATCGGGCGGTTTCTTCCCCTCAGCTCCATAATGGTGTGTTATGTTTGTTGGATCGCATGTGAAGCCAAGAATTGCCCCACTGTATGTATCCATAAACTCCTGGAAGGACATAACACAAGACTCGTGGTAAAGATCTCCCAGGGCTAATATCTCAGCAGCTTTCCATGGTACCAAATCAAAGCAAAGTATCACCTCTCGGAGGGCCACCATCTGCCAAAGTGGGATGAGAGGGGAATAAGGTAAGTGGTATACCTGACCCTTCATGTAGGGGCACCAGCACAGGTGGGTCACCCTCCTCTGTTGTGACTCCTCTTTTGGTCGGGCTCACTGAGCCATGTGTATACCAGAACTTTCCCTAGGCAAAATGGAAGCATGACGACAATGTCATCATTTGCCAGGGTTTTTTTTCTCCATTTAGACGTCTTATTGGCCAAAACAGGTCAGTCGTGTTAATATCTACATTATTATGTGAATCATAACTTATGTCCTACTGGAAGAGTGGGCTCATTCACACTGTGACGTATACTTTCCTTCTGTACCCCATCCCTTCTGTGTGCTCCACAGAGCTGAAAACTTTGTCTACACAACAGCCAATGTGAGTGGAAGTGAAATAAATACTATTTAATCCATCTAAAGATGACAACATGTAGGGCAGGTGCCATGTACATAAGGGCGTGCATTGGCTATGAGCTGTGACATATTTTCAGTACACACATTTCCTAAGTGCTTCAGACGCGTGCTCCTCCCTCGGGCTGCACACATTTACATGAGCTCATCCCAGGGCTTAGACGAAGGGCAGATCTACATGAATCTGGCAAAGAAATCATGAGAGCAAAAATATCAAAAGAGTTGTACTGAACTTTCATAATGAGCCCATGTCATCAGTAAGCAGGGATTACAATGCACCGAGCTCTCTTTTTATATGTCTTTCCTCCTTGGAGTGGGACGTTCACAAAAAGCCTGTGACCTCATGCTGGTAATGGAAGAGTGCCAGAACAAGAAAGCAAAGGCAGGCTAGGCAATCCAAGAACATTTCTAAATGAAACATGTGTCCCCGGGGAGAGATAAAAGCATCATGTTTGCATAAACTGCAGAACATGTCGATTCGAGGGCTCCCACACATCTGAACTGTTCACACAGTGCTGGTCGTCTTCTCCCTCTTGGTCTCGCTGACATGGTATTTTGTGTGCCCAAGTTGAACTTAGACTTAAAAGAAAGCAATCTGCTCTAGCAAATTCCGAGATACTGATTCACTACATACGCATCTGTGGAGATTTATAGGACCACAGCTTGAATTTACAACAGCTTAAAAACCGAGAGAGTGCCACATTTTTTGCAGAACTATGTGCAGGGTTAGGACAGAGGTGAGATGTCAAGATAGCTTGAGTGCACGAAAACCCAACAAACTGATTAGTGTCGTTCATCAGAATCATTTTGCATTTAGTATCCAACTCTTCTAACAAACAAAAAAATGAGTCTCATATTAATCTGCGGCGGGATGGCAAACGGGGCACTGATATATAATTGTTTTCCATTAAAAAAAAAAAACGAATGTACAAATTCAAGAAACCTACTTCTGAAGATTGTCTGCTTTGCAGAAAATTAACAGGAATGCATTTTGTGTCACAATTATATGCATGAAAATGAATTAGTTTTGCAGATTTCTAAATCTACTCCTGGGCAAGTTTATTTGGAAAGTATGTTATTTGGGTAGACAGAATTCAAAGTAAATGGTAAAGAAGGGATCAGGTACCCATCCATATGTACATCTATGCATCTGTCCATACACATCAGAAATAGCAGTAATTGAACACGGTAGTTTTTTTTTGTGAATCACCATCTCTTGAACGTGTATTCAGTTAAATGTCATTACTTTATTTTCCTTCAAATATTGAAAAGGTTCAAATAACTTCAAGAGGGTGGAATGCCACATGGGAGAAAGCGCCTCTTTTTGAGTGGTCAGCCCCATTTATTGTGGATGGATTCTTCTGTTTTCTGACTTTGTGCACTGTGACTCTGCTAACCAGGCCCAATGCATGTGCTCTGACCCAAAACATGTTGAAATTGGCGAACATCGAATTGGCATATTTAACTTTCCTACAAGGACAGAATATATGGTGTCCAAAATGCACCCAAGGAAGAAAAAGGTAAATGTCACCCGTGGAATACTTCACCACTGTGAGATCTTCTAGAGTGACCAGGTAAACATGACTCCAGCTCTACCACTGTAGCATGGCTGTTGCAATTTAAAACATGTACCCGACCTGTCAAAATTATATTTTTTTGACAGGCGAAAAAAATCTTTCTAACTATTAATAAGTTATCATTATATGCTGTGCAGTTCACAAGCCAGGGTGCATGGCACTTAAAAGTAGGGCATGTAGCAAGTCTGGATGGCCTGAAGAGAAAAATTGGGAAGCAATATTAAATATTTATTCTGCTAGCTCTGCTCTTGGAGCAGGGCAGAAGTGGCTTGCCCACTACTAGGTGCGCAATGACTGTTGGTCGGCCCTCTCGTGCCTCCCAAACCAGTCATGCGCACTTTCCCCGTTCACCATGCGGGCTGCATTACAACCTGCATGGAGAATGGAAAGGGGCGACCACTCGGTCCCCCCGAACGTATGGTAGGGTGCCCGGATCCCCCCGGGAAGCCATTTTGGGCGGGGGGCGTGTCTCGGCTGGTATGCCCGAAGCGGCGTAGCCGGGGCGCGCCTTTTCCCGCCCAAGAAGGGTTGTCCTAGACACCTACACCGTTGGCCACACCCCGTAGGCGTATCAGAGGAGGGTACATGCCCTCCCGAAGAGGAATAAAAGGAGCAGCAATCCGAAGACGCATCCTCTTGTTCCTGTGCTTGGAAGCTGCACCCTCTCGTTGCACGTGAGCCCTCGACGGAACAAGGAGCAATTTTGAGAACTTGTAATTTTGTGTTTCTCTTTCAGGACTTCGAGCCTTAGGGGCCAGGACCACGTTGAGCAACAAGGATCGATTATCAGTTAACAATGCCTGGCAGGAAGGCGGGAAAGAAGTCCGGGACTGATCAGATGCTTCGCATGCTGATAAAGGATATGGCGAGTATGAAAAAGCAGATGGCGGCGATGAATAATACGGGTAAACCGAAGAAGGTGATAGGCCCGGCCTTGCCGGGAGTTGTCCCCACGGGGAGGGGTAAAAGGGTCAGGAATAGGACGGCTGGGGAGGAGGTCCCGGTTCCCGAGTTGCCCCCGGCAAACCCGGTCATCCCAGTCGAGGCCCCGGTACCGATCATAGACGCGGGTCAACCGATTCCGGTTGTTGTTACGCCCGTCAGCGAGGAGGACATGCCTACCGAATTAGCCGCCCAGTTAGCCGCATGGCTTGGCAGAAAGACAGGGGGTGCTACGGCGCCGGGGGACATGGCCGAAGAGGCCAAGTTACTAATGCAGCAGTTGCGGCAGTCACGCGATGCCGCGAAGGCGAATCTCCCTCTTGTCCCCCCACAGGTGACTTCGGAAGGACCGGCAGCTGGTGTCGAAAAAACGGCGGGACCAGAAAAAGAGCCGGGTAAGCAAGCATTGCCGATGGCAAGGGAGGGGTCTTTACCCTCAAGAAGGGAAAAGGTGGTCCAGCATATACCATTGGCCACTAAAGAATTGATATGGGCTGATAAGTACGTGAATATGTTTTCCCTGCTAACTGACCATCGCGAGATGGAGTATGTTAAGACGCAGAAGGATTTGTGGCACCCGAGTGTATGGCGAGCGAAAATGGCGGGATTCAGGGTTGATGAGACAATCTCTAATTGGGCCAAGGCCTTTGCAATGTTTTCAGCAATTATTGGGGAACGTAAGCCCGAGGTTTTGACCGAATTGTCTTGCTATCAGGCACGAATAATGGATTTTTATGAGACATATGAGGGCGATGAATGGATGGGTTACGATATGAAATTTCGTAAGGCCATGGAGTACGATTCATCTCTGACGTGGGATTGTCTCGACTCGATCTCTTGGCAGAAGCAGCTGCTGCCGGGCGCGACGAAGTCGTCCTCGCTCGGCAGGAATGGGTCGGGGTCTTCCCGCCATCAGCCTGTGGCGCCCTTTCGAGCGGGCCCCGCTGGCGACCAACAACCACGTAATAGTGGGAATGGGGGTAAGAAAGGGGTCTGTTGGAATTTTAACAGGGGCAAGTGCACAAGGCCACAAGGGACATGTAAGTTCAGACATGAGTGTGCAGGTTGCGGAAATTCGTCACACCCCGAGAGTTCGTGCAGAGCCAAGAATGGTGATACGGGGGGTAGAGGGGGGGCCAAACAGGTCTGAGGGTTATCATCGTATACCGCTACCTACCCCCGTAGATATCATGGCAATGATCCCCTGGCTAAACGAATACCCTGATCATGTCTCCGCTGGGGTGTTGAGGAACGGCTTCTTATATGGTTTCCACATCCCGGCGGGGGACTTTCGAGGGGAATCACTTTGTAGAAACCAACTGTCGGCGCAGCATAATCCAATGGTGGTTGAGAGGAAGATTGCAAAAGAGGTTGCCCTTGGCCGGGTTGCTGGCCCGTTTAGACACCCGCCAGTAGCTAATTTCATCTGTTCCCTGTTGGGAGTAGTCCCCAAGAAGGACCCGGGGGAATTTAGGCTGATCCATAACTTGTCAGCTCCGAGGGGTCTTTCGGTGAACGATGCGATTGACCCAGGAGTTTGTTCGGTGCGGTACGCATCTTTCGATGATGCCGTCGCCATGTTGAATCGCCTGGGGCCCGGAGCACTGATGGCGAAGTCAGATATCGAGTCAGCGTTCCGGTTGCTCCCGGTACACCCATGTGATCAGCGTCTGTTAGGCTTTGTGTTCCAAGGAAATTTCTACATGGATAAATGTATGCCGATGGGTTGTTCCATCTCTTGTGCTCATTTTGAGAAATTCAGTTGTTTTTTGCAATGGGCGTTCACCAAAGCCACTGGCCATACCCAGGTTATGCATTACCTAGATGACTTTTTGTTCTTGGGGGCAGCCGGCGACACACAATGTGCGCAGGCGGTACAGGAATTTTGCACTCTCATGAAGAGGTTCGGGGTGCCGTTGGCACCAGGTAAGACGGTTGGACCATCTACTTCACTCGAGTTTCTGGGAATTGAGCTCGATTCGGTGGAGGGATGTTTCCGTTTGCCTGTGGGGAAAGTAGCAAAGTTCAGGGCTTCCTTGGAGTTGTGCATTGGCAAAGAAAAAGTCACGCTCCATCAGTTACAACAAGCAGTGGGTCAGCTTAACTTTGCCCTCAGAGTGATATCAATGGCCCTCCCCTTTTCCCGCTCTATTGCGCAAGCCATGGTTGGTCTCAAAGAAGGACACCATCGCACAAGACTGTCTGCAGAGGTTCGCCAGGACATGCGCATTTGGTTGGCATTTCTGGCGGATTTCAACGGTCGAGTGGTGTGGAGCAAACCGCCAGCGTCCTCGGACGAGCTGGGTTTGTGGACCGACTCGGCAGAGAGCGTGGGATTCGGCGCCATCTTTGGTAATCGATAGTCGGCGCAGACATGGCCGACGTGGTGGCACACCAGCGGTCTCACAGGTAACATTGGGTTTCTCGAGTTGTTCCCCATTTTGGTGGCTCTGATGGCATGGCCGGACGAGTTCAGAGATCGCTCTGTGGTGTTTTGGTCCGACAATATGACTGTCGTTGAATGTATAAATAATCAGGCAGCACGCTGCAAGTTGATATTGAGATTGCTGAAGGAAATTGTACTACTTTGCATGAAACTGAACGTACAATTCAGGGCGAAGCATGTGCCAGGGGTACTAAACCAGGCGGCTGATGCACTCTCTCGTTCACACATGCAGGCTTTCAGGGGTTATCTACCTTCCGCGGACCTAGCGGCGGCACCATTTCCCGAAGCACTTTGGCAACTCGGTGCCCCAGATTACAAGACCTCGTGGCAGCAAGCCTAGCCCCCAGGACAAGGAAGGCATACGAAGGAGCGTTTCGTTCCTATTGTGCATTTTTGGGTCCGGCAGGGGGGGTCAATTGGGGTCAGGAGGAGTATGTCCTGAAGTTTCTTGTAGCACTACACAGTGCAGGCCGATCAGCGGCAACGGCCAATAGGCACCGGGCCGCCATTTCATTCATGGCACAGGCACATGGCATTAAGGACCCCACATCGTCCTTTTTGGTAAGGAAGGCCCTTCGTGGTTGGCAACGCCTTGAGGGTCGTAGAATAGACGAAAGGCGCCCGATTGGGTTAGAAAGGCTGTCCTTGCTGATGTCGATACTCCCCGCGACATGTTCCTCCCAGTTCGAGGCAGTGCTGTTCCGGGCCGCTTTCGCATTAGCATTCCATGGGGCTATGTGGGTGAGCGAGCTGGTAGCCAGAAATAGGAAAGATGTAGAGGGAGGTCTGTGTCGGGATCACATTCTGATCAAGGGTGATTCAATGGTGGTCACAATAGCCAGGTCCAAGACCGACCAGGGTGCTATGGGAGACAGTATTGTTGTCCAGCGCATGCGAGGGTCCCCCATGTGCCCGGTGAAGTGCGTTGAGGAATATTTGGCGCGAAGGGCGGATGCATGGGGGGGGAGCTTGCTGAGACACATCGACGCCACCCCACTGACAAGGTTTCAGTTTCAGCGGGTGCTAAAGATGGCAATCGCAGCAGCGGGCTTGGACCCGGGCGATTTCGGGACCCATTCCTTTAGGATAGGGGCTGCTACAGAGGCTACAGCCAGGGGTCAGAGTGTTGAGAAGGTGAAACAACTGGGACGATGGTCCTCGAACTGTTATAAAAGGTATGTGCGGTTGCACATGTTGTGAAGCCAATGTCATGCACTCACGCTTCTTGTCTTCTGTTTGGTTTACGGTTTCGCGAACATGCTATGCGGGGCGGACTGTGCAGTTGACCCAGCACCTGGGGTCCAGCGGTCAGAGATCACCGGCTGAGGACAGAGTGTTGTGGGTCGTGGGCCACTCATACGTGAGGCGGGCCGGGGACGTATTCAAAGCAGGTGACATGATTCACGCAGCTGGGGAATACGGGTACAGGGTGACCTTCCACGGAAGGGGCGGGCTCTGTATTGACCAGTTTCAATGTTTTGTCGAGGAACTGTTAGGGCGGACAAGGTCACCGCCGTCTGTAATCATAGTACACTTGGGAGGGAATGACTTGGTGACACTCGGTCGGCGAATACTACTCGAGCAAGTTCTATCTACAGTTAGCTGGCTGGCAAGAAGGATCCCGGGGTGCACGATAGCATGGTCCCACATGATTCCCAGAAAGGTGTGGCGGGGGGGCCTCTCTGTGTCAGCACTGAACCATTCAGTAAAAAAGGTCAATAACAAACTTGGTAGGTTGTTTCGCTCGGCGCAGTTGCAGTGTATTCCGCATGGATGTATTCGGGGGGATCACATGTATCTCGAGGATGGGGTCCATTTGTCCCGGAAGGGGAATGTCTTACTCATAGGAGACGTCATAGCATGGTTAAGGGGTTTATAAAAGCATGACCTTTAATAGGAGTTTGTGGGGGGGCCGGATAGCCGGTCAACTATCCGGCCTGTGGCGGTAAGGTCATGATCGGTGAGCAGTAATTTCAAGGTCCCTAGAGGGGGGGCGCCACCCATTACGGATGGGAGCGCCCGGGGGAGGCGGCCATTGGCCCCTCACACGGGGAGGCGGCACCCACTAAGTATGGGGTCGCCGAAGGGAAGGCGGTCATAGGCCCCTTCCAGGAGAGGAGGCGGCTAGATGCCCCTCCTATGAATTTCCCGGGGCCCGGATATCCGCGACGGCGGATGTGGTAAACAGTGTGGGGTGGGAGGGGGGTCCACGCTACCTTCTAGAAACCTCACACGAGTCCTCGGACGACCATTAAGATGGCGTCGAGTAAATAGGGGGCCCCCGCAAAGACAAGGGAAATTGGAGTTGGCACAGAGGTACAGTCCTCTGCGCGCCCGCCCTCACACCGTGAGGGGGGAGTTCTGGTAGTAGGGATCTGACACCGGTTGCGACCTTGCCGTTGGCCCGTAATGCTAGGATGTACAATTTTAATTTAGAAAGTATGCATTTGCAGGATGTTAGACTCGGCTAGGAAAACCTTTGTACTAGAGATTTGTTAAGGTTAGCCAATGAACGTGTCTTCATCGAATGTAATAAATGAAAATTGTACATAATATGAAACTTTTATTTTAATGTTTTAATTTTTGTTTCATATTTTAATAAATACGGCCGGAAGGGTAATTCCCTCCTGCCTTCCAAAAGTTCAGAACTGTGTCCGTCTTCCCATCCTTGGGGATTGTGTTGGGAGGGGGTGACAGGCATCCCAGCCATATGGAAAGGGGCGACCACTCGGTCCCCCCGAACGTATGGTAGGGTGCCCGGATCCCCCCCGGGAAGCCATTTTGGGCGGGGGGCGTGTCTCGGCTGGTATGCCCGAAGTGGCGTAGCCGGGGCGCGCCTTTTCCCGCCCAAGAAGGGTTGTCCTAGACACGTACACCGTTGGCCACGCCCCGTAGGCGTATCAGAGGAGGGTACACGCCCTCCCGAAGAGGAATAAAAGGAGCAGCAATCCGAAGAAGCATCCTCTTGTTCCTGTGCTTGGAAGCTGTACCCTCTCGTTGCACGTGAGCCCTCGACGGAACAAGGAGCAATTTTGACCCACCCACCAGCCCCTTATGGCAACGTTAGTACTGCAATAAACTGATTTGCTTTGATAATTTCCTTTTTTCTCCTTGTTTAGTGGTTAATAAAATGTCAATGTTGGTACTTCAATGAAAGAATGATTGGCTTCATAACATTTTCTTCCTTAGTGGAGCGGAGTATAACAGTCTAGTTGAAGGATGTGTTTGAATACATAAGTAATAGGATAAAGATGTCAATGTATGGTTAATTTTCTATCTTAGTAGGTAAACACATGTCGTATTTATTTTTTGGTCGGGCGGTAAGGTCATGATCGGTGAGCAGTAATTTCAAGGTCCCTAGAGGGGGGGCGCCACCCATTACGGATGGGAGCGCCCGGGGGGAGGCGGCCATTGGCCCTCACACGGGGAGGCGGCACCCACTAAGTATGGGGTCGCCGAAGGGAAGGCGGTCATAGGCCCCTTCCAGGGGAGGAGGCGGCTAGATGCCCCTCCTATGAATTTCCCGGGGCCCGGATATCCGCGACGGCGGATGTGGTAAACAGTGTGGGGTGGGAGGGGGGTCCACGCTACCTTCTAGACACCTCACCCGAGTCCTCGGACGACCATTAAGATGGCGTCGAGTAAATAGGGGGCCCCCGCAAAGACAAGGGAAATTGGAGTTGGCACAGAGGTACAGTCCTCTGCGCGCCCGCCCTCACACCATGAGGGGGGAGTTCTGGTAGTAGGGATCTGACACCGGTTGCGACCTTGCCGTTGGCCCGTAATGCTAGGATGTACAATTTTAATTTAGAAAGTATGCATTTGCAGGATGTTAGACTCGGCTAGGAAAACCTTTGTACTAGAGATTTGTTAAGGTTAGCCAATGAACGTGTCTTCATCGAATGTAATAAATGAAAATTGTACATGATATGAAACTTTTATTTTAATGTTTTAATTTTTGTTTCATATTTTAATAAATACGGCCGGGAGGGTAACTCCCTCCCGCCTTCCAAAAGTTCAGAACTGTGTCCGTCTTCCCATCCTTGGGGATTGTGTTCGGAGGGGGTGACAGGCATCCCGGCCATACAAACCCAGGCTCCCATTCTCTGGTTGAGCATTGAATCAGGACGCTCAAAACCAATCACAACGCTGCACTGCAGCGTTGTGATTGGTCAGTGGGGCTTGCCTGGGATTCCTTGAGGAGAGCAGAGACTCGGGACCCGGTAGCAGGGTAAGTTACGTTTTTCATTTTTTGTATTTTATAATGAGCACTCTCCCACAATTGTGACCCCCCCATAACCCCTGTGCCACCCGTGCCTTGCCACCCATCTTGCCAGATGCAGCCTTGCCCATCCCCCTCATAGTTTGAACATGATCAAACTATGAGGGGGATTTTTTTTTGCTTTCAGGAGTGGAAATAGTGTGTTGCTTATTATTTCTAATGTTTGCTGAATGGTTACTACTTAAAACAGTGAAACGTTACCGTTTCAATACTTATTTGTTAATTCTTCGCACTGGAAAGCATTGACACTGACCGTAATTGGAAAGCCTGATGGACAACTCATCAATTTCCTACTTCTAATTCACATCATAATTTGCATTGCCAAGTTGTAGTTGGGTAAAATTCACTCCAGGGTGATGATGTTTTCAAAGTAAGATTCTGAGACAAAACATAAAAGCCTTGTTCCGAGTTTAATGAAAATGTAATTCGGGAAATTTACCCTGTAGCAAACCCGGTACGCACCTGAGTTTTAACTCATGCCAGAAGTATCAGTGAATACAGAGGTGAAACGGAGGAATAACCTGTGGAAGAACACATGAGTTCCAAGATCTCCCACTTGTTGACTTATTTTCTGCATACATGTTTATTGAGGTAGTACATGCTGAAATATGAATGGGTAGAAATCTCAGAAGTACACAAACTTCAAACACCTGTAATTTCAAATTGGGTGCTAAAAACTTGAGACTTGTTCGATAGTACTGGCCAACTCAGAATGAGGCCTACGTATTTAACCTCAAGTCTAGAGTATAGAGTGAATCCATCCCTGTGGTGGATAGTGAAGCTTTCTTTGAGGTGACACCTCCCCCAGTATTGTAAATCAGAATTTGTAACCTCTGGAACTAAACAAAATGGAACTGAACATGACATTACATTTGCTTATAAAGAATGTCTCATTAGCAGTTCACAATTCACTCCCATAAATTGGAATGAGCAAAGGTAAGGTTCATTTCGAGTTAGCACTCAAAAGGCAACAAATCCACGTGGAACTATACAGCGTACTGTCAGGGTTCCAAATCAAATTATCTTTCCAATCAAAGACTGCTGAAGATTACCTTGGACCAGTCTCCCATTCTCCAGATGAAACATTTGGAGTAATCTTCACAGTCCTCCATTTCTTTCGGCCTTGTGGACAAAACGCATTTCTTCCGCGGATTAGTGCACCTGACTGTGCGGTGCCGTACCCCCTTGCCACATTTCAAAGAGCACTAAAGACAAAAACAGAAGGATTACTAATCATCCACTGTGATTACTTAGTATAATTGCAGCTACATCTTGGAGTACCGGGACTCTTGGTTATGTAAGATCAACCTGTAGCTTTGCAACTTGTCAAATGCTAGGCACACAATACATACATGGTGTGTATTTAATCATTGGGAATGTTTATGAAAACACCCACGGAGAACTTCACAAAGGTAACTTACACTTGTACACTTTTGGGTTACTTTAGCAGCTTTGACTTTGCATCATTTACGAGTGCTACAGTGACTCAAACGTTTAGATTTATATGCCTCAAGACAAATTTCCAAGTGTAAGTTACTACTGCCAAAAAGGAGCTGTAGTAGGTCCAGTTTCACACATGCCTACCTCTGATACTACAACACCCTCACATGAAAAGAAATGGTGTCAAGGACCTAAAAAGTGACCTATAAGTAATAATGGTCAATTCCATTTAAAATACTTATTTATACTTTTTAAATACATTTCTAAATGAATTTTATGTTCAAAACATAATTTAATGAGAAATATTATTTTATAATAACCATTTTAATAACTCTTAATTTAAAATATATATAACTTTAATTTAGAAAACAAATTAAATTATTTTAAATTAACTATACATATCTGTGTGTAGTTTGAATATTTAAGAGTAAATCTAAACATTTTACTTCAGGTAGGATTTATTTTAATAATTATTTAAAAACTTTTATTTTCTTACTCTCACACCACAACTTGGGCTACTTAATGTCTGGGAAGGGACAGACCTTACAGAGGTGGAACAACAGCTGACCAAATTGGGATATACTCCAATGAAACGCGAGATTGCTAGGAAATGGGGACTGGCACATCAGCCGTCTCCGAGGGTATGGGCAAAGGAACTAGACAAGTGTATGATAGCTGAGAAGGAGGTGTTTAAGTCCAGAGGTTGCCCAAAGAAATGGGACAAGAAATGGGGCAAGTGGAATGAATACCGTGGGGATTTGTGTACCTCCCCAACAGTGGAGATGGAGATGCAGCAGAGAATGGCACAATCTTTGGAAGATAATGACTAATGTTGGGGCCTATCTTGGTAACTGCACCTGATTGGTAGATAACTATGCTGTACAATGATTGATAACTGTGACTCTCTTTGTTTGTTTTGAATTCATGGTATAGAATCAATACAAATATATTTAAAAAAATGTTATTTTAACTTATTATAATAACATTAATTAAATATTTAATATCAAATTAAGTTAAGAGTGCTGTTGAGTTTTTATTTTGTTGTTTATTTAAAATAAATACATAACATTATTTTACATTAATATTTACCTAAAAATATTTTCGATAATGGGTTTCAAGTTTAATACACTTTTTTACATTTCTATATGCTTTACCACAGGGAGGTCTCTACCCTGACGGATCTTTTTTTCGGACTATACAGACCCCATTGTAAGGCAATTAGAAAAAATCTTATGTTCTTGCCATTGAGGGGCAGATCCCTCTACAAATACATAAATATGCACTTTGCAGATCTATCCCTTACATTTGCATGGGTTCACTAAATCTTATTTGTTATGCTCTGAAATGTACAGAAGCTATACATCACTAGACAGTCTCTCATTGTCCCTACTTACACTGCTGAAAATTCTCCACGTGTAACCAATTTTCAGGGTTAAGGGTTGATGTTCAATTACACTTTTGCTTGACCCATTTTATTTTATATTAACTGGAAGTATGTTATTTTTTTCAAATATAATTGCAAAATAACCTAAACCTTTTAAAACTAGAGTTAGGGGAGCAGTGAGGTTGGATAATTCCATTGGGCGTGTTAGGTAATACTCACAGGACAATCAAGTTGTTGTTCTTTTCTACTTGCCCACAGCAAACCCTGCATCTTTCAAATCCCCAATTTTGCAAACCATACCTTAAGACCCGCTTTTCACCTCTAAGATCCGCAGATCCTTGTTGTGCGAATCAGGGAGCTGATAACACTTTTCCAGCAACTAAGATTAGCTCAATTTTGCAGATTGTTTGGTGTCTTTGGCATTACATAATGAAGAAGACACACCCCTAAAACCCAGGCTTGCAAACTCTCATAACTACTGTGTGATGGCAACAACAGTCAAGACAAACACGCAATGAGAAGTATTTCCTATGAGCATGCAGAACTAAAGGGATCTTAGTGTCTTATGTTGTGATAGCTTATAAATTGTTTTAATGTAAAACAAAACAATTCTGGCTTCAGCAGCATTATAACTTGGAATGCAAATAAAACCTCTGTGTTGGCATGAGAACCTTTCTCCTTGTGCTTGCTTCTTTGGAGGTCTAATAATGGATTGAACAAACAGGCTTTGTGTTCATGCATTAGTTTTTATATTTTAGAGAAATTGGAATAGTATTATGCCATATACTTCACCTCCGACCACACTCCAGCTTCCCATACTGTCATACATTCCTGTCCTTCACAACGTTGCATAGAGGCAGGCTTAGGTCCATGACAATCCCTTTCACGAGCGCGAATCATTGTTGTGTTTCTGAGTTGTTGCGTACAGGCCACTTGTCGGCTTTGGGTTCCTTTTCCACAAGTTCTAGAACATGGCGTCCAATCTGTCATCACCCATCTACAAACAAGCATGTTACACATCTCATTCTTCAGCTTTTACAGTACTTACATGAAAAATAAATGTCCTATTATATAGCATATTTGATATTGTGGATTGGTATGCGCAGGAACCCAAAATTAGCCCCGTCAAAAATGTTCAAACCAGATATATCGCGGGAGCGGCAACTAGAATTGGGAAAAGGTGTGTATTTTTGTGTAAGGCCACCGCCTAGCGTTCACCCCACATGGTAAATGCTGTTGTGACATACTGGACAGCCAGGCCCTGCATGATATGCAGGATTTTTATAGTACATTCTGAACCTTTTTAAAATGCTTGGTAGTAGAATATCTTGGGTTACTGTTGGACGGTGAGCTACTTCAATTAATCTATATCTTTGTGCCATACCACTCCCTTAATTCGGTTCATAAACAGTCTTTTAGTGAATACCTTTTCATGACAAATGAGAAAATCTAAATAAATAATACATCTAGTAACCCCTTGGTGCAACAATTTAACATGTTTCATAGTGCTATCATCGCCTTAGAACTGGATATTTGTGAATCATTTACAAGTCTGCTGGAATGACAATTACTGGATTGATTGAATGAATGGGTGAATTAACGTTTGAACAATAGAAAACCAAATGAATATGTATATTAGTTCTATAAAGAATACATCAATAAATGAAATAATGTGTACGATTTTCACTTGTCAGACTGTCTTGATGCCAATATAATGCCTCTATGTTGGTTGCCAGGGTGTCGTTAAGTATGTGATTTACATTGATATCTTATATTACTCTTATCGAGAGGCTGAAATAAGAAGGCAGTGAGAAATACCATTATACTAAGTGGAAGCACACAGCATCTGCTCAAATTTTCGATAAATGCAAAATTTACAGTCAAGTCCCCAGTTACTCTACTGAAAGTATAATGAATAATTCAATCACTCATGAAAAATTCCGATCGGCTTTAACCTGTTCGCATGAGTGCTCGCCAGTCAAATTTGCTACCTGGCTGAACCTTGCCCAATATACCCTATTTATCATCAGTTGCGGCTCATACGCTAAGGCGGCAGAGCATCGCCCTACTGCTTTGAGAGCAGTGAAGAGGAAAAAGAAAATTATAATAACTGAACGTTAATATCATTTGATTTTTCCGTTCCTAGGTGCGGGGAGGGGTGGGCTGGCCAGAGCAGGAGCCCTGCGAGAGGACTGGCATCTACTCCAAAAGTACACAGGATTGTTTGGAAACAGTCCTGAGCAGTTTGCATCTTACCCAGCAGGCTGCAGCAGCGGCCTATGCAGGGACATTTAAATAAAGAATACATCTATCGTCATTGTCGGTCGAAATCCCCCCCTCCACCCGGCCACTCCACTCTTACCTGCATGGCCCGCGGCTGTCAGGCTGTAATGCACAGCCCAGTGAGGGACAGGCGCATGGTCCCTGTCCACATCTGAGAGCCTAACCTCGGTTCTCAAACTGATCACAAACCTGCAGAGCCGCGTTTTGATTGGCTTAGGAGAGCCCGGGTGTTTCCTGGGACAGTGGAGAGGTGGTGGTTGCGACGTGACTGCAGGTAAGTTGTATTTCTCTTTTTTTATTTTCTACCTCTCCTAAGGCCACCCGCCCCATTCCCTATCAACCGCCGCTGTATTTAGGGATCTCTTCACTTTACCTCAGTTAACAAAACACCATTGGCTTAGATTTGAATTTGGTTTGACCAGGCAAGCGATAGCAACAAAGACGAGCTTTGTCACGCAGCTAGGTGAGCCTTGGAAGACTCAGTGAAAGCAGAGATCTAGGGGATTATATTTACAGCATTGATCTTCCCTGCCTCTAAAGTGACATTCCAAATTACTTGCCTTTTAAACACATTGCCAAAAGGACTTAGCACCTGTCTTCCTACTCACAGGATGTTGCCTCACAATGTTATTGTAACAAAGCAAAGTACACTCAACATGCCCACACTGACTGGAAATCCGAGGCCTCTTTTTCTCTGTTCCCTTCAAAAGATACTCTGCGTAAATTCTTTAGATTCAGGTTAATGTTGATTCCACTGATTGAATTCAGACACGTGTGGTCCGACAAAAGGATGTCTAGTGACTGCTAACTCTTGGGGAGGCTGGAGCGAAAACCTATCTCATATTCTGTGTCTTTGTCAGTTTATTGGATACATGCCATCATTTACTAAAACCTTATTCTCTACTACTAATATCTGTTCAATTACACTGCTGTTTACGCCTGACTGATCAAACCACCCCCTCAGCTAAAGCCAATCTTTTTCAAGTATTTTGACATGGCCACTAAAGTATTAAAGGTGAATGCCAACTCTTCTATCGACCAAACCATCTAGATTTAATGTTTCCACTTTTACTCACTTTGGGGCGATTGTTATCGCAGATAAACCTTAGTATTACCAAGGTTTATCGCAAATGCGATAAAAATCGGCCGCAATGCATGTATATCGCTGAAAAGTCCGCGATATTCATGCATTACCGAGTTAAGGCTCTTAGCGCGAATATCGCCAAAAGTTGGTAATAGGAGATAGCGATGTTAGCGACTGTTTCCAGTCGCAAAATCCTTGGCACGCCCACTTTGCATGTCATTAGTGATAAATATCACTGACATGCAAAGTGGGGCCCAAGATGGTCGCTATCTCCTACTAGCTGTCGCTAACTGGTGTTAGCGACAGCTAGGTAATAGGGAGATAATTTTATCTCCGCTTTATTGGCTTTTAAAGTAAAAAAAGCGGAGATAAACCCCCTTGATAATATGCCCCTTTGTTATTTTAAATATTGAATTCTTATATTTAAATCGAATAGTTTCTGAATAGCTGTGCAATAATTGAATTCATTCATACATATTTTTATCCAAGAGCTGGTTAAATTGCCCATTAGTAAATGAGCCTTCACCCCCTATGTGCACAAGTTGTAGGGGTTGGCGTTTCTCATGAGAGAGTCTTTTAGATTTTGAATGACTTATCAATTCAGAGAGGCCATTGGTAGTCATCTAATGAACGTGTACAGTAAAAGTCCATTGCAGTGTATTTCTTGGCCAATCCAGATGTGTCTTAATAAACTTGGCAAAGACCTGCCTGACTTTGGAGAAAAAAAAATAGTGAAAATGTAAAATCAGGATCGTGGAACGAGGACAAATACTTTTTGCTTATAGCAATTCATTCTTGACGTTTTTAAGACCGAACAATTCAGCTACTGAAACAAATCCTTGAATTTAAAAACATAACCCAATAACAGAACATTGATATGCACACCGATTATGAGAAATTCACATTCCCCGTTTCTGCACACAGGAACACACGTTAGTGGAAACTTTGAGAATGGAATTTCGATACCATACATTCCAATTTATAGATAGATGCGTGAAATATGTGGTGTTTTCCGATACTGAGATGACTGTCTTTTGATAAACTGCAGATATACATTAAACTTGGTCTAGTATGTATACAGTAAGTATGGCTTATCAAAACACATGATTTAGCATGTTTACTTTAAAGAGAAATATTTATTTTAATAACCAAATATTATTATATTTAGTAATCACAACTGCATCCACATAGCGCTACACTCATGAAAAAACATTTCACAGGATTCGATCAAAGGGCAATGGCGGTCCCACGACCACAATGTAACTTTACAAAAGCAGTCCATAATTGGAACACCATTTCCCCTTATCTTTTCATGTTTTTGAGGGCACCATGGGCCTCTTAAATTGGTCCTTTTGGCGAACACCCTTCCACCTCATCTTCAGCAGTGAGCAATGTCTCTTTTGCCCACTAGGGACACCACCCTAATAACTCTCCTCTCAACATGGGATTCACCAATTCCCTCCAATAGTCCCAGTAACACCTCTCGGGGAACCGATTTAATGTTATGATCCAAGGACCACAGAGATCTCCCATGTCGCACCCTCCCAGAAGAGCAGGGGGCAGGGCCATGCCATGTGAAGGAAATAAGCATTTGGGGCTTGGAAGTGTGTACAACTAGTCTGCCCCTATTCAAATTGATAGGCATGGTCATCCCAACCCCCAGTGACACACTCATTCTCCGGTACCAGATGAGCAGCAAGATAGTAGGCGTAGAGGTCTGAGGCACCAAGACCCTGTCAAATGGCGACTACCTGGCTGATGCAAAGGCCACTCAATGACACCCACTTGCCCAAATAAAAGAGGTTAGCTTTGAGGTGAGGGAGCAGAACCATGCCCGAGGAATTAGGTAGGAATAATTCGCCGGGACATAGAGGTATTGAGGCGAGCACATCATTTTAAATAATGCAATGCGCCCCATTGGGTTTTAAGGGAGACGGCTCCATTTACATAAGTCTTTAATCCATTGTCAATTGAAGAGGACGAAAATCAAGACACCAGGCCAAGTCTGGAAGACAAGAGCTGTGAACCCCAAGATAATGAAAAGAGTTCTGTCTAGTTGGGATATCTGTGCACCAGATCTATGCCATCACATAGCCGCACCCAAGAGCAGAACCAATCCTCCAAAGTATTGTCCATTCTGGATCATTCCACCCATTCTGGAGTAAGTTGTTCCATCTAGAGCGTTTTCAGCATCCTCAGCCTTTTCAGTACGGACTACAATTGAAGACTTCAGTTCAGAGATTTGGCGTGTAAGAGTATCCACATCGTCCTCAGTTGTCGAGATCCACGTTTCAGCTTTCTTGACCCTTTCAGCCACTCTACGGAGGTCTTGGCGCAGAAGAGAAAAATCAACACGTACACCCTCCCCTTTAGCCTCCATCGCCTCTCTGGAAGCCTGAATTGCATTGAGGATAACTGATAGGTTAACAGGTGTTAGTGTTGTGGACATGGCGAAAGAGTCCCCAGACGCACCTCTAGTCTCAGGGATCAATGTGGTGCATTGGTTCCTTTCAGTTTGAGCACCCAAGGAGAGACAGGGTTTGTCACGGCCCATAGCCAGGCACAAAGAGAGATGGGCCACCAGAAGGAGAAGAGGACACAGAGAATTGGGGGCAGTCTCCTCGGCCCAAAGCAACAGTGGAGCAGGTGTCTGAAATAGGGCGCCAGCTCAAGTCACGCAGTTTGTCCCAATGGCACCCCCGGCAGATCTGTATGGTAATCAGTGAGGTCCCAATGCAGGTTTACCCCGCTTGCCACTCCCAGCTCCAGGCCCAGAAGGAGAAACAGTTTGGTTGTGTACACAGCCTCCATAGAGGCAGACAATGTCGATGGGAGGAGGGGGGAGGATAAGTACTAGCTCAGGCCCCAGCAACGGACCCCTACCTCTGTCTGTGTGAGCGAAAGGAACCACACTCCCTCTCACGATTGGAGGCATCTGCAAGGTAGTTACCGGGCAGTAGTGGCAGCAAGGCACAGATGGTCTGAAGTTTTCCCTGTCAGCCATTGCCTTCGATCACTCCGGCTGCTATCTTGATGCTCTCAGTCCCTATATGAAAATCATTGGAAAGTGGCCCGGTGATCCTGAGTAGCCATAGGGGAGTTCAGAGGGGTCCCACCAAGTCAGCACCACTGGGGGCCCTGACAGGTGAGTCTGGATTGTGCTGCCAGGCAGGACTTGGAAGGATGGTGATTGGATATTGGGAGCTCTCCTAAGATCTTGGTCTCCTTCTTAAAGAACTATTACATAAAAGTGCACCAGGGAATATATCCTCCTTCTATGTTCATCCAAGTGACTTCTCTCCTCATTAGCTGCTCTTGTTTGAAATCTAGTAAAACCTGTCATTTCTCCCCGAATGTTACTCCTTCTTTTTCACACACTGCACATGCTTTACCAAGAGAAGCCTGTTGAAAACCTTCCTAGAATCCACAGAAAAAGTTGCACTGCACAACCCACCAGAAAGAAGTGGCAAAGCTAACATTCCAAAAATTACATTTCACACATTGGTCCACTTAAAAACATCACATTAAATTATACACTATAACCACACAACCAGGACCTGCTTGGGAGGAAAGGGCTGACGACATGTTATGTTATATGTGGTTGTGTAACACGCTCCGATAGTCAAGACTGTCCTGGCGCGGGAGAGACACTGAAACAGAGTGGGAAAGAAGTAAGCTATTCATGAGTTTGAAAGAGGTGAGTTTTAAGCAGTTTTTTAAAATTGGTCAGATTGGGAGCGTGTCTAAGAGCGTCTGGCAGGGCGTTCCACATTTGAGCTCCCTTTACCGTGAGGGATTGTCCGCCCAGGCGGACTCTTCTAAATCTGGGGATGACCACCTGCTTTTTGGAGGTGGATCGCAGCTGATGGGTTGGGAGGTAGGGTGTGAACCTTTTGGCTAGATAAGAAGGGCACGGTCCATTGAGGGCTTTGTAGACGATGACCAAAGTTTTAAAGCGCACTCGTTGTGCCACAGGGAGCCAGTGAAGATCCTTCAGCTGTTTGCGAACGCTGAGTCTCCTGGGGATGTTAAAAATGAGTCTCACTGTGGCATTCTGGACAACCTGTAGCTTTCTGATCATATAGTCAGGAGCCCCTAAATAGAGGGCGTTTGAGTAGTCCAGCCGGGAGAGTACCAGAGCCCTGGCAACCGTTTCTTTCGCCGATTGAGGAAGGAGGGGAAAGAACTTGCGAAGAGTGGTCAGAGTTCCAAAGCACGTTCCAGCCAAGTGTGAAATCTGGTCGCGAAAACATAAGTCGGCTCCGAACCAAATTCCCAGGTTCTTGGCAATCCCGTTCTCTTCCTTAGGGCATGTTGATTCACCGGGCCAGATGGACTCCTTAAAGTCACTGGGGAATTGGCCGTAGAGCAGGATTTCTGTTTTATCCTCGTTGCATTTGAGGCATGATTTGGCTAGCCAGGCGAATACAGAGGAAAGGCATTGGCGTACTCCAGAGGTGCACAAGTTCTCCTTTTTCCAGGTGAAGAGAAGCAGCCAGAGGGGACACCCTAGGTGCTCTGTTTCAAAACGCTGTGCTTATCTCTTTTGAGCAACTACAGACTGACTGTGGATTATCAGCATGCCACTTTACTGGTTTATGCTTGATTGCTGGTGAAGATGGATCGACTGTGGCAGATTGTCGACACAGAACTGGAACAACACCCGCTGGTCAGCACCTTACACGCAGGGCCGGACAGGCCGTAGGGGGCAACGGCCAATGCCCAAGTGCGCAGCACGGGTGGGGGGCCGGTTTGGAGCCCCTGGGTGCCATTTTTGTTACAGGGCCGGTTTTGCAGCATACCTGCAAAATCGGCCCTGTAACAAAATCGGCCGAAAACCGGCCCTGGCAAAGCTCAGCGACACCCACAACACCCCGGTGGGGGGGACGGCCGAGCACTTTGCCAGGGCCGGTTTTGGTTCCCAGTCCGGCCCTGCTTACAAGCTATAGACAAGGGTCGCCGGCTTTTCACCTGACTCACTTGAGCTCTGGCACACACTTCTCAAGATCCCCTACTGCCAACCGTAGGAGCTGGGAGCGAGACATAGGCCGGGACTTGACACAAATGGATTGGGACAGAGTACTAACATTTCCGCACAAACATTCCTGCAATGCCAAGTTTCAATACATCCAACATAAGATATTTCACAGGGCCTATCAAACCCCGGCATGATTACACAAAATATTTGGGTCTGCCTCTAATTTGCCCCGGTGTCAGATATTAGAGGCTGATAGGTGCATATGTTCTGGATTTGCCCAGTAGCAGCAAATGGCATGAGGTTCTGGACGCACTAAGTGGAATCATAGGACTTTGACCTATACACCATGGTGAGTGGAGTCTTGGGATTGTTTAGGTGCAGCAAGGCAGGGAGCACCATGAACCATTTCATAGACCAAGCGCTGTTCAGAGTCCACAGGTCCATTGCCATGTACTGGAAAGCCAACAAGTTACCCTGGTGGAGGCACTGATGCCCAGCGATGTCTAAATGGGGCAGAGCTGAATCATTAGTGCTTCAGCAAGAGGAAACCCGAGGACTGCACAGGGTTCCCACAGCTTCTTACTGGGACAATGTTCTACATTAGCTACACATATTTCAAACGGATCTCCCTGCATGGATAGGATATTGACCTAGCTGCCGTACAGCATCATGTTCTAAGAGACAAGCACCTTTACTGCCCTTAGCCCCATTCTTGAATGTAACATGGATGGGAAATCTACTGTGAAGGGATACTGATGGGTGGTGCCACATCGCATGTGCATGAACCTGTCTCTAAAATTGAGGTCCGCATGCACGGAGGGTGGACACACAAGAAGACAACAGCTGTCTTAACTTGGATTTCATATATTGGGGGCGTGGTTTGAGGCTCGGCAAAATGGCCGCACACTAGTGTAGCTCTGCCTGCCACCCTATGACATCCTGCAGTTATCCTTTCCCCAGACTCGACAAACTGGTGTTTTCTGGCCGGTAACGCCATCCTGACTCAAAGAGCTTTCTGGAGATATGTAGCGACAGTAAATACGGGCTCGGAACCGGGCTGCCCGAGTCCCCCTGGCTGCTGAGTGTGGACGGCTAATGGCGGATCATCCATAACGGCGGGGATACTCGCCCGCTGAGCAGCTTGATCTACGCTGCAATCCTGACCGATTCTGCCGCCGGAGCTGGGGGCGGCCGAGGCGGTCACTGCGGAGCTGGAGGCGCAGGTGGGGGCCGCGACGGTGGCCAGCCAGCGGAACCAGCGGCAGTGGTGTAACCTCGCCGGGCGTGTCTGAGCACGCAAGCGTCCATCCCCAAGGTGAGGAGTGGGCCGCGAAGCGCTGTGCCGCCCTTGACTGCTGCAATTTGTGTACGCCGGCCCCCCACCAACCACGAAAGTTTCACTGAGGTAAGCAGCACTCACGCTGGACATTGCCCTTTGAGCGCACTGTGTGGGGATGGAGAGACATCGCGGGGCACGTGGGTGCGGGGACCAGACTGCACCCCCCTATCCCACTCCCACCATTGGACTGGGTCCACACGCGGGCTGCGTGGGCCTGCACCTTAAGCTCCAGGTGCAGCACTCTGCGACAGCTGCTTCTCGAACACAGCTGGGAACACACTGACTGGCACAACGTGGGCCGCCATTTTACATTGCGGACATTAACCTCAGGGACTGGTGAGTGCTTGCTCTAATACCCCCCTGCGATTGCGCCCACCTGCCACAGAGTATTGGCAAGTTCGTTGCACAGCCTGCACTATCATCCAGATAGGCTGCATAAATATGGGGAGCCCAAGCAGGAGACAGCCCCTACTGAGTGGTACATCAAAGCTGCCCATTCCACTCTACATACTTGTGCCTCGGGGGCTATGTTAAGTCACGGCTAGCGAGAACCGCCACCGCGGGGGAACTGCGAGTCGGCCCATCACAGGACAGTGAATTCCAACCGTTGAATTTGATACAGAGGGCGAGTGCCTAGAGTTCTCAGGGACACTTTATCGGAGGGAATCACCGGCGCAATTCACTGGGGTTAGCGACACGCTGCTGGAGATATGGGCAAGCCTGACAAGACCCAGCCCCAGCTGACATTTGACCTGCTTAAGGGGACTAAGCCTGGCCAAGCTGCGACGTTGGATTCAGAACTGGAGGCACCAGCGCACTATTCCAGTACGCTTGAGAAATCCTTGGCAGCCATTCAAGCGAGCCTGCAAGCAATAGACGGCAAGATTGAGGTGCTGAACGGTAGAATCAACCTTTTTTCGACCAAATTAGACAAACCGGCGACGTGTATAGGAGGGGCAGAACAGCGAATATCGGATGCAGAAGAGGTTCTCCAACAGGTGGCGAAGAAGACCTCTGATATCTCCAAATTACTAGATATTATACAGGCCAAGAACGGAGACATTGAAGCGCGCTCGCGCCGCAACAACATACGTATCTTAGGCCTGCCAGAATCCACAAATGTGGGGCGTCTAGAGGAGTACGTCGAGGGGATGCTTCGAGACATCTGCGGAAAAGAAGAACTATCACCATTACTTGCCATCGAACGAGCGCACCGCTCACTTGCAGGGCGACCACCGGCGGGAGCACCCCCTAGGCCCATCATTGCCCGGCTGTTAAATTTTTGAGATCGGGACACTGTACTGTGCACTACCAGAATGAAGGGCTCTATAACCTACCAGGGCAACGCCTTACCTTTCTACCCGGATTTCACGGCCAACGTACAAGCAGCGCGTAAGGAATTTCAGGCAGTTAGGAAACGCCTCCAGAAAGAACAAATTCCATATGCAATGCAATACCCAGCGCGCTTACGTATTGGCACCATGGAAAACGGCAAAATCTTCACCCAACCCAAGCATGCGATGGAACATGCACGGACACTGCGACGCCAAAGACATCGCTCACCCGCCTCCCAGACATCAGACAGGGTTGAGTGAACTGTAAGGGGGTATAACGTGGCCACTAGTTGGGCCGACAGTGCTCTAGATGGGGGGAAGTGAATTGATGGTCCTGGTATATGTGTATTATTTTTGATTTAAGCAATTTACTGTGCTGCTCTTACTGTGATACATGTTAGTACATGGGTTGGGGGGGTAACAGTACATCATGGGTGGCACCACTCCCTACTACACCTGGGAGTGGCAACAGACAACACGACCCCCAATGGGTGACTGGTGTATACAATTGTTGGGGGTGTTGTGGGTACTATTCGAGGGCTCTGTCTTTATCAGGTTCGGTATGCTGAAGTGGGAGGGGGGGATTAGTTCTGATTGTTATTTGCCAATGTCATTCGTTACATGGATTCTCCTTCTCTACTGTTGTGACTGCCTGGGTCATTCCAATGCTGGTAGATTGTGCACTCATATCAGATTCTGATTCAGATTCAGAGTCACATGACGGGGTCCACATATAACTGCCTGACCTGGAACGTCAGGGGGCTCAACACACCACAAAAAACTAGACAAGTGTTGGCTCAACTGGACAGACATAATGTGCACCTGGCGCTTTTGCAGGAAACGTCCCTGACCAAGGCGACGGAGGACAGGGTGGCCAGACGCTGGGCAGCCTACCGTTTGGCTTCCTCTTACTTCTCTATTGCTAGGGGGGTACTCCTACTGGTCAAAAAGGGAGTGGCCTTCATGGCTATTAACGCACATACTGATCAGGAAGGCCGCTGGGTAATGGTGATGGGTAAATTAGGTAATGCACTGGTGACCATAGTGAATATATATGGCCCGGTGGTGAATGACACGACAACCTACTTAAACATGTTCAGGGTGCTACGAGACTGGCCTGAGATTGAAATCATAATAGGGGGAGACCTCAACGTGTATCTTGATCCCACCACTGATAAATCTAACCCGCAGAGTGTTAGGATGGCACGGGTCGCTCAATGTGTGAGGGATGGTATGCAGGAGTTTGGGCTGCTGGATGCATAAGACGACTGAAATGCCAGAAACCGGTCCCCGGAAGCTTGTTTCCTTCCCAGTATAAGAATTGGCTTGGTAGTTTGGTCTGCCCTGTTCCAATGATGCACTGGGCCAGGGACAGACTAATTTGCATGTAGCCAGGTTCTGAGCTGGGATGGTGCAGTGAGCTAAAAAACGGTGATGGATCAAGCCCTGATCTTTGGACTGGGTAGGAGTGTTCTGCTTAATTCAGATACTCTGTCCATCACCACCCCCTTTTCTGAATCGCTGGATGCATGGAGGCACAGAAATGCGGGGGTACTGGGGGGGACCCACATCACACCGGTGACAAAGGGCTGGTCCCGCCTAGACTATTGGCTCCTGAGCGAGGGAGCACATCATTGGGTCATGGATGTTCGCAATATCCTCAGAACACTATCGGATCTTAACCCGGTGGCCCTAACATTACACATCCCGCACAGCCCGCGCAAACCATTTAATTGGCGCTTCAGGGCAGGATCACTACTTGACCCCATATACGCTGAAACTATCAAATTGGCAATAATTGGCAATAAATTAAAAAAAACTCCCAGTGGGGATCTCATTATACGCAGATGATATGGTCCTGTATGTTCGGGAACCGCACACTTACTTGTCCCCTATCCTGCGTGAATACGTTAAATTTGGCCTATTTTCCGGTTTGCACATCAACTGGGACAAATGCGTAATTATCCCTTTGACGGAAATCACTCCCCCCCCCTCCGGTGGAGTACCCGTTGGTCTGGTCTGCGGACCCTGTCAAGTACTTAAGGGTGTGGATACATAGGGATCCTCAGATAGTGATTACTGCAAACTATGGCGCTGCCTACACAGCACTGGTAGAGGAGGTTGACAGGTGGCGGTGTCTTCCACTTTCCCTGGCGGACCGTATCTCCATCATAAAAATGGAAACTCTACCCAAATTTTTATATCTCTTTTGTAGTGTGCCTGTCCCTCTTACTTTACATTTTTTTAAACGCTACAGACTCAGCTGTTAAGGCTTGTGTGGCGTGCCAAACCGCCGCAAATAAGCTGAAGGACTTTATCTTTAACCTATGACAGAGGGGGATTTAATGCACCAGTTTTTTATATATATATTATTAGTGCTGTCAGGCTCACTACGCCTTTTACTGGTATAAGCCACACGATTTTATTCCACATGTCGCGGTTGAAGCGGGAGATGCCCACCCCGTCCCTCTACGCAGTATTCTGATGCATACTCTCCGACACCTTCCCAAGGTAGAGATTAACAGACTTGACACAACAGTGGCGGCATGGCAGGTAATTGGCCGTCGTACCCGTAAGCTTCCCCTGTATGCCTGCATTGCCCATAGAAGGACACGCAGCTTTGTCGGTTCTAGTGACCGGGGGTCCGTTAAGGCGCTTAGAGATGTAGGTATCATGCTCATGAGCGATCTATTCCCAGAGGGTGCATACCTTGCGGAAGATGACCTAGCTTATATTCAGAATCCTACGCTGTTGTTCCAATTTACGTGCTATAGGCTGCAGCACGCAATGAAGGAACATTAACCATGCTTCACAGAGGAACCCGAGACTCTATCCGCTCTACAATTAGTCATTACGGCCCCGACGAAGTAGAAGCTGGTCACTATGTTGTACAGAGCTGTACAGAAGGACACGCCATATAATTCAGCCCCCTGTCTGACACGCTGGAATACTGACATCAACCCTCCCATGACAGAGGATGACTGGACTAAAGTCTGTACGATAACGGGTCGATTGACGTCCAACAGCAACCTCCGCATCATACACCTCAAATTTCTGCATCAAACTTATCACACTCCTTATAAGCTGTGGAGGATTGGCTTGAGGGCGACTGCTGATTGCAAGAGGTGCGGGATGGGGGAGGCGGGCTTTGTCCATATGGCATGGCAGTGTCAGCGAGTCTTTCAATACTGGGAGAAAGTGTTAGCTCTGCTTACTGAAATGACAGGGTTGGTATTAAGTAATACACCTGCATTGTGGCTGCTAGGCCATGGCCCAAATCTGAGGGGGGTACTGGGGAGATTTGTACAATTAGCTTTACTTCTGGCAAAGAGACTAACCTTGTTCACGTGGGACAGTAAACTATTTCCAAAGACAGACAAATGGCTCACGGACATGGTATACTGCAGGGATCAACTTGAGCTGTATGCGGAGGAACTACCTCGATCCTCCCGTCCGAGAGACATATGGGCTCCCCTACGTGAATACTTATTGGCCCAAACTGAGCTGGAACCTGATTGACTCTGATCATTATCACCAACTATTGGACTAAGGTGCGACTCTGTATATGCTTGCTGCGCGGGCCACATGGCACCCTAAAGGTAGTAATGCCCAGCAGGACACGCTGATGTATGTTGCTTAGCATTGCTTTTTTTTGTATCAACAAGGGGGAACACGGGGTTAGGACAATTATTAAGGGGGTCCAATGTATGTGTCCTGGAAAGACTATCAACAAAAAGAAATACAGAGTTCCCCGGTTGCAGCCAACTACGGGACTGTCATAGGCCTCTCTCTTGTCAGATCAAAAAAGGGGGGGGAAAAAAAGAGGGGAGTGTTGTGAACCCTCTCTCGGAATTTTAGGGGTACCTCACACAGGTCGCCGGTTGGACTACATTTGTAATCCCACCCGGTGATCGTCCAGCGTCATCATTGGTACCCTGCCCCTGCGACAGGCTGGCAGTGCAATGCCTGTCGGGCAACAATAGATGTTGCTCTTTGGCGGGGATCTTCTATTCCTTCGCCAAAGGGTGTGTGGATGTATGGGGACTATACAAGGAGGTAATATGTAGTTGTGCAAAAGTGAGCGTGGGTGAATAAAAAGAGTCAGTAGAGTCCAAAAATTGGTTTTTTTTAATGGTATGGCTCACTGCTCTATTAAAAATACAAGGGGTATCGAGGCAGAACAATCAAGGAAGTTAGCCTCATTCAACCCTTGGTGAGTGAGTGGTCAACATGTTTCTTGCTTTTGAAGCAATTCTTCAGGACCAAAGAGTGCTCATATAATTTGCAAGGGCACCCCAGTGATCAGGGGGCCCAGTATACGACCTGGTAGGTGTCGTATGGCAGTCCTTCCTCGGACCCTTCCCAGAACTGCATGGGAAAGAGAAGAGAGAAGTGTACTGTCAAGGAGAGGCCAAAAAGTCATTGTAGAAAAACGTGGAAACACTCGCGTTTTTGTGACTGTTATAATATACAGTAAGTGGGCATGCCTTTGGTCTGCCTAGGGAAGTAGCATGCTTAGTGGTGTCCAACAAAATTGGCTGGAAGAACTTATCATGCAGCAAAAACCTGGAAATATCAAGGGCTATTACTGTGTTATAAGCATGCGCGATTGCTAGTGGTCATTGAGACAACAATTGTGGGGAGAAAAACAGTCTTGAAACCTTTCTTTGTGAAGTTCAGAAAAGGACACTAGGTGGAGTCAGTGTATTAATAACTAACCCTTAGCGTGAACCATAACACACTAGTGCTGCCGAATTTTGAAGCAACCTTACCCGTATGTTATACTCGGGAGACTTCCTCGAGCTGACCGGGTGGGGCCAGAGCTTGGTGGAGACCACCTGTTAGGAGGAAGTACCACCGCCATGTTAATGGTTGGCGGTCAATGCGTGTCCCCATTTAGCCGTTTAGAGCTCGGTCCAACCGCGGCGTTCAGAAGGAGGCGCACGCGGAGGCGCAGAAAGAAACAAATTTGCCTTACCTTGGCTTGCCTGGCGTAGGGCTTCTAGTCACCTACCCTTCCCACTGCGGACGGTCCCGCTGGTCAGTCGGTACAACTTCAGCGTCCCGGGCGCTCTGCTTATGACCCGTGTGTGTGGCCAGTGTAATGGGCGTGGCCCGGGCGTGTTACCAGGCAACGAGAGGTCGATCACGGACACAGAAAACTCACTCGCTCAGTCTCCGGGGAGGCGGCGAGGTAACCGACTCATGCTTGTTGCCAGGCACTGTGATGCCGGTAGTAAACATCGAAGACGACCTCGCGTCCTAGCGAGAAGTGTTGAATTGTGAGTGCCATCTTGGAAGGGGGTGGGAGTGGGAATCAGCAACATGGTGGTAGTTATGCTGGGGTGCTAGTGATGAGCCCTCTGCGGACCCGTGTGAGGGGGCAATAGATATTAGGATCATTCTGCTCAATAGCTATGGGCAATACCCGGCATAGTCAGGACAATGCAGTCCATCGATCAGCTATCTAGTGAGCATAGTCCATGGCACCGCATCGTTGAGACCGTGTTCAGCTGTGTGTAGACGGTGTACCCATCTCTGCTCCAATCTGAAGAGGGACTGTTGATTCATACCGGGTTGGCATTCTAGAACTGTCCACTGTATGTCCTCAGGGGTATGTTTATGTTCCTTACAATGTTCGTAGAGCCCGGTGTGTGTTTTGGAGCATCGAATGTTACTGTTGTGCTCCATTATACGATGTTTCACCGGGCGCATTGTCATTCCGATATAGAGCATTCTGCAGGGGCACACCAAGATATATATACATCTCGAGCTGTTACAGTTGGTGTGTTTATGGAAAGTCCAGGTGAAATCTCCTGGGAGTTCGATTGTTCTGCCTTGGATGGTTTGGGGGCACACCACACAGGAACCACATTTGTAGTGTCCAGTGACAGGGGGAAGGTCCCAAAGGGTCCTGACTGGTCGGGTTTGTGATTTCTTTGGGCGAGTGTGGATCAATGTGTCCTTAAGGTTGGCAGTCCTTTTGAAAGCAAACCGTGGTCGTGCAAGTTCCATCCCAGTGGAGTTCAGAATACCCCAATGTGTCATCACGGTTTTCTTAATAAATGACGAATGCCTGGTGTAGGAAGTGACACAGGTGATGGTGTCATCTGGTTCTTTGGGGTGGGCCTCTAAAAGGGCATCCCTATTGTTGTTCAATGCTCGTTTGTACGATTTCTTCAACAACCGGGTGGGATACCCTCTGTCCTGGAGTTTATGTTGTAGGGTCTGGGCCTCTTGTCTGAAGTCTTGGACAGAGCTACAGTTTCTCCGAATCCTAAGAAATTGCCCAAAGGGCAGATTATCTCGCAGAGCTTTGGTGTGGTGGCTTTGACAACACTCCCCTCTTTTTTTCCCCCCCCTTTTTTGATCTGACAAGAGAGAGGCCTATGACAGTCCCGTAGTTGGCTGCAACCGGGGAACTCTGTATTTCTTTTTGTTGATAGTCTTTCCAGGACACATACATTGGACCCCCTTAATAATTGTCCTAACCCCGTGTTCCCCCTTGTTGATACAATTCTCTGCGTGCCCTGTGCACGGGAACCCCTTCGTTCATAGGTTACCAATTGGCGAATAATTTACTCGCCGCGTTGGACCACCTTGAGACAGCATTCTGAGTGGGAGAATCACATTGATCTTGACGATAACCTGACTCTGGCCGGCAGACATCCTTGGCACCGCATCCGGCACGTATACGACCATGGAGGACGTCCCTGGGCTCAGTTTCAATGAAGACACCATAGCCGATGCCCTAAGATCGACGCCATCTCTCCTTACAAATCCCCCCACTACATCATCCGGTGCTTCCTCCGATGAATGGACCACATTATCGGAAATGAAAAAGGAACTCATCAGGATTACCATTCATGGAATCATGATGACTGAATACTTGAGGAGCAACATAGCCCCACAAGGTTTGATAGTGAACATAATTCCGAGACTATTTCTGGACGACAAAAGGTTCAAGTTAGAGTGGTGTCAAGTTTCGTGGAAATGCACCAAGGATCTCCTCTTCCTCATCAGCCAAACGGCGAAGCGTCTATCGGATGCATTACAAGAGAAGATCTCCGCCATGGAAGCTACTATGAAAACCACCATATCCAAGAACAACAAAACAGCGTTCACGACCAAACTCTCGGAAATAAATCAAGAAATGGCGGATCACCACGAGTTTTTACTGAAACAAAAAACAACTAAACTCGAGAAAGATATTGCGAAATTTGTAAAAGAAAAAGCCTACCCCTACTTGAAGGAAGATTACAACGGGAAAAAGAAGACCTACTCCTCTGATGATAACTCAGGGAGCGATACCAGACGTGGATCGGATAGTAGTGATTCCAGTGGGGGATTCCCACCGAAAAATCCCCGACCACCGCGGACATGGCAACAAGGCTATTATCAAGGCCCAGCCTTCCATGGGCCACCACAGATGGCACCCCCCTGGCAGTACCCCTTCTACCCACAGGGCCCCCCGCAATTCTACCCCCCCAATCCGCCACCTTTTCACGGCAGAGGCTGGGGCAGAGGAAGAGGGCGAAAGCGAGGCGGGCAAAAGGGTGTACAGTGGCAGGACCAGACACCAGCACCAGCAGCGATGGAGACCAGGAGCACGACATCCAGGGGGAGACGAGCTTAGTTGTCAATCTGTCAAAGAGAATCCTGACACCAACCGAGACACGAGTACTGGAGAAAGGTCTTGGTTTTGTGCCTACACCGACCCCTGACACATTCCAAGAGATGATCGAACTGAAACAATTCTTTAGGAAAATCCGTCTCCGGGCATTCTTTGCAAACCAACCTGAGCTCCCGGATCTTGATACAGGTCTGAGAAAACCCTCCACCTTCACCCCCAGTGACGGGATGGTACCACCCGAAGTCCTGACTTTTGAGCGGGCGGTCCTGAGGAGCATGCGTGACATACCCTCGAAGAAAACCTTCCACAATCTGTCCAATGCAGAACGACTAGCAGCTAAAACACTGGGCCAAGACGAGTCGATCGTCATCAAACAAGCAGATAAGGGGGGCGCCACGGTCATACAGAACTACGAAGACTATGATCGTGAGTGCAGAAGACAACTGGCGAATACCAATCATTACAGACCTCTCATGGAGGACCCAACCAAAAGATTGACAACCACCATCATGGGCCTTGTTATTGAGGGAGAGACTAATGAGTGGATCAGTAGAAAGGAAGCAGATTTCTTGGTCACCCCGGATCCTGTTACCCCCTACTTCTATACTCTCCCGAAAATACACAAGGGCACGTCTCCTGTTCCAGGGAGACCAATTGTCTCTGGAATTGGATCCCTACTAGAACCACTCTCACAATTTTGTGATGCGTTCTTCCAACCTTACGTCAAACAGATACCATCCTACCTGCAAGATACCAGGGATGTACTCCGTCTAATTGCAGACATAGATGGCAGAGAAGATACTGACTTGCTTCTTACCCTCGACGTGGAGGCATTATACACTAATATCCCGCAACAAGCAACCCTGGAAGCAGTGGATTCGTTGATGCGAGAAGAGGAATGGCTGTCCCCAACACCAATAACATTCATTATGGAACTGGCCCATATCGCCCTGACCGAGAACTTCTTCAGGTACGAGTCCCAGTTATACCATCAAGTCCGGGGGACTTCCATGGGTTCTACCTTTGCGCCGAGCCTGGCCTGCATCTACATGGCTTCATTCGAAAAGAGGTACATCTACCCTCCGGAGCACAACCCGTACCGAGAGAATCTAACTCTCTGGCGTCGTTTTATCGACGACATCCTGGTCTTTTGGAAAGGGGACCGTCCTAGCTGTGTAGCCTTTTGTGAATGGATTAATTTACAAGACCCCTTCCTTAAATTTACTGGAACCATCTCGGAGGCATCCATACCATTCCTCGATCTAACCATCAATCTCGAACCTGAAGCAATAACCACCAAGCTATACAAAAAGGACACTGACAGAAATAGCTTACTACTCTCTCAAAGCCACCACACCAAAGCTCTGCGAGATAATCTGCCCTTTGGGCAATTTCTTAGGATTCGGAGAAACTGTAGCTCTGTCCAAGACTTCAGACAAGAGGCCCAGACCCTACAACATAAACTCCAGGACAGAGGGTATCCCACCCGGTTGTTGAAGAAATCGTACAAACGAGCATTGAACAACAATAGGGATGCCCTTTTAGAGGCCCACCCCAAAGAACCAGATGACACCATCACCTGTGTCACTTCCTACACCAGGCATTCGTCATTTATTAAGAAAACCGTGATGACACATTGGGGTATTCTGAACTCCACTGGGATGGAACTTGCACGACCATGGTTTGCTTTCAAAAGGACTGCCAACCTTAAGGACACATTGATCCACACTCGCCCAAAGAAATCACAAACCCGACCAGTCAGGACCCTTTGGGACCTTCCCCCTGTCACTGGACACTACAAATGTGGTTCCTGTGTGGTGTGCCCCCAAACCATCCAAGGCAGAACAATCGAACTCCCAGGAGATTTCACCTGGACTTTCCATAAACACACCAACTGTAACAGCTCGAGATGTATATATATCTTGGTGTGCCCCTGCAGAATGCTCTATATCGGAATGACAATGCGCCCGGTGAAACATCGTATAATGGAGCACAACAGTAACATTCGATGCTCCAAAACACACACCGGGCTCTACGAACATTGTAAGGAACATAAACATACCCCTGAGGACATACAGTGGACAGTTCTAGAATGCCAACCCGGTATGAATCAACAGTCCCTCTTCAGATTGGAGCAGAGATGGGTACACCGTCTACACACAGCTGAACACGGTCTCAACGATGCGGTGCCATGGACTATGCTCACTAGATAGCTGATCGATGGACTGCATTGTCCTGACTATGCCGGGTATTGCCCATAGCTATTGAGCAGAATGATCCTAATATCTATTGCCCCCTCACACGGGTCCGCAGAGGGCTCATCACTAGCACCCCAGCATAACTACCACCATGTTGCTGATTCCCACTCCCACCCCCTTCCAAGATGGCACTCACAATTCAACACTTCTCGCTAGGACGCGAGGTCGTCTTCGATGTTTACTACCGGCATCACAGTGCCTGGCAACAAGCATGAGTCGGTTACCTCGCCGCCTCCCCGGAGACTGAGCGAGTGAGTTTTCTGTGTCCGTGATCGACCTCTCGTTGCCTGGTAACACGCCCGGGCCACGCCCATTACACTGGCCACACACACGGGTCATAAGCAGAGCGCCCGGGACGCTGAAGTTGTACCGACTGACCAGCGGGACCGTCCGCAGTGGGAAGGGTAGGTGACTAGAAGCCCTACGCCAGGCAAGCCAAGGTAAGGCAAATTTGTTTCTTTCTGCGCCTCCGCGTGCGCCTCCTTCTGAACGCCGCGGTTGGACCGAGCTCTAAACGGCTAAATGGGGACACGCATTGACCGCCAACCATTAACATGGCGGTGGTACTTCCTCCTAACAGGTGGTCTCCACCAAGCTCTGGCCCCACCCGGTCAGCTCGAGGAAGTCTCCCGAGTATAACATACGGGTAAGGTTGCTTCAAAATTCGGCAGCACTAGTGTGTTATGGTTCACGCTAAGGGTTAGTTATTAATACACTGACTCCACCTAGTGTCCTTTTCTGAACTTCACAAAGAAAGGTTTCAAGACTGTTTTTCTCCCCACAATTGTTGTCTCAATGACCACTAGCAATCGCGCATGCTTATAACACAGTAATAGCCCTTGATATTTCCAGGTTTTTGCTGCATGATAAGTTCTTCCAGCCAATTTTGTTGGACACCACTAAGCATGCTACTTCCCTAGGCAGACCAAAGGCATGCCCACTTACTGTATATTATAACAGTCACAAAAACGCGAGTGTTTCCACGTTTTTCTACAATGACTTTTTGGCCTCTCCTTGACAGTACACTTCTCTCTTCTCTTTCCCATGCAGTTCTGGGAAGGGTCCGAGGAAGGACTGCCATACGACACCTACCAGGTCGTATACTGGGCCCCCTGATCACTGGGGTGCCCTTGCAAATTATATGAGCACTCTTTGGTCCTGAAGAATTGCTTCAAAAGCAAGAAACATGTTGACCACTCACTCACCAAGGGTTGAATGAGGCTAACTTCCTTGATTGTTCTGCCTCGATACCCCTTGTATTTTTAATAGAGCAGTGAGCCATACCATTAAAAAAACCCAATTTTTGGACTCTACTGACTCTTTTTATTCACCCACGCTCACTTTTGCACAACTACATATTACCTCCTTGTATAGTCCCCATACATCCACACACCCTTTGGCGAAGGAATAGAAGATCCCCGCCAAAGAGCAACATCTATTGTTGCCCGACAGGCATTGCACTGCCAGCCTGTCGCAGGGGCAGGGTACCAATGATGACGCTTAGCATTGCTTGCCAGGAGGTTCACAAAACATTGTAAGATTTTATTATTGGCAATTTGTTTTTGTTTATCTGAATTTTTTGTTGTAAGTTTATGAGCAAGCCGCTGCTGTACTGGGCCCTGTGCTGGGGCATACTTACTGTATGATCATTAACTGCTCAATAAAAAGTCTTTACAAATAAAAAAATAAAAAACTTTGATTTCATATATCTGAATCTTCAACTGTCATGACTAAGTAAGTGTTTATTATGATTTAATTGTTGATGCATTAACCTATTAATCCTGTTGAATCTGATGTATTGCAAAGTATACACAGGGGCCATGGTGGGTCACTAAACATTAATATGTAACTTTGATCCGCACATTTGTCATATGCCTGTGTGATACTAAGAAAACACTGTATATTCATTTCATCTTGGACCCCAAGTTGAAGTAAAAACTATGGCTTGATGCTGGTGCTGTTCTCCAGTTGTGTACAGTATCCTGCTGCTTGTGAGTGAACCACAATTCTGCAGTGGTCTTTGTGGAATAACAGAATGCACCGCTTTTTGGTTTATCAAGATGCATCTCCATTTCCTGATGCAGACTGTATCCTTCCAGCCAATAACTCAATGCAACTCCATTGAATGGTTGCTACTGCCCTTCTACTTTTTAATTTGTATTCCTTCTGTAATCAAGAACAGACGAATATTTCTCAATTAAACAGAGTTCTCAATGAGTACATGGCACAACCAGAACTGCGACCGTACTTTTCCCAATGATGCCCACAGATCTACTTCCAAAAGGTTTGAAACATCAGCTTTTTAACAAACTCCTATATCTGATTCAGCTGAAGAACTCATCAAAAAAGAATTATGCTCAATAACTAAGCACCACTTTATGCTCTCGGAAATGGATACAGCTTGGACACTGTGTGCATAAAACGCTACTGTCTTTGATTGTTCTCTTTAATCACATTTTGTGCACTGTGCCATCAGTGCTGTATTTCATTTTTCCCATTTGAATGATTACCATTAAAGCAATTGAGAACATTGTGTGCAATAGATGTAACGTGATGTAGTAGTGTACAAAAAGTCCTTGATAAAAATAAAATATGCATAGTTGTAAACTGTCACTATCCTGAGTATTTTTCTTGGAGTTGATAAACTATAGTATAATAGCCATATTTTCTCTATACCAGTTTTTGTGAGATATATACGAAAAACATAGGGGCAGATTTATGTTAACTGGCGCATCCCTCGGGATGCGCCAGTTAACATGCGCCACAGTGCGCCACAGCTACGCCACCCATGGTGCGCCGCATTTATGATGCGGCGCACCATGGGGCAAAAACGGCACAGATGCGTGACGCATCTGTGCCGGAAATGTGGCGCATTGCTAGAGTTGCGTCGCAAGCGGGACGCAGCTCCAGCAATGCTCTGGGGGGGCCTATTCTTTCAATGCTGCCTCAAGCCTTACGCCTGCTTCAAGCAGGCGCAGGGTTTTGACGCAGCATTGCCCTGAAAGTGACTGAGTGAAATCTCATAGATTTCACTCAGCCACTTTCAGGAGGCGTTCCTGCGCAGGAACGCCTCCTCATGGCGCAGTGCTGTACAACGTGACGCATCTCCTAGATGCGTCACGTTGTAAATAGGGCGCAGGGATGCGCCACGTTTCCGTGCCGTTGCGTCACGCAACGGCGGCGTAAACGTGGCGCAAGCCCTTCATAAATCTGCCCCATAGTTTACTAACCCAAGTTGCCACTGTGTTTGAAACTGGGCTTCTGGTTGGCAGAGGTATGCACCCTGTCCAAGATGGAACCACAATCTAAGTCAGGGTAAGTCAGATACACACCCTAAATTAACCTTTGCTCACCCTCTGATAGCTCGGCACAGAGCAGCCAGGCTTAACTTAAAAGGATGTGTGTAAAGTATTTGTGCAACATTTCAAACAATTAAACAGTGAAAACACCACACACAAATGATACCACACCTTGTTAGGAAAATAGAGCTTAGTGTATTGAACAAAACAAGAACAAAATGACAAAAATCCAATATGTAGAACCAGAGTTATACATTTTTAAAGATAAGGGGGCATATTACCAAGCATAAGCGAAAAATATCCCTAAGCTTGGTTAGCGGCCAAAATAATATCGCCGAGCTTCGCCTATTTTTATCGCTTAGGAGCCTTGATATCATCAAGGTTTATCTCCTAAGCGATAAAAATCGGCCGAAATGCATGAATATCACTGAAAGTCAGCGATATCCATGCATTACCGAGCAAATGCTCTTAGCCATGTTATCCACCTACCATTGGATAACATGGCTAATAACTGCTCTGGGCAGGCGTTAGCTTTTGGAGATAATCGCGCTTAGAGTGGTTATTTCCAAAAGTTGTTAATAGGGGATAGCGATGTGAGCGACTGTTTCCAGTCGCTAACATCTTGGCACGCCCACTTTGCATGTCATTAGCGATAATTATCGCTGACATGCAAAGTGGGCCCCTAAATGCCCGCTATCTCCTACTAGCTGTCGCTAACTGGTGTTAGCGACAGCTAGGTAATAGGGCGATTAAATTATCGCCGCTTTAGCGGGAAAAATTCCCGCTAAAGCGGCGATATGGCCCTTGGTAATATGCCCACAAGCTGTCTCTCAGAAGTCGCTGTGTGCCGGACCGCAACGTCTCGGAACCTCTGCCGAGAACACGCCAGCCCGTGCGGCGGTTGCCGCCTCCCCACGCGTGCATTTTTTGACAAATCTGTCTCGTCTAAAATGATTTCAGATCTACACATTGAATAATTGACCACGGCCGGCACCATCCCCTCGTTCAGCGGCAACCAAGCCTACTGTCAAGGGAGTGATTCTATCATCCCACGACTAAGTGACAACGACCCCCCAGTCCATGTCCTGAGGAGAACCCGTGTAATTGTATCAGGTTCGAAACGCGTCGACGTTCTCACCTCCAAGATACCAAATTGCTAGGGCACGCTAGGAATCAACTTAATACACTCTGGAATTGTCGATCTGTTCCTATGTTATTCCTAGCCATGGCACCTGATGTTTAATCTATTGTGTATCTTGTGATGGTTCTAACAAGGAGGTTTTTTCCAAACGTAACAGTCCCCTTGTTGATTGCATATTCAGGATTGGAGCCTCTGTGACTGATTAACTTGAGGCCTTTTCACAGTTGTCCATGTTATTTATGTATGACAATTTCTTTGTTTACACATTGTGTTTTGATAATTTCCTCTCAGTTCACTGAATCTGTATCTGTATTTTGTGATGAATGTCGTGTTGTATCTTTTGATGCCCAAAAATTTTTTTTGTTGAAAATATTTTATAAAAACAAAAAGTCAATCAATACAAATGGTTGTCCAACCTAGTGATTTATTAGACTAGGCTGTGCACTGTGATACAAATTCGAAACTGTCCGGCCTTTGTTCTGTTTCTCTCCAAAGTGCTTAAAGGCATAAAGCTATCTGGTCACGCTAAACCAGGATCAAATTCAAAACTGCACACACAGACTCTGCAATGGCAGGCATGATAAATGCTAAAAGGGCTACTTAAGTGGGTGGCACAATCAGTGGTGCAGGCACACTAGCAGCATTTAATTTACAGACCCTGGGCACATGAAGTGCACTTTAGTAGGGAAGTACAAGCAAATTAAATATGCCACTTTTGGATAAGCCAATGTTACCAAGTTTAAAGCAGAGACCACATGCACTTTAGCACTGGTTAGAAGCGGTAAATTGCCCAGAGTCCTAAAGTCAGCAAAAAGAGGCGGAGTAAGGAAAAGCATTTGGGGCGGCCCTGCAGAAAGTGTTGTTTCAACACACTGGAATAAGGGTAGACCCTGTATTTCACCCCCCTCCCTTCATTCTCGAAATGGCAATTCTTTAAAATACTCTCACGAGAAATGAAATTACAGACATAACAACATGTTACCTGCATAAAAAAAATTAACATAAGCCACGCTTCCCCAGTTGTTATTTAAACTGTTATTTAAATGTATTTTGTAAATATTCCCAACTGCGTATACCTTTGGTCTGCCACGGTATCCTTCTTCTAGAAGAAAGAGCGAGCAGAATGAAGAGATAAGAGAGTGAAAGACAGAGAGAAAGAATTAAAGGAAATAATTCGAGAAAAATGGGAGGCAGGAAGAAATTAAGGTCTAAAAGATGCAAAAAAATTATTTGTAGGTAATCATTGAGTTATTATCACCTGGTTTGACAAGGCTGCTCATTGCATTTACGGATCTGTGGTTTAGGCTTTGTCAAGTCTTTGCATTTTTTGTTGTCCACAGTGCTGATATTCTTATTCATAATCTTTGTACATGATACTGTTGTTTTCCGTTCTCCTAACATAAAATAAAATATAGCACAGACGAAAAAAAATTAATCAGTAATCGAACAGAACATTCTAATCAATACTTCAGCACAATCAAAGATAGAGAGTGAAATTGCCAATTTTACTCATTCCACAATGCTCATTACAAATTTCCCATAAATCTCAATTTGGGCGGAAACCTGAATTTCCACCAGAGCCGGAGTCAGGAGATGTATAGAGTACTACACTACAAAGTTATTTTGCCTGCACACATTTCTCCAGGCATAACAGTGCAAAATATGCGTGGGAAAATGTGGCAGTAAAAATGAAAAACCATGTGGGATCAGACCGCAAGCTCACGAGCCTCTTGGTCATTTCACATTACTCAAAACAATACTTGTACTGGTGTGATACTACTTAGTTATGACTCTACCCTGCTGTATCAGAATTACACTGATGATAGTTTATCAATTTAGATACAAGGGAGGATTTGCCAAAGCAATTCTGGGTGTAGGTTACCGATGAGGTTTAACCAAAATAGCTGTAATGAGCACTTACATTGTAGATCACCTTACTAGTTAAAAGCTGAGCTTTTCAGAAGCACATGACAAACTGAAATTGACCATGGGATATATCCATGTAACTGTACATTTTAGGCTAGATATACTATTAATACTGGATGCAAAAAGCAGACACAATTTGGAAAGTCTTTTTGAGACCAGCATTACATTTTGCAAACCGACCTCTCAACCTATAATTCAGTTTGTAAAATTCCAAATCTGTGTAAGTTACAGTCCAAACTACATCAATAATATTCATGAGGTAAGATTCGATTGCGACTCACTCCAAATAGACACATCAGAGGGATGGAGGCCTGCATGATTCAGCACAGTACTATGTCTATGATTGAGTTTCAATAAAGTAAAATTTTTGGTAATTGCAGACAATTTTTCATAAATTAAATGAGCTACTTAAAAAAAAAAAGTTTCAATGAGA
Source organism: Lissotriton vulgaris (assembly GCF_964263255.1). Lineage (NCBI taxonomy): Eukaryota > Metazoa > Chordata > Amphibia > Caudata > Salamandridae > Lissotriton > Lissotriton vulgaris. The sequence goes on along the minus strand of NC_141689.1, from coordinate 805,840,955 downwards.
GTTAGTAATGATCCCATGAACCACTGCATACTCCCCCAAAACATTTGCAAAAATTCACAAAGGCGAAGGGGGTCAAACAGGGATCCCTTCCCCTTTGTGAATGTGTTACCATCCCAACTTGGGAGTTGATAACTTTTTAATAGTTTGATACCTCTATTATGCTACTAGGGACAGGGAGAGGGATTTCCCTCCAGGTCAACTATGGTTGAGACACCACTGCAGGTCTTATGCAATCTCCTCTGAAACCTGGTTGGAATCAGACAGGTTACCATGGTGCTGGGCCAACAGTGATTTGAAACTCAACTGTAGAGCCTGCATATGCCACTTAGCATAGTCAATGAGTAGGATGCAGGAGGCCAAGAGGCCTAGAAAACACAGAGCCCCTCTCACCAAGACCCAGGATTGGGGCTGAAATATCAGGATCATAGCCCAAATGTTACATACCCATGATGGTGGGAAGGCCCAAAACTGCATCATATTCAGGATTGCTCCAATTAAAGGGAGCCTCTGAGAAGAAGCCAGGTGGGTTTTTGCATGTTGATAGGGAACACAAGAAAGTCAGGAGGTTTGCAATTATCTGAAAATGGCCTACAACTGACTATGGCAAGCACTTCTTCAACAGTCAATTGTTAAGGTAGGGGAAAACTGGAATCCCCAAACTCCAAAGGTCTGCCACAGCAACCATCATCACCTTTTGAATAAATGGTGAGGCTGAAGGAGAGCACAGCAAGTTGAAAATGCACCTGGCCCACCTTGAATCCCAAGTGCGTTCTGTAGGATTGCAGGATGGGTACATGAAAATAGGCATCCTGCATGTTTCAAACCACTAAGTTAGTACCTGGGGCAACATAAGCATCCTGAATGTGCCCTTCCACAAGAAGGCATTAACAAAAATAAGATCTAAAATAGGAGAAAGAACTTTGTCTTTCTTCAGCACAACAAAACAGTGGGCATAACATAACATAACAGCCAGAACCTATTTCAAGGGCCAGGGTCCTCGCTAAGGTTCTTTTGTAAAAAAGAGCCTGCACTGCCTAGAGCAAGATAGATAGATGTTCTTCTGACAGATACTTTGATGTGGGTGGATCTAAAAGGAATACCAGTGCATTGCCTCATTCTGAAGAATCTGTCTGTCAAAAGTTATATTTTGCCACCCTTGGATGAAATACCTGATCCTGCCTCCCACAAGGTGATCGTGTGCCACTAAGGGCAAACTAAAGCAGATGGGAGGCTAAGGCCACAGAGATGAGGAAAGGGTAGTTTGCTGCCGCTAGTGGTCTTCATCAGTGCTCCCAAATAATCTGTACACATAACACACAAATGTGGCTCTAGTGAAAGGGCTGCAATTTGCTATTTTGTCTTTGTTTCACTAGTTCTTCACAATGTGGGAGGACCCTCTGAGCAAAGTTCCTTCAGAGCAGCATTAAGATTTAGGGAATAAACTCCCCTCCTCAAAGCACCATATTAACTGCAACAAATGTTTGAAAAGCACTTCATTCATGCTTAATAGGCTTATCATCTACGAAATTCTCTCTGCACTTCTGACTCCTGTTTTAGAGATCAGCATTTTGAATGAAGAAATTTTGATATAGTTAGACATCTCAGAGATAACTGATTATGAAATTCCATCAACCAACCTATCCTTTGAAAAAAAATATTAATTGGTTTACAGGGACACCACATAGACAGTGCATCGGAAGAATCTTGTAGTGAGCATCTTGACATTTTGTTCCGCTTGGGTATCCAGAGCCAAGTTCAAGTTCAAGTTCAAGTTCAAAGATTTGTATAGCGCACTACTCACCCAGAGGGTCTTAAGGCGCTTGAGGGGGGGGGGGTGCTTTACTTATCGAATAACCAGGTTTTTAGCTGCTTTCTGAAGGAGAGGTGGTTCTGTGTAAGGCGGAGGTGGGTGGGGAGAGAATTCCAGGTTTGGGCTGCTAAGTAGGAGAAGGATCTTCCCCCCATGGTGGATCTATGGATGCGCGGAATTGCGGCGAGGGCTTGATTGGACGATCGTAATTGGCGGGTGCAGGTGTAGAGGGATAATCGTGTGTTGAGGCATTCGGGTCGTAGAGGGCCTTGTGTGCGTGGGTGAGGAGACGGAACGTTATTCTCTTGTTGACGGGGAGCCAGTGGAGGTCTTTCAGGTGACTGGAAATGTGAGCTTGACGGGGGATGTCCAGTATGAGTCTGGCTGAGGCGTTTTGGATGCGTTGGAGTTTTTTCTGTAGTTTGGCTGTGGTTCCGGCGTAAAGGGTATTTCCGTAATCCAGTCGGCTTGTGACCAGTGCGTGGGTGACCGTCTTTCTTGTTTCGGTGGGGATCCAACAGAAGATTTTTTTGAGCATGCGTAGGATGTTGAAGCATGATGATGAGACGGCGTTGACTTGTCTGGCCATCGAGAGGGAGGAGTCCAGGATGAAGCCCAGGCTACGTGCGTCATTTGTAGGTATGGGTGCTGTGCCCAGGGCCGGTGGCCACCATGAGTCGTCCCAGGCAGAGGGGGATGATCCTAAGATGAGGACTTCCGTTTTGTCCGAGTTCTGTTTTAAACGGCTGTTTTTCATCCATTCGGCTACTTCTTTAATTCCTTCGTGTAGATTGGTTTTGGCGGGGTTTGGGTCTTTGGTGAGGGAGAGGATCAGCTGGGTGTCGTCTGCGTAGGAAATGATGTTGAGGTTGTGTTGGCGCGCGATGGATGCGAGGGGACTCATGTAAACGTTGAATAGGGTGGGACTGAGTGATGATCCTTGTGGTACGCCGCAGATGACTTCGGTGGCCTCTGATGTGAATGGGGGGAGGCGGACTCTCTGTGTTCTTCCGGCGAGGAATGAGAGGATCCAGTCCAAGTCTTTTCCTTGTATTCCGACGTTGCTGAGGCGTTGTATAAGGGTGTTGTGACAGACAGTGTCGAAGGCGGCGGAGAGGTCAAGTAGGATGAGGGCAGCTGTTTCTCCGTTGTCCAGAAGCGTTCAGATGTCGTCTGTAGCTGCGATAAGGGCGGTTTCGTTGCTGTGTTTGGCTCGGAAGCCAGACTGTGAGGGGTCGAGGGATTTGTTGCATTCAAGGAAGGCGGCGAGCTGATTGTTGATGGCTTTCTCGATGACTTTGGCGGGGATGGGAGGAGCGAGATGGGGCGGTAGTTCTTAAGTTCAGAGGGGTCCGCTGTGGGTTTCTTCAGAAGGGTGCTGAGTTTGGCATGTTTCCAGATTTCGGGGAAGGTAGCGGAGTTGAAGGAACAGTTGATGACATCGCGGAGATGGGGTGCGATGATGGAGTCTGCTTTGTTGAAGATGTGGTGGAGGCATGGGTCGGTTGGCGATCCTGAGTGGATGGAGTTCATCAGGCGGATGGTGTCTTCAGTAGTGATTGGCTTCCAGTCGCAAAGGATGTTAGAGGGCGGTTTTGGTTCGGGGGTGGGTGGAGTTGACTGGTCTTCTGACTGGTTTTCAAAGCTGTTATGTATTTCGGCGATTTTGTTGTGGAAGAATGAGGATAAACAGTCGTAGAGTTCTTGGGAGGGAGTGATGTCGTTGGTGCCAGCGGTGGGGTTGGTGAAATCTTTTACAATGTTGAATCGTTCCTTGCTGTTTTGGGCGTTGTTGTCAAGTCGATCTTTGAGTGCTGATTTCTTGGTGGATCAGATCAGTTGGTGGTGTTTGCGGGTGGCGTTCTTGATGATGGCTAGGTTGTCAGTGGTTGGGTTTTTTCTCCAGGATTTCTCGAGGGTGCGGCAGAGCTTCTTGTATTTCTTAAGGTCATCGTTAAACCAGGGGGCTTTTTTGCTGCCTTGCTTGATTTGATGGTTTTTCAAGGGTGCTAGTTCATTGGCGCTGAGGGTGATCCATTGTGCGAGGTTGGTGGCAGCTTGGTTTGGGCCCGATGATTTGGCAGGAGGGTTTAGGTGAAGCAAAGAGGAGAGCTGGGCAGTGGTGATTTTGTTCCAATTTCTTCGGGGGATACGTTGTGGGGGGTTGTGGGCCGTGGTCATTTTGTAGTTGAAGTGTACGCAGCTGTGGTCCGTCCAATGGAGAGCTGTGGTGTGGTCAAAGGAGATGTGTTTGCTGGAGGTGAAGATTGGGTCGAGCGTGTGTCCGGCAAGGTGGGTGGGGGTGTCAACAAGTTGTTTGAGTCCGAGATTGGCCAGGTTGTCTAGAAGGGTGGTGGTGTTGTTGTCGTTATTCTTTTCCAGGTGGAAGTTGAAGTCTCCCAGTAGGATGTAGTTCTCGGAGGGGAGGGCATGTGGGCTGATGAAGTCAGTGATGTCTTCGCTGAATTGTGTGCGGGGTCCTGGAGGTCTGTAGATGAGGGTGCCTCTGAGTGTGGTCTTAGGGTCGGTGTGGATCTGGAAGTGAAGGTGTTCGGCAGTAGTGAGGTTATCGTCGGAGCTGGTCGTGATGCGGATGGTGTTCCTATGGGCGATGGCTATTCCTCCTCCCGTTTGGTTGATGCGGTCCTTTCGAATGATCTTGTAGCCGTCCGGGATGGCTATGGCGATGTCGGGCGCTGATGAGGCGTTCATCCAGGTTTCTGTAAGGAAGGCGATGTCCGGCGATGTGGTGTCGAGTAGGTTCCAAAGTTCAATGGAGTGTCTGTGGACCGAGCGGGTGTTGAGCAGGATGCACTTTAGGTGGTTGTTGTCGGAGCTCTGTTTTGAGTTAGTGGATTTGGTGTGGGTCCTGATGCAGTCGGACTTGCAGGAGTGGCAGGTGAAGGGTCCATGGGTGTGTCCTGGGGCGGCTTGGTAGCAGTTTGGGAGTCGGCCGGGGTTAAGTGCTGAGAGGGTTGCAGCGTCGTACGTTATGCGGGTGGAATGGTATTGTGGGGGCCAGGGGTCTGGCGCTGGGCGCGGTCCGGGCGCGGATGGGCATAGACGGGCTTACCTTTGGCGCGCCTTCGGCGCGCATGGGGCACGACCGCTGCGCGTGAACGCTGCGGACAAATGCATCTGACATATGTAGATAGTGGAGGGGGGAGGGGCGAGGGAGGAGCAGCTGGGAGGCGGGGGCGGGGTGGAGAGGACAGGCTCCGAGGCACAACAACAACAAAATGGCAGCAGAAGCGAAACCGGAACCGGTTGGGGCAACAATAGAAATAACACTGTGGGCAGAGAGGCACTATCACAATAAGGCAGTAGAATTTTATTCAATCTGGCAATGCGAGCGCTAGACAAGGCAAAACGGGCAAATTACACAAAGGCAGGATAATACAGTGAGGCAATGCGAGCAGTGCAGGCACAGTACAATACAGGGCAGCAGAGAAGCACAACGATACCCAGGCAGCAGAGCAGCACACCGATATCCAGGCGAGATCAGGGGCCGTGGGGAGCGACTGCTTCTGACGGAGTCAGGACGGTCACAGCGCTTCACTGGATGGGGTGAGCCTTGGCAGTCAGTGGGAGGGAGGAGCAGCTGGGAGGCGGGGGCGGGGTGGAGAGGACGGGCTCCGAGGCACAACAACAACAAAATGGCAGCAGAAGCGAAACCGGAACCGGTTGGGGCAACAATAGAAATAACGCTGTGGGCAGAGAGGCACTATCACAATAAGGCAGGCACAGTAGAATTCAGGGCAGCAGAGCAGCACAACGATACCCAGGCAGCAGAGCAGCACACCGATATCCAGGAGAGACCAGGGGCAAGAAGACCCATCAGAATGATGTGAATTATCATTGGTGATTATACAAACATTGACACAGAAAGAAAAAAGTCTATAGTCCAATGGTCCATGAATCTAACAAGATAACAAAATGAGACCCCACCCCCACCCCCTCATCCACACTCGTAGCAAGTCTCTATGGTACTCTCAACATGGGATCACAACAAGTAGGCTCCATCTGTTCATGGCATATCGACCCATGTCCCAGGTCTAGCTTCTGCATTTGACTTAGGCGCCTTGACGCCCATGGGGCTAAGTTCGCGCATATACAAGAACCGGTTCATTCATTCATTCATTCAGGTCTCCATTAATCTCAGTTAACCAACCCCTAAGCAAAGGTGCCACTCTACAAAGCCTCATCACCAGATGTGTCCGAATCCTGGGACTCTTTAAAGTCAGTTAGCATAGCAAACCAAGCCAGCAGACCATCCTCAAGCTTATATTCTCTATGGATGTGCCTCATTTGCACCTCTTCTGCAATCGCTCTCCCCAATACATCTTTCAAACATGCTGCATACGTGAGGGGCATCTGACTAAACCATGCTATTGCTATGCACCCCTTTGCGAGTACCAAGCCAAGAAGACCAGATTTCCTGCTTAGCTTACTCTCGGAAGGAGAGGGGAGCAAGCCCAATAATACCTGGCTTATTTCCAACTGTACATCCAACCCTGAGGCCCTGTTGAGATTTCATATCAATATGCGCCAACAAGGGACCAGGGCCCTGCAAGATCATACCATATGGGGAAAGTCAGCTTCCAGGGCCCTAGAGCAAGAGCAATTCACCAAGTGAGTGGCATAGATACAAAGCAGGATCGGTGGATTAATATAGGTGTGGTGTATGAAATTGTAATGTATAAGTTTAAACCATGCGTTGTATCTGACTACCCTCACCCTTTCATGCGCTTTCAACCAGCACTTAGGTGACAATGGGTCCCCCATAATGGTCTTCCATTTGGTCTGAACTGGGAGCACCTCTAATGGTAGGTCATCCCTGAGAGCCCTGGGCCAACTGCCCCGGGCCATATCAAACAGTGTGGTCAATGTACTGGACGAAGGTGGTTTGTAGAAGGGTTGCAGTGCCCACAAAGGCATGTCTGGGGCGTAGAGCACCTGCTCAAGAACTCTCTGGACCACCCCTCTCACACACCCGCCACCAGTTGAATGAAATAGGGAAATGAGTATGAGACCCGCAAACCAGTAGCGATCTCCCCTCATGGGTGACTTGCAAAAGTTGCTTCTCCCAGTTATCTTCTGGGTTGAGCCAATGGACGCCATGTTGTATCAACCAACCTACATTGTGTTATGAAAGCAAGGTACTCAACTTGTTCCCCTTCTCCCTCATGGCGAATTCACCACTTATACAAATTCAGTCTTTAACAGATTGTACTAAAGTGGAATAGTTTTGGGGTAGATGGCTGCCCACTTCAAGGAATAATGACACTAACCTGTCAGGTTTAACCCTAAACTCACCAAATTAACCTGAGCTCAGCTCCCTAGTATCTACGGCAAAGAACAGATAATCGTAGCATAGGGCAATGTGTAAAGTATTTATGCAGTACCACATCATTAATAAAGTCAAAACACCCAACTATAACAATCCCAAATCAAAGGAGAAACATAGAGTAAAATTTAATGAACACAATAAGATGAAAGTGACAGAAATCCAAAAAATGGAACTAGGGATATGATTGTTTGAAAAGTTTTAAGTCAAAATAGCACCAATGATAGTCTATGAAAGTGGTAGTCCGGGACCTACGTGCGATTTCAGGCTGGGAGTGATGGATACCCCAAGAGGGTCCATCTCATTCAAAGATTTTACCTTTTATATACTTTCAAATTCTTCAGAGGCACAAGTCTGAAGCTAAAAGGTGCATGAAAATACAGCAGTTTAGTAGCAATGTCCCCCTAATGCCTTCAGAGGTCTTGTAAGGCCAAATATTTTTGAAGTCACAACTTTTCAGGGTTTCTGGTAATTTTGAAGGCTTCCAGGACCCCAGTGGCAGCACTTAGGAACCAGGTCTCACTCAGCGCAGGCCACCAGAAAGGTCCATTGTAGATCTAGTTGGTACAGTCAACTGGTCACCTCAGAAAAAAGGACTCTTGCAGTGTGTTGTGTCCCTGTAGCCACACCACAAGGAAGGTAACCACCACTCCCTTGGAGTTCATTTGTTTTGTACTGGATAGAAAAGGGAGCTGGTGCAATCCTTCATGGCTCCTCTGAGGTCGAGGTCACATAGAGCACACCCAGTGATCTTCTGATCTACCACAGGCCCTGGAATTGTTCTGAGGAGGGTGCCTTGGAATGCCATAATTATGGTTAGCCTTAGCTAGGTGGTGGAAGGACTCCTTCACCTCAGTAACTAAACTATAGAGGCAAAGGTGCCCAGGGCCAACCATGCTTACCTTTTCAGCAGTTCCTGTTTGTTCTACTGCAAACAATACCACATTGAAATTTACGCCTAAAATTCAAGATGTAGAAATCCTTTCTCCCTTGTGCAGTGCCTGTGTGCCCTTCCAGAGCGGTAGCACAGAAACAAGGAGTCTTCTCCTCTGGGGTCACTCAAAACTCTCCCCTTCCCTCTGGGATTGGGTCAAGTTTGGTTGGGAGACAAAGGATTACCTTCTTCAGGTCTCACCTTACATTTACGTATAAAAGGGTAGGACCTTTTACAATTTAATGAAGTTCCTGGATTTACCCTAAGTTGTCTTTCTGCAAGGGGGAGAAAAACACTTCCTGGCACAAAGGCCAACATTTCCTGCTGTAGGAGCAGCTTTCACAGGTAAGTTTGTAAAAGTGACTTGTTCTAGATACTATTAAAAGTCCAATTTCACCACTACTAAATGTTTTTTTACTAAAAATTAAAAACAGTCTTTAAATGACTTCTGAGGCTGTTTTCTGTCAAACGTTACAGATTAAAGTTACAATCTGTACTTTAACATTCTCTGGGATTCAGCTACAACCTTGCCAGTGAAAATAGTTTTTATCCTAACCAGTGGAGGAACATACCAACTTTGATTTCGTACAGGTTCCACTTTAAAATATCATGCACACTAATTTGGGGGTAGAAAGCGTACTTAGAAGTAATTATATTTCCTGTCTATAAAAAAGGGTTATTTTGACAGGTTTTACAGCAGGTTTTTAGGCTGCTGAAGCCATGCTACACATGGTGGGCTAGACATCATGTTTGACAGGTAACACTGTGGATGGCACCATAGGCCCAGGTGGCATATACCTTCCAGGCCCCGGGTGTATTTCCTACACCATATACTAGTGATGTAAATGTAAGTTAAATAGGTCAATAAGGAGTAAGCCATTTTAACCATGTTTAAAGGTAGCACAGACTACTAAGTCCAGCAAAAATATGGTTCAGAAAAAGTGAAAAATCTCAAGTTAGGGATCTTTTAGGCCACTATTAGCGCGGGGACACACTGACTAGTGTAACCAAGCGCTTTATAAGCTCAGTTAATAATAATAATAAAAGGCACATTTACTACAAAGATTAGCCTACACACCTGGTCCTTTGGACTCCTTCAGAGTTTGAGCACAGCACTCATTTTCTTAAAAATCCACATTGATCAATTAGGGATCTTCATGTCGAAGTTGGGAGGCACGATTCACAAAAAGGCAACAACACAATACAGTACCTTAAAAGTTCTTCAGGGACAACATCAGTACTATAGGCGCATGAGGATTTAGGAAACAAAAGTAGATGTTGGGAAGAGGATGTAGCCCTATGGCTAGAGCAGTCGACGTTGAAGCTGGGCAACCACGTTCGAGTCTCGTCTACGATGCTCAACATCCTGTGATTCTGGGCAAATCACTTAATCTCCCTGTGCCTAACAAAAAATGGATGTGTCCTTGTGTAACAAAACTTGTGCTACGTAAAGCGCTCTGATACCCAATATTTGTGGGTCTTGTTCGGGCTATATAGAACTCAAAAAAGAAAAAAAAAGATGTCATCATCATGAGATATTTATTAAAAAATATTACATTTAGCTAATCACAGATCAATCAAGCATTGTTCAAAATAGGTTCTTATATAATGAATGAAACATATCTAAATTAAATATATTCTTAATAACAAAATCACACTTTTGAAAGCAGGTATTCAAAGTAAAGAAGGCAGGAGACACTACAGTACATTGCTATAATGTGATAATCCATTATATTGCATAATGCATACCATTAACATAACCTGTATCTTATGATAGACATTGTACAAAATGAGAGAAGTCAGTTGGGAACAAACTTAGATTCAATTTTGGAGACCATTAATCACATTATAAAAGAAAGCTAATATTCTTCTAAATTTGAATATATTAACATCTCAAAATAAATGTTGCTACAGAAACTATAGTAAGGTTTCTAGATCTTCAGACCATCAGCCCATATGCATGCTTGAATAGCCCTTTTAAAAAGGAACAGATATGTGTCTACTTAGGGTATGCTATTAAGGGCAAACATTAGGAAATGTAGAACTGCATTAATAAATCATGATGTTATAAGCAAAAATGGAGAAATAAAAGAAGAATGTGTAAGGTAATTTGCACCAATAATAATCTATAGAAAATGTTATAATCAAAATGAAATATAAAGAGTCTGCAAGAACCTGGATACGTTAAGCAAATATGGGGCTTTATATGCTTACTTTAATCAAAACAAATCAATGCTCTAAATGCTAAGGCCAGCAAAGATTAGTGGCACATCTTCACTTTGTGGTCAATAAATTCTCTTGACGGAAATACTGCTTTTAGGGGCACATCAGGTTTGTTCCAAAGAGCAACAATTGTCTCACTTCAGTCAAACTAGGGCATTTCAACATCAGTCCACAATGTAATCTCTTACAAAAAAATCACACGAGCGTGTTCATCTGAAGTAGTCCTGATTAAGCAATAGTATTTCTCAAACTACAGTCCTCAATCAATAACAACTAAATGATCAGCTGATATTTTACACCCAATTTTGAACTCAGAGGAAGTACTGGAATGATACCCTAAGGTAGCTTTTTCATTCTGAGAAGAGATTTAACATTATTATAGACATCTTTAGGTCATCTGTAAACTCATAAAGGTTAGGTGGTGCTAAAATAGCATGCACTCCAATTGTTTTGTCATAGCATATATCATAAGTAGCTTGCTGATCAGCATCATTCTACCCTCTTGGACCTGGGGAACGAAATAGTTGTGAAACGTGTGCTTAAGTAGTCGAAAGTATGCAAACCGATATGAATAATAAATGTTACTCAATGCAATAACCTTACACTTTTGGATATTAGTGTCAAAATATTTAGTAGGGCTGAAGAGCTCAACAGAAGTATCATAGTTGCTAAGAAATATCCTGTTGTACTTCCTTAATGACTGGGATTTTACTTGTTACTTGCCCTACATTTCAGGTGCCTTATTTGTGCTGAAAAGGCTTTAAGAGTATAAAATAATAAATAATGCAATATAGTATCATAAAGCGCCTTCCAGATCCAAAAACACAAGAACATGTAAACTCTAATGACCAGGTTATAATTCATAAGGAAGTAGTACAATCTTAATTTCTGTTCAGTGGTCCCTTAGCCTGAGTTAAAGTACTTATGTTAATGGGATAAAAAGTAATGTTCCTATGATCAAAGTTCAAACCTAGTGAGAATGACTTTGCCAAAGGAGTCATCTTGTCACCCTTATCAAAGAAAAAGATATGGGAGGGACTTCCTGGAGAATCCAATTAAATCTATAACTCTGTATAACTGTGGTGCTATAGTACAAAATAAAAACCCGAGTTTTTGGCTAGGATTAAGGGCCTAGCTATATATGAAAATGTAAAGATGCATGTATGCCAGTTGTGGTCCTCAATCATTATTGGGAAACTCACCATGTTCTGTTGCTGAACGCTAAGGCTGTTAGTATCTTTATAACTTGAGGAAAAAATAGTCATAGAAGTGGACATTATCAGCCTCTCTAATGTATATCCTCAAAAAAAGGAATTTCTAATTTTCTTTCCCAAGGAACCCTCTCTAAATATTCTAAAATGATTACAATAAATCTCACCACATGGATCTGATTCCCATACTCACACCTCATGCTACATCTCATTTATGCACACTGAATTTTGCACCCAGTCTTACCAAATCAGCTGCATGTCAACGCCTTCAGTTACAGATATAAATAAAATGCATATGTACTTAGCTGTTTGGCTTTCTCAAAACGATAATGAAAATGTGTTTTTCCCTTGCCTACCTCCCTCCACCATCAAGCTTCCTGAAGGTTAACCTGTAGCCTGCTCCCTCTCTTATATTTGTAGCTAAACATCAGCTTGCCTCACCACACTTTTGAATATTTGCAAAGTCTGCTGCGACTGTTTCCGGTCATGTTACATATTTGCTGATTGACATACATTTTTATTCAACAATCCATATAACCATGGGCACTGTCAGACCCCGCTTTAGCAGCTACAGCGTGGGTGGGGTTCTTGATGGGTCTCCTGTCAGGTGCTCATAATTAACGAGAAAGGGTGGGAGGGCAAGTGAAAGGGTGGATGGATAGGTGCATGGATGAATGAGTGGATAGATGTAAGGATGGATGAGTGAAAGGGAGGGAGGATGGATAGATGGGTGAGTGAAAGGGTGAATGGATGGATGATGAGAGAAAGAATAGATGTATGAGTAAAAGGCTAAATGAAAGAATGGATGGATGAACTAAAGACTGGATGGATAGAGTAAAGTGTGGATAGACTGCAGAAGGATGGATTGATGTAAGGATAGATGAATGAAATAATGGATAGATGAGTGAAAGGGAGGGTAGATGGATGGCTGGATGGATGGTGGAGTGAAAGGGAGAATAGATGGATACATGAATGAAAGGGTGGATGGATGAGCTAGTGAAAGGATGGATGGATGGATGGATCAATGGGTGGATGGATAAGTGAAAATATGGATGGCTCAGTCAAAATATGAATGGCTCAACGAAAGGGTGGATGGAGGAATGGAGTGAAAGGGTGGATGGATGGAGTGAAAGGGAGGATGGATGAGGAAAAGGATGGATGACTGAAAGGATGGATGGAACGAAGGGGTGGACAAATGAATGAATATACAGACATACTGAATGGTGGAAGACTGAATGATAGATGAAAGATTGAATGGATGACAGAATGTAAAGGTGAAATAGTGGATACAGCAGGTAGATGGAAACATGAAAGGATGAGCGCATAGATGCTTGAATGGAAGAGACAAGCCAGCTCTTCTGGGGAGGGATGACTTGCTTAGTTTGCTTGGAGCGATCGAGGTTTGGTTCAAAGTGGGGGTATTTTAGTTTTCTGGCTAATCCTTTCCTTATATGTCAAAAAGAAAAGTCCCCTTCTCAAAAAGGTCAAAGTTCACCAACCAAAAGGTATTCACTTAGCCTCCAGAACAGAGATTGGTAGTATATAGAATGCATCTTTGTGCTGAACCCTATCCTATCTCTCCAAAATGTGTGGCCTTTTCAATTGGTAATTTGATCTCTGTGTAGTTCTAATAAACTAATTAGCTCCAAGTGTGTGTGGTCATCCCTGAAAAATTGCAATGTTTTTGTGTTTAAATTGGCATCATTAATGCTTCAGTATGAAAGCCATTATGTAATCTTAGCTTGGAGGATATATATTTTTTTCACATCTAAATAAAAACAAATAACGTGCTTAAACAACAAAAGCTGGTGCAACACGGCGAAAAGCCTTGTTCAAAAGAAGAGAAAAAAGTATTTTTATATTAAAATATCGGATTTGTCACTTTAATAAATGCATCAAAATGTTTTGCAATGCTGTATAGTGGTTGAGTCTGAAATATACCACAAATAGGCATTTTCATTTAAAAAGGCGTCATGTGCATGAAAAAAGTTCTGCATACAAAGTCACAAATGCTGCCTTAAAAAGTTTAACATTTTGGATTAACTCTGCTCTTCTACAATTTGCCAGGAAAATGATACAAATTCCAAATCCACATCATGTAGATACATCTATGACAAAATCAAAGCAAACATTGGATTTTGTCTGTCCACACTCCTTACTTATGCTTAAGAAAGTTATCACATGGCTGGTCCGAATGTATCTAAAACTAACAAAAGGCCTAATCCCATTTTTTGGCAAACCCTGTGAGGAGCATGGTTCATTCTCATACTTCACAAGCTAATATTTCTGAAGCGCTGTGGCCAACTGTCCAGCTGCAAAGCAGTGCAGTACAATGAATGGACACTAGGAAGGCAGAGCTCAAATACATGCATTATCTCCCTGTTTTACAAGCTTTAACACTAGTCCCCTGTGTGACGAAGGAGCCTGTAAGCTTAAGTGGAGCCATTACCAGGTGGTACATATATTTGATGCTGTGGAAGAGGAAGTGGTCTGGCGTTGACAGAACATGTTTAGATAAGTATTTGAGGGAAAACTTGGGGCTGTCAGATGTGTTTGCTGTCACACAAAACACTAGAATATCATTTACAGTAACGCACGTTTCTGAAGTAAGAACTAGGTCACATTATGTCAGAAATTGGGTATTTATGTGGGAGAAGGTGACTCCTATCAACCCCATAAACACAATATGGTTGGATCAAACACAGTCTTGAAGAGTTCATCCTTAAACTCCTGGAACCGTATTATGGAAGGTGCCCCGTTAGGTGCAACAGCCATGTGCGCCCCTTTGCGCGCCCCCAGGGTACTTTGGCATTGCAGAAAGGACCGCAGATGCTTGAGCTACCATTTCAGCAATAGAGATAGTTCTGGCACACATATGGCACCAGCACTCTCACCAGACGGTGTTCTATCATTTGCAGGGGAGCTTGGTCCCATGCAAATGAGGGAATCCCTTTGCCTCTGCGCCTGTGCCGTATTATAGACACGGGTGCAAAGGCAAAGAATCTTTCAGGAGGCGCACTGACAGTGCACCACCTAAAATGTGGTCCCTTAGCCTGAAACAAAGTACTTTTGTGGTGCACTGTTAGAGTGCCTCCTGATAGCAGCCCTTTGGAGGGGGATGAAGGGGGTCCCATAGACCCCCAGACAACCCCTTTTAGGTGGGAGCAGTCACTCACTGCATCCACCTGCAAGGGGATATCTAAATGTTCAGGTGGGTTGCTGTCTGCACAGTAAAACACAGAGCAGCTGCTTCAAAGCAGCTCTGTATTTTACTTGAATGCAATGCCCCCAGGGCACCATCACATAGCAGCTTCCATGGGGCAGTGGATTCAAATGTATACGGTTCACTCTCCTTGTTGCCCAGGGCACCCCTTTTGAAAGGTGCACCCAGCACAATGTGAGCATGCCTTACTCTGTTATATGGTCCCTGGTAGCTGTGAAACAAGCAGCAGGCAATCTCCAGATAAGTGCATGTTACGTTCACGTAGTATCATACAGTAAATAAAATAATAGAAAAAAGTCCCCAAACTAATTGTAAATATATGGAAACATTCAGTGAGCAAAAAGACATAAAAAACTATTATAGTCGAATAACGAAAATCAAAGATATAAGTTGTTTTAATCACATCGCTGCTTGACAAATCCCTCTGTTGTGCTGGACAGCAATGAAAACGGGTGTGGTCATGACGAGCTCAGCTCGTCATGAGCACTGGAGCACTGTACTGCATGACGAGCTGAGCTCGTCATGAGCATCGAAGGGGTTAAGTTTATAACAGAAAGTACCTGGAACATGTAAAGCTTTATTGAAAACAGCAGTTGCAGTTGACCAGCACCTCAGTGAGATTTCAAGTCATATGTGATGGAGCAGAGGCTGGATACAAGAAGCAGGTCATCATTGTAAAAGTTCCAAATTTTGACAGAGTTCGGCAGACAGGATACTCTGTTGTGAGAAAGTAGCTCTTTTTGAGTGGAAACGTCAGTTTTTGTGGACTGATGTTTTTAAACTCTGCACACTGGGGCACTGCTGCCAAATTCTCAGTGTACATGCTCTGACCCCTAAACATTGGTAAAATTGGCTAACTACTAACTTTCATACTTAACCAGCAATGTCACATGATATTCTGCAGGAAATACACCATCAGCATGAAAAGTTAACTATCACCTGTGCACTACAGCATATGCTGTGCCATCCACTAGGCTGACAAAGAAAATATTACTTTGGTCTACTGTATCCTGACTCCTGCAGCCTTTAAAACAGCTCATGAACCTGTAAAAAGAAACCTTTTTGGCAGGTAACAACCCTACTTATAAATATTAAATAACCCAACATTAAGTAGGCATTGTCACCCACAAGGTAGGGTGTATTTAAACTTGAGACATGTAAGGATGTAATGCTGCATGTTACTACAATGACTAGCCCCCAAAACCCATTTCCACTGTAAAAGGACAATACCTGTCCTATGAGAAAAAAGATAATAACTCTTCTATCTTTGATTTGGGATGAGCTACTGGAATAACTCACCCACTATTTTAAAGGTTTATTGAGAATCCAATTCACTGGTGAAGCTGGATTTTTAATAAATATTCAGGAAATGGGACATTAAAAAAGTTAGACTTTCTCTGTTTGAACTCCAGTATGCTGATTAGCATTAGCCTGTCGGCATCTGGCCCCTGTCAGTGATTCCCCTTAATGAGGTGTGAAACCTGCTTACACTGTAGAAACAATAATCTTGTTTTATTGAGTATGTAGACCTTGGTGTTAGGTAAGTAACTCCCATCAGCTCAGGAAGGGCAGCTGGGGAAGGTTCAGGAGCTTCATTATCTTGAAAGGGACCACAGTGAGGTTTGCCCACTCACAGCAAAGTATAAAAGGAGAGCTGGAGAAGAGAAGCCTTTGTTTCATGGTCCCTGTGTAGCCAGCTTGGCACCAGACTAGTGGGAGGGGAAGCTAGTCCCCGAATCAGATTGACGTAATTGAGAAGGACAGGATTGCTCATTTCCCAAAACGCACCCCTGTAAGGCACAGCAGCAGCCTCCAAGGATAGAGAGTGCTGCCGTCTTCAGTTTGTCTCAGAATAGTGCACTGCGAGATAGTTTGTAGTCTGTACATGTTAAACCTGGAATCTTTGGTATGTTTTTCTCCTGTCTGTTTGCTTCTGACCTCCTGTTGTTGACTGTGTGCTGCATTTCGTTGTTGCTGTTTCTCTAACTCTGGGCGCTTTGCCATTGCTGTTCAGTGCTAAAGTGCAAGTACTCCCTGTGTAAATTGTGATTATGATTGGTGATCCATAATTGGCATATTTTATTTACTGCTAAGTCCCTAGTAAAGTGCACTGTGTGAGCCCAGGGTCTGTAAATCAAATGCTACTAGTAAGCTTGCAGCACTGATTATGCCAACCTCATGAAAAGCCCTGGAAGCCTGCCTCAGGCCTGCCACTGCAATGTTTGTGAGTGCAGTTTTAAACTGCCATGTCGACTGGCAAGTGCACCCACTTGCCAGGCCCAAACCTTCCCTTTTTCTACATGTAAGGCACCCCTAAGGTAGCCCCATGGGCAGGGTGTAGTGTATCTATAAGGTAAGAAATGCATGGGTATGTTTTATATGTCCTAATAGTGAAGTACTGCTAATTTCATTTTTCACTATCTCGCTCATAAGTTATCATTGGAGGTACCTTGTAACCTCTTACAAATATAACTTTCAAGTGGGAAGAGATGGAGAGTTGGAGTTTGGGGTCCCTGACCTCATCATCTAAAAATACATCCTTTAGTAAAGTTGGTTTTTAAATTGCGCGTTTAAAAATGCCACTTTTACAAAGTGCCTATTTTCTTGCTTTACCATTCTGTGCCTCTGCCTTTCTGTGGAACCCGCACCTGGTTTAGACTAACCGTTTGGCTGTTTGTGAATTCAAGCTAGACGGTCACACAAAGGGAGCTGAGTTGTGACCTGCATAGCCTGATGGCCCATCACCAGGCTGATGGATCGAGTTTAGGGCTGTAATTGTCCTCACACAAAGCTGTCTCCACCCCTGTGGTGTGTCTGGAACAGGTCAGGGAAAGGCAGAGTCTTGTGCACTACAAAGACTTTCCTATGAAATTTGCCTGCTTCAAAGGCAGAAACTGGTATAAGTACAGGAGCTGAGACTTCACATTTTTAGAATACTTCTGGACGAATAGGAGATTCTGCCAAGAAGAAAAGCTGGAGAATTTGTAGGAGGGGAACTGCCACTCTGCTAGTTGCTGGGTTGTACTGAGAGGAAGGGGTCCCAGCGTAAGTGTGAACAATATATATGCAATTTGAAAAAAGTCTATAGAAACAATGAATGCAGCCACATTGTTTTAATCACAATGGGGGTAGGTATATTCAATATAGTATCACTTGATTACATATTATAATCAGTTGTACAGTGCCCCAAGGGGAGGAGGAAGTGATTAGGTGAGGATAGTGTGATAAAGGGATAGTGACAGTAAAATCAACCAAGTATCAGAGATGCATTGGTAAGTGAATTTCTATACACAAAACAAAAGACCATTGGTTCAGTACATAAATCAATATATGTCATACTTCACAAAATACATTAAATGTCAGAATATTGGCGTGAAGTTGACAACCAAGAAGCTATTGTCGACGTTTCGACCCTCAGCGATTCGCAGGGATTAGTGGTGCCCTTGCAGCGGGGTCTTCATCAGGACAGGGTGCACCCTGCTTGTCAAAGTTCTACTAGAGCTTGGCGTGGCCAAAAAATGGACACAGCGCATATCGTGCAACTCAAAATCGCTGCATCCCGAGTCCAAACACCAAGTCTCCGGCGTCCGAGGCACCAGGTTTGACTTCGCTGCAGGCCCTGCTCTGCTTGTGAAGATTCAATGCATCACCTGCCCGTGGCTGGGAGAACTGACGCAGTGCCTGTTTTGCCGCATCAACTCCAGCGCACTTAGATATTCCACACATTACACCAGTGCAGCAAGTCTTCATCGACTTTGCCCAGCAGTGATAAACTAAAGCTGCGTGTCCGAAACTGAACGCTTCACCTCCCCTCGCAGAAGAGAATCGACACATCACCTCCCCTGACAGCAAGGAATCAACATATCACCTCTTCTGCACAGCAGCAAGGAATCAACGCATCACCTCCTCTGGCAGTAAGAAATTAACACATCACCCCCTCTGAAAAGGAATCGACACATCAAGTTGCTTTCGGCGCCCCATCTCACATGGACCTGTTTTCGTCTTGGATGTTGATGCATCCCGGGTACATTGCATAAAACATGACTTTTTCTATTAACTGAACTGTTTGAACCTTTTAAAAATTATATATTTGCGTGTGTATGTTGAATTGTAGTCATTTTGGTCTTGTTTTACTTAGATAAAGATTGGTTATTTTTCTAAACTGGTGTGATATCCATTTGTAGTGTTTGCACTGTATTACTGTGTGTTTATGTACAAATGCTTTACACATGGCCTATGAGATAAGCCTGACTGCTCATGCCAACCTACCAAGGAGGTGAGCAGGGGTTATATTAGCTGTGTAATCCACTTTCCTGACTGGAATAAGGGTCCCTCTTTGAACAGGGGTAAGCCACAGCGAACTAGAGACCCTCATTTGTAATGGTAGGCAAACAGTACATGCTAAAAAAGTAGGAAGGATTGGCCCCAGGAACCCGTTTCTTAATGGTTAGAGAGTGTCCAGTAGTTCCCCCACCTACTCGCCATCGAAACCTACATAAGTGACACCTCACTCACAGCTCATAAGAAGAAGACTGGACTGAGTGGCTAGATCTGCTACACATGTACAGAGAACTTAGAAGTAGACTGAAAGAGGCAACTGTCTGACTTCCTGTGTGGCTATAGGGACACAGTAAGAGACCGTTTCCCTGGAGTGGCCAGTTGACCAGTAACAAAAGGAACTGGAATGGATCTTACTGGTGACCTTTGTTGGTTTGTGACCTCCCCTGAAGCGCGGCCCCTGAGGTCTTTGGAGCTCCAGAAATGACTAAGAGGAGCTGCTCAAGAATGTCTGATGTGTTGGGACTCAGAAACTTTTTTCACTCTCAAGACCTCTGGAGCATCATCGGGCTCTTGTGGTGAGGGCATACAACTTCTAGAGGACTTCAGCAGATACAGTCTGTGCCACACTGTAAGAGTTTAAACTAAAAAAAATAACCTAAGTCTGAAGGTAGAAATTTTGCCTGGATGAAGGCATGAAAAAAGTGTCTAACCACTGAAAGGACGTCTGAGGGCCCAAAATTAAAATTTTCCCACTCAAAGACTTACCTATCGAGACCAATTGCTTCAGCGGGACCTCATCTAATGGGAATACAACTTCAAAAGGACTTCAGCAGATACGGCCTGAAACCTTGCCTTTGTGGAGGATTTTACCGTCCATTTCCGAGAAAAAGTAAAAGATGAAAACTTTGAACCAGATTTACTGCTTGGTGTCTCCCAATAGCGTACCATCGTGGTTAGCCTGAAATGGCACCCAGGTCCTGGTCAACCAAGAGTCATCATTTTTGATTGGAGCTTTACTTTTCCGTGGTGCTTTTCCCCTTAATCTTTAAAAATGCATTTCTCCTTTTATGTTTTGACATTTTGTTTCTGCTAAATCCTTTACATATGTTCAGGGTGTGTTACCGCTACAACGCATCTTTTACAACGCGTTCCGTTACAACGCGATTTTTACATCGCAAATACCATTACAATGCATGCCATTACAACGCATGGCATTACATAGCAGATGCTATTACAACGCATGGCATTACATCGTAAGTATTGGTAAGTATTTAATTTTTTTTTTTTATTTTATTTAATATTTTATAATTGATTTAATTATTATTAATTATTAAAAAATATTTATTTCGTTTTTAAATATTATAAATTAAATATATTAATTTAAGTATTTTTTAAAATAAGTATGAGTATAGGAGTATAAGTTTTGGGGTACTGATGTATATGTTTTGGGGTGTTTGGGTATTTTTAGGTTTTAGGGCAGTGTTTGGGTTTTGGGGTACAGGGGTGTTTTTAGGTTTTAGGGCAGTGTTTGGGTTTTGGGGTACAGGGGTGTTTTTAGGTTTTAGGGCAGTGTTTGGGTTTTGGGGTACAGGGGTGTTTTTAGGTTTTAGGGCAGTGTTTGGGTTTTGGGGTACAGGGGTGTTTTTAGGTTTTAGGGCTGGGTTTGGGTTTTGGGGTACAGGGGTGTTTTTAGGTTTTAGGGCTGGGTTTGGGTTTTGGGGTACAGGGGTGTTTTTAGGTTTTAGGGCTGGGTTTGGGTTTTGGGGTACAGGGGTGTTTTTAGGTTTTAGGGCAGGGTTTGGGTTTTGGGGTACAGGGGTGTTTTTAGGTTTTAGGGCTGGGTTTGGGTTTTTGGGGTACAGGGGTGTTTTTAGGTTGTAGGGCAGGGTTTGGGTTTTGGGGTACAGGGGTGTTTTTAGGTTTTAGGGCAGGGTTTGGGTTTTGGGGTACAGGGGTGTTTTTAGGTTTTAGGGCAGGGTTTGGGTTTTGGGGTACAGGGGTGTTTTTAGGTTTTAGGGCAGGGTTTGGGTTTTGGGGTACAGGGGTGTTTTTAGGTTTTAGGGCAGGGTTTGGGTTTTGGGGTACAGGGGTGTTTTTAGGTTTTAGGGCTGGGTTTGGGTTTTGGGGTACAGGGGTGTTTTTAGGTTTTAGGGCAGGGTTTGGGTTTTGGGGAACAGGGGTGTTTTTAGGTTTTAGGGCTGGGTTTGTTTTTTGGGGTACAGGGGTATTACGACTTTATATAAATTAAATTAATTAAATTAATTTTATTTAATTTAATTAAAATAATAACTATATTTACAATTATTAATTTAATTGTATTAATAAACGATTATAATTAAATTATATTATTTAAAAATGTTTAATTTATTAAATTCTTTTAATTTTATTAAATATTATTATATTATGTATTATTTATAACTTAATTAAATTATATTTATTGTTATTAATTACATTATATTATTTTCTATTTATAAATGTTTTATATATCATTAATTATATTATTTTAAATATATTAAATTAATATCAATTTTAATATTAATTAAATTACTATAATTAAATTAATTACTGTTTTAAAAATGTTATATTATTTTTATTATTTTAAATTAATTTAATTAACTTTATTACATTTTTTTTAAAAAAGATATACTTACCTATATTCACGATGTAATGCCATGCGTTGTAAAAGTATCTGCTATGTAATGCCATGCGTTGTAATGGCATGCATTGTAATGGTATTTGCGATGTAAAAAACGCGTTGTAACGGAACGCGTTGTAATACATCGCGTTGTACTGACACCAATCCATGTTCAGAAGGTATGCCTGTCTGCTCTGTGCCACTGCTACCACGGGGTTGAACTCCGGTTTAAATTATTGAAACTAGGGTTGAACTCTAGTTTAAACTATTGAAACTATGTTTTACCCTGACAGGTTTGTGGACTCACATCCACCTCAATTAATGACCCACTTTCTTACATCTATTAAAATGTTGCGGATACCCCTCCCGCAATATTACAAGTGGATTAGGCTATAAAGTACTTGTAACACAGTGGCAATGGCATAAGCCAACTTTGGGGCAGAGTATTCTGCCAAACTCTAAATAAGACTCTTAGTCTTTTTTTAGAGGCCAAAATCCTCCAGTGTGGCAAAGTCCACAGCTCTGGCCAGCAGGTTCCCTCAAAGTGAGATACAGTATGGTTGAGCTCTTTCAGAAGCTGTTTATGTTTGGCATCAGAACCTCAGAAATGGGCAAAGCGGAATTTTGTAGCTAACAAGGTTGATTTACCTTTAGGATAGATTTCACGTCTTGCCCTCGTCCCATGTTTTACCTTTGAAATCAGGACAGAAACCTTTCCTGGGAGGTCAAGCCAAATCTGTTTTCCATGTAGCAGAAAAAAACTATGGTTGGTAAGAATAAGGTTTTCTTGCATGGCTTGGGTGCAACCTCCTTGGGCAAGCCTCAGCACTTTGTCAAGGTCCTTTGAAGGTGGACAAAAAGAGTATTCCCCAATTTTCTCCAACTTCTTTGTCTATAGGTCCTCAAGCTGAACTTTGAGCACCAGGACTCCCTACAGCTAGACTTCTGCAGAGTCCATCCTACATGGCCTCTGAGCCCTCTTGGAGTGAAGAGTCCTTTAACTCTTTTAATCACTGGAACAGGCATACAGGAGGCCAACCACTTGACCAATTACTTAACCATGAAAAATCAATTTGAATCCCATGGTACCATCAGGATTCCTTGAATCCTAAGTTCCAGCAGGAGGTAGCAGTCATTGAGGTATTTTGTTCCAAAAAAGACTTCTTTATTCAGATGTTGTATCCCCAGGGCCTAGACTGTCTTATCTTGTGCACTAGTCAGCGATTGGTGAATTTTCCCTGAACAATCCTGTCTACTTTTCTACCCTACGACCCCCTCCTTGTGCAACACTTCCTATTCGCTGTATAATAAAAATTCCTCAAAGATAGATGAACCCTTCATTCACCAGGAGTGTCATCTGATCTCTCCAAATCTACTCCCCTATTTACATGAGCATTCTCCACTCTACAAGACGAAAAGCTAGTTCATCTTCCTGCTGGAGTGGGTGCCGAGGGGGCTAGAAGGGCTCAGTGAATGAACTGGAGCAGGATCTTTCACCCATATTTGGGATCAGTACATCAAAACAAGAAATGTTAAGGCTGTCCTTTAATCAACCATCTGGCCTGTGCCCCTGAGAATTGATTAATAAATGCTACAAGATCAACTAATGTAACCACCCCTACCTTCCTGAATCCAATGGCCAGGCTACTGTTCTTAGGCAGGCAGAGTCACTACATACAGTTCAGAACTTGTACTGGCCTCTGGAGGTGCGATGTTTGTCAGAATTGGTTTAAATCCAGTTCTGAATCAGGCAGCAACATACATTTTTCAAAATTTACTTTTCCAATAAAGTCATCAAAAATCAGATTTCATAATGGTGTCAACAAAAAAATAGGAAGTTGGAGGCTTATGAATAAATCACTATGGTCTAGACAAAGAAAACCTGGTACAGACGGAAAAAAGTATATATGATAATTAGGAAGCAAATTATTAGATAAAGGATATTCTGAAAATCAGACATAAGTAGACCAATCACTACAGCAAAGAGGCATACATGTATCAGAGTTGTATATGAGTCTTGACTACCTAAAAGAAAACTAAATAAATAAATATATTAAAAAATATTATTTTATTCCCAAATCAGATTTTAAAAACTAAGTGGAAAGGGACTTTAAACTAATTTTCTAACATTTTCCCAAGCAGCGATGTGGAATAAAGATTCAATAACACCTAGGCTGTCTATGGAAAATGTAGCATACACTTCAACAGTGAAAACAGCTTTTACGCAATTAGTCAGAGTTAAGGCATCCATTTCAAATATATAATGTGCCACTATTTATATGTCAGGTACTCTCCTGTGGGCTTACAAGGTAAACTTCAGGAATAAAAATAATATAGAAAAATAGGTATTCTCACATGGCCAAGGTGCTTTTCCTTCCTATGTGTAACTGCAGAGCTTTCAAAATGCCACCCAGCACAATAGTGCTTTGAGCCGACATACATTTTTGTCATAAGTGTGGATGGTGTGATATACACTGCAGGCTACAAAACGCATTTACCTCCTATGCCACTGGTGCAATTTCTGCACCATTTATCATGGCTTCGCAGATAAGGTAACTAAACCAATTGAATTAAACCACTATTATACGGCCCCAGAACACACACTGTGGTACTGATACCAGAAAAAACAGAGTCAAGAAAACAATAAAATGCCAATGATGATGATGCAGAAAGGGCAGATTTCATCCATTTTACTACACACTGACTGAAAGCACATGATTTCAAATTGTGAGAAATTGTGTCTGATTAGCTTAGAGGAGTTTTTACTAATCACAACTATGTTCACTGTTAGACCTGACATCATTGGCTTGAGCCTCTCCTCCATTTTTTCTGTTTGCCTCCTCTGTTTACGATGTTTTTGCTGGTATACTGCTTTAGGCACTGTGCCACTGCTGATCAGTGCCACAGTGCAAGTGCTCCCTATGTTAAATTACTGTATTGATTGAAATCCATGTTTGGCTTATTTGGTTTACTGTCAGTCCCTAGTCTAGTGCACCAGGAGTGCCGGGGCGTGTAAATACAAATGCTGCTCGTGGGCTTGCAGCACATGTTGTGCCACCCACAAGAGCGGCCTAGTAAAAGTATGTCTACAGGTCTGCCATTGCTAGACCTAGGTGCAGTCTGGTACTGTCACGCTGACTGCGCAAGTACACCTACTTGCCAGTCCCTAAACCTTCCCTTAACTTTGTGTTAGTCACCCCTATGGTAGGCCCACAGGCAGGGTGCATTGTAAGTATAAGGTAGGACAGGCCTGACCAAGTTGGCATGTCCTAATAGTGAATTACAGCCATATTCGTTTTTCACTATTGCGAGGTAACCTGCTCTCCATTAGTTAGAATGGGCTGCCAGGATTATTAATGCTATAATCCTAGCTGGCTCGGGGAGCATGGTGCAATGTCGAGTTTGGTATCGCTGAACTCAGGGTTTAATTACGCATCCGTTGGTGTGGATGGTTTTTGGACTCTGGGTTTGAAAATAGCACTTTTTAGAAAGTGGCTATTTTCTTGTCTAACTATTTCTGGTTTCTGCTGGTTTGGTGTGTGTGTGACAGGAGCTGGGTGGCTCCAGAGATCTGATGAGTCAGTGTGGGATGAGTGGGACATTTGCATTGAGAGTAGGGGGAGAGTAGCTTCTGATAGCCTGACCTGCCTGATACAATGCTGGCTCCACCTCCTGCCAGGCGACTGATGGCTCTGTGCCTGCCATGGACGATCCTGGACCCACCTCCTACCAGGAGGCCGATAGCTCTGCTCCTGCCAGTGACGATGCTGGCTCTACCTCTTGCTGGGCGTCTGAGGACCCAGCCCTGCTCAGTGAATAGGCCAGGTGCCTCTGCCTGGCTACACCCACAACAGACCAAGGATGTTGGGAAATTCCCCTGCATGGAAAAAGGGATCAAAGCCAAAAAGGGGTATAAGAAAAGGACCCCTGAACCAAGACTTTAGATCACTTCTGACAACAAACCCTGAAACCAACGACAAGAAGCCAGCTGATCCAAGGACTTGCCTACCCCATCTGCCAGTGTGCTGTTTGCTGGGGGGAATCCTGCATTGCTTCTTTATTTTTGCCAAGGAACCAGGAGAGAGGAACTGTGTGTGTACTCTCAAACTTTGCTAAGAAAATCTCCAAGGACTGGAAGAGTGCCAGTCTCCTGTTGAAGTCACAGGGCTAAAGGACATCATCATTTGCTAAAAGTGCTTGTGGCTGGAACTTGTGAATCCAGCACCTCTGAAAGAAACCAGCAATCTTGACGCCGACGGACGCCACCCAATCCAGCTCAACATCGTGAGTAATGGCTCCAGTGTCCCGCTTCCTCGACGCCGGCCGCCGGGCCCGATCGACGCCAGCAGCAACGCCAGTGAGTAGTGAGTTCGGCTCCAGCTCCAAGTGACCTTGTGTCTGCACTGCTGCTGATCGCATCGACTTCAAACCCTCTCGACGCCGTGAGCGCTGCTCACTCTTACAACATCAACATCGACATCGACGACGACGCTGTATTCTGCTTCACCTCGTAAGCGCTGCTCCTGCCTGACATCTGTCGACGCCGCTGCAGGTCGCCCAGACTAACTGGCTAACTACTAACTTTCATACTTAACCAGCAATGTCACATGATATTATGCAGGAAATACACCATCAGCATGAAAAGTTAACTATCACCGGTGCACTACAGCATATGCTGTGCCATCCACTAGGCTGACAAAGAAAATATTACTTTGGTCTACTGTATCCTGACTCCTGCAGCCTTTAAAACAGCTCATGAACCTGTAAAAAGAAACTTTTTTGGCAGGTAACAACCCTACTTATAAATAAAAATTACCCAACATTAAGTAGGCATTGTCACCCACAAGGTAGGGTGTATTTAAACTTCAGACATGTAAGGATGTAATGCTGCATGTTACTACAATGACTAGCCCCCCAAACCCATTTCCACTGTAAAAGGACAATACCTGTCCTATGAGAAAAAAGATAATAACTCTTCTATCTTTGATTTGGGATGAGCTACTGGAATAACTCACCCACTATTTTAAAGGTTTATTGAGAATCCAATTCACTGGTGAAGCTGGATTTTTAATAAATATTCAGGAAATGGGACATTAAAAAAGTTAGACTTTCTCTGTTTGAACTCCAGTATGCTGATTAGCATTAGCCTGTCGGCATCTGGCCCCTGTCAGTGATTCCCCTTAATGAGGTGTGAAACCTGCTTACACTGTAGAAACAATAATCTTGTTTTATTGAGTATGTAGACCTTGGTGTTAGGTAAGTAACTCCCATCAGCTCAGGAAGGGCAGCTGGGGAAGGTTCAGGAGCTTCATTATCTTGAAAGGGACCACAGTGAGGTTTGCCCACTCACAGCAAAGTATAAAAGGAGAGCTGGAGAAGAGAAGCCTTTGTTTCATGGTCCCTGTGTAGCCAGCTTGCCACCCGACTAGTGGGAGGGGAAACTAGTCCCCGAATCAGATTGACGTAATTGAGAAGGACAGGATTGCTCATTTCCCAAAACACACCCCTGTAAGGCACAGCAGCAGCCTCCAAGGATAGAGAGTGCTGCCCTCTTCAGTTTGTCTCAGAATAGTGCACTGCGAGATAGTTTGTAGTCTGTACATGTTAGACCTGGAATCTTTGGTATGTTTTTCTACTGTCTTTTTGCTTCTGACCTCCTGTTGTTGACTGTGTGCTGCATTTCGTTGTTGTTGTTTCTCTAACTCTGGGCGCTTTGCCATTGCTGTTCAGTGCTAAAGTGCAAGTACTCCCTGTGTAAATTGTGATTATGATTGGTGATCCATAATTGGCATATTTTATTTACTGCTAAGTCCCTAGTAAAGTGCACTGTGTGAGCCCAGGGTCTGTAAATCAAATGCTACTAGTAAGCTTGCAGCACTGATTATGCCAACCTCATGAAAAGCCCTGGAAGCCTGCCTCAGGCCTGCCACTGCAATGTTTGTGAGTGCAGTTTTAAACTGCCATGTCGAACTGGCAAGTACACCCACTTGCCAGGCCCAAACCTTCCCTTTTTCTACATGTAAGGCACCCCTAAGGTAGCCCCATGGGCAGGGTGTAGTGTATCTATAAGGTAAGAAATGCATGGGTATGTTTTATATGTCCTAATAGTGAAGTACTGCTAATTTCATTTTTCACTATCTCGCTCATAAGTTATCATTGGAGGTACCTTGTAACCTCTTACAAATATAACATTCAAGTGGGAAGAGATGGAGAGTTGGAGTTTGGGGTCCCTGACCTCATCATCTAAAAATACACCCTTTAGTAAAGTTGGTTTTTAAATTGCGTGTTTAAAAATGCCACTTTTACAAAGTGCCTATTTTCTTGCTTTACCATTCTGTGCCTCTGCCTTTCTGTGGAACCCGCACCTGGTTTAGACTAACCGTTTGGCTGTTTGTGAATTCAAGCTAGACTGTCACACAAAGGGAGCTGAGTTGTGACCTGCATAGCCTGATGGCCCATCACCAGGCTGATGGATCGAGTTTAGGGCTGTAACTGTCCTCACACAAAGCTGTCTCCACCCCTGTGGTGTGTCTGGAACAGGTCAGGGAAAGGCAGAGTCTTGTGCACTACAAAGACTTTCCTATGAAATTTGCCTGCTTCAAAGGCAGAAACTGGTATAAGTACAGGAGCTGAGACTTCACATTTTTAGAATACTTCTGGACGAATAGGAGATTCTGCCAAGAAGAAAAGCTGGAGAATTTGTAGGAGGGGAACTGCCACTCTGCTAGTTGCTGTGTTGTACTGAGAGGAAGGGGTCCCAGCGTAAGTGTGAACAATATATATGCAATTTGAAAAAAGTCTATAGAAACAATGAATGCAGCCACATTGTTTTAATCACAATGGGGGTAGGTATATTCAATATAGTATCACTTGATTACATATTATAATCAGTTGTACAGTGCCCCAAGGGGAGGAGGAAGTGATTAGGTGAGGATAGTGTGATAAAGGGATAGTGACAGTAAAATCAACCAAGTATCAGAGATGCATTGGTAAGTGAATTTCTATACACAAAACAAAAGACCATTGGTTCAGTACATAAATCAATATATGTCATACTTCACAAAATACATTAAATGTCAGAATATTGGCGTGAAGTTGACAACCAAGAAGCTATTGTCGACGTTTCGACCTTCAGTGATTCGCAGGGATTAGTGGTGCCCTTGCAGCGGGGTCTTCATCAGGACAGGGTGCACCCTGCTTGTCAAAGTTCTACTAGAGCTTGGCGTGGCCAAAAAATGGACACAGCGCATATCGTGCAACTCAAGTTCAAGTTTAAATACTTTATTCGACAACATTGTCATAAAAGCTTTCATCCCTATCTAAACATAATAAATACTACTCTAATAATAAAAAACATATTAGATAACATGCATTAGTGCATTGCTGTCGAATAAGAATCATTAAAATTTACACATTTAAAAAGTATCATCACAGACAAAGGGTAATTCGTGTAGTTCATGGGGGTTTTAAAGTGCGCGTGCGTATTATCCAAGCCCATCCTAGGAATTTGGCCACTGCAATTGCAAGTTGAGGGGCACAATTTGATTTCAGGACCCTGAAGGCCTCGACACATCTCCTTGTGCCCAGATTTTTACATGCCGGTTTCAGCCACCTATTCCTTGGGGCAGCGTATAATGGACATACGAATAAAAAATGCAAAATGTCTTCTACATGGGATTTACAATAAGAGCATGTGCTAACATTATCAGGGGACCATTTGACAGTAAAAGCATTTAGGGGCTGGGTGCCGACTCTGAACTGGAAAAACAATTTCCTATCTAGAGGCTTGGAGATCAAATCCCAGTACTGTTCAAACATAGGGAAAGTTTTTGTCTCTAGGAACTGGGATGTCAAGGCGGGAGATTGGCTGGAGACCAATGCGGCATTATTTATCATTTCCCAGTATAGCTTTTTTATTGTGTTCTTTGAAGGAAAGTCATCTGGGTCAGTTACGGACCACAAGTGTTCAAGGTGCAGTTTTTGAAGTAGTTTCCTCACTTCTTTTAACCAAACTACTTTGTGGAAGGTATCAGAGTTATCAACATCCAATAAGGCAGCAGCATAGTGACTCAGCTCCGGGGTAGTTTTTATACGCCTCCAATATAAGAGGGGGCGAAGTCTAATCATGTCCGCAATCCTTTTCCTCCCCAGATCATAAAGGAGAGGAGTGGAGGGGGTACTCTGTGGGACCCCGATTAAGCCTCGCAGGAATTTATTTTCTGTCACTGATAGCGCATTCAAATTGGTGAAGCCCCAAAGTTCTGACCCATAAAGGCATGCACCCAGCACTTTCATGCCGTAGATCTCCAATGTTGGCTGTATTGGTTTTGTAAATG
The DNA here is from genome assembly GCF_964263255.1 of Lissotriton vulgaris. Taxonomy (NCBI): domain Eukaryota; kingdom Metazoa; phylum Chordata; class Amphibia; order Caudata; family Salamandridae; genus Lissotriton; species Lissotriton vulgaris. The sequence continues at coordinate 805,810,955 of NC_141689.1, read as the reverse complement.
AAGTTTTATGTTTCTTTGCTATTGGCCCTGCCAACTGATGATATTTTAACATTACAAAGTCCATATGAGATCTCCAATTCATGCTAGCGTTCAGAGAGATGCCTAGATAGGTGAAGGCATCCACTTCTTCCAAGAAAGCCCCGTTGTGAACCATTTTCCCCTTGTATTTCTTGGAGGGATTCAGATTCATAAATTTTGTCTTTGATGTGTTTATTTCTAGGCCCCGGATCCGGCAGAATTCTCCAAAAGCGTTTATTGTCTTTTGCAGACCACTAGGGGTCCGCGAGACCAGCAGAGTGTCGTCCGCGAACATAAGTACTGGGACTCGCTTCCCATCTAGTAATGGAGCGTCCGTCGGAACTTGCTTCAGGAAATCCACAATGCCGTTTATGTGCAACTCAAAATCGCTGCATCCCGAGTCCAAACACCAAGTCTCCGGCGTCCGAGGCACCAGGTTTGACTTCGCTGCAGGCCCTGCTGTGCGTGTGAAGATTCAATGCATCACCTGCGCGTGGCTGGGAGAACTGACGCAGTGCCTGTTTTGCCGCATCAACTCCAGCGCACTTAGATATTCCACACATTACACCAGTGCAGCAAGTCTTCATCGACTTTGCCCAGCAGTGATAAACTAAAGCTGCGTGTCCGAAACTGAACGCTTCACCTCCCCTCGCAGAAGAGAATCGACACATCACCTCCCCTGACAGCAAGGAATCAACATATCACCTCTTCTGCACAGCAGCAAGGAATCAACGCATCACCTCCTCTGGCAGTAAGAAATTAACACATCACCCCCTCTGAAAAGGAATCGACACATCAAGTTGCTTTCGGCGCCCCATCTCACATGGACCTGTTTTCGTCTTGGATGTTGATGCATCCCGGGTACATTGCATAAAAAATTGACTTTTTCTTTTAACTGAACTGTTTGAACCTTCTAACAATTATATATTTGCGTGTGTATGTTGAATTATAGTCATTTTGGTCTTGTTTTACTTAGATAAAGATTGGTTATTTTTCTAAACTGGTGTGATATCCATTTGTAGTGTTTGCACTGTATTACTGTGTGTTTATGTACAAATGCTTTACACATGGCCTATGAGATAAGCCTGACTGCTCATGCCAACCTACCAAGGAGGTGAGCAGGGGTTATATTAGCTGTGTAATCCACTTTCCTGACTGGAATAAGGGTCCCTCTTTGAACAGGGGTAAGCCACAGCGAACTAGAGACCCTCATTTGTAATGGTAGGCAAACAGTACATGCTATAAAAGTAGGAAGGATTGGCCCCAGGAACCCTTTTCTTAATGGTTAGAGAGTGTCCAGTAGTTCCCCCACCTACTCGCCATCGAAACCTACATAAGTGACACCTCACTCACAGCTCATAAGAAGAAGACTGGACTGAGTGGCTGGATCTGCTACACATGTACAGAGAACTTAGAAGTAGACTGAAAGAGGCAACTGTCTGACTTCCTGTGTGGCTATAGGGACACAGTAAGAGACCGTTTCCCTGGAGTGGCCAGTTGACCAGTAACAAAAGGAACTGGAATGGATCTTACTGGTGACCTTTGTTGGTTTGTGACCTCCCCTGAAGCGCGGCCCCTGAGGTCTTTGGAGCTCCAGAAATGACTAAGAGGAGCTGCTCAAGAATGTCTGATGTGTTGGGACTCAGAAACTTTTTTCACTCTCAAGACCTCTGGAGCATCATCGGGCTCTTGTGGTGAGGGCATACAACTTCTAGAGGACTTCAGCAGATACAGTCTGTGCCACACTGTAAGAGTTTAAACTAAAACAAATAACCTAAGTCTGAAGGTAGAAATTTTGCCTGGATGAAGGCATGAAAAAAGTGTCTAACCACTGAAAGGACGTCTGAGGGCCCAAAATTAAAATTTTCCCACTCAAAGACTTACCTATCGAGACCAATTGCTTCAGCGGGACCTCATCTAATGGGAATACAACTTCAAAAGGACTTCAGCAGATACGGCCTGAAACCTTGCCTTTGTGGAGGATTTTACCGTCCATTTCCGAGAAAAAGTAAAAGATGAAAACTTTGAACCAGATTTACTGCTTGGTGTCTCCCAATAGCGTACCATCGTGGTTAGCCTGAAATGGCACCCAGGTCCTGGTCAACCAAGAGTCATCATTTTTGATAGGAGCTTTACTTTTCTGTGGTGCTTTTCCCCTTAATCTTTAAAAATGCATTTCTCCTTTTATGTTTTGACATTTTGTTTCTGCTAAATCCTTTACATATGTTCAGAAGGTATGCCTGTCTGCTCTGTGCCACTGCTACCACGGGGTTGAACTCCGGTTTAAATTATTGAAACTAGGGTTGAACTCTAGTTTAAACTATTGAAACTATGTTTTACCCTGACAGGTTTGTGGACTCACATCCACCTCAATTAATGACCCACTTTCTTACATCTATTAAAAGGTTGCGGATACCCCTCCCGCAATATTACAAGTGGATTAGGCTATAAAGTACTTGTAACACAGTGGCAGTGGCATAAGCCAACTTTGGGGCAGAGTATTCTGCCAAACTCTAAATAGGACTCTTAGTCTTTTTTTAGAGGCCAAAATCCTCCAGTGTGGCAAAGTCCACAGCTCTGGCCAGCAGGTTCCCTCAAAGTGAGATACAGTATGGTTGAGCTCTTTCAGAAGCTGTTTATGTTTGGCACCAGAACCTCAGAAATGGGCAAAGCGGAATTTTGTAGCTAACAAGGTTGATTTACCTTTAGGATAGATTTCACGTCTTGCCCTCGTCCCATGTTTTACCTTTGAAATCAGGACAGAAACCTTTCCTGGGAGGTCAAGCCAAATCTGTTTTCCATGCAGCAGAAAAAAACTATGGTTGGTAAGAATAAGGTTTTCTTGCATGGCTTGGGTGCAACCTCCTTGGGCAAGCCTCAGCACTTTGTCGAGGTCCTTTGAAGGTGGACAAAAAGAGTATTCCCCAATTTTCTCCAACTTCTTTGTCTATAGGTCCTCAAGCTGAACTTTGAGCACCAGGACTCCCTACAGCTAGACTTCTGCAGAGTCCATCCTACATGGCCTCTGAGCCCTCTTGGAGTCAAGAGTCCTTTAACTCTTTTAATCACTGGAACAGGCATACAGGAGGCCAACCACTTGACCAATTACTTAACCATGAAAAATCAATTTGAATCCCATGGTACCATCAGGATTCCTTGAATCCTAAGTTCCAGCAGGAGGTAGCAGTCATTGAGGTATTTTGTTCCAAAAAAGACTTCTTTATTCAGATGTTGTATCCCCAGGGCCTAGACTGTCTTATCTTGTGCACTAGTCAGCGATTGGTGAATTTTCCCTGAACAATCCTGTCTACTTTTCTACCCTACGACCCCCTGTGCAACACTTCCTATTCGCTGTATAATAAAAATTCCTCAAAGATAGATGAACCCTTCATTCACCAGGAGTGTCATCTGATCTCTATAAATCTACTCCCCTATTTACATGAGCATTCTCCACTCTACAAGATGAAAAGCTAGTTCATCTTCCTGCTGGAGTGGGTGCTGAGGGGGCTAGAAGGGCTCAGTGAATGAACTGGAGCAGGATCTTTCACCCATATTTGGGATCAGTACATCAAAACAAGAAATGTTAAGGCTGTCCTTTAATCAACCATCTGGCCTGTGCCCCTGAGAGACCGTTTCCCTGGAGTAATAAATGCTACAAGATCAACTAATGTAACCACCCCTACCTTCCTGAATCCAATGGCCAGGCTACTGTTCTTAGACAGGCAGAGTCACTACATACAGTTCAGAACTTGTACTGGCCTCTGGAGGTGCGATGTTTGTCAGAATTGGTTTAAATCCAGTTCTGAATCAGGCAGCAACATACATTTTTCAAAATTTACTTTTCCAATAAAGTCATCAAAAATCAGATTTCATAATGGTGTCAACAAAAAAATAAGAAGTTGGAGGCTTATGAATGAATCACTATGGTCTAGACAAAGAAAACATGGTACAGATGCAAAAAAGTATATATGATAATTTGGAAGCAAATTATTAGATAAAGGATATTCTGAAAATCTGACATGAGTAGACCAATCACTACAGCAAAGAGGCATACATGTATCAGAGTTGTATATGAGTCTTGACTACCTAAAAGAAAACTAAATAAATAAATATATTAAAAAATATTATTTTATTCCCAAATCAGATTTTAAAAACTAAGTGGAAAGGGACTTTGAACTAATTTTCTAACATTTTCCCAAGCAGCAATGTGGAATAAAGATTCAATAACACCTAGGCTGTCTATGGAAAATGTAGCATACACTTCAACAGTGAAAACAGCTTTTACGCAATTAGTCAGAGTTAAGGTATTAATTTCAAATATATAATGTGCCACTATTTATATGTCAGGTACTCTCCTGTGGGCTTACAAGGTACACCTCAGGAATAAAAATAATATAGAAAAATAGGTATTCTCACATGGCCAAGGTGCTTTTCCTTCCTATGTGTAACTGCAGAGCTTTCAAAATGCCACCCAGCACAATAGTGCTTTGAGCCGACATACATTTTTGTCATAAGTGTGGATGGTGTGATATACACTGCAGGCTACAAAACGCATTTACCTCCTATGCCACTGGTGCAATTTCTGCACCATTTATCATGGCTTCGCAGATAAGGTAACTAAACCAATTGAATTAAACCACTATTATACGGCCCCAGAACACACACTGTGGTACTGATACCAGAAAAAACAGAGTCAAGAAAACAATAAAATGCCAATGATGATGATGCAGAAAGGGCAGATTTCATCCATTTTACTACACACTGACTGAAAGCACATGATTTCAAATTGTGAGAAATTGTGTCTGATTAGCTTAGAGGAGTTTTTACTAATCACAACTATGTTCACTGTTAGACCTGACATCATTGGCTTGAGCCTCTCCTCCATTTTTTCTGTTTGCCTCCTCTGTTTACGATGTTTTTGCTGGTATACTGCTTTAGGCACTGTGCCACTGCTGATCAGTGCCACAGTGCAAGTGCTCCCTATGTTAAATTACTGTATCGATTGAAATCCATGTTTGGCTTATTTGGTTTACTGTCAGTCCCTAGTCTAGTGCACCAGGAGTGCCGGGGCGTGTAAATACAAATGCTGCTCGTGGGCTTGCAGCACATGTTGTGCCACCCACAAGAGCGGCCTAGTAAAAGTATGTCTACAGGTCTGCCATTGCTAGACCTAGGTGCAGTCTGGTACTGTCACGCTGACTGCGCAAGTACACCTACTTGCCAGTCCCTAAACCTTCCCTTAACTTTGTGTTAGTCACCCCTATGGTAGGCCCACAGGCAGGGTGCATTGTAAGTATAAGGTAGGACAGGCCTGACCAAGTTGGCATGTCCTAATAGTGAATTACAGCCATATTCGTTTTTCACTATTGCGAGGTAACCTGCTCTCCATTAGTTAGAATGGGCTGCCAGGATTATTAATGCTATAATCCTAGCTGGCTCGGGGAGCATGGTGCAATGTCGAGTTTGGTATCCCTGAACTCAGGGTTTAATTACGCATCCTTTGGTGTGGATGGTTTTTGGACTCTGGGTTTGAAAATAGCACTTTTTAGAAAGTGGCTATTTTCTTGTCTAACTATTTCTGGTTTCTGCTGGTTTGGTGTGTGTGTGACAGGAGCTGGGTGGCTCCAGAGATCTGATGAGTCAGTGTGGGATGAGTGGGACATTTGCATTGAGAGTAGGGGGAGAGTAGCTTCTGATAGCCTGACCTGCCTGATACAATGCTGGCTCCACCTCCTGCCAGGCGACTGATGGCTCTGTGCCTGCCATGGACGATCCTGGACCCACCTCCTACCAGGAGGCCGATAGCTCTGCTCCTGCCAGTGACGATGCTGGCTCCACCTCTTGCTGGGCGTCTGAGGACCCAGCCCTGCTCAGTGAATAGGCCAGGTGCCTCTGCCTGGCTACACCCACAACAGACCAAGGATGTTGGGAAATTCCCCTGCATGGAAAAAGGGATCAAAGCCAAAAAGGGGTATAAGAGAAGGACCCCTGAACCAAGACTTTAGATCACTTCTGACAACGAACCCTGAAACCAAGGACAAGAAGCCAGCTGATCCAAGGACTTGCCTACCCCATCTGCCAGTGTGCTGTTTGCTGGGGGGAATCCTGCATTGCTTCTTTATTTTTGCCAAGGAACCAGGAGAGAGGAACTGTGTGTGTACTCTCAAACTTTGCTAAGAAAATCTCCAAGGACTGGAAGAGTGCCAGTCTCCTGTTGAAGTCACAGGGCTAAAGGACTTCATCATTTGCTAAAAGTGCTTGTGGCTGGAACTTGTGAATCCAGCACCTCTGAAAGAAACCAGCTATCTCGACGCCGACGGACGCCGCCCAATCCAGCTCGACATCGTGAGTAACGGCTCCAGTGTCCCGCTTCCTCGACGCCGGACGCCGGGCCCGATCGACGCCAGCAGCAACGCCAGTGAGTAGTGAGTTCGGCTCCAGCTCCAAGTGACCTTGTGTCTGCACCGCTGCTGATCGCATCGACTTCAAACCCTCTCGACGCCGTGAGCGCTGCTCACTCTTACAACATCAACATCGACATCGACGACGACGCTGTATTCTGCTTCACCTCGTAAGCGCTGCTCCTGCCTGACATCTGTCGACGCCGCTGCAGGTCGCCCAGACTCCGAGGCCGGATCGACGCCAGAGATGCGATGCCAGACATCTCGACGCCGCTGATCATCGCGTGCTTCGCTTTTCCAAGGTAATGTGTTGTGGGTGTCTGCTCGACTCCGCGGTCGACGCCGAACCCTTTGGATTAACTTTGCCTCGATGTCGTGTGACTCCCGTGTGGGTTACATTGTTGCCAAGAACTGTGTTTTAAAGAAGAAGAGTTGCTCTTGATACCAAAGACTCTGTGCTAAGAAGAAACTACACTTGAACTATTATTTTTCCTCCCAATAGTATTTATTAAGACTGTGGTATATTTTTGTCGTTATTTGGTCTTGTGCTAAGCCTTATATAAAAATCCTTATTTTTATAATACTACTGTGTCGTGTCCATTTGTAGTGTATTCACTTTATTACTGTATGTGATCATAAATGCTTAACACACAGCCTCTGAGATAAGCCTGTCTGCTATGCCAAGCTACCAAGGGGGTGAGCAGGGGTTATCAAAGGGTGTGATCCCCTTGCCCTGACTAGAAAAGGTGTGTCCCTATTTGTCAGAAGTGCATACCTCTGCCAACTAGAGACAGCCGGTTCTAACATTGGACGCAGCGGTGAGGATTTGAACCTTGCATTTATGACCCATGTGCAGTAGTAAGTGTGCGCTACATAGTGAAAGCAGACCATAGCGCAGCCACAATCTAATTTGGAAGGATTCTATTATTGTTCTCCGCTTTTCTGAAGCTTGATTTTTTTAACACGGCCAGTTTTGACCATGAGTGACACCGGAGTCACTGCCCCTGTTGTTGCTGGAGAGGAATTTGATAGAAGATGAAGGAATACGGGAAGAAGCAGCTGCAATACTTTTGCAAGCAGTTTAAAGTTCCTACCACAGGCCTCTCAAGAAAGGAGGGATATTTCAAAGCATTGCAGGCCTGGTTAGAGGCCAGGAATCCCACTGATCCGGTGGTGGTACCGCCAGTGGAAGGGGATGAGGAGGCGCCAGCGAATGGGCCTGTGTCCTCTCCCGGGAGCAGTGTTCCTCCAAAGGTCTTTCCCCTGAAGAAAGAGAAGAAATGGCGAAAGAGCGAGAATACAACATGGAAATGGCAAGGCTTAAGATAAATGGCCAGTTGGAGTTAGAAAATGCAAAAGGAAGAAGAGAAGCTGATCTGGAGATCAAAAGGTTGGAGTTTGAAAGTTAGCTTTGGAGCGTGATACCAGGTTGAGGGAGTTGGAGCTCCAAGCTAAAAGGTTAGACTTGAATCCCTCTGGTGGCAGCATCCCATCTGTGCCTGCAGAAAGTAGGTTTTATTTCCCTTAAGATGTGATGAAAGATTATCATAAGAATGAAGATATTGGTCAATGGTTTAAAGCATTTGAGTTAGCATTGTTGGCCCATCGGGTCCCTGCGAAGGATTGGGGAGCGGGGTTGTGGGGTCTCTTTGTGAATGAGGGGAGAGATACCCTGTTAGACATGCCTGTTGAGGATAGTAATGTCTTATGCTCATATGAAAGATGCTTTAATGTTGAGGTATGGCCTAACCCCAGAAAAGTACAGACAAGCCTTTAGAGAATGTAAGAAGTTGCCTGGTACTACGTGGGTTGAATATGTGTCTTTTTTTTGCAGAGCCATGGATGGTTGGGTAAAGGGCAGCAAAGTAGAAAGTTATGAAGTTCTTTATGATTTATTTGCCTGGGAGCACTTGTCTAATAACTGTTTTCCAGAGCTGCGCCAGCACCTTATTGATAGCAAGATATCTAACCCTAGAAAACTTGCTGAGGAGGCAGACCGCTGGGTCAGTACCAGGGTCCACAAGGGTCTAGTGGGAGACTCAGCCAAAGGTGGGCAGGGTCCCCAGCAGAAGAGTGGGGGGGACAAGGGAAAACAGAAGGAGTTCCAGAAAGGGCCCCAAAGTAATCCCCAAGGGAACCAAGGGAAAGGTTCCCAGCCTCCCCCTGAGAAGAAGCCAGGGGCCCCGACAGGTAAACCTGTTCATAGGGGCCCACTGACCTGCTACGTTTGTGGACAGGTGGGACACCGGTATTATGATCCCCAGTGTCCCATGAAGAATTCTAATGCACCACCACGTGCACCCCCGTCAGTTGGTGAGTGTAGCCCTGGGAGGGGAGGAGATGGTTGCCCCTGGTGGGAGGGGTCCCGCAGAGATGTCCCTGGTCTCTTTAGGAGACATGCAAATGGTCCCTCCACCCCCTCTGCCTAGTAACACTAATAAATATAGGCAGTGGGTGACCATTAATGGCCATAGAGTGAAAGCTCTCAGAGACACCGGAGCGAGTGTGACAGCTGTCATGTGTCACTTGGTGTCCAGAGAGCAGGTGGTTCCCCACGCATTCTACTCTGTGATAGCTGCTGACAACTCCCAGAAAGAGTGTGAGGTAGCTTAAGTTTCCTTTGAATGGGGGGGAGTTTCAGGTACTCTTCAAGTTGCTGTAAGGCCCGCCATGCCTGTTGATTGTCTCCTGGGCAATGATTTGGAAGACTCCCCTTGGGCTAAGGTGGAGAGGGAGACACATTTGAAAATGTTGGGTGCGCCAGAGTGGGTGTGTGCGACCACTCGTTCCATGACAGCAAGTAAGGGTGTTGATGGGGTCCCGGAGCCTGAAAATATGGCCCAGGACCCAGCTGTGAAGAGAAGAGGCAGGAGGCACGGGAAACCGGCCCCCGTAGTTCCCGTGGTCCAGGAGGAGGTAGACCCTGAGGGGGATGCCCTGGAGCCTACAGGGGAACAAGTTGCTGAACTGGGAGACCTGCCTGAGCTGACCCACTGGCAGCAAGATGGTGGTCCCTCCAGGGAAGAATTTTGTGCAGAACAGAAAGTGTGCCCTTCTCTTGTGGGTATGGGGCAGCAGGCCTCAGCCCAAACCTCAGGTGATCAGTCAGGGTCACATTTTGTTTACTGGGAGAACGAACTCCTGTATAGCGAGCCTAAGGCTGCTGAGCCTGGGTCAGCCCGTGTGCTGGTGGTACCCCAGCGCTTCAGAGCCTTCCTACTGGGTTTGGCTCATGACGTTCCGTTAGCTGGACATCTGGGGCAGGACAAGAGCTATGACAGGCTTGTCACCCATTTTTATTGGCCTCAGATGAGAAGGGATGTAGACATCCATTGTAAAACTTGTAACACTTGCCAGGCAAGTGGGAAAAGTGGAAGGAAGCAGAAGGCTCCCCTCCAACCTTTTCCAGTGGTCAGTACCCCCTTTGACCGGGTGGGGATTGACATTGTTGGGCCCCTGGACCCCAAGACAGCCCTGGGCAACAGGTTCATCCTGGTCTTGGTGGACCATGCCACACGGTACCCGGAAGCCATCCCTCTCCGAACAGTGACGGCCCCCGTGGTGGGACGGGCGCTGATGGGTGTTTTCTCCCGCATGGGGTTCCCCAGAGAGGTGGTGTCAGACCGGGGCACCAACTTCATTTCCAACTATATGAAGTCTCTGTGGAAGGAGTGTGGGGTAACCTACAAGTTCACCACTCCTTACCACCCTCAAGGTAATGGGCTGGTTGAGAGATTCAACCGGACCCTTAAAGGCATGATCATGGGTCTTGAAGAACCAATAAGGTGGAAATGGGACGTCCTCTTGCCATGCCTGCTGTTTGCTTACCGTGAGGTGCCACAGAAGTCTCTAGGGTTCAGCCCCTTTGAGCTTTTGTATGGTCACCCGGTAAGAGGACCTTTGAGTCTGGTCAAAGAAGGCTGGGAGCAATCTCCCAGGAAACCTCCCCAGGATGTATACAGTTACATGCTGGCCTTTAGAAACCAGACTTGGCGCTTCAGAGATCTTGCTCAGGCAAATCTGGAGGACAGCCAGGAAGAGATGAAGCGGTGGTACAACCGGAATGCCACTCTGGTCGAACTTCAGCCTGGTCAAGAAGTTTGGGTCATGTCCCCTGTGGAACCTTGTGTGCTCAAGGACAGGTAGACTGGACCGTTTAAGGTTGTGGAGAAGAAGAGCGATGTCACCTACTTGGTGGACTTGAAATCTCCCAGGAACCCCTTGAGGGTCCTGCATGTCAACCGTTTGAAGCCTCACTTAGAAAGGTCCGAAGTGGGCATGCTCCTAGCTACAGATGCTGGAATGGAGGAGTAGAGTGAGCCTCTTCCTGACCTCCTGTCTTCAAAAGAGCAGGATGGGTCAGTGGATGGTGTGGTCCTCTCTGACAGACTGACCCTTGAGCCGCAGCAAGATTGTCGCCAACTGTTGGGACAATTCCCTGATCAGTTTTCCTTGGTTCCTGGTGTCACTCATTGGTGTGTCCATGATGTGGACACTGGAGACAGCACTCCTGTCAAGCACAAGGCTTACAGGGTGACTGACAAGGTCAGAGTATACATTAAGGAGGAGGTCTCCAAAATGTTTGCTTTAGGGGTGGTTGAGTCCTCTAGCAGTCCTTGGGCCAGCCCAGTGGTCTTGGTCCCGAAGGCTGCAGCGCCTGGTGCTTCACCAGAACTTTGGTTCTGTGTGGATTACCGAGGACTCAATTCAGTCACCAAGACTGACGTGCACCCCATCCCCAGAGCTGATGAGCTCATAGATCGGTTGGGGGCTGCCCGATACCTTAGTACGTTTGATCTGACGTCTGGGTACTGGCAGATCGCCTTGACTGATGGGGCAAAAGAAAGGTCAGCATTCTCCACACCAGATGGGCTCTACCAGTTCCGGGTTATGCCCTTTGGGATGAAGAATGCCCCTGCCACCTTCCAGAGGTTGGTCAACCAGGTCTTGGCTGGACTGGAGGATTTCAGTGCCGCCTACCTGGACGACATTGCAGTGTTCAGCGCCAGCTGGGAGGAACACTTGCGCCACCTCCAGGATGTGTAGTTGGCCTTGCGCAGAGCAGGCCTCACAATCAAAGCCAGTAAGTGCCAGATTGGGCAGGGTTCTGTGGTGTACTTGGGGCACCAAGTAGGGAGCGGCAAGGTGGCCTCTCTGCAACCCAAGATTGATACCATCCTGGCTTGGGCACCGCCCAAAACCCAAACTCAGGTGAGAGCCTTCTTAGGACTCACGGGTTACTACAGTAGGTTTGTCAAGGATTATGGTAACATTGTGCACCCCTTGACTTCGCTGACTTCCAGGAAGCAGCAACGAAATGTGATCTGGACTGACGCCTGTCAAACGGCCTTTGACACCCTGAAAGCGGCAATGTGCAAAGCACCTATACTCCAGGCACCCGACTTTTCTAAAGAATTTATTGTCCAGACGGACGCTTCAGAGCATGGCGTGGGGGCTGTTCTAGCTCAGGTGAATGAAGAGGGCCGAGACTTACCTGTAGCCTTCATCAGCAGGAGGTTACTTCCCAGGGAAACAAGGTGGAGTGCGATAGAGCGAGAAGCATTTGCTGTGGTCTGGGCGCTGAAGAAGCTAAGACCCTACCTGTTTGGGACTCACTTCCAGGTTCAGACAGACCACAGGCCCCTCAGATGGTTGATGCAGATCAGGGGTGAGAATCCAAAACTGTTGAGGTGGTCCATTTCCCTACAGGGGATGGACTTTACGGTGGAACACCGCCCTGGTACAGATCACGCCAATGCTGATGGTCTGTCCAGATTTTTCCGCCTTAGTGATGAGGACTCCCTAGGTCAAGGGTAGTTCTCCCCACATTTCAGCTGGAGGGGACACGTGTTAGACCTGACATCATTGGCTTGAGCCTCTCCTCCATTTTTTCTGTTTGCCTCCTCAGTTTACGATGTTTTTGCTGGTATACTGCTTTGGGCACTGTGGCACTGCTGATCAGTGCCACAGTGCAAGTGCTCCCTATGTTAAATTACTGTATTGATTGAATTCCATGTTTGGCTTATTTGGTTTACCGTCAGTCCCTAGTCTAGTGCACCAGGAGTGCCGGGGCGTGTAAATACAAATGCTGGTCGTGGGTTTGCAGCATATGTTGTGCCACCTACAAGAGCGGCCCAGTAAAAGTATCTCTACAGGTCTGCCATTGCTAGACCTACGTGCAGTCTGGTACTGTCACGCTGACTGCGCAAGTACACCTACTTGCCAGTCCCTAAACCTTCCTGTAACTTCATGTTAGTCACCCCTATGGTAGGCCCACGGGCAGGGTGCATTGTAAGTATAAGGTAGGACAGGCCTGACCAAGTTGGCATGTCCTAATAGTGAATTACAGCCATATTCGTTTTTCACTATTGCGAGGTAACCTGCTCTCCATTAGTTAGAATGGGCTGCCAGGATTATTAATGCTATAATCCTAGCTGGCTCGGGGAGCATGGTGCAATGTCAAGTTTGGTATCCCTGAACTCAGGGTTTAATTCTGCATCCGTTGGTGTGGATGGTTTTTGGACTCTGGGTTTGAAAATAGCACTTTTTAGAAAGTGGCTATTTTCTTGTCTAACTATTTCTGGTTTCTGCTGGTTTGGTGTGTGTGTGGCAGGAGCTGGGTGGCTCCAGAGATCTGATGATTCAGCGCTCTCTTGGCCCCACTCACCGGCTTCTCCTGGGTTGGAGGCAATCTCCGCTGGACTTGGGGCGGCAGTTGCTCACGGGCTGCGGGGCTCTACGCTCCTCATGGGAGCTCCGCGAGCGCTGGCAGTCTTCCTCCTTCTCTCTCCAGTCGGGTCCCGGGCCGGCAGCCAATCAGAGCGCGGCCCGGGGAGTGATGTCACGGGGTGTCCCGCAGTTCCGCCCCCGGCCTGTCTGGCTTCCTGGTCGCAGGCCGGGTGGCGGCGATGAACACGGGGCAATGCCGGGTGGGCACCGGCTCTTAAATAAATATTCAAATGGAGGTGGGCACTCGATCAAGGCCAAAAGCATAGCGCCAGGTCCCTGGTAAGGTGGGCACCTGCCAGGGGACTCGAAAATCAGCAGAAAGTGGTGTGGGCAGCTGCAAAAGGAAAACGGAAGCGCTGCCAAGCGCTATAAGCAAAATCAAGCGCTCCCAGGCACCAGAGGCCAGAATACAGTGCTCACAGCGCTATGGGCAAAATAAAGCGCTCTCAAGCGCTAGGCAGTCAAAATAAAGCGCTTTCAGCGCTAGGGGCGAAGAATAGAAGCACTCCTGGCACCACAAGCAAAATAGAGCTCCAGAGGGTCTGGAGGCAGGCAGGGGGCAAGGCTGGGCACAGAGCCCGCTCACTGGGTCTCCAGCCAGGGAGACAATCCAAGTGGCGGTCCTCCTGGCCCCAGCAACAGCAGCAGCCACCTCAGCTAGGATCCAAAAGCAGAACAAATTGTATTGGGACACAGCCCCTTCTTATACTGTAAATTCCTTTGTCTCTAGGTGCAGGGTGGGGGAGAAACCAGTCGCAGCTGGTTTTGGAGCACCATTGATGGGTCAACCACCCATCTCATTCACTAGCAGGGCTAGGGTCATCCGTCGCACCACAGGGGGCGGATCCAGCATTGTGTGGGGAAAGCCCAGCCCCATCAGGAACCTGGTGCACTCCTCCCCAGCCATCAACATGCTAATCTCACCACCAGGCAGACCCATCCAGCCTTCCTGGAGCCAGGCTCACCAGCCAGCTCCAGCCAATCACACGCCAGGCATATTTTACACTAATATGCCAACTCCTAGAAGTGGCACTTGTACACAAGACACATGCCACATACATCATTGCGAAGCATTCACTCTCACGAGTTCGCACATACCAAATTCGAGTCTGCACTCCCCACGCATCAGGAACTACCAGGGACACAGACATTCCCCATGCATTCCTATGGGAGAGCAGGCCAGCCTCACTACACGCACTTTACTCTGGGACACAGGGAAAAGTGTGCAGAGACCAAAATTCATCAACACAGATCACAGATTAAAAGCAAAAAGATTAGGGGTGAACCTGCCATAAGGGCCAAGTCCAACACAACCCCCTTCCAGCCAAAACGCAGGGCAGACCAATCACCACCGTGATGAGCTTCCCTGCTTGGGGCGATAAAACACGGACGCGGGCCCGCAACTGCAGGGACACCCTCCTGTTTTACGCCACGGTGAACCCCTGTGGTTCTTTCTAAAACTTCTGTAGGGACTAACCTGGCTACTCCACTGGTACTCTCCAGCTGCCCTCGGCCAGGACCAGGCCCTAGGCCACCCAGGTGCCACTGGTTCCTGCCTACTCACAAAGTGGGGGGTAGTAACCCTTGGCACATAATAGCCATTCTCCACTCTTCCTGTCTGCAAGACAGGGCTAGACTGCCACTGGTTCTCCAGCCTAGGGTCTACAACCTTAGGTGGAACAGGAGTCTCAGGGCAGGCTCTCCTCCCCCTACCTCTTCTCCTAGGGTTCCTCCTCCTCCTGCGAGGGGTACCCTCAAAACACCGTTCTCCCAACCTAGGGTTTAACCCCTCAGGTGGTACGGGGGTCAGAGGTGGGCTCTCCCACCCTCTGCACCACCTTCCAGAGTCCTGCTCCCTCCCAACCGGGGCGGTACCTCTGGAGGAAGAACTGGTCAGGACACTGATTACAGTAGTCCCACCCTTCAGGTCAGGCAAATCCTGAACCTGGCCTCCCAACCTCCGGTCTAAAATCTTTGGTGGAATCACTGCCTGGCACTCCAGGACTTCTGGGGACTCACATACTATTCCCAAATCACTCCTTTTGCTGGACTCCTGTACCCTCCCTACTGGAGCGGTACTGCTAGACTCTAGAACCATAGAAGCTCCGCTTATGGATGCTCCAGGTCCTCTACACACTAGGAGTGGTGCAGTGCAAAGTTGCTCATTCTTTACACATCACAGAAGTTTAACAAAAGGTTCACACAGACATACACATGACACAATGATTAATGATACAAATCTCATTCGATATAACTATTATAGAGTGACTTTAATGTAAAACTGAAAACGTACTCACATAACGTGTTTAAAAATGGTAAAAGAACTGCTTTTGATTTTTAATTTAGGAATCATCGTTAAGTAATAAACATGTATTAAAACTAAATAACCTAGAAAAATCATTTGATGTATGTTTAATAAAGTAATTGACATTAACAGTTAGAAGTATAAGAATTTAAAGAATTAGTCTCACGTCATTGTGCTTCACTGCTCATACATGACTCATGAGCACTGAACTTATGCTAAATTGTCTGTGTAACCTTTAGCGACTTGATGATTCGTTTTTAACCATCCTCATATGTACAAAATGTTATTGCAAGTTAAACAATAAAAATCATGCATTTATGTTACATGTATGTACTTTCAAACGCAGGTCTCAGTCATACTTACCATTGAGTAATTTGATTGTTCACAGTGTTCTTATGCAAAATGAACTAAAAGTACTAAATAATTATTTTTCTTTATGTTTAATTGTGCACACACATATTAAATGTACCATTAAATAAATGTTTAAATTAGCTTAACTATAAAGGCCTGCATTTCATAAATTACTGTGTTTTGATTTCTGCTAATGTATCTTTCTTGCAGGTATTCATCACATGCATTGATAGTTTAGAATAGATACATTTCTGTACTAGAGATAGCTAAGATACATAGGGGCATATGTACAAGCCCCCATCGCCAATGGAACGTCACTTTGTGTGAGGTTCCCGTGGCCATAGGGGCCTTGGCTTATGTACAAAGCAAAGTTATGCCACTTAATGTCGCTTAACACTGCATTGTACATAAGGCACCCTTTCACACTATGTTTAGCGTGACAGGGGCGTGCAGTGGGTGTTGGGGTGGGTGTTCCAAAGAAACAACCACCGTATTTGACACTTCCCCCAATGTTCATGGGTGGGGTACATAGGAGGTAGGTCCAAAATTAAGACCAGGAAAATCCTGGTCTTTAGAGGGCGAAATGAGGAGAAATGCATTATTTCTCCTTCTTTTTACTTTTTCCGTGTGCTGCCTTGTGCACCTCCTACACATAACCAATCCTCCCCTGCACACAGACACCCTTGCACTATGGTGCAGGGTGCCTGCGTTGGTGCTAAGTTGTTAAACGCAAGGCTGCACCACATTCTTGTATATATGGTGCAGTCTTGCGTTTCTGAAGTGGTGGAGCATGTCGTTAGGGCTAGGAGGCTCTGTCACTTCATTGTACATATCCCCCTTATTCTGAGAAGAAGACCTTGACGAAAAGCAAATGAGAGCCGCTCGCTAATGCGCGCTAATGAAAGGACTATTCTTTCCTAACCTGGGTATAAGAAAAGGATGACAGTCCCATGTCTAGTGTGGGACTGTTTGCCTATGTTGCAGACTGCAAAGTGTGACAAAATGGACAATGGACTTGTAACAAGGGTGTGAATAAGGGGGTGTCAACTATGCATAAATGAGCATGTTGAAATATGACCTTACTATTTCTACCTCTGGTGTCCTACTTGGGTTCCCAGGAGTCAAGTATCTTGATGCAGCTTAAAGTGTGATTTTAATTTTAAGCTGCCAAAGCTTGTTTCATGATTTCAATGTTCCTGACACCAGACCAGAAAGATGACATCACCCCTACTGACCATGGACGGCTAATATTCTTTTATTAATACTTTTTTTTCATTCCGTGATTTGACTGACCAAAGAAACTTTAAAAACTTCCACTCCTTTGTGATCATCTTCTTGGACCGAGCTTTTATTACAATCATAAAAAATCGTTACGGATATTTACAGAACATTAAAATATAAGACCATGGAAATCAGAAAAAGAAAAGAAATATGCCAGACTGCAGAAAGTATTAAAAGCTCTTCACTAAAAACTAGCTGCAAGACGTTTTAATAACTATTCAAAATAAGCAACCAGGTAGATTTGTGCATGTAACTCCCAAATATCGCCTAGGTGCCAGCATTTCTATTGGTCAATTATTTTCTTTGATACCGTGCTGGTAATGCTACCTCACCGAGCTACATCCTGTAATCATTTTGCATTCCACACTTGCAGTGTACTCGATTCTGTTTTGGGGTTTATTTTGTAAGTGTTACCTGTAAATGCCGGAACAAATCAAGCTTCTTAAAGTGACCACAATACAGAATAAAACAGAAAACACACAACAGGAACGTACAGAGCTACATATCAAACATAAAAGTACAGAAACATAAAGTACAGGAATGTAACCAATGTCATTGTGATAAAGTGTAAAGTTTCAATTAATAAAGTATGCATGCCACGCTTATAACCACATATCTTTTAAAGGTGGTCTTAATCAACCTCCGAAAAATATATCTTTTCTACACATCTCGGGTAATTGCTCAGTTTATGTTGATGCTTTGCTACATGTGGTCAAAAGATGCTCTGGAATATTCCCAGATGTATTCAATAGATCTCATTTTATGTGCTGTGATGTTCTGATGTGTAGTTCACAATGTATCTAACACATATTCGAGGTTTTACATATGTTGAAGCCTGAAGCTGTATCATATTATGAGTATCTAAAAAAGACATTTGAGGATTTGAGCTTTCCATATTTTAAATTGTGAATGTTTACGCTATTAAGACAGCCACAGTTATTATTTTCCCAGTACATTATTTGCTTAGGTGCAGTGTAAATGACAATTGATTTGTCATAATATATGCTATTTTTTTTAAATATCTCACACAACACAGATCTAGCTCCAAAGCAGTCCTTGGCCACAGAATTGGGTTGTGAAGACCCAGAAAGAGCGTTGTTTCACTGGGTGTAGTCAGTGAGATTCAGAGGGTGTAAATTTCAAACTTCTCCACTAAAACGGCAGTGAGCTCTAGGGTGGAGGGTGAGATAACCAAGGTTTTCCATTGTCAATACTGATTTGAATTAGGTGGGCCTCTGTCTAGAGTTGTACAGTGGGTGAAAAATTATGGGTTGGAATCCAACCCTATCCTCCCTATAAACTGCCAAATCAATGAATCACCAAATCAGTGCTGTATCGTGCTCCTGCTTCCACACACTCTACCTGCTCAGAAATATCTTCAAATGGATCCCCACCAAATCCAACAGAAGGGTCACCCAGGTGCTTGTCAGCAGCAAGCTCGACTATGGCAACGCACTCTACTTCGGCATAACCCCAACACTCCAAAAGAAATTGCAGCGCATCCAGAACATCTCTGCCAGACTTATCCTAGACATCCCCTGCCAAAGCCACATCTCAGTCATCTGAGAGACCTCCACTGGCTCCCGATCAACAAAAGAATCACCTTCAAGCTCCTCACGCATGCTTACAAAGCCCTCCACAACTCAGGACATGAATACCTCAACCACCGCCTCTCCTTCTACACATCGACCAGACATCTCCACTCCACCCATGTGGCCCTGGACCCTATCCAATGGCTGGAGGAAGATCCTTCTCCTACCTCATTGCGAAGACCTGGAACTTCCTATTTCTGCACCTCAGGCAACCACCGTCACTGGAAGAGATAGAATCTAAAAGCTGCGCCAAATGGAGTCACATTATAGCATCAGACTCAGGAGAAAGACCCCCGGAGGCATCAATAATGATGAGGAACATTATGTACCCCTCGAATAAATTCTGGAATGGATAAAAAATCAAATAAGGAATCATTCAGAGGGAATGAAAATATTTCTGTGAACTATGAAATCGTGATTCTCTTGAAGGGGTACTAGACCCGGAATCAAAACCAAAATAAAAAATCACTGTGGACACTATATCTAACGCATAAGGTTGACAATATCCGTTAAACAAGGAACAAACTAGATATTGGTTATACGGGTACTATACCGAGCATTGTGATCACTTAGATTGACAATATCTGTTCCCTGTCATCAATCTAGTTTGGCAAGGGACAAACAAAACAATGGGTGCATGTGTACATAAACTGCGCTGAATAGTATGCTGATCAGAACTTTGCATTTGAAAATCAATTTTGATCACAGAAAGTACAAATACCATGCAAAAAATCTGACAAAAAATGCATATCCTTTTTTGTAAATAGTGTGAATAAAGTTTAATTTATATTGAAACACTACAATCCCACAATGCCCCATTAAGGCTAACGTGGGTATAAGAAGTGTAACAAAGAAAGGACTTACTAACCGTGAAAAAGTTGTGTGAGGGCTGAAACGTGTTGGTTGAGCGTGCTGCCAAGAATAAAATGAGCATAACCCAGCTCTGGAGTGCTGTATCCTTTGTTGTACAAAATGTAATTCAGGGCCAGGATATGGCCCCTACACTCAGCACCCGCTGTTGAATGCGCCGAACCATGGAGCCATTGAAGTACTTCTATAAGTCTGATTAAAATTTTGTTAAACAGTCACTACTAAATAAACTCATCAGATCCACCAAAAGAACCTTCATCCGGAAAAAAAAAATCTCACAAACTCCAGCAACTCAAAGGAACTCTTCAGCATCATCCAGGAATACACCAAACCCCCAGCGAAGCCACAGATGTCACACCCTCCCAGGACCTCTCCAACAATCTCAGCTCCTACTCACATCTATAAAATCAAGGCCCTCTATGACACATTCAGCAAACAGACTCCAGAAACAACCCTTTCCCTCAGCGAAAAAAGCCAGCCTACCATCGCGGTCTGGACCCCGGTCACCACTGAAGATACTCACTCAGGAGCTCCCACGGACCCCTGCCCACCGCACATCTGCCACGGAGCTGCTGCTGCCATAGCACCCAAGCTACGATGCACCATCAACATGACCTTTGAATCACGCAGAAGTCAAGCCCCTTCTCAAGAAACCCTCTGCAGAGTAGACGGACCTGAAAAACTGCTGATCCATCTCCCTCCTTCCCTTCACTGCCAAAGTCCCTGAGAAGATCGCCAACGCATAGCTGACTAACTTCATCGTGGAGAACGTCATCCTCTACCCTTTCCAATCTGGATTCCTCAGCAACCACAGCACCCAAACAGCCCACCTTGCTGCCACAGGCGACATCCACACACTCCTTGACCAAGAACACACCGCGGCCCTCATCCTACTAGACCTATCTGTAAGCCTTTGACACCATCTTCCACTGCACTCTCACAGCCAGACTCTACAACTCCTGCATATAGGGAACTGCCCTCGATTGGCTCTGCTCCTTCCTTGATGGCATAACCCAAAGGATGACAGGATAACCCTTGCGATGCTTGCGTGCTGGTAGTGCGCCTTAGGCTCTCCTCTTGCTAAAACGCGATAGCGTTTTTTAAAATACCTGTTTTGTCTTTTTGTTAAAACTTTGTTTGGCACTTTTCCCCTGCTTTTAATTAAATCACCCTCACTTACGCACTATAATTGGCATATTCACCGCCTTTGGCTGGTCCCCAGCTTCACACTCTCATTGTAGCGGCCATCGTGGGGGTACAAGTAGACGCCTGGCGGTGCCATTTTTGTTTGCGGGCTAGCTGTCATCAGGACAGGCTAGACCTGCATTTAAGGCGGGCAGTATAGGCGGGCTCCTTAGACAAGATAACCCTTGCGACGCTTGCGTGCTGGTAGTGCGCCTTCGGCTCTCCTCTTGCTAAAACGCGATAGCGTTTTTTAAAATACCTGTTTTGTCTTTTTGTTAAAACTTTGTTTGGCACTTTTCCCCTGCTTTTAATTAAATCGCCATCACTCACGTACTATAATTGGCATTTTCACCGCCTTTGGCGGGTCCCCAGCTTCACGCACTCATTGTAGCGGCCATCGTGGGGGTACGAGTTGACTCCTGGCGGTGCCATTTTTGTATGCGGGCTAGCTGTCATCAGGACAGGCTAGACCGGCATTTAAGGCGGCCCTTCAAGCGCGCAGCGTTTGCGCACAGCGTTTGTGCCGTTGTAACGCCGGAGTCACGCCATAGTCCAGCCCGTCTGCGCCCGTCCGCGCTAAGGACGGGCTAATGGACGGGACTCACGGGAAGGTATGCGGACCTGGTTTGGCTGCCCATGTAACTTTTAAATATTCCTATCAGGAGATATGCGCTTATAAACCTTCCTGGTTAATGTGTCATTTTACCTGCCCTCCGGAGGTGTTGCGAGACTCCCCCGGCTGCGGCTGCTTTGCTAGCCATTGTAAGTCGCCGACTGGGGATTCCTCTAAGCATTCCCCTCCTATATATTTGCCCCTTATTCTAGCTCCACTAATGAAAGTGGTTTCCTTATTAATGCAATATCCCTGGTGAAAAACAACATCGCCTTTAGCGACTTCGTATTGGTAAGAAGGCCTGCCTGGGTGTTCATTACTGAAACCTGGGCTTCAGACTCTTCTGGCCCTGATCTGGTGCAGCTATTCCGGAAGGATATGCGCTAGCCAGGCTGGATAGAGTAGGACGTAGAGGAGGTGGTTTAGGGATCCTCTATAAGACATCCCTTATTTGCCGCACTTCTGCACTGTCTGGCCCTTCCGATTCCTTTCAAGCTCTTCATTTTTCAATAAATTCCCCCCGCGCTGCCCCTTTTATGGGCATATTGATTTATAGACCCCCGGGTCCCAGAATAGATTTCAGCCAGTCCTTGCTCCATATCCTGGAACCCTACTTTGGTTGTGCCCAATTGACGGTTTTGGGCGACTTAAACTTTCACTTGGACAATCTTGTTTTCAGAGACTCCCTTACCCTTCTGGACTCTTTGTCCGCCTGTGGCTTTCAGCAGCTGGTTAAATTTCCCACCCACCAGGCGGGTCAAATCTTGGATGGGGTGTTTTCAAATGACCCCAGGTTAAAAACGTACCCACCTATTCCATTGGTCTGGTCTGACCATCTGGCCGTTCTGCTGGAACTTCAGGCTCTCCCTAGGAACCTTAAGCTGACTGGTCCCAGTAAAATGGAACCTAGGAGAAAGTTTAGGAGGGTTACTAACCTTTCCCTTGCCCCTTTAATTCAGAAAGCCGCTATTGATTCAGCCAAAGATGTTGATACAGCCGCTTCCGAGCTAACGAATGCCATTACGGCAGCAGTAAATGTGCTGGCTCCTGTAACTCTTCAATACTCTGCCTGAAAGAGACCATCAGCCCCATGGTTTTCAGAGCCTTTAAGGCTCTTAAGGCAGGGGTGCAGGAAGCAGGAAAGGCTATGGCGGGTGAGCTGGAACCCTCAAGAGAGGGAAAAGCACAAATCTCTCCTTAAGGAGTATAAGGCGGAGGTTATTAAGGTGAAGCAAGAATACTTCGCCCATTTAACAACCTTTCTTACCTCCCCGAGGGAACTCTTTAAGATAGTTGATTCAATGTGCATGTTACAGATGCCTGATCCCATAGTATGCTCACAAGACCACTGTGATAAAATCGCAGGATATTTTCGCCGGAAAATAGCGGATATTTACTCGGCCCTTGTATTACAAAAGGCCTCAATGTCCCCTCCCCCTCCCAGTTTGGTCTTTTCTCCCCCTGAAGCTGATGCCCTTACTACTACATTGAGTCTGTCTGTGTTTCCATCGCTTTCCCCGCAGGGACTTGACTTGCTTTTAAGCAAGATGAGGTCAGGGTCTCCTTTAGACCCCTGTCCTCTCAAAGTTCACAAGGACTGTAGAGATACCCTGCTGCCTCCGCTTCTGGATATTATGAACAGGGCAATAAAGGATGGTATTTTCCCCTCCCAGTGGAAGAGTGCTGTGGTTAAGCTCCTCCTTAAGAAGCCTACATTAGACCCAGAGGTACTTAAAAACTTTCGCCCCATTTCTTTGCTCCCAGCACCAGCAAAAATGCTGGAGTTCCATCTAAACCAGCATTTGGCGGCGTTTCTGGATTCCTCGGATCTTCTAGATCAGTCCCAGCACGGTTTCAGGAGAGGCCATAGCACTGAGTCGGCCCTTACGATAGTGCCTAACAACATCCGCACTGAGGTCGATCAGGGCCACACCTCCCTTCTGGTCCTATTAGACCTGACAGCCGCCTTCGATACCCTGTCTCCCTCGGTTCTTACATCTCGTCTGAGGGAGATAGGGGTAGAGGGCGTGGCCTTGAGTCTATTGGCCTCTTTCCTGGATCAGAGGGAGCAGAGGGTCAAGCTGGGAGAATATCTATCTCCACCCACACCTGTGCAATGTGGGGTTCCACAAGGGTCGGCATTAAGTCCGACCTTGTTCAACATCTATTGCTTGACCTATTGGGCACTCTCTGGCAAGGGGGCTGGTGGTGTGAGGAAATTGTTGCTTCCTTACGCACCGGGCAGAGACCTCGCTCCTCAATTAAGAGCTTGCTGGTGGTGCCTCGTGTTCGAAGAAGTAAATGGGGTGGGAGGGCGTTTTCAATGGTAGCCCCCAAGCTGTGGAACAGCCTCCCCCTAGAAATTAAATCCCAACTGTCTGTCCTGAAGTTCCGGAAAGCTCTTAAAATGTGGCTATTCTCAAAGGCGTACCCGTAGTGCTGGTTATTTGGTCATTTTGATTGTTTTTATGGTAGGCGCCTTGATACCTTTGGGCTTAGTAGCGCGTTATAAGATTTATTTCATTCATTCATGAGACTTCCGACCTTCCTCTCCAAACCCACAGAGATTAACTGCAGAGTACCCCAAGGAACATCGCTCAGTCCCATAGTCAGACAGCATGGACTCAGCATAGTATCCTAAGCTAATGACACCTAGCTCATTCTCTCCCTCACAAAGGAACCCGACGTGACGAGACACAGCTTCCAGGAAGGAATGAAAGACTTTGCATCCTGGATGAGCAGCAGCTGTCGGAAGCTCATCTTGGAGAAGACAGAAGTCCTCGTCCTCGGACCCCCCCCCCCCCCCCCCCCGCAGCTCGGGACAACACATGGTGGCCCACCGCCCTCGGCAACCCCCCCAGCTCCACAGACCACACCCAGAACCTCAGCATCATATCTAACTCCTCCCTCACCATGACCCACCAGATCAACACAATAACTTTCACCTACTTCAACACCCTCCACATCCTTTGCAAGACTTACAAATGGATCCCCTGAATCCAGGAAGACCGTCACCCATGCACTCATAACAAGCAGACTAGACTACAGTAACACCTTCTACGCCGGAATCAACAAAACCCTACTACACAAAATCCAGACCATCCAGAACACCACAGCCAGACTCGTCCTCAGCATCCCACAGCATAAACACATGACCCAACACCTGCGAGACCTCCACTGGCTCCCTGTCGAGAAAAGAGTAACTTTCAAGCTACTCACCCATGCCTACAAATCCCTCCACAACACCGGACCTAAACACCTCAACAAAAGAGTCTCCTTCCACGCACCCAAGAGAAACCTCCACTCCGCCCACCTCGCAGAAACCCAGCACATCCACAGAAGCAGAGTTGGTGGAAGAGCCTTCTCCTACATTGTGACAAAGGCCTGGAACGAGCTCTCTATCAAGGAGTGCAAGAAGAGGAAACTTAACATGATGATAATTTTTGGTTGTACTCATGCTATGTTTCATTTCCTGGTGGGAGGGTAGGCGGTTCTGCTCTACTCACGGATAAGGGACTGGGTGGAGTGATATGCCCACTCAAGTGCGCAATTACTGTTTGGTCATCCCTCTCAGGCCGCCCAAAGCAGTCATGTACACTTCCTGTTGGCAATGCAGGCTGCATTTTAGCCTGCATGTAGTATATGCCCTCCCCTCTGGCCCCTGGCTGAACGCAGAACAATCACAACACTGCATTGCAGTGTTGTGATTGGCCTTGGAGAGGGAGCCTGGCTGCCTGCTCCCTGATATTGGGAGCGGACTCAGCAGAGTAAGAGCACAGAAGACGCAAGACCCAGGCTCGAGGTAGGAATTTTAAAAATATATATTTACAACCCCTGCTCCCCTCGTGGTCTCGCCCCCTCCAGTGTCCATTCCTGCTTTTCCCACCTCCCAAGTCACTCCATAGTACTACTTAATGGCGGCGGCTGTGCGCCCATGCACAGCAGGCGTACCACTGGTGCGCCAAAGGTAAGCCTGTCTGCGTCCGTTCACCCCTGGACTGCACCCAGCACCAAGTACCATTCCTCTCGGACACTCCAACGCTACGATGCTGGTACCCTCTTCGCCATCAACCCTGGACGCCACACTGCCTGCCTTCTAGCAATACTGTAGAATCCTCTTGCACGCTGCGCCTGTCAAAACTGCAAACGCATTTTCTGCTGCATCTACTCGGAGACCTCAAGTTCCACCTGGACAACCCGAGTACCCAGAACACCACCCCCTCCTGTGAGTCCTCCCCAACATCGGACTCAAGCAGCTAGTCACCACACCAACCTGCATAGCCTGACACATGCTCAAGCCTGTCTTCTCCACAAGCTGAACCTTCAACTACAGCCACACCATAGGACTCTCCTGTACTGACCATCATTGTTTACGTCACACCATCACCACGCCCACTGTACACCAATGCCCTCATTGCCACCCCGTTGCAGCTGGATCAAGGCCACCAAAGAACTTCCCATCAACTCCCTCACCACCACCACTCTGCCAACGCTTACGGATGCCAACACCGCAGCGTGCAACCTCCACCAATGGATCTCCAACTGACACCCTGGTACCTCTCAGGAAAAGACCAGGCAAAAAACACTCCAATAAGGCCAACTGGTTCACTTCTGCCCTCCGCTAGTCCAGCCCACCTTCAGACCTCTTGAGAAGAATGGAGCCACAAAATCAATCAACTCCGCAACACAGTCACCCTTACACCAAGGTGCAAGGGTGCCTACGTTGGTGCATGGGGGGCTTATTCATGAGCCCCTTCTGACAGTTTCACCCTGCCAGTGCGTTATTTTCTTACAGCGTGTTTCTTGCACCAGGTTGCGCCATATTTGCCAGTCACGCATCTAGGCATATGCTTGACCTTGTGAAGCCCTGTGCCACATTATACATGTATCAGGTATGATGTATGCGGGGTGGGCGTTCCCATGCAACAAAGCCCCCTAGGAGTGGTGCAGTGAAATCCATCAGATTTCACTGCAACAATTGTAGGATGCCACCTCGTCAGTACCTTACGCCTGCCTTATGGCAGGCATAAGGGGGACTCAGTGCACAGGGATAGGCTGGCACCATGTATTGCTGGAGTTGCGTCATGCTTGTGACATGATTGCAGCAATGTGTGTCTTTAGTGGTGATAAGTATGTCAGGATTCTAGACGTAGCTGTCATTAACTGTGATATGGAGCGCCATACAGTGATACAGCGCGTCCATGTGGCGCAAGAAGGGTGAAGTGAAAAGTGTTGGAACGCTGTTTTGTCACAGAGATGCAACACTTTTAACACCTTGACTGCTGCAGCGATTCCCGCTCGGTGCTGAACTTTTCAGATTTCCATGGTTCATGACGAGCTCAGCTCGTCATAAGCACACGACCAGTGCACTGCATGACGAGCTGAGCTCGTCATGAGCATGGAAGGGGTTAATGAATGAGTCCCAGGAATGAGCCCTATATTATTGATGGAGCGCATTCCTGCCACGCGTTTTGTGGCAGGACAGCACATCATCATTCCTTGCAGTGCTGTCCAGCATCAAATCCTTCTGACATGAGGCCCCAAGTGTTTGCATCATTTTTAAGACCAGCTATTTTCTGGTCTTAAAAAACTGCCTCTAACTTAAGTTAGATGCAGTTTTGGGGTTTTTCACATACAAGGAATTCCTTGTAAATATCGCAAAGTGGGTTTAGAGGCAGTTTTTGCACAGGAACGCTTACCTTGCATCTCATTTTCGTTAAGTACGACTAACAGAAGTGGCGATATAAAAAAATCACATTTAGGCCTGAAAATGGAAAGGGGCGACCACTCGGTCCCACCGAACGTATGGTTGGGTGCCCCGATCCTCCCGGGAAACCATTTTGGGCAGGAGGCGTGTCTCGGCTGGTATGCCTGAAGCGGCGTAGCCGGGGCACGCCTTTTCCCGCCCAAGAGGGGTTGTCCTAGACACCTACACCGATGGCCACGCCCAGTAGGCGTACCGGCGGAGGGTACACGCCCTCCCGAAGAAGAATAAAGAGAGCGGGAATCCGAAGAAGCGTCCTCTTGTTCCTGTGCACCCACTCGTTGCTCGTGAGCCCTCGACGGAACAAGGAGCAATTTTGAGAACTTGTAATTCTTGTGTTTCTCTTTCAGAGACTCTACAGCGAAGGATCCAGGACCATGTTGATCGGCTAACAGTTGATAATCGAAACCATGTCTGGCAAGAAGGCAGGAAAGGGTTCCGAGACAGACCAGATGCTTCGCATGTTGGTGACCAGAATGACGAGAATGGAACGAAGCTTCGGAAAAGAACCAGCGCTCGGTCGTGATTTGGCGGATGTCAAGAAGCAACTGGCCGCAATGAACAAGCCTGGTAACCCGAAGAAGGTAATAGGCCCGGCATTGCCGGGAGCCCTCCCCGAGGGTAGAGGGAAACGGGTTAAGAGGAGGGCGGTTGCAGGGGAGGTTCCGGTCCCTGAGGTGCCCCCGGTCATCCCTGCCATACCAGCTGATGACCCAGTACCAACCCCAGACGCGGGTCAACCGATTCCGGTTGTGATTACGCCCGCTAACGATGAAGATATGCTCCCTGAATTGGCCACCCAGTTGGCCGCATGGCTCAATAAGAAGGCAGGGGGTGCTACGGCGCCAGGAGACACGGCCGAAGAGGCCAAATTACTAATCCAGCAGTTGCGGCAGTCGCGAGATGCCGTGAAGGCAAATCTCCCTCTTGTCTCCCCACAGGCGACACCAGAAGGACCAGCAGCTGGTCTCGAGAAAACGGCGGGAACAACGACCGCACCAGGTAAGCTCGCCTTGCCAGTGGCAGGGGAGGGCTCATTACCCTCAAGGCGGGAGAGGGTGGTTCAACATATCCCAATGGCCACAAAAGAATTGATATGGGCAGACAAGTATGTCAATATGTTTTCGTTGTTAACCGACCATCGCGAAAACACAGAAAGATTTGTGGCACCCGAGCGTCTGGCGCGCCAAGATGGCAGAGTTCAGGGTGGAGGAGACGATAACGAATTGGGCGAAGGCCTTTGCAATGTTTACTGCGATTATTGGTGAACGTAAGCCCGAGGTATTGCCCGAACTGTCTTGTTATCAGGCACGTATAATGGATTTTTATGAAACGTATGAGGGGGATGAATGGAAAGGTTACGACATGAAATTCCGTAAAGCGAAAGAGTATGATTCCTCTCTGACATGGGATTGCCTCGACTCAATTTCTTGGCATAAGCAGCTCCTGCCTGGGACGGCAAGGACTTCCTCGCCAGGTGGGAATGGGTCGGGGGTTTCCCTCTAGAAGCCCGCGGTGCCCTTTCGAGCAGGCACCGGTGGCGATCACCAGCCGAAAACCGGCGGGAATGGTGGAAAGCGGGGGGTCTGTTGGGGCAACTGTAACAGACCACAAGGTGCATGTAAGTTCAAGCACGTGTGTGCGGGTTGTGGGAATTCCTCTCACCCGGAGAGTTCGTGCAGATTGAAAAATAGCGGGTCGGGAGGTAAAGGGGGGTCCAAGCAAGACTGAGGTGGATTGTTGTGTACAATTGCCTACTCCCGTTGATCTCATGGCTATGACTCCTTGGTTAAACAAATAACCTAATTATGTCTCTGCTGGGGTGGTGAGGAAGGGATTCTTATATGGCTTCCACATCCCGGCGGGGGATTTTCATGGGGAACCTTTTTGTAAAAACCAGCTTTCGGCACAGCATAATCCAGGTGTGGTGGAGAGAAAAATCGCTAAAGAGGTGACCCTAGGCCGAGTGGCTGGGCCTTTTCAGCGCCCGCCAGTGGCGAATTTCATCTGTTCCCCATTAGGGGTGGTCCCCAAAAAGGACCCGGGGGAATTTAGGCTGATCCATAATCTGTCTGCTCCAAGGGGTTTCTCAGTAAACGATGCTATTGACCCGGAAGTCTGTTCGGTGCGGTACGCATCGTTCGATGATGCCGTCACCATGTTAAATCGCCTGGGCCCCGGGGCGCTGATGGCGAAATCAGATATCGAATCGGCGTTCCGGTTGCTCCCGGTACACCCACAGGATCAGCGTCTGCAAGGTTTTGCTTTCCAAGGATGTTATCACATGGATAAATGCATGCCGATAGGTTGCTCCATTTCTTGTGCCTATTTTGAAAAATTCAGCTGTTTTTTGGAGTGGGCATTCACCGAGGCCACGGGGCATAGGCATGTTATGCATTACCTAGATGACTTTCTGTTCTTGGGAGCAGCCGGCGACACGAAATGTGCGCAGGCGCTACAGGACTTTTGCATCCTCATGAGGGAGTTTGGAGTGCCATTGGCACCAGGTAAGACGGTTGGACCATCTACTTCACTGGAGTTTCTGGGAATTGAGCTCGATTCTGTGGAGGGATGTTTCCGTTTGCCAGTGGGAAAGGTATCTAAATTTAGGGCTTCCCTGGAACTTTGCCTTAGTAAGGCGAAAGTGACCCTGCACCAGTTACAGCAAACAGTGGGTCAGCTTAACTTTGCCTTGAGAGTGATACCAATGGCCCGCCCCTTTTCACGCTCTATTGCACAAGCTATGGTTGGTCTCAAAGAAGGGCACCACCGCACAAGACTGCAGAGGTTCGCCAGGACATGCGCATTTGGTTGGCATTCCTGGCGGACTTCAACGGTCAAGTAGTGTGGAACAAGCCGCCAGCGTCTTCGGACTTGCTGGGTTTGTGGACCGACTCGGCAGGGAGCGTGGGATTTGGTGCCATCTTTGGTAATCAATGGTCGGCGCAGACATGGCCGACGTGGTGGCACACCAGCGGTCTCACAGGTAACATAGGGTTCCTTGAGTTATTCCCTATTTCTGTTGCTCTCATGGCATGGCCGGACGAGTTCCGAGACCGCTCAGTGGTATTTTGGTCTGATAATATGACTGTTGTGGAATGCATTAACAATCAGGCAGCACGCTGCAAATGGATCTTGAGATTGTTGAAGGAAATTGTGCTGCTTTGCATGAGACTGAATGTACAGTTCAGGGCGAAACATGTGCCGGGTGTACTGAATCATGCGGCTGATGCACTCTCTCGTTCACATATGCAGGCGTTCAGGGGTTATCTACCTACAGTTGACCTAGTGGCGGCACCATTCCCCGAAGCACTCTGGCTAATCGGTGCCCCGGATTACAAGACCTCGTGGCACCAAGCTTAGCCCCCAGGACGAGGAAGGCATACGAAGGAGCGTTTCGTTCCTATTGTGCATTTTTGGGTCCGACAGGGAGTCAGAACTGGGGTCAGGAGGATTCCTTCCTTGGGTTCCTGGTCGCACTGCACAGAGAAGGCGGATCAGCGGCAACAGCCAATAGACACAGGGCGGCCATCTCATTCATGGCGCAGGTGCATGGCATCAAAGACCCAACAGGTTCCTTTTTGGCGAAAAAAGCCCTTCGAGGCTGGCAGCGCCTAGAGGGTCGCAAGCAAGACGAGAGGCGCCCGATTGGCTTAGAAAGGTTGTCCCTACTCATGGCGAAACTAGTCACGACATGCTCCTCCCAATTCGAAGCAGTTCTGTTCCGGGCAGCTTTCGCATTAGCGTTCCATGGGGCTATGCGGGTGAGCGAACTGGTCGCAAGGAATAAGAAAGATGTGGAGGGAGGCTTGTGCAGGGATCACATCCTAATTAGGGGTAATTCGATGGTAGTCATGATAGCTAGGTCCAAAACTGACCAGGGAGCTATGGGAAACAGTGTGGTTGTCCAGCGCATGCGAGGGTCCCCCACATGCCCGATAATGTGTATAGAGGAATACTTGGCACTGAGGGCGGATACATGGGGGTGGAGTTTGCTGAGGCACATCGATGCCACCCCACTGACGAGGTTTCAGTTCCAGAGGGTGCTAGCACTGACAATCGTTGCGACGGGCATGGACCCGTGCGATTTCGGGACCCACTCCTTTAAGATAGGGGCTGCTACTGAGGCTACAGCCAGGGGTCAGAGTGCAGAAGAAGTGAAACAGTTAGGACGATGGTCCTCGAATTGCTTTAAAAGGTATGTGCGATTGCACATGTTGTGAAATCAAGTTACATGCACTCGCGCTTCTTGTCTTCTGTTTGATTTATAATTTCGCGAGCATGTCATGCGGGGCGGAATTTGCAGTCGACCCAGTACCAGGGGACCAGCGGTCATATATCGCCGTCTGAGGAGAGAGTGGTTTGGGTCGTGGGCCACTCATACGTGAGGCGGGCCGGGGACGTATTCAAAGCAGGTGACGCGACTCGCGCAGCTGGGGAATACGGGTACAGAGTGGCCTTCCATGGAAGGGGCGGGCTCTGTATTGACCAATTCGAATCTTTTGTTGAGGGTCTCTTAGGGCGGCAGAGGTCACCGCCATCTGTAGTCATAGTACACCTGGGGGGCAATGACTTGGTGACTCTGGGTAGACGAGTATTACTCGAGCAAGTTTTGTCGGCCGTTAGCTGGTTGGCAAAAAGAATCCCTGGGTGCACGATTGCCTGGTCCCACATGATTCCCAGAAAGGTGTGGCGGGGGGGCCTTTCAGTGTCAGCACTGAACCATTCGGTGAAGAAGGTTAACAATAAATTTGGTAGATTGTTTCGCTCGGCGCAGTTGCATAGCATTCCTCATGGGTGTATTCGGGGTGATCACATGTATCTGAATGATGGGGTTCACATGTCCCGGGAGGGGAATGTTTTACTCATAGGAAACTTCATAGCATGGCTAAGGGGTTTGAGGAAGCATGACCTTTAGGAGGAGTTTGGGGGGGGCCGGATAGCCGGTCAACTATCCGGCCTGTGGCGGTAAGGTCATGATCGGTGAGCAGTAATTTCAAGGTCCCTAGAGGGGGGGCGCCACCCACTATGGATGGGAGCGCCCGGGGGGAGGCGGCCATTGGCCCCTCCCACTGGGAGGCGGCACCCACTAAGGATGGGTCACCTAAGGGGAGATGGCCATAGGCCCCTTCCAGGGGAGGAGGCAGCTATATACCCCTCCTACGAATTTCCCAGGGCCCGGATATCCGCAACGGCGGATGTGATAGAGAGTGTGGGGGTGGGGGGGGAGTCCACGCTGTCCTTCCTACAGATACCTCACACAGGTGCTCGGACGACCTTTAAGATGGCGTCGAGCGGAAAGGGGGGCCCCCGACAAGACAAGGGAAATTAGAGTTGGCAAGGAGGGTACAGTCCTTTGCGCGGCCGCCACTCACACCGTGAGGGCGAGAGCTTTTGGTAGTAGGGATCTGACACCGGTTAAGACCTTGCCGTTGGCCCTTAATGCTAGGATGTACAATTTTAATTTAGAATTTATGCATTTGCAGGATGTTAGACTCGGCTAGGAAACCTTTGTATTAGAGATTTGTTAAGGTTAGCCAAAGAACATGTCTTCATCGAAATGTAATAAATGAAAATTGTACATTATTATGAAACTTTTTATTTAATGTTTTAATTTTGTTTCATATTTTAATAAATACGGCCGGGAGGGTGACTCCCTCCCGCCTTCCAAAAGTTCAGAACTGCATCCGTCTTCCCATCCTTGGGGATTGTGTTGGGAGGGGGTGACGGGCATCCCGGCCATACTGCTGTTAACTCTGGTTAGTGGTGACTTGTAAAAATGCCGATAAAAAAAAGCTGTAACATCAAAAAATAGTTTCTACGGCAGCGTTAACACCTTGTACATATGTCCTGATGTGTTTGCCTTCCTATTGGTAATTTATTTTAATATTGTTTTTGATTCAGGTTTTCTGTTGATTCAAATTTGTAACCATGGGAGAAGCAGGAGGATCTTTACCTCCTGACAGAGTGTTGCTAACTACAATATTTGGGGACTCCTTCAACAAAGAAAAATGTGTGATATGTTAAACTAATCTGAAAGAAAATCTAACATCACCTGCAGCTGCACAGAAGGGAGTTTGAGACGCTTCAGAAATACGGCAAGACAAGTTCACAAGATATTGAAATTGATGAGTGAAGAGGATCTAATATTTTATGTGCTACAAGTTGCATACAATGGAAAAAAGCCTGGAAAAAATTCTTCCAAAAATAGCAGAAAACTGTAAATCACAAGAGTCTGAGTCTTCTGAGAAAGCCACGACAACTAACCCCAATTCTCATCCACTTAGAATATAGATGTATTACTCCTCCTCCACCTCCAAAAAAATGATCAGTAAGCAGAGGATCTTTAATGTGTTATCTGTGGTTTAGCAGAAAAAAGGCCAAAGGGATTGACGAAAGGGCAAAGTACAGAGTATGTGAGCTGCAAAGGGCAAATATGTTTTTATCTGCAGCTAGTTTTTTCCAAGATGAAGGTTTCAGCCACGTAGCTGATCTAAACAGCGAGGTGAATGTATTTGCCGTGGATTTGTATATGCCAACCTGAACTGTATGAGTGCATACATTCGAAAATATGAATGTACAATGATCTCCCAGCAGCAACATAACTGGCAGCCTTCAGTTAAATTTGCACTCTTTGAAAAAGCAAAAGAAGGTTTTTTTTATCAGTCTAACAAAAAGAATGAGCCACTTATGGTGTTTTCCTCAGAGTTGACACCTGAAGTTCTTGCTCCCAAAATAAGATCACAGGATGCAGTAAAATCAGAAGGACCCATTTTAAGAAACGTCCTGAATGATATAGATTTTGGACATAATGACAAATTTTGTGATGCCCCAGAGCTCCGCAAATAATGGGAGTCAACAAGAATGGCTGATGTTACCATCATCTTTTTACATTATTGTTTAAAATCGGTGAAGCAAAACTGTTACAGACTAAAGTTCTTGAGTTTGAAATGGAAGCTGACCACATTGATGATGTTTATGAAGATATAAGCAAAGAAGTGGAAGACAATCCCATTAACCGACAGGCTTATGCTGTGCAAATGTACTGTATTTTCCAAATTATGTTTTATGAATTACGTTTTTTACATTACGGCCAAAGGAAAACACTGCTACACAAGATGACTGCCCACCCAGTCTATGAAAAGTGCAAAAGTTAAGAGGTACTCACTTAAATGAATAGGACTAGTGCATTAACAAGCTAAAATGACAAAGTACGGAGCAGGAACTTGTCAGCAGCTCATTTAGGAACACATTGGGAACAAACAGCACACCACTTCCAAGTCACTTTACCAGGAAAGGATTTACAATTGCAAAACTTGATACTTTTGATTTTGAAGACAGCTCTTCTTTTTCTGGAACATCCAGCACACATGATATAGTGCTTTATCAAGATTGTACCACTGAAGTAGCTGCTGGAAAACAAGCTGTGTCAGCTGCAGGCATAAACAAACGAAACTGCAATCTTATAACCCAACTGCCTTACTAATGTGTGCAAAATCACTACAAGCCATCAACATGTTCCATTCTACCAGAAAGTTTAAATGTTGCTGAGGACACAGATCTTCTTCTACCTAATGCTGTGGTCCATAAAGCTGATTTAACTGAATGTATCATATTGCTTATTCGGTGTGGGAAGAAGGATGAAAAAGAGCCACTTCCTCCATATGCTGGAATTTGTGCGCTGATCTCTCAGAATATCATTCCACTGAAGAAGGTTGGGGTATTACCAGTAATACCATCTTTAGTCACAAACTACATAACAATATACACAGTTCTAGAAAATTTCCAAAATGTGCATGCTCAGCTTGAAGACTAGCCTACCCTGTCAATTTTCTGCAATGAAGGTGTTTTCCGAATTGTAGCTGACATTTTTATGAGCAAACCAGGAGAATTTGATTATCTTTGTCCAATGATGGGCGTTATCCACATGACAAAAGTTGTGTTGTGGTGCAGAGGAAGGTATCTCAGTGGATGTGAGGGTTAAATTACTAAAAATTAACGTTCCTTTGTGTTTGTTTCTATGATAGTCCCATTTTTTGACTTGTGACGCCTAAAAGAAAATGGAGTCACCTGATTATTTTGGTCACAAAAGAAATACGCATGCGCGACCAAAGTACGAGTCTGAATGCGAGCTGCTTGTGCCTGGAGTAACTACGGTTCAAGGAAATAATGGCCTGGAAGTATAGATGGCTGCCAGAATGATGAGCACAATGGTTCAGAGCGTGGGAGTACATGCTAAAGTTGCAAGTAGCGAACAGGACTAGGCCGGACTTCGGCCAAACAAAGGACCCATTAGAAAATTGCAGACAGAAGGAAAATGTAATATTGCGATGACAAAATGATGCTCATCTACCCCAAAATTGTCCAATGAGAACTCGAATTTGGACTGAAAGTTACACTTTTAGATAGATAGAGCGAGTGAAAAAGGTATAAAAATTGCTGATTTTATTGAAGAAAAAACACTCTCTTCGATTTCCACCAGAGATGCTGGTGGAATGCTGATTTTCCTGAGATGTAAGACTCCGAATCATTTTTCCTATTTCTTTTTATAGGGAGATGCACTTTAGCTGAGAGTCTAGTTAGGGATGTTAGGAGAATATTTGGTTATATGGGAACTATCTGTCTTTTTCTAATACTTGCTATATAAAACAAATGAAAATTGTCTATCTTTGAGTTTTCCTTCAATAAATAAATGTAGCTGTCCTGAATGTAATCCTTATTCTTAAATGTCGTATTTTGAAATAAAGAAATACATAAAGTGAATAATCTTAGACATGCTGAATTTGCTCTTTATAACAATTAGATAAATGGAGAATTAGGCTGGTCTTGAGTTTTCCTACGCCTAATTTTTTACTAGCAGATCCATTGATCTCAATGGAGGGGTGTCTAAATAAAATGTTGTATTAGTTAAAACCATGGGAAATGCATCTAAACTGCAGGTGAAAATAGTATAATATAAACTTTTAGTTTTAGATACTCCACTATGATACATCAGCTTTTCTTTGAATTTCACAGATCCATGAAGTAGAGTATAAGTGTTTATGAGTGATTTGCAGTGTTATGGGCCCCACTGATGAGAATATGTTAGTAGCTTGTACATCAGGGAAAGGTGACATGGATTTAGAAATTATTTCCGGAGAAGCGCTGCATCACTGCATGTGAAGACTGTGGAGTCACTGATTGCTATGTCTTGCTAACTTGTTTGCATAAACAAACTGAGATATGGGTCTTGGTATTTGTAAAGAGTGAAGAAGCTAGAGGTGGAAAACCATACCTCTACAGAAAATTCATCCAAATACGTTTTGTTGTGAAAGACAGATAGGAAATATTCAATGCTGTGGCCCCAGATCTGAAACTGGAACAGACGATGCAGAGATCACAGAAAAGCTCCAAGGGACACATACAAATGAGTATGTTGCTCAATGGCAGCTAATTTACCATTAAGTTCTTTTTATTTGCAATGTTTTCAGAGATGGCAAATTCAAAATTATTAGACCATCTGGTACCTGTTCCCCACCACAAGCTTGTGGGAAAGAGAGGGGAATGTTTTAATAAACAAGTTGAGAGCCTTCTTCTTTTCATGCAGCAGCAAGAAAACCCCATTCAAATGAATGAGCCTTTGAAATGAATGAGCCTGTGTGAATACACAACTTTGTGACCAAACAATATGTGGATAACAACAAAAAGACACTTCTACTTGATGTCCTGGAACATGGATCGAAAACTTTACACAAAACAAAACTGAGGCAGAAGAGATTTGTATTGAAAGAGAAAAAGATGTTTAACATAATCACTAAAGCTAAACTTCCATGCTTTATTTGCCTTAGTAAGAATTTCATCCAACCAGCCACAACAAAACAGGTTACAAAAAAGCAATGTTCACAAGCACATAGAGAGCTGGATGTAGCAAAAGAAAGGGGTGAATTTATCAAGGACATTTTGTCACAGGATCTTCTTCCAACAAAAGCATGATTTGATGGAGATGCTCCAACCAAGCCAAGGCACCACAAACTCGTACACAAGCTCAACAAGAAACTTTCACTTGAAGAATTTCCATTTGTAAAGGTGTTGTTATTGAAAACTGCTGTTGGAGTGGATTATATGTCACAATTGCGAACGGTCAAGATTTTATCCATGCTAAACTTTGGAGACTGTTCTACAGATATCAAAGTCAGTATGCATCTTGCAAGAACTGCACATTGTCTCTGACAGTTTTCTTGAAATATCTGTCAAAGAATGTGAGAAAATCTAACGTATGTCTACAAGTAGAAAGATTGACCTGGTCTGCATCAAAAAGTTGACACCTATACTTGTACAACTTTCTAAATTCTGTTCATCAGCATCAAGTAAGATCAACTTGGATATTTTAACTCGCCAAATAAATGCTTATGCTTCAGAAAAAATTGAATTCCCAATCATTGCAAGTGTAATGATTGTCAATGAGGAGTTGGTGCCTGCAGAGATATGTTCAAAAGGTACTGGCCATATTGTTCAAGAACTAAACAGCAAATTGAAGGAAGCTGACCTTCAAGTTGTGACACATGTTGAGTGGGCTATTCGAAATGGTTCCAATAAAGTCACTGTACTGACAGAGATGTTACTTAGATGTGTTGCAATGTTCAATAGTCAAGGATTGTCATAGTTATTGATAAGCTACAGAACAGGTGAGAAAAGACATGTAATCCCACTTCATATTCTATACAAGAAACTTGACCCAGAAATGCCCAGTATTCTTAGGAAGGCACATATTCTTACGGGTGATGATACTATGAGAGGAATTGGAACAAAGCTTGGAGTTTTATTTGCTGAACCTGTGAAATTTCTAAAAGGATTTGCCGAGGCAGAAGTAGACATAGACAAATACCTTGTGTATTTGTGTAAAATGAGTTCTGAATGTCAAGAGATCATTCCTGGTAAGGGAACTTTCACTTATGTCATATTCTGTGGGGAGATATATTAAAATAACCTTCCACATGATCAGAAGATGTGTAAATGTTTTGGTTCATGCATATGTAGAGAAAGTTCAAACTGAACTCGGTTGGGAATATATTGATAAGATGCTAAACCCTAAGAAGTTTCTAACTCCTCTACCAACAGAACTTACACGTACATATACTTGCAAAACCTGTACCACAAAAAGATGTCCATGTCTATATGCTCTCCTCAAATGTACAACATTCTGTAAATGTACCACAAGCATTTGTCGAAACAAATAAAGTGAAATATGAAAATGTGTCTAAAACATAAATAATAAACATTATTTTTCTTCATATTCAGGTCATAAACATTATTTGGTGTATACATAAAAGGATAAAAAAAACATTATTATTTGTTTCATTTCTATATATGTCTCTTCTTCCCTAGTATTGTCGCCAATTGCCAAATGTGTTGCTCTGATGAAGTATTTTCAGTCTCTATAAGACTACTTGACTTCCAAAACCTTTGTTTTGACACCAAAATGAAGTATATAGTTCTCATAGTTCCTGAAATATCTCATCAAACCATCAACACATCTGCCATTTTAAAAAATGCCATTCAGAAAAATGTGGCCCGATCAGCAATGTCTATGCAAGCCAAATTGCTTCTCTAATAATTCAAAAACGCAAATCAAAAATGAAAATCTCTGGACAACTATTTTTTTAAGGAGGTATATCAGGGTGCCGGAATTATAATCTGATAATTGGTGCACATGGCTACTGCATTTAGCCCTGAATTTAGAAAGTAGGACTTGGTGGCCAGGAGCCATCATTTTGTTCTTGGCCTTCATTGTGCATATGCACAGTGCGCTATTGCAGTGTGGTCTTCTTTTTTGTTGAGATTTGATGTAATTTAAGGTATTTAGTGTTTGCAAAAGGTAGGTTTGTCCAAAAGCCTTATTTGTTAATAAAAATATATTCACTGATTTCACTGAACAAACTTAAGATATCAGGAATCGGTTTTCAAAATAGAAGAGAGTACACTTTTACTCTTCATTAAACTAGCCTTTGGTTCAGACGTGATACAAACGACAACCCAAATTTGTTTATATTTGAAAACAAGCGATGAAGAAATTACCATTGTGCGAAAGTAGATTGTTATTTTTGGTGGATGGGAATCCACTAATGATGTTACTATACACTTAGATCCAGTAAAGATTTCAGTAATTTCAACCTGACTTTCAACCCTGGCAGCACCAGCACAGAGCAGATGGCTAACTTAACAAATTAGTAATTTTGCACGATTTAAGGCTGACTACAATGGAATGCGAGCCGGACACAGAAATTAGGTGTGGCCTGGGTGGATGTTTTACCTTACAACGTAGTCTGAAAGTCTAAAATCCTCAGCCAGGCAACGCAGCATGCTGTAGGTGAGAAAGGCATCTTGAGACCAGATAGCAACAGCACTAGGTCCCAGTAAATAAGATGATTTGTGACATGAAATCCCAGAGTGCAAATGCACCCAAGGAATGTCCATTTTCACTTGAAACCATTGGCACCTTCACCCAGTGAGGATTCCTAAGTTTGGACTCAGTCACATTTTGGGAAATTGGATTCCTCCAGCGGGGCAAGGCTTCAAGCTGTGGACAAACAGGTTTCCATGAGGCTATATACCATCTCAATGACTTTAGGATTAAGATTTTAGTAACTTAATAGAACTCTATATCAATTAAGCTTTTTAGAACTAATGTGACTTTTTTATTAGCTCCTATGATGAAATATGAGATGTTTTTATTCTTTTTTTATTTTTTATGGATATTTTACAATATTGTATAATGTTTCTAAGAATGTGTGTATGATTGTGTTTTAATGTGAATGATCCTTAGTAGATCAAATAAATTACTACTGCTTCCCTTACAATGATTTCCTGCTAAAACACATTTGCTGCTGTGGAAAGCTCTGACCAGGAGCAACCTCAATCTTTGGTCCAGCGGCAACAACGGGTTTGTCCTGGTCCTCCAGAGGTCATTGAAGCCAAAATGTTTCTAAGTTCCAGGTTTTTCAAAATATTACGCAGAGTAAACTTTGACACAGCCAAGAGCCCTAAGACCTTAGGCACAGCTCTAGGAGGGTCAAGAATCACTCTAGCAGAAGCAACCAGCAGAGTCCAGGGTAGGCCCAGGTGAAACTGGTCAGCTGGGCTCTTTAGGAAACAGTGCTTCTTGTAGGTTTTGTAGCCCTGTAGCTAAATAGAGTTCTCATCTTTGTCCTGGGTACAAGTGGAAGCAGGTTCAGCCTTTCAGGTCTCATGATGAGTCCAAAAGCAAATGAATTCCTTCTTCTGTTGTATGCATGTTCAGTAGAGTTCTGAATTAGGCACCCACAAATGCTGCATTTATGAGTGGCTCTAATTTGTGGGTAGAAGAGACTCCTGGCCCTTCCCTGACCAGTAGGGAAAATGTACTTAGGAGTAACCATACCCACTTTTGCAGAAGTTTTAATGTGCCCCAAGCAAACAATCCCACAGTGCCCCTCTCTACCCAAATCTAAGATGGTGAAATGCTTTCCCCCTTGTTCGGAGTCTGTGCACAAAACCACAAGTGTGGCCACGGAAATGAGCAACCCCTCCTCTGTGATCACTTAAAGTCTGTTCTTGGGGGCATTTCCTCTCCCACTGAGATTGGTGTCTTCCTGAGTGGAGGTATAAAAAGGGTCTTGCCAAGGTATCAGCTAACATTACCCTGTGACACAGTAGGCCTCTTTGAAGTTAATCAAGTCCCTAAGCACAGACCAAATGCTTTTCCTGCCAAATGAACAGAAGAACACCTCCCCACATCTAAGGCCTTTGTTCTGCCCTGAGAAACGTTTTCCACCAAGGGGCTATTCAGCCGCCATGTGACTGATGGAACTCATGAGAAATGTATTTCCAGGAGCTTTAGGCAGGGACAAAATAGCTTTATAAAAGAACCCTTTCCAAAATAGTATTTACAAATCGTACTTCAGCAGTGAGTATTTCAAAAAGCCCAGGAACGAAAATTGTAGCTGTGTTGTAGTCAGATATAACAGTATTACTTTTAGTATTATATCCCAATGCTTTCTTATGGAACAGCCAAACTTGCTACAGTGAAATTGTTTTTGGGCCCTTTGCACTGTAAGAACATGTTTAACATTGAAACATTATATGTACCACTTTTAAATACCAAAAAAAAAGGGGGGGAGAGAGAGAGTGTGTTTAGATGGATTTGTTCTCCCTAATTAATTATGTATAAACAATTGGAATCCACTATTACAATGAAAGGGCTTCCCTACTCTGGTTGGGAGCACCCAGTGTTTGTAAAATACCCCTCACACACCAAAAGGACCCTTGGTGTCATGCTTCATCATTGGGGTCTTCGCACCCCTCTACGGGATGTGGCGTGCTACCACCTGCAACTACGCAGGAGCACTATTCTGGATGACTATGTGTGGTGTGTTTGAGGGTTTTTTGTATTTTTATTTTATGTGCGTGAGTGGTGAGGTTTATCGGTGCGTGATGTTTAAAAAGGGCCTGGCTCGTGGGGTAAGCTCAGTATTAATTTTAATGGGCCCCCGGGCTGGCGCTATTAAAAGGTGAAAGAAGTGGAGGTGTGGTATGCAGGGCAATGTGCATCACCTCCTGTGTGTGTGTGTCAACATGTTTTGGAGTTGCTGTTGCGACCAGGATCAAGGTACCTTTGTTCAATGTGCCTTGCATGGCTCCTGTATCCAGCCCTCACTCCATCATGGTCGACTTGAACTCTTGACTTTGCCCTTGTACAGCACGACTAAATAACCCCATAAGCGCTTATTGCTTGTAAGTGCTATTTTCACTTTTATTCTTTAAAAATGCATATCTTGACTTCTACTTATTGTAATTTTGACATTTTGATCTTGTTTTATTTATAAAATCATACATCTATTTTTTCAAAGCGGGTGTGGAGTCTTTTTGTGGTGTTTTCATTGTGTTACTGTATGAAATCTTGCACAAATGCATTACACATTGACTCTTGAGTTAAGAATGCCTGCTCTGTGCCAAGTTACCACAGTGTGAGCACAGGTTGATTTATAGTGTGTATCTGACTTACTCTGACTAGGATTGGGGTTCCTGCTTGGACAGGGTGCATACCTCTGCCAACCAGAAACCCAATTTCTAACAGTGACCCAATGGGTGCTGCAGTCCACTAATCACATTTAACCTACAGCCCCTGTGGACGCTTTGCACCATATACTACGGATGTATAGGTATGTTAAATATGCCAATTAAGTGTATACCAATCCAACATGTTTTTAATAGAGCAAATACACTCGACACAGGTCAGCATTGTTCCAGTGTGCACAGTAGAAATAACTTGTAATACAATCTAGCACAAGAGAAGGGGTGCCTGTGCAAAACGGGGGATTTTCTCACAGCCATAATCACTCATATTGAAAAAAAAGCTAAAGAATCTTCCATTTCAGGAGCAACTTAAATTCTAAATGTATTTATGTAGAAATGTATGAGATGTGCCTCACATGCCTTCAAAACAAGTATGAAAATTATAGGATTTGACTAGTTCAAACTGGAGATGGACGAAATTCCCTTTTTCCCTTCCATGGTCAGTGGATGAAAAACTTTGGGCAATTCCGCCTATTTTTCATCTGATTGCCCAGGACTGAAAAAGGGAGTAATGCAGGGGAAATGCCTTGCAAAACAAGAATTCCTCATTCCATCCATTAAGGAATGCGAGGAATAGAGAATTCTGGTGGTGTCTGGCACTGTCAGAGGTCAGTCACTGTAATTACATTTAGGGTAAATGCATTAAGTTATTCAAAATGCCTGCCTTCTGGCTATGCTCTTCAGTGAAGCTTGTTTGTGGTCACTGCCTGTCTGTGGGACCTGCAAGCAGACACTGCACACTGACTTCCCTGCTGTGAAAGTTACTTTGAAGGGCAGTGTCAAAGGCCCGGGAACATATTTACCTTAATAGAGTTCACATTAAAATAAATGTCCTGCCCTGCCCCACAAAGTGCTTTAAAAAGCAACTGGGCTTTTTGTTTAATTGTCTGTCCACTAAGGATCAGATCAACCCCACTTCAGCCGTATGGATGTAAAAAAGAAAATTGAATAAATTGTTGTGATTCGCTTACTACGTGGGAATTTTGCCCACCTCTACGTCAAACTAACACACTGTCCTATTTGGAATAATCCCAGCATTCTCTCACAAATCAATTCTCTTCTTTGAAAAACCTGCAGAAGTCAAAATATAATTTCGATAAAAACAAATAATGCCTCAAAATTAAAAAAAATCCCTTGTTGGGACCTAACAACAAAAAATAATCTCACACAGAATGCACAGAATTGGGTATGTAAAAATGTACATCTAAAACAAATTCACGTAATGATTTTGTATCTGGCAGCAGAGAAATCTCATCCAAGCAGAAGTGGGGTTTACCTCCCCAGATCAGTCATGTTTATGTGCCACTGGCCAAGCTGCCTTTGCTCCTGCAAGAAAGTGCATGCCAAGTACAGGAATCATGAGAATCCACCTGATGTTTACG
Organism: Lissotriton vulgaris; assembly: GCF_964263255.1. Classification (NCBI taxonomy): domain Eukaryota; kingdom Metazoa; phylum Chordata; class Amphibia; order Caudata; family Salamandridae; genus Lissotriton; species Lissotriton vulgaris. The sequence goes on along the minus strand of NC_141689.1, from coordinate 805,767,374 downwards.
ATATGGAGCGTCCCTTGGAAAAACCTAAACATTTCCTCTCCAATCCATTTGCCTGGATAGCACATTGTCCACTTTGGAAAGGCATTTTCTATGACACCAGAGGATGTATTCTTTGGGGTGATAAAAGGCTGTCTTACACAAACACGTCTTACACTGGGCTGAATTTAACTTTGAAACCAAGATTATAAAACAATTAGGCTTTTAATGTTCTTGTCGAAAAGCTCATGGGTCCTAAATCCTGCAAAAGTGTGATGAATACATATAGCCCATATGCAAAACGAACTGATGGCCCGAGAGTAACACCTTTTGCCTCACTTAGGTTCAGGATGATGGCCGTCTTTTAGGTTTGAATGAGAAAATGAGAAAATGGACGTAGGATGAAGTTGAAACAGTATTGTAAAGCAAAGTGATGGCCCTCCCCCCCGCACAATGCGATGTAGGCCCCCTGGTCGCCTATATCTCACTGATATTTATTGACCTTGGCCTAAATGGAGGCGCCCTGAAGGATTCTGGAGCACTTCAAGGGTGGGTCCCTTGTGCGCTACAGGGGCTGCAAGGGGTGCTTCACTCTTGGGTTGTAATGTTGAAGCTTTTCCAGCTCTCATTTGAGAACTGTAGACTTTTCATCTCACAGCTGGATGACACAGTTTAAAAGGTTTTTAAAATTAGAAAACACACACATCATTTCTTGGTGTGTGGGCCAGACTAGAGGTAATATTAGAGTAATGTCAACTGAAAGAGGTTTGAGCCCACTCTGATCCCCTCTTAAACTTGAAGGAAGCCTGATTTTCTTTTCAGAGGTGATAGCAAACTTAGGTTGGCATCTCTAGGTATTGTACTTTATCCACTAGGACAACAAAATAGAGTTTTACTGAGATGCCTTTAGATTTAGGTATCATGTTAGATGTCCGAGCTGTGAATGCATTCAAGGTGAAGGTCTCGTGAAATACATACTGAGGGCCTCATTTATGAAAAGTGACGCATCGCTGCGTGAAAACAGCGATGCGGCACTTTTCACTGCACACTCCTTGCGACATTCCTGATGCGTCATATTTAATGTATGACGCATCATGTCGCAAGGAGTTACAGATACGTCAGTATTTCTGACGCATCTGTAAGCGCAAAAGTGACGCATTGCCGGAGTGTGTCACAAAAGTGACGCAACTCCAGCAATGCGTCCTTTCACATGGGGAAAGCCCCATGTGAAAGGGCCTGCGTCAGTCTTACGCCTGCTGTGAGGCAGGCGCAAGATTTTGACCCAACAGCGTCCGAAAAGTGACGCAGTGAAATCTCATAGATTTCACTGCGTCACTATTACGAGGCTTTTTGCGGGGGAACGCCCCCTCTGCATACATTATACCTGACGCAGGTATAATGTGGCGCAGGGGTTTAAAAAGTGACGCATCTACCTAGATGCGTCACTTTTTAAATATGGCGCAACGAGGCGCATTTTTTACACCGCTGGTGCGTCACAAAAAGTGACGCACCGGCGGCGCAAAACTGACGCAAGGCTTTCATAAATAAGGCCCTGAGTACTTACAAGAACCGCTGAGGGTCTATGGAGTTTTATTTATCCATCCCATGAGTTCCGAAAGTAAAATAAATACCCTTTCAGCCCCTGCTGTGCATCCATCAGATATTATCTCCTGTGCACTTTCAATATTTCAATATTATGTCTTTTCTCAGTCGTAAATGTTGTGACAGGCCTTTACATTATAAACCAGATAACAATGATACATATTAATTAATATGTGAACAGTAAGAAGACTACAGCCATGTAGAAAAGCATAGTTTACCTCCTCCACAAACAGCATCACAGTCTTCCCAACCAGAATGTGTCCACATGAAAAGAGGCTCATTCCCTTTGGGGCTCTGATTATCGGGAACGGGGTCCAGTGGAAGTGTATATTCGTAGTGAAGACTATAATTCTGGTCGTGAAAAAGAAGCACCTAAAACAACACACATATGTATTGGTGTACAAATGTATCACATGAGACTGGTGGTTGTGATGAAGAAGCAATACATTCCCAGAGTCAAACCCGTTCCCAAGCATTGCATTTAAACTTTCTGCAGACATATTTGGATCCGTTGCATAACAAAACCTCAGGGTGGTCCCCTGCAAGATAAGGTGACGGGGCTCTCATTACCCATCCCTAACTGCCCTGCTGCTTCTGAGGGTATTATTTGTTTGCAGCTGGCCAGCCTTACGGGACCCCCTTTAAAGGCACATGGTGTGGGGGCCCCCACACTTTCAGGTGCCTCCGTTTTGCCCCTGACTTGGATGCATGGCAGGTGAGAGCAGAAATGCCAAGATAAATGTCAGGTGAACGACTATCATCCTTTTACAAGGAGTGACGAAACGAAAGTGAGCGAGAAAACATTGTTTGACAAATAAAGAGGGACATTTGGCTCAAGAATGAGAGGACAGGTTGGAGAAATGAAAGGTGAGAGGTAAAAGGAAGGCAAATGTGAAGTGTTGATGTCGTGTTCTTGTCGCTTGCTGGGCGGCACACCAAAACACAGGACACAGGTTAGTCTAGCATTTCTTTATTAGCATCTTGTGTCGCTGCTGGTCAACACATCGGGCAGCTGCTGGTCAACACATCCGTCCTCGTCCATGTCCATGTCATTGTCTGTCCCCTTCCTGTCTCGTCACCGGATCTGGTGTCCGGTGACCTGGTCACTCTGCCTGAGGACCCACAGGGTCCTAACGCCCTACTGTTAGTCGCCCACACTGTTGAGTCACAACATCTCCGTCACGACATCTCCCCCCTTGTTGCAAACAAATGTTCGTGACACATTTACCATAGTCCTCATTCACAGTTATATTGATGGAGGTGAGAGAGAGAGCGAGAGAGAGAGAGAGAGAGAGAGAGAGAGAGAGAGAGAGAGAGAGAGAGAGAGAGAGAGAGAGAGAGAGAGTACTTGTCACTCTACATCTCTTCAATTAGTCTCTGTTGTTTACTTCATGTCCTTCGTGATCTAGTGTCTCCATCGCTTCCTTGTCCTCTATCTTCCTCCTTCCATGTGGCTGCAGTTGCCGCTGCCATTTCTTCTTCCTCCGCCTTCAGCTCCTTGAAAGCTATCTTTTTCTTGTTATTCGTTGTCGGTCGGAGGCAGCCGTTATCATCGATCCTTTCACTTTTGTCACCGCCAGTGAATCTTTGGAGAACCGGTTGTCTGATTATCGATATTGTTTCTGTCTCACCACCTTTGGTCCTGGTCATGCGGTGCCTCTTGCCTTGATCTTCCTTGGTGGCGCCTGTCCGCTCTGCTCATTGTATGTCTTTGTCCTTTCTTCTTGCTGCTGTCTTTCCTGCGCCAAAGTCCTCTCGTGTTACTCTTTTTTACCCATTTTGTTTCCTTTGTCTCTGTGTCTTTCCTTTTTGTTTTCTTTTCTTCTATGTTTTCCTTTTCTCTTTCCTGTTTCTTTGGTGATTTTTGTCCCTCCTTTCTTTGTTATTTCTCTTTTCTGTCCTCTATTTAGCCTTATCTCTGGCTTTTCCTTTATTTTTACTTCTTTCTTATTTCCCTTATTTTTACTTCTTTCTTATTTGTCCTTCCTTCTTTTCTTTATTTTTACAAAATTCTTATTCGGCCTCTTCTGGGCTTTCCTAGTCTTTTTCTTCTTTATTTCCTTGTTTTCTTATATTTGCTCCTTTATTTTTACTTCTTTCTTATTTCCTTTATTTTTACTTCTTTCTTATTTGTCCTTCCTTATTTTCTTTATTTTTACAAAATTCTTATTCGGCCTCTTGTGGGCTTTCCTAGTCTTTTTCTTCTTTATTTCCTTGTTTTCTTATATTTGCATCTTTCCTGCGACTTATTCCTATATTTGTGTCTTTCCTTTTGTTTTCTTTTCTTTCGTGTTCTCCTTTCCTCTTTCTGTTTCTTTGGTGATCGTTGTCCCTTCTTTCCTCATTATTTTACTTCTCTTTCTCTCTCTTCTTTTCTTTATTGTCTTGTAACATCTCCTTTGCTCTTTCTTTTTCTTGTGAGATCTTTGTCCTTCTTTTCTTTGTTGTTCTGCTTTGTTTCCTTTATTTATTATTATTTTTTTCTTTGTTATTCCTCTTTTCTGTCTTTTATTTAGCCTTCTCTGGCTTCTTCCATTCTCTTTTGCTCCTTTCTTATATATTTTCCTTGTTTCTCTTTGTCAATTTGTCTTTTTGTTTATGTCCTTTCTCTTTGTTTCACTTATTTTCTTTGTTTTTCTCTTTTCTTATTGCACTGTCTTCTTTCTTTGTCTTAGTGCTCTTTTTCCACTCGTGCGCCCTTGTTGCGCTTTGTTTATCCTTTATTCCTTATTTTTTTTTGTGTTATTCTTTTTTATTTGCCCTTTGCCTGTCTTTGAAGTGGCTGCTCTGCTGTTTCCTATGATCTTTTCTTGAGTCTCTGTTTCTTTTGGTATGCTATGTTGTGCTCCTTTTTCTTTATTCTTCATCTTTTTCTCTGGCGCCTAAATTGTGTTTGTACTTTTTTTTTTTCTTTTATCTTCTTTTGCCCCCTTGTTTTTCTTCTTTGTTATTTTGTTGTGGGGATCTTTTGTCCCTTTCAACTTCTGTTCACTTTTATTTCTCTTCCTTTCCTTTAATTATCTCTTTTTCAATGTTCTTTTCACTTATTTTCTTTTTTGCCTGTCCTTGAAATGACAGCCCCGTTGTTTCTTATTGCCTATTTCTCCAATGTCCCATTTAAAATGGCCGCCGTTATCTCGCGAGATTTCGCGATCGAAATCTCGCCTTTCCTGACCTCATAATGGCCTCCTCACTCATTCTCCTCTTTGATTGGCTCAGCTGCCTGACTTAGTGATGGCCGCCGAGACTCCTAAGCTCTCGCGGGACCTCGCGCCTTGTTTCAAAGTACCGCGCTTGTTCTTAGCCCTTACCGCGATCTGCTGCAGCTTTCTTCAGTCGCTAACTGGTGGGCTCCCGGGTCGCTCTTCCCGTCTACCATGCTACTTGCGGCGCATCCAGGGTGGGCACCTGGTTTTTTCACGATGGTGCACGTGCTGGACACACGCCGATCCACGCGTCGATCCGTTTCTCCACCTTTCGTCGCCAATTGTCGTGCTCTTGTCGCTTGCTGGGCGGCACACCAAAACACAGGACACAGGTTAGTCTAGCATTTCTTTATTAGCATCTTGTGTCGCTGCTGGTCAACACATCGGGCAGCTGCTGGTCAACACATCCGTCCTAGTCCATGTCCATGTCATTGTCTGTCCCCTTCCTGTCTCGTCACCGGATCTGGTGTCCGGTGACCTGGTCACTCTGCCTGAGGACCCACAGGGTCCTAACGCCCTACTGTTAGTCGCCCACACTGTTGAGTCACACCATCTCCGTCACGACAGTTGAGAAGTGCAAATTGTGCAACACATTACGAGAACAAAAACATGAGGAACATATCCTTTACGCTCTTACTTGTCATGCCTGCAACCGAATAGTGAACCTTGTTTTGAAGCCCTGATCTAAATTGGGCAGTGTCCCTTGCCCTACAAAGCCCAGGACCAGCAAAGGCCAGCCTGAGCTGCACTTCCGCCTACCTTCTTCTGCTGGTAATGATTAGGACTGCCCCGTCTTGATCAGTAACAGTGTTTGTGCAGTGGTGACACCATCAAATTAACCACAGAATCTCAGGAGGCTAAACTGCTTTCTCCAATGAAGGAGCTTGGATTTATAGCCACAAACCTGAACGGCAAATCGGAAGGTCTTTATCATATGGGCAATGATTAGGTAATTAGAAAATACCTGGAACACAAGTGCATGGATTTTGGACCCGTGTGACTGTGCCTTTTCTCTATTAATATTTGTCTATTGCATTTGTTCATGCAAGGGCAAAAAAAGCAATCGAAGTTTTGTTGTCCGTTCACCCTTGCAGATGGACTTCCCAAAACACAATTACAAACATTGCAAAAACTTTAGGACCCATGGCCAGGTTATGCTTAGGCTTAAAAGTTATCAGTCTTCACAACACTCGGCTTACATTCAGTGGAACACAGAGTCCAAGTAAAATAATATGTACCACAAACAAATCTTTCTGGTTATAGGCCATAACAATATTTTAAGAGCAGCCCACAACCGCATTCAAAATAAACCCCCGGCATTTTTTATCCCGCAGACCAAATATAGATGGGCCAAACATGAGGAAAACTACCTTGCATATAGGGCACTAATCGCAGCAGAACTATCAGAACTTCAGGCATATCGCGCATATTTAAACTCTAACTAGATTAGAGTTTATGTGTGGACTAGAAACTTTCAGGCACTTAGATCATGTCCAAACTGGATTACCCACCACACCCCAACAGGGATTAGGCACAGCAGTAGGCCACTCATATCCTTGCATTAAGATAGTACATCTAAAAATTACTATATTTATCCCTTCACTTCAGTGTTTACATCCACAGGTCTTCTGTAAGAGCAGATAGGAGAAACCCTTGTGAACGCCTAGCCATCCAGCCTTCAATACAACTTTACTTAGCAAAGTCATGGCATAGCACAACTCAAAAAATGAACTGTGAACTGACAGCTTCCTAAATCTTAGAGTGGGCACTGTTTCTGTTTTGATGAAACTGGAGGAATCTTTCCCAAGTCACACAGTTAATCATAACTCTTTAAATCATTTCCAATGCATTTTCTTTTTATTCTAGCAGGTTACTTTTTCCCATAATATACACTTCGTGGATGCTAGCTCTATTGCAAGAGCTTCGATTATTTAGATAAACAAAGATAACAGACATTGAAGTGAAGGAAACACATTTTTACTATGAATATATCTGCTGTAAAATGTGCTGATAAAATGCCATGTGGACGCTGTGCCACTTATCTTGTAGAGGCAAAGCCAAAGTTGGTAGGTATGAAAATGATGAGTCTCCAGTTGCAATTGCAATCACACACACACACACCCACGCATGCGTACACACACACACTCTTGAATGACCAAGGTCAATAAAAGTGATTTTTAAATGTAAGTTTCTGTAACAATACATGCATTTTAGCTACCTAAATATCCTGTTGCATAATCAATTACACCATCTACTTGGATGGACGAAAGAACGGATAGACGGAGGGAAAGGCTGCCTACACTTATTTAGCACAGCTACATCTTCTGTATGAACCCAACGGTACGAACTATGAACCCAACGGTACCAACTCATGGTTTATTTCAACTTCATTGAAATATGGCAGCAGCAATATTTACAAAACAAATGACGTCAAAAAGCTGCAGCGAAGGCCAAACAAGTGCCCACCAAAAAGCTCACACTAAGACGTGGTTTAAAAGTTGTTGAAGAGTAGAAGGGTGAAATTAAATCTTGGCTTTTGGTGCATTAACCTCTGCATCCAAATGTCCAGTGCACTTTGAAAACCTAGGAACGAACAGTGCTTAACTTGTGTTGGTAGTTGCAGGTGGGGGCCAACCAGCCCCGGCCGTGCAGCTACCAGCGGTGGGCCTGGGTGAAGGGGGATTTCGAGGGACGATATCAAGAGAAAATTAAATAAATAGTTAATATCCCCTCGACATCGTCTGTCAAAATCCCCTCCACCCGGCCCCACCGGTCCACTGCTGTTACACTCACAGGTCACGGCTGGGGCCAACCAGCACTATTTTTGGGGAACAGGGATTCATTTCTAATCCTTAGAGTTTGAACGAGATCATGAGAGAGAAAAGCAGCATAGGTGGGTGGGGAGGGGGGAGGAGGAAGAGAAAGACAAACAACAGTGAATAAGTGAGAAACCAGGAATCAAAAGGAACCAACAAAAGAAAGAAATAGAATAGGAAAATATTTTTGGGGGATAAAGGAGGCATGAGGTGAAATAAAAGCCAAACAACATTGCAATCTGCAACCCCGACATTCAGCATCTACGCTGGTGGTATTCTTAGAAAAGTTAATTCCTCAAATCTGGCACGGGACAATATCTACTGTTATTTGTTCTTGGTCACACAATTTACTCATCAGATCCCTCACACACCTTGGTATTGGTGGCAAGGCTTTGGATTGGCTCTCGTCTTTTTTGAAAGCCCGGACTGTCCAAATTGTTTCTCACCTTTCCACTTCTAAGGTTTATCTATACCCACACGGTGTACCCCAGGGTTCCTTTCTTAGTCCTCTTTTGTTTAATCTTTATGTTACTCCTTTAGCTCATATTGCTCAAAGGGCCGGTCTTAATTTATTTACTTATGCTGCTGATTCACAGATTGTTTTTTCCCTATCCCAAACTGACCCTGCCCTGCCTTCTCCCCTGGAAATTGGACTTAGCGATATAGCAAACTGGAGGAATAGGAACTTCCTTAAATTAAATGGTGGGAAGACGGAGGTTTTGGTTTTGGGCAATAAACCTGATCTTTGGAGTCCGAGTCACTGGCCTTCAGCTATGGGTGCACTGCCAGTTCCGTCAGCGTATGTAGGTATCCTTGGAGTAATCATTGATAGGGGGCTATCTATGAGGGACCAAGCCAACAGAGTGTCTGCCACCTGCTTTACCATCTTACGGTGGCTTGGAAAATTTTTGGGGATGCTCCCCTCGGACACCCAGAGATCCGTGGTTGACGCCTTGGTGACCTCCAGATTGGACTATGGCAACGTACTCTATCTGGGGTCCACCAAGGCGGTCACCCGCCGTCTTCAACTAGTTCAAAATGCGGCCGCACGACTCCTTTGTGGATGTCATAAATCAGACCACATTACAGAACGCCTGAGGGAACTTCATTGGCTCCGTGTGGAAAGCCGTATAAAGTTCAAGGCGCTATGCTACATGCACAAGATTAAGATGGGTGTGGTTCCCCTCTATCTTCAGTCACTTGTTAAGCCCTATTCTCCTTCCCGCTTGCTCCGTTCTTACTCTCAACTCTTATTCTGTGCTCCTAAGTATAGGTTGTCCAGAATGGGGGGCGGTGCATTTGCCAACTTGGGACCCAGACTGTGTAATTCTCTCCCACTGGCTGTCCGTGCGGAGGTCAACTATGTTTGCTTTCGAAGAGCTGTTAAGACCTGGCTCTTTAACCAGTAGATTCTTTCTTTTCATGGGTGTCAGGTTAATTGTGACAATCAGCGCCGGGAAACCCGTTTGGGTAGCTGTAGCGCTCTACAAATTCAATAAATGAATAAATAAATAAAATAAATTGGTCATTTACACCACCTCGACTGTGGAGTACAGATGAATTTGACTCATGAATACACATCTTCATTGGCGAGTTCTAAGTATTTGTATAATCCTACTAGGCTAAAATGTACAACTCTGGGAATAAACATTATAGGTCTATGTTGATGAGAAAGCTTAGTCACGTCCTGGAAATCCACCTATTCCATATCCTCATAACAGCAAATCAGTATAACAATGGATAAGCCTATTCTGCCACTTATCCCTTGAAACATTCTTTTGAGACCTAGTCTCACTCAAGATAAACACGTTTTACCGTGGGTAAACATGATAAGACAAATGCAGATATGTGGGGGCACTTTTAGCGCATGTTGGTCCCTAATTGTAGATTTTCCAAGTACTGCATTTGCCTGACCGGTCTTCTATTTGTACATCTTTATCACATGTGCTTGCAAATTGGATGACATTTCTCATCAATTTCTTTACACCTCCAAAATGAAACTTTCAGAATTATTCCTCCAACATAACAAAAATATAAATGACATTAAGCCTACATAAAAGTATTGTTGTACTGCACCAACACATTTGGAATGTCCTACCAGTAGATGCAATGGGGAGGTCGTTGGACCCCTGGCAGAAATCTTCTCCCAGAGACCTCGTCTAACATAATGGACAGTAGTTCCAGCCAGGTTGAATGTTCCAGGATGTTCTATCTTCCAATCATTATTGATGGACTGGCTGCTGGCATCCCGCAGAGCTACATGATGTAAAATAAAACATAACTTAGTTTTAAACCTAACAATAGTTTTTTAGTTCCTGGCCAATTTTAGCTGTCTGTAGGCATTCCATTGCTCATGATCATATTGCTTTGTTGTCTGCCTCTGTTGTCTGCTCTTGATTGAATCATTTTCTATTCTATTGTTGTCTCTGTACCGCCCAGTAACATTTTGATCTCACAGTAGCATTGCGATTTCACAGTGTTCTAACTGACATGGCATACTGAAGCGAATCTTTTCTTATATTTGATATTGGGCACTACATGAGAGTGGATGTTTTTCCTTGCTCCCTCTTCCTCACATTCTTGTTTGCATTCTGCTAGGCCTTTGATAATAATGTTCTTAACATTTTAATTTACTGTTCTAGCTTGGCCGTCCGCCATGTTAGAATGGTAAAATGAAAAAGCCACTATGCTGATGGAGGCCATCTTGGATTGGATTTCCTTAAAAATAAAACCCATAGCAAGATTGCCAGCCATGCCAAATGTGAATCCATCTAAAAATGTGCATTTACAAGATGGTGACAAGAACATTAGCCTTGGCCTTTAAAATCTGAGGCAAATAGGCTTTGTAACCAATACAAAAAACATTAAATGACTTTGAATGCCATTGAGCAACAGCACAAATAAATATTTTATCAAAATTGGGGAAGAACAAATGACTGATGTTTTCCAATTATTTACATCATTGAGATCTAAAACAAGGTGTTTCAAACCCTGGGAGATTAGTAAGGTCAGAAACACAATAGAGATACATGGTTGCAAAGGTATGCATTATGCTTTCAATATTTCGCAACCAACTTCATCTTGTGAAAAACAGACCTGGAGAGCTCTTCAAAGTAATAAAACAAGCGCAAAAATGTAACGATCTGTAATCCAAGACATAAGTCTAACATCCCAGATTGCCTGCTCCACTGTCACATGGGTCACCATTAAAACTCTCCTTCAAGACCCAACTAGGGACCAGAGTCCCCCAAGAAAAACTACAGACAACAATGATCTACTACAACTGAAAAACAATGTAAAGTAAACAAACCTTTTACAGAAGTAGAAGTCTTTAGTATAATCGTAAACTTAAAGTCTACATACCACACTACTGATCCCCTCCCCTCCACCCTAGTACAGAACCTCAACCACATTATCTCTCCATTTTGGACTCAAATCATAAATGCCTCTCACTCATCAGACTGTGTACCTGACTCCCTCCAACTAGACCAAGTCACACCCATTCTCAAAAAACCTTGTGCACACCTCATTGACCTCAATATCCTCTGACCAATCACAAACCTTACTTTCCTAGCCAAAGGGATGGAGAAGTATGTCCTGATACAACTCAACCAACTCATGGCTGAATTCTACAACCACAACACATTCCAATCAGGATTCAGGAACGGTTGTAGCACTGAAAATGCTATGCTCAATAGATCAGATGGCATTCTCAGATTCTTAGAGGAAGGTGACTCCTAATCCTATTTGACTTATCCACAGCAATTGATACAGTAAATTACCCAGCCTTGCTAGAGACACTCAAGAACCGAATGGGTATCAGTAGCGCTGTCCTGAGATAGCTGACTTCCAATCTGCAACATTGCTGCCAACAAATAACATTTCAATGGTCAATCCTCTCGTCAGTCCTCTTCAACCTCTTTGGGGAACCTCTCACAGTAATTCTGAACCAGTTATGCTGTACAGTTATCACCTATAAGCCGATGACACTTAACTCTGCAACAAAGTTACATCACCCAGTTACATCTATATTAGACATGGACCCATTGGCTGGGTCTCCCTTCCATTTTTTGCCTTTGCCTTTTGTGTTTTTGCTGTCTGTTGGACTCCATTTTTTATAGTCTATATGCGGTGGGCACTTTGCCACTGCTGTTCAGTGCCAAAGTGCAAGTGCTCCCTTTGTAAATTATTGTTCTGGATTAGTGATTCCTTGATTGGCTTATTTGATTTACTTGTCAGACCCTAAAAAAGTGCACTATATGTGCCCAGGGCCTGTAAATCCAATACAGCTGTTGGGCTTGCAGCACTGATTGTGTCACCCACAGAAGCAGCTTGTAAAATATGACTCAGGTCTGCCATTGCAGAGCCTGTGTGCAGTCGGAGACTGCAATGTTGACTAGGCAAGTGCACACACTTGCCAGTCTCTAAAACCTTCCCTTTATTACATATTAGTCACCCCTAAGGTATGCCCAAGGTACCCCAGTGGGCAGGGTGCATTGTATGTGAAAGGTAGGACATGCCCTGATGTGTGTGGAATATCCCGATAGTAAAATACTGCCAGTTTTGTTGGTCACTATTGCAAGGCTACCTGTAGGACAGAATGGGAGGTTTATTTATACGATTTCATAAACATAACTGACCCTGGGAACAAGATAGAAAAATACAGTTTAGTATACCTCAACTCAGAATGTGAAAGTGCTTCTTTTAGTGAGGGTGATTTTTACATTCTGTGTTTGAAAATGCCACTTTTAGAAAGTAGGTATTTTCTTACCTAACCATCCAGTGTGCCTCTGCTAGGTTGGTGTATTGCATGTCTGGCTTTTGGTTGACAGGGGCAGGAGAGGGGCAGTGGCTCCAAAGGCCTGATGAGTCAGGGCTGGGCTGAATAGACCTGGGCTGCATTTAGAGTAGGGGAGGAGATGTCCTTTTCACCTGAATGGGCCTGGTCTGCCTTCAACAATGCTGTCTCCACCTCTTGCCAGAAAGTTGCACCAGTGAGGACAGAACTGGTTTTGGCTGGGTACAGACACTCTCTGCCTTCAGGTGGTATACAGGTGGTATACATATTGGAGCCCAGATCCCAGACTTTTAGATCACGTCTGGGAAATCAAGAGGAACCTTTGCCAATGAGAAGAGCTGAGGAGGAATACTGCCCCTGTGCTGTTTGCTGTCCGGGGTTGGCCTACAATGGCTACCTGCTGCCAAAGAAAGGAAAAAAGGGACTTTGCTGTTTGCTTTGCCACCTGCTTGAAGAAGAGGATCTCCAAGGGCTAGAAACTGAGCTTGCCCCCTGTTCTGAAGTCTCAGGGAACCAAAGACTTCATCCCTTCTGTCTCACTGCATTTGGAACAGCTGTTTCAGCTGCTACATAAGGGAATTGCAACACCGGCGAGCAATGGCGTAATCTGCACCGAAGCTGTGTGCACCACTCGTGAAGAGCACGACGCACCACCCCGACTTGAACAGAAGGCCCGATGCCTGCTGACACCATGCCTCATTGACTGCGAAGTCGTCAAGAACGCCGCTGCCTGCATTGGAGCCAAGGACACAGCTCCTGATGTCCAGGATGCACCATCCCGTCTCGCACCGCAGCCCCGACTTCACTGATGCAGGGCTTCATCAACGCAGAGCCGATCCTCTACGTGGTTGACTCCTGTATCCATCGACTTCACACTGTCGCAAGGAACCGACGCCTTGGCGCCATTCGTGGCGTCACCTCCCCAATAAAGTGAGGAACCAACGTCTCACCTCCCCTGTGGAGCAGGAAGGAACAGAGGCATCTCTTTCCCTGGGGTCATAAGGAAACGACGTCACAGGCGCCAACAAATCATCACCTCCCCGACACCGTGCACGTCTTTGCTTTTATCAATTCCAAGGTACTGTTATTTGTGGGTCTGCCTGACTCATGGCCCGACGCCGCACACCTCGCCGTCGGCGCCATTCTTTGGGATTTTCATTTGTCATGACATCGTAATAACTCCAGGTGACGTTATTTGTTGCTAGAACCTTTATTTGAGTGAATAGCTGCTAGAACCTTTTTTTGAGTGAATAGCATATTTTTAAGGATGTTTTTGATACAGTATTGCAGATTTTTGTTGTTTGGTCTTGTTTTGGTTTAGATAAAGATTACTTATTTTTCTAAACTCGTGTGGTGTCCACTTGTAGTGTTTTCACTGTATTACTGTATGTGCTCACAAATGCCTCTGAGATAAGCTGGTCTGCTCGTGCCAAGCTACCAAGGTGTTGAGGAGGGGTTATTTTAGGAGTGTTTCTCCTTACCCTGGCTAGAAGCAAGGGTCCCTATTTGGACAAAGGTGCCTACCTCTGCCATCTATACGCCCCCATTTCTAACAATCTGGCAACTGAATGACACACTAATTAAGATATAAACTTGGCTAAACATCAAGCACCTAAAGCTAAAAACCCAACAAACCAGAGCTTCTACTCCTGCCCCAAAAAATAAACCTATACTAATCCAAGAATGGCTCAAGAACTCGGACACAATAAACTGTTCTCTGTCCCTCGCTAACTTTGTAAAGTCCTTGGGCATCACCCTGGATAAAAACATGACAATGAAGGAGCACATCAACAACTAAGCCAAAGGGAGCGCTCTACATACTAAAACACCTCAAGAAAATCAAACCATTCATCCCTCCTAACAATCTTTTTTTTTTTTAATTTTTGGTAAACCTTTATTGTTACATAAAGCAGTTATAATCACGGGCCTAAAACCATCACAGCCGGCCAGTAGTACAGAGACGGTCAAAGCAAATCAATCAAGCCATAAGAGTGCAACAATCCGCCTCCCAAATGCCCTGTTGTAGCTCAGGATAATGTCTGTACCATATTTGTACCAGGATTAAAGAGGTTTCTTTTAGAGTTTTAGGAAAAAACAGGATCTGATACCGCACAATCCAATAATACAAAAGCAAGGGGTTATCACAGATCAGGATGTTCACAGTCAGGACTACTGTAGGCAGGACGTTGGCGCTAACGCGCCTTAAGTAGGATAAACAATGAGCTATACATTTCGCCCACCAATACAGTATATGCCCGCTGCAACATAAAACTTTATAGAGGCATCCACCCCTGTAATCTGCACCACTAGGATGTACAGAGAGCAGCCTAGGCTATTACTCGGTTCCCAGAAGAAGTGAAGAAGAGGAAAAGTGAAGGTTAAGCCGAGAGAGACAAAGGAGAAAAAAGAGGCCCTAGAAACGTAAAAAGAAAAAAACAATAGTACCCCCCCTAACCCCCCACCCTGCACCCCTGCCTACGGCTACGGCCTCCCGCTTAGCAGCGTGCCTGTCACCCAGTGTATGGAACCCGAAATATAGAAGAGAGAGGAAATATAAAAGAAAAAGATATATTGGGGGGTCCCCCAGTACAGGCCCCCGCCCCCCCGCATAGCGTACAAGTATAACAGCGCTGTTGCAGAATATCCGGGGCACCCACCGAAACAGAACAGCAGTCACCCCGCCAGCTCACCCAGTCACCCAACCTCAATGAAGGTCCCCCCTTTCAGCATCTGAGGAAAACGATCACCATTTTGCAACCCAGACCCACCCGGCCTTAATCAGAGACGTGTCCCAGTCCGCACAATGCGTAGCCAACAAAACACCAAGAGTACAATAGTCAAGGATGTCCGGAGAAGGGTAGGAAATCTTGTAGTACACCAGGACACGACACATTCCAGAGCCGTTCACAGCCCACGACCGTCTCCCGCGCAGCAAGACAAAGTCCGGTTCAGGAAGAGTAGGCAGTTCAATTTGTCTGGGTTGCGTGACGATGTCAGCCACATGGGAAAGGGCAACAAATGAGTCCCCACAAGTCTCACATCCGATGGAATCCCCGACCACTCCATGTGCCCATGAACCAAGCGCCATTCCAACGATGCCCTTTGTAACGATCAAGGAGACCCCACGCACAAACTCTCACTTATCAGCCACATGTAGGGTCGCGTAGAGACACCCATCCGGCCCTTAACAAAGATTGTAGAGAGAGTCACTGAACAAAGGCACATGGAGAAAATACTGACATCAGGCTCTCTCGTACTTCCACTTGTGCCGGGGTCTGATCGCCACGGGAACCCAATCCACACGCTGTGCCACCAAAACACGGAAGGGGGCATCCGATCTCCGCGCTCCTGTTGAAATGCGCGTCGCCATCACCACAGATGGGTACGGCTCCATGAGGACATCGCTACCAAATGGGGCTCACGGCATAAATGCCGCCGGAGTCCCCACCAGAGCCGCCATCATGTGCACCATCCGAGCGTCCCCCCAGTTGCACACGATGTGGTAGCCATCTCAACTGCCCCACCGAAGGTCCCATCTGTGCCACCCAGTGCGTCCGAGCGACGCCAAATCGCCATGCATCAACCGGCCCCGATCATCCGAAGTGCGGGATACAGGCAGCTGCAAGCGGGTCGCACTAAGCTCCACCAGGGAGATAAAGAGCGGCGTTACACGTCTTCATTTAGCAAGGCAGCATTCGGGGGAGGGGGGATTCTGTCCGTCATGGGGGGACGGCACGCAGCAACAAACGCTAGGTTGTTGTTCGGGGCGGGGTAGAACGCCCCGGCAGGTGACCGGCTCTTTCTGGGTCTTCCTGGCCGTTGTTGTTCCACTCGCGGCCGGCTGCAGTATCACGCAAGGTCCCGGCTCCGGGACCCGCGTAGGCCACACCGACCGGGAAGGCATATCTCAGTCCCTTAAGCTCGGAGAGCCTCCGGAGTCACTCTCGGCGGGTCAGGTCCCTCTCGGACGTCCAGGAAGGTGTCGGCAGTGCCGCCTCGACAGCTAGATCCATCAGCAGGGGGAGAGGGTCGACGGAGCCGGGAGCCCGGGCGACCATCTTGGCCGCGGCCTGGCTCCGCCCCCCCCTCCTAACAATCTTAAGATGGTAGTGCAAACTCTAGTCCTCTTGAAACTCGATTATGATAACACCATCATCACAGGAACTCCAAACAATCATCATGCCCCCTTAAGAGCAGTCATCAAAGGGGCTGTAAGGCTGCTCACAGGAATTGAAGAGTTTGATCATCTAGCCTGCTCTCCAGAGTCTCAATTGGCTTTCCATTGAAGGAAGATGCATCTTCAAGACAGCTTGTATAACTCACAGAACCCTTCTACCAAAAAAAAAACAAATACCTAAAATCCAAACTTTCGAGAGCAGAACGAGGCTGGGCACTATGAAGCCCCAACTCCCCACTTCTCATACCTCCTAGGTTGAAGAAGAGATCCTCTCAGGCTGTTCTTTCTCAAGGAATGCTGCTAAAATTTGGAACACAGTCCCTAAGACCCCCTCTGCAATCCCTCATTCTCTGGCTTCAAACAGGACCTCAAATCTCTACTGCTCAACAACTACTTCAACACAAGCACAAGATTATCTACGTTACTCAAAGACCCTACCCACATTGACTTTATCCTCCAAGGTAGTCAACTGACTCGCTCAGTCAGGAATCCATCTGCAACGCCATTATCTTCCTGCTGTGTTGTTCTATACTTTATTTAGACTATTTTTAAATGCCTTAATGCTGTATTGTTATGCACTTTTTCTATGAATGTTATTTACCCATATGTGAGTACCACATCTATACATGGGTTTGACATTCATAGTCTATGAATAAGTAGCTGGGGACGAGAGTGTCCCATTGAAGTTCATCAGCTTGAACTAGTAAACTCTCATTGAAGAATTCCTCACATGTACATCAAGGAAATGTATTAACATAACATGTAAAGCGCTCTGATACCATTTATCTAGCTAGCTCGATATAACATTAAAAAATAAATAAATATATTGCACTATCAATTCTGAAAATAATATTACAAATGAAAGTCAATAAAAAATGTGCCCTATCAACTCTGTACTATTTAGACTGGATGGCAACATCAAGTAGGATAATAAATATGGAAAGGAAGCTTCAAATAGTCACATACATTGCAGGCAAGGAAAAACACTGTGAATGTTCAAGAATACAACTATTCTGAAATTATCTATTTGTTTATTAAAAATGTTGTATTTTTTGCTGCATGGTGATTGTGATTTTTACTACCGGACTTGACAAAATGGCTATCATAGGTAACAACTCCAGACGCTATCCAGCTCCCAGTTCCGTGAGGTCAGCATGCAATTTTGTGGTTGGACTCCGGAGCCAGTGTGATGTTGGAAGCGTTGACGCTGATGGACAGCTAACCAATAATCCAGAATGAGCCGCCGCAAGGTGGTACAAAAATAGCTAAGTGCATTATTGAAAAACAAAATGCAATTTGTTGGTAAATCTTTTTGGAACTGCAGTTAACTAGAAAGACTCATGTGACCTAAAAATGAAAGGCCTGAGTTAGAAAGGAATTAGTAAATCTATACTTGCAGATTTACACATATTTGGAAATGTAGGTTTCCTATTTTCTAAGATTCACAAAAATCCACAGGAATGCCCATAGTAAGCTGCAACAGATGCAGGTTTCCAGCGCTTTTTCTCATGTGACATTACAACTGGGCAGCAGCGGCGCCGACTTGGCGTTGCACACGCTGCAACGCCAAATCGGTGACGCAGAGCGCAATGTAATTCGTTTTACTTATT
Organism: Lissotriton vulgaris; assembly: GCF_964263255.1. Classification (NCBI taxonomy): domain Eukaryota; kingdom Metazoa; phylum Chordata; class Amphibia; order Caudata; family Salamandridae; genus Lissotriton; species Lissotriton vulgaris. Next base: position 805,749,189 of record NC_141689.1, on the reverse strand, counting down.
TATTTATTTACTGAACTCCGGTCGGCCGTATGCCGGAGTTTACTACCCCTACCCTGCCCCTCCCCTGCCCCACCCCACCTCCCCACAGCACTCCTTCGAGGAGCCTCTAGTGAAGCTGGGATCTATTGGTGCTATGTAGAGCTCCCCATAGTAGATACATTCACATGAGGGAATAGCAGTCCACGTGCAAACACACATTTTTTCTCCTCCATTCGGAAAATATTTTTTTAATGGAATATTACCTTGCCCTATGACCACAGCAAACGTGGCAGTGACCCATTCCATTACTCATCCTGAAAAGCGATGTATGTCCACCTTTGGTTGAATTAAAATCCTACTGTTTCCAGGGCGATAAAAAAAAAGCGGAGTTTGTGATTGCTGACAAACCTACAGGTTTATGGATTTTACCAAAGTTCACGGCAAACCATGCCTTGGAAAGTCCATTTTCCACCCCTTGAGATGAATTTATTGGTGCAGAGAATTGAGCACTTGTGATGGTGATCTCTCAAATGTAAATTGTCTTATCTGCTATGAATCACTTTGTGAAACAATGGAAAGTGTAAAACAAATATTCGGTTGTAACCTTACCTTTACAACCAGATGTACCTTTGTGAATGGGACCCGTGTTTCTAGGGGTGGCCTGAAAAGTAGCTGTTTTCTGCCAAACAATGCGTGTACGAACAACTGATATAGGTTGAAAGTTCCTTAAACAAACATGTATTGCAGAAGCTCGTATTCCAATTATTTTAAAGATAAACAAATGCTCGTATCTGTCCTGTAGAGTGGAAGCTAAAGGTGGGGATATCGAACAATAAACTAGAACGTCATCAGTCTAGGTTTTAACAGATAAGACGTCCCAAATTTCCCAGGTTTATGTGAAACCCATTGACTTCCAGGTCATCAAATGATTTTCATCTTTTGCCTACATAAACCATTTCCCATGTGAGGTGCCTTCTCATGAAAGGAGCCTCAAATACATTTGCTCATGTTTAGGGTGCACAAAGGAATATTGATAAATGTCTTAGCCGTAGAACAATGCACACATACTAAATGACCTAAAAATAATAATTTCCACATTCCATGTCCTGCCCATTACATAAGCCAAGTGGTCCTGATGCAAACATTCGAGCAAGTAAATAGGAGTTCAGCCATAACTGAGATGGACAGCACATCACTGATACACCTCTTCTCACAGTTTTCATTCTTTTCTTTTACTATAAGCTGTCAATAATGAAATAGAGACTAAACTCAATCACATCTTCTAATCAATATATTACCTCTATCTCCATCTGAGCGACCATCTACCGGCATATCTTCGAAAGAATTAAAAAATAATTAATTCACGCTCTTTGACAATACTACTCTACACCACAAGGAGCAGAAGATACAGGACAGTAACCCTCATTGTATTTACTCCTGTCTACAACCCCAATAAACGCTACATTTGTGAATCAGTCTGAGAAATTCAATACATTACTTCTATGCATGCATTCTATGGGTTAACCGTAATGATTTACTAAGTCAATCGGGTTTTAGTCTATGTGTCAATAAACTCCCCTGTTTAAAACGTTTGCCATGTGAGAGGTTGAAAATAAATACAATTTTATGGTAAGTTAAGTTAGGCTAAACAGAAGTTTTATCTCATGACCAATGACTATTGAGACCATCTCATGTCAATATCATTTACATGCGGGAATACCATTATGCTGTTATGTAAAACAACATTCCAAATTCTATTGCGAATGGTTGATTTTTGTTTGATTGAAAGGTTCATATGATGATGGTGACTGTACCACGCACTCTGTTGATGGAAAGGGTGATACTGACTGCTTTATTTTAGTGCATGATGCTAAACATCCAAATGTCCATTCTATTATCAAAGGACATGTAAAACTTTTGGCCCTGTAATTACAAAGAAGTCAGTGTTTTTTGCACACTGACTGGTTTGCGACAATACCCCTTTTTATTTGGCCAAATGATGTCCAAAATGTTTGACGATGATGCAGGGATGGAGCTCAGAGAGTGACGGCACCTGGCCTGTTAATGCATTCACATTTCTTGAATCCTGGCAGGCTGACCGCCTGTTAATTGGTGGTGTTATACACTCTAAAAAAAGTTGTTTTTAGAGTTAGTTAATTTTATTTAACTCATTCAGATTTTCTTAGCTAGTGATATATTAACCGATATACATATAAATACATTATTACAGTTATATGTAATAATGATTGCATGGGCATCAGTATATTTGTTAAATAAAACATTCACTGCATTCACTGCATGGCAAACGTTTTCACATTGTGCTACTTTTTTAGTACTGAAGGATTTTTCTGGCATTTTTTACTGAACAAGGTGGTTGCACATCAATACATAACCCTTGGTTTTGATACCAAGGGGAATATTTACTAACATTTCACACAACACAGGGCAACAAGCAAAGTTGCTGCACTGCATGAAAGACAGACAGCAGAAATGTATCTACTAAGATGTGGTGCATTTATGCTCTCTTATTACTCTGGTGCACTGTGTGCTGCTTAGCGCCAGCACAGGCATCCTTGCACCATAGTACAGTGGTGTCTGCCTTACAGGCAGGACTTTTTGTGTGCAGGAAGATACTGCTTCCTGCGCACAAAACAATTGTAAGAAGCATAGTGCAGCACCTGTTGAAAGAGGAAGTATTTGAGGGAGGTGCAGCTTTTTGGCACCGTCCCAGGTTTACTCACCTTAATAAATCTGAGATTGCATCAAAATTCATAGGAGCATGCCAGAGAATGCCATTGGTTATGCTACCTTGTGTTTCATTGTATTTACTAAACAATGCAAAGCCAAGCAAAGTGGAGTTGCGTGCCTCAGGAAATGCGAAACAGAATTTTACATCGGGGCAGTGCCATAAAAGTGAGGTAAACCAACAAAAAATCTGGGCCTAAGTGTAAGTGAAGCATAGTCTCCTGTACGAGCAAATGCTAACCAAGCAAAATATCTCAATGTGTCCCCTCTTCATCAGGTCAAGAGCATGCCCTCTCTCCTGGCCATAAGCAGAGTAATGTGTTCTCACAGGAAACATTAGGGAATAAAGAATTATCCATAACCCAATGATTAGAGCCAATATATTTGTTAGCTACATTTTATTAGAAGATCCATGCAGAGATTAAATGTTGAGGTGTTGGGAAGTGATCTGTCCTTCTTTTGTGGCAAACATGGGAAAACATTTAAAGATGTATTCCAAATGTTAGAACGTGTATTATATCCATAAGGGATTTGAAACAGGCAAAGTTCATGATAACATGGCAACTCAATAGTTTTATCAAATGCCAACAAAGTGAGATCATTGAAATAAACAAGATGGGTTCCCAAATAGATTAGTCACTCTTGTTGAATGGTCTGATGGTGAATAACAAATGATAAGTAGGAAAAAAAGGCAAAGAGTTAAAATAAATATTTCTATCGAATATAACATCACATAACCTGTATTTGTAAAGTTCAGGTTCACCCAAGGGTTTCTTGGAGCTGAATGACAAATGTTTATGGTTACCCAGCTCAATGGTATTCAAGATCACATGAGCTCTTGTATACAATTGTTTGAAATAGAAAATGAAAACAGATTTCGCAACTCAAATTTGAGCTTCAGCAGGACATCGTTTTTAATTAGCCAGAAGCTGGAACAGCCTTTATAATTTCGGGTAGTAAGATGTTGACAGTTGCTCTGTTCTCAACTGGGATGAAACCTCCTATCCAGATAACGGACTGAAAAACTGCAGCGTACTTAAAGTACTATCAATGAGGAATTGTACAACAATTAGTTGCTCGCTAACATAGATTGTTAAAACATAGCATTCCTTTTTATTTTTCTTCTAAACTGTATAAAGTAATTAAAAGTGTGTCCATCCAAAAAAATGCAAAGGATTCAGAACATACATGTTTTGCTCATGCTGTTTGTGCCTGGGAACTTCCTCAAAACAAATTAGGTATTATAAGAAGGTCACCTCATGCTGTAGTTGATGCTGACTGACCACCAAAATACCTGCGATGGGCCAAAGCGCGATGAGGAAACCAGCGAAAAGCAGCGCCAGACTCGCAAAACACACCTGGCAGGCGGGAAAAATCACCATAAAAGTAGAAAAAACAGCCAAACCCAAACTGACCAACACCAAAGCACCATGGAGGCAGCCGGAGCAGGCGCAGAGGATGTGGGCAACCCCACAAGCAACCCGGATGACCAGCCCGGGACCTCAGAGACAGGGCAGGGCAAGGAGAAGATGAAGAGGAAGACGAAGTTCAGTCCGCAGGCAAACAGGATCATATTCACGGAGGCGATGGAACACCATCATCAACTGTTTGTCACCTCCAACGTGTCATTGGGCACCAAAAATGGAGTATGGCGGGACATCGTGGACGAGGTGAACGCTACCAGAGAGCACAAGAGGACAATGGACGAGGCCAAGAGGCTATTGATCGACATCAAGTGATGGACCAAGGAGAAACCAGAATGCAGCAACGCAGACTGGAGGTGGGGGCCCAGCGCTACATCTCCTGCTGGATGACATGGAGGAGCTGGTGTCGACAGTCATCAGTGTGGAGACTGTGACAGGAGTCGGGGTACTGGACACTGCTCGACAGGACACAACACAACCGCAACAGGGTGAGTGACCACCAGGTACTGGGGGGAGAGGTGGAGATGGCCACAATGGCACACATGCATAATCAAGCAGAGCACAGTGCACACCCACAATTACTCTGGGTACTCGCCCAGGTCTACAGACTGTCACAATGTACAGTGCCATGCTGTCTTAATGTCAACAGGTACCATGTGGCTACATACATGTGGACACATTATAATATGCCATCTCCCCTTCACATCGCAGGGGCACCACCAACACCTCCTGCAGAGCAGTCCCAGCCACTCTTCACTGATGACGAGGACAACACCAGCATCGACACCCAAGCTATCCAAGATCTCATTGACCTCATCTGCCACTCACCTCCAGGATCAGGGCAGGCCATCAAGGAGATCCCACCCACTACCCAAAGAACCCAGCAGGATGCACCCACAGCCCCAGGCACTACCCCAAGACCCCTAGGAACAACACATGGCCCTTCAATGCAGTGTGCTGGAGTGCCAGCGGGAGACCGCAGAGCAGGTGCAGTTGGGCTTCGGCAACATGGCAACAAAACTTGACGTCATCCTTGGGTGTGTAGCCCCGCTCCATGGTCTCCAACGAGCCCTGATTGAAATCACTGGAGTCATGACACGGAGAGAAGAATACATGTCCACTCAGAGTGGGTCCAGTGATACCAGCCATGAGCCGGCACACATTCTAAGGCTCATGGAGGACATGGTGCGGATGGAGGCAAAAGGATGGCAGCCACTGCTGCACATCAGTGGAATGTAGATGGGATCTACCATGCCCTGCAGATCCCCATCATGGCATTGCTGCCACAAGGTGTGGCGATGTTGAATGCTGCTGCCCCCACACCATCCACATCTCAGCTCCCTGTTGTGTCCATGCCTCCCAGTGCGGCAGGCCTAACCACTCTGACACCTGATGTTACAGTGCCACACAGTGCGGCCAACAATCCACCTCCGGCACTTGGGGTGTCATTGGCACACGGTGCCGCAGATGGTACAGCAACACCCCCAGGAGGGGCAGGGCATACATCTGGGGACGAGGCCGTGGATGGGATTGTGATCAGAAGGGCTCTGTAGCATTCATTTCCACCACCTGGCTTGTTCCTGGTTGGTCCCGCATATGGCCTAATGAACTTCTACTGACCCCCGAATCACTCAGATGCACTCACCTTGGACAGCAACATGGACCGCTACATCCTGTTTGATGACCAATGACACGGCGACCAGACTGCGGACTGCACCCCTCCTCTTCTGAAGTACTTGTCTTCCACGGATGGACTCTGGCTGGTCCTCCACAGGTATAATGGAGTGGTGTATTTGGCAGTGACCAGTACCACTCCAGCTGCAGAACTGCACTGGATGTGCAATAAACATCCAGTGATGCACTGCTGTGTCATGTCTTTCATCATTCATGTACGTATGTGTGGACAAATGTAGGGACAGTGATTCCCCATCTCGTCAATGATGCTCATTCTGTGGGATGCCAGTCTGAGCGTGCTACATAGCGATGTGTGCACGGGTCCCGCGGACACCACAACAGGAACACACGCACCAGCCCCTTTCTTGTTTGGACATGGACTGAGCCACGCCCAGTACCCACGAGTCATTATTGCAAGCCCTGGGCTGTTCCGGCGTACGGCAGGTCAGACCACTCTGCTGACGCTCCCAGGGGGGGGGGTCTTATTGCTACCCGTCACAGGCGTACTCGCTGGTGATGTGCAGGTCACTGGTCTAGTTGTCTGCATGTCACAGCCACTCCCTGAGGGCAGGTTTGCACGCACATCACACCCACCCACCCAGCACAGGCGTCACAGGCCATGGGACCCCGCAAATATAAGGGGCCGACGACGTCAAATACCACTCTGCCGGTGGTGACTGGATGACCGACCTGAGTCCTTGAGGCCGGCACAGGCCTACCAGCACGTGGCGCTAACTGGGGTTGAACAGGATTTTTTGGCACAAGTTGCAATGCGGCCTGCATGGGCCTACTACCCCGCCCTGTGGCGCTGACTGAGGTTGACCAGGGTTTGCCGCACACGATGCATTGCGGCTGGCAAAGGCACCCCGCCACAGGACGGTGACTGGGGTTGAACAGGGTTTGTAGCACATGCTGCATTGCGGCTGGCACAGGCACCCCGCCACCGAACGTGAACTTAGGGTGCACTGAGTCATTGGCACCTGGAGCTGCTAAGCCGGTATGCAGCCTGCAATGATGGCCCGTCCCGGCGGTCTGGACGGCTCAGGATTGATTTGCATTGCTGGACCGCAGTGTAGGCAGCGCTAGCGCGCTGCGTGGGCCTACCGCCATGTGGCGTCGCTTCTGGGATCACAGAGTTAGTGGCACCCATTGGGCTGAGCAGCTGTGCAGGCTGCGATGTTGCCGGGTCCCCTGGTATGTCCCATTCCATGATGTAATCAAGACCCAGCACCAAATGTGAGACCTGGTGGCCTGCGCAGCATGGCTGCATGGTGTGGAGGGTGCCATGTCCGCGGGCCCATGGATTTTGGCTTGCAGCGGCACCTTGTGGGACCTGCATTCTACATGCCGGTGGCGGAAGGTGAGCAGTGAGGCCTGTGTGTGCATGGGTGGGCATGCTCCAATGGGCGGCGGGAGGGACTGGGATGCCGCTGCCTAGGTGTGCATGGGAGGGCAGGTGATGTTATCTTGTGCAAGTGTGTGTACTGTGCCAGTCATGTCTCTGGACTCTGTTTCAGATGATGGCTCTGTCTCAGATGTGTGACCTGGTGTTCTGCTATACTTACCGGCCTGTGGTTGGAGACACACCAGTGGCAGCAGATGAGCAGAGTGTCCTGGGTGTGCAGGGTTGGCTCTCTCTCTCTCCCTCCCCCTCTTCTCTCTCTCTCTCCCCCTCTCCTCTTCTCTCTCTCTCTCTCCCGCTTAACTCTTCTTTCTCTCTCTCTCTCCCCCTCTCCTCTTCTCTCTCTCTCTCTCTCCCACTCTCCCCCTCTCTTCTCTATCTCTCTCTCTCTCCTTCGCTGTCATTTGATGTGCGCAGGACACACCTTCTCATCATGTTTTTCGTCTTGCAGGCTGTGACCTACGGTTTGCGTCTAGGGGAACCGCCATGTGTCTTCATTTGATTTCTGTGTTGATTTAAATAAAGTTTCATTGTTTGCTTCGAAAAGTGAATGTGTGATGCTCATTTCTGTAACGACACATGCATGTCACCAGTTGTGATTGTGTGACATCAGGTGGATTATTTCGTACATTTTTGGGTGTAGCTGATGTGGCATGTCTTTGGTCGGAGGGTGCCAGGGAGGGGTGGCCCTGGGTGTGGTGTCTGTGGGTGTTGTGGCCCTCTTGGGTGTCCGTGCTGCATGTTCAGTTGCTCTATACGATCTTTTTGTCTTCAGGTGTGTATGTGGGCTGCACTCCCTTTTGTGGTGCAGGCTGTGGGCGGACTTTACACCAGGTCAGGGCAGATTTAAATTTCCTGCTTCTAACGCGCCTTATTGCGTGTTTTGTGTTCTTATTGCCGGGCTGGCTGGTCATTGTGAATGTTGAGGTGTGGTGTAGTCGCGGATTTTGTCACAGGAACGCCTACTCTGCATCTTATTAGCTATAGTTGCGGGGGTCCTCTGTGGCGATGTTTTGTTGCGGCTGCTATCGCGTGAAAACTGGTGCTGTGGGATGTTAGCACCAGCTTGTGAATCGTGGGGTAAATTTATCACAACTTTGGCTGCGCAAAAGTGCAGTTAATTCGGTGATAGCTCCTTGTGAATATGCCCCTGAATTTTAGTTTGTCTTCCAAAAGGGAACAGCGCTGAAAGTGATAAGTAGTACTTTAATAGCTGTTGTGGCTTTAAGAGACTGAATAAGCACCCAAATCAAAGAGTTTTAGATATCTAGTATACCTCATAAAATGAAGTCCACCCCCCCCATTAAAATATATCATTACAGATCCCAGAAAGAGGGAGTACCCTGCATCAAGTTCTGCTTCACAGCCTCTATTTGGAAGCTGACTGAGATTAAATTAAGCGATACAAAAGGGGATGATGGACGGAGCGCTTGAGCAAATCAAACACTCACCCCCAGTCAACTGATCTGGGTTTAATCCATCACCATTCTTCAGCTGACTCAGCCACCCCAGTTCAGACATGGCCATATGCAAATCAGTCTGACCCTGTGCCTCATGGGAACAGTCCAGCCCGAACTGCCAAGCCATGTCTTCCCTGGACCGGAAACAAGCATTCTGAGATTAAATTAAAGCAAAGGTGTATGGTAGAAATAATCTACTCAGAAATAGGGAGTGTCTATCTGAATTTTGAATTTAATCAACTGAAGTCCTGTACCCAATTTAATTTCCAGCAAATGCATTTGTGAAACCCTCAATTTCACAGTAGGTGACATTGCAAAAAAGTTCTCGACATTTGTCACTGGACAACATTTTGAGGAATTATCATCTGTGTGAGACTGGCTTGTACAGAAAATGCGTTAGGACAGATATTTTGTTCTCAAATCAGTCTATTGATTGTATCTCATGTCACTTTTATACTCTCGTGTGAAACAAGTCACAAGATACCAGCAAACCACGTTTAGCACAAAAAAAATGTATTTCACAAAATTCTGTGACATATTGAGACATGTCACAAAAAATTGCACAATGTCAAACACCCATTTAACTACGCTTATTGGTCCTTGTTATGCACTGTATGAAAAATGAACGTTCATAATATGATACTTGACAGTTTTCGGATATCTCTGATTTTCTCATTCTCAGGTCAATGAAATACATATATTTAGCACATAAGAAAACAAGCATCAGAAAATCTAATACTTGTGGTGTTGGATGTCAGCCCCATTGGCTCTGCCAATCTTTTTCAATGTTGTATTTAAAACTGTCTTACTAAAACATAAACATTAAAAAATGGCTGCTGTGCGTGCACATACAAGCATATGCACAGGTATCCGTCTTTAAATGTTTTTTGTAATAAAGTTCACAACACATTCAAAGATGGCCGTCCGTGTGTGTCCTTCATTTATAAGAGAGAGGTGGCCACACACAATGAAGGAGACGGAGCACCGTGAAAACAGTAAGAACAAGTAAGTTTCGCCTTGAGAAAGCAAACGAGGAAACCACCTATATATCTTCAAACAATCATTTCACATCCTTCACTCATACTCGGAAAACGTACAACTATAGATTTTTACCATGTCAGTTTCACGTTTGCAGTTTTAATTTCTGGTTGGTTTCCACATAGGAGTTAAAAAAGACTCCCATGCAGGCATCTTTGAATGTTTTTGTAATAACGTTTTACATAAACATTCAAAGATAGCTGCCTTTACATACACAGGTAAAAGCAGCAATCTTTGACAGGTGTGAAAGCCCGTTCACAAACATGGCAGCTGCAAACGGTGGGAGTGCATGGGATGGTGCACTGGCAGTGCCCGGAAGAACCAAGAGCAGTCAGTATCTGTTAAGAAGTCTAACCTTCTCTATTTTCCAGTTCATATAATACATGAATAACTATTTAATAAAGCAATAAGTGAATACGTTTATCACAACACTTACCTAGATAACTATGTGTCGGCTTTTCTTCCACAACCTTTATTCTGCGGGCACCTGCTGGGATCACCAAGGCCTCTACATAACCTTTGAATGTAAGCAATGACTATGAATTAAAATATAAAAAGATACATTACAGTTCGACTTTTAATGAAAAAATAGAATACTGTAACAAGGGGTATGTTGTCAGAAATGTACCACTCTGTAAGGGACCGAATCACTCCTTACTTTCATTTGTTCCCAAGTTAATTTTAATGTAGGCTATAAACGATATCAAGGATGACATGTATTCTGATTAAATATTGCTGACGTTCCCACTATAATGGGTTCAAAGGTAATTTGCCAGAGTATTCGGAAGTCACAGGCTTTTGTGGATGACCAAGCTCTTCGATCTCAAAAGCAAAGGCCGTGCATAAACAAAGCGAGCATTTTCCGCAATCAATCCTTATTAATGGCAACTCAACTGAAAGAAGGAAATATGTTTACCACTCCAATAAATTAACAAGTGTAACTGTAGTGATTGCAACAAACCTCCAAAGAATAACATTTACAGTGCACAATTTTCATCCACCTATTACGAAATTGGAAAGGTGACCTTTTTGTTGTTGTAAATCTCTTTTAGTGTATGGTAATATAAATATTAACAGTGGCAAAATTACATCTAATTCAGTCTTGCTTTAATACCAGTGTAAGTGAGGAAGGAAAAAAGGAGCTGTAACATAAAATAAAGGGGAGGACAGCAAAGTATATTTGTGCATATTAAACTCACAACAATATAAAAAAAACTCCTCACTGAAGATCATAGTAACAGAATTAATCCATGCAGATTTTTTTTTAACCTTCCAACTGTTTACATTGGAGTCAACGACTCTGAAACGTAGTTATGATGTACATAGCTGTTGCAGAAGTGCGTCATGGTCCCATAAATCTAGCCACCTACCATCCAATCGCTCTCACTCCTTCCATTTCTAAGTGACATCATGGAGAAGCCTGCCACAACTTGCTTCATGAGAATATCAAGAGCAATGCCCTTCCCCAAGGCTAACACTCTCCTGAAACACCAGTGTAGCATAGCAACAGAAATCATTTAATTGGTCCCCCATGCACTCCAATTCATAGATAATGATGAACCAGGTGTTTTCATATTGCTCGGCTCATCGGCAGCCTTAGCACCAATGGTCAACTAGCCTTTCCAAAAGAAGGAGTTTCAACAGACTCTTTCTAGGTTCACGTACTACCTGAAAAATATATCCAAACTCCCCTTCTGAGCTCCCCCAGGACTCAATCGACATAAAAAATGATGTCCCCAAAGGATCTATCCTGTCACCTTTGATCTTCGGCCTGTCCTTGGAACCCATCATAGTCCACAAGAACATCTAAATTCATCCGTCTGTAGATGATGTAGTGCTCTGCTTCAAATGATCATATTCATCCATCTGGCAGACTGCTTTACTATGGTAAACACTAACCAAGTTTGGATGTAAAGCATGTGCCGTTGAACGTTTTGTACTCCTCAACACCAGCAAAATGCAAGAACAAGTGGTACGGTAGCTCAACATTTAACTCAATGGTTTGTCACTGCATGTCATTTATAGTGTCATAGCCTTACATTTATACATTCACACAAGCTTCAATATCTAAGCACACACGGTAAAATGAAATAGACTCACAGCACCTCTCCCCAGGCCTGAAAGTTTATGAATTTTTACTACGACCAGACTTTTCACTGGCCAGTCACACCTGACTATGGGTATAAGGTAAAACTATCAAAAAGACTGGTGTACATAGTTAAAGCTAATCATGCAGTTAACACGTGGTTGTAGGCACTCCTGGGTTACATTAATTGTTGTTGGCCTTCTTTAAAGAGGTGTACTTTCAGCTCTTTTCGAAATTGGAGCACCTGTAAGGCAGTCTTGATCTCTCTCTTCGGTGGTGCCAGGCAATCATATGACACGGACTGAGTGGCATCATGACCACCCATAACATGGCACATTCCTGCACTTGTTCACTAGCTTCGTGAATACAAAAGTAGCACTTTACTCTGGGAGCTAGAGTCATTCTTATGAGCCCAGCACAGAACAGCAGCCACTGAACGTACAACCTCCACCCCATTTTCAAGACATCAGCAGAATACCCTGCTATGTTACGCTCCATTTGCTCTTTATAGGTTGTGGCACAAATAGCTCTCCCCCTTTGTCCCTGAGTATACACTTTATGGGGTAATGGTTCTCGAAGTTGCATTCACTCCCTCACTGGTACACTGTCATTTCTAGTACAAAAGCACAGTGGGTAATGTCTTCACATCAATTGTGCTTCCACTCAACATATAGGTATCGAAGTAGGCCTGCCTTTCTTTTACACGTTATTTCTCACTCAGCCACAGATCTTAAACACTGCTAATCCTTTGAACCCTTTGTAGGGTTTGCCTCCCAGCAACCTAATTTCCTGTCGACCACTAGAACCCGGGGCCTCTCAGATGCAATGGTCCTTTAGGTGTAAACCCGCTGACTACAGTCGATAGGGCATGCAGTGCAGTGTGCTTGTTTGTATGTTTGTTTTTTTGGTTTGCATAGCATTATGTTAGTTTGTACATTGCTCTTTTCTTCCTTTTTTTTATGCCTACTTGATTCTTGTTTTCATATTTTCTTTTCCCTTCTTTCCCTCTTCTGTTTTCCCTATCCCCCTCACCCGTAGACTGCTAGTGGGACCTGACAAACCTCCCTACCTGCACAGTATCATTCTTGACCTTTATTCTCCCTCCTTACTTCTTGCAAATGTCATGCTCGTGCACACGCCCTTGCATATTTTTTCCTGGAACGTCAATTGTCCAACAATATCAAACACACAAAAGTGCTTTCCTATCTCAATTCCAAACATGTTGATATAGCTCTCTTTCAGGAGACTCATCTCACGAGACAGAGGCTGAGAAGCTATGACGTGATTGGGTGGGCAAAAAGATACACAATTGCTGTCATCCGCGAATGTGGTGTAGCCATTTTGATTCTTAAAACACTGCCCCATGATGTGTGTTAGAAACGGGACCCCTGGCTGGCTAAGGCTCGCACCAAAGTCAGTCAGAGATAAACATTTTTAAGTCAGGGCAAGGGAGTTACACACCAACATAACCCCTGCTCACCCTCTAGGTAACGTGACGAGAGCAGCAAGGCTAATCTCAGAGGCGATGTGTAAAGCGTTTGCGCGCGCACCGAGCAACAACACCCAAGGCCCACCACAAAGGAAACTCCACACAAGGTTATATAAAAAATAGCCTTTGTATTATAGCAAAAACACATTAGATAAACACACACTTTACAATGTGTCAACAGGCACGGGCAGAATTTACAGGGGATTATGTACAGGACAGGGCCACATGGACCACTGTCAGGGGTAGGCACTTTTAGAATTAGCACTTGTTGTAATTAGCACTTTGTAGAAGTAATACTTGTAGGTATAACACTTAGCACATAGACATATAATGACTGTAGCACCAAAATAGTAAATGTAGCACACAACCAGTAATCACTGGTAAAGGGTAAATACCTCCTACGCAACCCTAACCACTTTAGGAAAATCACGCAGGGAACTAGGACCTTATTATCATGACCTATAGAAACATAAAACAATCACCTAAGCAGGTCACATTTAGCAAAGGTAATAACATAAAACAATCACCTAAGCAGGTCACATTTAGCAAAGGTAATAACATAAAACAATCACCTAAGCAGGTCACATTTAGCAAAGGTAATAACATAAAACAATCACCTAAGCAGGTCACATTTAGCAAAGGTAATAACATAAATTGCGCAAGGTGCACATGGCACAACACTAGAACTGTCCCCCAGGCCAACTGGCCTCGCAAGGGCTGAAATGCCCTTAGTCCAAAATGTCAGGGCAGGCTGCACAGGCAGCAAAGAACACAAGCCTAAACATGGCAACTGCCCACAAAGTGCTGGGAAGTTGTAAATAAATGATGAGCCAACGTTGGAGCCTTGTGGGCTCAAGAACAATGAGGTGGAACACCACGTGGGAGCCTCGCAGGGTTCTAACCAACACTCGTGTCCCTCAAGAGCCTCGCTGGGGGCTCTACATAAACCAAATGGCACTTGGAGTCTCTATAGGCTCGTGGAACAAATATGGGCACTCAAGAGCCTCTCTTGCTCGTGAAAAAAGGGTAGCGCCGGGAGCCTTCTCGGGCTCGCAAAACCACTGTGGCGCCGTGAGCCCCTCTGGGCTCTTAAACAATAATGCCCTAGCACGATGGAGTCCTTCTCTGGGACTCAGACAAAGAACTAGCACCCGAGCCTCTCTGGGGCTGTAAAGCAAAGAATGCACAGGGGGTGCGCTGAGCCTCTCGGGGGTCGCAAACAAATATGGGCGGGAGCCTCGGGTCTCTACAAACAGCAGTGGCGCCGTTGGAGTCTCTTCTGGGCTCTCGAACAAGTGTGCCGCCTGGAGCCTTCTCTGGGCTACGAATATTCAAAAACTGTGCCCTGAAACTGTGGGAGCGGCCCGCTATCAAGTGGGGCCGCTCAGGGGTGAAGACACCGGCAGAGTGCCACGTCACTCCTTCTCCCCCCCCAGCCGACTTCGACTCACCGGCTTCCGTGGGGGGAATCTTCTCTCCTTGCTCCGGTCCTCTTGGGCGGCGGCTGTAGAAGGAGAGCTCCCGCTCCTCGGGACTCTCCGGGGCCGCGGCTGGACTGTTCTCTTTCCCCGGGGCTTCCCCTTCGCTCGGGAGCCTCGGGACGGATAACGCAGGCTGCTTCCTGCTTCTCCCTCCTCCCCTGATGACGCGGCGGGAGGCTCGGCCAATCCCAGCGCGGCCCTCGACGGAGGTCCGCGTCTTCCCTCGGGAACTCGAGATGCCGGGTGGCCACCGGCGAGAGGAGTCAAAGCGCTCCCGGGATAAATCACAAAATAAATGAAGGCAAATATGCGGCGTGGGCAGCCGTTTGGTGAAAGTAAAGCGCTCTTAAGCGCTAGGGCAACAGGAAGCGCTCTCAAGCGCTATAAGTGAAATAAAGCGCTCCCAGCGCTAGGCAGGGAATCTCAGCGCTCCCCAGCGCTGAAAGACAGGAGAGAGCGCCCTCAAGCACAAAGTCCAACAAAGTCCTTAGGCAGGCAGGGGGGGGCAAGGCTGGGCCCAGAGCCAGCTCACTGGGTCTCCAGGCAGGGAGACAATCCAAGTGGCGGTCCTCCTGGCCCCAGCAACAGCAGCAGCCCCCTCTGGCAGGATCCTGGAACAGAATAGAACCAAATGTAAGGGGACACAGCCCCATTTTTATACACCACATTCCTTTGTCTTTGTCACAGGGTGAGGGGAGAAGCCAGTCGCAGCTGGTTTTGGAGCACCCTTGATGTGCTCAGCCCCTTACTCTATTCACTGGCAGTGCTAGGGTCATCAGTCGCACCACAGGGGGGTGAGGCAGCAATGTGTGGGAAAAGCCCAGCCCTATTCAGGAACCAGGTGCAGCCCTCCCCAGCCATCAGCATGCTAATCTCACACTCACCACCGAGCAGACCCATCCAGACTTCCTGGAGCCAGGCTCACCAGCCAGCTCCAGCCAATCACACGCCAGGCATATTTTACACTAATATGCCAAATCCTAGAAGTGGCATTTCTACAAAAGACACAATCATGCCACATACATTATTGCGAAGCATTCTCTCTCACAAGTTCGCACATACCAAACTCGAGCCTGCACTCCCCACGCATCAGGAACTACCAGGGACACAGACATTCCCATGCATTCCTATGGGAGAGCAGACCAGCCTTACCACACGCACGCACTTTACTCTGGGACACAGGGAAAAAGTGCGCAGAGACCAAAAATCATCAACACAGATCATATATTAAAAGCAAAAAGATTAGGGGTGAACCTGCCAGAAGGGCCAAGTCCAACAATGTGCTTAAAACCTGGGCTGATTTGGAGGGTCACAATGTATTCGCCAAACTAATGATCAACGGGAAGGTATTAGGCATAGGTTCCGTGTATGCACCAATGGGTCCGAAGCGCACCTTCCTACATCAACCCACCCATGTACTGAAGGAAATAGGTACATTGAACATCCTGATAGGTGGGGATTGGAATCTTGCCTGGGATGTGGCCTTAGACCTCACTGGTCTGATTGATGTAGCCAATAATGCAGACAGAGCCCTCTTAGGAGATCTTGGGGCTGATCATGGGCTTTGCGACACATGGCGTCATTTACATCCACAGACGGGAATACAAGTACTTGTCCCCGGTTCATGACACACAATCAAGGCTGGATTTTTTCTTGATGTTGCACCCCTTGCTACCACTTCTTTGTGAAACTTCAGTACTAGAGAGGGCACTCTTGGACCACTACCCTATTGCCCTGCAGGTTGATATGGGCCTGTCACGGGCAATTCATAAGCCCTTGCATCTTAATCTGACTCATTAAAACCCATGTGCATACTTACTGGGAGAACAATGATGGCTTGGTTGACTCTGCTTTAAAATTACGGGCGGCGGAGTAGGCGACAATCAGGGGCAGCTGATGGGCATGCAGCACTGTCCAATAGGCAGAGGGAGGAGCGTCAGAGGGCACTAGAGGTTGATATAGTCCAGCTCTCGCATGCTTACACAGTGCACCCTTCTGCTGTTGCCAGACGCATCCTTGAGAAGGCATGTATGGACCTCAATACTGTTTTTGCACCAAAGCCGAATATTTGCTACAGAGGTTTAAATACCGACACTATGAACAGGGATAAAAGGCAGGAATGCTACTCGTGGCTCAGTTTAGGCAGAGGGAGGCAGGCAAGGCTCTGCCTGCTATAATCGGTGACTCGGGGAATTGCGGATGCTATTGCATCCTACTATAGGGCCCTCTACTCCCTGTAAATTGTACAGGGATCAGCGCAGATAAACACCTTCTTGGATGGTATTCACTTACTGTGCCTCTCAGAGGAAGGCGGCAAACACAAGGAGATAATGGACAGAGTGATGAAACTTTTGAAACACTCACCCCCAGTCACAGATCTGGGTTGAATCCATCATTGTTCTTTAGTTCACTTCGCCACCCCAGTTTAGACCCAGCCATATGCAAATCAGTCTTGCCCCTGTTCCTTATGGGAACAGCCCAGCCCAAAATGCCAAGGCAGGTCTTCCCTGGACCGGAAACAAGCATCCTGGGACAGGTTTCATGGTAATGCTCCTCATCAGCCAGGATAGCTTGAATCCAGTGGCAAAGTGAGCCAGGGAAACACGTCTGGGCATATCCTGCCAACTTAAAACGAACAAAGCAAACACAAGGAGATGAAGGATAGAGCCCTGAAAGTTTTCAGACACTCACCCCAGTCACAGATCTGGGTTGAATCCTTCATTGTTCTTTAGCTCACTTCCACCCCAGTTCAGACCCAGCCATATGCAAATCAGTCTTGACCCTGTTTCATATGGGAACAATCCAGCCAGAAATGCCAAACTAGGTCTTCCATGGACCGGAAACAAGCATCCTGGGACTGTTTTCTGGGTAACACCCCTTATCAGTCAGGCTAGCTTGAATCCATTGGCAAAGTGAGAAAGGAACCCACTTCTGGGCATACCCTGCCAACTTAGGGTGAAAAAAGCAAACACAAGGAGATAATGGACTGATCGGTGAAACTTTTCAGACACTCACCCCCAGTCACAGATCTGGGCTAAATCCATCATCGTTCTTTAGCCCACTTTGCCACCCAGTTCAGGCTCAGCCATATGCAAATCAGTCTTGATCCTGTTCCTCATGGGAACAGTCCAGCCAAAACTGCCAAGCCAGGTCTTCTCTGGATCAAAAACAAGCATCCTGGGACCGGTTTCGGGCTATCTTATCCTACCACAAGGCTCTCTACTCCCTGAAAATTGTCCAGGGATCAGCGAGGTGAACGCCTTCTTGGATGGTATTCACTTACCAAGCCTCTCAGAGGAAGGTAGGCAACTGCTTCGGAGCATGATCACTAAAGAGGAGATTGAGCAGGCCATCTCTAATCTACCCTATCATAAAGCCCCCCTAGGCGAAGACGGCTTCTGGGCAGAGTTTTACAAATGGATCAACTCCGAGGTTGGGGATTTTCTCCATGAGGCCTTCACTGAGGCTGATTGCTCAGGCTCATTAGGTTTAGTTTCCAACAGGGTGCTGATTTTGGTCCTTCACAAACCATGAAAAGACCATCTTCTTCGTGGCAGTTATCAGACTATATCCCTGCTCAATAGAGTGGTCAAGATGCTGGCCAGTATTCTTGCTGCCCTTCTGAAGCGGGTCCTCCTGTCTCTTATTCAACATTTGCGAGTTGGCTTTGTCCCAGGCTGCTCATCCCACAATCATCTTCGCATGTTAGCTCATGTGGTCTGGCTAGCAACTGACCTTCCGGATGAGGCCTTGGCACTGTCATTGGATGCCAAGTAGGCCTTTAACTTGATATAATGCAACTACCTGTTTGTCGCACTTTGGAAATTTGGCCTTAGTGATGACTTCATCTCCAGAATGAAGTGGCTCTATAATTCCCCATCAGCATAGGTCAATTGAGAGGGCTTTCTTTCAGATCCCTTCCCAGTCCCCATGGGTACCCATCAGTTTTCCCCACGTTCCCCCAGTTATTTCTCCTTGCAATGGAGCCTTTAGCGGCGTCCCTACATCAATCAGACCAGATCATAGGTATCCCTGTAGGAAGGTAGGATCTGACTGCATGGTTCCCCCCCACTTTTTGCCTGGTGTTTTGCTGGCTTTTGACTCGTCTGACTGGGATCCAGCTAATCAGGACCCCAGTCCTTCTGCATTCCCCCTAAAATGTAATGACATGTACTTAGGTACACTCCAGATTGGATACTGGGGTACCCTTATAAGTCCCTAGTTTATGGTACCCATGTACCCAGGGTATAGGTACCCCAGAGGCCTCCCATGAGCTGAAGTATGTATTATGCCACCCATGGGAAGCCATGCAAAATGGAACTACAGGTCTGCCATTGCAGCATGTGTATGCTGGTGCTTGCACCACTTACGATAGCTATAGCTTTACTATATCTATAGGTCACTACACTTAAAACTTATAAGTCACCCCTATAGCAGGCCTTAACAATCCTGAAGGCAGGGTGCTGGGTTTTACGTGAGAGGGTGCCCCTGCATCTTTTTGCTCTGAACTGACGAGACGCTCTGTGACTCCGCTCCGTTCACGTTGAAATCAGATAAATGATGCAGGATTGACGACTGCCTTATGAAAAAGTTTTTCCTCTAAAACGATTTGGATCGCTCCTTATTTATCCTGGTGGTAGATTAAATTGCACCCCAGTGTAACCGGATTATCGCCCCTTAGCCACTTCTTGTCCCCTACGAGTGAAGATCAGACACGACTTCACGTCTATTCCTGGTTTAACTTTGAGTCCAGATTTAAAATGAATAACAGCTAATCGTTAAAGATACCTCGATCCTCAACAAATCTTTTTGAGTGACGAAGTGGCAGTTCTACTGTAAACAGATTACAATACCTCTATACAGATCACAATTGATAACAGTCCTGCGGATGGTTTCTGCAATTGATTCTTAAGAAACCGAAACGTCGACAACACATCTTATCCCTTTTCTTGTTTTGTTCAATGTAGTTTGGGATAGGTGCTTTTTAGGTTCTGTTGAGTCACGTAGTAATTTACTTATGTGTGTACCCACAGTCCTAAACCTTATTTGTTTATTCATCTGTATATGAAGTCACTTATTTTTAATGAATTTTTTTGATAAAACAATTTTTCGTATACACCTTGTGTCTTTGTTTGTATGTTGTGTTTTGACAATACGAAATATTTTATGTTTTGCATTGAGACAAATGATATTGGATTAGTTCATTCCAAGGACCATTGATTGATCCTTCCTCAAATAATCCGAATTATCAAATACAGTGAAAACAAAGTCCCTTGAAGGCACTCTTACCCTTTCATTTCATTTCAATTACCCAAGCCCTCAAGGGTATTTCGGGTCGCTCACTTTTTGTTAATAATCCTGCATGAGCAGAGCCCCTCTTCAGCCTTCGGAGACCATTCTCCGGGGTTGTCTGTGTCTTAGCCAGACATTTAGGTAGATTTGCATTATAACCTCAAGGTAAATGCTATCTCGAAAACGGCTGAAACAAAACATGCCGTGCTTAGATACAAACACCTTGGAATCACACCTCCATACCGGTAACCGGTGTGTGAGATATGATTTCCCCCTTCTGAAAAGAGCTTTGTGGGGTCACTGGTCTTTCCGGTATCACTATCAGCCTGTTAGAGTCGGGCAACACAAAATGGTTGCTGCCGACCAGAGACACATTTCTGCCCTCCTGCTGCTGAGCCAAGCTCGAGGATGGGGAGGCAGGACAATAGGTATCATGTCACAGGGAGGTGTGACCACCTCCCGGACAGGATTTTGTGTATTGGTGCTGTGTGGGTGCACTGCAAAAGTGCCTGAAAGTTTGCATGAGGGGCAAACTTGGTGTCCCTGTGCATAGTCCAGCTCAAACCCGTTCTGGGAGCTGTTGGCTCCTGATCTGGCACAAAACTAAGCGAAGGACATGGGAATATCTGCCCACTGTCCAGACCCTCCCCTAGGAGGGTCACCTGAATCTGTACAACCTCTCCCGTGGGTACTTAAGAGCTTAACTGGCTGTATTGACCTTAGATTTGACGTGGACAAGATTCTGAACAAGAAACCACTGACCTTCGACCGTCTGTACACTCTGGACTTCGACTGGGCCCGAATTCGTACCCCTCTCTGTCCAAAGCATCGTCGGTGCCCGTGCACCATACAGGCTCTGTGCAGGACCTGTGGAGCATCAAGAACATCTGAAGAATCTCCCTTGGGTTGAAGGAGTCACTCCCCTGCATTAGCAGGCACGGTACCCCAACTCACTGGTCTGCTAATCTTCAGCTCCTGCAGACTCTGATGGCTCCAGCAACGCAGGAGGTGGGTCTGTTGTTTCTTGAGGTTGAGCTGCCCTCTCTCCGAGATTGAGGCCAGTATCCCTCGCGGGGATCGCATAACCCGAACCCCTATGTACCGCGTACTTTTGCAAGTGCATATGCTTGTTGGCAATTCCCAAGCTTGTGCATTGTACTACATGTAGTCCTGACCCTGAGCAGTATTTCCACTAAAGAACTCCGGACTCCTCCCACCGAGTGCTGCGTGGGCTGGTACTTTGTGATCTTGTTCGAGGTCCCCTCACAACTCCTGGTCATTCTCCCTGTGGGTACTCATGAGGGCGATAATGAATTCTGTTAGGCTTCCCTGGTTGCTCCAGTCGTGCCCTGACTCCCCATTGATTGGTGAGTTCCTTGGACCTTGCTGGTCCACACCGTAATCTGCTTGATCTTCCTGCATGGGTTGCTACTGCCAAGGCTTGTTGGTGCTCCAGCAGGTCACCGACCCCTCAGCACTCAACATCCTTCATGGGACAAATCGCATCCAGCACCTGGTCATCCTCAACATCTCCTGGTCCTCGTGGCTGCAGAGTCAAGCATCCCTTCTTCGCAGCTGAAGTATCCAACCTTGGTGGGCATTTGTCTACTGAGCCCCTGGTAACCATGAAGTGACCCAGACTCTGTCCCCTCTGCTTTCAGGTTCTTTCCATCACAAATCCACTCTTGGATTCCCACTAACACTTTCTTCCTTCCCGGCAGTAGCTCTTCTTTGATGCCCTCCATTGAAAATTAAAGCGGTTTCCGACACCACTTCAGACCTGTGCACTGATCTTCCCTGGGATAGGTAACTCGGGTACTCCAGTATCCAGGGTGGGGTTGCTCTCCAACCTCCTAAGTTCCAAAGGGTTTCCTCAAAGTCTACCAAGAAGGGTCCTTAAACTTTACAACTGTAACCACAACTTCCCCATAGAATTGTACGGAGCCCACGGTCGTGTTACCACACTGCACCCGTCCTCCGTGGGGTCCCTGTTTACTCACCTTGGGTGGTTCCTTGGTGTCCCAGTGATTCTACATGCTCTAGTCACTGTCTCGACTCAAGTTGTGGTTCTTATACCACTATTTTAGTATATGATTTAGTCTCCCCCTGGAACCCACTGTGTATTGTGCTACTTACAACAGTTTCTTTGCTAAAGTATTGTGTACCTTGTGTTGTATTATTGTGTAGAGGATACTAGAGATTGTTATATAAAGAAATACATATTTGTATAACTACTGTGTGGTTCTACTTTAATTTAATTAATACTAAAGGTGATATTCTGGTCAAACAAACTGCTTTGCATTCCTTAAAAATTAAGCCTGAAGGCTGCTCTCCACAGCTACCAATAGGATGGATTTTTAAAGGTTATCTTTGACCTCATACACCATAAGGGCCGTTTACACTGGTGCAAGGGGCCCACTGTAATTAGTGGACAGCATATGGCAGGCCAACTTCTCACATCCCCACGCCCTGTATTTATATGCATTTTATATTTTTCTCACCGCTAAAGCCTTACTTATTCCCATGTTGCTAGAGATCATTGATGCTTATTCAGCAATATCCGGCTACAAAGAGAATTGGGGAAAGAGCAAGGACTTGCCGCTGTTGCAAATCTCATGCGCCACCATAGCGGGTTATCCGTTCCAGTGGTAGAATTCTCACCTTAGGTACTTGGGCACCCTAGTTTACAGAGGCTTGGATTGCATTGTGGTGGGTAACCACAACCCACTTATGGAGTAAATGCGACTGGACTTCGCAAAGTAGTCCCACCTGAATCTCTCTCTCCGGGGGACAGACTTAAGCATTGAAAATGGATACCCTCCCAATTCACATATGTGTTGGCCATGCTTCCCCAATTAATGCCCTCTCTACCCTCGGTCAGATAGACACAACCATTTAGGCATTCATCTGGGGTTCAGTAAGACCTTGCCTTGCAATCCGGAAGCTTATCGCCCATAGATCTGCAGGAGGACTGGGTTGTGTGCCCTTTGTGGAGCACTATTTTTTAGCGTTACAGTTGCAATAAATGGCGTACAGGCACCCTCGAGTCCAAGGCCCCCCCGGTTATGGGTTGTGATGAAATGCAGAATCCAAGAGGCCTCGTTGGGATTACAGGTCCTCTATCATCCTTGCCCAGCCATCGGATTCCCCAACCCTATGTTATAAGCTATGTATGCCACATGGACTCAGGCTCAGAATCTCTTTTCGGTTGATGAGCATCTCCATGACAAGGCTCCCCTCTGGAGCAATACTGGTATTCGCATAGAGGGGCCATGCTTGACTGGGAAACCTGGCATAGAGCTGGGATTCTAACACCCATTCACATGATTTCTGGCAGCAAACTCCAGTCCTTTGAGATGCTACAGGACGAATGTGGCCTGCTGCATGTTCAACAATAGTGCTAAACAAAATTACATTATTGTCTGCTGAGCAAACTTGGTAGTTAACCCTGGAACATCCACTGTCCCCTGGTGCTTTCTAACCTTAACTATTGGGGCCAGTTAAAAGGTGTGATGTCCAGGTATCACAATCTTCTGATTCACCACCTCTACTTCCAGCCACAAATGGCTAGCCTCAGATCGATCTGGCAGGCTCCCCTGGAGGTGGAATATGATGAGGAGGACTGGGTGGAACTCTTGGAAGCCCTGAAACGGGGAGTCTGGGAAGAACGGATGAAGTTCAGTCTACTTAAGTCTCTTCAGGGCTAGCTCTGGGCCCCGGCATGGCTTCAGGTTGCAGGGTTGATCGCTCACTCTTTGTGCTGGCAATGCTATCATGTGCACTGTGATATCGTTTATATATTACTGGATTGTCCTGCCATTCATCCTTTCTGGAAAACAGTAGGGTCTATGCTACGGGAATCTATGGATTTGCCCTTGCCACTTCCGGACCCCCTAATTCGCCTCGCTGACTTATCGACCTTTCTGAGCTTACACCATGCACGTCGTCTACTCATTTCTGCCCTTGCAACTGTCATGATCTGTATTGTGCGAACAGTGCCATACTCCAGAACTGCTGTTGAATGAGGAATGGGTCGCGAAAATGTACAAACCCGCATCTAATGAAAAGTCATTTACAACTTAATGGACAAAGCGGATATGTTTCTTCTCATGTGGTTTCACATGCCGTAGGATTTCCATCCCCCCAATTCACCATGACTCTTGATTCTGTCACATCATTGTCACAGCTCTCGGGCGTGGCTGCGGCAGCAATGGAGACAGACGTGTCTCAGTAGAGCTCCACGTGAGGTTCCCCTGCACATGCTCTAATATCTGAATGTAGTGGTAGCCCTGCGTGAGATCCCTCCGGCTGGCATAGCCTAAGCAAACCCGGGGCTTAACTCCGCCCACAGGGCCGCAGAATATGCAGCCGCCGCCTGGACCGCCTGAGTTGCTGTCACTGCTACGGCGGGATCGGGATGAGAGAGTCCCCCGCATGTTGAAGGAGCCTATGCCTGCATATCCTATTGCCATCCCAAGGGCACATCACTGCTGAGCGCCGAGGCACGACTGGGACCCCCTGCTGCAAAAACATGCACTACCCTGAATATATCCTTTGGTCCAACTGCTGGCCATCACCAAGCTGCTAAAAAATCATTGGGCAATGTCATTACACAGATTGTGGATGCCACCGCTGCCCTCGCAACATGTTTAACTGAGGTGAGCCCACACCGAGTAGCTGTTTGCTGCAGGACATGGGTCCCTTCCTGAGATGCAGCTGACCCCTCTGATGCCACTTGCGACACTGCTGGTTGCGGCGCGGGCATGCTGAGGTGTACGCATGGCTGAGTGCTGAGGGGCGCGCTGATGTCATCCCCCGGGTGAGCTTAGTGGCGCCACACAAGAGGGGGATGACCTTACCCCACCCGACAGTTGAAAGCAACGACACTTGCGATCCCCTTGGGTCGGCGCCGCGTGGATGTTAATCCGCCATCTTGTTGCGTAACGCCCAGTGGTCTCTAGTGGTGCAGAGGCACATATTGGCGCCCTGGCAAGCACTGGACCACTGGCGCAGGCGCGTTTCTGCCTTGGTGTGCTGCATTTGACCATCCCGTGCAGATTGCCTGAATAGTACTACATGGCTGTGAGGTGCAGATAGCGAATGTGTCACGAAGAGGACATCCATGTGTGTCGAAGGAGCCCTATTATTGCAGGTTAAGGCTGTGAAGCGACTGCCTGCTGCGGCCCACCAACATCAACGCGAGCCACTCTGTGAGGCGCGTAACCTGGAGGCACTGTATAGGGGTCCTGTACGGAGCAGCGTGGGCGTGTGCCCTCTGCGACTCATGTCGGGTGGCACCCGAGCACGGACCGGGATGGGAGGAGCTCAGGCCCCACTACTGCCACCCAAACCTAAATCAGACATAATGTCAAAACAGGGACATGCGGATCAAGCTGCAAACAAATTTGATGCAGTGCTTGCTGTAATGGAACGTCTGGAAGAGACGGTTAACCAGACGCGCACCTCCCTGGAATCTAAAATCGATAAGGTGGCCATTGACCTCACACACCTGCACGCAGACCAGAGAAAACTTACAGACCGCACCACTGTGCTGGAAACTACACTTGCTGATATCAAACCGCAGGCGACCCAGACGGACAAGCATGTACAGGATTTGTTAAACCGGGTGGAGTTCCTGGAGGACAGAACTGAGGATGCTGAAAGGCGCGCATGGAGGAATAATGTGCGCATAGTGGGCATAGCGGAATGCTGGGAAGGGAGAGAGCCTGCCTTGCATATGGAACACTGGCTTAGAGACCTGCTGCCGGAGGGAGGGAACTCTCTCACCTCACTTTGTCATTGAACGTGCTCCTAGAGTTCCTGCGAGACCCCCTCCCACAGATTTGAACCCGAGGCCCATGCTCCTCCGTCTCCTTAACTACCGAGAGCGGGACTCAATCTCACAGGAAACCAGGAAGTTGCAGGATATCCACATAGATAACCACAAAATAATGTTTTCTCTCAGACTATACCATCCAGGTGCAGAGGCAGAGATTCTCCTTCATGGCAGTGAAAAAACGCCTTTGACAAAACAATCTGAAATACTTCCTGCTTTTTCCGGTGCGCTTGCGGGTGGTCACAAGTGATAAAACTCATTTCTTTGCCACCCCGGAGGAGGCAGAGAACTGGCTGGACACCTTCGCTGCTGCGGGGCTGCGCGACGCTGCTGCAACGTCAACCCTACCGAAGCAAAGGAGCTACTCCCACATATATCTGCAGCCCATTATCTAGGCAGGACACACTCTGATCACAAACCACATAAGTTGGAGCTGTTGTGGGAGCACCCCCGACCGCCAATCCCAACCTGGCGGCTGCAACCATAATGCTACTGGATGCACCCTTCCGAGGCCTGTTAGCCACTAATATCTCAAAATACGTGGGTCCCAGGCACTCCACACCACTGGAGTCAAGCTAGCCGGGCTGATGAGAGGTGTTACCTCGAAACCGGTCCGGTCCTCGGATGCTTGATTCCGTTCTGGGAACGACATGGCTTTTGTAGTTCGGACTGGACTGTTCCCATGGGGCACAGGGTCAGAGCTGATTTGCATATCGCCATTGTCTAACCCGGGGTGGTGTGGAGTGCAAAAAAACGATGGATTTGGGCCCAGATCTTTGGACTGGGGTGAATGTGTGACAATGATCCACATTCGGTCCATCACCTGTTTTGTTTGCAATTTCCTCCATAAGGGCACAGATACATTTCTACCGCTCAATGTGATGATCCGTATTACCTTAGCGAAGATGATAGTACTGCCGAGACTGTTGTATTACTTTGCAAAACTCCCGGTATATGTTCCGGTATGACTATTTCGGGAGCTGGAGGGATTAATTAGACGTCTAATCTGGAGTGCAGGCTGACCCAGGATAGCATTACAGAAGTTGTATGCACCACCGGAGAGCGGAGGCTTGGCAGCCCCACATCTTGAACTATATTCATTAGCCGCACAGCTACATTGGGTCGCAAAGTGGCTGAGTGGCAGGAACCTGGCGGACACGGTGACTGAGTCAGCGTCATGGACACAGACTCAAATCTATAGTCTGTTTCAACTGCTGGCAAAACTTCCCCGCCCAACACATATACATATAGAATTAGCCCATAGATGCTATCGAAGGAGTCTTCAGCTTACTGAAGATATGTTCCCTTTTGCCCCAATACTGCCACTTATCGGGACACCCAGAGGCAGGGATTATGTGATGGATGCAGTGATGACACCCTGGACTGCAGCAGGAGTGGACACGCTAGGAGACTTATATGCGGAGGGAGCCCTTATGCCTTTTGCGGCCCTGGCAATGGACAGCGGTTTGCCGGTGGGCCAGTTCCTCCTACATTCAGCCATCATACGGATGTTGACATCGACATGGGGAGACTTGACAAATGAGCCGCTGAAACATCAGCTATTGAAGGATCTGCATGTGATGGGAGAGGGGTCACATGTGATCCACTGGCTAGTACAGGCTTTACTCACTCATGTATTGAAACCAGCACAGAGACTCCGTGCACGTTGGAATGAGGACAGAGAACGAACCTGGACGGAAAAGGAATGGGAATGTGTCTTAGCCAGTGTCACACATATACCACGTAATTTACAGTTTAAACTAATACAAACGTATATATTACAAAGAGCGTACCTCTCCCCAGATAAGATTAATAAATATTTTAACATCAACACCTCCGACTGTCCGAGATGCCGTCTGCTAGGCGCTGACCTCCTACACATGCTGTGGTCTTGCCCCTCACTCCTATCCTACTGGCGTGCGGTAACAGAGACACTAACAGTACTGGCACTGAGGTACCCAACACATTGGAGGTCTGCATTCTGGGATTTTATAAACGTACGAAAGCTAACAAAGTAAGCTCTAGATTTCGTGACTTGGGCATCATAACCGCAAAACGATTGCTAACCAAGAGGTGGAAACACAAGGACCCCCCAGAGGTATCCCACTGGCTAAGGTCCCTAGGGATCTGGGCACAGGCGGAGAGCACTATTATGCACAGGGAAGAAACAGCAGGGTTACGTAAGTATCCCATCGCACAGACCTCGGACAACTTCCTCAGAGCCCTTACACACTCTAATGAAGCACCGCATGCATCCCCCAACCAACAAACAGAGGATAATTCATAACATGTCGTCTGGATGCATTGGAAACGCTGCCTTGCATGGCAGCTCAGCCATCTCTGTCGGAAGTGGCAATGACCCCACATTCCATCATAGCACTTTATAGACACGAATACAGATACAGGACGCCCTCGTATTCCTATGATTATACGCCGTTCAAGAAAAGCAGCTCACGTCCATTACGAACCCACAAGCCTAGACAAGACTGAACTCGAAAGACACCTATTATGCTAGACACATATTTCTCTCAATATTAGATATCTCCCTTTTTCTTTTGATCTTATTTTGTTTTTGTTTGTTGTGGTTACAATGTTTAAAATATGGATATCTTACAGGTGGTTATGGCAATTACCCCTTTCCGCCCGAGCAATTTTGAGTTTTGTGATTTTTCAAGTAGAGCCACGAGGGCTGTGCACTTCTGTTTCTAATGATATACCTGCATACTGAATACCATTGCTGGGATGAGATACGCATGATAGATAAGTCCCACTCTTCATTTAGAGGTGATGGTATAGGTGGGCTGTTGAAGCCTATACTAATCCGCAAATGCATGTTGCTTACCAAGATGCCGCTGAACACCAAGACATAATTGTAAACTATATGTATATTTTGAACTGTGTAAACAATTGCATTGTAACATTGATCCTGTTTTAAAGTGCGACCTGCACAAATGTTTCATTTGTATGGAATAAAAAAAAGATAAAATGTAATAAAGATATTCAACAACAAAAAATCATTGTCACAGCTCTCATCCCCTCCCAGCATTACTATACTTGGTCTTCACCTGAATGATCCATTTTCCTGCCCTCTCTATCCTACTTTGTAGTTTAGTTTTGTCTTCCCTCCCTTATTTTTCCACCTTTCCGATTTTGCTTCGTATTCTTTTCTTCTCTTCATCTATGGATTATTTTCTCATTCCTTCCCATCTTTTTTCTTCCTGTCTTATATTTTAGTAACATTTGGTATCAATACATGTATCTAAAACAGTCTTTGTTTCCGACTATGGATTTATGCATGTCATTGATTTTGCTGATATTTCTTTTTTGGTACTTCATTTATGCCAATAAAATAATTAATAAACAAAAAACAACAAAAAATAGATACTGGTAGGTGGTACTTGTTTGAGGGGTTCAAGCTGTGCTGATGGACCACTACCATTACTTACTATGTCCGCAGCACTGGCTGTTCCAAACTCATTATCTCACCAGCCACAGGCAGAACTGCAGCAGTATTACAGTCAATGATCACAGATTTTCAGGTTTCATAACACTTAGTTAGTATAATATTACCATCACAAAAATTACATTACACAACCTTTGGATGGATGATGACATATTAAGAGCTTTTATCACATGTGACCCAGATCAGATAAAATGATCATCCACCTTTTGACTGATATGCCATCATAAGAAATAAACAGCATCTATGAGTACCTTTGAGTGACCTTTAAACATTTTACCCAGCCTTAATCACTCTACCGCATATTTGCACCAGAAAACATAACTGTGCAATTGAGTGACGACACATAGGTACTCCAGATACTGCTTCAAGGATGTGATTTTAAAACACAGCATGGCTTTCACATGGTTATTTGTAACTTCTAGGACAGCTGTCTCTGACCTCTCAAAATGTTCAATGCACAGATTTACAAAAAGAAGCAGTAGGATAACTGCAGTGAATGGCGGTAGCCCTGCCAAAAGAAAATTAGCCTACTGCAAAAAACTTTTGAAATTCACCAGTTATAGTTAACTGAAGTAACTATAACTTGCACCATTACCATCCAGAGTTTTGTCATCAGTGATGTTATTTGAGATATCATCATTGATGTTATCGATGTCAAGTGATTTTATTGATGATGTCATAGAACATGGATTTATACTCGACTATGGACATGACAGATATTCTAAGTGATGCTGTAATCAGTGCATGGCGAAGGTGCGAGTTATAGTTACTTCAGTTTACTGTAACTGGTGAATTTTGGTATTTTTTTTTTAAATGCTACGTTTTAACTGACATTTTCAGCTAACTATAACGTCACTTTAATATTTGACTTATTCAGCCTTTTTCTGAGATTTTTAAAAATTTTGAAAAGTAAGATATTATTAATAGACGTAACTATAACATCACTTTCAACTTTTTTTCCAGTAAAATTTTGAGGTTTTTTAAATGTAAAGTTACAAAATAAAGAAGTGTAATTTTAGGTAAGGCAGCCCTACTTTCATTATTAAAGGGTCAGAACATTAGCGTATGTAAAGCAGACTTATTCACTTTGTCAAAAAGTCACCACAATAATTTAGCAATATCCATATCGCAAAGTATCCTTATCAATCTACACATGGCAATGCATATTATAAATGTTCATAAAATATTTAAAATATATAATGTTTATTCTAAACAACCATAACTGGGTGTTTGATACTTTCTTTAATAATCTCCAGGCCACAAAATCCAGCCATAGAACCAGCCACAAGGCGTCCCTGTACTCCATCTGAAGACCACATAGTTTGAACTCAAAGTGCTTTACAAATGATAATAACCTCTCCTGGAGTAATGCACTTCAATGATACACAAGCCCTACAGCTTTTTTTATTTTCTTGGGGGGCTGTTGTGCTCCTTACAGCCCCAAAACAATTTTATAAATTGATCGTGAGACCCCTGGTCTTCTTCAGGGTGCCACAGGAACACACATATCTAAACCCCAAGGTCATATAGGGCATTAATGAGTACCCCCAGGAGTGAGCATTGAATAATCAATGAGCAGCATCGCTGCTTCAATACTGAAGTGGTGAGGCTGCAAATATTTTTCAAAATGTTTTCTAATATTCTAAGTGACCCGAAGCACTGACAGACTATTTTATTTTTAAATCGCAGCACATTTGTTTGTTGGTTTTGTGGGTGCCCCGGGCATTCAAAACTTGACGTCATTTTATGGGCTGAGGGTGGAGGCAGTGGCCCCTGCAACCCCACCAGCTCACCTGCCCTCACTCATGCTTGGTGCAGGAGCGAGTCAGCTGTACACATTTGCTCCAACCTGGTGGGAGCAGCTTCAGCCTGGCTAAAACAAACCCATGCTCTCTACCTGGGAGAGCGTGAGCAGGGAGTTTGTGTTCCCTGCTCATGCTCCTGCGGGCAGAGAACAACACAGTACCCTGGGGTCCCCATAATACTCTTTGTCATGGGGCCCCAGAGGATTGGGTCCCCGGGAACCCCTAGCTATGACTCGGGAGGGGAGTTGCATGTGTCCTCCCAAAATAACACATCGAGCCTCAGGCTAAGGAATCCCCGACGCATTAAGTAGCTTGATGAAGGGGTGCTGCATGCCCCTATCCCAAACAATTAAATACTGCTGCAGGATGTGGTCCTTGAGGCCCTTAAGTAACTCAAAGTGGTGATTGAGGACAGAGTCCCCAAACCCTATAATAGCAGCCAAACATATTTCTTGATGTGAGCCAGCCAATCAGATTTTGCCTTTTGATCTGCCAGGTCAGTGGTACTCCTGGTTCTTTAGAGAGCTATATATTTTGAAACTTGGGGAGTGTCCAAAGAGATCAAGATGGCTGACATCACTTAAATAAACCACTAAAATCTCTCCTCATCCTTGTTTCTGGCAGTACTACTGAGCATAGCTGAGGAGCCTCCAGATGTGGAACGATTACAGTGGAAAGTGTTAAGCACTTAGCGGACCAGCGCAGTTCAGGATGAGTGACTCAGCAGAGTAGTGGACTGGTGGCAGCCAGAGAAGAGGCAACCACTAATCTCCTGGGTGTGCGGGGTCCTGCGACCTGCCCCCCTCATTGGGCTTTTCAATGCTTCCCTGGGGGTGGGCACGGAGCAGGGAGCTTCAGACAGTGGCAGATGTGGTCCTGGCCCAGATCCTGTAAGGGGGAGCAACCTTGTCTACCACATGGGACTATCCTGAGGAGGGTGTAGCTGACACTCAGGTTTGCAGCTGGTCCACTTCACGTGGTTAGATCAGTGCAGTGGAAAGGAACCAGAGCTGCCCTGATTTCGGCTGGCAGGTATGATGCCTGCCAACATTTGCTTTTCCCTATGCATTCTCCTAAAATTAAATCAGGGCCAGCCTGCATCACCATCTGCTTGCCTGTTTGTTGGGAGATGAGGAGTAATAGTGGGAAGCCGGATAAAATGTGCTTTGTACTACCACAACAAGTAATCAGTTGAGTTTTGTCCTGTGTTTTGGAGGGCAGGATCACACCTCCCAGGCTGCCCTGCATCACCATCTGCTTGTGTTTTCATTGGGATAGGAGGAGGAAGCATTATAAAACATGCTCTGTTTTCATGTAGCAGGGATAGGTGCAGGACGGGTGTGTTCTGAGTCCGGACGAAGAAAGGGAGAAGCCTGCGGCCATCTGCGCCTGTCAGAACCCAAAGAGTCTGGGCCGGGCCACCCCTATAGGTTTTAAATTTTGGAGACTCCTCTCAATAATATGGGTAAAAGAAAGTAATCTAATGCTCCTTCTGAACTTGCATACTAAGAAATTACCACCTTCCTCTTTGATTGTCTCCTTTTAGCTCATGTGGTTGAGGATTTAGATGAGAAGACAGCTGAAACAGAAAGTATCTTGCAAGCCATAAGCATGGTTTATTGATACTGCAGAAGATATTTTAACTGTTTAAATATTATCTATGGGATCATGTACACATGGCTCTCAACCATCTCTTAATCCAAATACGAACAATATTTCCCTTGTGATTGAAATGGAGGAAGATGTTGAAATTAGTACCCCTGATGTAAAAGATTCTGACGGTATGTCTCTGCTAAAAAACCATCAAGTCCATCTACCATTGACTCTGATTCTGTAGAAAATTTAATTTCCTTCATGATCATACAGAATATTCTGGTTGGAATGCTTTCCTGTATTAGTACACCTTTTGCACCTTTGTTTGATCAAAGAGAGAGAGATGATAACTTTCATAAAATTATGAATGCGAGGAGGTTTATGTCTGCCTCACTGCATTCTGATGTACTTTGTGAGCCCTCGGAGACAGATACTTTCACTTCTTTTCAGCACAGAAATCATGGCATTTCTAATGAAGACTCAATTAGTATTGTTCCCACTGATTCTGTTTTTGTCCACCTCAAGGTATGCAGTATCATCAACTCAGGTTGTAAATCCTACTACAATTTTTTATGTTAGTAATTCAAATTTGGACATGCTGAATTTGTCCGTTGCTGATATCCCCTTTGTTATGGGTTTAACCAATGTTCCACTAAAAAACAAAAGTTATATATAGTTACATAAACAGGTTACAGGCCTCCCATGATTGGCTGATGATATTGTTTATGTCAGGTAGGTTTCCTGGTTGGTAGAATTTGTGCAATCTTGAAATTGATACTGTGTGATAATTAATTGTAGAAATCCATGTTTGTTCAATTCTTTGTTTAAGGTTTTAGAATTTGCACAATGTACAAAACGTGTTATTAAAACTGTTCCTTTGGGTTTTTAATAAAACCCCTCTTTTAAAGAAATTGCATGCTCCTGAGGCGGAAGCCGGGAGAATCTGTGTTTGACTTTTAAACTGTTTTAAACTCTTGCGTGTGATTAATACCGTGTACCTTTTTAAAACAACTGCCTTCTCCTGCTCAGCGTACCTCAGCGCTGACGAGGGGAACACACCCTCATTGACGCCAGCCGAGGGGAATCCATTGCGCTCACGCCCACCCCATCTGGCCACGCCCCCCCCTGCAAGTGTATTTAAATGCGCGCTGAATCGCTAGCGCGACTTAAAGAAATTGCATGTTCCTGAGGCGGAAGCCAGGAGAATCTGTGTTTGACTTTTAAACTGTTTTAAACTCTTGCGTGTGATTAATACCGTGTACCTTTTTAAAACAACTGCCTTCTCCTGCTCATCGGACCTCAGCGCTGACGAGGGGAACACACCCTCATTGATGCCAGCCGAGGGGAATCCATTGCGCTCACGCCCACCCCATCTGGCCACGCCCCCCCCTGCAAGTGTATTTAAATACGCGCTGAATCGCTAGCACGACTTAAAGAAATTGCATGCTCCTGAGGCGGAAGCCGGGAGAATCTGTGTTTGACTTTTAAACTGTTTTAAACTCTTGCGTGTGATTAATACCGTGTACCTTTTTAAAACAACTGCCTTCTCCTGCTCAGCGGACCTCAGCGCTGACGAGGGGAACACACCCTCATTGACGCCAGCCGAGGGGAATCCATTGTGCTCACGCCCACCCCATCTGGCCACCCGCCCCTTCTCATTATAAAAATGTGTCTCTACCGGAAGCGCAGCGGACGAGCGCAGCGGGCACGCCGATTGCGCGCACGCCGATTGCGCGCCGAAGGCGTGCCTAAGGCAAGCCCGTCTGCGCCGTCCGCGACCGGATCGCTCCCGGCGCCGGCCACGCTGCCAGTGAACAGTTACACACAAGCAGGATAGCCTGGACTAGTAGTGAACTACTAGCACTAAACTCAGCCAAACCATGTCAGGCGCCCAGGCTCGACCTTTCAATCCCTGACCTTCCCCCCTCCTGCTCACTGTGCAACAAGTCTCTGTGTGATGTTTCACTCTCAACAAACACCTACCCAAAAATATTGAATCATCGCTCAGCCAACACCTCTACCACCTCTTTCAGAGCTGGGCTACTGAACTGCAGATCCCTTCCTAAACATGCAGATGACATCTATCTGCTATTAGCTGACTCTGAGTGGGACGCCTTATTTCTTACCGAAACGTGGCTCAATGAGGACAACTTGGCCTCCATGGCTTTAGCTATCCCGACCGGATTCATACTAAGCTTCTCTAATAGAGAGAAGAAGAGAAGAGGCGGCGGAGTGGCTATTATCTTTAAAGATAAATACACCCTGTCCTCTTCCACACCAACTACCCTCTCTGGCATAGAGGGGCTACACTTCTGCCTCCAAATCAACCCTCAAACGTCCTTAGCCGGCCTGATAATATACAGACCCCCGGACTGGTCTCCGACCCATACCCATGAACTTATGGACTTCATAGTCCAAAACACTCTCTCTCACCCACACTATATTGTAGTCGGCGACTTTAACGTTCATGCAGACAGATCTGACTGTCTCCTGGCCTCCCAACTTATTAATACGCTACAATCGGCCAATCTAGTCCTAATCACCCCTGGTCCCACGCACCAGGGAGGTCATATGCTAGATCTCATCTTCTCTAACATATCGGACACTACAACTAAACCCCTGATGCCACTTTTATGGACAGATCATTTCCTAGTCCCTTTCCTAATCTCATTCCCTTCCCGCTCTCAAACAACAGGAAAACGCACTTATGTGCGGAGGAAATGGGACAACTTATCAACCGAGACTTTATGTCCCGCTCTCGCAGCTGCCCCCCCCACTACTATCATCAGACGTGAACTCCGATGTGATGCTACTGAATCACTGGATAAGTAGTACAGTAGATTCTATTGCTCCTCCCACAGTAGCCACATCACAAAGAGAATCCCCGTCTGCTCCCAGGTTCTCCATAGAACTGATGGCTGAAAAAAGCAAATGCAAAAGACTAGAACGTCAGTGGCGGGCAAACTACTCTGATTCAGCAAAAATCTGCTACAAAAAAGCCCTACACAGTCTACATCAATCCATAAAAAAAGCAAAAAAACTGTTCATCGTATCCTCTATTCAACAAGCGGAACAACCTAGTAAAGAAATTTTTAAAATAGTTCAAACCTTCTTTAAACCTAAGGCTATCGAAACAGAAATTACCCCCTCCGCCAAACTTTGTGAAGATATCTCTGATTTCTTCGACAAAAAAATCTTGAAGGTTTATGACTCCTTTACCCCCTCCGAGCCGACAGCTATGGCGGACCATGACAATACTGAGTTGCCTACCCCTCCCCTAACTCTTTTCCACTCGATCACCCACGAGGAGGCACTGAAAGAATTACAAAAATGCAAATCAGGTGCTCCTGATGATCCCTGTCCCCCCAAACTCTGGAAAATGATGTCGGATGCAACGGTGGGACCACTCCTACACATCTGGAACATGTCCATTGAGACTGGCACGCTCCCTGACTGCTGGAAACATGCCACTCTTCTCCCGTTGAAAAAAAACCCCAATGGTGCCCCCGATGACTTGAGCAATCTCCGCCCCATCTCCCTATTAGCAGCCCCAGGTAAAATGCTCGAAAAACTAATTCAACGCCAACTTAATAGTTTTATCGAAAAAAGAGGTATACTACACGAAACACAGTCAGGTTTCAGGGCTGGCTTCAGCACTGAGACTGCCCTCATCGAGGTTGCTGAGTCGATCAGGTGGTCGCTAGATTCAGGAGCATCAGCCATGCTGGTGCTCCTGGATCTATCTGCCGCCTTCGATACTGTGGATCATGGTAGAATGCTGCTTAGGTTGAAGGACATAGGTCTGGAGGACAAGGCATTGAGCTGGATGCACTCCTATCTTACAAACCGCTCTCAGAAAGTGGCATTGGGTGCCTTCTCCTCCAAACCAAAATGTCTGTGGTGTGGTGTCCTGGAAGGGTCTGCTCTTAGCCCGCTACTTTTTAATGTTTATCTGGCCCCACTTTTCACCTTAATTGCCAAATGGGGGGGTCAAGGCGATTTCGTATGCTGATGATACGCAACTAGTCTTCCCCTACGCTGAGGTGTCAGAAGCAGCTTTTAGCAAAATAAAAGGATGTCTCAGAGATGTAACCAACTGGATGAACACTAACAAATTAAAATTGAACGCAAGCAAAACTGAGGTACTATTCTTTGGGAAAAGTACTCACCCCTCCCCAGATCTATGGTGGCCTTCCGAAATGGGCCCAGCACCAACCCCTGGAACCAATGCAAAAAATCTGGGTGTAAGGTGGGACGAGACGCTCTCCTTTTCCTCTCACATACAGTCACTTCTGGATGCCACCAAAAACTCCGAAACCTCCGAAAATTTCTCTCCCTTCTACCAATTGATTGTCGAAAAATGGTGGTCCATGCGACAGTCACATCCAGACTGGATTATTCTAACGGCCTTTATCTTGGCCTCCCGAAATATCTGGTGCAACGCCTGCAGAGCGTGCAGAATGCGGCTGCGAGATTGATAAAACACATTCCTTTTAAACATCATATCTCTCCACATCTGCACGAGATGCACTGGCTCCCAGTGGCGAGCAGAATAAAATTCAAAGCGCTCACCCTGGCGTTTAGAGCACAAAAAGGGACATGTCCCAATTATCTTAAACTCCGACTTCCCCGTTACCATCAAGAGAGACACCTGCGATCGAACTCTCGGCTCCAACTAGCTGTACCACGAGTTAGAAGGGCTAGACTTGGGGGCAGGTCTTTTTCTGTAGGCACGGCGAAACTCTGGAACTCCCTCCCCTCTGCCATCCAATCTGCCACGTCAGAAGCTAACTTTAAAAAACTCCTAAAGACTTGGCTTTTTTTGCAGAAAGCTTAGAACTTCACCTTGCATTCCACTCTGCTGCTGTAGTTTCTTTTCAGCGCCGGGACACCTCCTTGTGAGGTAACTGTTCGCGCTTTACAAGAATCTGTATTATTATTATTATTAATATTATTTTACCTTGTACATTAGGGTCTTGATTGCCTAAGGCACAAGCTGCCCTTCTATGATACCTATTCTTAATTGATTTATCCCTAGAATTTTTAGAAGTTAATGATAGACTTAGTGTTTTTCATAGAACTGTGCCAATAGATTCTCTGACATTTGTAGTCTGTTGCCTAAAATGTTGATAATATAAATTGTTGGGAGCGGGGGGGGGGGGACACTCCTTAATGTTCACCCAGAATATTCTAAATCATGAACTACTGCAGGATGTGCAAAACCCAAAGGATTGTGATAAACATGTGTGAACCCATTGATAAAGCTATTGAATCTTGTTCTTTTTTTCTTGGTATTTAGAATATTCAATCATTGAACATTGCTTATCTGCCCTCTACATTATTGAAGCCATTAAGGCTAGACATCATTAAATTATTTTATATGAATCTGCTCCAAGTAACCTGGGGGCATATTATCAAAGGGGTTTATCTCCGCTTTTTTGGCTTTAAAAGCCAAGAAAGTGGAGATAAAATTATCTCCCTATTACCTAGCTGTCGCTAACACCAGTTAGAGATAGCGACCATCTTGGGCCCCACTTTGCATGTCAGTGATATTTATCACTAATGACATGCAAAGTGGGCGTGCCAACATCGCTATCTCCTATTACCAACGTTTGGAGATATTCGCGCTAAGCGCAAATATCTCCAAAAGCTAGCGCCTGCCCAGAGCAGTTCTTAGCCATGTTATCCAATGGGAGGTGGATAACATGGCTAAGAGCATTAGCTCGGTAATGCATGAATATCGCTGACTTTTCAGCGATATTCATGCATTGCGACGATTTTTATCGCATTTGCGATAAACCTTGGTAACACCAAGGTTTATTTGCGGTAAAAATCGCCACAGCTCAGTGGTAAATTTTTGTCTCTGACCAAGCAATAGCGATAATTATCGCTATTGCTTGGTAATATGCGCTCTGGTCTCTACACCACCTTCTTTGACATGCTGTGCCATTCATTTCCAGAAAAGCTAAGATTGACTTTTGACATGGGTTGCCACCTCATTTAACTGTCTAGTTAATCACTTATCTATAGACACTGGTAATATTCAGGGTCTGATGTTAAAAAGGGACAGTGTTTTAATATTGTGGTATTCAATTTATATGATAATAATTTTAACAGTAATAATATAAGTAATCTGATTGCATTGAAGAGTTACAGGCACCTCTTGGAAGGTCAGAACTATCAGTAAGGAAGTTCGGATGGGCTGGCTTTGAAGTCTTTGTGTCCCTGAGACTTCAGAAAAGGAGGCATGCTCAGTTTCAAGCCTTTGGAGATTTTCCTCAAGCAGGGGACACAGCAAACATCAAAGTCCTTTTCCCTTTTCTTGGCAAAAAGTAGCAACTGCGGGCCAACCCCAGACAGCAAACAGCACAGGGGTTTTATTGATCCTCAGCTCCAGCTCTTCTTCTTGGCAAAGGTTCCTCTTGATTTCCCAGAAGTGAGCTTTGAAGTATTTTCTATTCCTGAGACTTCCAACAGGATGCAAGCTCTACTTCAAGCCCTTGGTGAAACCTCTAACAGCAGTATGATGAAAGCACAGTACAGTCCATTCACTGCCCAAAACAGAGCAACCACTGCAGGCCAACCCCAACAGCACACAGCACAGGGACAGTACTCCTCAAGCTTTCCTGGTCCTTCTTCCTGGCAGATTCCTTAGTACAGCAGTGATCTAAAAGTCTGGGGTCTAGGCCCCTATTTTTATATAGTAAATCTCTTTGTTATATCCTTGCTCAGGGCTCTGAGGCCAGGCCAAACCAGTTCTGGGGGGCACTTTGCAAGTGCACAACAACCACTATTGTCATGGTGAGCCCTGACTCCAGACACACCACAGCGGGTGGAGCCATCATTGTGGAAGGCAGGCACAGACCTATTCAGGTGCAGGTGCTACTCCGCCCACCACTCCAAATGCAGACCAGGCCTATTCAGCCTAGCGCTGACTCAACCAGACTCTCTGGAACCACTGCACTTCCCAAGCCCCTGTCGCTCCAAAGCCAGACAGTCAATACACATCCTAACAGAGGCACTCTGGATGGCTAAGCAAGAAAATACCTACTTTCTAAAAGTGGTATTTTCAAACACAGAATGTAAAAATCACCCTCACTAAAAGATGCATTTTAACATTCTGAGTTCAGTCATACTAAACTTTATTTTCCTATGTGGTTCCCAGGGGCAGTTATGCTTATAAGATGTTATAAGCAAACTCCGCATTCTATCCTATGGGAACAAATAGCCTTGCAATGATAAAAAACTAAATTGGCAGTATTTCACTATCAGGACATGCCACACACATCAGGGCATGTCCTACCTTTCCCATACACTGCACCCTGCCCAGAGGGGTACCTTAGGCCTGCCTAAGGGGTGACTAAAAAGGGAAGGTTTGGTACTGACAAGAGGGTGCACTTGACAATTGAACATGACTGTGCTAGAC
The DNA here is from genome assembly GCF_964263255.1 of Lissotriton vulgaris. NCBI lineage: Eukaryota > Metazoa > Chordata > Amphibia > Caudata > Salamandridae > Lissotriton > Lissotriton vulgaris. The sequence goes on along the minus strand of NC_141689.1, from coordinate 805,708,996 downwards.
TGCACACAGATACTGCAGTGGCACATTTACAGGCTGCTTATGTGGGTGGCACAATAGGTTCTGTAAGCCCACTAGCAGCATTTGATTGGCAAGGCCTGGGCACATACAGTGCACTGCACTAGGGACTGACCAGTAAATCAAATCAGCCAATTATGGAAACACACTTTAGCACTGATCAGCAGTGGTAAAGTGCCCAGAGTCATAAAACCAACAAAAACAAGCCAGAAAACAAATACAGGCGGAAAGCAAAACGTCCTGGGATGACCTTGCAAAAAGGGCAGAGTCCAACAGTAGATATGTTCATTAATCATGCTGATGATTGTTAATAATCAAGGCCATTCAGTTATAATTGCTGGAGATGCTAACTCCAAGATTGTTTTGCAGCTTTTGATTCATGATCCTGATTTGTCAAGCAGGAGTTTTCATGCCTTCATAGTTACTTGTGATAAGCATGGTTGATTTCTCTCTAATTTAACATTGGAGAGGAATATATTGGATGTGCATGAGGCTGTGTGCTACTCAGCTATAAGCATTGCCACTTTTATTGGCACGGATAGCTCAACCATCATTGACTACATTTTAATTACTAATGATTTTGTCATCAATACTTTATCTTCTCTTGTAAGGCCTTAGGGTTTTTGTGACCATAATCCTTTATTGTTATCTTTTATGTTTCCTTGGCTAAATCATGTTTTAACCATATGGTATACAGAGATCTGGTTGCTATTGAAGGTTGGCAGAGGTTGAAATGGGACTTTGTAGATTTGTGAATCCCTTCTCAAGAACCTCATGTCCACCAATTTGAGCCACATTTATAATTGTCTGGTATCTACTGATAATACAGATCGCTCTGTTCTTGTCCCTTTTAAACATATTTGGGAATTGATTAACATCTCATTAACAGCTGAGCCTGTTTTTTTTGCCAAAAGTAATAGGTGGTTTGATAGTCAATGTTTACAGGCCAATAGGATGCTTTGATGTGTGCTCAATGGGTCTGTTAAGTTGTGGGGCTGGAATAAAGACACAATCCTCCAATGCCTTTGGTAAATATTTATTCCAAAAAAGCCTGGTACAAAAGGACTGCACAACCATCAGCAAGGCAGCAGGTCCAACTCTCCACATTGGAATCTCTGGTTCTACATACAGATGTAGCATACTTTCAAATTCTACCCAACAGTGATAAGGCACTGCCATAACCAGTACCTTAAAATATCTTAACCATAAAAGACCTTCCTGCTCAAAATAAACCAACGAAAATAGAAAAAGGAAACAAAAATGCAATTAAGCAAAATCATGAAGTGCAAAATACCTACACACAAAGAAGCTAACCATGGCTAATGGCTCACACAGCTCCATACAAATCATGATCTTTCCACCTTATTGGCCTCACAATCCCCCTTTTTTCTTGACTACCCCTCACTACTTGAGATGTGGATATTGAATCGGATTTACCTATCTGACCTCTCATCAGACACCTTTGCTTCCATTCTGACCAGACAAAACATACATCAAACATCTCCTGAATGCCCCACCCAACACTGTTCTTCACTTCATTTATTTTGAAAGGCCCTACAAACCTGGATTTGACTTTCTTAACAAACCCTGGTTTCTTCACTAAAACCACATCTCCTGCTCTCTACTTAACTCTCTAAATACAATTTCGCCTATCATACCTGGCACTAAACCCTCCCTGATAACCCTCTCTTCTAACTTGTGTTAGTCTCCTTCCACCTCCCTAACCTGGATCAATTCAATCTTTGTACTTCCAACCATGCCTGGGTGAGTTCTGAACATGGGATCCTACACTTCAACATTTGGAATGTGACTTTAAGGTGACCGGATTAGGAATATTGTGATGCCCCCACCACAACTTTCTCAATACCTCCTTTAAGGATTTACTTGTGTCTACAGCCCTCTGCACTCAAGACCTAACTACCCTGTTCATTCTTTCAGCAAGATAATTCACCTCAGATGAAAAGAGGGCTGTCTTATGATGCTGGATAGACAGAATATGCAAATACTCGCTTGTCTCAGAATCAGTGAACTGTACAACATTGTTGGTGAGAATCACACCACAGATCCTTCACAATGCAAACTCACCCCTGAAAAAATCAACCACTGTACCAGTGTTCACAACACTCACACAGCAAATTATCATCAATTTATGTGTGTAGTCAACCAATAGTAAAATGTAACTCTCCTTAGGTGACAACGACCCAAAAGAACCAATGATGTCCCGTCCTAGTTTCTTCCAAGGCTCAATTGGAATCTCTTTCAGAGATAGTATTGCAGTGTGAATCACCTTGTTTTTGTCATTCCTGGCACACAACTAGCAATCCGTACCAATTTGCTAAACCTGTTGATCAGCATGAGGCCACTAACACTGACAGTGCGGCTCTCCAAGAGCAGGGGGGAGCCGCTGCTCTGTTATTTACAGAGATGGGGAACAGAGGCCCATAATGCTTTGCAGGGTCTGGACAGGCCTGCATGAAAACATGCCTGTCTACAGAAAAAGCTATATAACAGCTCCCGCTACCCCAGCTGGGGTATGTTAGTCCCAAGACATGGGAACCCTCTTAGGAAGAAACTTCCGCAGCAGAGGACAACAGAAAGAACCACAGGAAAAAAGCTTTACTGAAGGCTTGTCAAGCAGCCAAAAGCAATCAACAGAAGGGCTAATCTCAGGGCCAACCTGGTGCAGATAATCTAAGCAAAAACACACAGCAAAAAGGGCTAGCAGCCAACAGAGCCACAGTCCCAATAAAAGGGGACTTGTAGGCACATGAATCACACAGATCACACAACTGGGGCGACCCGCCCCAACGAAAGAACAGCTCCCAAGAACCTGATCAACCTACAGATCACTGAGGGGGAGGAGAAGGAGGACGAGGAGGCCGAAGCCCCGCCAAGAATCTCCGGATGGCCGAGTCTCCTGGGGCGTGGAACAGAAGAGTGCCATCGAAGGGAAGATCCACCAGCCGTTCCCGAACATTTTCCGGGAACAAACTGTCCCAAAGCCAAGCATGGCGGTGAAGGGCGACCGAAGACGCTATAGCACGACCAAGCACTTCCAAGTTGTTCAGGGCGGAGCGAAGAATAAACGCCGCCAGCTCCCGGCCATCTAACGCGTGGTGCCGAAAGTCAACACCAGCACCCTCCTGAGGAGCTGCAGATCCAAGGGACTCTGCTGAGTTCCACAATCAAGAGGTGGCCCTAGCCAACACACATAAAGTGTTAAGGGCCTGCAGAGCCGTACTGGTCGAGGCAAACATATTGCGCCCCCAAGAATCCAGCCAACAGGCCTCCTGTGATTGTGGAGACAACAGCGACGGCAGGGAGGGAAAGGCAGTCCACAAAAGGGGCCCACTGGCAGAGGGGTGGAGGGAAAGGCACACCGGGTCAGCGGTCCTTGAAGGTGCCAGTGCAGCAGGTGTTGGGGAACCAGATCCCCCGTGGCGGAGCGCCCCCAAACTCCCATCAGAGAAGAACAGACCGAACCCTCAAAGGGAAGAGCAGCTCCCTTCCACCTGAGCCCTGGTGAAGAACCTCCAAAAGATGATCCTCAGGGAAATGTGCAGAATTCCCACAACCGTGGAAACAGCACCAGCGAAGGCCGCACCCGCCTCCATGGGGCCCCGCGATGGGGAAAGCCGCTCCTCTGTCGGCGACGGCTGCCAGCTAAGACAGCCCTCCCCTAAGCCAATCGGAGTGGGAAAGGCCTGGTCCAAAAGGGAGAAAGAGGCGCAGAGGAATGGGGGACCGGTGGTTCCTCTGGCCAAAACAGCAGCCGTGGTGAGGAGCCGGCCTTGGATGATGTTGAGGAAAAAGCCTAACCTCCGGGGAAGAGGGAATGTCCGAAGACGAATCCATGACCTGACGCCTGTCTGGTGCCATAGAATCCGCAACCTGGAGCAGGGCGTCGTCATCGTCTAGCATCACCGGAGACGCCGGACAGGCCTCCGCCACATCACACAGTGCCGAAGACCGGGGCGGAGCCGGAGCCGAGGCAGCTAAGGGATGACGCCGGAACATTGCCGGCTCGACCTCCAACGAGGCAGCCGCCTGCGTGGAGGGACGAGGGGCACCCGGGGAGTTGGATGGAGCCCCCGCCAGCCTCGACCCATTAGTGGGCAAGGGGGGCCTGCCGACCCCCATGGCGGCGCCAAGGCTGACTCGACCTCTGGCAAGGCAACCACCTGCGCCGAGGGACAAGAGAGAACCAGGAAATGACAGGGAGACCCCGCCAGCCTCGAACCACCAGGGGACGAGAAGGGTCTGCCGACCCCTGTGGCGCCGTCAAGGCCGACTCGACCAATGACGAACGAGTGGGGTCCGCCAACCCCTGTGGTGCTGCCAGGGCCAGCAGCTGCCGGCGCTGTAGTGGAATCATCTCGGCCTTAGACAGAATCGCCTTGTCAGAAGGCCGAGAGGGGCTCGGGGATGCGACCCAAGCCCCGGCGACCTCTTGTGACACCACAGGGACCCCCGAAGGGCCGCACCCCAACAGCACCACATCCTCCAAACCTGGATCCGAACCAGTCAGCGCCGGCATCAGGCATCCACAAGACCAACACGTGTTAAAGTCTGAAGGCATCATCACACTGTTCCCACAAATCACTACGCAATAGCGAAGGGAAAGGCCTAAACAGGCCCAGAGCACAAACCGGATCCGCGTTGCATGCAGAAAAGGAATGAAACTCATGTCAGCACGCCCGGGTAGGGCTTATGTGACCACGCTGATGTCACGCCCGCGGACAACATCAGAGCAGAGTCACGCGATACCGCCCCTCGGTGCGCAGAGATGCTGGGAAATGAAAGATTTTCCGGATCCAGTCTCACGCCTGGGGATAATTCTATATAAAGGAATCTGCGGCTACTAGTCTCTCTCAGATAAGACTGTCAGTATCTTTCTCCATGTAGAGAGAAAAACACACACGTCTTCAGTTGCCTTAGTAATCCAAGTACATCAACAAAATTCACACAGAAGGTACCTTATAAAGTATGAGCTTCCATACTTCGGTTCCACATGTAGAAAGGTTTTCGATTGGTAGTCCCACTAGTGTCCAGGCACACTCATTACCAAATGCTAAGTAGAGCAGTTTCGACAAAAACAAGATCCTCCAAAGCCTTTGGTAAATATTTATTTCAAAGGAATCTGGTACAACAGGATCACACAGCCATCAGCAAGGCACCAGACCGAACTGCCTACATTGGAAACTCTGGTTCCACATACTGATACAGCATAATTCCAAATTCTACCCAACAATGACAGGGCCCTGGTATAACCAGTACCTTAAAAACCTAACTACAACAGGGTTTCCAAGAAATAACAAGGGCTTGCTGTGTTCAGATTACAATACTAAGAGGCTATCAAACCGGGATAAAAATACATACAAATAAGGCTTAAGAAGATGTTCTTGCCTCCGGTTATAATAGGAATATGTGTATTTTTTTTTATTCCTAATAATTGTAATTTTTTCCAACCCTAATACAAATTCTGTTTTAGATTTGCCTATAGCAGGAGGCACCTGGAACATTGTAATATAATATATAGTGAGGCTTGGAAATCCATCCAAGACTACAATAATTCTGAGCAATCACATACAGGTACACATATGATTTTCTCCCATTTGGAAGGTAGAGAGACCATTATTAGCAGTTCACATATGAAAGTGGCAGGTCCAAATGATGTTATAATGGATCTATTTATATGTAATGTAGATCTAGGAGCGACAAGGTTTGAAATGTCACTAGTGAAATAACCATCCCGCATCTTGATCTCAATCGAAATTCGCTCCTGTGTTTTTAAGAAACGAGGTAAGAATGTTTCTCATTGAAAGGATTTTTAGTTGGGCTGAAGATGTGCATATTTATTCAGGTCTAGAATATGAATTGACATTTGGGCTGGGTACCTCAGAGCAATGCCTTGACCTTCATCTTTTCATTGAGAATGATGCTGTTATTAAAAAAAGTTAATTACGCCTAGCATTCATGGAGATAAGTTTGGCTGTTAAATGGGATAATAGGCCAAACCGTTACGCCCGTGTGTCTTCTTTCAGGGTATTTGATCTTTTTTACAACACCTTGATTTATCCGAAAGTGTTCATTTTAGTTCTGAGTGTGAATAAACAGAAATGTTTACATTGGCCAGGGTTGTTCGATATGGCTGCGTGTTAGCCCCTATTGTATTCATTTTGCACATAAACGATTTTACAATCATGTCTGATAGATGGGAATGAGGGCACCCGGGTATGTAACAGAGTAATTCCTACTTTACTTTATGAAGATGATGCTGAATTGATAGGCTAAGACAGAAAATGGTTAAAGAAAAACCTTAAAGTCTTTGGGGCAGCTTTATGATGCCCTTGCGCCTCTTTGCACCGTAATTGCGTCACTTTATTTGACGCAACGGCGGCGCAAACAATGCGCCCTATTTACAACATGACGCATCTACGAGATGCGTCACGTTGTAAAGCCCTGCGCCATAGGGAGGCGTGCCTGCGCAGGGGAGGGCGTTCCTGCGCAGGAACGCCTCCTGAAAGTGGCTGAGTGAAATCTATGAGATTTCACTCAGTCACTTTCAGGCCAATGCTGCGTCAAAACCCTGTGCCTGCTTGTTGCGTCAGCATTGTGAAGATGGGGCACCCCCGAGCCTTGCTGGAGCTGCGTCGCTTGCGACGCAACTCCAGCAATGCGCCACCTTTCCGGCACAGATGCGTGACGCATCTGTGCCGTTTTTGCACCATGGTGCGCCGCATTATAAATGCGGCGCACCATGGGTGGCGGAGCTGTGGCGCACTGTGGCGCACATTAACTGGCGCATCCCTGGGGATGCGCCAGTTAACATAAATCTGCCCCCTGGTCTCCTTCATGGATGATGGTGATCTAAGCAACATTTTTTAGACTTTTGTTACTCTTGCAGGCCTGACCACTCTATATCCTTTAATGTTTTCTCTATGATGGGTTGTCACCTTCAGATGACCAAGGCTCGGTCTTGGATAGTGCAGCTGGCTGCACTGAGCTCCTCTCTTATAGACGGAGGTCATTCATACATTGTCTTCTTGTGTGTTCAGTTTTGCCAGCAAGGTAAGCAGGACGTTTCCTCCAAACATGATCCATATATAGAATGAAACGAGCATCTCTGCTGCTTGCTATGGTGCTTGAGTTTGGGGTATGTTGATTCCTTCCCTCTACAAGTGGAAGCGAAGAAATGTTACCATCATCATACATGTGCCTTGAGGCCGCCCACATTTTTCTTTTATTACCACTTTATATGCGTCTGTAAATGTTACTTAATTTCCTATCGAGCGTTTCTTGTACCTGTTCTTAAACAAGCTATTTGTGCACAATGAAGGCATGCTGTCCTTTTTTGACAACTGCTTAACCCCCCACTACTATGCTTGGCTCTGGGACCTTTTTGTTTGCTGCTAAAAAAGGATTCGCAAGGGGCTAGACGTGTAAAGCCTCATGTATATACTAATGTTCATTTTCTTTTATGTTCCTGTCTTATGTGCAACATTTGCTTTTATGGTTTACTTCTTCAGCCTAATAAACATGCAAATGAAGTCAGCATACGTTAGTTCAGTGCTCATCAAACAGGTTTCAGTATGAGACCAAGCACATTAATTTGCAAATGAAACAACGAACAGCTCCAGTCTTCTTTGGAATATACTTTGGTCCGGTAACTTCTGGTGGTTTCAATTTCTATGTTAGTACTTTTGCTGATCAAGTTGTATTACGTATTTCATAATATTTCCTCTTGAATATTTGTCATAAATTGAATGGCATACCTGTTCCTCTTGTATGATTGAAGTCTCCTTTGATGACTCTGCATGATTTTCCATTTCCGTTGCACACACCGCAATGATCTTCTCTCAGCATGGACCCTAATATACCATCACAACCGACTTTCTAGGAAATGAAGAAAGGGAAAGGATTGCTTTCAGGCATGTGCAATATCTAATCATATATACTTCATACAACTGTTGCATTGCATTTCATTGTCCTATTAGAATGTCACCCACAATAAGTACTATACGTTAAACGTATTTAGGCATTGAACTCTGACACAGAAAGTTATTAATAACTATCCAAAGGATTCATTATTATTCCTGTTATTATACACAGCAAATGTGGTTTTATCTCAATATAGCGTTCTTTATATATGATGCTTATGCAGACTAGAAATTATGGAAATTTAGAGGAAGAAATATGGAAATCGATATCTAGTTAAACTGTTGCAATTTACATTGCTGGGGTAAAATGTATTATGATGTTATTATCTTCTCTTTGCAAATCACATCAAATATTCATTATTAAATGTGATTCCTTCCGGAACAGGTGTATATGTTGAAAGGGATTGAGGACTTTTGAGTGTGGTTTAAAATCAAATGGCAGATGATTATGCAGATATTTAATTGAAAGTAATTAAGTAAAGTAATTCGATAACTGTGTACTACATTTTTTAATTTTAAAATGCATTAGTATGAAGATGTATTATACAAGACAGACAGGGATTGCTCACATGATTTTATGATTGCGAATGTCGATTGGATTCAGAGGTCCTACTTTATTTAATACATCCTTCAAAGTTATTAAGGGGTCGTTATCCACATGACTGCACAAAGCTGTCCCTGAATATTGAAATATTCTGAGAAAACAGTTGTACTTGTGAGCTATACATGGTGGTACTTTACCCATGCAGTTTTTGTGTCTTGTAATTTGGGAGTTCATTTCTGCAAAGTAGTACACTGCATGGCTGAAGACAAGTTTAAAATATTTCCAAATGTAGTCAAGGTCAAGTCAAGGAAAGCTTTATTCGACTGATATTTTAGCAGTCATAAATGCACATAGAAAGACAAAAATATATTATTACATCAATATACACATTTTAAAAACAACAGTCATACTATTATTAAAATATCAGATGCTATTAAAACAGCAATAAAACCATACAAATATAAAAGCTCGCTATGCTGTTCTTCATTTGTTATAAACGAGTTCCCTTGGAAGAGTACCTTCTTAAAGAACATGGCTAAGCACCAGGTAGTTTGTTCATCCTCCAACGGCTGAAGTCTAATTAATGCAGGGTAAAAGTCGGTAAAATCCAGGCTTTCCTCTACGCAGCATAAAATCAGCAAAATGAGACCAGATGAATGGTGGACTGGGTGGAATGATTGTCACACAGACACAAAGGCAGATCCCGTGGCCAGTCATTATTTTTTGGAAAGGGTCACGAGTCGGTGGACAATATTCAGTCTAAACTAGGTCAAAAACCGTCTATCGGAGCTACCCGGTACAAATGTAAGGTAATGTTCCATCTGAGTAGTAGTTATAATTAACTGATGTTGCCTTACACTGGGTTTTAAAATTTCTCCTGTCATTCTTACTAAACCTAACAGTTCAAGGCACTCCTTTCTTAGAGCCTTTCTGGAAAACTCCTGTAAGGCAGTAGGGTTGGTAAAGTATTCTGGGTACCCAATATCCTTCGTGAAAACATGGATATACTTTATCCACTGGGTCTTCAGGGCCCCTTCCAATTTAAGGCAGTCCTGTATGAGCTCCCTGTTAAACTTTGGCTGATCCTTTGACCAGATCCTATGCCATAGGAGAACTGGTTCTATTTTAATGTGGTCTGAGAGGAAAGGAAGGCCTAACTCATCACGACAGGCATAAGAGGGTGTGCTGGCTGGCACCGATAAGATATATTTTAGAAAAGAGTTTTCAACAATTTGCATAGGGAGGGAGTTAGCAAAACCCCATACTCCCGCCCCATACATCATATTAGTGATGCATTTAGCCTTATAAATTTGGATAAGCTCACCTTGCAGTTTCCTACCTAGCTTTCTTGAGAAAGACGCCAAGGCGGCTGTTGTCTTAATGAATGACAGTTTTTTTGCAAATATAGCTTGTGTCCACGCGTTACCTTGGTTAAATAAAGTACCTAGGTAGGAAAAACTTTTTGTCTGAGCTAAATTTTGTCTGGCCACAAACATGCTTTTCATTCTCTGAATCCCACAGCCACAACTCATGGTGAAAGTCTTAGAAATGTTAGCGGTAAGGCCATGGTCCTTCATAAAAACAGTAAAGCTATCTACAACCCTCTGAAGCCCTATTTGAGTTCTAGACATTAAAACAGTGTCATCCGCATAAAGGAGAGCAGGCATCGGGCATCCATTCACATAGGGAAAATCTTGATTATTCTTGAGGAGAGCTTGGCACAATCCATTAATATACAAGTAGAAAAGAAAGGAGGCCAGCACACAGCCTTGTCACACCCCCCTCTTACCAGGGAAATCAGGTGTGAGCTTGCCAGCCAAACCAAAGCGCACACTCGCTGATGCACCTTTATATAAGTGCCTTAAAAAAAGTATAATGTGGGGATCATCCCCGACAGCTCCAAGGACCTCCCACAGCCTATCATGTCTTACTGAATCAAAGCCGCAGCAAAAGCAACCTTTCTTAACTCGCATAGATTTACCGACCAATGAAGCCAAATTTAAGCTCTGCTCAGTAGTCCGAAATCCTTCTCTAAATTCATATTGTATATCTGATAAGACTGAGTTTTCTTCTGCCCAGACTTGCAGACATTCCAGAATAACCCGTCCCACAACCTTAACCATAGAATCTATTAGAGAGATCGGCCTGCAACACCCGGGATCATCTCGGTCCCCTTTTTTAAAGATTGGGACTATGATGTTTTCCGCCCATGTTTTTGGTAATGAGACTGTACAACTAGCATTGATCACTTGTGTTTTAAGGGGGCCCCAGAGCAAGGTGTTTGACTTAGCGAATCCACATGTACTTCCAAGGTGAGTTGTAGATCTACATAGTCAGTGGACCCAGCTGACGTATCACTAACTTGGAAGTGTGGGTTCAATTGCCCATTATACACCTTTGAAACGTGTTTAATCCATTGCTCCTTTGATATAGCGATTTCTATTGTGGGGTCACCCGTGGGTTGCAAAAACTGAGTTTTTACAGCTCCCAAAAAGGCAGCACTGTCTTTCAATTGTGCAGAACTATGAAGGGATTCCCAAGCTTCCCTTCTCTGGCACATCTTCTTTCCTTGAGGACCAATCTATACTCTAGTCTTGCCTGTCTGACCTTAATAATGTTTCTGGGTTGCTTGCGCATCTCCTGTTTTAAATTGGTGACTGCCCATGTACATTTTGTGGTAAACCACCCATGTTTTTGAACTTTATTGCTAAATTGCACCAATAATAACTCCCTGACCACAGCCGCAATTTTCTGAAAAGAGGGTAAAATACCATCTTGTGGGGCTGATTCACTCAGGAAGTTTTTAATGGCTGTTTTTAAACGTTGTTACTAGTTGTTTTGTAACAGCTTCAGGATTGACCTTTGTCCACCGCAAGGTGAACCCATTGGTTCTATTAAGTGTTTCTTTTCCAGCCATTTCTACAACATTATCAACTCTGGCAAGCCTTTGTGATGGCAAGTTGATCTCTAGATATAACAGGAAATGGTCACTCATAGGATTGTCACTCACCTTAAAAGAATGCAGCCTGTGTGTGTGGTTACGTGAGACCAATATATAATTCTTGAGGATAGACCTCTCACGTTAAATGTTAAAGGCATAGGAAAGGGTCTAACCAATAGGTTGTTCAAGAACGAAGCTCGGTGCTTACAATCAGCTCATTAAACAAGTCCCCCATCATAGTGTGACAAAAATGGGGACTACGTATGCCCTCTTCATCGATGTTACCACAAATCCTGCGATCCTTGTGTGGACTTGTCGCACAAATAAAATCACCCCACAAATTATCATAGTCTCTTTTCCACTGGTATTAGAGTTGAGTTTGCTGTCAAATGTTAGTATGAAATTACCTAAGTTATCTGGGGGGATGTTCTTATAAAAGTTAACCAGAATAGTACAATGGGTCATATTTTGATTACCAGTTGATAGTAGCTATTCCCCAGTATAAGATCTAGTTTGTCCGATGCAAGTTTATTCGAAATATATATACACAAAGCCCACCCTTCACTCTGCCCCCTCGTTCTTTCACTGCAGGTGTACGGTGAGTTTTATATCCGTTATATGACTCGGTACTCTGACCTAAGTTTCCTGGAAACATAATATGTCATGATCAGAGATAAAATTATACCACATTTGATTATTCATCTTTCTATGCAGGCATAGTTCTCGGGCAAGGCAAGCTCAATGGGAGGGGGGGGGGGGGGTTGCCAGTTCGGGGTAGAGCTTGGACCAGGGTTAGTAATTCACACAGATCTCACCGGTTAACTAATGTGCTAATCCTGAGACCTCTCTCAAAGGATTCCCTTTCGGTTGTCATGTGAAGCGACCTAGGAACTACAGTCTCTTGTGCTGCAATGCAATCAATAGGTGGTACTACTACCACGTTGCCTCCGAAAATACCCACGCCAACATTTAGACCCCAATTTGATGGCTGTCAGTCATTATTATCTAAGGTATCGAAAACATCATAAAAGTTGTTAACTGGAATGGCATACCTATGTTATCTCAACCCCCAATCTCTGTCTGCCTCTGGTATAAGCTGTAGGAGGCCATGTGGTTTGTAGAAATAACCCAGGAGTATAATGTTAATCCCCGTATATTTAATTGCCCAGTTGCCCGCCCCGTCTAATATTGTTTGAACCAGGTCTGGTACCCAAATGTTAATACTACACAGTCACCCTCTATTGACTTTTTGAATCTACCTATCCAACCGATCCGCCGAGCCATCTTGAACTCTGCAAAAAGCGGGTTTGATAATCCCGTTCTTGCGCTTAACACATGCAGCAATTTGTTTCTCAGTGTTGACCAATGTTCCCTGGTTTCATGTGGCAACGGAGGGACATTGGCCAACACGATGGTATAAGGCATTGCTTCTGGGGAAGATGTAATATATTTGAGCAGGACAGATCTCTCAGGGGCTGATTTTGTTGTCTTGGAACATTAGATGTCTGGGCTCCCTCCCTATGCACATAGTTATGTCTGTCAGGGAGGGATTCTTTTTGAATATTCAGCAGCCGCTCTTGTATAGTAGGTGGACCCTGTGCTGTGTCTACTTGATTGCTGCTAACAGATGCATCAGGACCCGCCATGTTATGGCGATTGAATAAAGGGTCCAATGAGACAGTATGAGATGTTTTCACTGTTCCAGGGACTGGAATATCAGACTGAGTAGTCATAGAGCCCACAATCCTGTTTGGCAGGGCAGACTTGGTTCTACATTGACATGTATTAGTCAGATGAGGCAGAGTACTACCTGTGAGGTTTTCTAATTTATCGATGCTCGCTTCCAATTGGGATAGCTGTTGAATCAGCAGATTCAATAAAGCTGAAACAACCTCACCCATTTTTCGTCCAAAACTCCCCATTGTCATTATACTGAGGTGGAGTTAAGGTTAGGGTTTTTGGGGTGAAATCCTTATGAGTCTGGTTAATTTTCGGACAATTACCTTCCTCCTCCTCCTCCTCCACAATTTTATTTTTGCGGCCTCTTTTGGTAGGGGGTGGGATTGCCTCTTAGAACCTTGCCCCTTTCTTTTTTTGGACTGGGTTACGGGGCTACTCCTCTGGTTAATTTTAACTTTTTGGGCCTTAGGTATTACTTTTGGCCTGGTTGAGATGTCACTTATCCAGGGCACATCAGTAGTCTCTAAGTCCGGTATATGAATATGCAACTCATTAGTCGGGGAAAAATTAAGTTGAAATTTAATGAGCTCTGCATAGGCAGAAGTTGCAGGCTGATTTTGGGGGGCGGGGGTTGTAGCTCTAAGGATACTCTACACCCAGTAAGTGCAATTTCATGAATAGGGGCTGACTCTGCCCTCAACAAGAACGCATCCAAAGTCCCCGCCACACCCTGACCTGTTAAGGTTTTACGCTTGCTCATTATTTTCGGTGCCGTTTACAGCTATTAGTGCTTGTTATAGTGACAACGTTATACCCTCATTCCTTGGTCTTTATTGTCCAAACAAGGATCCACAAAAGTCCACTAGATGGGAATAAGACAATGACATGGCCCAGCCCAGCTTCCTTCAGCCTCTGATGGGCTCAGACGGGCCCGCCCTTGGCCCGGGCACACCCGCTCGCATTATACGCACCCTGTCCACGTTATAAGCGCCTCCAGTCTCTCTCCCCTTCCGTTGGTGGCGTAGGCACCGTGTGAGCTGAGCTGCTGGGCAATGTGGTCCGGTGGCAGTAAAGTATCAGGGAAAAGTTCAAAGGCTCCCATCCTGCGGGAGCCCTGTCCGCGTTATAAGCTCCTCCGGGCGCTCTCCCCGTCCGTTAGCGGTGTATTATTATTATTAATGAGTTTTATATCGCGCGTGGTTACCCTTGGACATCCCAGCGCTCATCCAGAGAACAAACCATAGCCGAAAGAGCATTAGGCAGGGAACAGATGGGTCTTTAAAAGTTTGCGGAATCGTAGCGTGCCAGTTTCGGAGCGCAGGTCAAACGGAAGGGAATTCCACAATGCTGCCACATTGACGGAAAATCTTCTCCCGCCAGTCCTGGCCTTTCTTACTCTCGCGACTTGCAGAAGGTATTGGTGGTCTGAACGAAGGGCGCGGGGGGCCTTGTAGGATTGTAGGATCATTAATAATAATAATTAAGAATATCTTCAGAAAATGCATGAGCATTTCAAAGATATGTCTGGAGTGAGAAAACACCTGAATTGGGCTCAATATGCATTGCATACCTCCACATAAAGTTGCACTGCATAGGTGTTTGTCGTATTCAGAATTGTTTTGAATGAATGTTAATGAAAAGTATGCATATAAGACATTACACACATAAATGTTTGACACATGGACACTCTTAAATATTTATTAACAGATTCAAGTCAGAAAGGCTGGGGTGTTCTATGTGCAATTTAAATAACATAAATTACACCTGACATATGTATTGTGGCCTATGTATCATCTAGAAAAAAAAATATTCGTTTGGGGCAGACTTTCTCATATTTGCTCCAATGGGCAATCATTTTGTAAAGCATATTTAGGATACAATATTTTTGTCATAAAATATTTTAGCCACAACATTTTGCTACTATACATGGCCCAAGTGAAGCTGAGGTGCCTATATTATCTGAGTCAATAACTGACTAGGAGACTATTTATGCTTGGATAATATTGCTACTGTAAGCAGCCCGTTGAATTTCGGATATTTAGCTTGAAATCAAATGTTAGGTGAGATGTTATTTCATTTTACTATGCAGGTGCAAGGTTAGACAAACCATAACGTGCATTGATTTTGCTGAAAAGGCTTTGCCATTTTGTCCTACTGAAATGCATAGACGTGAATATCTGTTTGTGAGGGTCTAAAATGGTCTATGTAATAAGGGTATTAACAAACATTAGTCACAATAAAAGTAACTTATTTGTGATGCTAGTAAATGAATGAGAAATATTTTCACACAATTGTGACTAGTAATTTTACCATGAAAAAATGTTCATTCTTTTTACAAATGTGATAATGTGTCTTTCGGACAAAACAGCTTTGGAAGATATATGTAGCATTAAAAAAAATTAAATGGACACCAGACCCTGATGCCCCAGAAAGTGTAAACGGGTGGTGGAGCTAGCTGTTGACTAAGATGGCTGCATAAGCCGAGAGAGCCAGCACGTTAGCCCCATGAAGACAATCATCCTCAAGCCCTTGGGTGGCTCACTGGCTGGATAGAGCGTAGGACTCACTAGGTGAACAGTGGAGCGGGTCATGAGTTTTGCAGCAGGTCCCCGAGCACAGTGCAGGCAGCAGATAAGACCACTGTTTCAAACTGAAGAGGGCCAGGCATCCCCATCTCGGTGGCTGAACAACGACCACGGTGACACTGCTGCTGTAAGGGGGGCAACTTTCACCTCCCTGGGCCTAGAGAAGCTGTGCCAGACAAAAAAAAACTTGGCAGAGCAGACAATGGAAAGGTGGCAACACAGAGGGTGGTGCCGGCCACGGGCTCAAGTGATGGAGCGAGGCAGACCATCTCGAGGCCAGGGGGGGCAAAGGAGTCCTGTACTTCCAGGATACAGGTAAAGGAGTTGCTGCAACTGCTCTCCAGGGACCGTGGAGCTGAGAGGGTAAGACACCTTTTTTCGGGGCATGCAGGGGAGCTTTGACAGCAGCCCACATGGATCTCAACACTGCCCTGAGGGGAGGATCGTGATGCCGTGTGGGATACCGTCTCCCGGAATGGAAACCGTGATTAACTGGAAGAGGAGGACCCTCCAGGGATATCTACATCCAAGTAATCCCTAGAGAAGGTGGGCCACTGCACCGCAATAGAGTGGGCCCCTGAATGCTGAGAGCCAAAGGCAGGCCGAGTGTACTTGTGCATGTTAGGCAGCTGAGCTGACAACCATGGCGGGCCGTCCCCTTACACAGGCTGGTGGGGTTGGGCTAACTGGCCCACCGGGGCCTTGGGAGGGTGGCTGACATTGGTGGGAGTGCCCAGCACACCCCCTTGTATGGCTGCCTGGCCGTGGTAGAGGTCAGAGGCCAGCTTGAAACCCTGAGTGACTGCAACATCTCACACCCACACCTCTACAGCTGGGTGAGGGGTAAATTAGGCTGCGGACCTCTCCTGTCCATGGCAGAATAGTGAGACCTAAGGCACTTAAGATGGGAGTGGCTACAGAACCCCTCCCCCAGCAAAAATAGGATGTAGGACAATAGGGCATGGATCAAGGACTGAACACACATAAAGCAACAAACTTAGCAGCCTTTAAGGACACAAAACCCACCTTGGAACAAAAGATCAATGCAGTGGTCTTGGATCTAGGATTACTGCAGATGGACTACAAGAAATTGGCAGATAGAGCGGGGGAAACTGAGAGCACACTGGCACGAATGGAACCTAAGGTTACAGAAAGTGATTTGATGATTTGCACCTTTGAGAGGACCATTGAACATCTACAAGACAGGTTGAAAATGCAGAGAGACGTTCCTAAGGAATTAATGTGCACCTCATGGATGTCCCCGAGAAAAGAGATGGCCTGAGTATGGAGCTCTCAACACAAACAGCATAGGGGCTTGCTTTCAAAAAGCCAAGTTTTCAAGTGCTTTCTGAAGGTAAGTTCTTTGTCCAATAAGCTTAAGCTATTAGGCAGGCAGTTCCAAAGTTTGGGAATGAGGTAGGAAGAAGAATTGATACTTGTATAGCGCACTACTCACCCGCAAGGGTCTCAAGGCGTTTGTACGATACCGCTGTGGAACCCATCCTGGCTTTCCCTGTGAGGCGTCCACTCCTGGGCACCCCCAAGGTGGAGACCAGGCATCCTTAGCATTGTGGGGGCCGTTGTGGAGATTAAGCAAGCTATTGCCCAGAGTTGCAGAGTGGGACTCCATGATTGGAATAGGCACCGAGGCGAGAATTATCAGGTCCGTGGAATTTTGAGCCCAAGATCCGCTGAGGCGGGGAATTGAACCCTGGTCCCGGGCTAGACCTCTGCATCAGGGTCTGCCGCTCTAATCATTGAGCCACACTTCTCCACTTCTCATTCTACGAATTTGGGTAGCTCTCGCGAGTTGTGTATTAGTCAACCTCAGGATCCTACCGTGAGTGTACAGCAACATTAAGCCTCATAGTAAGGGTGAACCTTTCACATCAAGTGCTCTATGTGCCATACACTGAGCCTTGAATTTTACCCATTGTTCAATTGAAGCATTCTGTGAAGGCCATACCAACTGGCCGAGTGTTCCCTTGCTTGGGCTTCCATTGAAAGAGAGCTATCTAGCCATACCCCCAAACTTGTAATTAATTTTGTTAGGTGGGGGCAGTGCCTAAGCAATCAGGCCAGCCTGATAAGAAACTGGAAGTTCAGATTGTTTCCGAACATCCTAGTGTTTTGTCCCAATCGAGTTTAAGGCAGCAGCTGGCCATCCAGGTAGCTACCTTTTCCTGGCATAGACAAATATGTGAAGATTGTGGCCCCTCCTTAGGTAAGAGAAAAACACTGATTGGGTGTCATTAACATAGGAAATCATTGACATCCCAATGATTGTACAATCTTAGCAAGGGGATGCATGTAGAGATTAAAAAGCGTGGTACTGAACGTAGACCCGCCAAGAGCTCCTCATTCCAGGAGGAAGGTGTCAGAGCAGCAGTATTTGTCAAACGCCAGGAAAGTTTTATTCTCAAGAAATGATGTAAGATATTTTAAAACCCAAAGGAACAATTGATGGAAGGATTGCTAAACAATGCAAACATTTACACCGAGTCACAAGGATCTTAGTTTAATCTATTATTCTTTTGCTCACCATGCCATCTCAGTTTGGACCTAGCCATATGCAAATCAGACTTTCTTGCCCCAAGTAAGATATTTTAAAGTACTGTCTGTAATTCCAACATTGTTAATAACAATTCTGTGATCTACTGTGTTGAACGCAGCACTAAGGTCAAGAAGTATGATAGCAGTTGTCCCCTTAAGATCCAACAACATCTTAAACTCATCAACTAATGCCAAAAGTGCCGCTTCAGTGCTGTGCTGTGGTTGAAACCCTATCTGCAGTGTAATGGGTCTATAATTCACTAAACAAAGTGGATTAAGATTAGACTTTTTAACATGGATTTTACAAATGTATATTTCCAAACAGGAGGAACTAAACCACTAGATAATGAAAGCTTAAGTAGGTCTAGTAGGACTGGAAAGCTGTATTCCAAACCTTGTAACAGAATATGGGGAGGGGTGGCATCAAGAGAGGGAACCTGACTTCCCTTGCTAAAAAGCACTGAAATTAGGTCTAGAGTAACAGCAGACAAATCCTAGAGTTCTCTTGTGCCACCCCACTTGGCGACCTTTTAATATTCTGGAAGGAAGAATAAATGTCTAATCTTTTTAAGAAAGAAATGGCCCTCACTGAACTGCGTCTATTTATTGGGTGACACAACTCCATAGGATTAATGACTGTGCCTTCTCCTCTCAACAAGAACCCCCAGTGATGGACGATAGGTGGTTCATGTACCCTGAGGGAACTGTCTGTTGACTTTATAGTGAAAATGGAATGAGTTATTGCTGACATCTACAGTGGTGGTGGTCATGTTATGGTACAGGGCTATCAAGCAACTGGGCTATAGGGCTATATTGATTCCCTGAGGGTACTACAAAATATAGAGGGTCACAGAAAATGGGATCTGCTGTGATTTTTCCAGCTGGATGATATTTGGTAAGAGAATGAGATAATAGCACTCACTGAGCTGCAGTAGCAATATGAGTTATCAGGTGGCCGATACCTTAGATACCAACAATTATGGTATCTTCTGCAAAGATGAAGAGGAACCGGATGAAACCCCTCAGAGTATAGGGTATTGAGGGCTCCCTTGGCTAGCTACACAGTGTCCTGACTCTATTCCACACACCTACAAAATAGTCTCTCCCTTGACATTCGTAAGGATAAATGGTTAAAGGTACCTAGGCAGACTGGAAGATGGTGATTGGCGATCCACTAGCCATAAGAGAGTGATTCCAACAAATCCAATTGAAAATACTCCATAGAGCCTACTTCACAAGGACTACATTGTCTCATATGGGTAGAGCCATAATGGACTATTTAAGAGCTTGAAGAATGACAGAAACTCTGGTAATTACAGTCTGGGGCTACCCCAGGATCCAGGAATGCTGGGGCAAAAAGGCTGACAGCTCTCGGTTCTCCTGGACCTTACACTGGAGCTCGCCCTGCAGTCGCTAACTCGCGCCTCTGAGGGGAACAAACCCTGGACTGTTACATGCTCCTCTTCTGAAATACCACCATGATGGTTGAAAGAAGTGATGTGAGCAGATTGTGGGGGTGGGAGGCAGTCCCAATGCTGAGTGCCTGGGAGTCTAATCTAGATTGGTAGAGGATTGCTGAAAAATCAGTGTATCAGGCATGGGACTGCATACGGAAGTTTATGAAAATATGGAGTCCTAGAAGAGTACCGAAGAGACTGAACACTAAGGGCATTTTTGGTTGGAAGACCTGAGGAAGAAATAGGAGAACTGTACTTTAGTGATGAGTGCTGTCATTTGCATAGATAAATTTGTGTGAAGGCACTGGTCATACACCCTTTAGGGACGTGGGGAAGTTGTCCCACTAGAAAAGATACATTAATTGACTGGCATGCCTCAATTCTGTTTGTGGACAGCAGCGAGTTTACCACCAGTTTGAAATAAAAGTCAATAAAACGGTTTGTAAAACAATAGAAAGTGTAAGCACCTATGTGTCAACATGTTGATACCGCTCAAATTTCAAGAATACCAATAGGCATGACACAAATCCTTTACACACTTTAAATGTTCTGAAATGATATAGGGTAAGTAATTATTATTATTTTAACAAATATAAGGCCCCACCCTCAAGAGCCACTCACAAGATCTTCGGAAACAACACTACTGTTTGCTCTATGTTTTTGGAACGGATACTAAGTTTTGAACATTAATGTATATGCATGACAGATAATACAACATAAAATGGCCAGATTGACACAAGTGTGGCATGTTGTGCTATAAATCTGGTCGCTCTCAGTACATTTCAGTAGGACACAGAGGTACAATGTTAATGTTTTTAATGCAAAGGTAATCAGCAATTGCAGGAAATCCATGTTGTTCTGCGTGGTCACTCCAGATTTGTAGTCTGCCCGCTTTCCTGGTTTAGAATCCTGTGCCCTTTACGCTCGCTAACCAGGAGTAGAGTGCTGGTGCTCATCTTTAGACATGGAAAAATTGGCTTATTCCTACTCGGCATATAAAACTTGTCTGTAAGTCCTTAGTATATGGGGTAGACAGTGCTCTTAGGGCCTGAAAGTGAAATGCTTCTTGTGGGCTGCAGCACCAATTGCACCATCCACTGTAATGTAAACATGGCTTCAGGCTATCCAATGTAGCCTGAGTGCTACATTGTAATCTGTTACAATAACTCTTCTGTCAGGTAAGAACCTCCCTTTTGAATATCAGTAAGTCACCCCTATGTAAGTCTTGTAGTCCACAAGGTATGGTGCATGTATTTGAAAGAGGGAAATGTGGAAAATGAATAAACCTGTATCCATACAGTGACAAGGCCCAATAAGCTATTTACACTATGGCAGCCCTACTTGTCCTTAGCAGAAAAACAGACTGCTGATTAAAATAGTAAAACTGGTAGCTCAGGAAAGGGACCAGTTAGAAGTTAGAAAAAATATTAAACCTCTATTTTTAATAGTTACTAACAATCGAATTTAAAGGTGAAGTTGGATTTTTAATGAATATTAAGAGAAAGTAGCTTTTTGAAAGTTACCTTTGCCCTGCCTGAGGTGGGGGCTAATTTGCATTAACTCTTAAACATCTCCCAGCCCATGCTCAGCTTAGAATATATGTGAAAGGGGTATTAAATAACTTCCAGGAGCAAAAAGGCTGGCCTGAATAGTCATAGATGGCACCTTTAAACTCGTGCAGGTTTTATGAATCCTGTGATACCACACTGTCAAATTCTGCTTGACTGTTCTGTTGAGCCACATGTAACACTTGGGGCACACTTGAAAGGGATAGAACAGGATTTCAAGATAATTCTTCTGTATCAAGTCTGTTATCTGAAGGACCCTACATTTGTCCTACCAGACTTCTGTCTCTGGATTTGTTGTGGGTGTAGTGCATGCTTCAAACTAGATTTCTGTGTTAGATGTGGGAGGATACTGGTGATTTCCCAATGACTCTCACACACACACCTAGCCCTGAGAGCCCAAATTCAGTGTGGCTGAAGACCTTTCTCAGCGTAAAAATGCCCTGACATATGGAGTGTGTTTGCAGTAAGGCAAACAGGAAATAATGAAAAAGTGGGCATTGTTACCCTATTACTTAGTAGGAGTCATCTCCACCCACGTTCTGCTGTCAGGCATAAATGTGGCTCTTTAATGAGCCCAGCAGAATACTTCTGGACCAGCTGACTAACAAAAGTGGACTGCATCTGCTGCCTGTGACCTGTGAGGAGCCCTGAAGCACTGGACCTGCTCCTACTTGTACACAGGGCAAAAATTATCAACTCCAAAGTTCAGTTGACTGACATCCTGTGTGGTTACAGGGACATCACAAGCTGCCGGAGGCATTATTCCATAAAGTGGCCAGCTGACGTGTGTCAAATGAATGTTACAGTCTATGTTGTTGGTCTGTCCGGTACCCTAAGAGACTCTAAATGCCCTCCTCTGGGGTCCTGGAGGCCTTAGAGGTGTACTTCTGCTCTTTTATGGGGCTTAAAAGACTAATTCACTAATTCAGAAGGCAAAACTGTTAAACATGAAAAACCTGGTTGATGTATTCAACCCACGCTCCATCAGGGTCAGTCTAAAATTGTGCCTAGGTCCTGGTATACCATGGCTATAGACTATCACAGGTTCTTAGCACATTTCTGGTGCTATTTCTGCTTAAAACTTTAAAAACAAATATCTTCTGTTCCCCTGATTGCTCATTTGCCTTTTTGGTGCCATTTTGTTAAATTCGACTCTTTTTTCTGAATCCTGATTGGATTTAGCACATGAGGTGGTGGCGCGCGAGGTGAGCTGACTGTTGATGGTTTTATTGATAACTTTCACTTGGCAGGGAAGAAGGGAGATAGCCAGATTGTTGGCCATTTGGCTTGTGTCAGCTGAAGGTTTCTTGAGGAGTGAGTAGACTGCTGTGCATTTTGGGGAAGGTGGTGAAGGTGTTCAGGTTGTGGGTGACTGTTGTGCTGTTTGTTGATGCACCAAGGTTGAATGTATGCTGAGGTAAGGGACCAATTAGGTCCCAGAGTAGATTGTCTGCACAATTGATACTGTTCCTTCGCTGGTGATGATCTACCATCTGGTCAAGGGGTCATCTTGATTGGAGACGGGCAGGTTGGTGATGAGTTTTTGGGGATCTGGCTGGTGTGCAAAGTTGCTGTGGCTATTCATGATTTTGCTGTGGAACAGGATGGACAGGCTGTCGCAGAGTTCTTGCGAAGGGGTGATGTTGGAATTGGCTGTGGTGAATTCTTTGATGATTGAGAATATTTCTTTGCTGCTGTTGGAGCTTTTTTTGATGTGGTCAGCTGGGGCCTTTTCTTGGCTTCTCCTGCTGGTGGGATCAACTGAGTGTGGGTTTGAGAGTGGTTCTGTCGATTTCTTCATGGCTGGTTCTCCATTTTCTTTCTAGCTGTTTGCAGTGTTTTCTGGTGTCATGGAGTTCCTTGGTATACCAACTGGCTTGCATGTAGGCTCTTCTCTGTTAGTTGAGTTTGACAGGTGTGAGGGAGTGTGTGCCATTCTTGGCCAGTTGTTAAAGTTGTTGATTTTGGAGTTGACAATTTCCTTAGGGTTGGCGGGTCCACGTGGAGGGTGGTGAGCCATATCTGTTTCTTGGATTTTGCTCCAGCTGTGGCTGGATAGGTTGATGTTGGTGGGTGGGTAGATTTGCAGTGTGTCGATCTGGAAGTGAATTAGGGAGTAGTTGTCCATTTGGAGGTGAGGTTGAATTGATATTGATTATGTTCAGGGTGGTGAAGATGGGGTCCAGAATGCATCCGGTAAGGTGCATGGTTTCTGGGGCAATCTGGGTTAGTACAATGTTGTTAAGACTTTCTAGGAGTGCTGTGGAGCAAGGATTGGTAGAGTACTCCAGGTGGAAGTTGAGGTCTCCGAGGAGTACGAAGGCTCTTGAGTTCAAGGTGAGGGGGTGATGCACTCTGTGATGAGATTGGTGAAGGCAGCTCACAGTGCCAGCAGTCAGTTAGCATGGGATCCATTAAGGGTGAAGTTGCTGGAGAATTGAAGCCCGAAGTGCAGAAGTTTCATATATGGAATGCCAATCCTTCTGGTTGCTGAGCATGCAATGGTGTCTTTGTAGATAATTGCGACTAGTTTCTGGTGGCAGTCATGTTGTATGATTTTGTAGCCTGCTGGAATTGCCAATGCAATGTCAGGTGCCGATTTTGAGTTGAGCCAGGCTTCTGTGAGGAAAAGGAGGTCCTGTGTGTTGCTATTTAGAAGGTCCCCGATTTTGGTTGTGTGTTTTTTCTGAGTGAGCGGGTGTTGAATAGCATGTGAGTGAGCTTTGCTAAGCTAAGCTAAGCTGTGAGGTGCCGGTTTGTCGCTGCATGTGATGTTATGTGGATGGGTTTTGTGGAGGCTGGTGTGTGTGTGGCAGTGTTGGGGGTTGCTGCAGGTGAATCAGCTGTGGGGGCAAGAGAAGGCTCCTGCTGTGGTGTGTGGTGCAGTGCAGTAGTAGCGGGGAGAGGTGTCCTTGCTTGAGAGAGTAGAGGAGTGCTGCGATGTATTGACAGAGGGTGGAGTTGGGCTTGTTTTTGATGTTACTTTCTATGCCAGCAGTGAGCCCACTGTGCTAACACATACCATTCGCCATTAGATAGGTCCTGGGAGGGGTCCGGTGAGCAGTGGGTGGGACTATGCAGCAGAAGAAGAGACAGGAAGAAGAAGCAGGCACAGAGCAGTGAAGGTGGGAGAAAGGTGCGGAGAGTGCACGGAGGAGGAACCTAAATGGCAAAAGGGGTGCAAGCATTAACATGCAAAACAAGCATAAAACCGGGGGGAGCAAAAGAGCACAGCAGTGGAAAGAGCAATACACAGAAAACAGGTTGAAGGGTGTGATGAAAAAGCTACGGCAAAGAGGAAAAAGCAGACTAATGGGGTCACAGAGATGAAGAAATTAAGGAAAAAAGATAAGGCAAAATTGACAAAAAAGAAAAATGGGGTGCAAGAGATGAGAAAATGAGAGAAAAAGCGAGAGAGCACTACCCTTCTTGTTACCTCCACTAAGACCTAAGAATTGCTATGAGGTCTTCAGGAGCCACACCTCCTTTTTTCACCACTCTGCAAACACGGTTCCGGGCACACTACTGGTTTTGGGGTTGTAGTCAATTTTACTCCTGAGGCACCTTGGGAGTCATGCAGCCCTCGTGCTACCTCCTGTAAGTTCTACACAGCAGGATTCCTGAGAACTGGCCAGAGGCCCAGCCCCTTTTTCCACCACTCCACAAATGTGACTACTACTTAAAAAAACCTTTGAAATTCGCAGAAAAAACAAAGATTACAGGGACATTAGAGTTAGGAAATGAACTTTAAAAAACGTTGGAAATTCACAGAAAAAAACAAAGGTTACAGTTAGGCTCAGGATTCACTAGTACAAAACTAATGAAATTGAGCTAACTTTAACTCATGCCCCCGCAATGAACTTCTTATGATCTCACATATTACATCACTCATGACATGGTCAGTGACATCACTCATCACATCTCAAATGACAACACAGATGACATCATCCACAGAATCACTAATGCACCCACTCATACCCCATAGAACCTTTCATACACCCACTCCCACACAACCATTCACAGACACGTACCAGTACTTACACACCCACTCACTGATTAATAGATCTACACACTCATCCACTTACTCACACTTACAGTTACACACAAACTCACTCATACAGATACTAACACATACTCCCTCACCTATACAGTCAGTGACACAAGCACACACTCACTCATACAGCCACTCTCACACTCTCAAATTCACTCACTTACCCATACAGTTACTCATATACCCATCACTCACCTATACTGCCTTTCACATACCCAGTTACTCACCCATTTACCACTGACACATCCACTCACTCACCCATACCTACACTCAATTACCCATATAGCCCTTCACACACACAATCATTGACGTATGCAGCCACTCGTTAATCCATACAGGCAGACACACCACACAGACACACACACCCATACAGGTACTCAGACAACCAATCAGTCACCTGTACAGCCGATCACGTATCCACTACCACCCCATATAACTACTTAGACAACAACTGACAAGCTGATACAGACATTCACACAACCAGGCTCACATCCATACATTCACTGAGACACCTAATTACTCACTTATACAGTCAGTCATGCACCTACTGAATCATCCTTACAGGCACTAATACACTCACTAATTCACCTTGGTCTATATATTTAACACTCATAAATGTTTTTAAAAAAATGCTCACAGTCACTGTATGGTGTCATTAGTGATGTCATTTGAGATGTCATCAGTGAAGTCATCCGTGATTTCACTGACCATGTCATGAGTGATGCAATATGTGAGGTCATAAGCAGTAGATTGCGGGTGTGCAAGTCATAGTTAGCTAAGCTAAATATAATTGCTCAATTTCACAGGTTTTTTATGAGGAAAGTCTGAGCCTAACAATAACATATCTGTAACTTTTGTTTCTTTGCTTTTTTCTTCATTGAATATATATATTATATATATGTATATATATATATATATATATATATTTTACCTACTGTTACATACTTGCGCCATGTGAAGAATCTTCGCTAAAATTTCAAAACTAATGGTCCATTCACTTTTACTGCCATCTTGAAAATTTCATGGTGATCCATCAAACGTCGCCGAGAAAAAGGTGGAGTTGCAAAACACTTTTTCTCCATGTTAATTTCCAGAGGAAACTGTTGATGCAGCTACAGCCCGAACTGCTAAATGGAATTACACCAAATTTGGCAGAAAGGTAGCTCTTGGTCCAGAGTGCACTCATTTTGGTAAATGGTTTAAATCCATTCAGTAAATCCTGTGTAATCCAAACATTTCTCAAATATACAATTGTGACCACGGAGGATCCGTGAACCCTCACGATCTTGAGCCTGCGATCTAATTGGCTGCCAACACTTCATACCAGGAAAAGTTGGCAGCCATCTTAGGAATCGGTTGAACCGAGTCACAAGAAAAAAGGTCAGAAAAGTTTTAAAATCAAGAAAAGGGGTCAGGGTAGAAACTCGCTGAGCCCCCTAGGCCTACTTAAGTGTGTCCCACAGAGACCACAAGGGCCAAAAAAAGCTTTTTTTAAATATTAAGCAGGATTCGCATTGGATCCAGGAATGAGGCAGAATTTTTTTTCAACAAAGCATGGGATCCCGCTCTTTGTTATCTTTACGCCTCTTGGTGGGCCGGGTCCTGGGGCAATTAAAAAATTACATGGGGTTGCCCGCCTGAGCCCCCGCTGTCCTGTGGACTGCCACCTCTCCAGGGCTTATTCATCGAATGCGGAAGGCTACAAGGCCCAACCAGCTCCAGGGACCACCTCCTCCCTGTGTTATAATTACCAAAATCAAGCCCCCCCCACACAGCCCCAGGTACCACCACCTCCCGGGGATATTTACATAAGTAGGCATGGGCGGGGGTCCTGCCTCACCGCGCAGCACAGGGGACCGCCCCTTCCCTGGGGGCACTTTTCAAATGAGAGGAGGGCAATAAGGATCCCCTCTTGGAGCCATAAATGGCCCAGGAGATCACCATCCCCCAAGGCCAGCTCCCCCAATGTCCCAGGGTGACCACTACCAGGACATTGCAGTTTGCTCTGGGATGGCAGGAGCACTGCTCCCTTCAGTCCATAGCAAACAATTGATCCACTTTGAACAAGTGAGAGCATTTTTCTCTTACTTGCTCAAAGTGGAGCACTTTGCTTTTTACCCACAGGGAGCTGCATGTCAGCAGCTCCCTGGGGTAAAAAGCCATGCCAGCTCCCTCTGGAGGCAGGAGGTGGCGGGGACTGTGGGGACCTCCAGGCTCCCCGTGCAGTCCCAACCCATCTGGCCATGCCCCGGGGATGGGTCTCCAAAGAAGAAAATGGCCTGGGAGGGGGCCATTAGGCCCCCCTCCCTTTTTTTATTTAAAAGAAAAATGGGCGAACCCCGGGGTATGGTGTCACCAGGGCCGAAATCTTTAAACACGCCTCTCAATGCACTGGTGGTGGGGCGATGAGGTCCCTTTGCGTCCTGAGGGCCTCAGGACTAAAGGGGACTTCATCCCCCAAGCAGCAGTGCTCCAAGAGGCATGATTGCAGTGTGGTTGAGAAATGGGGCATGGCCTCTGACAGGGTCTCAGCAGACCAGCTGTCTGGGGCTTACTAAAGGAAACAGTAGCGCTTGTTAGCCCCGAGGATCCGTCAAGAGGCAAGGGGACTTCATCCCCCAATCAAAAGCGAGCCAGGAGGTGCGTTTGCAGAGTGGTGGAGAAAAGAGACATGGCCTGTGGCCACCTCTCATCAATCCCACAGTGTGGGGTTTACTGGAGTTAACAGGTAGGCTAGTTGTCACCTAAGGATCCCCAGCAGTGAAGGGGATTTCATCCCCCAACCAAGAGCATGCCAGAGGGGTGGAGAAAGGGGGCGTGTCCTCTGATAGGCTCTCAGTAGTCCAGTTGTCTAGGGCTTACTAAAGGAAACATTAGGGTTAGTTGGCCCCCAGTATTCCTCAAGAGGCAAGGGGAATTCATCCCCCAACCAAAAGTAAGCCAGGAGGTGCATTTGCAGAGTGGTGGAGAAAGGGGACATGGCCTGTGACCACCTCTCATCAATCCCACAGTGTGGGGTTTACTGGAGTTAACAGGTAGGCTAGTTGTCACCTAAGGATCCCCAGCAGTGAAGGGGATTTCATCCCCCAACCAAGAGCATGCCAGGAGGCACATTTGCAGACTGGTGGAGAAAGGGGGTGTGGCCTGCAACCACTCTCAGCAATCCCACTATGTGGGACTTACTGGAGGTACCAGGTAGGCTGGTTGGCCCCTAAGGACCCCCAACAGCGAAGGGGACTTCATCCCCTAACCAAGAGCACGCCCAGAGGCGTGTCTGCAGACTGCTGGAGACATGGGGCGTGGCCTGCTATCAGAAATCAGCAATCCTGCTGTGTGGGATTTACTGGAGGTAACAGGAGGGGTAGGTTGCCCACAAGGACGTCCTTGGGGCCAATTTCCCCTCTTGTTACCTCCAGTATGTCCCACACAGTGGGAATGCTAAGAGGTCTTTGAAGGTAAAGCCCCCTTTCTTCACCGCTCTGAAAACGCACCTCCTGGGGCACTACCGCTTAGGGGATGAAGTCTACTTTACTCCAGAGGGACCTTGGGGGCAAGAAGCCCTCCTGCAAGCTCCTGTAAGTCCTACATGCGGAATTCCTGAGTGCGGATTGGAGGCCCAGACCCTTTTCACCACCACTCAGAAAATGTAACTGCTAGTTAAAAAACCTTAGAAATTAATTGAAAAAAACAAAGGTTACAGGGAAGTCATAGTTAGGAATTTGCTTTCCAAAAACCTTAGAAATTCACCAAAAAAACCCCACAGGTTTCATTGACGTTATAGTTAGGAATCAGCATTTAAAAAAACCTTAGAAATCAATGGAAAAAACACTGGTTACAGGAATGTAATAGTTAGGCTGACATTTCACTTGTACAAAACCTATTACATAAAACCTATGACATTCAGCCGTTATAGTTAGCTAAGCTAACTATAACTTGCGACCCCACAATGCATTGCTAATGACGTGACATATTACATCACCGATGACATGGCCAGTGACAGTAGAGGGAGCACAAGACCTCATGGTTTTTTAAAAAATGGGCTGCAAAGTAGCAAGACAATGTCTGCCAACTTTCTGAGGTATAGTTCCCATGTTTGCTTAGTTCATCATTGTGTTGCATTCCCTCCCCATTTGCCTTTTTGTTTCCTTTACTGGTTAGTGTATTGTGTTTTCCCTGGCCTGCTGTTGACTCATTTCCTTGCCTCTTTTAGATCTCTGTGCTCTATGATCATTGGTCAAATTGGTGCCATCGCTACAGCTGCTTCCCTCCCTGTCCTCTGGGTGTTTTTGTACTTCTGTGTGTTTCCCCCTCCCTTCAGGGCTCATTGTTGCCATCTCCTCTGAAGTATCCAATCAGTGCAAACTGCCTTCCCCTCCTGTGTATTCTTTAATGTATGATACTGTTAAAATGAAGTAACACCACTTAATCAGTTCATGTAGAAAAAGGATATACGTTTATGCTTCAAGTTATATCTTTAGTTACAGGCTACAGGAAGATAAGTTCCATGTAATGCCCCACCAGGAGCATCCGCCTTGCTGCTCAGCTTATACACTCCAACTGACTCTTGTCCAAGCACAAACACTCCCAGCATTCTGATGACCTCACCACTGCCTGAGCAGCTAGGCATAGAACAACAATGGGGAGGATGCATTATATCAGAAAGTAACTATATATTAATTACCATTGTGCCACTTGTTATTTTAGGGCCTTCAGCCCCAACCTTGAGATTGTTCATTACAGTGCCATCCACTCTCGGAGTGGATAGGGATTCTCCTGTTATGGGTCTTCGCTGGTCTGGAGTGTTTTTCTCTTGCCTTTCTTTACCCTATACATGTTTCTGTGTTCTGGACTGATGAGGGAGGTTGCTCTACCAGCCCGCCTCTCAGTAAGTCCTTATGGGGAGTTTCGTAGATTATCTTTTGAATTCAGAGTCAGGCTCTTCCTCATTGAAATGAGGGGATTCCTAACACCCACTTACAAAACATTACATTTGGAAAATGAGGTCTGTTATAACAAAGCAGAAAACTGTGCCTCATTCTAGATGATATGCTAGAAACAGGAGTAAAGGCTCCAGAACAAGTCAATTTATGTTTTCAAAACAGACAAGGGTGTTGATTCTCATATTGAAGGTGTAGAATTTTACACCTCTAGAATTACTCTGATGTTTGCTGTAGTCCAGCTGTTGGGGATGCCCAAACAACTCTAGCAGTACTTATGGAAATGGTTGTCTTATTCCACAGATAATATATTTGGAGTAAAACCCTGCTCTACAATCTCACAAAAGTTGGGGGCATTCCCGCCCCATTTTAGGCTAGAAAACACTTTCACTTCTGCCCATAAAAGGAGCACAATTACATCTTTTTCTAGAGAGGAAAACTACTTTTAAATTATTTGTGATGATCTACAACTTAACTTAAAAAACCTACCTCTAGGTCTAGACCCGCAAATTTGGCAATTCCAGTGTACTTCCATATTGTCTGCATTCATAAGTGCCCACTGAAAGAATTACATTCCACTAATAGTACTGTTATGAATCAGGATTCAAAGTATAGCCTTACAACAAGCAAATGTCTTTATAAATCCGATGTTAATGAACCCAGACTTGAATATAGACTGTAAACTAAAGCCATCGCCAGGGCCGAATTGGCCGTACCAGGCAACAGGTGTTTTCCCGGAAGGCTGGAAAGGAAAGGACCGGTTTTGTCACTGGGGGCCGGTTTCGCAGCAGTGACATTTCCAGCCTCCCAGACCCAGGCAGAGCTTCCCCAGGGACTGGACCGAGAAAATTGTCAGGTCTGCTTTGGGTTCCCAGTGCAGCCTTGGTCATCCCTGATAGAGAGATTGTATTTATGTGACCTGAGGTTGCACACTCCTCTTTAACCCTGGGCCAGATTCCTAAACTTTTTTCTAAAAATGTAGGTGCACAATTCTGAAAATTTGCGGTATGGAGTGCATTCTCCATTACAGGCTCAAATCAGATTTGTCAGTTTAAGTGAGTTTAGTGGGCATTCTTGGGGGGGTCTTAATGAAAAGTTTGGTGAAAAGTCGCAAAACAATGTATGTGTTGCTATTCATTGCCAGTTTACAAATTCAAAATAGTTTCATACTCGGAAAGGCAAACTGATTTTCTCCTGTCTAATATAGGTACGTTTTAAACATGTATGTGTGAGTGTGTTGAATAACAGGTTCCAACAGATTAAATGTGCAAACACCACTTGCTGCCTAGTTTCACATGCAAAAATGTAGTGCTAATTTCAGTGCAAAATACTTATGCATGAGTACTGAAGAAAATCTAAAACTGTTGTGAAGTTCCTTTACTACAAAACTAAGGGGCATATTAGCAAGAACCTTGTTAAAATTATCGCCGTTTTAGGGGCAGAAAAACTGCTGCTAAAACGGCGATAATGGGCTTCCTAATATGCGTTATAGAATTCCAATAGAAGCCCAGGTTAGATGTCCTGCACATTTAACCTGGGCTTCTATTGAAATTCTATAATGCATATTAGCAAGCCCACTTCAAAGACAGCACATGTCCATCACTTCTCGACCTTTTAAAATGGGGGCACTTTTGCTGTTCAAAGGCCCCATTAGCTTTCTGTTGATGTTGGGTTTACAATAGCTAATCTAGAATATAGAGGTGGTATGTGCTCCCACATTCCAGCCCAAAATAATGTGATATTTAGTCTTTGATGCTTACTTAAAGCAAATATTTTTTATAAGCCAATGAAGCAATCCAATATCTCCCCAGTTTTGCTTCTTACAATTTTTTTACTTCAAGAAACTAGCCATTTCACTTCAGGACAGTAGACAATTAGTTCAAGCCTTTTCTATCTGCACATATGCGTATGATAAGATCACACAATTCACTTTATGTGAACGCTGAAATCATTTACTAATTTTAATAATGTGTTACATAGAACATTACAAGCCTGGGCATAGGCGATGAAGGGAGGGGTGAGGGGCGGCGAGGAGGATATTGCTGCAGCACCCCCAGAAATAACCATGCTGGAGTTCTGAAGGTGAATGAGAATAAATGTGCCTTGTGCAGCAACTGTAACAAGACTTGTCTCGTTACAGTTGTTGCAGAGTCAAAGCCAGAGGACAATGCCAGGCCTATTCTTTGAACATGGAGATTGGTGTGCTGCTTTACCTTTGGTTTTCAGAGTGCAAAGTAAGCAGATTTTGTAGAGTGAACTATGTAAGAATCATGCCTGAGTAGCAGGAGTGTGTAGGATGTTTGAAGGATGTGTAGAATGTGAGATTTTTCTAAAACAATACAATTTAAAAACAAGCTAATGTACTGTACAAAAATTTCAAAATGTATCAGAAAGCACGGATGAAGCACTGTTCTTGGAATTCTGAAGTGTGATAGGAGCAAATATTTTGAATAGGATCAAAGCAAATCAAGACACTATACTTAGTGGTGTGCAACTGATAATTATTCACCGAAACCCTATTTTCACACTTACCGTGGCTTAAAGCTTCGTCTATAAATAAGGCACCCTTTCACACTATACTTAGCATGAAAAGGGTGGGCAATGAGTGTAATGGTTGTCGTTCCACCGCAACAGCCAATACAGTGTGTAACGATCAAAGAAGGAGTCCTAAAGCCACCTATTTGGGAGTCATTTTAAGCCCTGACACCAAGCATATCGTAGCTCTGAACTATGACCCTCTCATTGCCAAGATTAAACAAGACCTAGATCGGGTCAATAATTTACACCTCACGATCATTGGAAGAGCTAACTTTCTTAAAATGAATGTTTTACCCAGATGTTTATATCTTTTTCGTGCAATACCGTTAGTTGTAGAGTCAAGGATATTAAAAACACGACTCACTTATGTCGAAATTTTTATGGCAACACGGAAAGATTAGGAGATCGCATAAATTGCTCTCCCTCCCTATTGAAAGAGGGGGACTTGCTGTTCCAAACTGTACGCTCTACCACTGGGCTTCGATTTTAAAACTCTCAACTCCTATGTTTTGTAATAGCAGTGGAACTACACATGTTGATATTGATTACATCCCTTCAATATATGAGCTGGTTCTCGGTAAAGAAGCAAAGGGGCTCTTCCTCCAGGCAATTGATACTAAGCATATGAAAAAGAAATACAAGGTTGAAATTATGTTAAGCGCTTGGGAAGTCTGGGAACAGGTTGTTAAACTTATACAACTTAAGAAACTTAACAGGTATACGCTATTATGGAAACATAGTACTCTTTGTGCACCATCCTATGATGTGATAGCAAGAAAATGGGAAAGGATTGGTATACCTACAATTAGCGACTTCTTGATTAACGATTTTGAAACCACTTTTTAACGACCTGAAACAGAAATACCTACTCTCAAATGGTGACTACATTAAATTCGCGCAGGTAATAGCGTATTTAAGAGCAAAACGTCCCTCTATTTATTTGGGGAGAGTAGAGATAATTGAAGCACTTTACAATACAAACACTAGAATAGGAGCACTTTATAGGCTACTCCTAATTAATATGTCGGATGACTTGGAAAAAACAGAAACTAGCTGGGCTACAAAATTAAATAATCCTGATGTGGATATCGATAGGATACTAGAGATGAGCCAACTTTTGGTTATGGCCAGTAACTTAAAAGCCCAAATATACAAAACAGTCTTCAATCTCTATTATACACCGCCAAGCTGTTTCTATGGGGGAAAAGAGAGAATGACATCTGCCCAAGATGCTCGAAAGGTCCCGCCACCCTGATACACATGTTTATTAGCTGTCCCTCACTTGTGTTAATTAAGAACATGCTCTCGAATTTTTGGGAAGAGCTTTTTGGGCATAGGGTACCAGATTCAGATACACTCTTTGTCTTAGGTTTCGATACTACTCTAAAATTGACTAAAACAGAGCAAAAAATACTATATATTGGTACCGCTGCCTTTAGAATC
This sequence comes from Lissotriton vulgaris, assembly GCF_964263255.1. Lineage (NCBI taxonomy): Eukaryota > Metazoa > Chordata > Amphibia > Caudata > Salamandridae > Lissotriton > Lissotriton vulgaris. Next base: position 805,674,744 of record NC_141689.1, on the reverse strand, counting down.
ATTCTGGCAGCTCGCTGGAAGGAGCAAGAATCTCCTAGTTTTCAGATGTGGCTATCCCGTTTTCTGGCAATCTATAGCATAGAGACGGCTATACATACTACAAAGGGAAAGAGAGCAAGGAAACATGGGGAGTCACTCTGGCTTCCGATAACTAATTGGAAATCTAAACATAATCCTATGACTATATAAGGCTCTTAGATCGCTCCATTCCAGCTGCTTGCTCTGATGCTATTTGATGTATATCTGTTTTTCCTTTTCTTTTTAATGAATTTGTAATGTCTTGCGTTATATGATGTATTGTATAGATTCTGTCTGGCTCTGGCTGTGTTGGGTTCGTAATAAAAAAAAAATAAAAAAAAATGAAGCACTGTTCTTGGAATTCTGAAGTGTGATAGGAGCAAATATTTTGAATAGGATCAAAGCAAATCAAGACACTATACTTAGTGGTGTGCAACTGATAATTATTCACTGAAACCCTATTTTCACACTTACCGTGGCTTAAAGCTTCGTTTATAAATAAGGCACCCTTTCACACTATACTTAGCATGAAAAGGGTGGGCAATGAGTGTAATGGTTGTCGTTCCACCGCAACACCCATTGATTTTGACATTGCCCCATATTTAAAAGGTGAGTGTAAATAGGAGGGAGCGCCAAAATTGAGACTAGGGAAAACCTGGCCATAAACAGGCGAAACGAGGAGAAATGTTTAATTTCTCCTTGTTGTTGCTGTTTCCATGTGTGCTGAGCAGCACACATAAAAATAGAAAATGGCATTTGATTTTTTATGTGCAGGAAGTTGACCCGTCTTGCACGTAAACGATTAATAAAAAATGACGTTTTGCAAGTCTATATGTGTGGCACTAAGGAGCATGCAGCACAGATGGAAGCTTCAAAACACCATGAATGATTGTTCATGTGCTGGAAGGGAGACTTCCAGCTTATGTGCAGGGAGGGAGACCTTCCTGCGCATAAACAATAATTCCCCAAAATGCAGACACTCTTGGACTATGGTGGAAGGGTGCCTGCGTTGGCGCTAGGCAGCTGAACTCAGCGTCAGTGCTAGGGGAAACCAGGGGTGCGCCACATTCTTGTGAATTCGCCACATCCCTGCATTTTCAGAATGGAGAAGCGTGGCGTTAGCAATGTTTGCTTAACGCCACGCTTCTCCAGTCTGAGGTAAATATGCCCCAGAGTTGCTTTGAAATCATAAAGCACAACATAACTGCCTTTCATATTTTATTGTTTAGAAAATCCATGCTCTAACTGTCTCTTTCATTTGAATTGCAGTTCCAGTATTATCACTTGGGAAGACTTTAAAAGCCTGGCCGAGCTGATAACATAAACTATTTGAAACCCTTTTAAGCGCTGCCTTTGAAGTTGGTGTTCTCGTCCTGACCATTGACCTCCCAGCCTTGGATGCCTAGCTGCTATCCAAAGGGAAGATTCCAGCTCATAAATAAACGCATGCAACCCTACATGGGGCTTCAAATATTTGATTTACCTAAACAAATACAGTAATATCAACCTTTTTAAGTGTTAGTTCTTTGAAACACATACATGCACATTTCATAATATTATTTTATGTTAGGGGACAGTAATAACTCTCTTTCCTCTGAACAGTATACTGATTTAGTTCTCCCATATGTTTGTAATGTATAAAAAATCAGCAGCAGTGTCTGGCTTTAATTATCTCCCACCAGGTTGAAATGTAGCTCCTTACCTCTGCTTTTAAACTGTAACGTGGTTCTATCACGGGGGGGGGGGGGGGGGGGGGGAATGCTGCTAAATATATACCTCTTTGTTGAAGGCCAAATTTCATGCATCCTTATATAGTCCTGCTAAGGATATATCATATGCGTTAACGGAGCATATTTCAGCTAAGAAATCTTTAATGAGACTGGCTACAGTGCGCCATTTGAACGTATTGCTGTTGGCTCCTATCTCTCCATTTATCCCTGGGCTACTTAATAACTTTTATTCAAAAACTTAAATACAGCAGGGGTGAAGCATGGACGGTCCCCTCTGCACATGGAACTAGTTACACTGTAACCTTGGAAAGGAAAGACATGTAATATCTGTCCAAACATCTATGAGGACCATGAAAAATGAAAAACTAAACAATATACACTGATAATAAGCTCAAAATATGAGTTAAAACAGGGCGTCTTGAGTCTTGATCTGCCGTTCATCAGTGAATGTGAGTGATGAATTTCTCGGCAGATGTTTCCAGAAGAGAGGGGCTGTCACAGAAAAATGACTGTCACCTCTGTCCTTGCATCATGGTATAGCTGTGACCATAAGGTTCTCTTGTGTTGAGCACAGAGGTGAGTATGTGATAATATGTTCTTGTTGCTGTTTGGGGGATGTGCTTTGATGCATTTATACCTGAGCCAGAGAATCCTGAATGTGAACTTAACTGGGACCCAGTCTAGGCTTTTAACATGAGCGCTAAAGATGAACGCTTTTCGCTCTAAAAATCCCCAAATCAGCCCCATAGCATAATTTTGCACTTCTGGAGTCTTCTGATTTGGTAGGTTAGCAGGCTGTTTATGTCCAGTTTACAAAGGCTTTTGGGACATATTTACAATAACTGGCGCATCCCTGCAAATCAGCAGGGATGCACCAGTTATTGTGCGCCACAGCTCCACCATCATGGATGCGCCGCATTTACAATGGGGCAAAAACAGCACAGATGCGTGACGCATCTGTGATGTAAAAGTGATGCATTGCTGGAGTTGCTTCGCAAGCGCGACGCAGCACCAGCAATGCTCTGGGGGCCCTATCTAGTCAATCCTGCGTCAATCCTTACACCTGCTTCAGGCAGGCGCAGGATTTTGACGCAGCATGGGCCTAAAAGTGACTGAGTGAAATCTTGTAGATTTCACTCAGCCACTTTTAGGAGGTGTTCCTGCGCCGGAATGCCCCCCCCCCCCCCCCTCTGCACAGGAATGCCTACATGTAACGCAGGGCATTACAACGTGACACATCTCCCAGATGCGTCACGATGTAAGTACCCCGCACCATGGAGCAGGATTTGTGCCGCCGCTGCGTCACAAAAGTGACGCAACAGCGGCGTAAATGAGGCGCAAGGGGCTTGTAAATCTGCCCCTTTGTCTTTAGTGAGGATTGATTCTAAATCGTCATTCATAGAAGAATGCATCCACCACCATTTACATATTTAGCCCCGGAAGTCTTTAGCAGTACATGTGTCTTTATTTCGCCTTCTCCTCCCCGGTCATGACAGTTTTTTTTTCTCGATTTTTCATATTTTTTCCATGCATACTTTTGTCATAAAACCCTCATTCCAGTCCCAAATACCTGCGGAAACCTTAGGGCTCCTGCCAGTAGCTTGCCACCTCTAATGAACATGACTTTACTCTTTGCTCTTATTTCAGTCTCCTACTGTAATATTCATAAGATAAACTGATCAATCTATCATACATGCTTTTCATCCTCCTCCAAAGCCCTCCCTGCTATCCCAATCCACTCATCTTATTCGACTTTAAAGCAGGTTTTTATTTTTTAATTTGCTTGCAAATATATGTTTTATTTTCAGTTTCTTGCAATATAACCTTGCCACATTCTGAGTTCCTCCTATTCCAATGCGAAATAATATCAGGCTGCTTTTTTCTAATAATGTTTCATATTTCAGATACAATGCATGCCCACACCAAATGAGAAGCCGTTACCAACATGAGGGACCTGAACATCTCCAGTTTTGGAGCTTTGTGAAGCAGGGCGTAGTCCCTTAATGCTGAGGTAATGCATTCAAAGGCCATTCAAGTTCGATGCTCACGAAAACAGTTCCGCGGACTCGTTTTTGCTAAAATGAGCAGCTAACGTTCAAGGATATTTAAAAAACTAATACAATTCCTGCAGTATAGTTTAAAAATGTTTAGTGCAAAGTTAGTTTATTTTCTTACCTTCCTCACTCGTTAAGGAAAATATTTTCATTTTTTAAAAGCACAGGCCGCGATTTTAAATACTTTGGCATCCACTTATGTTATTATTTTTGGAAAAGTAGACCTGGGCAGCTTTTAAAAATCCATTATCACTCTTAGGTCCAACGTAGGTGAGCAAATGGTAAGTGGCGGTTTAAGTATGGGATTCACAAAACGGGAGTTTACGTTAGTAAATTGATTTACTTCCATGTAAACATGCATTCCTAGGGAGCAATTTCAAGAAAGGGTTAATTTACTTCAATGAAAGGGGGGGGGGGGGTCAAGGGATGCATTGGAATGTTGGTGAACACACTCGACTATGTGAGTTTGTGAATACTCACAAATCTTTCCATTATTCATGTTCATCCTGGGTAAGGTAAACAATTTGCACCTGTACCGATAAGATGAGCTCGATATACAAATGCCACCTTATTTGACTATTTCCATATTGTTTCAATTTGAAAAAGATTATAATTTTAAATATATCTAAACGGGGACATTTCAGAGGTACGGGGATAAGAAGTAAATAAAAAATAGCAAAAACCTTAATTTTATTTTAAACACATTATTTAAAAAAAATGTGGTTGGACAACAGGATTACCAATGATAATAATATTATCATAGAGAATATGAAGCTGCTTGTTGTTGCTGAGCTCATTCCAGGGTCCTTTATTTTCTTTCCCTCTGGCTTCTTCAAGGCCCAAGAGAAGAGGGGACCGAAATTTACCCACAAGGTATACTTTGACATAAAGTTAGCTATCAAGCAGTTGGGTGAATTTTATTTGGTCTTTCTGGAAAGACCTGCCCAAAAACAGTTGAGAATTTTTTCATCTTGGCAACTGGGGAGAAAGGTTTCGGGTACAAGGGCAGCACATTTCTTCTTGTGATGAAGGGCTTCATGATTCCTGCGGGAAGACTTTATCCGAAGAGATGGGACAGGAGGAAAAAGTATCTATCGTGAACGATTTCCTGATAAGAGCTTCAAGCTGAATTACTATGGACCTGGATGGCCAATGCTGGCAAGGATACAAATGCATCACAGTTCTTCATAACCACTGTGAAGACGTCATGGGTGGATGGGCAACCTGTCATATTTGGAAAAATCACATAGGGAATAGACATTGTGAAGAAGAGCAAGACAATCAAGACAGATGGATGAGACAAGCCACTGAAAGTTGTTGCTGCCAAAGACTGTGCTGTGATTGTGGTGGAGAAGTCCTTCTCAATTGCAAAGTGTTAACAAACCTATTTCACTTTAAAAAAAATGTTTAATAGAATTTCAGGACAGACTGGGAGTCAGTTAAGCTTGTTGCTTTTTCTGCTCCCACCCACACCCAGGCAGCCTTGATCTACCATAAGCAGGGCTTGTGGTTACAAATTAATGCTTTTCTAATGACTGGTTTCGTAGCTTGACCAGCAACTGTAAAACTTCTCCTGCCTGAAAAACCAAGGGTTACTTTGGCATTTGACTTCGAAAGAAGGCTGTCCTGGAAGGATTTATGAAGGATAGGTGCTTTCAGGTTTTCGATGGTGACATCTCTTCTAAACCTATCCTCCTTAGGTGTGGAGTCCCACAGGGCTCATCTTTGAGCCCAAACCTTTTTAATGTCTATATGTTTCCACTGGCAGATATCAATGCCCCCTTTAGGATTCATATAGTGACATATGCCGATGAAACTCAGGGGCATATTATCAAGGGGGTTTATCTACGCTTTTTTGGCTTTAAAAGCCAAGAAAGCGGAGATAAAATGATCTCCCTATTACCTAGCTGTCGCCAACCGCGTAGCTAGGGGGGGGCGAGGGGGGCGGACCGCCCCAGGCGGCACTATTTGTAGGGCGGCTGTCGCGCGGCACTGGCCCGTTGCTGCGGCCTTTATAATTTATTTGGGGACACTCAGAGTGTCCCCAAATACATTATAAAGGCCGCTGCAACGGGCCAGTGATGCGCGGCCGCGGTTTGAACTGGCCACGCGGCTGCAGTGGGGCTCCCAGCCATTGGACAGGCTGATCATGTCAATTAGGCTGGCCTGGCCCAGGTGCAGTTGTTGACGCAGTTTCAGATTGGCCCGTCCGTAGCGATGCAGGAGGACGCCTGACGTCACATCCTGCTTCAAGAGAGCGCGAATTATGTTGCGAGGTCGGAGGACTTACTCTGGTGCGGACTGGCCGGGCTCACATGTCTCGGTATCTGGACACACAGTGCGCTGCGCGCATAACTGTCAGCAGCCTCGGCATTGTGTCTGAGAGGCAGGCCTCTGCTGCAGAGTGTGACGATGTGGCTCACTGCCAGGACCGATGCCGGACCGAACTTGCTCATACAGGGTTGCAGGTGTGTTACAGGGTGTGCAAATGCGTGCATATTTAGCCTTAGTATATAGTCTTTATTAATGTAAATGTTACATTTAATTTTACAGCGTCAGGATTATCACTGCTGGGAGCTCTGCTCACTGCTTAATTTTCTCTTTTGTTGGATGCACGTGACGTGACCAGACCCTGCCTCAGTGTCTGGTGCCCCTGTGTTACCAGTTATGGAGTTAGTTCACCGCTCTTCGCTGACATATGTGGTGATCTAAGGGTGCCGAGTTTGAATCACGCAAGACCGACTCATGCTTGCAAATTCGGTCGGTAATTTAGGCACCCTTATTCAGGGAATTGTAAATAAAAGCTGCTGTGTGCCTACACACTGCTTACAAATGTCGGGAAGGAAGTAAGCACCGAGGCTGACTTTGTACAGCTCTGAGTGACACCTATCCCCTTGAACATGCCTCGTGCAAGCTGGCCTGCCCTTGCACTGTAGATTGGACGGATGCTTTAACACCATGATGGTGCCCTTCCAACTACTGCAAATATCCTGGGAGACTTCAGACGGTCATATGAATACATCCCGCTTCTAGGCGCCTTGTGATCATGATCGGCGGATAGTGCTCAAGGCGCGGTACATTTAATGAGCTGAACATCCTTTTCAGCAGGCGTGCGGGTGAGAGGCCAGGGCAACTTTTCCCTTTTAGGGTGAGGGTGCCTCTGGATTCTTATTTGTAGACGTTGAAAATCTGTTAAGTGTTCTGTGAAGGTGTGGAGCATGTGTGCTGTTTCACTCGCCAGGAACACAATGAAAGGCTGCAACAGTAAAGCCCCACAATTGTGACTCATTGAAAAAAGAAAGGCTAGACACGAATAAGGAAACTGGAATGACATTTACACATGAATAATATTCCAATATAATTTTCGGTTACATCACCCATCTATCGTTTTTGTATAGGATGCCAGTGGTATAGTTAACCTCTTAGGCTTAAGTCATCTGGAACAAAACATTTTATGGCCCAAAAATATTCGAGATAACCATAGCATGCAATATTAGTGTAGTGGATACACAATGTTAATACAATTACTAAACGATCAATCTTTGTCCATAAAAACGGCAAAATAATTAAATTATCGCTCACACCATATAACACTGACAAACCAAAACATCATTAACATATTTTTGTGTTGACCTTGACCATTAAGAAGAAATGGTTATTACAATTTCTTAATAAAGCGACATCCTTCTAAAATAATTCTAAAAATGCCTTCCAGGGACCTGGATATACAGTGCATAATGATTAATTCCTAAGATCAAACTCTTCCCAGCGTGCACAGGGTTGTTCCAAAATAAAGATGTAGTGCAGACTTATCCCTGTATAAAACTGAGAGGAACATTGCGATTGGCAGAGTAGAACATGAAGACTGGGGTTTCCAAGCCAGATCTCCGGACTTGGGGGGCAAGTGGCCAATCCTTGCAGTACATGTTTTTGGTGTTCCGCACAAATGACATGCAATCACTGAGATTCATTAGTCTTTGATGTTCTAATTGTCAACAGTTAGGACTAATCGTGATTTTAATGACTGAATGTGGGGGTATACGCCTGTGCGCCTCATAAGCTGTCAGTAATGAGCTTTACTGTGATAGTGTGATGGCTGTGTTCATATGCTTCGCCCGTTCAGGAGGCCAACCTGCTACAGGGAGTTTTGCGCATGAAGTGCCAACTGTGGTTTACATGCAGTCTTGCTCCACGCCTAGTGTGTGTGTCACCTGCAAAGGTCGCAGTGAAAGAGACGCACTTCCCACTCATGCTTAATTGCGCAGCAACATTTCAGTGGACACAGAGGGAGACAGGAACATGAGGCTCATTTGCAGGCAGTATGGCCTCCCACACCCTGGTTGGGACAGTCTGGTCTCACCGTACCCTTCCAAGGCCTATGACTGACTGCATGGTCTTAAATATGTCCATGACCCTAAATTTCACAGTGCACGGAGCATGGTAAAATTATCTAGATGGCATGATGGCACTGTCAGTAGTGATAGTTTATGGCACATTTCAGTTCTCTTGGATGCATGCCAGCAACTCTAATGTATGATTTGGGATGTTTTATGTAACCTGCTTTGGTTCATACTGGTTTAGTCACCCCTCATAGCCAACTACACAGCATATCTTTATGAGGGCTGCTCTCTGTAATGTACTTTATGCGTTGTCTTTTGTTGATAAGTATGATGTGATGTGATTGCCAGTTGTAAGGTATGTAGTTATGTGTCTGTCTCTGCACGTACTTGGTTGGCATGCTGCAGAATGTGATGAAAATGCATGGATTGTTGGCACCCCTACCACCACTCCCCGATGACGGTGGGTGAATCAGCTATGGTGTCTGACACCCCCCAGATAGGACCCGTTTCCTTGAAGTGTCCTACTGTGCCGCAGGTGGGGTGGTGGGTAGTGGGAGGGGCATGTGGGATGGCTTCTACTGAGCTCTCATGGGGGGTGTGGGTGGAGCGAGAAGTCTTTCACTGCAGGGCTGCTACTGCCCCAACTGCATTACTCAAGTTAGTCTAGTGATCAGGTGCATTGGACTCACCTGTAGTATTCTGAAGGTGCTGCTAGGGGAATCGTGGTCAAACCCAGTGTGGTGGACCGGTCTGCAGACATTACTGAGGGCATGGACGGGGCAGATAGGGGACAGGGGACAAGGGTCCTCCACAAGCTGTGTTGTTACGAGTGAGATGTCACAAACAGGGAAGGTAGAACTGATGTAAGTTTTGGGTTTCCTTCTGCTTTTCCTTCAGCGGTGTAGCTAGGTGAGGGGGGTCCGCCCCAGGTGGCACTATTTTGGGGACTGGGGCTGTCAAGCCCTGGACCGGTTCATGTATGTGCATGTAACTTGCATGATCAAGGTAACTATTAGCGGCGATACTACGTGTCTCTCGGACCTCTTTCAGGGGCTCGATGGCCTTTTTCCCCAGCAACCCCCCAGGGAGGCGGCAATCTGTAGGATAGCCCCGGGCGCCACAAGCTCTAGCTACGCCCCTGGCTGTCGCTAACACCAGTTAGCGACAGCTAGTAGGAGATAGCGACCATCTTGGGCCCCACTTTGCATGTCAGTGATATTTATCACTAATGACATGCAAAGTGGGCGTGCCAAGATGTTAGCGACTGGAAACAGTCGCTAACATCGCTATCTCCTATTACCAACTTATGGAGATATTCGCGGTAAGCGCGAATATCTCCAATAGCTAACACCTGCCCTGAGCAGTTCTTAGCCATGTTATCCAATGGGAGGTGGATAACATGGCTAAGAGCATTAGCTCGGTAATGCATGAATATCGCTGACTTTTCAGCGATATTCATGCATTGTGGCCGATTTTTATCGCATTTGCGATAAACCTTGATAATACCACGGTTTATCTGCGATAAAAATCGCCGCAGCTCAGTGGTAAATTTTTGTCTCTAACCAAGCAATAGCGATAATTATCGCTATTGCTTCGTAATATGCACCTCAGTTAGTTGTATCCATGACTCAGGCCAAGCATTTGTCCACCGATCTTCATTCGTGCCTGGAAGAAGTTACAAAGTGGTTGAGCCTGTCTCACTTAAAACTTAACGGTGATAAAACAGAGCTCATGCTGCTTGGCAACCAACTAAATTTTAAATCTAACACCTTGTGGCCAGCTTGTGTGGGTCCGGCACCTAGCCCTAAAACTGAGATAAAAAGCCTGGGTGTCTAGTTGGACAAAGATTTTACATTTAGAGTCCAAGCCAGGAAGACCGCTGCCTCATGCTATGGCATCTTCAAGTCAAGTCAAGTCAGAAACATTTGTATCACATACAAAGAGTCTCATGGCGCTTACAGACGGCTCTGACAGGAGAGTAAGAGATCTTAGTTTGCAAAAAGCCATGTCTTCAGCTTCTTGCAAAAGCAGCTGTGTTCAGGGATCATGCGGAGGTCATGAGGCATATTATTCCACGAGGCGGGGGCAAGAAAAGAGAATGCGCGACCTCCATTTCTTGAAGTATGTATTCTAAGAGATGTAAGCAGAGACTCTCAGCTAGATCTGTGTTCTCTTTGAGTCTGGTACCATGTTAACTTTTGAGATCAGTATTTTGGACCGTTTCCGTGCATTGGTTTGTGGATTAAACATAGTGTTTTGAACAGAATTCGTTTTTTTACCGGGAGCCAATGAATGCTCTTTAAACAGGGGATCGATGAAGATCTTCGTGATAGGTTGAGCACCAATCGAGCTACAGTCTTCTGAAGAACCTGGAGTCTATTCAGATGGTACTCATTGGTGGCTAGTAGAAGAGCATTTCTGTAGTCCATTCTATTTATGATTAAACTTTGGACTAGGGGTTTCCGAGCCTCAACCGGGATACACTTGAAGACCTTTCTAAGGCTGCGCATAAGTCCAAAGCAGGTCCCTACGATATGATTTATTTAGTTTCTCATGAATAGTTTGTTGTCCAAATAGAAATCCAAATTTCGCACTGATTCTTTGGGCGTTGGACAGCTACCCAGGTTAGTTGGCCACCAGTCATGTGCCCAGTGTTCGGCGGCCTTGCGAAAGAGCATTATTTCCGATTCGCTGCCATTTAGCTGCAAATGGTTGGTGTTTATCCATTTATCAACCTCAATCATACAATTTTTAAAACACTTTATTGTCTCATTAGAATCCGGATCCAGAGTGATTAAAATCTGTGTGTCGTCTGCATAAGACAGAACATCAATGCCAAAGGCTCTGATCACTCTGGCCAGGGATGTCATATAGACATTAAAACGCGTAGGGCTTAAAATAGAGCCCTGAGGGACACCTATCTTAACTGGTCTTTTACCTGCTATATTTTTGCCAATTTGAACAGCAGTAGTACAATCAGATAAATAGCTAGTGAGCCATTTTAGGGCATTACCTCTGACACCAATCTCCTAAAGCCGTTGAATTAAGATGCAATGGGAGATGGTGTCAAATGCCGCGGACAGATCGAGCAGGACGAGGATGGTTGATTGATGTTTATCTAATGCTAACCTAATCTTGTCAACAACCTCGACCAAAGCTCCATACTGTGTGATGCCCGGAAACCCGATTGAGACGGGTCTAAAAGTCCTTGATTTTCAAGATAGCTCACAAGATGTTTGTTGACCAAAAATTCAAGTATTTTCCCAAAGTACGGGAGTAATGAGATCGGTCGATAGTTTTAGAGGATATTAGGGTCGGCCAGGGGTTTCTTTAATATTGGTCTGATTCTTGCTGCCTTCCATGCTGTGGGGAAGTCTGCTTCCGAGAGAGATTTATTGAGGAGACCAGTCAGACATTCCACCAAAACCGAGGCGAGAATGGAAAATAATTTGGGGGAGATATGGTCAGTAGGAGTCCCAGACTTTATTTTATGCCCAACTGACATGGTCATTTCACTGTTGAATTTTACAAATTCACTCAGGATATGAGATGGGTCTCATGACAGGTTTACCCGGGCTTCAGACTGCGTAGTAGCTTGATAAGGGGGAAATGAGATGTGAATTGCAGTTATTTTATCCTCAAAGAATACTGAAAGAGCATCAGTCCACTCTTGGGAATTAGGTGTTGATAATGGGTTGCAAGAGGTGGTAAACTCCTTTTGGATTTGGTACAGTTCTTTGGAGGAGTTCTCATCTTTATTTATTCGCTCTGTAAGAAACGTCCGCTTTGCCGACCTTATAAACGCTTATAACCAGTATGCAATACTTTATATGCCTTGCGGTTGACCTGCTCTTTGCTATTCTGCCATTTTTTCTCTGCAGCTTTAGTTAGGGATTTAGTGGCTTTTAGTTGTTCAGTGAACCATGGGGCATTTCCGATCTTATGTTTACCATTACTCCAGGGGCAATTGTATCCAATGTAGTCTCAATGGCTTTATCAAAGTGATGTGCTGCTATACTAGCACTCATCGAAGGAGCTTTCGGATCAAAGTGGAAGAGTTTAGAAAACGAGGATAGGGTAATTTTTTTCAAAGGTCTGCGTAATGTGAATTCCTTTTCAAGAGCCACTTCAGAAGTAGCAGTAGGAATGGTAAATTTCAACAGATATTGATCTGTCCAAAGAGTGGAATGGGGTGATCTAACATGAAATCAGGAGAATTTGACAAAAGAAGGTCAAGAGTATGACCGGCCTGATGGGTGGGGCCTGAGATCATCTGAACAAGATCTAAGGTGTTCATATTAGAGATTAACTTTTCAGTATCCTCATTCAGCTGTACATCCATATGATAATTAAAATCACCTATCAAAAGAAAGTTCTCAGTGGTCAAAACGTGAGGGGCGATGATCTCAAGCAGTTCGTTCGCAAACTCTCCTTTGGCGCCAGGAGGGCGGTAAATTAAGGCTCCCTTCCAGGTGCTATTTAAGGGCCCTTTAATCTTGAACACAATCATTTCGGTACGATTAAAAACAAGATTGTCCACACTGACAACACTTATATTTTGGTTGGTTGCAATTAATAGTCCACACCCCCTGGAGTTATTCCTGTCGTGTATTGTGATGTTATACTCAGGAGGAAAGGCAACATGTACATCGGGGGTGGCATTCTCTTATAGCCAGGTCTCAAAGACGAAGCAGATGTCCGGAGTTTCTAAATTAAGAAGGCTCCATATTTCTAATGCATGTTTACAAATGGAACGCGCATTGAAATAAATGGCAGTAAGTCCTTTAGTGACAGTGCTACTAGACAGATTGGGACGGAGAGGTCCAGGCGTCACAATCTGGTCAGAGAGGAGAGCCAGGCAGGAGATTTCGGGAAACCTGCCAATTTCTGCTACTAGAGCCTCAGAAAGGTTAACTTGAGGGGTATTGATTTCATTTAATTCTTTACTAGAGTACCTGAGACTGGCCATATTAATAAGGACCGAAATAATTACCAGGGGGAGGGATGCATGGGTCCTGGCGTCTGGTGGTGGTCGTGCACGGACGGGCGCAGACAGGCTTGCCTTTGGTGTGCCTTCGGCGTGCCGCCGCGCGTGTCCGCGCCCTGCTCCCGATTAAATAGGATAGGGTCTAACACAGGCTAGAATGCTAGCTGCTACTTCCGGTAGTGCAACCGGAAGTAGAATTTTGCCAGGACCGACACTCCGTGCAATCAGCACAAGCCGTGAGGGACCGGGGTCTCAGGCGGTGACAAGGGCAGGAAGAATATGACACAGCTAAAAACAAAGGTACGGCGCTAAGTGCATAAAAGCAGTGAAGCAGAAGATAAAAACAAAGATGTCACTAAATGCTGCTGAATAACTACACCAATAATGATCTAGTGTTGAAACATACAACAGCAGTATAGCCCTCCAGTCAAGGCGCTTAACGGATTCGCAAAGTGCTGCCCCTCCTACCAGACCAAGCAAAAAAAAAGCTTGTCCAGGCGCTTATCATCTCCAGGTTGGATTATGGTATGTCCTTTACCTGGACGCCCCAAAGGCAGTCACCACAAAATTGCAGATCATACAAAACTGCTTATGGGAACCCACAGCAGCTGCTCAGCAAAACCTGCACCAGGTTCCCTCCATTGGTTACCGGTGCAGGAGAGAATTAACTTTCAGGTCCTTTGTGTTGCCCACAAGGCTTTAGGAGGGAGTGGACCTCCTATTATTAAATCTATGATTCTCCCTTACAAGGCCAATAGAAGTCTCTTCTATGATCTGCTGTACCTAGCAGCGGTACCTAGGATCAAGAAGGCAAGAAGTGTCGCTGCATCTGCATTCAGAACCCAACCATTTAGCATTTCGGAAACAACTACAGACGTGGCTCTTTCCGTAGAGGTCCTGTCCAACTCTAGTAACCACTACAGTGCTGGGATGCTCCTGGGTAGCCATGTGCTATATAAAAATCCTTCCATCCCATGAGTAAGGTGACACAGCGCAAATTTATGTGTCACCTTACTCTGCCCCTGGGAGGAACCATGGGCATTGCAGTGGGTTTTAGCATAACTAGGAGAAATATGGTTATTTATCCTTGTTTTTTCCTCTTTCCATGTGTGCTGGATTCTGCAGCACAAATAATAGGAAAATGCCTCTGCATGCAATGGAGGTACCCTTGCACCATGGTGTAAGGGTGCCTACGTTGGCGCTAGGCTTCCGAAACTGTGCCAGCGCATGCAAAAAAGACAGGAATGCAACGTATTCCTCAAACATTGTGCATTCCTGCCCTTTCACTCTGTCATGGGGCAGCATAGCAAGGTGCCTTGCTACGCTGCCCTATGCCAAAGTGCCATACATAAGGCCTATAATCTGATTCGAAGTACGCTCAGGGGAGCCATATCGCGTACCTAGAAGGAGAATGATAAAAATGCAATAAAAAGCCTTAAGACAAACATGCACTAACCAGCCACATGGGGTGAACCTCTGGCTGAACTCTGTTGTTCAGAACTGCAAATTGCTAGGTCAAGAATTCGTTAGCATAGCCCCAACAAATCTCTTCAGGTCAGGCAGGGCTTCTAACTTTGATTCAATAGTGCAGCTAGGGGGAACGGTCTGTCCCGGGCAGTACAAGTTTTGGGGGAGCGGCCTCCTAGTTATCATCTGCTATCTCTGGGCAGCAACAGCAAGCCCCCGCTCCTCAATTCATTGGAAAATGGGGAAAGCACTCAGCAGCAGCCACCCACTCTTCACTGTGGCCGCCACGGGGCGGAAAATGCAGGGACTGCCACGGGTGGCCAGAGGGCTAGCTATGCCACAGCTTTGTTTGCTACTCCACATATGTTTGATATTTTATCACCATCTGCTAAGGAAAATACAAGGCATTAGTCTACAAAACACAGTGAAGCAGATTGTTTATATGACTGTACATATATGCTTTTCGAATGAAAACAATATTCTCAGAATTGACGCGTACTCTACCTGGCATCTACCATTTGCACAGATATCTATTCCATGTTGCCCGCAAGAAGTTCCATCCATCACTTTTTCTGCCAGACGAACGTGTTGCTCTTTTCCAGCAACAGAGCATAATAATGCACAAGGCTTTTCTACATAAAACAATAAGAAAGGAAGTGAGGGAATAAAACTGCATCAGAAGAGCATATTGAAAAAGACCAATGCAAGAGTAGGTAACTGTGTTAAATGTAATTTGGAGCAGCGCAGTAAAGTAAGCGTCCTCACAACAAATTAACTCCTGTCTGGCTATCTATGCTTGCTAAACTTTCAAATAAAAATCGGTGGTGATTAGTCACACAATTATAGTAAAGAAAACAGACAGTATCACATAAAATAAACTCTAAACAAGTGCGAATTTAAAACAAGTCTGTCACAAGTTTTGGGGGTCACTGGTGTCTTAAATAGACAAAGAACTGCAACAGCAGGACTTTGCCACCTCTGAAGGTGATAAAATGACTATTTAGTACTGTAAATGTAAGGGAATGTGTTGCTTCTGTCTAGAAATGTAAACATACCACAGATCAAAGTAATAACAACATAAACATATAGGGGATAAAGCAAAAAAAAGCCAGAACAGAAATCAACATAATAACAACAGTACAGGAAAACAGTCACACAATCCAAGATTGTAGCACAAAAATAAAGCACAGGCACTGTGGAATTTGCCATTTCATCCAGTGCTTATTTTTTACGCAAGTATTGAAACCTTAATTGCCGTCATACACTGATAATTAACCAACATATTATATCACTCATGACATGATATGCCACATCATTGATAACATGACTACATCATCTAAAATTACATCATTAATGACAAGACCGTGCATAGCAGGGGCATGAGGTATAGTTAACTCAGGGCACTAATTACAGTTACTTGAGATAACTCTAACTGGTGAATGTCAGTAGTTTTGTTAGATAAAAATGGAATCTTTTAACTGACATTTTCACTCAAATATAACTTCCCAACTACCATTGGTCTTTTTTTAAGTAAAACAAAGAAAACAAATATATATTCCCGTAGAGGGGAAAATAGGGAACGATCATTGGGTCAACTACAGTCTCGCATGATTCTAGAGCTAGACAGCAGATACCCCAGAGGGCTCAAAAACACGGAGGGTTTATATAGCTGTTAGAACTGGCTATTTCTGGTAGGCTAAGGCTGACGCCAAAGCCAGGCAGAAACCACCATTCTAGTCAGGGCAAGGAAATCACACGCCAAGATAATCTCTGCTCACCCCCTTGGTAGCTTGGCTCAAGCAGTAAGGCTAAACTCGGAGGCAATGTGTAAAGCATTTGCGCCAGCGCACAACAGAAACAACACACTAGGCACACCACAGAAGAGACTCCACACAAGGTTATTATAAAAATAACTTTTGTATTGTAAAAACATATCAGATAAAATCACACATATACATGGTGCCAACTGGCACGGGCAATATTCACAGGGATTATGTACACAAGACAGGGCCACAAGGGCCACTGTCATATTCAGATATAGCACTTCTAGATAAAATGTAGAATATCAAATCACTTCTAGAATAAAGAATAAATGTAACATAAAATAATAATCAAAGATAACCACCAGTAACCACTGGTAACAGGAACCAGGACCTTACTAGGACCACCTGTACTAAGAAAGAAGAACCACCTAAGTATCACACAGCATTAGGGGTCTAAGAAAGGATACATTACTCATGATGCAATAAACCTACATTCAGAGGAGTAGAAAAGACAACCACCTAAGTATCACTCAGCATTTAGGGGTCTAAGAAAGAATACCTTACTCATGATGCCATAAAACACATTCAGAGGAGTAATAAAGAGAAAACACATGACGCCCAAGACATTCAGAGGTGTTAAGAATAAAGCAGATGATGCAATAAAATCACATTCAGGGGTGCAGCGCAAGAAGACACATGATGACTAAACATTCAGAGGTGCAGCGCATGGGAAGAAAGACACATGATGCAGTAACACATTCAGAGGTGCATAATAAATCAATAGCGCAAAAACTCACATTAGCAATAACTATTAAAAAGCATAGAAATCACATTGCGCCAACACTACACAAGCCACCACCTGTGGCAGTCCCCAGGCCAACTGGCCTTGTGGGGCAAAAATGCCCTGAGTCCAAAGTCAGGGTGCGCTGCCATGCAGCGCCAGTCCAAAGTACAAAAGCCTAAACGTGGCAGCTGCCCACAAAGTGCTGGGCAACTGGGAAGGCCGGGCACCACTGTGCCCTCTCTGTCCCACAAAGGGGGACTCTCTTGAAATTGCGCCTAAACGGTGCAGCTGCCCACTAATTGCTGGACAGCTGGGGAAATCATCAACACTGCGGCTGGGGGCTCGCACTAGCCCCTAGACAAACTGCACCAGGGTTAGAGCCACACAGGCTCTGTCGCAACACGTGCCCCCAGCGTTGGAGCTCTCAGGCTCTGGCCACAGAAAATGCCCACTGAGCCTAGCAGGCTCTTAAAAATGACGGCGTGGTCGTGGGAGCCCTCAGGCTCTGGCACCAAACATGCCTTCAGGGAGCCTCTCGGGGCTCTGGACTGCGTCGGGGCGACCCGCTGCCAACTGGGGCCGCCCTAATTGCACCACCAACACTGGACCCCACGGGGCCCTCAAAACACGTTGGGGTGACCCATTGCCAACTGGGGCCGCCCTTGAAGCCCTCATGGCTTCAGACAACAAGCAGCGCGAACTCGCGCTACTGCGGGGGGGGGGGCGGACACCGAAAATGTGTCCCGGCGCCCCTCCCCTGCTCCATTCTGCCCAGCCCCAGCCCAGACTCACCGGGCTCTCCTCTGCGGGGCTCATCCGGGCGGCGGCTCCTTCTTCTGGCCAGCGCGGGGCTCCTCTTCCACCACGGAGCCCCGCCGGCCCGCTCCCACGTTCTCGGCCGCTCTCCTCTCCGGCAGCCAATCCCAGCGCGGCAATGGGGCGGGACTTCCTCTGCAACCCGGAAGTCCCGCCTATGGTCAGGCGAAACGCTGCCTGACTTCCTGTGCGGCCATTTCTGGCGCGGCTCGGGCCGCGGCGGTGATTACGGGGACAAATCGAGGGCTGGGCACCCTCAAAAGTAATAAAAAATAGTTAAGCGAGGTAGGCACTCGCAAAGGGCGCCATAGTCGGGGTGGCACCCGCAAATCAGATAAGAGTGCACACGAAGCACTCGGACAGTCACAGGGCAGGAGCGCTTCCCCCCCACGGGATAACCACAGCGCTCTGCCATCAATCAGGTTAAGAAAGCGCCCACGAGGCGCTGGGGAGCCCAGAAAGCACCAAAACGCCCCAGAAAGGACCCCCACAGCAAGGAGGGTCCCAGCAGCTGCAGGGCATTACAGGTTAAGGCTTCCAGGGCCAAAACAAAGTCCAGCAAAAAGTCCTCAAAGGTGCAGCCAGGCAGGGGGACAGCCAGGAAGAGTCCCCCAGCAGTCCATCAGATGTCCAGGAGCTGGGCAGGGCCCAGGGATCCCCCTGAGCCCCAGCAGCAGCATGCCCCTGGCAGATTCGAGTTAGAAAACAAGAACATTTTGGAAGGGGATACAACCCCTTCTTATACAGTGCAAAACCTTTGAAGTACTTTGAAGTCCTTTGAAGCAGGCAGTGTGAGAACCAGCTGGACTGGTTTAGAGGGAAGTCCCCCTCAGTATCAGGGACAGAGGTGTCAGTCGCCCAGCGGGAGGTGGAGCCAGCTTTGTAGTTACACAGGAACAGCCCTTCACTATCAGGTGCCATCTCCTCCCACTTCCCTGGCAGCAGATGCTGCCTTTCATCCATGGGCTGACTCAGACAACCTCCTGGGCTCTCCAGCCCCTGTCATCCTCAAACCAGACAGTCAATCCACAAGCAGGCCCATGCACTCTGGGCCAGGCTCACCAGCCAATCACACGCTAGCACCAACTTACACAAATATGCCAACTTCCAAAAGTAGGACTTCTAGACTAGACACAGCCATGTCGCATACATCATTTTGCAGCATTCACTCTCACGAGTTGATACATACCAAACTCGCCCCTGCACTCCCCACACATCAGGAACTACCATGGGCATACATACTCCCCATTCATTGCTATGGGAGGGCAGGTCACTCACCACACATACAGAGAGCTCAAGCACTTTGCACTGTACGACAGTGAAAAAGTGCGCAGAGGCCTAAAATCACCAACACCAGGTTCCATAAATAGGCTAGGAAAACGCAAAAAAAAGTCTAGGGGTGAACCTGCCTAATGGGCCGGGTCCAACACAACCCCCTTCCAGCCAAAACGCAGGGTAGACCAATCACACCACTGATGGGCTTCACTGCTTTGGGCGACAAAACCACGGACACGGCCTCGCACAGCAGGGACACCGTCCAGTTTTGCGCCACTCTGAACCTACATGGTTTCCTCCAAATAATAACTCTCTGACTCAACTAGGGTACCCCACTGGTACACACTAGTCATCCACAGCCAAGACCAGGCCATAGGCCATCCAAATCACAGGTCCTAACTAATCCACAGAGTGGGGGGTAGTAACCCCTGGCATACAATAGCCATTCTCCACTCTCTCTCTCAGTGTAGCTACAACTACCACTGATCCAACAACCTAGGGACCATACCCTCAGGCTGACCAGAGTTCACAGGCAAGAATGCCCCACCCTACCTCTACTTCTGGGTTTCCGCACCCTCACAGAAAAGCACTTCACCAGAACACAATTCTCCTACCAGATCAGGACCTCACTCCATCACTGGTCTACCACCTGGAAACTATTTCACTTCTGAGGTACAAAGCACACAGCACAGTTCCTCTTCAAGCAGGTGGGGGGACACTGCACACAGCAAAGCCCCCTTTCCTCTACCTTAGTGAAAACAACAAACTGCAGGTGAGCCCCAGAACACACAGCAAGGGCAGCCCCCTCAGTCTCTTCAGCTGATCCACTTTGGTAGAGATTCCTCTTGACCTAGAAGTTTCCTAATCTCCCAACCTAAGATCTAAACCCTCAGGTTACACCGGGGTCAGAAGTAAGGACACCGTCCCTCTGCACCCCCTTCCAGTTCCAGTATGTCTCAGGCTAGACAGAGCACATGCCAGCGGCATATCAGCGACACACTCTCCTCCAGTACTCCTCCCAGGTCAGGCCACAACCCCAACCCGGCTTTCCCCCCTCCTCGGGGAACGACCTCCAGAGGCCCCACAAATGGTCAAGCACTCTAGACGGTCAAATGCTCAGCGAGCTAGGACTTCTGCACCCTCCACTTAGGAGCGGTACTGCCCAACACTAGGACCGCCGGAGTTCTGGTTACAGACACTCCCCGTCCTCTAGACACAGGAAGATCCTCCTCAAATGACCTATGTACAGCTTAGGCCCCTGACCTGGCGCTCCCCTAGGGAACCCTCCAGGCCCAGAGATAGGGTTTCAGGCCGACGTGGGACACACCGTCCCACACTCACTCCGCCTCCACTGAGACAGGGCGTGAGCCCCTACACCCCTACCATACTACTGGGACCAAGCTGGGTTACACATGAACCTCTTCCCCTTTACAGGATCATCAGATACACAAGCCACTCCTTTTGGAACCACTCCCTAATGCCTCTGCAAGACATCTAGCACACCGCCAGACATCCACCTTCTTGTCCAGTGCCTCTGCAGGACCTCCTGCACACCACCAGAGGTACACCTCTCATGCAAGCTCTTTAACAAAAAGAAAACTCACACCAACTCCTCCAGTTCAGCACATCACTCATTCGCACACTCCCCCCCCCTCGGACTGGTAAGGCAGTTACTACCACCCCTGATCACTCAACCTGACCACACGTGACACAGGTACCAAACTCTGGGAGCGGGGAATGGGAATTAACACACTGGACACATTAAAGCTGCCACCACTGGATCCTACCACACTGGGGAATCCAGACACACACACTACACTCAGGGAACAACCACCCTCCTGAGCTAGTCATTTCTCCTCACACTCCCTCTCTTCCATCTACCCACACAGGGACAGGATTTGGGATTGGACACGGGACCCAGCAAGGGATTCCTAATCTATGGGAACCTCCCCCCTCTAATGGCGTCCCGCCCTGTCACTTTCTCTCATCTGCCACTAAACATAAAGCGCAGAAACACATTTGAAAATGACACTCTTGAGGAAAAAAATCAAAAACAATAATCCCAAACATGTGACTATCTGAAAAAAACAATTGCAGAGTTTTGTAATGTAGCCAGTTGTCGCTATGGCACTGCGCAAACACAAGTCCAAAATCCGCACCGCTGACCAACAATGTTAGAACTGGCTATTTCTGGTAGGCTAAGGCTGACGCCAAAGCCAGGCAGAAACCACCATTCTAGTCAGGGCAAGGAAATCACACGCCAAGATAACCTCTGCTCACCCCCTTGGTAGCTTGGCTCAAGCAGTAAGGCTAAACTCGGAGGCAATGTGTAAAGCATTTGCGCCAGCGCAAAACAGCAACAACACACTAGGCACACCACAGAAGAGACTCCACACAAGGTTATTATAAAAATAACTTTTGTATTGTAAAAACATATCAGATAAAATCACACATATACATGGTGCCAACTGGCACGGGCAATATTCACAGGGATTATGTACACAAGACAGGGCCACAAAGGCCACTGTCATATTCAGATATAGCACTTCTAGATAAAATGTAGAATATCAAATCACTTCTAGAATAAAGAATAAATGTAACATAAAATAATAATCAAAGATAACCACCAGTAACCACTGGTAACAGGAACCAGGACCTTACTAGGACCACCTGTACTAAGAAAGAAGAACCACCTAAGTATCACACAGCATTAGGGGTCTAAGAAAGGATACATTACTCATGATGCAATAAACCTACATTCAGAGGAGTAGAAAAGACAACCACCTAAGTATCACTCAGCATTTAGGGGTCTAAGAAAGAATACCTTAATCATGATACCATAAAACACATTCAGAGGAGTAATAAAGAGAAAACACATGACTCCCAAGACATTCAGAGGTGTTAAGAATAAAGCACATGATGCAATAAAATCACATTCAGGGGTGCAGCGCAAGAAGACACATGATGACTAAACATTCAGAGGTGCAGCGCATGGGAAGAAAGACACATGATGCAGTAACACATTCAGAGGTGCATAATAAATCAATAGCGCAAAAACTCACATTAGCAATAACTATTAAAAAGCATAGAAATCACATTGCGCCAACACTACACAAGCCACCACCTGTGGCAGTCCCCAGGCCAACTGGCCTTGTGGGGCAAAAATGCCCTGAGTCCAAAGTCAGGGTGCGCTGCCATGCAGCGCCAGTCCAAAGTACAAAAGCCTAAACGTGGCAGCTGCCCACAAAGTGCTGGGCAACTGGGAAGGCCGGGCACCACTGTGCCCTCTCTGTCCCACAAAGGGGGACTCTCTTGAAATTGCACCTAAACGGTGCAGCTGCCCACTAATTGCTGGACAGCTGGGGAAATCATCAACACTGCGGCTGGGGGCTCTCACTAGCCCCTAGACAAACTGCACCAGGGTTAGAGCCACACAGGCTCTGTCGCAACACGTGCCCCCAGCGTTGGAGCTCTCAGGCTCTGGCCACAGAAAATGCCCCCTGAGCCTAGCAGGCTCTTAAAAATGACGGCGGGGTCGTGGGAGCCCTCAGGCTCTGGCACCAACCATGCCTTCAGGGAGCCTCTCGGGGCTCTGGACTGCGTCGGGGCGACCCGCTGCCAACTGGGGCCGCCCTAATTGCGCCACCAACACTGGACCCCACGGGGCCCTCAAAACACGTTGGGGCGACCCACTGCCAACTGGGGCCGCCCTTGAAGCCCTCATGGCTTCAGACAACAAGCAGCGCGAACTCGCGCTACTGCGGGGGGGGGCGGACACCGACAATGTGTCCCGGCGCCCCTCCCCTGCTCCATTCTGCCCAGCCCCAGCCCAGACTCACCGGGCTCTCCTCTGCGGGGCTCATCCGGGCGGCGGCTCCTTCTTCTGGCCAGCGCGGGGCTCCTCTTCCACCACGGAGCCCCGCCGGCCCGCTCCCACGTTCTCGGCCGCTCTCCTCTCCGGCAGCCAATCCCAGCGCGGCAATGGGGCGGGACTTCCTCTGCAACCCGGAAGTCCCGCCTATGGTCAGGCGAAACGCTGCCTGACTTCCTGTGCGGCCATTTCTGGCGCGGCTCGGGCCGCGGCGGTGATTACGGGGACAAATCGAGGGCTGGGCACCCTCAAAAGTAATAAAAAATAGTTAAGCGAGGTAGGCACTCGCAAAGGGCGCCATAGTCGGGGTGGCACCCGCAAATCAGATAAGAGTGCACACGAAGCACTCGGACAGTCACAGGGCAGGAGCGCTTCCCCCCCACGGGATAACCACAGCGCTCTGCCATCAATCAGGTTAAGAAAGCGCCCACGAGGCGCTGGGGAGCCCAGAAAGCACCAAAACGCCCCAGAAAGGACCCCCACAGCAAGGAGGGTCCCAGCAGCTGCAGGGAATTACAGGTTAAGGCTTCCAGGGCCAAAACAAAGTCCAGCAAAAAGTCCTCAAAGGTGCAGCCAGGCAGGGGGACAGCCAGGAAGAGTCCCCCAGCAGTCCATCAGATGTCCAGGAGCTGGGCAGGGCCCAGGGATCCCCCTGAGCCCCAGCAGCAGCATGCCCCTGGCAGATTCGAGTTAGAAAACAAGAACATTTTGGAAGGGGATACAACCCCTTCTTATACAGTGCAAAACCTTTGAAGTACTTTGAAGTCCTTTGAAGCAGGCAGTGTGAGAACCAGCTGGACTGGTTTAGAGGGAAGTCCCCCTCAGTATCAGGGACAGAGGTGTCAGTCGCCCAGCGGGAGGTGGAGCCAGCTTTGTAGTTACACAGGAAAAGCCCTTCACTATCAGGTGCCATCTCCTCCCACTTCCCTGGCAGCAGATGCTGCCTTTCATCCATGGGCTGACTCAGACAACCTCCTGGGTTCTCCAGCCCCTGTCATCCTCAAACCAGACAGTCAATCCACAAGCAGGCCCATGCACTCTGGGCCAGGCTCACCAGCCAATCACACGCTAGCACCAACTTACACAAATATGCCAACTTCCAAAAGTAGGACTTCTAGACTAGACACAGCCATGTCGCATACATCATTTTGCAGCATTCACTCTCACGAGTTGATACATACCAAACTCGCCCCTGCACTCCCCACACATCAGGAACTACCATGGGCATACATACTCCCCATTCATTCCTATGGGAGGGCAGGTCACTCACCACACATACAGAGAGCTTAAGCACTTTGCACTGTACCACAGTGAAAAAGTGCGCAGAGACCTAAAATCACCAACACCAGGTTCCATAAATAGGCTAGGAAAACGCAAAAAAAAAGTCTAGGGGTGAACCTGCCTAATGGGCCGGGTCCAACAATAGCTTTCTGTCTTTTATTCATTTACACAATGTAGTAGCATTAGCACTTCATAGTTTGGAAAAGGTGGCTGCCCTATCCAGACAATAACACTAGTATTGGCACTTTAATAATCACTCTATACATAAATCGATCCATGCCCCGACATGCATTAGAGCACACTTGTAATATCTGCACAAGCTACAATACAGAGGCCATATGACATCTAGAACATGAGGGACCTCAATACGAGATTAGCATTAAGGCAACCAGAGGAAAAGTACCCTACATGTGACAGATAGAAAAAAAGTATCAGGAGAAAATGTGGGTTTTGCACAGTTGATGCAGGTGAAAACAGTATCCAATTCTGTTAAAGTGCAGATATGTCGGAATGTAAAAAGGGTTTTTACATACATTTTTTACCATGAAATGAATGACATAATATTTATATATATTTACTTATTTATTTATTGATAATGTTGAATTGTAATATTGAACCACAACTTACACAATGCAATGATATAACTGCATTCATGCAGATATTAAGAAGCACATTTACTTTCCAAAAAGAATCAAATACTTCGGATAAGCCACATGGTAAAACAGTCAATAGCAAAGCTAATTTGTTTGGTGAACCAAGCACGTTGATCCAAAAACAGACTGTGATAAACCAAGCACTATTGTATGTTATTTAAGTCTATTCATCACATGACATGGGAGAAAGCAAAAAACAAAAGTATAAAACAGTAGGCTGAGAGCGATTCCGCATGTGAACAAGGACACCTTGTTGTCCAACACGCATCATATGGCTATGTGAACAAAGACCTGAATCTGCCACATTATATCGGAGTTCGTGACTCTCTCTTCGCCGGCTGGGAAGTGGGGAGAGGCAAAAACCTGTTCAAATATATATATATATTCACGGAAAAAAACATAGGTTTCACACCAGTTATAGTTAGCTGGATATTTTACTGAAATAAAACCATAGAAATTCCAACGTTAAAGTTAGTTGGACTCACTATAACAAGCGCGCCTGCAATGCACTGCTGATGACGTCACATATTACATCACTCATGACATCGTCAGTGACATCACTCATGACATCACTTATGACACCATCATTGTGACAGAGTGGCAGACCTCCTTTTAGTGTAATGTAACTCTGATTGGCTCTCGAGTGTCTGTAAACATTCGAAACATTCCGGAGCGCCCGCCATCTTGTGTCTCGGTAGGATCGAGACAGAAGAGGTGGGAAAAACAAAGGGGGAAATGACCATAAGGGGGCAGAGTAGACCCCCCTTGACCCCCTAGGTTTGATGTGGGGGCTATAAAAGGGCCCCGCGGGTGAAAAAAACATTTTTTTTTATTTGCGAGGGGGGAGCTCCCGGTACGCGCACCGGGGAGCGGACCGGGGAGCGTGCCATGGGTAAAAATGAATGATAGAGTTTTAAAAAAATGTAGCCTTTTATTAGAAATTGGAGGTAGCTCTAAAAATAACAGTTTTTTTTCTTCTTTTTGTTGTTTTATATTTTTTTAATCTTTTTTGAACATTGTGTACTTTTTTTGGCTTTTATGAACTATTTTGTATTTTTTTGGTTATTTTTATGGGGAGAAACAAAAAACAGGGACTTGAAAATGGCTCAACAGGAGCAAAATAAAATCAGGAAAAAATGTGGGTTTTTTGGGGCAATTGTGGTTGTCACCAGCAAGGAGGATGAGCTTTAGGCTCTGCTCACCATAGGAGATGGTCTTACCACAAAAAATACAGGTGACCCTAAAATCTCCAAATCGTGGTTGAATGCAAGGGGTTGTCTCCCTTGTCTCTGGTCCCGATGGAGTGGGTTGTTTTCGTTTGGAGGTGCTGGGTGTAGATTGGGGAGGGTTGCTGGCCAGTTCTCTCATTTCTGCGGCAGCATAGTTGTTAGGGTGCTTGCGCTGCATGTGCCTTATCATGGTATTGTTCCCAAATGAATATTTTTTTTCTGGGTTATCCCTTGAGAGTTCGGTGTCACAGATAAGGCAAGTCACCTTTGCCGCATTCACTTTCTTTTTTCCCTCAGGGATGGAAAAAAACTCCCATACAATGTGTGGCTTGGGTTGGTATGGGGTATTGTGTTCTTTCAGCTACCTCTTCCTCGTCCCCTCCCCCTCTTCCTCCTCCTCCTCTTCTTCTTGACCAGCAATGTGATGTTGTGGTGGTCCTCTTGGTGGTGGTGGTGGTGGTGGTGGAGATGCTCCAGCTGATGCTGCAACTGTAGCCATTTCAAAGTACAAAATATACCTAAAAGATCTCAAAACAGGTCTTCCTCAGTCAAAGGACAAAGTCAGAATAAGGAAAAAAGGTGGGGTCTTTCATCATTTGGAAAAAAAAATGTCCTGAACCAATACGAAGTGTTATTTTCAGGTCACAAGACTAGGGATTTCATCATTATGAAACCAAAACTGTTCTGCACCAATTAAAAGTGTTATTTTCAGGTCACATGACCTGACGCGCTTACGCGACGCGTAGGCGCGCCCCGGGTCACGTTGCGTAAGCGCTTCGGATGTTTATGTTGCACGATCGTATTTGCTCGAGTGCATCCGGGTGCGCTTACGCTGTGCGTATCACGTGGACGCGGCTTCGCGACACGTCAAGATGTTATTTTTGTTCGCGGCAATAGCATTAATGGGACGCTCTCCGGAGCGTGCCCTGGGGCGCTTAAAAAACTACGCTTTCCGGGGCGCTCACCGGGGCGCGCCCCGAGAGCGCTCCAGGGCAAAAAAATATATATATGCATTAAAAAAAACCACATATAATATAGGATTCATTCATTTTCGAAAATATTACATTTCATAGCTATAGACATTTGCTATTAGCAAATTTTTTAGATTTACTGAAAAAAAATAGGTTTGGGACCTTATATATAGTTAGGAATTAGCATTTAAAAAACCTACGAAATTCACTGAAAAAACCATAGGTTTCACACCAGTTATAGTTAGGAATTAGCATTTAAAAGACCTATTAAATTCACTGAAAAAAACATAGGTTTCACACCAGTTATAGTTAGCTGGAAATTTTACTGACATAAAACCATTGAAATTCCCACGTTATGGTTAGTTGGACTCACTATAAGTTGCGCACCTGCAATGCACTGCTGATGACGTCACATATTACATCATTCATGACATGGTCAGTGACATCACTCATGACATCACTGATGACACCATCCTTGTGACAGACTGACAGACCTCCTTTGGGTGTAATGTAACCCTTGAAACACATATTCAAAAATAGAAACTAACATTTTCATAAAAAAATTGAGATACCCATACCAGTTACAACAACCAATTCAGTAATTCCTCCATCTATATACACATCCTCTCATTCAGAAACAGTTCTATATAGTCACTCATACATATACTCACTCATCATATGTAGTGATACACATTTACATCCTGTTACACACCGACAGTCATCCAAAAGTTACTCACACACATACTCACACATGCAAATAAACTATTGAACATCCATTTATTTGCATATTCAGCAATACACACACTAGTACATTACTTCTAAGGAAACTTACACATACTTACTCTCTTAAATAATCACTTATAGAAACACATACTTATTTAAACCGGAACTCTTTCAATCTCTCATTCTCACATGTACTCACTTATATACATCAATACTCACATATACTAGATTAAAACATACGTAGTTACTCAAAAAACACTAGTGAGGCAGGCATTCACTCACTAACACACACATATTCACACTCATCCACCCATACAGTCCTGCACATACGCTGTCTTAAAAACACAGCCAAACAGTGAGTCAGTCACCAACCCATGCAGCCACTTATACACAAAGTGAAACACTGATACATATATTTAAAATATTTAAAAATTACTCGCTAATATATGTATTCACTAAGATACACTTTATAAGCCAGTTAACCAATCAATATTTTATTAAACATCCATTTACACACTTATTTAAACATTTATTCGTCCATCGACCTTTACAAATACATATATAAAACATATTGATATTTCAGAAAGACACACATTCACTGGATGGTGTCATCAGTGATGTCATGAGTGATGTCACTGACCATGTCATGAGTGATGTAATATGTGACGTCATCAGCAGTGCATTGCAGGCGCGCATGTTATAGTGAGTCCAACTAACTATAACGTGGGAATTTCAATGGTTTTATGTCAGTAAAATTTCCAGCTAACTATAACTGGTGTGAAAATAGGTTTTTTAAATGCTAATTTCTAACTATAACTGGTGTGAAACCTATGTTTTTTTCTGTGAATATATATATATATATATATATATATATATATTACCTACTGGCGATAGCCAGTAGGTATATATAGTTAGGATTTTTTTCCTATGGGACTTTTGAAAATTCTATGTCTAATAACTTTGGCGTTTGTGGACGGAATCGGCTGACATTTTCAGGAAAATGGCACATTTTGTTTCTGAGCAGCTCCTGAAAATTTGGGGGGGGTTCGTCAAGGGGGGGCTGAGAAAAAAGGGGGGTCCCAAAACGCGTTTTTCCCATGTTAATTTCCATAGGGCGGTTGGACTCACTTTTAGCCCGAACGGCTGAATGGATTTCCACGAAACTTGGCAAAATTGTAGGGACTGTTAGCCCGATGTGCCTTTGCTAGGTCTCAATATATGTGCTTCAGTGGATTTTGAGAAATTAACGTTTAAATCAAGATATATATCTGTAACAGCGCTCCGGGCAGCTATCCGGTTAGCGAACCTTTCGCGTATCGGAACTTTGCAAAGCGAAGCTGATTGGCTCTCCGGTGTCTGTCAACATTCTAAACAGTCCGGTGCGGCCGCCATCTTGTCTCTCGGTAGGATCGAGAGACAAGAGGAGGCCAAAACAAAGGGGGAAATGAAGGAAAGGGGGCAAGGTAGACCCCTCCTGACCCCCTAGGATTGATGAGGGGGATATTATAGAGCCACGCCGGGCCCAAAAAAAAAAAAAAAAAAAATCCGATTTTTTCGCCGTAGAGACGCGTCTTGGTAAGCGAACCGGGCAGCTAACTGGGCAGCTAACCGGGAAGCTAACCGGCAGTGTAACGGGAGTCTGAGGAGTAGCTGATTGGCTGTCAACATTGTAAACAGTCCGGAGCGGCCGCCATCTTGTCTCTCGGTAGGATCAAGAGACAAGAGGAGACCAAAACAAAGGGGGAAATGAAGGAAAGAGGGCAAGGTAGACCCCTTCTGACCCCATAGGATTGATGAGGGGGATATTATAAAACCACGCGGGGCCCAAAAAAAAAAAAATCCTGAGGAGTAGCTGATTGGCTGTCAACATTGTAAACAGTCCAGAGCGGCCGCCATCTTGTCTCTCGGTAGGATCGAGAGACAAGAGGTGGAAAAAAAAAGGTGTAAATGAATGAAAGGGGTAAGGCAGACCCCTCCTGAACCCCTAGGATTGATGAGGGGGCTATTAAAGTTCCCTGCGGGGCAAAAGAAAAAAAAATTGCGATTTTTCGCGGTAAAGGTGCTTCCTTGTACGTTAACCGGGCAGCTAACCGGCAGCGTAACGGGAGTCCGACATATTGTGTTTTTTGAACGTTTGTGATATGTGCACGTGTGGATTTTGTCTAATTAAGGTTAAAAAAATATATATATATCTTTAAGCGTGTTCTGGCGCGCTTACGTTTTGGGTTTGGTTTGCGCTGCAGAGACGATACGTCACGGTTATGCGATGCATCATGAGGCGTCTCACGGGCTACGTGATACGTCACTTAATAAAGAATATATTTTACAGCTATAGATATTAGCTTTTAAAAAACCAATGAAATTCACAGAAAAAACCATAGGTTATAGACCATATATAGTTAGGAATTTGCATTTACAAAACCTTGAAAATTCACTGAAAAAACCATAGGTTATAGACCATATATAGTTAGGGATTAGCATTTAAAAAACCTTATTTTATTTGCACAAAACCATTGAAATTCCATATATAGTTAGTTGCACTAACTATATATCGCGGACCCGCAATCCACTGCTAATGATGTCACATATTACATCATTCATGACATGGTCAGTGACATCACTGATGACATCACTGATGACATCTCAAATGACATCACTGATGACATCTCAAATGACATCACTGATGACATCACTGACATCTCATTTGACATTACTGATTACATCACTGATGATATCATTTATGTGATAATACATCTTCAGACTCTAATATAACCTTAGATACACTCAGTGTAAACAGGCACTCACAGACTGTCACACATCCATGGAGTTACTCACACACCTAGTCAGTCATGCAAAGAATCAATCACATCTCCATTTCCTCAACTATACAGTTATACACACCTTACTTATTCAAACATATAGTAACACATATTTACTCTCTTATACAATCCTTGATACAAGTTCACAATGATTCATACAGCCACTCACACATTCACTGGCTCTTATGTTCAGTTATTTATATATGTCAACTCTCACATGGAGTGTGTTTTACATATGTACTTACTTTGACATGTAGCACTGAGATATCCATTCACTCACCAATATACTCATGCACACAGTCAACTGTCCATACAGCTGTTTCTACATGCACTTTTGAACCCATACACCTAGGGAATCAACTGCTCACACATCTATGCACAGAGTTATACACCTCCCAGCCACCCACACACATACTCAGTCTCCCATACAAATACTTGGGCAACCATTCAATAACCCATATAGTTACTGATATAGCTACTGATTTAAACAAGCAGCAGTTTACAGAACAACATAAATAATGATTGCCAAATTAAGACACTTTAATCACTAACCCATACACTCAGTGAGACACATTTAATCATTCTCTCATACAGTCAGTCATGCACCTACTAAATCCTTCATCCAGACACTTATACATCCACTCATTCTTCAATATGTAAGACATATTTTAACTTTACAGAAACATACAGTCACTGGGTGTTGTCATCAGTGATGTCATCAGTGATGTCATCAGTGATGTCATTTGAGATGTCATCAGTGATGTCATCAGTGATGTCACTGACCATGTCATGAATGATGTAATATGTGACATCATTAGCAGTGGATTGCGGGTCCGCGATATATAGTTAGTGCAACTAACTATATATGGAATTTCAATGGTTTTGTGCAAATAAAATAAGGTTTTTTAAATGCTAATCCCTAACTATATATGGTCTATAACCTATGGTTTTTTCAGTGAATATATATATATATATAAATATATATATATTACCTACTGGCGGTCGCCAGTAGGTATATATAGTTAGGATTTTTTCCCTATGGGATTTCTGAAAATTCTATGCCTAATAACTTTTGCGTTTGTGGACGGAATTGGCTGAAATTTTCAGGAAAATGGCACATTTTGTTTCTGAGCAGACCTTGAAAATTTGGGGGGGTTTTGTGGAGGGGGGGCCGAGAAAAAAGGGGGGTCCCAAAACGCCTTTTTCCCATGTTAATTTCCATAGGGCGGTTGGACTCACTTTTAGCCCGAACGGCTGAATGGATTTTCACGAAACTTGGCAAAATTGTAGGGACTGTTAGCCTGATGTGCCTTTGCTAGGTCTCAATATATGTGCTTCAGTGGATTTTGAGAAATTAACGTTTAAATCAAGATATATATCTGTAACAGCGCTCCGGGCAGCTATCCGGTTAGCGAACCTTTCGCGTAACGGAACTTTGCGATGAGAAGCTGATTGGCCCTCCGGTGTCTGTCAACATTCTAAACAGTCCGGAGCGGCCGCCATCTTGTCTCTCGGTAGGATCGAGAGACAAGAGGAGGCCAAAACAAAGGGGGAAATTACCATAAGGGGGCATAGTAGATCCTCGTTGACCCCCTAGGTTTTATGTGGAGGTTTTAAAAGGGCCTAGGAGGGTCCAAAAAAAAAAATTTTTTTTTGCGTGGTAAGCGCCAAGTTCGCGAACCGGATAGCTTTCTGGGCAGCGAACTTTATGGATCAAAGAATGAAAGACTTTTCTAATACTGTATGTTAATTGTTTGTTGTTTTTCTTGTTTTTTTTTGTTTTCTTTATTTATTTATTTTTTTTATTATGATTGTGTTTCATACTTTATTAAATTTTCTAACATTTCATTGTCAGAAATGTCATAATTTATTATAGGGTGTAATTGTTTTTCATTTTGAAGCAAGTTGTCTACTGCTTCAACACATTGTAGAAGTTCGTGGTCTCTACTGTCATCCATAAAGTCATCAAGTTTGTCTTGGCTGCTCTCCTTCAGTTCAATCGAAAATGAAACTTGCTGCTCGCCTTCCATTTTGCCTGAAATTTGGATTTAAAAAATATATATTAGTAGAGATAGGGCACTGTTGGGATTAATTTTAGATAGGCAGTTTTTATCAGTGAATTTATCTTTTGGCAGTGTATAGTATGAGAGTGGAAATAGGACTATAAAAAAGTGTATGTGATTTAACCAAGACAAGCCTTACTCCATTGATAACTATAACAGAGAAGTCTATCTAAATACATTACTACTACAGAGGGATAGTGTATATGTAGCAGAAAAAGTCTACTATATTAAGTCATAGTGCACAATATATTAAATTATAACTTACCTTCACAAAGAAGTTGAAGTTTTTTGAAGCTATTGAAATAGGAGGTACAACAAGAAGTAGTAGTCAAAATGGCTGTGTTTCCTTCTCTCCCTTTATATATATACAGGTATATAACCAATTAAATGTCAGGTAATAAAAGTAGAAAATGAAAGTAACATTTTCATTGGTTGTCAATTCCAACAATTCAGATGTGTTTTGTGAAGTAATTTACCTCACGGTACTTGGAGAGGTCTACAGGCTAAATGGCTAAATGGAATTTCAATGAAATTTGTGAGAATGGAAGGGATTGTTATGTAGTATGAGCTAATCTATATTTGGTGAGAGTGTCTCTAGTCGTTTTTCTGTAAATTACTTTCCCGCCTTTTTTTAGGACCGCTTTCCGGGAAGCTGCCCGGTTAGCGAACCTTAAGCGTCACGGGAGTCCACCATTTTGTGTTTCGTTCGCATTAAGATACAAGATGGAGGGCAAATAATGTTTAGAATGGGTAGAAGGGGTCATGGTAGACTTATCTTGACCCCCTAGGTTTTCTGAGCGTGGCTGAGGAGGCTTATATGTGCGGAAAAAATTTTTTTTTTTTTAAAAATTCCGTGAGGTTAGCTTTCGGTTAGCGAACCGGGTAGCGCTCCGGGGAGCGAATTTTGTGGAAAATTAGTGAAAAAAGTTAGAGAAAAATAATAATTGTGAGTGATCAGATGTAGGGTAGCTCTGAGAAGAGCTTTTGGGTTTATGGTACATTTAGGTACTTATAAGTAGGTACCAATGCACAGTCTTAAATTCAGAATGAAAATTCTGTTGCCCTCATCTGAGAAGTGAACTCCATCTCCACTGTAGATATCTTGCATGTAGTAACGCAAGTTATTGTTGTACAGAGAGCCCATTCCATGGTCTCTCATGTAAGCTGAAACAGATTTGTTTACATGCTTCCTCGCTTTCTCAATTTGTGGACAAAATTGGTTGGACCACCTCCATTTCTGTCTTTGGCATATATTGGAATATACCAAGGCAGTTTGAGGAAAAAGTGCCATTAATTGCTCCAAGGTGTCCTTTAAAAGCATTTCCAGGAGAAGCTGATTGGCTGTTATCATTGTAAACAGTCTGGAGCGGCCGCCATCTTGTCTCTCTGTGGGATCGAGAGATAAGAGGTGGAAAAAAGGTGTAAATGAATGAAAGGGGTAAGGCAGACCCCTCCTGAACCCCTAGGATTGATGAGGGGGCTATTAAAGTTCCCTGGGGGGTGAAAAAAAAATGCGATTTTTCGCGGTAAAGGTGCTTCCTGGTACGTTAACCGGGCAGCTAACCGGCAGCGTAACGGGAGTCCGACATATTGTGTTTTTTGAACGTTTGTGATATGTGCACGTGTGGATTTTGTCTAATTAAGGTTAAAAAAATATATATATATCTTTAAGCGTGTTTTGGCGCGCTTACGTTTTGGGTTTGGTTTGCGCTGCAGAGACGATACGTCACGGTTATGCGATGCATCATGAGGCGTCTCACGGGCTACGTGATACGTCACTTAATAAAGAATATATTTTACAGCTATAGATATTAGCTTTTAAAAAACCAATGAAATTCACAGAAAAAACCATAGGTTATAGACCATATATAGTTAGGAATTTGCATTTACAAAACCTTGAAAATTCACTGAAAAAACCATAGGTTATAGACCATATATAGTTAGGGATTAGCATTTAAAAAACCTTATTTTATTTGCACAAAACCATTGAAATTCCATATATAGTTAGTTGCACTAACTATATATCGCGGACCCGCAATCCACTGCTAATGATGTCACATATTACATCATTCATGACATGGTCAGTGACATCACTGATGACATCACTGATGACATCTCAAATGACATCACTGATGACATCACTGATGACATCTCAAATGACATCACTGATGACATCACTGACATCTCATTTGACATTACTGATTACATCACTGATGATATCATTTATGTGATAATACATCTTCAGACTCTAATATAACCTTAGATACACTCAGTGTAAACAGGCACTCACAGACTGTCACACATCCATGGAGTTACTCACACACCTAGTCAGTCATGCAAAGAATCAATCACACCTCCATTTCCTCAACTATACAGTTATACACACCTTACTTATTCAAACATATACTAACACATATTTACTCTCTTATACAATCCTTGATACAAGTTCACAATGATTCATACAGCCACTCTCACATTCACTGGCTCCTATGTTCAGTTATTTATATATGTCAACTCTCACATGGAGTGTGTTTTACATATGTACTTACTTTGACATGTAGAACTGAGATATCCATTCACTCACCAATATACTCATGCACACAGTCAACTGTCCATACAGCTGTTTCTACATGCACTTTTGAAGCCATACACCTAGGGAATCAACTGCTCACACATCTATGCACAGAGTTATACACCTCCCAGCCACCCACACACATACTCAGTCTCCCATACAAATACTTGGGCAACCATTCAATAACCCATATAGTTACTGATATAGCTACTGATTTAAACATGCAGCAGTTTACAGAAGAACATAAATAATGATTGCCAAATTAAGACACATTAATCACTAACCCATGCACTCAGTGAGACACATTTAATCATTCTCTCATACAGTCAGTCATGCACCTACTAAATCCTTCATCCAGACACTTATACATCCACTCATTCTTCAATATGTAAGACATATTTTAACTTTACAGAAACATACAGTCACTGGGTGTTGTCATCAGTGATGTCATTTGAGATGTCATCAGTGATGTCATCAGTGATGTCACTGACCATGTCATGAATGATGTAATATGTGACATCATTAGCAGTGGATTGCGGGTCCGCGATATATAGTTAGTGCAACTAACTATATATGGAATTTCAATGGTTTTGTGCAAATAAAATAAGGTTTTTTAAATGCTAATCCCTAACTATATATGGTCTATAACCTATGGTTTTTTCAGTGAATATATATATATATATATATATATATATATATATATATATATATATATATATATATATATATATATATACACTGAGTCCTGCAACAGACACCAGTCTTGACACTAATGGGGATGGGGGAAGCCCACGGGTGCTGTAGAACCCATAATTAGTATCAGAAAGAATCCAGGAAGGCTCGCACTCCACAGTTTAGATTTCAATATACATTTTTTGGCAATGCTTTTCACCCTCACTCGGTCTTCATCATGGCCATAATGCTAAACACAGTGCCCCATCACCCTTAAAAATGAGTTGTCTCATAAACATAGAAAACATAATTTGGCGTAATTTATAGCCCTAATTCTTGTACAGTGATAATGTTTACGATCTGAAAAATACACTTGCATATATTGATGTCAAAACATAAGACTCAAATTATAAAATCAATAATAATTTTATGTCATGAAAAATTAAAAGGAGTACAATTTCAAATTTGAGCCAAGTGGCTGAGGTTAATAACACATACATACTCTTATAAGGCCTATCAAAAATAGAACAACATTTCGAAAGTGCAACACTACATTGTTTTATAAAGCATAAAAGCCAAGGGCAACAACTACATCACTGTATCACTGTGCCTTCTGTGAATAAAGGGCACAATTGTGCATATCCAAGTAATGCATATATGAAAGCAGGGCAAAAAAGTCCATAATCTTTTTCAAAATCCAAGCGCATGCTTTTTTTTAAAAGAGCTGCTGGGGGGGAGGAGGCTTGTCCTGGGGACATTTTTAGGAAAAGGGAGCAAGGCGCACAGGGCCCCCGAGGCTCTTTGAGCCCCATGGACCACCATCTTTCTGGGGCTTTAGTTCATATAATGGAGGGGTGCTGTGAGGATTCCCCTCCTGGGCTTCTAAGAAGCCCAGGGCCTTGTTTTGAAAATTGGAGTGGGATCACGTGGACCCCCCTCCTGGGCTTCTAAAAAGCCCCGGTGAACTCAGTCTCCCTGGGGCTTTATTTTCTTTAGATGGAGTGGGTCCGTTCTAGATCCATGGAACCACCACCTCCCCAGGGCAGGCCCGTGAAAATCAAAGGAAGGGGGCAGTGCAGCCCACCACCATTTATCAACCCGGGGACCGCCACCCCCCAGGGCCAGCTACTGCCGTTTGCCAGGATGATGGACAGCTTACCAAAAGGCCTCCAAGCGCATTTCTTGCAGATTTTGTTGATGCTTTCTTCATGTTGAGGAATATGAGGACATGTCAACAAAAAAAGAAGCACTTTCTTTATATAGATAAGAGGAAGTACCATTGTTTGGTGGAGATTTACCTTTTTGTTATCTCATTGTCCTCTCTACGGGAGGATTCATATTATCACAAATGTCTGGATAAAGATGCATCAAGAACAATCACATTGCCAAATGCACGCTAGGTCACTGGAGGCAATTCCTTGAGGTCCATTACACAGATGTAATGTTGAATTTACACTGGATATTCACCCAAAGAGGAAACAGTTAGTAACTAACCAGAAGAAAGTACTCAACTTGAGTAGATAATTTGTGCAAAACTGTGATCTCTTGCTGGATAAAAGGGCAGATGCTGTTCCTTTGTGGCTGAGTCACTCACACAGCTACTGACACACTCATACAGATACTCAGGCACCCACTCGCACACTCAGGCACTCACACACATTCACTGACAGACCCACTCACACACTCATACACCTACTCAAAGACATACTGAGATACTCATGCACCCACTCACAGACCTACTTAGACATATACAGCCACTCACTGACCCACTCTGACACTCATGCACCCACTCATAGACCCATATAGCCACTAGCACAGCCACTCACAGAACTACTCATAATTCATACACCCACTCAAAGACCCACTCAAAGACTAATGTACCCACTCACAGGCCCCCTCAGACCCTCAGGCACTCACACACAGACTGACTAAAACACTCATGGAGGCACTTGCAAACCAACTCAGACAATTTCACACCTACTCACAGACCCACTGAGACACTCACACAGACACTCGGGCACCCACTCAGACACTCATGCACCCACTCACAGCCCCACTCATACATAGATGCACCCTCTCACACACCTAGTGTGACACTTATGCAGCCACTCTCAAAACCATACAGACAATCACACACCCACTCAAACTCCACTTGAGACACACACGCACTTCCTTATACACCCACTGAGACACTCATGCACTCACGCCCACACTCACTCTTAAAAGTTACAGTTAGGAAATAACATTAAAAAACCCTTTTAGATTCACTGAAAAAAACAAAGGTTGCAGGGACATTATAGTTAGCAAACAGAATGTTTAAAAAACTTTGACATTCATTGGAAAAAACACAGGTTACAGGTATGTTATAGTTAGGCTCACATTTCACTCATACAAAATCAGTGAAATCTAGCAGTTATAGGTAGCTGAGCTAACTATAACTCATGCACCTGTAATGCACTGCATACAACCTCATATATTACATCAGTCATGACCTGGTCAGTGACATCACCCATGCCGTCTCAAATACCATCACTGATGACATCATCCAGTATGTCTTAGTGTTTTATAAATGCTTCTGAGACTTAAAGGTACATACTAAGCTACTACAAAGTTAAATTACTATACTTTGTGCACTGCTAATGAGCCATACTACTTGAAACATATATTATGTGAGTGGCTATGTGACTGTGCGTATCTGTGTGTGAGTGGTTGTATCAGTGAGTGCGTGACTGTGTAAGTGGCTGTATGCATGGGTGAGTGGGTGTGTGAATACCTGTATGGGTGAGTAAGCGGCTGTTTGAGTGGATGTTTGGTTAAGTGAGTTGGTATGTGAGTGGGTATATTGGAGAATGAGTGTCTGTGTGAGTGGCTGTATGGGTGAGTGAGCTGGTGTGTGATTAGTTGAATGGCTGTATGAATGGGTATGTACATTGTTGTCTTGGTGTGTGAGTGGTTATCTGGGTGTGTGAATGGTTCTATGGGTGAGTGAGTGGGTAAGTGAGCGGCTGTAGGGGTGTCTATATGAGTGCCTGAGTAGCTCTATGGGTGAGTATGTGGCTGTGTCAGTGGCTGATGGGAATAGTAACCCTGGGCAAAGCACTACGCTACACTCGTGTAGTTTGCGAAGTTTGCGCTACTTTGCACTACGTGAACTGCACATAGCAGAGTGCAAACACGCGTAGCGTAGGTTAGTGCAGTGGTCATTTTTTGCTTGCTCACGGTTCTCAACGTCAAGTTGGCGACCGCGAGCAAGCAAAATGACATCCCGGCGAGACTTTTTCCTCGTTCGCGATCAGAAACATCAAATAACCGATCGCGAGCGTGGAAAATAAACCTTCAGGCGAGATTCTCGGCGTGGGGAGGTCAGGTTTCTCATTATGAGTGGTTACATATGCTCGCGACCGCTTGCGATGAGATACTACCAGTCCGCGTTGAGAAAGCTGCTGCTCGAGTAAAAATCTACTCGAGCGGCAGAAAACTACAGCTCGCACTGTGCAAGATGCTGTTTTCAATGATTGCACAGTGCTAGATGCTTGTCCGCACTATGCAATCATTGAAAATGGCATCTTGCACAGTGTGAACAGAGTACTACGCAGTTCGTGTAGTGGTATGTGGAGTGCCAAGTGCATTCGTAGCTTCGCGTAGCACTACTTCGCAAACTACGCCCAGCCCTAGTGAATAGTTGTGTGAACAGCTGTATGGGTGAGTGGATGTTTGAGTGAGTGGGTGTGTGAATGGCTCTTTGGATGAGTGAGTGGGTATGTGAGTAGTTGTATGGGTCTCTGAATGGGTGTGTGAGTAGTGTAATTATTCCAGTGAGTGTATGAGGGGCTGTATGGGGTTGTGAGTGGTTCTGTGGATAACATCAGTGATGTCATTTGAGATGTCATCAGTGATGTTGTCAATGATCTCACTGATCATGGCTTGACTGATGCAGTATGTTAGGTCCTAAGCCTTGCATTGTGGGAGTATAAGCTTTAGTTAGCTTAAGTGGCTATAACTTCTGAATTTCACAGATTTTGTATGAGTGAAATCTGAGTCGAACTATAAACTCCCTGCATCCTTTAGTTTTTTTCAGTGGATTTCTAATGTTTTTTAATTCTATTCCCTAGCTATAATGTTCATGTAACCTTTGTTTTTTCAGCGAACATCTACTGTTATTAATGCTGTTTCATAACAATAATGTCCCTGTAGCCTTTCATTTTTGCAGTGAATTTCTACATTTAAAAAATAATAATTCCTAACTGTAGCCTGTCACCTTTGAGAGTGGGTGTGTGAATGCCTGTATGGGTTATTGAGTAGGTGTGTGAGGGGCCTATGGGTCTGTGGGTGAGTGTATATGTGTGTTTTGGTGGGTATGTAAGTGGCTTATGGATATGTGAGTCACAGCATGGATGGATCTGTGATTGGATATGTGAGTGTCTGTATAGGTCTAAGAGTGGGTGTGTGAGTAGCTTTATGGGTCAATGACTGGATGTGTGAATGGGTGTGTGGGTCTGTGAGTGGGTGTGTAAGTGTCTTAGTGTGTGTGTGAGTGTGTCTGTGGGTGTGTGAGTGCCTGTTTGGATGGGTAAGTACCTGCGTGGGTCTGTGAGTATCTGCATGGGTCTGTCAGTAGGTCCATCAGTGCCTGTATGAGCGTGTGTGTCAGTGCCTGTGCAAGTCTGTGAGTGGTTCTGTGAGTGCCTGTGTGAGTGTGTGAGTGCCTGTGTATGTCTGTGTGTGTTTGTATGAGTGGTGCTATAGATTTGGGGTATTTAAAAGAGAGAACCATCCACTCTGCTCTCACCAGGAGATGAAAAGAAAGACATCAGTTTGTGCTCCAATAGATCAACAATGAATTCACCTCCATTAAGGATTTCATATATTTGTTTAACGTGGAGTACAAGAGGAGACACAATTGCTTTGTCTTTGCAAAGCTTAAGAAGTTAGGATCATTTGTGTTTTACAGAAATGGAGCTTCAACTGCACCACATGCTGTTTTTATGATTGTAAGGGCATCCTGTTGAGGTTTAATTTCTGTGAAATGAGCGTTAGGGCCATTATGGAACCTAGTTTTTTCCAAGAGGCCACAGTTTTGTGGAAAATGTTTAGACAACTGTGTTGTGAATGTATCTAGGACCCTAATTAAATATTCCCGATGTATGCCCTTATGTGGTTATAACAAATCATATCCTTATAAAGGCATAAGAATCATATCCATATTTAGTCATAGCAAATGCAGTCCAAATACGGCAAGGCTACTTCCCTAGACTCCTAGAAAGTACAACGCATTCTTTAAACAAAACAAACCTCCAGCAGCCCGGGAATTCCCCCTGCTTCTGTTTTGATTTGTCCTAGAACTCATGAGAGCCCTGAAAGAACTGCCAGTTCTTAGTGACAGTTCTCAGTGACGTCTTACGTCCAACCTACGTCAAACTCCGCACCTTCCAGGTATAAATATACCAGCATTTGCCTTAAGCAACACACAGTGGTTTGGAGCAGAGCGGCTATCTACTTATCCAAAGCCCAGCTGATGCGAGTGCAGAAGGAAGCCGGCCCTCCCATTTGACGCACTGAGAGAGACGCTGTCTTTTCTCCTGCCGAGAAATCCAGCTCAGTGTTTCCAGTTACCCTTGCGGGTTGCTGGGAGATCGAGTCCTGAGAAAGAGATACAAGACCTCCTTCATTCTACACCAAGGTACAGAGCTGATTATATCCTTAGAGAATTCTTGATTCAGATTCTTGGTAAAACTAACTTAACTTAAACTGCAGCTCACTTACTCCTTCCCACGTACTAGGCTTAGGTTAGGTACCCCGGGGTAGGCGTATTTTAGAAGCACCAGTTGAGTATGTTTAGTCAACTTTTATCATTGTATGTATTGTATATATTTTATCTGTTTTAAGTATCATATGGCTCAGAAACAATATACATGCTTTTACAGTATTATTTCATAATACTCCTTTTACTGTACGCACTTTACTTTATGATAAGTATTGCAATTGTGGCAATTCATTTCTCTTGCATGAGAAAGAAGACTGTTCAATAAATAACAACTTTTATTGAAAACGCCCGTCTCTATTTCTCTGCACTCTGGTGAAACTAAGCATGCACGATTGACTGAGTGAAATAGCTATCTATTGTTTTCACACGACTCTGGAGATATACTCCTTATTCTGGAGGGAGTAAAGTTGTCATGTATATGCGGTTGTCAGAAACGAATCCCTTCTTGTCTAATCAGGAAAGTTAACTCCTTCATGTTCATTCGAGAAAGTTTCTAGTGACCTCTGAGCTAGCTGGAATAATTAATTAAGTCTAACATATTCAGTAGAGACCTCGTCGACCTCAGTCTTACGTCCAAACTATCGTTTATGTTATTCCAATGTGCAGAATCTATTGGGAATATAGGAACTACACTACATGGCGCCCAACATTTGGTAAGGCGATAATCTAACGCAAGATACTAGAGTAACTCAGTCGTGCTTTTCACACAGACCCCTTTTTCCCGTAAAAACTCCAATAGACGTCTGGAGTGGGTAAAAGGTTAATATCCGCCAGAACTTCCTAGGAAAAGATTCCTATGTATTAGTTTTTGGTTTAGTCAACGTTGAAGGATACAGTGTTCCAAAATATTGTGCACCTAATCCTTGTTTCCTTGAAATTTGCTCTGCAAACTTTCTGTCAGCAAAAATGCCGGAAAGTGACGAAGAAAGAGAGGCTTTGGCAGCTCAACTCTTAGCGGATGACACAATTATCCAAAATCACGAACCGAATGCTATACTCATCCTGGTCAATATAAGAAATACTGTAACTATAAAACTTATAGCAAATGGAGTATTATCAAGAGGTGGTACAGTTGTATTTGTGGTAAAGGCAATGAATATCGGCAGACAGAGGTATTCTATTCCTGGATACATTTTCCAGCAGCACGTGCTGTGACACGCGAGTTCCACTACTACAAAATAGAGGAATGTCCAGCGGAATACTCTCCTTTCGAGGAAGTTGAAATTCCACTAACATACCGAGAGCACCTGCTCTGGTTTAATGGCTTAAAACATCAAAATCACATTACCAGGCTCGGTCCACTAGGTAGACCAGGAGCCACATGGCCTGTTCTAGCCAGCTATACACCACATCCCGACATAGAAAAAATGTCAGACCGAGAACTTTTAGTTCAGCTAAAACAACTAATTAAAATACATAGACAATTCGTCCAATATGTCATGCGGACTTCAACAGTCCAACCTGCAATTAAAATTCCACAAAACTCCCCTCAACAGGAGAACACAAATAAAATGACACCACAGAATATACAATCATGTATTGGTAAAATACCCGCAAATCGGGAACAAATTCCATTCTGGTAAACTCAAAAAATTACTCAGATAGAGGCAGTATTTCCTGATACTACCCCTCACGAAAAACACAGAATTCTGACTACCTGTCTCCCAATGGGGATCGCACCACATGTGACTCTCGGGGCACAGTCTTTGCTTCTATCTACACAAAAACACATGGTGTTCCTTCTAAGGCGGTTATACCAGACGTACTAAGACAGATTCAAAATGAATAAGGTCCAGAACCTGCTTTAACTCTGGGTATGAAATTACTAAAAGACTTTAAGCAGGTCTCGGCTATATTATTAGCCAACATAAAGGGAGAAGCAGCATCTGTGGCGATCCGCCAAAAATTGAAAGAAACAGATATAGCAGACCAACCTTTTGAACTTGCCAGAATAATTGAAAAATCCTATGAAGAATTAGGTAGAGATAGTTTGGGTGGTAAACCAGTAAAACCCCAACTAATTGAAAATCCTGAAAAAAGTTTCATTAAAAATAATCTCAATTCTCAAAAGAAGAAGTGGGAGGGTAATAAGCAAACAACTCCCAGAGAAAAACAGTTATAGACCAGATGAAGGTCTCCCCAACGAAGAGATAGATCTCCAGAAAGGGGGGGCAAGTCTCCACAAC
Organism: Lissotriton vulgaris; assembly: GCF_964263255.1. NCBI lineage: Eukaryota > Metazoa > Chordata > Amphibia > Caudata > Salamandridae > Lissotriton > Lissotriton vulgaris. Next base: position 805,630,706 of record NC_141689.1, on the reverse strand, counting down.
GGGAGCCCTCTGAAAAAAGATACAACCTTAGAAATAGGGACAATTTGAGAAAACCTGACAGATATCAAGATATTGATACATGTCCCTCTCAATCTGTTCAGACTTCCTCACAGAAATCGGAAAGAAGAGGTCGGTCAGAACATAAAGAAGAGCACGTCAAGTCCAAAGACAAGGAACCTGCTCATCAAAGTAAAAAATTACAATTTCCCAGAAAGAAGGTAGCCAGTATTAAAGTAAAACATGCCAAGAATTCTTAGGACATAACTGAAAAACGGAGAGTGGGCCCAGACAATGCTAGACAGCGCAGCAGAAGTGACCACAGCGCGCAAGATCCTGATGAATCTTCTGGAGACAGTGGACACGAATGAATACATTCAAGTGTAAACTGCAGACACCCGAGTTAGAGTACCCCATAAACTATATGAAATCACATTACGTATAGAGGGAGATAAAACTAGGAAAAAAAGAGGTCTCTTTTGGGAGAATCTAGCTAAAGGCTATGATATCCTTCTAGCAGAGAAAGACTGGCCACCAGAGTTTGTCAGCGAGTGCCCACATGGCGAAGAAATTATTATGCCTGCCTTCTCAAATCACATTCCAATTCATAAAAAATACACATTTGCTAGAAAATGGGCAGTGGCCCAAACCCCTGCATTATATAAAAATCATGGAGGTTGGGATGAGGATTCTCCTCAACATGAAATCCAGTTAAAAAATCAACCTACTGCACAGAGGCAGTATCATGTTTAGCAAGAAGCTAAAAAACAAGTAAGAGAAATCTTAGATCAACTCTAATATCAGGGGGTGATTGAAACATGCACCTCACAAATGAACAATCCTTTGTTTCCTGTCTCCAGCCAGACGATTCATATTGTCTAGATTTGGAATAGAAGATACCTAACCTCCTGCTGTAAAACTTTTGCAGTACAAAACTCACACAGTGCAGCACTAATGAATAACGTGCGCAAAACGACATTAGATATTTCAAATGGTTTCTTCTGTCAAAACATAGCACCTGAAAGCAGATATTTACCCGCTTTCTCCGGCATGGGGGCACAAAAGCAATTTTGTTGTCTCCCACAGGGATTCAAGAACAGCCCAGGATTATTTTCAGCCAGGATAACAGAGTTACTATAAATATATGATGATGAGGCATTATCTTATGTCGATGACATCTATCTTACAGACAATGATCTGGAGACTAACTTAAAAAGAGTGAACACCATCATACTTGGGTTCGCATCTGATTTGCCCACTTAACAGTCTTATTTTTAGGATATGAATTATCAAGTGAGGGCAAAAGCCTATCAGGCAACTTCTTAGAGAAGTGTGCAGTACTGCAAGCTCCAAAAACACTGAAAAACTTACAGTAAATTCTAGGTTTCTTGATTTTCGGAAGAATATACATTCTAAATTATGCAGAGAGAGTTAAACCTCTCTACGAACTAATAAAACCTGATTTTAAACCAAAACTCACAGAAATTTTAAGATCATTACAGACAGACATGATAACTAAAACAAAACTGCAAACACGCGCAAACGAATGCAACCTTGTAATCCGAGTCATCCCAGGAAGATGTGGATTCACATACGTGACCTCTAATGAGGGCGAAACGGTACCAATAGCTTACAAATCACACTTGTACACACAAGCTGAAATGAAATTCAGTTCTACTGAAAAAATTCTAACTTCGGTTCAAACTGCTGAAGCAAAAGAAAGAGCCCTAGCCCGAGGGAAGAGAATATCTGTTTTAACAGCAGTATCAGCCCTTGAGGCAGTAACAAGACCAGGCATTCTAAATGCTAATTCTAAATGTAGTGAGGTTCCTATATTCCCAATAGGCTCTGCGCATTGGAATAACATAAACTATAGTTTGGACGTAGGACTGAGGTCGACTAGGTCTCTACTGAATATGTTAGACTTAATTAGGCATGCCAGCTAGCTCAGAGGTCACTAGAAACTTTATCGAATGAACAGGAAGACCAGCCCAGATACCCCTGTTAGACAGCATTAAACTATCTACACGCAGGCATCCGACCGGACAAATGCAGTCCCATAATTATTAAGACGAGATTCATTTAGATGTGGCCCCAGCGCTCGGCTGACGCCAGAACTGTTATAAAAGATTTGCGAGTCTTTATCGGCACATACGCAATTGACATGCTACATTCTGAATAGGGTCCTGCGTTTAGCTCTCGGGCTAACAAGGAGGCCATGGCCAGCATGGGCATTGCATTGCGGTATTCTAGTCCATTCCATCCCGAGGGAAATGCGGTAGTGGAGAGAAGAAAATGTGAAATAAAGCAATCTATAACAGCGAGGGTATTAGGTTCGGGTGACGTGTGGGTCACACATCTAATAAGAGTCCAACGTAGTCTTAATAATCTGCCAAGAAATTCTCTAGGAGGTATCACTCCGTACAAACTTTTGTTTGGTACAAGAATGATCATTCATGATCTCGATTGTCACACTTCAGTGGTGAAACAAAAAACCTTTGATATCAAAGATCATTTGGCTGTTTTACAGAACTTGTGAAACAAGAAAAAGTCTAAGAAACGAAAAGCTAAAGCCAACGACCACTGAAGAAAAACCACCTGTCCCAGCAAGACCTCTCTGGATTCCAAAGATTGGAGATCTGGTCAGAGAAAAGATTGCGGTGAAGAAGGAATTTGGGCCTTCTTACAGAAAAGCAGTACCTGTCTTAGCTGTCAGCGGAACAAGATCAGTAGTACTACCGCCCCTTGCTGGTAAAAAGGAGAACCGAGTTGTATCAATCGACCAGGTGAAACCACAACCATGTGGCCAATAACAAGTAGTAGGCCCAGTGGACTCCCAAGAAATAGCAGAAGACAAAATCTTGCTACAATCCAAGAGTGTCAAACTGAGAGACTAATCACATTTGATAAACCTGCAGTGAATAAAAAAGGACTATGCAACAAAGCCATGGAACTTGTGCCTCTGGAAACCCAAATTGCAACAGTTCGTCAAGAAACACCTGTCTACAATGATGTAGCATCTGAACATACATATCCAAAGATAAATGAAAATCCTGAAGCAATTCCACCAATTGACAGCACTGCATTTGGCTACTTTATCAACTTTGATGACTTTTCTGATGATTCAAGTGAACATGAAGAAACGCCAGCAACAAAAACTTTCAAAGAAAAAAATAACAGAGCTCTTTCATCAACTCAGAGAAACATATCTAATTTCACCATGGATTGAATTATGGATTGTGATAGGTGTACTTTTCCTCCTTCTGTGGCTCAACTTGGTTTTAAGTTTGGGTAGATTTATTGATGGAAAATATAGTACAATGGACACAGCAAGTCAGAACATCAACTTGGTCCTGAAACCACACAGATCTTCTCACATCAAAAAAAGAGAACTATCAACAGTGAACATCACAGCCAATCCTATACCTGGTGGTATAGCATGGGACAAAACTGACTATGAAATATATGGCCCGGATGAGCTCTTGAAATATCCACACCAATTCAAGATCTCCTTAAGTGACTTTGTATCACCTGGTACTTTCTCTGATGATTGGGAGTTTGAAAATATTAATAATATGATGTCAGATTTAGAAATGTCAGCAAAATGTACAGAACATGATTATTTACAAGGTTCTTCGAATTATGAAGAAATGTATTGCTTCAATCACTTTCGGAATCATTATCTGCATAAATCTGATAATCCTAAAAATGTTTTCAGTTATAATCAGGGGGAACATTGTCCAACTCCGCCAAAAGGCAGTTCAAAAACATTTTATGAGAAGTTTCCATACTTCTCAGGGTTTACTTACACTAATCCAGAAACGTTTTATTTCAAAATGTTAAATAAGACAGGAATGAAAAACATGTTGACAAATACTAAACTGATTTATTCTGAGAAATTTTATGAAAAAATGTCAACATTTGGTTTTGAATTTTGGAAAAATAACATCGAGACAAAAACCATCTGGGGTACAAAAGAGTGGCAGGTACAAGGTTTAGAATCATTATTTAGAGCCTGAATGATCCCGGAACAAATAATGTTCCTGAATGACACCATTCAACAAACAACCTGTTTTGGCCTAGCCAAGATAAAAGATTTAAACAACCCGTCTATACCAAAGCCTATGCCTGATAGAAACACCACTATAGATGAGGGGTTAGGCGTGCCCCATATTTTAAAACAAAACAGAACAATTCCTGATTGGAACAAAGGGTTGATCTGGCCCTCAGACACTTATAACTGTCAAGATAGATTCCTGAACAAAACACAGGGGTTCAAACAGAACAGGCCAGACCCAAGATATTCCCAGAGACAACATCCAGGGATAATTACAACATAAAGTGTAGGAAAACTATGCCTCGATTGGCTACAGAGATCCAAACTTCCCGAAATTAAGCAACACTTAACTTTACTTAAAGAAGGTGCTGACTTGCAAGATTTCATAATGGGACCTCGCAAACAGCGTCAAAAACGTCTCATATACGCCTGTATATACGCAGCTTACAATGAAGCTTGGAAATTAACACAAATTGAAACTGCAGAAAAAATACGAGAAATTGATCGTATTAATTTGGAAAAATCACTTTCTGTAGTGGACAATGGGTTAACGACTCTGTCCTCCAGAATGTATTCACTGGACAGCATTGTATCATCTGCTATTGATATATTAGAACAGGATATGCTAATGTTACAACATTGCCAGTCCCAATTACGTTCTATTGTACAGCTAGGTTGGACGTTACAAAACCTCCGTTCAGGCTACGTGCCATGGCGTCTAATCAACACAACGTCATTATTTTCTATCTTTAACCTTACTGATAGACAAATCTCATTGGCACAAAAAGGAGCAGACTACACGGTGCTGAGCATTGAAAAACTAGAAAGATTACCATTGACAATGTCAGAAAGACCTGTCACTGAATGGATAATACATGGCACCATTACAATCCCGATAACAACTTTCCAGTTTTAATACTGCCAAAAGTATATACCAGCAGGCCTGTATGAAAGGTTGGGTAAAGGATACATCAAGTCAACCCGGAATTTGCCTTATACACATAGATGTTGGAGTGGGGGCAAGAAAGAGGTATTTCTTAGTGGTAACAATTGTAAAAAATCACTAAGCTGTACACTTCTGTGTCAAGGTATTAACTCGCATGGAGCCTGCGAAGGGTCATCAAACAAAACCTTTCATGCCATCTGCACTGCACCCCTGCTACACAGATAGAGCCCTCTTTCAGACAACTTTTCAACGGAAGCTACGTTATAATAAGTGACCACAGCTGTTGTGGCATGATGGCAGGAAAAGCCTATCTCGTGAGCGTTACTTCCAGGGTCATTTGTTGTATGCAAGTAATGTATCCAAACAGCAATCCAGACATGGAGGCTGCAATATGGCCTTCTGTGAATATCTCTTCTATTTAAATTGATACTTTAAGCAGAATGAAGTCTATTCTTTTACAGACGACTGTGCATTTAACTTTGTCCAAAGAGACGTATGCTCTGCAAGTTGCAAGGACAGCGGCAGAGATACATACCCTATTATCGACAAATTGCCCCGTGCATTTCGTAGAAATGTTAAGCCAAATCTCAAACATGTCAGATACCAGTGGCATCGCACATGTATTTAAGACAATTTTTTTGGGACTGCTAGCACCTTTTGAAACAGTTCTGGGCATCTTCCCGAATGTTGTGCATTCTCTATTCCGTGGACTGCCTCTTATTTTGGGACTCGTAGCAGGAGTTTTATTTTTGATCCTCCTGCTCCGATATGGCAAGCCAAGTCACAGACAAAACTCAGGCTACGATGGAAGAAACGATCCTAGCAATACCTTACCGAGAATGTATCACTAAAGTCCTCGGATTGGCCCGGCTTAGATATCTGAATACTACCTGGTTTCTTTCATTCAGACCAATCTGGCAAGATTGCATCTTACCTGTGCTTCGATGTCTGCTATGCGGAGAAGAATGCGTGTTGGACGTTTGTCTTACACTACCATCAGCAGTACCAATGGATATCGATGCTTTGCTTGGTTCGGTAACGGCTCATGCAACGTATTGTCCCCAGCGGCTACCTATTCTGATGGCATTCGTTGAAACTTCACCATTACGATTAGGTGGCGGGGAAGTACGAGATGAAAGCGGCACCACACAACCTTCTGTGACCATTGCTGATCTAAACACAGAGGATGGCAATGCATCGCATGTTTGCACTATTTCGAATTTTTCGGAGTTGGCCCAACTTTCACCTCTGTTGTAGACAAATTTTTTGCCGGCCTATCTGAGGTAATGTTCTCTCCTAACAACGGGAATAATATTTGAAATAGCGAGCACACAGTGTTCCCTGAGCTGCGCATAGATAGCCTGATGCTGTCTAATAGTGGTGTCTGGGCTGGTGTCAGTTCCGGTTCACAACTGCGATCTCTGTTGCAGTCCTGACAATTCATTGCAAAGTTATACATTTCTACGCTCATCCCCGACTACCAGTATTGTGATTGTAATTCTATTAGAGATTTCAGGATCTCTTGGTGCCTCAGACCCAATCCTTTGTGTGCATCTTGTATCAAGAAGACTCTCCGGTTCGTGTTTGAAATTACTCTATCCCCCACTCCAGGGATTTGAGCAAACGGAACAGAGTTTGCATCAATTATGTATGTATTGCTGAGTGGATAGTTTAGAGGTAACGCCGCATAATTGCCTTCCATTGAGGCTTTTACTGTATCGCCATCTATTTGTTTTTTCGTACGCTTTATTGTGGCTACGGAAGCCGAGTGATCAGCTGCCACTGTGGCTTTGTCAGCCAATGAATTCCCTGCAACGTGAACGCCATCACGTTGAAGACTCTGCGTATATATCACGTGAGTCTTTTGTTGTTCCTTCGGCAAAAGAACTACTTGTTCCCATAGTTTTTTATGCTTTATTGTGTCACCTGTCTCATCTTTGTAACCGTTTTTTATCCAGGTCTGCATGGAATTATTGTAAGATCGGACGCAGTAATGCGAATCGCACACTATTAGTGTCGGGAATTCACGATCAGCATTTTCAAGCGCCATCTTTAGAGATCTTATTTCAGCTCACTGCGCTGTACAGTTTCTGAGAGATTCAGTTTTAGTGACCATCGGTCTGAATTTACCTAAGCGCCAGCGACCTTTAACAATCGTGCACAGAGCTTTGTAAATCTGTTTTTCCACAACGTAGTGTTGTGCAAATCTGTTTGTGTAGATTACACAGGTGTACTGTTCGAGAGGCAGAATTTCGTTCGGCAGAGGACATTCATTTTCGTATTCCAGATATTCTAGTTTTTTCATTTTCGGATCGAATGCGTGTGTCATGTCTTCTGTAGCAAGAGAATTTTCCCATTGTATCCATTTTGGATCTAAAGCTTTAGCATTAGGATTGTTGGTATTGTTACCGCCTCAAGGGCTGATACTGCTGTTGAAACAGATATCCTTTTTCCTTGGGCTAGGGCTCTTTCTTTTGCTACAGCAGTCTGAACAGCAGTTAGAATTTTTTCAGTAGAACTGAATTTCATTTCAGCTTGTGTGTATAAATGTGATTTGTAAGGTATTGTTACTGTTTCTCCCTCATTAGAGGTAAGGTATGTGAATCTGCATCTTCCTGGGATGACTCGGATTACAAGGTTGCGTTCGTTTGCGCGTGTTTGCAGTTTTGTTTTAGTTAACATGTCTGTCTGCAATGATCTTAAAATTTCTGTGTGTTTTTGAGTCCAATTAATTGGTTTAAAATCAGGTTTTATTAGTTCGTAGAGAGGTTTAACCCTCCCTGCATAATTTAGAATGTATGTTCTTCCGAAATTCAGGAAACCTAGTATTGATTGCAAGTTCTTCAGCGTTTTTGGAGCTTGGAGTACTGCACACTTCTCTAAGAAGTTGTCAGCTAGGCTTTTGCCTTCACTTGATAATTCATATCCTAAAAATAGGACAGTTAGATGGGCAATTCGTGATTTTTTAAAGTTAAATTTGTACCCTTCAGATGTGAACCCAAGTATTATGGTGTTCACTCTTTTCAAGTGAGTCTCCAGGTCATCATCTGTAAGATAGATGTCATCAACATAGGATAATGCCTCATCATCATACATTGGTAGTAACTCTGTTACCCTTGCTGAAAATAATCCTGGGCTGTTCTTGAATCCCTGTGGGAGACGACAAAATTGTTTTTGGGTCCCCATGCTGGAGAAAGCTGTCAAATATCTGCTTTCAGGTGCTATGTTTTGACAGAAGAAACCATTTGAAATATCTAATGTTGTTTTATATTTTTTGCGAACAATATTAATCATTAGTGCTGCACTGTGTGAGTTTTGTACTGCAAAAAATTTACAGCAGGCATTTAGATGTCTGTAGTCCAAAACGATATGAATCGTCTGCCTTGGAGACAGGAAACAAAGGATTGTTCATTTGTAAGGTGCATGTTTCAATCACCCCCTGATATTCAAGTTGATCTAAAATTTCTTTTACTTGTTTTTTAGCTTCTTGCTTAACAGGATACTGCCTCTGTGCAGTAGGTTGATTTTTTGACTGGATTTTATGGTGAAGAGAATCCTCATCCCATCCTACATGATTTTTATATAATGCAGGGGCTTGGGCCACTGCCCATTTTCTAGCAAATGTGTATTTTTTTATGAATTGGAATGTGATTTGAGAAGGCAGGCATAATCATTTCTTCACCATGTGGGCACTCCCTGACAAACTCTGGTAGCCAATCTTTCTCTGCTAGAAGGATATCATAGCCTTTAGATAGATTCTTCCAAAAGAGACCTTTTATTTTCCTAGTTTTACCTCCCTCTATACGTAATGTTATTTCATATAGTTTATGGGGCACGCTCATTCGGGTGTCTGCAGTTTCCACTGGAATGTATTCATTCGTGTCCACTGTCTCCAGAAGATTCATCAGAATCTTGTGAGCTATGCTCACCTCTGCTGCGCTGTCTAGCATTGTCTGGGCCCACTCTCTATTTTTCAGTTGGGTCCTCAGGATTCTCGGCATGTTTTATTTTAATACTGGCTACCTTCTTTCTGGGAAATTGTAATTTTTTACTTTGATGAGCAGGTTCCTTGTCTTTGGACTTGAGGTGCTCTTCTTTATGTTCTGACAGTCCTCTTCTTTCCGATTTCTTTGATGAAGTTTGAAAAGATCGAGAGGGACGTGTATCAATATCTTGATATCTGTCAGGTTTTCTCAAATTGTCCCTATTTCTAAGGTTGTATCTTTTTTCAGAGGGCTCCCTTTGGGGAGACTTGCCCCCCCCCTTCTGGTGGAGATCTATTTCTTCGTTGGGGAGACCTTCCTCTGGACTGAAATTGTTTTTCTCTGGGAGTGGTTTGTTTATTACCCTCCCACTTCTTCTTTTGAGAATTGAGATTATTTTTAATAATGGTTTTTTCAGGAATTTCAATTAGTTGGGGTTTTACTGGTTTACCACTCAAACTATCTCTGCCTAATTCTTCATAGGATTTTTCAATTAATTTGGCAAGCTCAAAAGGTTGGTCTGTTATATCTGTCTCCTTCAATTTTTAGCGGATTGCCACACATGCTGCTTCTCCTTTTATGTTGGCTAATAATATAGCTGAGACCTGCTTAAAGTCTTTCAATAATTTCACACCCAGAGTTAAAGCAGGTTCTGGACCGTATTCATTTTGAATCTGTCTTAGTACATCTGGTATAACCGCCATAGACGGAACACCATGTGTTTTTGTGTAGATAGAGGCAAAGACTGTGCCCCAAGTGTCACAGTCCTCCACATGTGGTGCGATCCCCATTGGGAGACAGATAGTCAGAATTCTGTGTTTTTCGTGAGGGGTAGTGTCAGGAAATACTGCCTCTATCTGAGTGATTTTTTGTGCTAACCAGAATGGAATTTGTTCCCGTTTTGCGGGTGTTTTTCCAAGACATGATTGTATATTCTGTGGTGTAATCTTGTTTGTGTTCCCCTGTTGAGGGGAGTTTTGTGGAATTTTAATTGCAGGTTGGACTGTTGAAGTCCGCAAGACATATTGAACCAATTGTCTATGAATTTAAATTAGTTGTTTTAGCTGAACTAAAAGTTCTCCGTCTGACATTGCTTGAATATCTGGATGTGGTGTGTAGCTGGCTAGAACCGGCCATGTGGCTCCTGATCTACCTAGTGGACCGAGCCTGGTAATGTGATTATGATGTTTTAGGGCGCCATTAAATAAGAGCAGGTGCTCTCGGTATGTTAGTGGAATTTCAACTTCTTCTAAAGGAGAGTATTCCGCTGGAGGTTCCGCTATTTTGTAGTAGTAGAACTCATGTGTTACAGCGTGTGCTGCTGAAAAATTTATCCAGGAATAGAATACCTCTGTCTGCCGAAATTCATGTGCCTCTTCCACAAATATGACTGTACCACCTCTTGATGTTACTCCGTTTTCTATAAGTTTTATAGTTATGGTTTTTCCTATATTGACCGGGATGAGTATTGCATCATGGTCGTTATCTCGGACAAATGTGTCGTCCGCTTTGAGTTGAGCTGCCAAAGCAGCTCTCTCCCTTTCGACGTCACTCTCTGTCATCTTACTGACTGAAAGTTTGTAGATCAAGTTTCAAGGAAACAAAGATTAGGTGCACAATATTTTGGAACACTGTATCCTTCAACGTTGACTATACCAAAAACTAATACATAGGATTCTCATCCTACTACGTTCCGGTGGATATTAACCTTTCACCCACTCCAGAGTTTTTACGGGAAAAAGGGGTCTGTGTGAAAAAGCACGACTGAGTTACTCTAGTATCTTGCGTTAGATTATCGCCTTACCCAACGTTGGGCGCCATGTAGTGTAGTTCCTATTTTCCCAATAGGCTCTGCGCATTGGAATAACATAAATGAGAGTTTAGACGTAGGACTGTGTCAAGCCCGCTCTGGTGTCAAAGCTTTCTGGTACCAGGTCTTCTCCAAGATTGATTAACAGTTTAACCCATCTCCAATCTTCTGCTAGTTGGAGTCAATTGGTGGCGCAGTTCAGGTGGAAAACTTCCTGTTGTTCCGAAGAAGAAAACGCCAACCTTCGGTTAGCGTTCTAGTCTTTTGCAGCAGTGCCGCCATTTCATGCGCGCGCTACACTGGCGCTGCGCACTTCAACTGAAGAACTTGACGGAGTCGGTTGCGTTCCAGAGAGCCTCTTTCTTGGCGTCTCTATTCCTGTAGCGGCTCGTCAAAAGAAGTTCCTATCGTGTTCGGAGAAGACTCAGAAGACTACGAATTTGTTGTGAGCAGTCCTGTCAGCAGTAAAGTTGTCTTCGAGGATAAGGTCTGGTTTCCGTTATCTCTCCACTCTCGTTTTGCCGTGCAGTTGGGTCCGAGAGTAACGGTAAGCCTTTGAACATTTGAATCTTGTGACTTTCAAGTTGTTTCCAGTCAAATTCAGATTGAGAAGCGTTCTCTTGCGAAAGACAGTTGCGTGAATTCGAGAACCAAGTCCGTTGCTGAATTCTTTAGAACTTTATTCAAAGACTTTGATTAAGACTCAGCATTTGGGTGATGGCTATCGCCCGATTAACAGCAGTTGTTCAAGAACTTTCTATCTTGACTCAGTGTACCAAGAGGAGCAATTGGAGAACAGTTTTGAGCCTACTCACTACACCGAACTTCTGGCCTAGAAAGTGTTTAGGGGGATATCTATATGCGCATGTAGTTATATTCTCTTACTCACCTAGTGTAGTACTCAGTGGTCTCAATCTTCTTTCATACAAGAAGCAAATACCAATTTCATCTCCTCTTCAGAGAGAGGCAAATTCCACACTACCTACAGGTATAAGAGGAGCAGCATTGGAATCGATATAGTCTGAGTAATCAGTTCAAGCTTGTGAGAATGTATTAATGTTATGTTATTCTTACAGGTGCCGGTAAGCTGAAGACACCAGGGTGTGGCAGTCTCTCTGTTGTTCGTTATCCACTTCCCCTTTCCCCCTCATTCCTGGGCTCAGAGTTCTCTGGGACCAGGGGTGTTTGGGAATGGGAAATTCTCATCTAGACGACCTTCAACTATCGCCCCCACAGAACTCAGGAGGTACAGGTACAGCGCTCTTGACAGACTGAGGTCGACTAGGTCTCTATTGAATATCTTAGACTTAATTTAGGTTTGCCAGCTAGCTCAGAGGTCTCTAGAAACTTTCTCGAATGAACATGAAGGAGTTAACTTTCCTGATTAGACAAGAAGGGATTAGTTTCTGACAACCGCATATACATGACAACTTTGCTCCCTCCAGAATAAATAATTAAAAAGGGGTTGCGTGCTCCTTCTTGTGGTAGTGTCCACCCCGGGGACCCCGACCCCCTTGGCATAATACTACATTGTGTCCCAGGGAGCCCAACCTCAGACACTGTGGCCCCCTGACTGGAAGAGTGTGGGCATACCCTATCTACATGCTCCTATGTAGGGAATTCCACTTTGCTACCACCCAATGGGAGAAAAGAAAAGGTGCTGTCTCCTGCCAGGACCCATTATAGTACTGCCTGGGGAGGCAGCTAGGGACATAAGGGCTCTGGATCGTGCCCTGAGGCTCCCAGCTTAGTGATTTGTGGATGCCCATTTGGCAGTGTGCAGCATGGGATTGACCACATGACCTGGCTGCACAGACAACCTCCGTGAGGGCAGCCAACCCACCTCAGCCCTCCTCCTTTACATTGGACGGTCCAGTCCGAGGAGTTGGTGGCCTAAGGGCCCATATTTGGCTCGGGATGGGGCCGCCCAGCCCCCCTTTCAAATTTAAATATATTATAGGCCGTGGGTTGGTGGAGATCCCTGAGGCCAGACAGGTCTGCACACCCCAAGGCAAATATTCTAATTTACCCCGGGGAGGTGGTGGCCCAAAGGGCTTCAACCAGCCACAGGAGAGGGGCACCCAGCCCCCTCCCCTAAAAAAATGAAGCTCCAGAGAGTTTGTGATCCTTGGGGTACAAATGAGCCCATGAAGGCCCCCTTCAATAAAAAAAAGAAGTCTCAGGGAGGTGGTGGTCCACCGGGCTGAAATGAGCCTTAGAAGAGGGGCCCAGTGCGCCGCCTTCTTTAAAAAAAATATGCCTTCTCCTGGGCCCTGACCAACCAGGGGATATAGTCAAAACAAAAGCGGGAGACCCACTTTTGTTTATTTTTGCCACAGATTTGCAACTTTTTTTAGATATGCTTTTTTGCCCTAGCAGAAACCAGGGTCAGAGCTATTATTCATACCCTGACCCCTTTTCCTTTTTCTAAAGGTTTTTGGGGACTCGGCTGAAGGGAGTCCTAAGATGGCTGCCAACACTTTCTGGTTGAAGTGTGCCATGAACTTGTGCTGCCCTGGTGGGTGCTCATTCAAGAGAAATACAGAGCGGCTGCTTTAAAGCCATTCCATGTTTTACTGTGCTGACGGTAACCCGCTTGAACTTTGAGGAGTGATTAGAGACCCATTTGCTGTTTGGTGCAGTGAGTAATACACTCGCCTGACAGAGGATGTCTGAGGAGTCTATGAGACTCCCTCCCCTCTCAAGAGGGCTGCCATTAGGGTGCGCACTGACAGTGCACCTCCTGATAGCCTTTTGTTTTTGCACCCACGTCCTTCTTTAACTGGCGCAGAGGCAGATTCCCTCATTTGTATGGAGCCACACCCCCCTGCACATGATGGAATGCCTTCTTGAGTTAGTGCTGGCTGGCAGAACAGGCCCCAGATGCTTGTGCTGCCCCTTTTGTAATACTAATAGCGCTGGCACACATGTAGCATGTGAGCCAGTGCTATCAGTATTACCAAAGTTACCGCACAAGCATCTGCGGACTCTTCTGTAATTCCAAAGGTCCCCTGCGGCACACAAAGCAGGCGCACATGCCCGTTGTGCCCCAGTGCACTTTCTGTAATATGGATCCAGTATTATTTTTAAAGAATAGGCCCCTGAATGTTTTCTAATCAAATATCATTTAATTGGAATTTGTATGCATTTTATTTGTGCTAATGAAAGAAAAATCAGTTAACCTGTTGGCAACAATGACCACATTAGTTGTATTTATTTTTGAACCACAGAGTATATAGTAGGGTCTAAATGTCTAATTGATATGTTTTAGAAATATATCTAAAATATTTACCCACAATGCACATTTGTTGTCATAAATGATTCACTATATTTTGAATGAACTTGTAAAAGTCCCGACTGTGAGCAATGCTTACCTTGGGTGCAATTAATAGCAGCAATTATAACCTGTGCTTATTTAGCAAATTATGTTTGCGGAAAATGTTAGAATAGCAACTCTTTGGATGGCTGATTTAATTGTCCTAAAGTCAAAGCTAATGACTCTCAGCGATATGGTTCGCTCGGATAACATTTTCACTGTGTGATAACTTTGTGAAAACCCAGCCTCTTCACGGTACAACAACTTTCAGGCCACTAAACCCGGCCCAGTGTGTAAAAAGGTAAGAGATAAAAGTGGAAGAGGTGTGGCGCACTGGCCAGGCTACCTGACTCTGGATCACAGGTTAGCCCAACACCATAGTTCGCTTAATCTTCCCGACGGGCCCCAGCGCCGGAACACCTCTCCGGGGGTAGCTGTGCGCTTTACAAACAGAACTAGTTAATTTCAAAGTGTTGTAAGGTCATGGTTATCTTTGCAACAACATACAACCAACAATAGTCTGCAGTTTGTGATCTTCCAAACCGCAAACAATATTCCATAGTTAGTCTCCTTCTAGGCTGTCCGTTTCTTTGATTTAATATATTCCGTTTTGATTTTTAAGGTTGTTTTGAGAAAATATCAATTTTACACTATTCTTGAAAAGGCTACATTTTTGACTTAATATATTCCTATCTTACACGGAAGCATAACCTCCAATTCATGTACAGATGCACCCTAGTATGGCAGATATAGCAAAGACCTTGCCGAGTAGCTGTCTTCTTATCCGATCACTGCTAAGTTGTCTTAAACTAGTCATAAGGGTTCAGGCTTTCTATTAGTGACTTGAATATTCTTAACAATAAGGGAACCACAGTTTTTCAGAGGAGCTTTTCAATCAGCGAGTCGTTTTCTTTCAACCTGCCATACCCCTCAATGTAACCACTGAAAATCCAAATTGTTTATTCATTTGGGATCCTTGTTCTGGTTGTCATTGAAGAGTAGAGTACGAAAAAATAACTTTTAGGCCTCGTACAGTGCAAGGTCTGCAGATAGCATGAGTGCAGGTCATCTGGCAAAGGGCTTACTGACCCTGAGTTATTTAGAATGCGCAGATTAAAAATTGCAGACCTGCTTTGGTGTATCGGCAGTCCCCATGTACCCTGGTAATATGCTTTTGGGTGGGCACATTTTTAAAATCTTCAATTATACTTCGCAATGCTATGTTTTCATTTTAAATCATTGTGCAGCTTTTGGAGAACTGAGCATCCTTCTTGTCTTCTGTGGGTCTGATGTTTTATTCTATTTTGTACCCGATTCTAAATCATTTAGTTGTAAATGTTTGGTTTACATTTTTTTTAAATGGTCATGCCCAGGGCACTTTTGAAGATATTCTGTTTTTTACTTTATTTTATTTGAGCTTTTGTGGTCGATTCAGACCGAGATGAGTGCAGGACAATTAATAACCACTTAGGACCAAGGACTTTGCCCATTTGACCCCAGGATCAGTGGATATCCCCAAGGACCTGTGATTCTGGCTCCCTTACACCCCCTGTGGACTAGTTGGGGAAAAGCCTGGACTTTTGTGCACAGAAAGCAAGATCGGGAGGAGAACTGATACAGGGAGCCAAGAGGACCAGCATTCTGAGGAATGCACTGCTTTGGAGGTGAGTGTTTCAGCCTCTGGGGGCATTGTGTTTTAGTGGCGTTTCAGAAATCCTGGAAAGTCTAAAAATGTACAATGCACTGTTCATGTGGTCACGCCCTCTAGGGGCTAATTGTATGGTTCCAAGGCAATGCTTTTTCACAATGCGGTTTCGCTATGATGCCCTTTAGGGGTTGTTTTGAGCATGCCAGTTTAATGCCAAGTATACGAAGGAATGCAAGAACACAGGGTTTATCCTTGATAAAAGTTTTGATGAATTTTCATAATGATTGCTAAGGTTTTATTGATTCATCATTATTGCAATAATGACCATGAATTATGCCAAAGCAATGTAATTATTACACGACTGTTGAAACCTTCTTGATGCATTTGGGTGACCCCCTAGGGGGTCACCAATGATTACACAATGTCATCTGCAGTGTGTTCCATCAGCCTATGTATATTTGTAGGTGACTGCGTGGTATTTGGTAGTGTGTACATAGTAGATGTGTTTCTTCTTTTTCTGAAGCGGGAGTACTGAGTGTTGAGTGTTATTATTGTCTGCTAGAGATTGGTGATTGCTAGTCTAAACCTCCTCCCTTGAGTAGGCCTTGGATTATTCTGCTTCATTCACTACATTGTGAGAGTCAATTGCTATAGTGAGGTGTTTGGTTCCCACTGAGGACAATTGTGAATCTATTACTTGTGATGGCCACATAACTAACAGCCCAAATTCCAACACCGAAGAAGTAATACATGGCTGAAAAAAGGGCAAGCCCTGCTTTAAATATTCACCTTCTTAAACAACAGAAAATGTAATCCCATCCCTCAACCCTATCAACTGCAAAATGGCAGTAGTCAGGAAGAACTAATCAGCAGCCCTTTGCTAACATGGTCCTAATTTAATATCTAAAAGTGGTTCTTTCTCCATAATATTTCACTTCAGTGACTGATCTCCATCCTCCAGCTACAGGAATGCAGCCTCTACACTTCCACTGTGTGGGGAAAGCTGTTCGAATCCTCCACCTTGAGTCATGCCAAAACCAGGGGCATCCAAACTGGATCAGACTGTTCCTAGGAATCAGGGCCCTTATTTATGAGGCCTTGCGTCAGTTTTGCGCCGCTGGTGCGTCACTTTTTGTGACGCACCAGCGGCGTACAAAATGCACCTTGTTGTGCCATATTTAAAAAGTGACGCATCTAGGTAGATGCGTCACTTTTTAAACCCCTGCGCCACATTATACCTGCGTCAGGTATAATGTATGCAGGGGGGGCGTTCCCCCCGCAAAAAGCCTCGTAATAGTGACGCAGTGAAATCTATGCGATTTCACGGCGTCACTTTTAGGATGCTGTTGCATCAAAATCTTGCGCCTGCCTCACAGCAGGCGTAAGACTGACGCAAGCCCTTTCACATGGGGCTTTCCTCATGTGAAAGGACGCATTGCTGGAGTTGCGTCACTTTTGTGACACACTCCAGCAATGTGTCACTTTTGCGCTTACAGATGCGTCAGAAATACTGACGTATCTGTAAGTCCTTGCGACATGATGCGTCATACATTAAATATGACGCATCATTGGTGTCGCAAAGAGTGCGCAGTGAAAAGTGACGCATAGCTGTTTTCACGCAGCGATGCGTCACTTTTCATAAATGAGGCTCCAGATTCTTACAACGCACAAAGTCCGACTACCATATATGTGCTACACACTCAATGCACATACACACACTCAACATGCACGTAGGATGCCAGCACAAGGTTCTGGATTTCATGTTATAGCAGAACTTTACACAACAGCAGTTGTCTTGCCTCTCCTTTGCACAGAAAAAGATTTGGGCACACTGTAAACTCGAAGAACACAGTAAAAGAACACAGTGCACTGCCATCGCCACTTTATGTGGTGCACCCAGGGCATGGAAAGTAGTCCAATTCAATTAAATTCAAAGAGATTTATTAAGCACACGGTCCAATAGGCTTACCAGTGCTGAAAGGTCTTCCAGGCTCAATAAACTGATCTTAAACAGACAGATAGGTCTTGAGTTGGTTCCTGAAGCTGGGTAAGTTATCATTCCGCCTAAGACTTAGAGTTAAGGTTTTCCACAGTTCGGGGGCAGGATAGGCAAAAGAGCGCACACAGCACCTAATTTTCTTCACCCTGGGATTGAAAGAAGACTCAGGTTGTTATATCTGAGCTCTCTGTACACACAAGATGGTACACTTGATGCTCCCCTTCAGGATCTAAAAACAGGTTTTGGACCTCACATTACCAGGAACATAACCTGTTATAAATAAAGAGATGTCAACCTATACCCTAGAATTAAGGCCAATCCATCACTGTAAGGAATACTGCTCTGGGAATTCCAGTGGTGTAGCAGGGGGGGCTTGGGGGGGGGGCAGCCGACCGTAGGGAGGTCCCCACCCCCGGGCTGATTGGGAGGGGCTAGTGGGGGGGGGGTCGCGCTCGGAGCGCCAGCCTTGGGCTGCTTTTGGGCTTGTTTTGGGCTCCCTCGGTTCCTACTGAGGGAGCCCAGTTATATATTCCCCTGGCTCCTCCTCCCGGCCACCATTTTAGGTTGAATGACCTGGTGGCCGGGAGCTCATTAGAGTATTTGAAAATGTTATTGTTGTGTGGTGTTTATTACTTCGACATGTCTGGTGAGGATTATCGCGTTTTGGAGGCGATACGCCTCTTGAGCGAAGCAGGACGCCTGGACCTGGTTCTAGGGGATGTGGCTGGGCCGTCGCGTCCTCGGCGGCAGGCCTCAGCTCGTGTTGCGGCGGTGGTCGCGGCTTGCGCGTCGCCGAAGAAATCTCGCCGGGAGGGGGTAAGTGAAAGGGGCCGCCAGCGTGCTAGAAAAGCGGCCCCTGGAAGTGTGGCGCACTTGGATTTGGCGGCGGTTGTACGGCGGGAGGCGGGTGTAGGGGAGGGGGAGGCTTCGGCTCCTCTGCTTGACGTGGGGCCGCTGCAACGTTCGCTTTCGGTCCCCGCTGCCAGAGGCAAGCGGGCCGTCAAGCGGGGAGGCAGAAAGCGTTCTGCTTCTGTCTCCGCCTGTCAGGCCGAGGACTTGGCGGCTGCGGTGACGGCGGTTGACGCGCGTGCGCATTTTGACGCGAGTGCGCCGCGCGCCCATTTTGATGATAATTTACCGCCGGCAGTGCCGGCTGATGTAGCTTTTGAACACTCGGTTTTGGGGGCAATTGGTGGTAATCGGGAGGCGGGTTTGTCTGCTGCTTACAAGGGGCTTGAGAGTGACCGAGTGTCTACGCCAGCTCGCGTTTCTGGGCCACATTTGTTTAAAAGTGTTGAGGCTCAGCCTGCATTGCAGCCTGGACAGTTGGGGGCGGGGGAGGTTTTTGTACCTTATAGTCCCCTGCTGTTTTCCCCCCCTGTCTCTGATCGTGGGGAGGTTTATTCGGTGCTCAGTGGTTCTGTGGGGGAGGGGGAATGGGCGCAGGTTGAGAGGAGGGAGAAGGCTGTGTTGCAGGGACAGGAGGCTGGTGGTGGTGTGTTGTGTACTCCTGCAGTTGTCTCTGAGTCGAGTGGGGGGTTTGTGGATCCTGCGGGGGGGGCTGGGGTTTTTTCTTCTTTACATGGCAGTGGCGATAGGCAGGTGGGTGCTAGGTCTTGGGAGGGTTTGGATGTTTTTCCTTCATGGGCAGAGGGGGTTCGTGATGCAAGCAGGGCTGAGCCCCTCCAGGGGACTGATATGTTGAGTGGTTTTGGGGGCACTTTGAGTTTTCCGGGATTGCCTGTTAGGGGCAGATCGCTTGGGAGGATGGAACAGCCCCGCTCTGATATCCAGCAGAAAGGGCAGGGTGGTCTGGCATTGGGGCCTGCGTCTAAGATTGTTCAGGAGTTGTTGGACTGGAGTAGTGGTGGTGAGGACATGGAGCCTTCCCCTGCTCGTCGGGGGCTGTCGGTTCGATCTAAGGGGTCTGTTTCTCGGGAGGTTGGTCAAGTGCAGTTTCAGGATTCTAGTTTTTGTATGGCTAGTGGTGTTGGTAGTTTTGGCCGTTCTGGTAGTAAGGGTCCCGGCACATCAGTTCAGCCTTTTTCTTTGCAGGTCGGAGAGCGTCGTGGAGAGCCAGACTTGGTAGGGTGGAGTGCGGCCCAGTTGCACCGAGGAGAAGGGAGGGTGGAGCCTGGCGCGGCATACCCCGTACCGGCGAGGGACCCCGGCGCGGTCAACGTAAGCAGGTCAGGCGCGACCTCGTTGGCCCCAAGGTCTTCCTTTCAGGATCTCGGCGCGGTCAGCAAAAGCAGGTCGGGCGTGTCCTCGCTGGCCCCAACTTCTCTTTCTACAGGTATCGGCGGGGTTGGCAGAAGCGGACGAGGCGCGTCCTCGCTGGCCCCATTGTCAGGTTCTTTGGATATCGGCGGGGTTGGCAGAAGCAGGACCGGCGCGTCCTCGCTGGCCCCACATGTTTCTTCTCATCAACAAAGGGATTCATCGTTGGTTAATGTGTACAAAACTGGTCAACGTTCGGGGGGAGTACAGACGGGTCCAGTCGGCTCCCCTGCCTCAGGTGTCTGTACGGGCTGGTAAGGCCCAGGTTGTTTTCAGAAGTCCGCCAAAGGTGTTGGCCCCTCCTAGGTTGGAGGAATCGTTGGTTTTAGATTACGATGAGGAGAGCCCTGAGGAGGCGAGATACGTGCTGAGGGTGCAAGGGGGGGGCTTTTTCACGCTTCTGTTGATGTTTTACAGGCACCAGTGGTGGTGTGTCCGAGAAATACAGTCTCCAGACCAACCCGGGAGAGCGGCCCCGCGGTGAGGGTTCCTCGGTCAGGCGACGATGTTGAACAGATGGCATGGAGAGCGAGGCCGGCCCAACCACCTTTATTGAATCCAGGTGAGCTTGCTGGTCCACAGGCCAAGCCGTTGATGGTTTCTGTTGGAACGGGGGGGGATCCTCCTGCAGAGGGCGTGGATCTTAAGCTCCATAAAGGCCGTTATGTTAAGGATCAGGGAGTGGGCACGGGTGACGGGGGTGTGGGTTCTAAGGTGGATTCTGGGACTGTTACAGAGCCCATGGAGGTAGGTAAGGATCCCCCACACAGCAAGGAGCTTAAAATAAAGAAATTGCCTTACATGGGCGTCACGAAACCGTTGGGCGCTCATTTAATGCTGTCCACTAAGGAAAGGATTTGTAAAGGGGAGTACGTGGAATTATTTAAGCTCTTACATAGGGAAGTTAGGTCTAAGGAGGGGTCTAAGGAGGAAGAGTACGAGTTGGCCAAGCGCCCTAAGGTTCCTTTGACCATCGAAAATTGGACTGCGGCATTTCTTATATATGCTAGCGTGTACTGTGAGAAATTCCCTGAGCGCTGTGTGGCCCTGTTTAAGTATATGGATGTGATCAGAAAGGCGCAGATTACTGGCAGTGGTTATGCCTGGTCACAGTACGATGAGGAATTCCGGGCTCGGATGGCTTGGGATCCTGAAGCGAAATGGGGGGAGTTAGATAATGGCCTGTGGCAACACACTATGGGAGCATCAGCGGGTGGTAAGACGATTTTCACAGCTAGTGGGTATCCATTACCTTCACGGCCCTTTCAGGGTAAGCCCACTCGGGGAGGGGTGGGTGCAGCTGCGTCAGTTCAACCTGCCGATGGGACCTGTTGGGATTTTAACAGAGGATTCTGCCCGAGAGAGTATTGCAAATTTAGACACGAATGCTCCCAATGTGGTAGAACGCACCCACTGTCCAGGTGTTGGGGGCCTCGGGTTACAAGGGGCAGGCAGTGGTCACAGCAGTCAGCCAATGCCCCAGCTCCTGCACAGCAGCCTCAACCTAACAGGGGGGGGGGAAACACTTCTGGAACTGGGCCCAAAGGCTCATACGCCAGTTAATCCTTTTCACTTGGCTGTGGCTTTGAGGGGTTATGGGAATGTCGAGGCTGCTAAGTTATTGTTGGATGGTTTTCGGGAAGGTTTTCGTCTTGGTTACACAGGGCCGCGGTTGCGGCGGTGGTCAAAGAATCTTTTGTCAGCCAATGAACATCCAGAGGTGGTACAAGACAAATTGGATAAGGAAGTGCGTGAGGGAAGGATGGCGGGTCCTTTTGATGATTGGCCCTTGGAAAATCTTATTGTCTCCCCAATTGGTGTGGTACCTAAAAAAGAGCCTGGGCAATTTCGTTTGATTCAACATTTGTCATGGCCGGAGGGCTCGTCAGTTAACGATTTCATTGATGGTGAGGCTGCTTCCGTGTCTTATTCTTCAGTGGATGTGGCCATGGCCCTGGTTGTATCTGCCGGCACTGGTGCGGCAATGGCAAAGTGTGACATCAAATCTGCATTTCGTTTATTGCCAGTACATCCTGGGGATTGGGATCTTTTGGGGATTCAATTTCAAGGAAAGTGGTATGTTGATAAGGCTCTACCAATGGGTTGTTCCATATCCTGTGCGTTATTTGAGACCTTTAGCACATTTCTCCAATGGTTTTTCACCGACACGTCAGGACACCAGCTTGTGACTCACTACCTGGATGATTTCTTTTTTGTAGGTGCTCCCAATTCCTCAGCATGCCAGAATGCTTTGCGAACATTCCAAACTCTGATGGAATTTTTAGGTGTGCCCTTGGCACCCGAAAAGACAATGGGCCCCTGCGCGACCATGTCTTTTTTGGGGATCGAAATTGATTCTACTGTTATGGAGGCACGCTTACCAGTGGATAAAAAAGCAAAAATGTTGGACCTCTTACATGTGATGTTGAACAAGGCAAAGGTGACAGTGAAGGAAGTTCAGGTGCTGCTGGGCCATCTTAATTTTGCTTGTAGGGTGGTCAGGGCAGGTAGAACTTTTTGCAGGCGTTTGGGTAGAGCTCTGTCTGGTCAGTTTTTACCTCACCATCACGTCCGCTTGTCAGCAGGTGTTAAGGAGGATCTGCGGATGTGGGTAGCCTTTTTACACTCTTTCAATGGCATTCCTCTGTACAGAGAAGAGAATTGGATTTGGGACGTCCAAATTTTTTCAGATGCTGCAGGCAGTGATGGTTTCGGTCTTTACTGGCAGGGCAGATGGTGTGCTGAACAGTGGCCTGCTGCGTGGAAGAACGGAGGCAGGAGTATTGCCTTCCTTGAGCTTTTCCCTGTGGTGGTGGCATTGACTCTGTGGGGTCAGGAGCTTGCTCACAAAAAAGTGCTGTTTCGAATTGATAACAAGGCTGTAGTGGACATTATCAATCGGCAGTCGGCCAGGGATGCTCACATCTTGAAGCTCTGGCAAGTCTTTGTGTTGGGGTGCTTGACGTATGACATCAGTTTTAAGGCCTTACACATTCCTGGGGTGGACAATGACATTGCGGATGCTTTGTCTCGTTCACAGTGGGAGAGATTCCATGGGCTAGCCTCGGAGGCGGACAGGACGCCGACCCGCATGCCGGAACATCTGTGGACTGTAGGCGAGACAGGGTTTTGCAGTTGGTGGTAGGTTCGCTCGCAGTTTCCACTAGGGCAGCGTATGAATTGGCCTGGAAAGAGTTTTTAGAATCTGGGGCCGGCTGGCGCGCTCCGGGCTGGAGACGATCTGAAGATGTGGTACAGTTCATTCTTCACTTGATAGACAGGGGTCTGACACGTGTGACGATTGCTGGAAAATTGGCTGGTATTGCGTTCATGGGCAAATTACTGTGGGGCTATTCTCCTTCAGCAGGGGAGGTGGGTAAGCGCATGCTGGAAGGATGGTCTAGGGAGAGGGGTAGGGAACATATGGTTCGCCAACCTTTGTCTTGGCAGACGTTAACCCGAGTTTTGCAGGTTTTGCCCCCAGTTTGTTTGAATGAGTTTGAGGTTTGTCTGTTTTCTACTCTTATGGTTTGGATGTTTTTTGGTGCTTTCAGGGTTTCTGAGTTACTGGGGTCGAAAGTTACTTTTGGGGTGGGGTGGGAGAATGTTCGATTTTTGGAAACGGGGTTGCACGTCTGGTTGGCTCGGGCAAAAACTGATCAGCACAGCAAAGGGAGGGGCATTTGGCTGCAAGCTTCTTCCCCTTCTGAGACGTGCCCTTTGAGGTGGGCCAGGCGTTTGCGGGACTGTTCGGGGGCCGCCTTGGAGGGCCCTGTTTTTCGACATATGGATGGTTCCAAGGTGACTGAGTACCAACTGCGCATGGTTCTGCGTAAAGCGCTGCGCTTCATGGGCTTGGATGAGACACAGTATGGTACGCATTCTTTCAGGATTGGGGCAGCAACAGAGGCTCATAACAGAGGTTGGTCGCAGCAAGACATTATGTCTTTAGGGCGTTGGTCCTCCAACTGTTTTAGGCGCTATGTGCGTACTGATCCTGTTGTGGCGCCTGCGGATGATAATTTTTCTTGAGTTTGATGCTGCTTTTCTTTTTCAGGTTCAGTGGCCGGCCCCCGTTCTACTGTCATGACGATCTGGATAGTGGGACATTCCTTCATTAGGCGCGCGGAAGATCAAGCTATAAGAAGCTATTTTGGTTCCACACTTGGTTTTAATTCTCGTCTTTTTAATGTTGTATGGAAGGGGAAGGGAGGTATGATCTGGAGGGAGCTTATCCCGGCCTTGAATTCTTGGTTGGTGGGAGGTATTTGTCCTGACGTGTTGCTCTTGCACCTTGGTGAGAATGACCTTTGTGGGGTGAAAGGAGTGGTTTTATTGAGAGCGATGAAGAAGGATCTTTCTCTTATTCGTCAGCAATGGGCGGGCTGCCATGTTTTATGGACAGAGTTGGTCCCTAGAAGAACCTGGAGGGGTGCGATCAAGCCTAGGGCGGTTGATAAGGCGCGAAGGAAGTTGAATCTGGAGGTTTCCCATTTTTGTAGAGATCTGGGTTTTGGGCGGGTGTCCCATAAGGACATCCGTTATGACACTATGGAATTCTTTCGCAGCGATGGTGTTCACTTATCTCGTATAGGGATGGATTTATATCTATTGGAATTGCGAGAGGTGCTCTCCAGGTGCTTGAAGATTCAAAATTTCTTGGGTTGAGGTTCTGGTTCCTTGGTTGGTCAGTTTTGGGGGGCAGAAAGAGAGGAGGGTAATTCCTTTCCCCCTCTTTTCTGGGTGGCGGAAATTGGGCGTTCTTGGTCAGCAGGGACATGAAGGTTGTTGGGTTTTTGCTAAAGTTGGGCTATGGCTTGAAAAGTTTAAATAGTTGTTTCGTGGGGTGGTTACAAAGTTTTGGGTAATGTAAGTTGTTGGTGGGTAATTTTTGGAATGTGATGTTATGCGGTGGGTTGGGATGATATTTAAATGATTATCAGGTTTTGGTATTGTTTGAATTGTAATTATGTTGTGCTGGGTGGGGGCGGGGTTTGTGACGTGTTAGGGGCGGGCCTGACGTTTGGGGTTTGTAAGGTAACATCTTATTTAGTGAGGACTAGTTTTGTGAGGCGGTTGCCAGGTTTGTATTGTTGTAAATATGCACCTGTTTCAATAAAAGCGGCCTTTTGCACACTCTCAATCTGGTCTGGTGTCTGCTCACCCCCCCTCACCCCTCCCTCCCAAGGGGGGCTTGGGGGGGGGGCAGCCGACCGTAGGGAGGTCCCCACCCCCGGGCTGATTGGGAGGGGCTAGTGGGGGGGGTCGCGCTCGGAGCGCCAGCCTTTGGCTGCTTTTGGGCTTGTTTTGGGCTCCCTCGGTTCCTACTGAGGGAGCCCAGTTATATATTCCCCTGGCTCCTCCTCCCGGCCACCATTTTAGGTTGAATGACCTGGTGGCCGGGAGCTCATTAGAGTATTTGAAAATGTTCCCTCCCTCCCTCCCTATTCTCGGTTAGCTCTTTTTTCTTCTTTTCCCTGGGTCTTTTATTTATTTATTTATTCCTTTATTTATTTATTTAGTTTATGCTTCCATGATTTTCGGGTCTTTTTGTCGGAACAGGTGGATATGGGGTAACAATCAGATTTTGTTCATTGTCGCTTGGAACAGGTGCCGTGCGGAAATTGGGCGTTCTTGGTCAGCAGGGACATGAAGGTTGTTGGGTTTTTGCTAAAGTTGGGCTATGGCTTGAAAAGTTTAAATAGTTGTTTCGTGGGGTGGTTACAAGGTTTTGGGTAATGTAAGTTGTTGGTGGGTAATTTTTGGAATGTGATGTTATGCGGTGGGTTGGGATGATATTTAAATGATTATCAGGTTTTGGTATTGTTTGAATTGTAATTATGTTGTGCTGGGTGGGGGCGGGGTTTGTGACGTGTTAGGGGCGGGCCTGATGTTTGGGGTTTGTAAGATAACATCTTATTTAGTGAGGACTAGTTTTGTGAGGCGGTTGCCAGGTTTGTATTGTTGTAAATATGCACCTGTTTCAATAAAAGCGGCCTTTTGCACACTCTCAATCTGGTCTGGTGTCTGCTCACCCCCCCTCACCCCTCCCTCCCAAGGGGGGCTTGGGGGGGGGGCAGCCGACCGTAGGGAGGTCCCCACCCCCGGGCTGATTGGGAGGGGCTAGTGGGGGGGGTGGCGCTCGGAGCGCCAGCCTTTGGCTGCTTTTGGGCTTGTTTTGGGCTCCCTCGGTTCCTACTGAGGGAGCCCAGTTATATATTCCTCTGGCTCCTCCTCCCGGCCACCATTTTAGGTTGAATGACCTGGTGGCCGGGAGCTCATTAGAGTATTTGAAAATTTTCCCTCCCTCCCTCCCTATTCTCGGTTAGCTCTTTTTTCCTCTTTTCCCTGGGTCTTTTATTTATTTATTTATTCCTTTATTTATTTATTTAGTTTATGCTTCCATGATTTTCGGGTCTTTTTGTCGGAACAGGTGGATATGGGGTAACAATCAGATTTTGTTCATTGTCGCTTGGAACAGGTGCCGTGCGGAAATTGGGCGTTCTTGGTCAGCAGGGACATGAAGGTTGTTGGGTTTTTGCTAAAGTTGGGCTATGGCTTGAAAAGTTTAAATAGTTGTTTCGTGGGGTGGTTACAAGGTTTTGGGTAATGTAAGTTGTTGGTGGGTAATTTTTGGAATGTGATGTTATGCGGTGGGTTGGGATGATATTTAAATGATTATCAGGTTTTGGTATTGTTTGAATTGTAATTATGTTGTGCTGGGTGGGGGCGGGGTTTGTGACGTGTTAGGGGCGGGCCTGATGTTTGGGGTTTGTAAGGTAACATCTTATTTAGTGAGGACTAGTTTTGTGAGGCGGTTGCCAGGTTTGTATTGTTGTAAATATGCACCTGTTTCAATAAAAGCGGCCTTTTGCACACTCTCAATCTGGTCTGGTGTCTGCTCACCCCCCCTCACCCCTCCCTCCCAATGTTTTCTGATGGGTGATTATGGTCACTTGAAAAGTATAGACTTAGGAATGTACTCGTTTTAAAATTGAGTTTTGAGTGTCCAACAGGAGTCATGCAACATCAAAATGATGATCTTTGAGAATGTAAATATTAATTGCAACATGGATGCAGTACAAACATCACCCACGAAATCTATTATGCCAACACCAGAACTCCTCCCAGAATAGTCTGTGATGTGTATTCGCTCATGAGAAATATATGTTTCAAAGAAAATGGTCATAGCAGGAAATGGGCACTTGAAAATCGAGTCAGGAAGAGCATGCACACTTTGCAATGTGAAATTACAAAGAATATAGATGCTCCGAGAACACAAATACTAAGAGAATATTGTTATATAAGATACTCCTGGTCCTAATGTATGCTGTTTGAACCTGCAAATCAAAACGGTTCTGCCTAAAAATACTGGAATTAAGGTACAGTGTTTTTAGGACATGTTTATTAAATAATATACAATAAACATTTACCTATCAGGATGTGGGGTAGGGATCTCCAACGTGTTCCTGGGGCAGCCTACCAAATCTTTAACAGAACCACATGCTTACAAGCTCAGGGCCACGTTTATAAAAATTTGATGCAGCAGGGCAGCGCAGTAAGTCACTTTTCTGTGCTGCCCTACGTCAAAAGAAAAGGGCAGGAATGTGCTCTATTTATGAGATACAGAACATTCCTGTCCTCTTACACTGTTCTGGTGCACAAATGGCTGCCTTGCACCTACGCAGGCACCCTTGCACCATGGGGCAAGGGTTTCCTTTTTCCATGTGTGCTGCAAAAATAGTTATTTCTCCTCGTCACCCCACCCATGGGGAGGCACAGGTTTTTGACTCATTCCCAGATAACAGCTATGTAGTAATTCTGAGAATGTGTCAAAATCCATGCACATTGCATGGGAACAACTATTGAAATGCCTGCGGCACGCTTACCTCCCTCAGTGTGAGGCAATCCAGCAACTTGCTCTGTCTATCTACAAAGTCATGAAAAGACATGCAGGGTGGCTTTATCTGGCCTCGAAGATATTATTGAGAGGCTTGTGCCACCGGAGTGTCATTAAAAGGGACACTCTGGCAGCAAAAACCTCTTTTAAATGATGACCTCAGTGTCACTGACCGCTCAGGTCAGCAACACGATCAATTTAAATGCAGCTTGACTCATCATCTGCATGGTGATGGCCATGCTACTTACTGACCTGCAGTATTAACGTACTGAATAAAGTGATCCGCTCCCTCAAGCACAATAAAGGATTCTGGTTTTACTGCGTTTAGTTAACAATGGCTCTGCTGCTCCCGGTAGGTCTGTCCATGGATAAAGATAAATATCATTGGGTCTTTCTAGATGACCTTCGAGGGGTCTGGAACACCCACTGATGTCCTGGCAGGGTTTTTTTTGTCCTGAAATGAAGGGATGGGTTCTTTGACTTGCCCTTTTTTCAGTACGTTTGCCATCATCTAAAACGTCAAGTGTTTGTATACTGGCACTCTAGTGAAAGTTATGCAGGTACTCCAGCCCTTCCCAGAGACTTCAGTACCTCTTGAAAAGCTACAGCTGCTCTGGGAAAACGATTTAGACATGGCTGAAGGAGACTCACATTGGGATTCGATATATAGAGCCCCGTGTTCCAGAGGATCTGCTTACCCCTTGCTTTACAACTGCTACAAAACCTTGAAGATTCAGAGGAAGAGCAGTTTGATGGAATAGCTCGGTGATTCTTGGATCAAGCGCACAAACATATTAGACTTAAGATAATGAAGAAGTACAGAGGGTGTCCACGTAGACGAATATTGCAGTTTCATCTATGCCTGTCTTAAGCTTAGATGTTGCTTGCCTTTTCTCTTTTTTGCCTGTAACATTGTCACGACTTACAATTTAAATTATTCATAGCCTGCTTGCTATTTAAGCCTCTTGCAGTATCACTACCTTAGCCACATTAGTTCAGTTTGTGGTCCATGCTTAACAAATAAATAATAGATAAGGATCTTAGAAAGGCATTTTATTAGCACTTAGAGCATTCTTAATTCTATGTGGATAAAGTGGTGGTTTCTCATTTCCAATCATTCATTAAAACTTAGGTTTATGAAGATCGCAAAAAATTGATTTTGGTCTTCCCTTAAGTGCACTTTTAATCAGATACAATGAAATAAAACATTGTGATTTGTAAAATGTTCGCCCTATTCCAGACGGTGCATTAGTCATGGACCTCTGCCAACAAAGATGCTGTTCTAAACATTTCAGTACGACACAGATAAATCTATTGTCCGCCAATACATGCCTCCACCCTACAGCACTTTACCATAGTTACATTCACAAACGAATAAAAAACACTTATAAATAACTGAATAAAGACTTGCCAACAGTAAATATAGGGAGGTAAATATACAGGTTTCATTTGACTGTGGTTTAGAAGGAATGCTAACATTTGATCACAAAAGCATTGTCATCTCCTAGCTCATACAAGTTATGTGCATACTAATAACGTACACACTGATCTAACCACTGTAAGAAATTGGTTGTTAGTTGACTGGGGTGTGAGCCCTGGTCAAGCAGCAACCACAATCTTTTTCAGTGTAAGGCACAAGCCAACCCTAAAATAACCTGTGCTCAACCCTCTGGTAAATTGGCATAGAGCAGTCAGGCTTAAATTAGTCGCAACGCAACGTGTAAAATATTTGTGCAACACTTCAAACAGTATAGAAGTAAAAACACTATATAACAAGCATTGGCAATGCAATCGGTCTCGTCTTTAGGACCTTATATGTATTTAGCTATGCAACACATTAGCCTGGGTGCTGAAACATCTACTTTTTTTTTTTTGTCCTTATTTGCCTTGACCTCTTTAAGAAAATGCCGACCACCTTCCGTGTCTTACTTTGAGAAACAAAAGATTTTAGTTATCTCTCATTCCAGGACACGATTGACATATTGGCGGAAGAAGAATCCAAAACAAGAGGGGGGGATGGGGGCTAGCAGAATTACGCCATCAAGGTGTATTTCAACCTGTTTGACTGTTACAGTTACTGGGGAGACCGATGACACAAGGTCCATGGAGTGAAGTAGGCATAATCATAAGAGCCGGGGAAAAAAAAAAACCCGGAGACCCTATCTCCACTGTACCAATAAGTCCCAAAAAGCCACATTTTTTTTACTACATGATCTAGCCAAGTCCCCCTTAGATGTTTCGTATAGGGACGTCAGCCAGCCTGAGTGCGTTGGTGCAACGGTATCTACCCAGAACTTACAGATTTGTCTTCTTACTAGAAGAATTGCATAAAAAAAGGAAGATCTTGCCCGACCGGAGATGTTTTCATCTATGCCAAAAATAACTAATGGCAGAGTAATAGACAATGATGTATTAAGAATAGAGTCCAGCGACAACTTTACTTCCTCACAGAATATGCGGATGGGGTGGCAGTCTTTAAACATATGCACGTCCGATGCTTCAGGGAGATTGCATTTGTTACATCTCTTTCCTGGCTGGAATTTTGATAGCCTTAGGGGGG
This sequence comes from Lissotriton vulgaris, assembly GCF_964263255.1. NCBI lineage: Eukaryota > Metazoa > Chordata > Amphibia > Caudata > Salamandridae > Lissotriton > Lissotriton vulgaris. The sequence goes on along the minus strand of NC_141689.1, from coordinate 805,600,210 downwards.
AGAGGTAAGCACGGTGAACCGTGAAAAGGTGGTTGCGGCTCAGCCATGCTGGTTTAACAATCTTGTACAGAAGGGTGAATGAGTTTGTCCATAGCTGCTCACACTGAAGACCCAGCTCACCCCCCCCCCACAGTTTATCAGGGAGGGTAAAATCCCCATCAACCTCCTCCAAAAAACTCCAGTACCAGAGTGCGACCTCTTTACCACCCCCTTTGCTCACCACCAGCTGGTCTTCCAGGTTGCTGACTTTCCCCAGAGGGACACCTTTCCTACACAAGGCCCGAGCCCAGCTATCAAGCTGCATGTGTTTAAATCTAGATAGGCCAGGTCCTACCTTGTTCCGTAACTCTTCCCATGTCACCATTGAACCCCCTGCCAGCAAATCTCTCCATCTTGCAATCCCAGCATCCTTCACAGGAGTCGCCAGAATGTCCTTTAGACACAATGGTAAACCTGGGGAGTCCCACAAAGGTGCACAATTTGAAAAGTAAGGAAACCCTATTTTCTTTTTAATCTGCACCCAGGCTCTAGCCAGAGATTGGAGAATTTTTTATTTGAATTTCTTAAAGTATTTTTGGTCCCCGAACTTAAACAAAAATCTATCAATTGGTAAATCCTCCCCTACTAACATAGCCTGAAACATTATTCCTATCGACTAACTAGATAGTGTTTTTAAAAGCATTCTGGAATGGGACATCTGAAAGGCCCAGGCATAGTACTGTAAGTCGGGTAATGCCAGCCCACCCTTTTCCCTCCTCCTTCTCATCTTCCTCCATGCCAATCTAGTGGCTTTATATTTCCAGATAAAATAATTGACCTCTCGCTGACTTTTGTCTAGTTGTTTAGTATCAAAGGCCAGGGTGATGGTGTTAAAAATAAATGTGAATTTAGGAAGAATAGACATCTTCACTAGGTTTATCCAACCTAGTATGGATAATGGGAGGTAGGCCCAATATTTTAATTTTTTCTGACCATCTTTGAAGACCCGGTCTAAGTTATTTTGCGCGATGTTCCCAACCTCTTGAGTGATCCAAATTCCGAGATATCGCATGGAGGAGGTCATGTAAAGGTGTGTGTTAGTGATATCCCAGGCCATTATTTCAGTTTTACTTGTGTTTACCTCGTACCCAGGAACCTGGCCAAACTCCTCCGCCTTCTTAATAACTGTAGGGAACGCTAAATCCGGGTCAGATGTAAAAGTAAGAATGTCATCTGCGTAGAGGGCTACCCGCCTTTCCCACCCTTCGAATTTAAAGGAAGGAATGTTGACCTCTTCTCTTAGAACCTGAGCAAAGGGCTCGATGTACAAATTAAAGAGAAGGGGGGAAAGCGGGTAGCCCTGCCTTGTGCCCCTTGTAATTTTAAAAGGCTCTGTCAGAACATTGTTAACTGGCAGTCTAGCTGCTGGGGCCTTATACATGAGAGCAATAACCCGACAGAAGCTATCTCCAAAATTGAATTTTTTCAAAACCGCAGCCAGATAGGGCCAATTCACCCTATCAAAGGCATTGGATGCATCTAAAGTGAGAGTTGCAAAAGGAAGAGAGAAGGTAGAGGCAATGTCTATGGCCCCCACTAAGTCGTGCGTGAGATCGGCTAACTGACGCCCTTTTATAAACCCTTTTTGATCTTGATGAATAATTGAGCCTATTACACTCCCCAACCTATTAGACATAATAGCGTCAAATATTTTATAGTCGTTGTTGAGGAGTGAGATCGGGCTGTAGGATCCGCACTAAGTCGGATGCTTCCCTGGTTTAGGGATCAGGACTATCGTTGCTTCACTCCACGACTTTGGAGGGTCCTCCTCCATCAAGAGAATACACTTAAAAAGGGCCGTCAAAGTTGGTATGATAGCTTCACTTAAAACGCGATAAAGTTCTCCTGGTAGACCGTCAGGGCCGGGCAACTTCCCTTGCTTAAGTTGTCCGATGGCTTTACTCACTTCTGCCTCTGATATTTCGGTCTCCAAGCGCCTCCTTTGCGCAGATGAGAGAGTCTGCAAAGAAATTTTATCTAGCTAAGTATCCCTTGCGAAATGGTCATCGATGATGTCCTCTTTATAGATAACCTGGAAAAAGTCCTGAAAGGCACTCCCTATATCAGAGTTTGAGGTCCGGGGAGATGCTTCACCTTCCAGCTTTATCGCTCTAATATAGTTTTGTGCTTGGTCTGATTTTATTTTCTAAGCCAATACCCTGCCTGCTGCCTCCCTAAATTCAAAGTGGGGGATTTTGGTTACCTCCCATCTCCTGGCAACCCTTTCTTGTAGAGTGCTTTCAAGATGTTTTTTCAATTCAGCCAGTTTCTCTTGCTCCTCTTTAGAACCTTTGGAGGTGCCGAGCTTTTGTTCAATAGAATTCATTTCCGATTCGAAATTTTTAGTCTTCTCCCTGTATAGCCTCTGTCTATGAGAGGCTCTATTAGTTATACAGCCTCTCCAAAAGGCTTTCAGAGCATCCCACACAGTAGCGATAACTGCAGAGTCAAGATTAACCTCCAAAAAAAGTTTAGACTCAGCTAATAGGAAACTAATTTCGGCATCTTCTAATAGGATAGTCCGGTCATAAGACCATGGGGCATGTCTGATCTGCTGGCCAGATTTTAAGGTAAAAAGGATAGCCGAGTGGTCGGAAAGGTGAGAAGGAAGATATACTATCTCCGCCAACGAATCTTTGAGACAATAACTAAACAATGCGTAGTCAATTCTCGACTTATGCTTATATTTAAGGTTTCGGAATGAAACCCCCAGTTTATTGCCTGCCCTTTCTCTCCATAAAACAGCTAGGCCTAGCTGTGCCATTATTGACACAAGGATTTGCCTTGATTTAGAGAACACACAGGCTCTAGAGTTGGGCGACTTATCAAGCTTACGATTTAGCACAATGTTAAAGTCCCCAACCCAAATAACAGGGTCCTGGGAGGTTACCAGGTGGCTCCGAATAGTATCTAAGTAGGATGGATCGTCTTGGTTTGGGCCATAATAGCCCACCATTGAGCAGATCAAACCGCCTAGCGATACTCTTAGTAGGAGCCATCTCCCGCTATGATCCTCTTTATAATCCAATATCTGGGCCTTTGCTTGTTTCTTAAAAATGAAGAGGATCCCTCTTATATTTGCATATCTGTACATACAAATTTATCGATCCATTTCTGGTTTCTTAGTAGATCGATAGTCTCTGCTTTGAGGAGGTGTGTCTCTTGTATGACGATGACCTGCGCGGGGGAGTCTCTCAAGTACTGAAGGATTCGATCTCTTCTACCCCTCATGCACAGGCCATTGACATTCCAGGATAAGTATTGAAGGGAGGTCATGTCAACACTTCCCTCTCCTCACCCCATCCCATCTGGTATCACACATCTCAAGCCCACTCAAAAGCGAATTCTGACAACACAAGGCTTGGAAACAACTGCTACCGGAACTCAAAGAAAACTGAAAGAGGGCTGATCTATGAGGATTATTAAAAAAAATCTCCCACCACCCTGTGTACCCCTACCCCTACCCCTACACTCCCTCCACCTCCTGGAAAATCCCTCCCCCTTACACTGGCCTGATGTATAGCCAGATTTACGCCCTCTAGCAGCCCCCCTACACTACTTGAACTACTGAGAGACTCTGCTAGAAAAGTGGCAGTAATAAGGTAGAACAGGTCCTTTTCCTTCCCTTTTTTTTTAACCTTCTCCCCTTTTCTTTCTTAATTTTTTTTTTTTATATTTTATTTTTTAACTCTTTTATTTCTTTTATATTTACAAAAACTTGTGGAAAGACAGCCTAATCTCCAGATAAACATACGTAATTGCTATCTGCCCGCCTCTATCAGAGATGATTGGAAGTTATAGCCTTGTTGGTTATTCCCCGAGCTTAAATTTATGTTGATGGTGCAAAGTTAAGAGTGCTCTATATTCTAGCTTCCCCCCGTGAAAAATCCTTAATGGATTCCAACAGTTCATCAGCCTCGAGGGGGATCTGATGTTGTGCATTTTATTATTGAACATGATCCGTAGAAACACGGGAAACCTCATTTTCACCGTTGCACCCAAGGATCTAAATTTGTCCATTCTTTGGCCAAGTTCCCTTGTCGATCCAAGGTGGACTTAGAAAGATCCGACCGTACTTCAAAGGGGAAGTCTGGGCCTTTTAGTGATTTAGATTTCAGTGCTAGGTTTAAAATCGTTTTTTTCAAAGTGTATGTTAGGAAATTAACCAGAATTTTTCTAGGTTCTTCAAGGTTTAGGGATTCTTTTAGTAATGAAACCACAAAAGACTTTATGTCACTCCCTTCTTTCCCCTCCGGGACTTTCAGGAGCCGGAGATTGTTCCGCCACGAGTAATTTTCCAGGGATTCAACGCTCTCCCGCATAGCATCCCCTCTCTGCGCAGACTTTGATTCTTTATTCCAGCTGTCTCCAAATTGGCTTTAAGTGTCCCCACAGAGCCCTCTAGGGATTCTGTCCTTTCATAGAGACCGTCTACTTTCTTCTCAAGTATTTCACATGCAGCCCTGATCTCATTCTGATTTCCCTTAGAGCCCAAAAAGCCACTCCTATCTCCTCCCTCATGGATGTGAGAAAAACCTCGAGTGAATTTCCAACCCCATTCTCTCCCTCACCAAACACTCCAACTTCCAACCCAACACAGATAGCAGGGGTGGTAGTAATAGAGACCAGAGGTTCCCCAACCACGGAGGAAACATCTTCAGAACACCCCAGATCGCCTACTATGGTCTAGGAACTAGCTGTGCCCTCATCCTGCGTGGATAGCACCCCTGTCTCAATTGCAACTATGGGAGAGCCCCGTGGGGCAAGAGGGGCAAGAGGGGACTCAGCCATACTGAGATAGAGTGCTCGATAGAATTCACAGGGTACCTATCCAGCACCTGGGGCAATACCTTAAAAAAAGAGCGCAATGAGGGGGGAAAGCGTACTAGGTGGTGTGTTGTATGCCTCTTTTTAGTCCCTCTCTGAGAACCACAACAGGTTTTAGCACTTGTGCCCCCTTCTTTATCCTGGTCCCCTGGTTCTAGCCTACCCTGTCCCTATCAACCTCAGCCTCAACCTCTTCGTCCGCTACTGGATCTCGCCTCACACCTGCACCAATTGAACCCTCCAAAGCCTATGGATGTTTAATGCCTTTGGTGCCTTTACCTCGCCTTTTGCCTTTAGGAGCCTGCTTCTTGCCAGGATTAGAAGGGGCACTCGCTGCTCCCCCCACTAAACCCCCAACCTTACTCTCACCATCCACGTTGCCGGAAACATCAGGATCGTCCCGAGTCAACGCCTCGACTGCCTCAACCGCCTCGACCGCCAGAGCCTCTATCCTCCTCTCAGCAGCGGGGAAAAAAGGTGGAGAATGCAGGGTGCAATCCGACTGCAGAGCTTCTTCTGTCCCCGCCAGGGTTCCCCCGGAGGAGACCGCGAGCGGCCGCACTGCGGCCGCGCCTTAGCTCCACGGCTGCGCGTTCCCACCGTGGCAGGAAGGCGGGTTGGAGGGGTCGTGAAACAACGCCGAAGCACATCAGCAGAGCACCAAAAGCCGGTAGAAAAGAAAGCAGAATCCTTCTGGTTAATCCTTCATCGTATTACCATTTTCCCATCAAAGCCATGCCAAATTTAAAAAATGCTAATGAGTGTAGCAGGGGTCTTCTGCCAGGACGCGCGCACCGCTTTAGCCTGTGGCCGCCATGTTTTAAGTGCTTCTGGTATTTTACTGACCTCTGCTGGTCGTTTTCTATCAAGAAAGTTAAATAGAAGCAGTTGCCAGAATAAAAAAAAAAAAAAGAAAGTCCCTCAGCAGAAAGCAATTCTGGTATTTTACTGACCTCTGTTGGTCATTTTCTATTAAGACAGTTAAATAGAGGCACTTGAACAGAAAAAAATAGTCCCTGACCTCCAGAACCCACAAAGCACATACACATATAAGTATATACTAAATCATATACTAAATTACATACTAATATATATACAAGAGGTCTTGAATGCTCGAACAAAAAAGGACCCCTCACCAAGTTAAAAAAAATAGTGTACTTTTTAATAAATAAAACAAATATAAAAATGACAAAAATCCAATCAGTAGAACCGGAGATATACAATGTTAACGATTTCAGTGAATATGGATCTAAAAAGCTCAAAAGCACTAATTGTTGAAATTTGGTTGCACCTGACTGAGAGAAAGCCACACATACAGGCCAACTGAGTTGGAGCATGGGCTGGCTACATAGACCCAGTTAGCCTAAATGATCAAAGTACCTTAAATACTGCTTTGTGGAGAGCTGCGAGAATCCATATCATAGATGTGTTCTCAGCTGTAGCTATGCGCCGGTTCCGGTATGCAGTTAGGCTGTGATGCAAAGTCCTAAGTCATCATCAAGGATGCCGTTGATGAGGGCTTGCTATGCGAAGGCTGGAGTCGAGGATGCATTGAAGAGTCGGGGATATGCATTGGTTCAGAGGAGCTGCAAGGCTGCAATGCAGAGTCCGTCGTAATCTGCTTCCAACAAGGTATGCAAGGTCCTGGGACGAGCAAGGGTTGCTCAGTGGCAGTTCCAAAAAGGCTGCAGAGAAGATGCATGTCTTTGCAGCAGGTTCAATCCACACAGCAGCAGTTATACAGCAGCTCTGCTAGGGGGTGTGCCACACAGCTGGGGAGATGCATCGATTCTGCTGGATTCACAGAGACTGGTAGAGCACCTGAAGCCCACTTCCAAGGATCCAGGCCTGGAGTGGCACAACTTAGTAGGGTAGAGTCACAGGTGGCAGAGTCCAGGCGCAGGTGTAAGGTTGTTGGAAGCCTGTTGTGTCCCTGAGGCTTCATATCAGGAGGCAAGTCAACTAGCCCTTGGAGTTAATCTGGGGTTCTGAGTTCAAGAGATGCAGGTCCAGACCTTCCACACAGGCAAGAGGGCAGCAGGCAGCAGATCAGGACAGCAGGGCAGCAGTCTTTCAGAACAGCAGTCCTTCAAGGCAGCAATCCAGCAGAGTGGTAGCCCTGTCAGCAGCACAGCAGTCCTTCTTCCTGGCAGAGTATCTACAGATCCAGAAGTGTACTAAAGAGTTGGTGTCTGAGGGTCCACTATTTATAACCAGTTGTGCCTTTGAAGTGGGGACAAGCTTCTAGAGGCAGGCCTTAGAAGTGCACAGGTGCCATGCCTGCCTGACCCTGGCTCTAGACTAACTACAGGAGGTATGCCGCCCTTTTTGTGGAAGCAGGACAAATCCAGTTCAAGTGTAAGTGGGTCTGGGCCCAGCTCCTCCCTTCCATCCTACCAATGATGGCCCATCAAAGCACACCTAAGCTCATTATTGTGTGTGGCTGTCTAGGAGGAATACACAAAGCCCAGCTGTAAACTACAACCAGCCATGTGACTCAGAGACAGGTTGCAGGCACCAAATGGCTAAGGCAGGAAAATGACAATTTTCTTAAAGTGGCAGTTTCAGAATTGCAATGTAAAATTTGACTTTAACATAAGTTAGGATGTTTCCTTACAATTCCAAAGACACAACAAATGAACTAATTACTTGTTCCCATTTGGAAATTCAAGCTTATTAAATGTAATAATATAACTCCATTGTTATTCTATGGGAGAGGTAGGCCCTGCAATAATTGGGCCCGATTCACAGAACTAACTTAAGACAAAACCCTAAACTTACTACCATTTTGGTATTCACAGAAGCCACTTACTCATTTTGGTATTCACTGAAGGCACTTACTCATTAATGAGTAAGTGCCTTCTGTGACTACTAAAATGAGTAAGTGCACTTACTCATTTTAGTATTCACAGAAGACACTTACTCATCGATTAGTAAGTGCCTTCTGTGAATACCAAAAAGAGTAAATGGTAGTAAGTTTAGGATTTTGTCTTAGGTTAGTTCCGTGAATCCGACTTGTAAAAAACAAATTTAAGAGTGTTTCACTCCCAGAACATGCATAGCTTAAATGTACATGTCTAACGTCCTAAATACAATGCACCCTGTCTTCTGGGCATTCCAGGCTCTATACTAGGATGACTTATATGTATTAAAAAGAATGGTTTGGGACAAACGATTTATTTTTCCATGTCGAAAAAAATGTGAGGAAGATGGCGGCCTGCAGCTCCATACCAGAGAGGCAGTCAATAACAAATAACTTTGTTCAAAGATCGCCCCTATGAAGGAGAGCGTTGAAAATGAGCTCCGATCGATGCAGGGTTTAATAAGACCCCACTGAAGCCATCACAAGCGATTATCTGAGACAGTTTGCAAGATCCATTCATAGAAATCCTAGCGGGCCTATAATCACAGTTGCTCATCAAGCTACATCATAAACAACAAGTAAGGTCTGCAAGATTACCTTCTATAACTCACTCATGCGATCCACTTGCCCTTAACAGCTACACAACGCATTCTGCCTGACCCTAAAATGGTGTCTGATTACCAACATAATGACTTACTTTCCCTCCAACATGCCCTAAAAGTGAGCATGATTCTCTTTCAGCCAGCTCTCACACCTCTGCGTCAGTGAATGTTTGCATTGTCCAGCATTCCGTACATCAATTCTTTCTTTTACATTGATAGAGTGAGGAACAGCATTCAGCACTCACCACTCAACATCCTAGTCAGCCTCTGTTACAGCAGTGCTTCCACGTGTGTCAGCCTCTAAATGTCTAATGGAGCATGACCAACTACCCGCACAAACAACCCTCAACCACGTTCTATAAGGAACGGCTGGCAAATGAATGGACCCCTTACAGACGTGGCTTTCTCACACAGCTGCTGAGCTGATTTGACCTGTCACAGCCTCTACACATAAGCGCATCCACAGATGCTCTGCACACTGTTCCCATATTAACACCACCTTACTGCTCACCCCCACATTACTGCAAGCATCAATCTATACTAAAGATAAATCATTGCAACGCCATACCCATAAGAAGCTCAAAGACCTCCAATTTGATTTTGATGCTTGTCTGAGTAATAACTGAGAACATTTTGTTTAGTACGAGGGCCCCATGTTGTGACTGAGCGCAGAACACAGATCTTATCAGGGAACACTCATATGGCAGACAATACCTGGAGTAGCAAACACGCTCCAGGCTCTATAAGAACTCAACAAGCGGATACTGATTCTAATGACACTCATTTAATGGCTTCAATCCCCAGTTTGGAAATCTGACTATATCTACACCCTATAGACAAGATCCTAAAGAAGCCAAAATTATACAACAATCCTAGTGACTCTCAATTATCAGTGATGCCCACCAGACAGGATACCTATATACGTACAGAAGTCCCATAGATCATAGTACAAGCAAGATCTTGAGTGGAATACTTAAAACGGCTATACCGCATTTACTACATTTTCAGAAACAAAATGACTCAGGGAGAAAAAAAACCCAACCAAAAGGAGCAAGTCATCCTAACTTAAACATCCTGAAAAAAAATTATAGAATACCAGGTGGCACGTCTAAGTCTCGGTAAACAGTAATCAAAGACAACAGTGGGGTGTAAACAGGGCTGCTCATCGAGTACACACATTCCTTGAAACGATGGCCGAAAAAAGAGCTTGAAAAGAGACAAAACTGAACCGCCAAACCCAGATTTACCAGTCACAAACAAGCAGGACATTAATACCACAATGGAAATGATCCTACAGAATCTTGCAGACGTTCATGACCTAGCCAAATCCACTAAAGATAACACTGACATTATGCAAAGTGAGATCTTTGCAATCTGCCAGGACATTTGAGAAACTAACACCAGAAAAGCAGAGGCAGAGAGTAGAATCGGCAATCTGGACGTGGAACCCAAAACGAGGAAAGGTATTCTAATGCTTAACTCCAGTACTTGCTCATATTCTGAGGACCTCTCACAGCAGGAAGACAGAAATGGACGCAGGAACTTGCATACTTTTAGAATGGCTGAAGGAGAAGAGGGCTGTGCAGGTTCATGTATTCTCTTCCTATAGAAATGCTTCACACAAGCCACAAACTTAACATTTATTAAAGCTCTAGAAATTGACAAATCTCACAGAGCCCCAAAGAGAAAAATCTCAAATCAAATGTCCCCACACCCACTCATGTGTAAACCATTATGATACCAGCATGTCAAGCTTATCCTGTCCTTCATGAGAAAACTCAATCGTATATTGTAGAAAAATAACAAGATCTTCATTTCACAAGACTACTTGAAAACAATGGTTGAACCAAGGAAAGGGTTTCTGGCTCTTTGCCCCAGACTGAAGGTTTTGAACTATCAGTGCTCTTTTGCAGGACCTGCAAAATATCTTGTTTTAATCCAAGGCACTTCACATATCTTCAAAGAACACATAACTCTCAAGGAATTCCTTGAAGACAAGGAAGAAACAAGCATGGATACTTTGAATCTTAAAGATACCAGAGTGATACTCAAACACCAACACTCTATCTGACCTGAATCACTGGCCATAGATGGTCGACCTGACTTTTATAGTTTACTACTGAACCTCCTTAAACTTGCATGACTATAGTCTTATTGGTCCTCTACCCATCCAATAAATCGCCAATGATCTACTTGCAGTTCAGGGGGTAATCGATTATGACAGAATGCAATATATATGTTGGCGAAGACAAATAAGAGCTGGAGAAACCAGGGCAGTATTAGCACTTACATATATTTTTTTAAGTATTTTTATTGGCATTTTATAAACCTACATTGCATTACAAAATATGTGACTTGCATTTATTTTCAAATCTTGTTGACACTTAGCATATGGTTTGAGAGGACATTATTCACCAATTTCAATACATGCCGTTTGTATCAATTTATTTTATTTATTATTTTATTTTTGTGTTTTATAGAGCACAAACTTGTCCCTTGAAGGTATCAGAGCGCTTTACAAGGTACAGTGGTGAACAAAAACAAAGTTTAAAGTGCAGAAAAATACATAATCAACAGATAGGATGGCTAGGGGTGTGGTGCTAAGAACAAAGGGAGAGAGGGGATACAGGAGAAGGTTCAAATCACCGTTAGAGTCAGTAAAACAAAGGTCCCATGTATTCTCAGCAGAGAGAATGGTGATCTGGGTGAGAGGCAATAGACTTAGATTCATCTGTCCCAAAGTGGTGGATGAGGGCAGGTCTTAGATGAGAAATGTACCCATGAGAAAGGTTTTGGCCTCTTTTTGAAACGTGCTAGAGAAGGGATTCTTCTGATAGCGGGTGGGAAAGAGTTTCATATTCTTGGTGCTGCTCGGGTGAAGGCCCTATTGTAGGTTCTTTTTTTCTGAAAGAAGGCACGTTACAGTAAGAAGTTGCGAGCGGATCGGGAGTTCCTGCTTCCTCCAGATACCACTAGTTTCTGTGGTAGATAAGCAGGGGAGTTTGTGGAAAGAGCCTTATGTGTAATGCATGCCAGTTTCAGCTGGATTCTGGCCTCTAAAGGGAGCCAGTTCAGTGCTTTCATGTGCGGGGAGATGTGGTCAAATTTCCTGGTACCTGTGAGTAGTCTTGCAGCCGCGTTGAGACAGGCTTTGTAGGGGTGCTTAGGAGATCTTGGGTAATCCGGTAAGGATGGAACAACCATAATCCAGTATAGAGATGACTAGTGCTTGTACTGCCATTTTTAAGTCCGGAGCGTCTATGAAAAGTTTCAGCTTCCAAGAGTAGCTCAGGTGGAATCTAGCAGCTTTAGCCATCGAGTTAATGTGATCTTGCATGTTCAGGTTACAGTCGAGGATTATGCCCAGGGATTTGGCAGAGTCCACAACAGTCGGCGGGCAGTTCAGGCCTGTGATGGCCTTGATCCACATCTGAATCTCCAGATTGGCTTTTGAAGGGGAGATTAGGAGAAATTCAGTTTTCTTTGCTTTAAGTTTGACTTGGTTGTTGGCAAGCCATTGGACAATCAGTTTCAGAGTCTCATTCAGGGAGAGGATCTCCTCGAGCGAAGAGATATAGATGTTAATTTGGGTATCGTCCGCATACACATGGTGGGAGATGTTTGCGGTACGAAGAACTTCGGTCAGTGGCTCTAAGTAAAGATTAAAGAGGGTGGGGGGCAGGGTTGAACCTTGGAGGACTCCAACCGTGACCGGGGAGGGTGTTGATAGATTGCCGTTGATCAGGAATCTCTGGGAGTGGTTGTGGAGGAAGGACCTGAACAATTCTAGGACCCCACCATCCAGACTCATCCTGAGTTTGAGACGTTCAATTAGTTTTTCATGGTTGACCGTGTCGAAGGCGGAGGATAGATCAAGGAGGATTAGAAGGCAGGTTTTGCCTTGGTCTAGGGCTTGAAGGGCATCATCCACGATGTGGAGCATAGTAGTTTCAGTGCTGTGCCCTGGTCTGAATCCTGATTGGAAGTCATCAAGTAGGTGGAAGTTATTGATGTGCTGACTTAGTTGCTGTTGTACACACTTCTCCAATGCTTTGTCTAACAGCGGGATATTGGAGATAGGTCTGAAATTGTCAGGAGAGGCTGGATCCAGTGATGTTTTTTTCAGAATAGGGAGGACTTGGCCCGCTTTCAAAGGGTCCGGAAACGAACCCTGCTGAAGAGAGGCATTGATTATTGCAGTCCAACAGGGATTGATGGATTGGGAGGTGAAGAAGTTTGAGGGTAGCCGGTCATTAAAGTGGTTATTTGGCTTTAAGGTAGAAAGGATTTTGGAGATGGAATTTTGTTATAGAATTCGAAGTCAGTCCAGCGTGCTTGGTTTTTAGGTGGAGCCAGAGGGAGTGGTGCAGAAAAAGGGGGCAGGTCAGGAGGGGGATGGATTTAAGTGGCGGTACTAAGTTCAATTCCTAATGCCGTGGTTTTATCAGCGAAGAAAGAGGAGAATTCCTCTGATGATATATGGGATTTTGGGAATTCTTTCTGTGTTTTAGCCAGTTTGACCAGTTCAAAGAGCTTGCGAGGTCTATTCTTGGCGTTCCCCAATTCCGATCTGAAGTATTATTTTCTTGAATTGAGTATGTGCTTGTTGTAGGCGTTTCTCACCTGGTGGAGAAGTTTTAGATGCGTTGCCAAGGGGTGTTGTCTCCAGAGTCTTTCCGATTGCCGTAGTTATCTTCTATCCATGTTGAGGGAGATATTGAACCAGGGGTTCCTGTACTTGATTTGGGTTCTTTTTAATTTTAGGTCGTCCATAATGTTTGAGATGGATGCCACGGAATGTTCATTGAGGTCGCTGACCGAGGAGATGTGCGGGGGGAGGTCAGATTTGCAGCGAGCCTCTCGTTTCATAAGGTCAAGGTTCTTGGTGTCTCTGGTCCAGCATTTGGGAATACCGGATGCAGCATCTTTGTCTTGTGGGTACCGGTTAAAGTGAAAGAGATGGAGTGATGGTCAGACAAGGCACATGGGTCTATGGAGATAAGCTTGACTGAGGATTCCTTAGAAATGAACTAGTCAAGGATGGCCTCTTTAGAGTGGGTGGTAGAGAGCAGGCTTGAGTTAGGGCTTGGTCAGTTATGAGGTCTTTGATGGCATTGACATGGGGATCTTTGGTGTCATTCCAGTGCAGGTTGAAATCACCCAGGAAAATTTCTGTGGTATTAGAGGAAATCTTAGTTGTGATGATTTCCAAGAGGTGATCAGTGAAAGAGTCGTTAGAACCTGGAGGGTGGTAAAAAACATGTATTTATATGACCTACACAGTGTATGGAAAATACATCCCATTGACCTCAATGGGGTCAGTAGCTATGTCGGTGTTCATGTCCTCAATAATGTCTATCCATGGAAGATAGTATGTTGGCTCTTTGTCAATATCATTACGACTGGGTGGGAAGTACTGTATTGCCATACTAAAAGCATATGTGAAACATTATAACATATGAAAACTAACAGTGTATAGATCCTAAAACACAACTAAAGCAGGTTGGGGGTATATTGAGGGGTTTGGAGGGCGTTTTTGGGTGATAAACAATATAGGGTTGTGTAAGTCAGTGTGACCTTGATGTATAAGTGTGCCTAGCACAGTCACGCTATTTCATAGCGTGTCACCAGAGGGGAAGGGGAAATGGGGAGAAGAAGCATGGGGGACCCCACCCACTTCCCACTGTCAGCAAGGCCCACCCCAGCCTGTCCCTATTATTCCCAATAGCTCAGTTTGTGGGGGAGTCGCTATCATCATTTGTACTATTATTGTGGCTTGGGTGCTCCCATACAATTAAGGCATCTTTCTAGAGGTATGTGATCAGATGCTGGCACACGCCCTTTGATTCTTCTCTGTGCAGTGCCCAACCTTCAACCTCAGCCCATCTAGACACTTCTTGGGTCCAAGTATTGATCTGTGGCCCCAGAGGTAACTTCCACGTTACTGCTATTCGTCTCCTGGCTAGTCGCCAAGGCAAGGTTGATAAACCTATTACCCACCTCACGCTTGGGCGGGCGGAGGCATAATCCCAACAGGCAAACCTTGCTGTTAGATCGAGGGCACACCGGTATTGATCTTGGACAGCACTGCCTGCCAAAGGTAATCTTTCACAACTCCAAGTCATGTGCAGGAAGTCTGCATCCAACTGGCCAAATCTCGGGCAGCCCCTCGGCTTCCCCCAAAGGCAACAAAAGCTGATGAGGAGTCATGTATGACATTTGTATGTAGTTAAATTGGATGTATTTTAAATGAGTATTACGAGAAAGTTTCTAGGGAGACTCCAGCACTCTACTCCACTCTACATCTGTGAATTCTCTATCCAGGAACCTCTCCCATTTGCCCCTTATTAGCAACAATGGGGTCGAGAAGGCCTCAATAGCGCTGCGTAAAATCATTTATTTGGTGGTCTGCTGTTCCAGTGTGACCAGAGCATGAAGTACCGTACAGATTTCTGGTTCTTCCCTGGCTGTGCCTCACAATCGCACCAGCGCTCATATGTGAGTAACTGCCCCAGTGGGAGTCCAGACCTGTCAACCAATTCTGTGAAGGGGAGTATAGTTTTGTCCTGGTAACAGTTCCCCACCGTCTCAATTCCATTCTCCATCCAGGCTGACATCTATTTGGCCATAAAAGTTGACTGTGGTTCCCCATATGGCAACCCCACCAGTGGCAGTTCGAGGGAGTATCTCGGGTGTCCGGAACCCTAGTCATGCAACGTTTCCAGCACTGCAAAGCTGTGCTCGGCAGTGCTGTATTAATAGGGACTCCAGTAGCCCGATTCAGGAGCTTTGCCAATAACAGGGGTGGGCACTGGTTTGGCTCCATAAAAAAAGTCTGATAGAGCTCAAAGTCCAGCACTCTCAGTCTCTCCTCCCTCATAGGGTGTTGAAGAGTTCAGCGCGACACTCTCCGTCTCCGTCTCCCATTCCCCCAGACAAGGTCACGCGCCATAACATCTAGCGGGTTAAACCAATCAGCAGGCATTAGCCCTGGTAAGTTAGCGAAGAAGTATAAGAGGCGGGCAGCATACATCTTACAGGATGGAGTACAGTCTTTGCTAGTTGTATGATGTAATACGAGAGGGAATAAACCTGTTTTGATCAGGGTGAATTAGGTGTATCATATGTGGGAGATACTCAGTATCTTAAAGTTAAGCCTGGGCGGAGTTCGGGGAGTTCGTGGAGTTCCCTTCTTTCCCTTTTCTGCTGTAGATTTTTACTCGAGAGGCAGCTTTCTCAAAGCAAACAAGCAGTTTCCTATTGCGAGCGGTCGCGAGTATACGCAACCACTCGCAATGACAAACCTGACCACCCTACATTAAGAAAACTCACAGGGAAGTTTATTTTCCACGCTTGTATTCGTCAACTTGATGTTGACGATCGCGAACTAGGAAAAATCTGGCTGGGAGGTTGATTTTCCTCGCTCTCGGTTGCCAACTTGACGTTGACGATCGAGAGCGAGGAAAAAAACGAAGCGTAGTTCACCGCCCAGGCTTACTTAAAGTCTGTATTGAGCATAGACAAGGGTCTGAAGTCTTTCACTCCAGCATCTGGGCCAGCCGTCTTGGAGAGTGGGACCACCGTTGCATTTTGTGTCGATTCTGGCACGTGCTTTAACCTCAGAGCCTCAGCATACATAAACACCAAGTGAAGGTCCAACTTGGCTTCATATTTCACATAAAACCCCGCCAGGAGGCCATCAGGACCTGGTGTTTTACCATTGGCCATCGACTCGGTGGCCTTGCGGACCTCCTGTACAGTTACCGGGCAACCCAGCTCATCTGCAATATGTTCATCCACAGTATGGAGGTACAGTGGAGCAAAGATACTGCTAATTTATACTTGGGGGGCCCTTGGGGTGTGGTATACAGCATTTCATAGTATCTCTGGGATAATCAGTTAATCTCATCGGGGTCAAATTTGGTTATGCCTGTTTCCGTTGGAATGTGGGTAATTGGGGCACCCTGAGTCTCTGGCCTGACTAGCTACGCCAGTAAGCGGCCAGCTTTCCCCTCTTCTCCCTGCACTCTGTCCACGTACGACCTATAGTTGTGTGATCGTAGTCTCTCTAGGGCCTCGTCGTACAATTTATGTGAAGGCAACAGGCGTGTATGTGCCCATTCCCCTATTCCCTGTATATTTTATCCAGTTTGTGCAAATCTCCTGAAAGGGCCAGGAACTCCCTATGCAACTCCCTCTGGATACTCATTTTCTGTCCCATACAGTGTCTCCTCACCACCACCTTGAATGCCTACCATTCCACTTGAACAGAGGATGCCATTTGCGTGTTTTCCACGAAGAATCTATCTATTTAGGTTTGTAGGGAGTTACTAAACTGTACATCCTCCAAGGACATTGGATTAAGTATCCATGTGGGGATATGGGGTCTGTGCCCCTGAGGCTGGTGCAATAGAAGTATGGGGCTATCATCTGAGAATGTCCAACCTAGATATTCTGTGTATGGGATGGAGCCACTAACACACAGGGAGCACCAGAAAGCATCCTGTCTTGTGTGGAGGTGGTGTGTGGGGGAGTAAAAGGACTATTTCCTGTGCTCTGAATGCTGGAGCCTCCAAATATCCTGCAACCCAATAGGCCATTCATTCCCGTAATTCCACTGCCATTCGATATGCCAGTGCCCCCGAAAAGGGGGGATGTGAGCTGTAAATTACCACATGAGGCACATAGTTAAAGTCTCCACCCACAATCACATGCCTCACCTTTATGTCAGCCAAGTGGGCAGAGATTTAAGCCATGTAGGTCAGTTGGTCATGATTGGGTGCGTAAAGGCAGCCCAGCGTGATCTCTCGGTCCAGAAGTCTTCCCGCTAATAGGACATATCTGCCTTCTTTATCTATTACGGTATGGGTAGCTTCGAAAGGGTCCCCATGTCTAACCCATATCAACACCCCTCGAGCATGCGGTGAAAATGAAGTGGCAAATATTTGCCCTCTCAACGCCTACGTAGTTTTTCAACTTTTGCCTGAATGAGGTGTGACTCTGTAGCCCCGTCTTTTCAAGTAGTTATAGATGTTGTGTTGTTTAAATATCGACCCCCATCCCCCTAATGTTCCAAGTGAGGATTTTGAATACCTGGTGATGAGTTGGCATTCTAAGTAATACCCACCCCTCCCCTTCCTGTGGCTCTCATCCCGGACCTGACCCCAAAGAAATGAAAGAACATGCCCCCACCTGCTTTTCTAACATAGCAAATCAAACTTAAAGCAACCCAACAGTCAACAACTCCCCAATCCCAGGCAATACCGGCAACGGCCATCTGCCTAAACCGTAATTGTATCTTACAAGTTCAATAAAGGGCCAAGCCAGCTGCAACAGGAGCCTTTAGGGGATCATAGCTGCACAAATTAGCACACCAGGGTGTGCGAAGTAATGTTACGTGATGTAACGTGGTGTGGTGTAGCGCCCCACCACCTGCCTCATAGTTCCTCCAGCCCAATTAGTGTGGCCAAAACTCAGGGCAGTGTTGGCCCCACTGAGGTGTCCTTGGATACAGCTGATCCCGGTAGGGGACTCAGCTATATTATCTCATCTGCAGTCTTTGGGTCACTACTGGCAAATAGAGAATGACACTGTCTGAGGAGGCAGAGTCTGAACCCCCAGTCCCTTGGATAGAATGGGTTCCTGCCTCCGATGGGGAGTCGTCCTCACGGACAATATCGGCGACTGCCTGTATTGCCACTCCTCTCTCATGCTCAGTCTGTGAGGTACTCAGTTTTATTGACGAAGTGCTCACAGATTTCTGTTTTGATGGTTTTCTGGGTTTACAGTCTTCAGTTACAGGGTGTCGCACCTGGGCCATCTGAGGGGATCTAGTTGTATATGCCTTGATCCAGTCCCAGGCCTCCTTGGGGGTCTTCACAGAAGTGTGTTTTACCATCCATAACTATATGGAGGCGGGCAAGAAACATGATGGAGTAATGGACGGCCTCTTCCCTTACTGTTCTCTCTGCTTCTATGAACGAGGCTTGTCTCTGTTGAACATCGAGGGTGTCATCCGGGAACATTTAGACCTTACTATTGTTCACTGTAAAGGGGCCATCTGTACGAGCTCTCTGCAGTAAAATGTCTCTGTAATGTAAGAGTCTGGCAACCACCTGTCAAGGAGGATGACCCTGCCCTGGTGGGTGAGCCTGCACCTGGTGTGCTCTATCAAAGGAGTAAAACTGCATCAGGACCCCAGGTGCCACCACTGTGTTGAGCCCTGGTTCCAGGTAAGCCACCATATCTCCATTCTCGACCCTCTCCAGTAGCCCAAAAATTCGTATGTTGTTCCACCGGCTAAGGCCTTCTTCGTCCTCTGCCCTGCGTTCCAAGATGCAGTGCTTATCCGTAAGTTCCACCACCTGCCGAGTCAATGCATGTTGCTCCGGGGCCAGCCTAGTAAGACCCGATTCCACCACCTTCCACCTGTCATTCAGCTTTTGGTGCTCCACACGAAGGAGCCCCAGGCCCACCGACACTGTACTAATGTCCTAGAGCTGTGTCACTTTGGTATCCGAGATGGCCTCCATGATCCTGAAGAGTTGCTGTTAAATGGGGTCCACTGCCCATTCTGCTTCCAGGCTGCCCTGTGCTTGCACTCGTGTAGCTTCATCTTGTTCTGGGGCGGTTCCCGTTTGTTCCCCGATAGCTTTATCCATCGCCGGGGCTGGAGTAGGGCCCAGTCTGTGTATCAATGTGTAGCTCTTAACAGGAGGTGTTGCAGGGATTCTGCTCCTACACAGAACTGTGCACAGAGGCCCAGGACCACAGTGAATTCTGGTGTACCAAAAAACTCATCTCAGTACCTAGAAACCCAAACTGACTAGCATCAGTGTCACATTAGCTCTTCGTCCTATAGCAAAGGAACCAATGATTAGACAGCCCAGAACATGCGACTTAGGTTATACTCAGGAATGGTGGGAATCAAGAACACTCTTTGGTTTGTTATTCTCATACCAGTCTAATAGAGATAGTTAATCCTATGATTAACAGTATCATCAATTCTTCTCTAGCAACAGCAAGTATTCCAGAGGACTGGAAACTTGCAGCTGTCAAGCCACTCCAAAAAAAGGCCCTGGCCGATCCTACTACCCTTTCCAACCTGCGCCCGATCTCTCTGCTACCCATCTTATCTAAGCTGACTGAAAAGTTTGTCAATAGTCAACTGACAAACTTTTTGGAGAAGAATAACGTTCTCCATCCGAATCAGTCCGGCTTTCGGTCAGAACACTCTACCGAATCAGCTTTACTATACTCTGCTGAAACTTTAAGAGCAGCAATGGATCGGGGAAAACAGGCTGTCCTTATCCTTCTGGACCTGTCGGCAGCCTTCGATACCGTGTCCCATAACATCTTACTGGACCGGTTGGCTGCCGCAGGTGTGGGAGGACAGGTGTTGACTTGGTGTAGGAACTTCCTTACAAACAGACGCCAAATAACAGTGCTTGGCCCATATCAGTCTGAGGCTAAAAACGTCAGCTCAGGGGTGCCACAGGGCTCAAGTTTGAGCCCTGTCCTTTTCAATCTATATATGGCACCCCTGATGAACTTGATCGAGTCATTCAGGATCAGTTCTATTTCATACGCTGACAACACCCAACTGATTTTGGTGCTGGATAAGGAACAACCAGGTGCCGAGGAAGACCTTAGGAACTGTCTTGCAGCTACATTCAAGTGGATGAATAACAACCATCTAAAGTGCAACGCCGGTAAAACGGAAATTTTACCCATAGGGATCAATAATCCTTTTTCCCCCACAGTATGCTGGCCATCGGATGCAGAAGCTCCACCTAACACAATTGCATCCGCCCGTAACCTAGGCATAAAGTTTGACAACTGCCTATCCTTCAAACCTCAGGCTGTAGCAGTGGCAGGTATGTGCTTCCAAATTATTAAAGCACTTAGGAAATTTTTTGACCTCTTTCCTCTTTCGGCGAGGAAAACAGTCGCAGTGGCCTTAATAAATTCTAGGCTGGATTACTGCAATGGACTTTATGCTGGAGCAAACAAAATCGTGCTCCACAAATTGCAGATGATCCAAAACGCGGCTGCCCGCCTCGTACTGCGTCTGCCCCGTAGATCATCTGCCTCTGCAGCTCTAAATATCTTACACTGGCTGCCAATAGGAAAGAGAATTCTGTTTAAACTTCTCTTGATTACTTTTAGGGCCTTCCATCAACGTGGCCCGATCTATTTACGAAGGGGGTTCAAAAGATACTACCCAGCACGCTGCCTAAGATCCGCTAGTCAGAACTTACTTACCATTCCCCGCTTTAAACTGGCTGCAAAGGGTGACAAATCCATCTTTGTACTAGGAACCAAGGCCTGGAACAAACTCCCCCTTTCCTTGCGGTCTTTCTCCCAAGAAGCCCCTTTTAGGAAGGCATTGAAAACTTGGATTTTCTCCATGTCTGACTCTCTGTGTAGAACCCTAGTGTAGTGGCTGTGTTTAAGAAACTGGACTTCTTTCCCTATCCAACTGTTCCACCTGGGTTGTGTAAGCGCCAAGATACTCCTTGGAGTGGTAGCAGCGCTCTATAAATGCCCATTACATTTACATTTACATTTACAGTCCACAACAGGAGTAACAAACATTGGAAATGCAATAGGTCTCGGATTTATTTGAGTTAGAGCTAATGGCATTCTAAATGGCAATGTCTTTTAGCCATGTGTTATGGAGTGTATGCATGTGGTGTGTAGTGGAATTATGTGGGTTGGATTGGAATTGTAGCAATGGTGGCATGCTGCGCTTAAGATGAATATGTTTAAAAGCAAAGTGCACCATACTGCGATTGCTACAATAGTTAATTGTGGATGTGTTAACAATTGATGTGTGCACTGATGTCTGGTGGTGTGTGTGCCTGTTGAAATTGTGCACTGATGGCTGGTGGTGTGTGTGTGTTTGGTGAAAGCCTGCACTGACGCCTGGTGGAAGCCTGCACTGACGACTGGTGGTGTTTGTGCCCTGTGAAAGCGTGCACTGCTGGCTGGTGGTGTTTGTGCCCGGTGAAAGCATGCATTTACGGTGTGGTTGTGGGTGTGGTTGAGTGTGTGGTGGTGAGTGTGTAGTGGTGAGTGTGTGGTGGTGAGTGTGTGGTGTTGTGTGTGTGTGGTGGTGTGTGTGTGTGGTGGTGTGTGTGTGTGGTGTGTGTGTGTGTGTGTGTGTGTGTGTGTGGTGTTGTGTGGTGGTCTTATGTGTGTGGTCTTATGTGTGTGGTGTTATGTGTGTGTGTTATGGACTTAGTTCGAGTTTTCGTACCCTGCACACTCACACTGTCCCTACACACTCCCACACTGCTCACCCTACACACTCACATAATGTTCACCCTGCACACTCACACACTGCTCACCCTGCACACTCACACACTGCTCACCCTCCACACTCACACACTGTTCACCCTGCACACTCACACCATGTTCACCTCACACACTGCTCACCCTACACACACACACACTGATCACCCTACACACTCACATAATGTTCACCCTGCACACTCACACACTGCTCACCCTGCACACTCACACACTGCTCACCCTACACACTCACACACTGTTCACCCTGCACACTCACACCATGTTCACCTCACACACTGCTCACCCTACACACACACACACTGCTCACCCAACACACTCTCACACTGCTCACCCTACACACTCACACACTGCTCACCCTACACACTCACACACTGATCATCCTACACACTCACACAATGTTCACCCTGCACACTCACACGCTGCTCACCCTACATATTCACACAATGTTCACCCTGCACGCTCACACAGTTAACCCTGCATACTAACACACAGCTCACCCTGCATGCTCACACACTGCTAACCCTGCATGCTCACAAACTGCTCACCCAGCACACTCACAAACTGCTCACCCTACACACTCACAAACTGCTCACCCTACGTAATGCAAAAAGACCTAGCTCTGCCCTTTGGCCTATGTTGTAATCGTACAGTAGGTTGTGAGTAGTTGCAGATCAGCACAAATGCCACCCTCCACTCCTATATACAGTGGTAACATGAATTACCCAAAATCTCAGGAGCCTGCACGCCCTCCTTTAACACCTAGATACAGTGATAACACGAATCTGTGAACACACAAAATCTCAGGAGCCTACACGCCGTACTCTAACAGCTAGATACAGTGGTAATGTGAATCTATGAACATCCAATAGTTCAGGAGCCTGCACGCCCTACTTTAACACCAAGATACAGTGGTAACATGAATCTAGGAACACCCACTATGCCAGGAGCTTGCATGCCCACTTCCACCACTATAGAGATAACATGACTCTATGAACACTCAACATTACAGTGGCCTGCAGGACTTCTTTTACTTCTACACACTGTGGCAACATGAATCTATGATAACCCAACATCACACAAGTCTGCATGCCCCCTTTGCCCCTCCACGTAATGTAGCATTAACATATGAATACCCAACATCACAGAAGCCTGGAGCAACGCCCCTACCGACTACATACACTTTTTGTGTATGTGAATTCCAATATCACAAGAGCCTCCAGTTTGACATGCACATGTATAATGCCCCCTATGTGAAGGCTGACATGACTGGACCCTTAGTGAAAGGCAAGGGTAGGGTAGATCGACATCTGAAGACCATCACAGGAGCAGCACACAGACACACGCACACACAGATGGAGCCACGCAGAAGTAGTGAAACTTTCAGCCAGCAAAGGCACGGGCCCGTCTGTGTTATTTAGTTTTTGCTTTTTACATTTTAATAGGCTCACAAACCCAGGATGCAAAGTTCAGTGGGCGAAAAGGGCAGAAAGTGACACCATCACACGGGGCACTGAACAGCAATACAGACACATGAGCAATAAACGTCCAATGTCACACTGTGACAGTCACAGTAGTTGTGCAGAACACGCTACCTCACACACGCCACGAGCATTTGATCTTCACTATCAGAAGTGTGGCTCAATGGTTAGAGCGGCAGACCCTGATGCAGATGTCTAGCCCGGGCCAGGGTTCAATTCCCCGCCTCGGCGGGTCTTGGGCTCAAAAATTACACGGACCTGATAATTCTCGCCTCTGTGCCTATTCCAATCATGGAGTCCCACCCTGCAACTCTGGGCAATAGCTTGCTTGATCTCCACAACAGCCCCCACAACGCTAAGGATGCCTGGCATCCACCTTGGGGGTGCCCAGGAGTGGACGCCTCACAGGGAAAACCAGGATGGGTTCCACAGCGGTATTCGTACAAGCGCCTTAAGACCCTTACGGGTGAGTACTGCGCTATACAAGTATCAATTTACATCACAAGTGCGTGTCTGAATGGACTTCAGTCCAGCTCAAGCACACACACAAAAGAAATATCTAAACCTTAACATGACGGCAGCATGAAAGAAAACACCCTCACACACGAGTAACATCGGGTCCAGAACGAAAACCCAGCCGAAGGCTGCATGGGCCCCCCCCCCAAAAAATAAACAGTAAGTAGTTCAGTCCCCACTCCCACCCATAGCCCCCACCCCGTGTGCATTCTCATCGGCACTAGGTCTGTGGAAAGGCATTTAAAGAGCAGGGAGGTTCACTTCTCTGCCTGCACAGCAGCGCCTCTGTCTCAAAGACCCCTCATATTCACAGAGCAGCACCGCGCGACAGTCTCGCGGCTGAAGGGGTTACGTGAGTCCAGGGCTTTCCAACCTGGTTCCCGTGCACCTAAGCACCTTTAGGCAGGCGGGGTTGGGGTGATGGGAGAAAGAGAGACGTGCGCACAGGAAGAAAGTGGGAGGGGGCTGGGTGCACGAGGGGATGCCAAGGCACTCTGAGAATTAAAACAAGATCTGGCGGTTAAGCCTTCTCCTGCATCGCTCCTAAAGTGTGAAACAACATACCACTACACATAAGATTCTCCTCCGACCTTCTTGAATTCCTCCAGAAACTAATGACCTCTTTTTTTCCGAATTATATCTGACTAGGCCCTAGTTGTGCCTAGACTCACATCTGCTCAGCTCCACGATAGTAATAGTGTGAGCCGCAAATCTGCAAATCATAACATAACCCCTTCAATTTCCAGAAAAGGAGAAGGACATGTACGGAGAGACTAGCTAGTTAGTAAAGAAGGGCCTTTGGGGTGGACGGGTAAAGCTTCAATGGAAGGGAGTATTCTCTCTGTCTGTCCCTAAAATGAGACTAATGGGTATAATTATTCTGTGAGGAGCCCTTATATGAATGAAGCCCAGAAAAGGGTGCGGTCCCAGTGCTTTTTTAAAAGAGAGTACCGGTGCCCAAAGCAATGCTCAGAAGAACGCAGCTGGTGATATTAAATGTTGGTGTGGGTATACTTAATGTGCGTGGCCTTTAATCCACTCTCTTTAATACACTATCAAACACTTTCTGCCCCTTTAATATCAATTTTGCAGGTTCCTGATTTCTCCCTTTGAGACTATTTTTGTGTTTTTCTCTTCCTCCATCTTTCACCTTTGTGTATTTGTTTCCTTCTTGCTACCTGAAAATGACGGACTAGTTAAAATAAGTACCCATTCCCAAAAATGATTGCCGGTGGGCGCTACCAGCAACTACCGGCTCAAATGAAACACTGAATACCTGTGTCTCACACATTACTATGTGTGTTGTTCAACTATTGTCTGCGTTTTCCCTCATGAAGCGTCGCTGACTCTCACTCCTCGTCGCCTGATACTTCCGCTCACAGGTGTCGTCACTGCGGCTGACGGTGTAAAGTATCTGGGTAGAATCCTCCACTGCTCTGCCCGGGGACACATTACAGTGACGGGGGTGAGAGGGTGGGAGGGAGGGAGGGGGCCTGAAGCGGTCCACAGTAGCTGCGAGTGTCGAGAGAAACCAGGCAGTCAACATGCAGGTTAGGTTAGGTCGGACTCGTGTTCCTGTGGGATTTGTTTGGCCAAGCCAGCCGGTACCCCTCTCTCCCACGTGGTAAACATGCAGCTCGTTTGTCTCATTGACACCGGTCTCTCCCCTGATTCAACGGCAAATATTTCGCTATCCAGAGCAGATGTGCATATCTGTACAAAATTGCTGCAGCACGTGCCCTTTCCTGGTCTATGCCTTTAGTACGGAATGCGCAGCACCTGCCACCCCAGATCACGACTGCTCTCACTTCTGATCTCTCCTCTAACACAGCTCTACTTGAGTGGTTCTCACCTCATTCTACAGAAAGTAAGTTCTTTTCGCAGTCAAAAGACACTGCGCAGATCACAGCAGAGGAAATACCTGAAACTGACGAGCTTGCTCTGTGCCTCACGCAGCGCCGAGCTCAGCGCTGCCCCTACCATGATTTACCTGGCGGAAAACCTGACTCACCTGGATGGAATTTACACCTGCGGACCTCTGGTCAAAACAGACGGCGCACGCAACACAAGCATTTACAGTTTTGCTATTAAAAATACTTACGGGAAACTGTTGCTAAGAAAACAAGGAGACGAGAAATGAAAGCGAACAAAAAAAAGAAGCCTGCGAGTGGTGTGCGCCAATAGGCCATAGGCGGAGCTACGCGACCGCCTATGGCCTAATGCATGTTCTGTTAAAAAACAGCACGCACGCAAAGGCCAATGAAAATAGACCTTGGAAATCCACACGCACGAGTTATGTGAAATTTCAAGGTCCATTTTCAAAACGCCGGGAATAGGACTCTCGCTGCGCGACACTGCATGCGCAGTGTATGGCAGGCCCGAGCCCTAAAAAGAGACACGGGAAAGGTTCAAATATTTATTTTAATTACGTGCTCCAAGATGCATTATCTTTGCTAACATAAGCAGACATATGATTAGAAATAATATGATCAGCATTGTTACAATTCCATAAAACACAAAAGGAGAAATCTTATTACAATGATGGTGAAAACAGGTCTTATAGTGCCTAGTATAACACCCTCCCTAGCTAGGAACAATGTTTTATAAAATATAGAAGGTCTCTTAGGCTTGGCAAGATCAGCAGGAGTAAATCACATCAGGGTCTGCAAAAGCTCTCTGTCTCTCTGGAAAAACAGGATTCTTCCAAGTGCCTGAAATCATGCCAACAGTGCAATATTAAAGGTGCCAGAATCGCCGTTGGCTGCAGCTGTTATGACTAAAACGTGAGCCGATCAGGCAGAACAAAAGCTACTTGTTCTGATAACCTTGGAGGCTTTAGCACTCACTGTGCAGACTAGGGTCGCAATGTAAGTCTAGGGATGTTGAAAACAAGCCTTTCTCATGTGATATATTTCACGCAGCCTAACTTACAACAACAGTTATATGCAGTGTTGTGTGCAAAAAGTAGCGAAAGGTAAAAGGCGCTTAAACTTCTAATAAGCCTATGCTAACTTAACAATGTGTGCAACAAGGCCCAGCCCTCACTACAGAGGCACCAAACAATTAACGAGGAAAGGACATTATCCACTCCCACATGTCGCCAGTGGTCCCCGGTTAGGCCCAGACTCTAACACCCATCTAAAGCCTGCTCTCCTTGTGGCCACCTTCGTCTCGTGAGCGGTTTGAGGACTCCTCAAGGAGCAACCATGTGAGCTTCTACCAACAGTCAGGTCGCCCCAAGATCCGCTGCCTCAACATAGACACTCTTCCTGCTATAGGGCTCATCAGAATTCCGGGCGCCCCACATCTCCACAATGTCCTAGGCTACTCCCTCCTTGGGCTCCAGGGGCGTGTGGCAAGAACTTACCTGTTCCTCTCAGCATCAAGGTCCGGTCTCCAGCCTGTGCCCGGCCTGGCCCTGCGTCTCAGGCCTCAGGGCCCACACCGGTCTCACAAGGGCAGCCCCGTGCGTTGCTCTTCCTGTCCGTAGTTCTGGATTCTCCCCAGGGGCACCATCGCAGGCCCAGGGAGGCTCTGTATCCACAATTCGCCTCCACGGGGCCCGTCCACTCAATTCTGCTCCCCAGGGCATCACGCAGGAGCGTGGTAGCATGCCAGGCCTCCAAAGTAGGAGTCTAGGTTCAGTCAGGCTCCTTTTTCCGAGCACTCAGGCAGCTCTACTGCCCCCCCCCAGCTCTCAGGCTGTAGGGACTACCAGGTTTTACGAAAGACAACGGCCCTTGACACAAAAGGAATTTTTATGCTTGTAATAATTATAGGCCACGATGTGCACTATAACGGCAAAAGAAAGTCCAGCAGGACTTTGCAAATTTATTCAATAATTCAATATGTTATGTTATGTTATGTTATAATGGCTTTTGTAGAGCGCGCGGCTACTCAAAAAGAGTGTCCCGGCGCTTTAAAAAGAAAGGCTGCAAACATAACACATTAAAAAAGAGAGAATCACAGAACAAAACAGAACAAGAAAAAAGCCTACTGTGTGAACAACCAGGTTTTGAGGCCTTTTCTAAAAGCTAATAAGCTGGAAGCTCCCCGGAGAGTAAGAGGCAAAGAGTTCCACAACTGTGGCGCCAGTAGTCCAAAGGAGCGACCTCCCAGGCGCGCTCTCTTCACTCGTGGGACAGTCGCTAAAAACAGGGATTCTGACCTCAGAGAGCGAGCCGGCCGATAGAAGGCAAGTCTCTTTTGGAGGTACTTCGCTCCCGTCGCATGGAGGGCCTTGTATGTCAAGGTCAAAGCCTTGAAGGCAATCCGTTTACGGATTGGAAGCCAATGCAGGGTCTGCAATAAGCCCGCAGCACTGGCACGTCTGTTCAGGCCAAAGATCGCTCTCGCCGCCGCGTTCTGCACAACTTGGAGCCGCTGTAGCAGGTACTCTGGCAGGCCCAGGTACAGAACGTTTGAATAATCTAACCTAGAACCTACCAGGGCCTGCACAGTCAGCTTCCTGTGCTCCTCCGACAAAAGGGAAAGAAACCTCCGCAGCATCCTAAGGAAGCCGAAGCAGATGCCCGACAACCCCAGGATCTGGGACTTCATAGTCAAACCCTTGTCCATCTTGACCCCCAGGTTCTTAGCCACTTGGGATGAACAAGTGGGGGGGAACATACCAGTCGGCCACCATGCCTGCCAATCTGGCTCCATATCACACCCAAAGAAGAGTACCTCGGACTTATCGGAATTGCACTTGAGGCTGTTCAGTTGGAACCATTGGAACACGGCCCCAAGGCAATCCCGGATACTCTCCCAATAGTCAATTGGAGAGAAATAAAGCAGTGGGACACAGTCCTGTATCCACAACACTTACATAAACATGAAGACAATACAAACACATGGAATATCTCAGGCAAGAAACAAAAAATGGAGCAAGAAAAGAAACTCTACAGTGTGCTTGCTTCACATATGCGGGGAACAAAACAAATCATGCACATAATAACGAACTAATGTTAAGCCCACATAACATGTCGACGGCGTTTCGATCCATTCAAGAATGGTGGATCATCATCAGGACTACCAATGTTTGCCTGAATCAAAGCATGGGGGTGATGAAGGCTGTCACGATGAATCCAAGGCGCTGGGAAGAAGTTGAACACAGCTGGTTTGCCGTGCTAGTGCCAGAGGGGGGATGGAGCTGGAGGGACGGCACCGCAGTTAAGGATCTCAAGGTAGATTGTTAAGGTAATGCTTTAGGGATCCTGGTAGCGCTATTGCTGTGGGCGATACTTAATAGCAATAGCTACGAGATGCGTCGCGTTCCCATTAAGAGCCACGGTTTTGGGGCCGGAGGGAGTCCAGGGGGGTGGTCGGGGACCCGCGGAAGCGTCTGCAATTAGCGCTGTTTGGCTTCCTGCGTCCTCGATGGAACGACTAGAGACGTCCCGGTGCACGATCGCGGGACTACCAGGGGCAGGACCCACACTCACCAGGCTGCAGTTACCGCAAGTCTCCTCCTGCCAGGCCTCCACACTCCAGGGTCAGCCAGCCTACAGTCCACACCCAGGCCCCATCGGAAGCATGTTGAAGCTCGGCAGCGCACAATCTCTGCTGGCGCTCACCCAGACAGTGATCGAAATTCAGTGGTAGCGGCACCAGGTAGGCAGCCCAGGCGAGTCGGCTCGCCCCCAAGCGTTGGAAACAGGGCGGCTCCTCGGGACACCAAGCAGTTACATTTTTATAACCAAAGTTTGCTACTTATAGTGGGCATGTAACCTAAACAACCCACTTTAAATTGACAATTACTCTTATCAGTCATGTTTATTGACTATTTCACGTAACAGGGTCTGACACCCTATTGTTCCAGTCATTATTTACTGTCACAGTTGGACTAAGATAAAGATCTTAATATTTCACTGCCTTAAGTTAAAGGAAAAAATGGAGGGAAACCCAGGGATGGCTTCCCCCTTTGAGTAAATGAGCACTACTAAACTTAATTTGTTCTAACGCTCTGTTTCCCTGTAGGAGTGGTTCCTCCTCCTAACGCCATTCCTGTTTGTTACTTTGGGGGGTGGGTGTGTGGAGTGGGAATTGCAGGGGAAGTGTACCATATACTTCATTATTTTACTGCATTATTCTTTTATTCAGCTTCTCCTTTGATGTTTCTGTTTACATATTATATTTTAGCACTAACGTGAGATGGTTTGTCCATTCAAGCATAGATACTAACTATATAGCATATGATAGTCCATATCATAGAGCATAATATAGAACAGTCACTGTCTCACACCCACACACAGCCCTTAGGCAGGCTCCAAAATTACTCAGGTAGAGGAGTTTAGGTTTACACTATAATGCTCTCACACACCACCGAGAGACCATACAGATTCCAGAATCATAAAACCTGTAACACGCTCCCAACTGTGGAGAACACGGTTGTAGATTACAGTACTATATTAATCTATGACTTGCGCACAATAAAATATTAAAATAGTCTCCCTGAATGTAAAGTTCTCAATCACTCTACCAACAAAAAGCAACTCTTTGACTATATATACAAACAAAAAGGAGACATCATCCTTCTGCAAGAAACTAAGGTTGACGCCACACAAATCCTCTCACTGAGATACTACCAATTCTCTTACATAGCATGTCCACGGAGATAGGCAAGAAAAATTGGGCTCTAACTCTGGTCGCAAAGAAATCCAGGACAGAATTGATATCAAGTATCTCAGACACACAAAACTAGTAAAGGACAACACAGAGTTCTTTGTGTCCAACATATATGTTCCCAACAAAGATGATCGCTCCTTCTGAGATGAGTTCTCCATACAAATTAAGAAGATACCAGAATCAGCTACACTCATGCTAGCGGGTGATTTCAACTTACCCCTTGAGCCTACATTAGACAGGAACAGTGTTACTTCTGCCCAAAAAAATCATATAAAGCACCCAAAATCCTATGCAAAAATTGTTTAACCTAATTGATGCTTGGAAAACACTGAATCCTACAGAAAAGCACTAAGCGTTCAAATTACTCCCCCATAACTACTACTCGTGCATTGACTATCTCCCCTTATGACAGGAAATTCCCTAAATAAGGTTGATCAGACCACAATCGAGCCAAGACTGAATTCAGATCACGTCTGTATTACCTTATCTCTCACCGCCCATTCTCCAAGCCTAAATCAACCACTCTCGAGATTTAATGACAAAATCCTATCACGTCACGGCAACAAGAAACTTACTGAAGACTCTATCAGGAACTTCTTCAAAATAAATAAAGAAAATGACTCATCAGACCTCGTGAGATGGGAAGCCTTAAAAGCAACAGTAAGTCAAGTGATTCTCAGGATAAGATTCCATATGAACAGAGATTCTAATAACATCTTAGAACTAGAAAAGCAACATAACTCTAACCGGGACATCCTAAACAAAATAGTGAACAAAAAATATGAGTACAACACAATTGTTAGCAGTAGAGCCGATATCTGGGTTAACAAACAGAAATGTATCAGATTGTGAGACTTCAACAAAGCTGGCTAAAATTTAAACTTCAGAAGTACATACATCATCAACACAATCAAACATGTGGATGGTACCATTATTACTAACCTGAGAAAAATAGCTGACATATGCAGACTTCTACCAAAAACTATATGAAAATAACACCAGTCTAGACCACAGAACATATAAATGATATCTAGACGAAGCCAGTCTTCCAACATAACATAACAAGAAAATGATTCCTTCCGTTAATGGCCCAATGACTACAGAGGAAATTGATGGAACTATTAAAAAGCTTAAATCCAGCAAAGCACCAGATCCTGGTGACTTTAACGCTATATTCTTCAAGACATCCTCCACTTCCTAAGTCACATCTCTCTTAAATTTTTGCACCTACTTTGCTAAGACAGGCCAAGTCACGGGCATCGGGCTGAAGCTATTATAACGGTAATACCAAATGACGGTAAAGATCCCCTACTACCAAAGAGCTGTAGGCCAATTTCATTAATCAATCTGGGCTGTAAAATCTATGCCAAAATATCTTCCACCCACCTACAAAAATAATTTTATAAACGTATCCACCCTTCTCAGGTGGTTTTTCTAGAACACAGGCTGTCTTGTGATAACACTATAATATTAAGTCACGCCATAGAGAAAGTCAAAATTAAAAATCCCCCTACAGTAGCGATTACAATTTGCCACGAAAAAATGCATTCGACAAAGATGACTGTACGTACCTTAAATCAGTCTTAGAGAAATTCATTCTCAGCAAAACTCTGATTTGTATGATTATGGCTCTTTATCACAAACCAAGCGCTAAGGTCAGAGCAGGGAGAACTATTGCCTCTTCTCTCGAACTGAAACAGGGCACCAGACAAGGCTGCCCCGTCTCACCATCTCTATTTCTATTAGCGATAGAGTCTTTTCTACACAGCCTGAAAGAAGATCAGGACATACTGAGTATCACATTTGGTAATACCACAATCAAATTTGCCGCATAAGTGGATGACATCCTGACTGTCTCCAAAAAAAGCATGCTCTTCCATTCCAAAACGTTCCTGAGATCTCTGGTTATATGCTTGATAAAGATAAATCTGAAGTAAAACTTCTTAACAACCAGAGTAACAAAGAAATATTAGGGGACTCTGGTTTGGCATGGCACAGAGGTTGCATTAAATATTTACTGTTAGAACTCACCAATTATCTTATCACCACCTTAAAAACCAATGAAAAAACCTTACTTAAAAATAATTCACTACTAGAAGGATTGTGAAGACCTTTAAAATGATGGTTAGGCCTTTGGTTAATTGCATCATCAGTATGCTCCCCATGACCCTTTCAGAAGCCTTCCGTAAAAGATAGATACGAACTTTCTCTGGCAAAAAAAAACAGAGAATCTTACTTAAAAAACTCAGACTGGCTAAAGATAGAGGTTACTAAGCCTTCCCATTTTAAGAAACTTCCAAACAGCCTATCTCTGTGAACAGGGCGCCAACAGGTTTGTTAATAGTGCGGAATACCAACTGCTTTGGGTAACAGTGGAAAAATCATGCAGAAATAATCTCCATCTCTGCAATCATAGCAATGCACACCTCCCAACTCCTGCACTCTAAGTACATCATATAGAATACCAAAAAAGTTCTCCTACTATTAGACTATCTATCACAGGTAAAATGATGTAACTCTAACATGGAATCCATACAGCATAAACCAAAATTCAAAATTGATGGCCAATTAACATACTGGCTGGACTAATCAAACAAGGGCATCAATCCAATCAAGGAGATTTATTAAGTCAATCTACCCCAGCCCTTCACCACCCTGCCAGTGCAATCCAGTCTAAACAATATGGACTTTTATAAATTCCTGAACTGAGAGTACAGACCACACAACACCTGATACTACCTGTAAGTCCCTCTCTACACTCTCTGATCGGACAACTGATTAAAACCGGGCATACTATATCTAGACCATATAAATTCCTCCTTCCACACCCGAAACAAATAAAAGTGGTAAAAATAGTGAACACCAATAATATGATATTTGATTGGAGATGCAAACATAAATCTCCTTTTGCAAACAAGCTCTCCTCATCGCTTTACCAAACTAAGGGGTCCATTAGGATGGCAGGCGGATTGCCCCTGCCAGGCTGGCGGTAGCCAACGCCAGACTGGCTGGAGCAATCCACCCTCCATCCGCACCTAAATTCCCCCCGCCATATTAGGGTGGCGGGGGGACCGCGGCGGACGGAAAGACCGTCCGCCGCATTGCCGCCCCGGTCGCCTTGCGGCTGGGGAGGAAAAGGATTAATATGGTGGCGGTGTCTAATAGACATCGCCAGCCATATTATGATGGGCTTAGGAAAATTCCTTTCCACGGCAGCGATGCTGCCACGGAAAGGCATGTGGTCTTCACTCTGGGGGCCCCCTGCAGGCCCTCAGAGTGTAGGAGAGGTGGGGGCTCCACACAGGGGGTACCTGTGGTACCCCCCTTCATTTGCATATACAAAGTGGCAGGCATTAATGCAAATGCATTAATGCAGTTATAGCATTGTGGCGGGCGGTGCATAAATGCAGGATGTGCCCGCCACTGTGGTGGGCACATCCTAATACGCCCCACGGGAACCCCGCCCTAATGGCGGGCGGTCCCGAATTCCGACAGGATGGTGAGCGGATAAAGTCCAACCGTCATCCTAATGAGCCCCTAAATATATGACTATTAATAGAGAATACTGGATCCCCTTGATACTCCACAAACTTAATCATAATCAAAACGAGTAGTGGCCTGTGGTGGGAGTGCTGCTGGGTGCTGACGCAGGGAGGGGCAGGGTGGGGGGTAGTAAACTCCAGAATATGGCCGCACAGAGGTAAGTACACAAACAAATAAATAAAATACATTTCGTTGAGCGCGCTGCATTGCATTTGGTGATGGAGCGCACGCAAAGAAATTCCTTTTATTTATTTGTCTGTTAAGGAAAAAAGTGTAGCATGTCCATTACTTACGTAATGACAAACGTGTGACTTCTCTTGTGGTACATACCGGTGCGCAGGATGGAAATCCATAACTGATTACTGCTGTAGAGATCAACTAGACTTCCTACCACAGCTTTACCACATTGTTACCAATGGTACCACAAACAAAATTTGTTGTGGCCATGTGAGGCTGTGATCCATCTATCTCTGAGTACAGTAATGCAGGAATGTTTCCCCCAAGTATTATTTAGGCATGTCTAATGTTTGATTTTTTTTGTTTGCTGTTCAATTCCTGATCGGAAATATAAGATTGTCTTGTCCTTTTTGAATAGCCTTCATATACAGTGCAGACGTTAGTCTGTCTTGCTAGCGTAATGTGACGATGCCTGCACTATAGCAGTCACCTTTATCCAATTGAAGCTCAATACTGCTGTTCCCGATAAACAGAAAGCTGGAAAGTCTGCCTTGACGTACCAAGCATTATATGATGGGGCCCTCATTTTTGTAAATTTCCTTGCATGTGTTCTTTGCAGCTCCTGCTATATTTTATTCTAACCAAATTATACATTGTCACTGGATGATGGTGGTGATGATGTCACCTTCTGACTCCCACATTTCTCCCCCCTTTTCTCAATGAAAAAATGCAGCAAACGTGTGATTCCCTTGTGATCACATTTTGCTTTGAGACACTTTAATTCTTTTAATCTTCTTTTCCTTTGCAAGAATGTTGGAATAAAATATCAATTCTTGATGATAAATGTACAAAGCAGCATGTCAGTATTCATGGATCCTAGGTAGACACACCCGCTCCAACTCAAGCATGTCTTCCACCTTCTTCAACACCCTGTAGTGTACTGTGCAAGAATCCACATGGCACACAAGAGTTAACTATCTTAGATGGTGTGTATGTGCAAATGCGAAGCCTTGCTCTACACTCCTGAGAGATTTCAAACCTGTAACTTTTGCTTAAGATGGTTCATATACTCCGCCAAGGATTTTGTGAGCAAGCAAAACATATTAGTGGAATTTCCTGTCTTCCAGAGAGCCAGCCAAAGCTCAAGAACATCTCCTGGGGGAACGGGGCCACCTGACCCAGTAGGGATGTACACAGGATGAGAGGAGAATACTTTCATATTGTTTGGGCATGGTTTGAGATCCCACATCTGGTTGAAACTGTGATACAGCCAAAGCAGCTGATTTTGTAGCTAAACAGAATTATTTTGCAAACGTCTACGAATTGTATCAGTGAGAATGATTAATACATTTTTATCGATATGAGACTGTGATTCGAGGCATTCATAAACACTTTGTTCACAGGATAGCACATATCCCTGTGCTTGGCCAAGAATTGTGTGTTCTGTTGCTGCAGATTCTCATGTAAGCCACACAGGAGTATTGGGAGAATTGCTACTAGGGACAAAATAAATGTTATCTTTATTGTCTGCACTCTCATGTTAACAGTTGTTTCTCTTCTGAATTTATATAACATCTGCAAATGTACTGTTATTGGATATGCAAAATGCAATTATAGTAGTGCTGGTATTAAATTACTGTTGCTATGATTGAAATTACTTTACAACTGCATTGGTATGGGTGTGTCTGCTCTTTTATGTCGAGCCTACATTCAGCCCGCAAGCGCTGCTTCAGGGAGGATCTGTGGTAGTTCATTATGGGAGAGACGC
Organism: Lissotriton vulgaris; assembly: GCF_964263255.1. Classification (NCBI taxonomy): domain Eukaryota; kingdom Metazoa; phylum Chordata; class Amphibia; order Caudata; family Salamandridae; genus Lissotriton; species Lissotriton vulgaris. The sequence continues at coordinate 805,564,453 of NC_141689.1, read as the reverse complement.
CCCACCCATATTTTTCATTGGCTTGTGTCTTTGTCCTTCATAAATGCTGACTTCCGATTGATTATGAGGCTTGTTAGTCCCTCCTTAGTAAGGCTGTGTCGCCATTTGATTCCTCACATGGCTCCTGGCCCCTTTACTTCAGTTCTTACCCTCGTAAGCACTATATTCTTTATTGAGGTTGTTGTGCCCTTTCACCAGTTGACACATGTAGCCAGGAAGAGTTTCATTTATTCTTTATTAGTTCCATGTAAGTCAATACATAAATACTTGTTCATGTTGTCAGCATCTCACCAGCCCTGTTTTCAGCTCTTACGCTAGCCCCATCAGGATCAGCCTGCCTGCAGCACAGCCCATCTCCAACTGTCACCACTCATCCACACAGGCACCCAAGCATTCCATTCATCACAGTCACACCAACATTCTGATACCATCTCTCACTCTGGCTGAGCAGCTAGGAGACAGCTAGGCGGGGTAACATGCATAAACACTAAAAGGACATAACTTTATCCCCTTCCTTTTATATGAAAAATGAAAGAGTGGAAAACATGAGAATAACTATAAACAAGACAAAAAAGTATACAGACGGAGAACAAGTTCAAACTCAGAAGAAAAACTAAATGCAACTTCACAAGAGTCAGACAGAGCATAACCTGAAAGAAAAGGAAAATATTGATAAGCAAGAATAAATCAATGACAAGCAGTATACCCATCCTTCCCAATAAACAATTGATAGCAAATGTAGTGAAGGGTAGACCACACCCCAGGACAAACACCAAAGTCCTAAAGGTAAAAAGATGAAACTAACACAAAAGAAACAAAACTCAAAAGACCAACCCAGAGTAGGGAGAGACCAAGCACACGTGTAACACAAGGTGAACTACACCAAGTGTACACAAGGTGATGCTTTAGGCAACTTATACACAAAACAACAATGATGTGAAGGGCAGGGCGACTTACACTGAACAACAGTGAGGAGCAGGGTGACTTACACACACGACACTAACCAGTGATGCACGGGGCAACTTACACACAAGACAACAAAAAGTGAGGCGCAGGGCGACTTACACAAGACAACAAAACATGGATGCAGGGCGACTCACGCACAAGACTATGACATGTGAGGCTCAGGGCGACTTACACACAACAATATCTGAAGCGCAGGGCAACTTACACACAACAACATGTGAGGCGCGGGGCGACTTACACACAAGACACTAAATGTCAATCAATCAAACATTTGTAAAGCGCACTACTCAGCGCACTACTCACCTGTGAGGGTCTCAAGGCACTGGGGGGGGGAGGGTGGGGGAGTAAGTGCTGCTACTGCTCGAAGACCCAGGTCTTGAGTACCCTCCTGAAGGTTAGTAGATTCTGGGTCTGCCGTAAGAGGATGGGGAGGGGGTTCCAGGTCTTGGCAGCTAGATGAGAGAACGATCTGTCGCCCGTAGTCGCTCTTCGGATGCGGGGGACGGTGGCAAGGGCGTGGTCGGCGGAGCAGAGCTGGTGTTTTGGGATGTAGAAGGTGAGTCGTCTTTTGAGGTGTGCCGGTCCGGTGTTGTGGAGTGCCTTCTGTGCGTGGGTGAGGAGCTTGAAGGTGTTCCTCTTGTTGACGGGAAGCCAGTGCAGGTCTCTCAGGTGGGGTGTTTTGTGGCTGTGATGAGGGATGTCGAGGATCAGGCGTGCGGAGGCGTTCTGTATGCGTTGTAGTCGTTTCAGGAATTTGGCCAAGGTTTTTTTTTCTTCTTTTTTTTTTGAGTTTTCTCTAGCGCAGACCAGACCCATAGAAGGGTATCAGAGCGCTTTACATTGAGGGTACAATATGAATAAAACAATTTGCAAAACAAATAGCATACATAAGATCAACTTATTTTACAAAGTTCGTAAGGTCCCAGGTGTGAGAGTATTTCTAAGCTACGGGTCGAGAGCAGCGAAGGTGTCTTTCTAACTATAGAAGGTGCAAGTTAAGGGTGTACATCTGGAAAGGTCCATGTGATAGTTTATGAGAGGAATTTGCACATAAGGAATGATTTTGCTTCTTTTTTGAACAGAAGAGTCGAGGAGATTTTTCTGATGTAGGGAGGAAGCGAGTTCCATATTCTTGGTGCTGCTCCTGAGAATGCTCTGTCAGAAGTTTTTTTCTTTCTGGAGTGTGAAGGTTTCAGGGGTAGATTAGATTATCAGCCCTCCTTGAATGTCTGATTCCTCAAGATAAGGTCAGTTTTTGGGATAGGTACTGGGGAGTATTGTGGTGGAGCGCTTTGTGAGTGATGCATGCCATTTTTTGGTGGATTCAAGCTTCAAAAGGACGCCCGTTGAGCGCTTTCAGGTGTGGCGATAAGTGGTCAAATTTCCTGGATCCTGTTAGGAGTCTTGCTGCGGCTTTGAGACAGGCTTTTAATGGGGAGGTTGAGATTTTGGGAAGTCCAGCGAGGGTGGTGCATCCGTTCTCCAGCCTTGAGGTGACTAAAGACTTAACTGCAGTTTTGAGGTCTTGATGAAAGGTTTCATTTTCCTGAGATAGCTGAGGTGAAAGCGTGTGTTTTCAGCTAACAGGTTGATGTGTGTTTGCATGTTAAGGTTCTTATCAAGTGTAATTACAAGAGATTTGGTGGAGTCCACCTGAGTTGGCGTGCAGTTAAGTGCATTGAATAACTTGGACCATTTCTTTGTCTCCTGGGAATTATTAGGGGGGAGATTAGAAGAAATTCTGTTTTTGTGAGTTTAGCTTGAGGAAGTAGGTTGTCAGCCATTGGACGGTCTTTTCGAGTGCCATATTCATTGATATTAGGTCTTCAATGGAGGAGATCTTGGTGTAGAGTTGAGGGTCGTCCGCGTGCATGTGGTAGGCTATGTTTGCCTGCTGTAATAGTTTGGTTAGCAGTTCGACATATAGGTTGAATAGGGTGGGGGATAGGGTAGAGCTTTGTGGTACACCCAGAGGATCCGGAGAGGAACGAGAAAGATTTTTGTTCACCATGAAACATTGCGCTCTGTTTTCTAGAAAGGATTTGAACCATTGAAGGACTGAGCCAGATAAAGCCATTCTATTTTCCAGTCTTTTTAGAATTTTGTTGTGATTTACCATGTCGAAGGCTGAGGAGAGGTCAAGCAGGACTAGTAGACGGGTTTTGTTGCGGTCAAGAGCAAGGAGGACGTCGTCCACTATATGTAGAATGGCTGTTTCTGTGCTATGGCCGGGTCTGAAACCCGATTAGTGGGTGTTCTGAAGGTTGAAGTCCAAGATGTTTTGGTTCAGTTGTTGTTGAACACAGTTTTTCCAGGACCTTGGCTAGCATGGCAATGTTGGTTATGGGTCGGAAATTGTTGAGGTCGGAGGATTCCGCTGTCGGTTTCTTTGGTATAGGGGTGACCTTACCTTTTTTCGGCAGTCCGTTATGTGCCCTTGCACTAGAGAGGCGTTGATGATTTTGGTTCAGAGAGGTGGGATAACTTGGTAGATGTGGGGAAGGAAATTTGAGGGGACTGGGTCATTGAAATGTTTGTTGAGTTTGGAGGTTGCTAATGTTTTGTTGATGTCATTAGGATCGTAGAGCTTGCAAGTGGACTGGTGAGAGTTATTTTTTGGCAAAAGTAACTCAGGTTGTTCAGGGATTTCAGCTTGAGAGTACTTAAGGGTGGTTGAGTTCGCTGCGGCCATGTTAAACTCAAGTTGGAGGGAGTTGGTTTTTGCTGTGAAAAAAGAGGAAAATTTTTCACTGCTAAGCTGTGATTTTGCGGTCAAGAAAGAGGATTTAGCCAGTTTGTTAGATTGTTGTTTTAGAATGTCAAAGAGTTTCTTTGGTCTGTTCTTGGCATTGTCTAGTTCTTATCTGAAGAAGTCTTTTTTGGATTGAAGAATACTTTTGTTATAGGAGTATCTAGCTTGCCGAAAGAGTTTGTGATGGAGAGGGGAGGGATGCTGTCGCTATTTCCATTCTGATGATCTAAGTTTACGTCTTTCTTCATTTAGGGCTCCATTAAACCAAGGATTTTTATCTGTGTCTGGAATTCGTTTGAGCTTAGGTGGGGCAGCTTGGTAAAAGATCTTAGTCATCGTGGAGTTGTAGTGTCCGGTGAGGTCACTGACGTTAGACATGCTGTTGGGGGGATAAGAAATTTCTCACAGTGGGGGCTAGGGTGTTCTAGTCAAGGTTTTTTGTGTTTCCTATCCATTGTTTAGGTTTGTTTTGTAGCGGGAATGTTTTCTTAGTAGCAGAGGAAATAGTGAAGGTGATAATGTGATGGTCTGATCAGTGACAAGGGGTGATCTGGATAGATTCAATCGTGTTTTGTTTAGAGATGAGCCAGTCAATAGTAGCACCTTTAGAATGAGTGGGCTTTGGGATAGCTTGGATCAAGAAATGGTCTGCATGGAAGGTTTTGAGGGCATGGACCTGTTTGTCAAGGGGGTTTTCCCAATGGAGATTAAAGTCGCCGAGGAATATGTCGTTGGAGAGAGGAGTAGAGTGTGTTGTGTTGATTTCCATAAGTTGGTCTGTAAATACTGCGTTCTTACCTGGGGGATGGTAGAGGATATGTAGCTTGGGGGAGTGGTTATCTGAAGATATGACAGACATCCCAAGGTATTCACAGGAGTCCATGGGTTCGGATTGAAACTTCGAGATGGTAATGTTTGAATGCAGACTAGTCCTCCGCCTTTTTGAGAGGTCTGTCTAGTCTAATAATGTTGTAGTTAGGGGGGACTAAAAGGTCTAGGCATGGGGAGGGTGCTTCATTGAGCCACGTTTCCGTAAGGATGATTATTTCAATTTTTTATGCTTAGGGTGAGGTCGACGATGTCCGAGGCGTGTTTTAAGGCTGAACGGCAGTATAGGAGAAGGTAGGATATCAGTTTAGAGGAATTCTTTATGGACGATTCGTGAATTTATGGGGTTGGTGGTTACGGGTTCGAAGTTGTTCAGGTTTGTACCTCTGAGTTTTGGATGGGATGTTCTGTTTGGGTTGATAGGTATTGGGAGAATAGAGAATTCTTCTTCTTCAGTCGTAATGAGGTGAGCGGGGCATTCGTAAGGGTTTGGATTTCCTGGTATGTTGGGTAGTAAGGATCTTCTTCAAGTCTGATGGGGCTCGTAGGGTTTTCATATAGTAGCAAAAGAGTGTGGATTTCCGTCTCCGTTAGATAGTCGGGGAGTTTACGAGTGCGTAGGAGTCGATTTGACAGAGGCAAGGGGTTAGTTCTTATCACATTGTTGATTAGTGCAAGAGAGTGTTGAAGATGGGTAAGTTTGGAAAGAGAGTTTTCAGCAAGAAGAAGGATGCTTCTGATATCTAATATAACGTTCTGAAGTTTTCTGGATGTTAGGTGGGACTGGGTTATGAGAGGGTCTTGTTTAGAAGTGTGATAAGGAGGAGGATACATGATTGGCGGCGAGGGTAAGCTGGGAGTGGTATTGCTGAGGGGTTTGCTGCCTGTGTGGGTACAGTGGTGGGTATCTGTTGCAGGGATTGGGAATGGGGTGGCAGGGAGCGGGAACGGGGTGGTGCATAATGAGAGGGATATGTGCTGGCTGGGTGCTTTAATCTGACTCGATATAGTGATGGGTGGTGGTGGTGGGTGACACCAGTGGTTGGTAGAGGGTTGTGGTGGAGAGTGATGGAAGTGGGGATAGGGGAGGTGGGGGAGTGTGGAAATGCAGAAGGTTGTAGATAGGAGACAACAGGAGGGGCGTTGTCGTTGGTTCTGATGATGATTTCATTTGGGGGTGTGGGTGATAAGAGATCTAAAGGAGGCGAGTTGTTGTGGCCTCGTTTGTAGGTTCTAGGTAGGGGAGGGGGACTCTGATCTATAGGAGATGAGGTGGAGACTGGAGGTAGGTCCTGTGGTGAATTGGCTGGAGAGATGGTGTGGTTTTTTAGGGTGGGAAGGTATTTGTTGAATAGTTTAGGTCCTTGTTAGCTGCTTGAATAAGAATAGTGCCATTTTTGTAGGATGTTATGTTTAGGGTGGCTCTGAGGTTTGGTGCGGGTGATGTTGTTATCCTGGTACCGTAGGGGATATTTTTATGGATACAGATGGATAGTAGCTTACAAAAGGCAGACCGCCATTTGGCTATTTTTCTAGGGAAGAATATGAGGTTATTGATTATAGAGCCTTGCTTGGTGTTGAAGGAGGGGTCCAGAAACAAGACTCCACAGTTTTTTCTGAGAAGGTTGTGCTTGAATGTCTTCGAGGCACTTTTCGATAGATTGGGGGGGGGGGGGAGGGGGGGGGGTAGTGAATAGTTATCATGTGTGGACCAGCCATGAGGTGGAAATACCTTGGTCTGAGTGGTATTCTACCTTCGGGTGGGGGGAGGCGGTTAAATAGGAGGTGGGAGCCATTCGAGGAAGATTGCCGTTTTGTTGTGGACCGTTAAGATGGCTGATTCCTTTGGGGGTGTTTGCAGTGAAAATACTATTTGGACTGGGAATCCCTTTTAGTTTTGGATTAAGATTCAGTCACCATTTCTTGATATATGGCACTGGCTAGCCTATACGCAAACTTCTTATAATGTTCTTCAATTAGACCACTTTCACTTTTAAGATGAGGGGCTTGTGAGGAGCATCATCAGCCTCCCAAGTGATAAATCACAGCAGAAGCATTGAAATGGTCATAGAGCGGGGGACCATATCTGATATCTGTTGACAAGATCAACGTGGAGTTCACCCTTACGTAACTGGATGAAATGTAGGAATGCCTGCCCATCATTTCAGCTGTCATCTCAGGGTCAGACTTCTAGATTGCAGAGGAGAATTGAGCATACTACGATGATACTACGGATAGCCATGGTGCTGCACCTAAACACAAGCTCACATACCTGTATTGCATTTAATGGTGACATCGGGTCTGGAAAACCTTCTTCGACATGAACCCGCCATCTTAGGGTCAGGCATCCTTCCATGAGAGTTAGTCAGGGAGACGAGGTTGCACCCTCCAAGAGGTGTTTTTTATGTGGAATACGCTTGGTGCAGCAGCACATGCAAATTAAAATAAAGATCCTTCTTTCAATCCCCCTGCAAACCGAAGGTCTTGATCTCGTGGAGGTATTTCCTCTTCTTCACAAGACCGTCATTTTGGGGTCAGGCACCATTCAGAGAGAGATTAGTTTAGGCGGGCAGCTTGAAACATACCTTCAAATTGTGTCAGTTCATTGCGCGCTGCATCTACAACAGGATCCTGAATGTGACAGCGCAGAGGGCGTTTCCATAGTCCAGCCTGCTGCTGACGAGGGCCTCGGTGACCGTTCTTCTTGTTTCAGTGGGGATCCACCCGTAGATCTTGAGGAGCATGCAGAGAGTATTGAACGTGAGGCGCAACGCGACTTACAAATACATTGAGACCTACTAAACAGACCAAACACGCAGTGCAAGACGACATAGACACAAAGAGAAAATGGGGCTAACACCCATAAACACACACCCTATGTAGGGATGTACCTTTGTACATGTAATTTGGGCGAACACCCACAGCCCAACCCAGAGTAAGGGTTAACATAATAAACCGTATATATTGGAACTCACCCATAAACCTGCACCCAAGTAGAGGTCAGTGACTGTAAAATGTAAAAATGGGACTGTTACCCGAACCCATTCCTCATGTAAGGTGTAAAACTCTGAAGGGACTATTACCCAAATCCATCCCTCATGTAAGGGATTCCACCCACCAGAACTCAAGAGCCTCCTATGTGTAACGAAGTGTAACCTGTGGCATCACAAAACACAAAACGGCTTCCAAAAGTCATGCAACAACACTAAATGTAGTACATCTTTATGCTATAACTTAGGTCGGTGAGCGACTTCTCACCCGAGTACCATAAGTCAATTAACACCCTTGCGTAAGGGAACCTTTGAATCAACTGTAAAAACCCATGTTGTGTAAAAGATGTCTAGCTGTACATCTTCACTAACCTTTGTTAATAACCTAACATTAGGCACATTTTGACATAGAAAAATCACTTGTGAACTATGTCCCACAGATATGCCAAAACACACTGTAACAAAGTGTACATTTTCTTTAAGAAAATTAAATGCCAAAAATTTTCTTGTAAGATTAAACAAAACCACTTTGTAGCAAGGTAAGAGGATATCCATTAAAGTAGTAACTCACTTTGGCAGTACAAAGACCATAAGTGCATAACAAAGCAAGAATTGTGCAACAATTATTGTACAGCAGCAGTCACAAATTATAAATGTACCTTTTGTTCAGAAATAAAACTGGTGCAGCTAAACATTGTGAACACAAGAAAAATCCATATGAAATAGACTTACACCAATTAATTTTTGCTGCTTGCTTCCACACTTCCATCATGCACTGATTGCTCTCGAAGTAGGTTTAACCCTTTCCGTGCTCGTGACGGAGCGGTTCCATCATGAGTAAGGGAGTGCCACGCGGCCCTGCCTCCCCATTAGCGCTGCGGCAGAATAGCCGCCACAGCTAAGGGGTTAAACGTTGGCCACAATATGAAAGAAAACACTCCTAATCCATGTATAAACTACACATGGTTGTCAAAAGCAAGCAGGAACCACGCTCCAAGTCTCTATGAATTCTGCAGCATTCAATCACAAGATGGATGCATGTACGTGGCACTGAGCCGGGTGGGACACGGCGCGTTCATGCATGCAGTCGTGTAGAAGCAGGAAACCACAGCAAATCTCCAGGACGTCAGAGGGCTCCATGGTGGCATCGCTGGACAATCAGATGCAGGTAAGACTGCGTGGGGTGTCCCATAAACGTAGAGTGAGCGCGCGCTATGGAGTGCTTGTGCCATGATTTCAAATCCGAACGCTCTGCTCCAACTGGCAGCAGCCCATGGAAAGCAGACAATAAGTAAATAAATAAAATAGTCTCACCTCAAATAGACCACCATAAAATCTTCAGGAGCAACGTAAACACTGCACAACCAAGATAACGATGTCTTCGTAATGAGACAGGAACCATCTTGCCTTCAACAAAGCAAAGCACTGTTCATAAAACCTTCTGTGTAGACGCTCGTAGCACTGCACAAAAACATCCTGATCCAGAACACAGGCCAAGAGTGGGAGATGAGGCACTCACATGTGTTAGAAGTGTACCTTACACCTCCAGCTCCCAATTCCTTACGAAAGATCAATGGAGCATGTCTAGGCTGGGCAATGGTCGTTGGGGCCGTCCTTTGACAAGAACACTGGTGGGGCTAGCTTGTCCGTAGCTCCAAACTTGCCGCTTTACTTTATGTTGCTCCTTGTCTCTTTGTTTCTCATTGTCCAAGTTTCTTTACAAGTTGTATCACACTTGAGTCCAGGTCCAGTTGTCACCAAAATAATGTTGTGCCCTTACACCAGTTGACACATGTAGCCAAGAAGAGTTTCATTGACTTCTTTATTAGTTCCATGTAAGTCAATACATAAGTCCTAGTTCATGTTGTCAGCCATCTCACCAGCCCTGCTTTCAGCTCTTACACCAGCCCCACCAGGAGCAGCCTGCTTGCTGGTCTGCCCATCTCCAACTATCACCACTCATCCACACAGGCACCCAAGCATTTCATTCATCACATTCAAACCAATATTCCGATGCCATCTCTCACTCTGGTTGAGCAGCTAGGAGACAGCTAGGCTGGATAACATGCATAAACACTAAGAGGATATAACAGAGTTTGTCCTACTTGAGGCAGGACAACATGCTTTGTTTACTTTCAGCGCGCTGGGTGTGCTTTCACTTTCAAAGGTGCCGCAACAATCTTAACTGCTTGTTTTTACAAGTGCTCCTTTTTGTGCTTTTACATAATGGTCGCCCGCCACTTTCTACAGATGCAGGTCGCTAAACAAATGGGCGTGGCTGCTATTAAAAAGAAAGTGCAGATTGAGGCGCTTGTACAAAACGATATATATGTTTTCTACCCAGTTTGCGAAACCAGCACCTCCCGAGGACCATCTCAGTGCCTTGTGACACCCTTCCTGCACTGAAGCTCCACCCTGTGCCCCCGCAGACGACTGCCCCTGCTGGAGAGTGCCCCCTCAGGAGGGGGCCCCTTGTGTTTCGAAGGGTATATGTCTATTTCTGCGGCCTGGAAAAAGCGCTAGAGCAGCCCGCACAAGACGTACAATGTAGGTGTTATCTATGAAGAAGGATGGCGAGGATGAGAAAGGAGAGTGGCCAAGGCGAGGAGGATGCAGCCACAGCAGGTAAGTGCCTTTTTTATTACTTTATAATTACTTTGGGAGGGCGCAGAGCATAGCGAAGTTCAACGGAGTTGTTTTCCCGTACAGACACTACGCCTGCTCTGCCCAGGGTTAGTTTTAACATATTTTCCTTTTGCTATACTTTCTATGTCAATTGATTGTTGAACCATGTGATCTATTGTTTAAAATATGGAAAGTAATGGCATCTAGCGTGGGATGAAGGCAGTAGTTACTGCTGAAACGCATTACAGCCAGAATTAAAATGGTTGATGAGCTATAACCTAGCCTGCTGTGTCGGTGTCCGATTACTGATCACAAACTGGAATTGGTATATATATATATATATGTATATATATATATATATATATATATATATATATATATATATATATATATATATATTACCTACTGGCGTTCGCCAGTAGGTATATATAGTTAGGATAAATTCCCTATGGGACTTTTGAAAATTCTATGTCTAATAACTTTGGCGTTTGTGGATGGAATCGGCTGAAATTTTCAGGAAAATGGCACATTTTGTTTCTGAGCAGCTCCTGAAAATTTGGTGGGGTTTCGTCAAGGGGGGGCTGAGAAAAAAGGGGGGTCCCAAAACGCGTTTTTTGCATTGAGTTTTCCATAGGGCGGTTGGACTCACTTTTAGCTCGAACGGCTGAATGGATTTGCACGAAACTTGGCAAAATTGTAGGGACTGTTAGCCCGATGTGCCTTTGCTAGGTCTCAATATATGTGCTCCAGTAGTTTTTGAGAAATTAACGTTTAAATCAAGATATATATCTGTAACAGCGCTCCGGGCAGCGATCCGGTCCGCTTACTTTTCGCTTATCGGAACTTTGCGCGCAGAAAGCTGATTGGCTCTCCGGTGTCTGTCAACATTCTAAACAGTCCGGAGCGGCCGCCATCTTGTCTCTCGGTAGGATCGAGAGAGAAGAAGAGGTGAAAAACGAAGGGTGAATTTAATGAAAGGGGGCAAGGTATCCCCCTCTTGACCCCCTAGGAATGTTGTTGGGGTTATTAAAGGGACCGGTGGGGAAAAGAAAAAAAAAATGATTTTTCACGGTAGAAGCGCTTCACGGGCCGCGAACTGGGCCGCAAACTGGTAGCGAAACGGGAATTCGCCATTTTGTGCTTCGTAAATTAAATTACTAGTTATAAGTGGGTACGGGAGACGTATCCTAATCCCCTATGTTTCCTGAGGGTGGGTGAGGAGGCTGATATATGTTGATACATCTCTTCCAGCGGCTGTGCGTGAGCTTTTTTTTTTTTTTTGCTGCGTGACAGTCCGGAGCGGCCGCCATCTTGTCTCTCGGTAGGATCGAGAGAGAAGAAAAGGTGAAAAACTAAGGGGGAATTTAATGAAAGGGGGCAAGGTATCCCCCTCTTGACCCCCTAGGAATGTTGTTGGGGTTATTAAAGGGTCCCGTGGGGAAAATAAAAAAAAAATGATTTTTCACGGTAGAAGCGCTTCACGGGCCGCGAACTGGGCCGCAAACTGGTAGCGAAACGGGAATTCGCCATTTTGTGCTTCGTTAATTAAAGTACTAGGTATAAGGGGGTGCGGGAGACATATCCTAATCCCCTATGTTTCCTGAGGGTGGCTGAGGAGGCTGATATATGTTGATATATCTCTTCCAGCGGCTGCGCCATCTTGCCTTTTTTCGAATGCCACAATTTTGTCGTGCACGCCAGCCATTTTAGATGCCAGGCTGGTCCCAGGCTATCACCTACCCCTGCGGATGTAGTTTATGGCCCTAGCTGTAGAGAATTCAGACATGCCAATCCTCCTGATTCAGGCGTGTGAGTACTGATTTCAGTGCTAGTCTCCCGCCTCCCGATTTCTGCAAGCAAAAACCCGGGGGCATATTACTAACAACTAGCGATAATTTTTGTCTATAACTTGTTTAGAGACAAAAATTATCGCCGCACATCGGCGATTTTTATCGCAGATAAACCTTGCTATTATCGCAGAAAAGTCAGCGATATTCATGTATTATCGACCTAATGCTCTTAGCCATGTTATCCACCTCCCATTGGATAACATGGCTAAGACCTGCTCAGGGCAGGTGTTAGCTTTTGGAGATATTCGCGCTTAGTGCGAATATCTCCAAAAGTTGGTAATAGAAGGTAGCGATGTTAGGGACTGTTTCCAGTCGCTAACATCTTGGCACGCCACTTTGCATGTCATTAGTGATAAGTATCACTGACATGCAAAGCCGGGCCCAAGATGGTCGCTATCTCCTTTTAGGTGTCACTAACTGGTGTTAGCGACAGCTTGATAATAGGGAAATAATTTTATCTCCGCTTTCATGGTTTTTAAAGCCAAAAAAGGGGAGATAAACCCCCTTGCTAATATGCCCCACGATTCCTTGGGGGTTTCAGCTGATAGGGCTTGGTATTGTGTTACATGGTAATTTTTCCATGAAACGTCAGAGGGTCGATGTAGGGGTTCTAGAAGAGGTGATAAACCATTTAAGCCTCATGAACAAGCGCATGGTCTTTTAAAGATTTCTGAAGTACTCGGGGCGGCGGTGTGTGTGTGCCCTCTTTCAGGAGCGGGCGGGGGGGCACTGCCAGCAACTTGCCAGGTCAGGTAGTGTTCAACACGTGCATCACCCTTTCTCTGCTTGCTATTGCGCTCCATGCTTCGGAAAGGTAAGAAAAAGAACGTGCATTTGAGTTTGAAATGTCCGATCCTGCAGCAGCACACTTCCAAAGCCCACACATGACAATAACCCGATTCAAGGCCCCATTCACCCGTTTTTCAAAAAATAGATAACACTCCAACAAAGTAAGGTTATAAAACTTTATTAACTTTTAACGATAATGAACAGAACAAAAACTAAAAACATTTAAACATTTATTAACACAAAAAGCAACAATGGTTAGAAGCTGTCTTTTGTGCGAATAGTCCCAAGGCAGCACAACGTGCAGAGTTCTGGACGGCACCCAGGTGATGTCGCCTGGGTGCCGCACTGGTTTAGGGATCCTACAATGCTGCTCCGAAAATTGGCGTGGGGCGTCCCGGGTGGGGCGGGGGGAGGCCTCGTCAGTAGCGGTCTGTTGTGCGAATAGTCCCAAGGCAGCACAACGTGCAGAGTTCTGGACGGCACCCAGGTGATGTCGCCTGGGTGCCGCACTGGTTTAGGGATCCTACAATGCAGCACAGAAAAACAGCGTGGGGCGTCCCGGGTGGTGCGGGGGGAGGCCTCGTCAGTAGCGGTCTGTGTCCAGTGTCACATGGCTGACACAACATGTACGACAGGCACCCAGGTGATGTCCAGTAAACTGCCGCACTGGTTTTGGTATCCTCAATGCTGCTCCGAAAATTGGCGTGCGGCGGCCCGGGGGGGGGGGGGGGGGAGGCGGCGTGAACGGGCCTCCCCAGGTGGCAGCCATCTAGCTGAGTTGCGCTCGCTCTTGCGGCCACAGCGTCTCGCTCACCATGTTGTGGAGTTGCTCCCACTCTTGCAGTGCAGCGATAGGCGGCTGCCACATGGCTGTCAAAATGGCGGACGGCTCTTCGGTTTTGGGCCTGGTCCACTGAAATGGCCCTGGGACACCTTGGAAGTCGGACGCTTGCCTGCTAGGGCTTGGGCTCCATTCTCGAAAAGCGTCCCCTCAGCCGTGAAGATTGTATAAAAGTCTTGGGGGCCCCCGACTCCCGCAGGCTTCCGGTGGGGAGCGGCTGCCATGATTGCTCGCGGAATGACCACGACGGAGCCACGAGATGGTGGTGCTCTCATGCTGACGCCAGCTTCAGTCTGAATGATCCAGAAACAAGGTGGGGCTTTCATCGTTTGGGAAAAAAAATGTTCTAAACCAATGAAAAGTGTTATTTTTAGGTCATATGACCAAGCCTTCCATGTTTAGGAAACCAAAAGTAAAATGAACCAATGAAAAGTTTTATAAACAAGTCACATGACCTGTTCTGCGGCATAGGGCTACAAAAAGCGTAGAAAATCCGTTGGCACGTGAGGCGGCGTCAGTAGCGGACCGATGTGCGAATAGGCCGAAGGCAGCACAACGCGTCGAGATCCGGATGGCACCGAGGTGGTGTCCAGCAAATTGCCGCACTGGTGTGGCCATCCTACAATGCTGCGCCGAAAGACGGCGTGTCCAGCTGAGTTGCGGTCACTGTCAGTAGCGGACCGATGTGCGAATAGGCCGAAGGCAGCACAACGCGTCGAGATGCGGATGGCACCGATGTGGTGTCCAGCAAATTGCCGCACTGGTGTGGCCATCCTACAATGCTGCGCCGAAAGACGGCGTGTCCAGCTGAGTTGCGGTCACTGTCAGTAGCGGACCGATGTGCGAATAGGCCGAAGGCAGCACAACGCGTCGAGATCCGGATGGCACCGAGGTGGTGTCCAGCAAATTGCCGCACTGGTGTGGCCATCCTACAATGCTGCGCCGAAAGACGGCGTGTCCAGCTGAATTGCGGTCACTGTTGCGGTACAGTGACTCGAACGCGCCGAGATCCGGATGGCACCGAGGTGGTGTCTAGCAAATTGCCGCACTGGTGTGGCCATCCTACAATGCTGCGCCGAAAGACGGCGTGTCCAGCTGAGTTCCGGTCACTGTTGCGGTACAGTGAGTCGAACGCGCCGAGATCTGGATGGCCAAGTTTCAAGTTTCATCTGGCAGTTTTTCTCCATCCCTCCTGGATCAAAGAAGGTGAATGCTAAATATGCCACCTGCCTCATCTGAACATATGAAGTTAACTTGTATACACTGTGGTGCTATGCTGTCCTATGGCAACATGAGCATCAACCTGATGAATACGGCATTCGAAAATCATAAATGCCCTAATGCACCCAAGAAGTAATTTTTTTTTTGCTCCAGTTGAGCCGTTTTCAATGCCTGTTTTTTGTTGTTTCCCCTCCATCAAGAACAAAACAAAAATACAAGGCGCTAAGATCCGAATGGCAAGTCCTGGATGTTGAGTGCCTCAGTTGAGAGTTCTGAGCAGTGCTTGTAAGACTGTCTGAAGCTTATTTGCACCTGCTGCAGCTTCACTAGGTCCGGCGGAACTTTTTTCCTTTTCCTTTCTGCTTCTTTTCCTACAATGCGTTTCATCTAAAGACACGACCAGGTCCCTGAATGTGTGCAGGGGGACGCTATTGATTGAATGAAAATGGCGGCTTGACACAAAGCTGACTCAAGCGTTACTGTTGGTGCTATACAGACAAAAATTGGTTTTCAGTTTGTACATTCTTCAGGTTTTTTTTTCCATCCAAGTCTGATTGAGAGTTTGTAGAAAAATGGCTTCAGATTTTCCACATACTACTCTTCAACATTCTTCCTAAATGTAACAATGTGAAACTCACTAGGAGAACGGCTGTTTTTGTTTCCTTTCAAAATGCTGCCACCAATATTTTCTGAATGGAAGACATCATCTTGTAACATAAAGGGCCGAAAGGGGTTCTGGTCTGGCCGATGGTTGGTGGAGACATTTTGACTATATCTTGGACCTGCCCGGCCTCGCCGAAAATGGCGCCGGTATAAATGGGACTCGTAACTCTTTGCCCGCAAATGTATATCTAGAAAATGTTATTGTAAGTGGCCCTGTCGTATTTTAATTACAAAATGTACGTCCACCGATACCGCAACTGTTAGACACCTTTGTTCTTGTCACCTAATGGCCCGCTCGTTACGTTCTTCTACAGTGTAAATGTCTCCTCATCATATACGATTTGAGTTTGCTCCGTGGCCGGCCCACGTGGTTATAGGCCCGTATTTGTATACTGACATTTTCACAATAAAGGTTTTTAAAACAAAACACGGTAGTAGTATTTTCATTTGTAAAGTTTTTACTTTTAGTGACTGTTTTCGAATCAGTAAAAGGCAAGTGAAATAAAGCAGTCCAATTACATGACGGATAAAAGGTATAATATGTAGGAACGCAGTAAAGATAAATGGTCAAGGGCAGTTGTGTTTTTCATGTCTGCAACATAAAGTGATCGATAAGAATCTGATAATCAGGCGCATCGGCGACTAAGACAGCAGGCCGAATCTCTTTTACTCAACGGCTCCGTCATGGAAGGAAGAAACGCCCTTTTTCTCGAAAAAGGAATATATTTTACTTGCCAGACAGTTGTAAATTTTCCGGGAAAGTACATTAGCCTGGAATATTATAACATATGTTTGAAAAAAAAATATTGTTCGAAAATAATAAAAAGCGTAATTTTTAGGTCATATGACCAAGCTTTTCATCATTAAATTAACAAAAGTAAAATGAACCAATGAAAAGTTTTATTAACAAGTCACATGACCTGTTATGCTTACGTTACGCGCTGCGCGCCGCGCCTCGGATCACTTCCGGGTGCGCTAACGCGGCGTGTCATAAAACGCATTACGCGACAACGTAGGTCAAGAATATAGTCTAAATGTCTCCACCAACCAGCGTTCAGAACACAACCCCTTTCAGCAGTCCAAAAAGTTCTGTTAAATGACAACAGAGGGGACAGGCAACAAGAACCATCAGTCAAAGAGGGGAGGGCAAGTTCTTCTCTTCCGGGTCATGTTGGGGCGCTACCGGAACTGATCGAATTGGTAGTCTACAGTGTTTCTGGATGTTTCAGACTAAAGCTGGCGTCAGCATGAGACCACTACCATCTCGTAGCTCCGTCGTGGCCATTCCACGAGCAATCATGGCAGCCGCTCCCCACCAGAAGCCTGCGGGAGTCGGAGGCCCCCATGACTTTTGTAGAATCTTCACGGCTGAGGGGACGCTTTTCGAGAATGGGATCCAAGCCCTAGCAGACAAGCGTCCGAGTTCCAAGGTGTCCCAGGGCCATTTTAGTGGACCAGGCCCAAAACCGAAGAGCCGGCCGCCATTTTGAGAGTCCTGTGGCAGCCGCCTATCGCTGCACCGCTAGAGCGGGCGCATCTCAACTACATGGTGAGCGAGACGCTGTAGTCGCAAGAGCGGGCGGAAAACAGCTGAATGGCGGAAGAGGCACAGTGTAGCAAAAGCGGGCGGAATGGCAACTAAAACGATAAAGGGGCGCCTCACTACAGCTTGTCTTCAGGTCAAACGGATTGTGGGACAAGGTCCAGAATTGAAGAGTCATCAAAAGGCAAAAAGTACCGCCGGACCCCGGGAGCCGGCCGCCTATGTCGGGGGCGATCTCAGGCTACACCAGTGCTATAAGACTTGGGGAGGGTGTCGGAGCCAAGCGTCTTCTCCGAGTCCATGGCCATCACAGCGCCCCTCAGGGGCCTCCGTCAAGCTGTTTAGGAAGGTAACATATCATATTGTTTTCTAATGCAGTCAGGTCCACAAACGACACTCACTTACTTTGAGAATAGTGAAGCTGCAGTAGGAGGAAATAAGCTTCAGACAGTGTTACAAGCGCTGCTCAGAACTCTTAACTATGGCACCCAACATCCAGAACTTATGCTATTTGAGAATGGTAGTGACATGGAAGCATCTCGGGGACCAAAACCATTAACGTACTTTCACGTATGAAAATCTTACTTGGGGAGGGGGCAGGAGCGAAGCGCCCCCTCCCAGTCAGCGCCACCACACCGTATGTTGAAAATCTGAAGCCATCGTTCTACAAAGTCAACCAAACTTGGATTGAAAAATCTAGAAAAATGTACAAACTGAAAACCAGTTTTGGTCTGCATAGCATCAGTAACAACGCTTGAGTCAGCTTTGTGTCAAGCCGCCATTTTGATTCAACAAAGCACAGGCATCGAAAAAGGCTGAAATTCAGAACTCTAAACTATGGCACCCAACATCCAGGAGCTTGCTATCCGGATCTTGGAGCCTTGTGCTGTTTTCGATCTATTCACACATCGGTCCACTACTGACATCATCTTATAAACCAACGTTATGTAAATAGTTTTTTAATAAAATGTTTTACCCTATTTCTTTGCTGGTGTGTTGTCTATATTTTTAATATTTGCATAGGGTTTGTCATTATTTTGTGCGGGATGGGTGATGGAGCCGAGCTGTCTTGCAGCCCTCATGGTGTGGAGCTCAGTTCATCTCACTATTTTCGTATTTCTCAAGAAGGGTTGTTCCTAATATTTCTATTTTAGCGAGGTCAAAAAGAGATCCAATTAGTGGCCTACTGATTTTGCTCGATTACTTTTATTTTTTTACACGATTTTTCACTATCTGCAAAGACTAAACAGAGTATTGCGACTTTGTGCTTGTTTGTAAATAGAGAATGATCCAAAGAGAACCAATTCTAAAACAGTAAATGCTTGGACAACAATCAATCAAATGGAGAGACAAGGAGGTACGACGGATTACAACGGGGGTAAAAGCCTGCGTTAACTACCCTTCTGTATCTGCAAAGAGAGAGTACTAACAAAGGCAAAAGAGGGGAGGGGGGGGCAGCGTTCAAAGCACATCAGCGTGCATAAATATGAAAATGTTTTTATCTATCACGTACTTGACATTTTAAAGCTTTTCATATTTGCTATTAAAAAACCAATGAAATTCACAGAAAAAACCATAGGTTATAGTGGATATATAGTTAGGAATTTGCATTTACAAAACCTTGAAAATTCAATGAAAAAACCATAGGTTATAGGCCATATATAGTTAGGAATTAGCATTTACAAAACCTTATTTTACTCGCATAAAACCATTGAAATTCCATATATAGTTAGCTAACTATAAGCGCTAACTATATATCGCGCACCCGCAATCCACTGCTGATGATGTCACATATTACATCATTCATGACATGGTCAGTGACATCACTGATGACATCACTGATGACATCTCAAATGACATCACTGATGACAACTCAAATGATATCAATGATGACATCTCAAATGACATCACTGATGACAACTCAAATGACATCACTGATGACATCTCATTTGTCATCACTGATCACATCACTCATGTGATAATACAATGAACCTCTTCAGACTCTAATATAACCTTACATACACTCAGTATAAACAGACACTCACAGACTGTCACTCATCCATGGACTTACTCACACACCTAGTCAGTCATGCAAAGAATCAATCACACCTCCATTTCCTCAACTATACAGTTATACACATCTTACTTATTCAAACATATAATAACACATATTTACTCTCTTATATAATCCCTGATACAAGCTCACAGTGATCGATACAGCCACTCACACATTCACTGGCTCTTATGTTCAGTTATTTATATATCTCAACTCTCACATGTATTGTGTTTTACATACGTACTTACTTGCACATGTAGCAATGAGAAATCCATTCACTCACCAACACACCCATGCACAGTCAACCGCCCATATAGCTGTTTCCACATGCACTCTTGAACTCATACTCCTAGTGAATCAACTGCTTACACATCTATGCACAGAGTCACGCACCTCCCAGCCACCCACACACACACTCAGCCTCCCATTCAAATATTTGGGCAACCAATCAATAACCCATATGGCTACTCTTATAGCTACTGATCAACACAAGCAGCAGTTTACACAACAACAAACATACTGATGCACGAATTAAGACAGTTTAGTCACTAACCCATGCACTCAGTGAGACACATTTAATCACTCACTCATACAGTCAGTCATGCACCTACTAAATTCTTCATCCAGACACTTATACATCCACTCATTCTTCAATATGTGAAACATATTTTAACTTTACAGAAACATACAGTCACTGGATGTTGTAATCAGTGATGTCATCAGTGATGTCACTGACCATGTCATGAATGATGTAATATGTGACATCATCAGCAGTGGATTGCGGGTGCGCGATATATAGTTAGCGCTTATAGTTAGCTAACTATATATGGAATTTCAATGGTTTTATGCGAGTAAAATAAGGTTTTGTAAATGCTAATTCCTAACTATATATGGCCTATAACCTATGGTTTTTTCATTGAATATATATATATATATATATATATATATATATATATATATATATATATATATATGATAAAACACTCCTGTTCCGTCAATGATCGGCGGAACCAAACAGGTATGGACCTCCAAATGTCTCTTCCAATGTAGCGAGCAATAGATAAGAAAAGAATCACTCAGGATGACGTTTTTATTTGTTAAAAAGACGACGCGTTTCACTCCACTCGGGAGCTGGTTCACATGACGCGCTCTGAAACTTAGGGAAACTTAGGGACAATTTATAGTAAAAGTAAAGGTGGGACAATTCAAAAAAAGTGCACGCCCTCTCTGCATTTGCCAATAAACATAGTAGACAGACTGACCCATATACAAATGCATAGAAACGCAAACAGAATGATATTTACAAAATAGGCTTGCAATTGATCAAAAAATGTTACAATCAAATAAAGACATAGTTTTTCAGAAACATTTTAAAAAATGATTAACATGTTAAAAAACGAGAGAAACTTTCAAAGAATAACGACATAGTGCCAGATAATAGAAAGATTCAAGCGTTTTCATGGAAATTAATTGAAAAAGCATGTTCCGAATGTTGCGACATGGTGCCTAGGTAATCAGTATATAGATGGAAAACATGTGTCAAAGTGCCAAATATATGTTGGAATTAAATTCATTCAAAGTTGGTATATGATTGCGTTGAATAAAGCAATGTGCTGTCTATACGAACAGTAACCTAAAAAAAGTGCAGTGATAAATAATACGTAAAGAAGGCCAAAGTTGTACAGGCTATGACCCAAAACACAAAAAATATTAAGAAGATTTAAAAAAAGAGCACAGCAAAACACGATGACACGTTAATGACAGCCTTACTCAATGTGTACAAATAAAATGTAGAAATTGCAAAACAAGTTAATGTATTGTAATAATCTTTCTACATTACTCAAAAGTTACAATAGTCTCCAGCCGGCGACTAAATGTGAACAATTGTACCCAAGCAGCAGGCTAAGATGTGAAAAAATAGAGAGTGTATCAGCAGGCCAAACACCCTCCGGATAATTAAGGACTAAGTAAAATTTGAAAAACAAGTTTATAGAAAATTACTTAGATCTTCCGTCAAATTAAGGCCATTGGGAGCCTTAGTATCTAATGACAGTATGAAATGTGATTCTTTCTGCCTGAGTAGCTTCATA
The DNA here is from genome assembly GCF_964263255.1 of Lissotriton vulgaris. Lineage (NCBI taxonomy): Eukaryota > Metazoa > Chordata > Amphibia > Caudata > Salamandridae > Lissotriton > Lissotriton vulgaris. The sequence continues at coordinate 805,543,239 of NC_141689.1, read as the reverse complement.
CGGTCCCCACCCCGGCCGGGCTGAGGTACCGAACACAAAACAGTGTACTCTAAATCTTTAAGTTTTTTATCATGTACCGCCCTAAAATGCCTGGCTACAGGATAGTTGTTATCACTGTTAACGATTGCGTGAATATGCTGGAGAATACGTTGATGTACAAGGAGCTTGGTGCTCCCGATATATTCGTGATTGCAAGTGCAACTCAGTTTGTACACGATGAATTCAGACCTGCAGGTTAGATATTCACGAATTGGTATTGGCGTCTCACTAAATGCTGTGACATAGTGGGTACTATTTTTGGCAAAAGTACAGGCATTTGAAGAACCCTGTTTTGTTGAAAAAAGTTTTCTTGGGTGGAACTTCAGGCGACAGCCTATCCATGTATGTGTGTATATATATATATATATATATATATATATATATATATATATATATATATATATATATATATATATATATATATATATATATACGTACATATATATATACATACATATATATATATATATATATATATATATATATATATATATATATATATATATATTGCTTCAAAGATAATTTCATTGGTGCAACATTAAAAATGGCAAGCAATAGCCAGTGGTAGTTATAGTTAAGACCAAAGTTTCCAAAGGAAAAGCGTTTTTTGTTTATTTGTTTTGCTAATAACATTGGCGGTGCTTGATAAATCTTCATGAAATGTTCATAAATTGTCCCTTTTTTGGTCCAGCTGCTGTATTGAACGCTTTGGAATGATTTGTCAAGCAAGGGCTGACAAAAAAGTGGGACCCAAAATGCGTTATGTCTATGGGGATTTTTCATTATTTGAACACAACTACAGCCAAACCGCTGAACGGAATTACACCAAAATTTGGCAGAAAGCTAGATATTGGTTCAGAAGCGTGCTTTATGTGATTTGATGTTAATCCGTTTAATAGTTTCAGAGATATTTTCGTTTAAAAATATGGATACCAGGAGGATGTTGGCAGACATCTTCGGAGTAATGTACATGATACCACCCTGTTGAAAGGCATTGTAGTGTATATCAGGTTTTCAGGGTCGCAAAAAGGTGAACATATAAAGGATGATAACAGATTTTAGTTACTATACTAATCATTTGTTGATGATACCATGCTAATTTTAGGAATTGTGGTGTGTTGTAAGGTGACTTTACCCTGTGGCAAAACCTTCTGCTGGGATTTCAAGAACCGTGGGGCATATTATCAAGACAGGCGATAAAATTATTGCAGTTTTAGCGGCAGAAAACTGCCGCTAAAACTTCGATAATGGGCTTGGAATTCCATAGAGCATATTATCAAGAATATTATCCCTGATTTAGCAGCAGTTTTCTGCCGCTAAAACTGCGATAATTTTATAGCCTGTCTTGATAATATGCCCCCGTGTTTTTAAAAAACTGTGGTCTCATTATTTCCACATAGAGGTTATGGAAGGTGCTCCAGAAGCTAAAATGAGAGAATATTTTCTGCAAATTCACACTATCTTTCTCAGCCATATGAAAATGAAGTCTGATTTCCTTGTGTTCTACTACAGCTGCCCAGACTGTTCTAAAGAACAACTAGAGTACTAACAGTGTTACCTACGTCAAAAGTATGACACACCTGAAGCCATGTTAATTGAATCAAAGTGCTAATACTTAAAAAATTTATTTTAGAAAGAAACAAAATGAGGGGGTTCAGTTTGTCAAAGAAGTTAAAGTCATTGTGGTCCTCCATAAATTCAGCTTTGAAACCTGTTCTTTTTACTCAGCACAACTGGTATGCACAGATCTAGTGACCAGGGTCAGAAAAAGGAGCTGCATATTCGAACCATTTGCTGTTGATAGAGGCACTATACAGTCTGTCCACTCTAGTCCATTCTTTTGGCTTTAGCATGGAGCCACTGGCTATACAAATGTCACGGGTAGGCCAAGTAAGTGGCATCCACCCTCCCAGGAGGTGTCCATACAATTTCCCTTTATGTGGACAATGTCCTCCTCATTCTGAGAGACCCCCAGCTAGACTTAGGTGAGATGCTCACTTACTAGATAGATTTGGGCAGGCCTCAGGACTTCCAGTTAACAGAATTAAATTGTTCCTATTTCCCTTGAACCGTGGTGCTCCCCCTCTAATAACTCCACTAATGATTAAAATAATTTAATGGGAAGAAAGTACTATGCGATACTTAGAAATAACTATATGTCACAGCAAAGAGGCTATACGAGAGGGGGGCCTGGAGAGGTGAGGCTCCTCCCTCAGGAGCCAGATAACCTTCTGGTGAACACTCCCATTATCTGTCATGAGACGTAAGTGATGGGAAGCCCGCCTCAGGCTCACCAGCAGACCATGTCACTGTAAGCCTCCAAGGCCAGCACTCCCAATGAGGCTGCACCTGTAGAGAGCAGGCAGAGTGCCATCTGGCGCACTGGCGATCAGCCCCCGAGAGAAATAAAGAGACCTAGCCCCCATCTCACATTGTCAGAAGAGAGAGTGGTGGCTCACAGCACGCTAGGATTCTCCACACCTAGTGTAGCTGCATGCTAAGCTACCATCTTGGGCATATGCGTATCAATGCCCTATCCTCTATTTCATAAGTAGAAGAATGCACCTATTCACTAACTTCCTCTACCTCACACACTGTTAGACACTCCCAACGTACAATGGACACTGGGTCGTTTCACATCCTCAGTTTATCAGTACATCAAGACAATTTACTCTTACAAGATTTTAACTTTCAAATCACCAGTTTTCTTTTTTACTCCCATTGATTTTCTGCTAGCTTGTCCTGAGCTTCGAAGTGATGAACAATGTCTTTAATGTGTCTAGATTATATTTCCTATGCAATCTGCGAAACTAAAAAGTAAAGTGTAAAAAAAGTATAAACAAATCTTTTATTTTCCTGGAATGCTGTCCACAGTACTTCATTTCCACAAGTTGTAACCAGTTTTCAGATTTTCATAAAACAAAGCCAAAACTTGTTTTACTCTACCCAATTAAACTCTGGAGCATCTAAGCAGAGCTCTGCTTAGTTACAGATTGCATCAACAACATCTAATGCTGACTAATTTGTTTGTATGAACCAGCCAAATTCATCAACTTTATGGCTATTTGTGACTGTCAAGCTTGCAAAACATTTCAGGCAATTATTTTTTATATGCAAATCACCCAGATGAAGCCCCAAAGCCTAATTGTCAACATAACTGTTGGCTATGCTTTGCTAAAAAATTTAATAAAAAGAATGTGTTGCGGCTTGTGCATACCACCTAATTTTTCCATTAATTCAATATGCACATGGGAAATACAATTCTTCACAGGTATGACATTCAAGTTGAATTTATTATCAATGTATAAGGTTCATATTAACATTACTATTCGATGAAGAGGCTATGACACATCAGATCCTTATAGGACATCATTTGTTTAATGGGGGCATGTGGTAAATGTTAATTTTACTTGAGGTGTGTAATATGCTAGTGACTGCACAATAAAAAAATGAGTCTCACTAAAAGACATAGCTGACACTCCATAACGAGACTCACATTGTGCAACAAAGACAGAATGTACATATTTACTAATGGAATTGCTTTTCAAAGAAGGGTATGCATTTCACAAACTTTGATATATTTGCAAAATGTAATTATGACCAAAATACTACTTTGTAGGGTTCTGTTGGAAACTTTATTTTTATTTTTATTTTATTTTCTGAGACCCTGGTGGGTATCAGAGCACTTCAAAGTTAGGGTAGGTAGGATGCAAAAGTGCCACAAGAGCAATCGTTACAAATAGGTTCAAGACGCAAGCATGACATCAGTGCGATTCAGAGCCCTCAAACACTCAAGGTCAGACTAATCCCGTAATGGGAGAGGAGCGGGCAATATAACCACCAGTATGATCATAGTCTGCCAACCCTGTTCATCACCTGATTACACACATGTAAATAGACAATGATCATGAATGGGGAAAGAACATTGCATAAGTACAATACAAAAATGGGTAATGGCCTGCTAACACTGTCAATCCCAGGAGTACCACCATGTCATAGACAGAGCATCAGAGAAGAGGGCCAGTAGTGAAGCAACAGGGCCAAGTTCTTTAGGGCAGGAACTTCAGCATAAGGATTTTTCTCACTTCTTTTTTTAAAGCAGAGGTGGATGGGATTCAACAGACTTCTGGTGGTAGGGAGTTACAAATCTTAGGGCCCATGCCAGAGAAAGCTCTGTACTTTGTTCTCTTTTTGCGGCAGACTGTGTTTTCAGGAGCAGTGAGTTTGCACTTTGAGATGGACAGCCACCCCCTCATAATTCTAATTTGTGAGCCAGAGAGATGGGGATCATAAGGTGCATGGCTTTGTGAGTCATGCAAACAATCTTCAGTTGTATTCTAGCTTCGAAAGTTAGACAGTTTAAGGATTTTACGGTGGTGATATGTAATCATTTCTTTTTGACCCAGAAATCAGTCTGGCTGTGGCATTAATTGAAGCCCTAAGTGGAGCCAAGTTTTGTTTGAGAAGACCACAGAGCGTCGAATTAACGTAGTCCAACCTTGGCAATACTAGAGCTTGAACCACCCAAATGAAATCTTCCTGTGGAAGGAATGGTTCGAGATTCCTTAGTAAAGTCATCTGGTGGTTAGCTCCCTTGGTTCCATTGCTGATATGCTTCTGCGTGTTCAGGTGCCTGTCTAGAGCGATTCCTAGAGAATTAGAAGACTCGACAATGTGGGGGGAGCAATTGAAGGCTGTAAGATGTGGCAAACAGAGGTCAATCTTGGGGAGTTTTGAGTGTTCATCAGGGTGGAATTGAGTGAGATGAGGTCTTCCAGGGAGGAGACTTTCAGATAAAGTTGAGTGTCATCCGCATACATATGAAAAATAATGTTTGCCGCGTTCAGGGCATTAGCTAATGGTTCCAAGAATAAATTGAATAGATTGGCTGAAAGGGTGGACCCTTGTGGAAACCCCATAGATACTGTAGACGGCTGAGATAGGGATTGATTCACTTTGTCTCTTTGAGATCTGTTGTAAAGGAAGGAAGTGAACCATGGCAATACTAAACCTCATTGTCTCATCCTGTGTTCTAGCAGGGAAAGTAGTTTACTGGGGTTAACTGTGTTGAAGGCAGAAGATAGGTCAGGGAGAATCAGGAGGCAAGATTTATTTTGGTCTAGCAACATTAAAATGTCATCCAAGATGTGCGTGAGTGCAGATTCTATGCTGTGGACTCTCCAAAAGCCCGATTGATGTTGATCCAACAATTGGAATTTCTCATAGTGTGAACAGAGTGAATATTGCACAGACTTTTCCAAACGTTTCCTGTGGGGTTGTTGTTAATTGGATGGAAGCTGTTCAGATCAGAACTGTCTGCTTTAGTTTTTTTTTTAGAATGGGGATACCTGCGCTACTTTTAGACAGCTGGGCATTGTGCTTTGCCATAGTGAAGCATTAACAATCTTTGCCCAAATGGGGACGATGGCTGCCTTTATGTCTTTGAATATGGGAGGCGGTAGAGGGTTGTTGAAGTGGCTAGATGGTCTGATCACAAGAAGAGTGTTGGGGAGTCACTTTCACTGAGGGGTGTGAAGGTGTGCCAAGAGGCATTGTTCTTAGGTCTAGAGATAGGGGGATGAGCAGCTCCAGATGGTCAGGTGGCGCAGTGCACATAGAAGTTGGAAGAAGAACCCTCTTTGATGCTAGATCAATATTGATGCTTGCCGTTTTTCTAACAAAGAAGGTGACCAAATCATTGCAAGTAGGAGTGCCTTTGCCAGAGTCAGGGAGATGGGCGCTTTGAGTGATTGTTGACAAACAATTTCGAAAAGTTTCTTGGGGTGATTTTTGGCTCGATTAAGTTGGGATCTGAAGAAGTCAGCTTTTACAAGATTGTTTTGTTGTAAGAGCTCCCGACAGCTCTAAGGAGGTTTAGGTGATTGGTAGATGGTATGGATCTCCAGGATCTTTCCTCTGCCCATAGAATACGGTGTTCAGAGTTTAGGATGTCATTGAACCAAGGTTTGTTGTTTTTGGAGGGGGCATTTTTTTTTTGTTAAGGGGCTATTGTGTGCATGATACCGGAGATAGAAGCATTATAGAAATCTCTGAGGACATGAACATCCTTCAATTCTGAGTGGGGATACCAGGCCTTTGAACAGCAGATTGCTAGCTCTTCAGTGTTGATATTTCTGAGGTTCCTTTTCCCTTGCTTTGTTTTCTTGGGTTGATCGCCCTTCGTGGACACCTCATGGGTATTAGAGAAGAAGATACAATAATGGTCGAACCAGTCGCAAGGGATCATGGAGTCCAGTTAGATGGTGTTAACTTTGGATATGATGAGGTCCAGAATTTCTCCCTTGTTGTGGGTTGGACTATCAAAGAATTGTGTCAGCTCATGATCCAATAGGAAGGATTTAAGACAGTTCACTGTGTGATCGTTTGGGTTAGACCAGTGGAGGTTGAAATCTCCCAAGAAGATTTGGGACACTAGAGGATAGTCATTGGATGAGATGATTTCCATTAATTGCTCAATGAAGGAAAGGTTGTCACCAGTGGGTGGTAAAAAGTGTGTAGTTTGCAGACAGTATTGTTTTTTGCTGGAACTGTTGATGCATAGATATTCACTGGAGGTTGGTGAGGTGGAATCTGAGTGTGACACAGATAGTGTATTTCGGTGTATACAGGATATTCCTCGACCCTGTTTCACAGATCTGCCCATATGAATTATGTCATGGCTAGGCGGGACTAGAAGGCCAAGGATAGGGGTGGTGGAGAAGTTTAGTCAGGTTTCTGTGTGGATAATGATGTCAAGTTTGTTAGTTAGGATGAGATAATAGATGTCCGAGGCGTGTTTATTTCCTGATCTGCAATGGAGAAATATGCACTTCAATTGATCAGTTGAGTGTGAGTTGAAAGCCGGAAGAATATTGATGCGCTGGCGGTTGTCAATATTTATTCCTATCATATTGTGGGAGGATTCTCTGTAAGGGTTAGCATGGATGGCTTGGATTTGCCCCATTCGGAACTTGTTAGGGTCTAGTGATTGGGAGTACGAGAGGAGTAGATCCCGGATCTTACTTGTCGAGTGTTCCGCCTTCAGTCTTCTTGGGCGGTAGCGGGCATTCGGGAGAGGAAACATTTTAGCATTATGTTGACAAGTTTGCGTGACCAATGCAGGAGCTGCGCCAGACAGGAAGTGGGGTTGATTCTTTAAAGTGCTAAGGGAAATGAGTAGAGATAGGTGTTCGATAGTGATGGATTTCAAATCCTGGAGTTCCATCGTAAATTGGTGCAGGTGTCTGGTGATCTCATCCAGATGAGAGGACCAGTCTGAGAGTTGAATGTTGTTTAGGGGTTGTGAGGGGTGTTCCAGAGGGGAGGTGTGGTTGTGAGGGATAGCTGGGGGGGGGAGAATGGTCATGAGATAGTCAGAGGGAGCAGGTGAGTCAATGTGGAGTTGTGGATTACCAATCAGCGAGTCAAGAGGAGCCGTGGGTGTAAGGCGGGTGACAGGGCGTAAGTGGGGCGGATGGGATGTGGAGTAGGAGAGGAAGAGGGGGTTTGTGTGGAATGGGTCCCAGGGAGGGCCGGAGGCTGGACATAGACTGGACTAAAGGGCGAGTTAGGGAGGATCAAGAAATGAAGTTCACCGGGAGAGAGATAGAGCCGTGGAGCGAGAGAGGATTCTCCAGCAATGGTCCCGTTATGTAACCCTGTGTAGTTAGGGAAATGATTTGTGGAGTTGTTTAGTTCAGTTCAAAATAAAAGTAGTAGATGTCACCGCCAATAACAGAAAGTTAGACATTTGCTCTATGAGTATTTATGTGAATAAATGGTTGCCTATGTAATCTTATACTGGCACCTGTATCAGAATGAAACATATAGATCATAGTAAAAAACAGTTTAGCTGTGCCACTGTTTCCATTAAAAAGGAAGTCAGGTGACAGGTAATTAAGTTGAAACAGGCAAAACTAATAACTCAAGAAACGATATCCCCAGTGCAGTGATTCGCCTAAAAAATCCGAGTTTTGATCTCGTTCTTATTAATTACATTTTGTGAAAATTACCTAAATGAATTTGTGGCAAATGGTATTTTAGTAGCTTGTGAGGATAACTTGTTCTACTTTACATGAGAGTTTTAAACGGATCTGTACGGTTTATGAGAGCTTGGAAACTAAATTTGATGCATGTTGTATCAATTTGACTATGTCTTGAAAGGCCTATAAAATCTAATTCTATGTATTTAATATATGTTGTGAAGATTAGATTGATCATAGGCAAGCCTTTTATTGCAATGACTTAGTCTAAACAAAATAGTAATGTATTTGATTGCAAAGAAAGGGTCCCATTTCAGGCCATCAGTTTCTAATCATATGTGTATATTAAAACCTTATGGAAAAGTCAATGGGAAGGTAATTAGACTAAGGGAGATTGTTATTGAAATTTGCAGTGCGATTATGCAAGTAATCCATTATTAGCAGAGACGTAACCTTCATATGCATTGTAATGATACAGCTATGCCTCTTGCTGCGGCTCTTTTTTTGCATATTTTATGCATATTTTGTAAGTCTCCATTAGGGCAGAGTAGCTACTGATTTACCGCTTCCATTACTTTGAGGTTTGAGCACTTGGCCCACGAGGGTCAAACAGCATCCCCTAAACTATGCGGGTGGTGTAAGTCTCGAAATATTACCAAAACCACCAATGTGTGGTGTTTCTTTACTAAACCAACAGAGCCCCCTTCATTTACATTCATTCAGAAGAAGGCACTTACCTGTTAAAGGCCAGCTCAAAATAGAGGTCCAGTGCCTACCATATAACAGAACATAAACTGGGGAATCACACCTGGGTTGTAAAAAAGCAGTTTCAGCACTCGATCGATGTCGAACTGAGTTGCCAGGTGAGTCTTGAAACAGGGCCCGAATACTAAGCTTCTGTGAAGGGGTGTCTAGTTTGCCTCAGAAGAAAAGGAGGGCCCACCATGGACGTTTCCAGCACCCCCTCCTCTTGACTGAGCACCTACACTTGAGTGCATAGGTGTACACGGACACACTGTGCTATTACCTTGAACCCCATCTCTAGTGTACCACCCAGCGAGAGTTTGCGTAACACACCCTGCAAATCTCGATCCCAACATCACATATTTTCACCTCTGGCTTCTGATGAATACATCACATGTTCCTCAGCAGAAACACCCCAAGTGATACACTGCAGAGGCTGAAACCTACTCCATGAACAATGTATTCATTTTTTACCAAGACAATTAAATATATGGGATCACTTTACGTTTCGGTTGGTTACAAAATCAAAATGTGCCTCTTACCTTCGTCAACAACAGCCTGCCATTGCGTCGGGTGCATCTGGTAAGATGGTCTGAAACTAAATGTCTGACATTGCCAGTCCCTGAAATCAGGTGTCCCAGGAGGGCAAGCAGCATTCTCACAAACTCGGTACTGCTTTTTAGGACAATTTATTTCTTCTTCAGCAAGTCTGTATAGGGAAATATAAATATCTTTCACCGTTTTTGGAGTTTTGCTTCTTTCTATTTTTTTTTCAGCACATTGAACTTCATATGCCATTTCATCACCGTGACATATGACATACACTTCTATTTATCCGTAGGACTTTCATTCGTGAGTTTGTTTATTTCCCTACGGTGTTTCCTGTCTTTTTGTTATTGCTTAACATTTTACCTTATGTATTCTTCTTGTAATGTGTTTGACATTTTAAGTTATGTATCGCATGATGCATTCTGTGGATGATGGGTCTTGGTAAAATGTATTGCTTCTTTCTCCATGTCTCAATGTCCAGTCTGCTAGAGGCTTGCTTAGATATGGAGCGATAACCGACTATCACATAATAATTTTAATTGGGCACTGTGTGAAAATATAACGTTGTTAAACAAGGAAAGCAGCCTTCTCACAAACTCTGTACTAATTTTGAGGACAATTTAATTTAAAAAGTATTTGTTGAGCGCAACGTTCACCATGCGGTTTCTTGGCGCTATGGAGGCAAACTTTAGCAGTGACACAAACAAGACTAGAGATGACAGGGAGGGGAAGGAATTACATTGGGAAAGCTTGGGTAAAAAGAAGAGTCTTGAGCTCTTTTCGGAAGGCAGGGTAGTGAGTAGCCGAACGTAAATGGTCAGGAAGGGAGTTCCAAAAGGAGGGTGCCAAAACAGAAAAATTGGATCCACCCCATTTCTTACGTCTGTATCTGGGGACTTGTAGGAGTGATTGGGTAGATGACCGCAACTCGCGAACAGGGGTGTATTCTTTGAGTAAAGATGAAATGAAGGCCGGAGCAGTCCCTTGGCGTGCCTGGAAGACCATGCAGCCAGTCTTAAATAAGGTTCGCTCCTTTACAGGCAGCCAGTGCAGTGCTTTCAGCAGGGAGGTGGAATGATGGAAACGAGAAAGTCCGTGGATCAATCTGGCCGCCTGGTTTTGAACCAGCTGGAGCTTCTGGAGACTGTAAGCCGGGATGCCGTTGTAGAGGGCATTGGCGTAGTCCAGCCGGGAAACAACCAGGGCGGACATGATTACCCTGAGGGCAGAAGGAGAAAAGAAACGGGAGACAGAGCGGATAGTGCGGAGAACAAGAAAGCAAGAAGATACGACAGAACTGATTTGTGAGTGGAGGTTGAGATGGTTATTGAGTTTAATACCCAGGGTTTTAACTGAGGAAGAGGGTGTGGGAGGGGGTCCCAAAGAGGAGGGCCAGAAGAGGGAGTTCCAGGGACTGGATGAACCACCTGTAAGGACCAACTCTGTTTTATCAGGATTCAACTTCAGATGATTGTGGTTCATCCAGTCCCTGATAAAAATCATAATAGACTGAAAGTTAGAGATAGAATGAGGAGAAGAGGAAAGGTTGAAGATAAGCTGGAGGTCATCTGCGTAGTTAAACACAGTGACCTCCAGCTGTTGAAGGGCAAAAATCAAAGGATAGATATAGAGATTGAATAGGAGGGGAGAAAGGGAAGCGCCCTGAGGGACACCACAAGTGAGTTGGAGTTGAGTGGCCGAGAAATCCCCCAGCCGAACCGCCTGGGTACGGTCCCTCAGGAAGGACGCTAACCACACCAGGGCTGGGCCCTCGACCCCCGCCGCTCCGACACGGGACAGTAGGATGGTATGGTCAACCGTGTCGAAGGCGGCGGAGAGGTCGAGGAGCACCAAGGCCTGGTTGTTGTCATGCCCTCCCTGAGATGGTTCAGGACCGACACCACGACAGACTCGGTGGAGTGCCTAGGCCGAAAGCCCGCCTGGCTGGACGCAAGGCCACCATTTGCTTCCACATGGGCACTGAGGACTGATGTAACGTGTCGCTCTAGTACCTTGCCCAGATAGGGCAGGAGGGAAATGGGGCGGTAGTTGGCTGGGATAGAAGGGTCCAGCCCAGGCTTCTTAAGAATAGGGACTACGGTGGCAGATTTCAAGGCTGGAATTACTACACCCTGAGCCAGCGAGCTGTTAAGAAGGGATAAATGTATTTCTTGTATTGATTAATGAATTGTACTTTGCAATTATATAAAATTAGCAAACATTTAGAAACAAATATATTAGGTTTTCAGCATTACAATCGTTTAAAAAATGTCTTGTCCACTTTCAGTATGCCTCTTTCCCCTTCGAAGTAATATAGTTAATTTAAGAGGTATTATTAGGCCTGGATCCAAAAATTTCTAAGGATTGCGATCCGAGTGAATTTTACTTTTGCTGCTGGAACACAGCAAAACCTGGAGCCAAATTCCATAGCGATATCAGGGTGCTACAAACAGCACATATAACAAATCTTGCTGCATTTTATACTAATTGCACTGTGGGATTACAGAAGGGACCCAGTGATCCTCTGCATACATATTCTCATAGAATATTTTGTACATATTTTTTAGTATGGTGTTCACAGTGTACATTATGGAAGCTATGATTGTAACTGCATAGGTACCATTACAAGGGAATTCACAAATTAAGTGGGACTTATAGGGTAATTTGAGACTATGAACATCTCAGGGGAACAGTGGACCTCTTTGGATCTAAAGAATGGGGAGCCTTAATCATCTTCTGAAGATGGTTGCCCTGTGCTTTCAGAGCCCTGGCCATAAGAATTTGCAGAGGGCCTGCAAGACACAGGATCCTCCTGTACATTGCCGAAGCTTGTCAGGTGAGGTCAACAACAACTCTGGTCACTTGAAGCACAGGCATAAGCTAAAGTAGTGCGCACAAGTCCTCCCAGTTGAGCAAATAAAGGAAAATATGTGGAAGTCCCCGCATTTTGCATGACAATGAAGGATTTCCACCACACTCACATGGAAGTCTGAGATTCCTCTCCTGACATCTTACAGCCTCTTAACTTCCACTTCATCGGAAAGAAATTTCAGCTAACCAAAGTGAATTTTGCTCAAAAAAAGGAGAGCAAACAACAAGAGAGGTAGAGGGAGACAGAGAGAACATAAAACACTTTTAAGCATGCCTTTTGGCACACATAAAACATGAAAAAACACCCAAAAGCACCACAGATGCCTCATGGATAATAATTCTGCCAATTTTGATTTTAAGGTCTATAATGTGTGTTTCAAACGTGTTACCAACAGATGGCTTCCACAACTGCATTGCGCTGCTCTGAGTATTTATTTATTTTCTGAAGGATAAATGGCATTTAAAATGGAGTTAACTTCACATCAATGTGAATGGAAAGAGTAATACCATACACTTAAAGAGCACCTGCCATGGACACTACAATTCGGCGGTTGGTTACACAAAGACAACTTGGCCAGGGTTGTATTTGAATTTAAATTTGAATTTAAAAACATTTATATAGCGAGCTTTTACCACGCGGTTTCATGGCGCTTTTCAGATTGCGAGGAGGCAGCAGGAGCGGGGAAAATTAAACTGCGAAAGCTCGAGAGAAGAGTAGGGTTTTGAGGTTCTTTCGAAACACTGTGTACGAAGGTGTCATGCGGAGTTCAATAGGGAGGGAGTTCCAAAACACTGTTGTGTTGTTCTTCTATTAATTGATCCATACAATTTCAGGTATATCATCACTCCTTCTCACAGCTCCCCTCCCTCGGCCCCATCTCCCTCATACTCTATCTAGCTTCGTGACTCCATCACTCTTGCTGACTCTGCTCCTTCTGTCATGCTCTCTCTCGAGATTTAATCTCAAGTAATGACTGGGAGAAGCTACCATCTTGCATGGAGTGAAGGTATGCCTTACTACTTTGCTACTTCTGGCTTGTAAACAGTATTCTATTAGACTATGAATTGTAATCTATTTTAAAACCGCTACCTCCGTTGAGGGGCTCAGACAATATCGTTTGGTTGTTAAAACTACCTTGTATTGTTTTACAAAGTGTCATGATGTATGGTCAATACATAGCAAAACAACAGCTACTACTGCAAGTCCCTAATCCACTTATACGCATACACTCGGTTCTTACCTATGGCACTTGCGTTGTCTGCTACTTATTCCGGTGCTGCATGTTCTGCTGCAGGGGCTCCACGCACTCCATTCACTCAACTGCTGATCCGGAAATGACATCATACTGGTACATTCTCCAGCTTTGCACCACTGTTCAAAATTGACATCTTTAAAATGGGCGCGTCAACAGATTCATAGCCAAATTTATTTTAACATCATGTTCATAATGAACGTGGTCACAGCTAACACAATACAAATACATTTCTAAACGAATGCTAGATAAAATGTTAAATAAAAGGTGCTCTCATCGCCATTTTAAATGGTACTATGTGCTACATATTTGCACATGTGATAAAAGATAACATTCAAGTACTACTGGCCAGCGGAACATATCTAAGTTTGAGTTGCATACAGGGCACGAGATTTCAGAGATTGTTCTTGTATTCTTGTCATTAGAGGTATTCCCAAAACTAAAAAATACAATAATCCAGCTTTAGCATTTTAAAAGCGTCAGCCTTGCACATTTAAGGGCACATCTGGTCCATGCACTGTTCCTACACATGCAAGGAAACCGTTCTTTACAGGTACAATATGGAGAAATACAACACTAAAAGCCCCCCCACCTGCTTTGAAAGGAGACAACAAAGAGTGGGCACTAACAACAGGATTACCTTCTTGACCCAGGGAGAAACCAGTAGGTGCTGGTTTTACTGCACAACTTCTAATATCAGTTTGGCTGGTTGCCACACCATATTTAAGAACACCCGTTTGCCTTAAAACATTGCACTTCCAAAGAAAATTGTTGCAAGCGTGTTCCTTATCTGAGCTTGCTTCGTAAGTAGTTTAATCGTTGCAAAACCCTGAAGATAAAGTACAACAGCAGCAGGGTAGACTACCTCTTACTTGCTGTCCTTGAGTCTTCCAACTGCCATTCATTGGCAGAATCCGCTTACATACTAACACATTATTACATTCTTAGGAATGTATAATGAGTGACCATGCCCCCAACACATGCACCTTTTTATTTAACAACAAAACATAATCTAATCAAAGTAATACAACATCTTGAAAATTAAATTTACTTACACTAATATATTAACAATCAACTTAAGAATAAAATACAAATAGTATAAACAAAACAAAAATAACAATGAGGTTCATACATATTAAGAATTCTCACGGACATAATCTTCCGACTACTTAGGTGGTTTCCCTATTCTCTTGTTACAGCTTCCATCAGCCCCATACACATGCAAACTGACCTTAGTAGTACCCAATAGTTCTATTTAAATGTTAGAATCAACAGTAGCAACAATTGACCACCTATCTGATACTCTATTTTCCCCTTCTGACCCTAAATCAGAAACGTAATCGAAAAAAGAGAGAGTGGAACAGGGGGCTAAATGAAGGTCCAGCGCCTCATGCTCCCAAGTGATGAGTCACTCACTAAAGAGAGTTGCTGTTCCTAAAAGAGAATTGTGGGAGAGGTCATTTCAGAAGGAGCGGAAGTCAGAGAGACTGGTATTTGATGCTTTCACACACCCCGAAGAATGCCGTGCTTCATCATAGGGCGGTGCTCCTTGTCGAGCCTGCGCTGCAATGCCATTCGGGTCCCCCGAAGTGTCCCTTTATCGGAGATCTTTTGGTTATCAAGCCATATGATGTGTGCGGGTCAGTGCTAATTCTATGATAGGTGGGTTGTGAGTTAAAAAGATGACTACAGGGTATCCTGAGTGAATGAATTTAATAAAAAGGATTCCTCTGCCATGGTTAAAAAACCAAAAGGTTGAGTGCTGCTCAAGGGTAGTTAGGGCCCTAAGTAGCTAAAACATGTTGTGCAATTGTGAGTGAGATGCAGTAGGTCGACATGTTTCGCGCTTTACGTGGTCTCAGGAGGAGATCACTAGTGCTTTTTCGGGACCAAAAGAGGGTGAAAAAGGTATTGATAAGTATGTAGGAAGTGGCCTCATAAATTCAAGCAGTGCCGCCGAAAGGACCTAAGAGGTAGTCCAAACTATTGGATATAGGTACATTTCCCCATGAGTCAAGCAAGAGCGTGCTAGTTGTCACAATAGTTATGTTGCCAGGCACAGTCTCTTGAGCCTACCTGACTTCTCGGTTGCCCGACTCTCTTTGGTGAATGGCTAAATCAGAAACATCATTAGATGGAAAATCAGCAGATCCACTTGCCATCAGTATAGCAGACGACTATGTAAAAAAAGTTATCATCAGTATCCGGTACATCATCCAGAGGAGTTTTACTAACAGAAAAATACTCTTCCTGAATTTACCTCCAGATATCAGAAGGTTGAAACACTACACTATTGAGTTTCCACACTTTTCCATTGCTCAATCTGACTAAATTTCTCAAAACTTCAATTACTTCTTGAGGTTCTTAAAATTGACTCTCACCCAAACAACACAACCGGGTCACCAACAATAACATGCACAGCCATGTTACCTTTCTCGGAATCATAATACGATGTACTTTTCCTTTATTTATTACAAATCATTTCACCTGCCTCTTCCACTACCACTGTTCTACAACTGTGTGGAGTAACCATCCTGAATTGTACTTAGGTATAGGATTCATCCATTTTGCCATCATTTTGCCATACCTGTGGTTTCATTATTGGTAACTCTATTAGCCCACAATGTTATACCATGCTGCATAGCTCAATCAATGTTACTAGTTATGGCCAATTGCACTTCTCCTTCGATAACTTGGTTGAACCTCTCGAACATGTGTGCCATATAACCTATGATGAACACCAACCCTCTCAAAGTAACGTTTTGCCTTGATAGACATACATTTTGCACCATTGGCACTCTGGATAGTGGCAGGGAGACATTCTGAAACAAAAACTTGAGCACAAAGCTCTAGAACAGAATTCGTGTCTGCCCTCTCAACCACTTTCACCACTGGTTATATTGAAAACAAATCAATAAGAACGAATACACACTTCTGTAGGGATCCAATAGGTCCCATAATATCTATTGCAACGGATTGTCAGAGATTAGATGGACTCAAAATTTCACATATTGGGGGGGGGGGGGGGGGGGGGGGGTCAGGCTGCCTGCCATGATTTATCTGCATTAACGCATTCAAGATCTATTCTCATAAATCTTTCCACAGAAAGGCTTATACCTGGCCACGAAAAAAAACAACATTTTAACAGCAGATTTACTTCTGGCAATGCTAAAATGTCCCTTATGTCCCAAATGAATGACCATTCTGTGCAGAGTGCAGTGGATTAACTCTTTCACCCCTCAATGGAGTACCAATGTCTTTTGTTAATTTACAAATAACCACCCAGAAATGCCTAATTGAAGCTTCCATATCTTCCTTTTTCAACACTAACTGTAAAGTGTTGTCTATCCTTTATTCCTATATTCAAGAATCCACTCATCAACTGTGACAGTAGGAGCACCACAATCATTCACCAGTGGCATCTAAAATTCCGCTGTTCATCTTCACATTCTTCCAATTGTGTCGGCATGCTAGACGGAAAATCTGCAATAATATTATCTTTCCATGGTACATATAACATTTTAAAAGTCATAGACTTTCTTTTGCATGGCAACCAAGCCATTCTGGCATAAGAATTCACAATGCCCTCCACTGTCATAATTTTAACAAGAGGTTTCTGGTCACACCGTACAGTACATGGCATACACCGAACTAAAGCTCTAAAATATTCAAACACCTGTGCACATGATAAGGTCTCACGTTCAATAATGGGGTGACTTCTCGGTAGGAGATAAAGATCTGGGTGCATAAAGAACAATTCCTTCTTTTCAATATTTATGAACTTGCAACAACACTGAACCCAATTCCTTGATGCTGGTGTTTATAGTAATGAAACTATCAGCACTTGGATCAACACATATCAAAGCAGTTGCTTTCGCAATGACTGTTTTGAAAAGTGAAAGTCATCTTCACTTTGCTTCAATCATTCAAACTTGCTTTTTGTTCTTTAACAATTGTGTTAAATGGAAAGTTCTTTCTGTAAATGTAGGGACGAATTTCACACAATACTCAACGTAATCTATAAATGAACGTACATCCTCCTTGCTGGTGGGTGCTGAAGCTTCTTCAATTGCTCTGACAAAAAACAGCTTAGATTTGACGTTGCCTTCTCCAACAAACATGACCTAGGCAAGTAGCACTGTTCTCTGCAAATTTACACTTCGACCCTTAGCACCCTAAACTCCAAGATCCTTAACGCTTTCACCAATCTTTCATCATGTTCCTCTTTTATTTTACCAAAAACTAAAATATCGTCCTGGAAAAAAATTCACACTCATTTCTTTACAAAACAAATTAAACATTAATCACTGTTATACAGCTGTCACTGATGGCACCCGACACAGTATGCGCTTGAATTGAAAACATGCCACAGGTGTGACAAATGTTGTATATTTTCTACATTCAAGAGACAGAGAAATTTGAGACAATAGGTTGATGGTGGGAAACCATTTACAGACTGCCATTTTAATACATTTATGCAAGGGTAATTGATCAATGATTATGTTATTGTTGAGATGTTGTAGATCAACACATAACCTAATCTTACCATTTTTCCTTCTCACCACAACCAAAGGAGATACTTAATTAGAAGCTTTTACTGGTTCATTTACTTCTAATTAAACAGGTTTTTCCAATTCCTTTGAAACAAGTCACGGATTATGAAAGATATATTTCTCACATTGGGTAGCCTCTATATGCATGATCTTTCAATAAAATCATGTGCTTAATCCTCTGCCTAAATCTTTTTCGATTTTCCAGCTCTTCTCTAAATTGTCTCAGACATCTGCTGAACATGTCATATCCAACCTGTATACCATTATCAAAAATCAGTACCCGCCCCTTACTACTTGAATGAAGCATGAAATGTAAGTTCTTTTTATCAAACCACCCTAAAACAGTGGATCCCTTTCTTGCCACATACAAGTTACTGCTTGCTGTCCTTTAATTAGATTTAAATATGAACCATCTGAACCCAACCATATCAATATGCTCACCCCTGTAACTGCTCAAATTACTCAAACGAGATTCTTTCTATTTTCACCATGCTGCTTTTAAATGCACTCATAATTGACAAAAACTCTCCTGAGTCGATGAAAGACAGAAAAGTGTTTCAATATGGCAGCGCATAAGGTTACATAACCTAACCTAGCATGGTGACATAAAAGGAGACACAGCACAGGAAAAGATGCTGCATGCAACCGTTGCCTACAGACATGATTCTGTAGAAGCTGCACGCAATCGTCACCTGGACATGCAGCAATAAACCAAATCCATATTGTTAGAAATGGGGAACTCTATTTGGCAATGGTTTGCTCCTTTGTCCAATTTGCGACCCTTCTTCCTAGTCAGGTTAAGGGGGATGCACTGCTAAAATAACCCTTGCACACTCCCTTGGTAGCTTGGCATGAGCAGTCAGGCTTATCTCCGAGGCAGTGTGTAAAGCATTTGTGCACACATACAGTAATACAGTAAAAACAGTACAAATGACACCACACCAGTTTTAAAAATAGATAAACTTTATCTGAACCAAACAAGACGGAAACAACAAAAATCCACAATACAATGATCAAAATATGACTTTCAAAAGGTATAAACAGTTCTGTCCAAAGCAAACTATAGATGCAACACTTTCCGCACAAAGTACCTTGGATGCATCAAAATCATAAACAAAAACAACAGCAGGGAAGGTGATGCATCAGTTCCTTATGCACATGGAAGATGATATGTTGGTTCCTTTCTCCAGGCGAGGTGATGCGTCCGTGCCCTATTGCCATGCAGGGGCGTTGATGTGTTGGTTCCTTACTGAAGGGGAGGTGATGCTTCAGTTTCTTACTGTGTGGGGAAGTGATGCATCGGTTTCTTACTGCAGCCCCAGCGTTCTTGTAAACTTGGCGCCCCAGTGCGATACGTGAGGATCGGGGATGCGTTGGTTCTCGTTGCTGCAACGGCACTGCGTTGGCTTCCTCAGTCGCGGTCCCACGATGCATTAGTTCTTGCAGTTGCAAAGCAGCGCCTGTGTGGGGATCAATGGGTTGATCTCGGACTTCATAGATGGGTGCACTCAATAAGGAGTTTGGCGCTTTATCGAACCATGGGAAGGCGCTGCGTCAGAAACAGGTGCGGATACATCATGCATCTTGAAGTGGTAATTTCTTTTCCAGATCCCAACAGCAGAAAGAACCTCAAGAGGCTCAATTCAGCAACAGGCAACTTCCGGCTCATGAGAACTCCCAGCAAGAAAGTACAGTGGAGCTGGTGGTGAAGTCTGTGTATCCGTGAGACTTCAAAACAGGCGGGAAGCTCTAATTGGAGATCTTCGTCAAGCAGGAGACACAGCACACAGCAAAGTCTTTATCCTCTCCATGGTAGAAACAGCTACTGCAGGCCCACCCCAAACAGCACGTAGCAAAGGGGCAGTACTTCTCCTTCAGTTTTCCCAGATCTTCTCCTTGGCAGAGGTTCCTCTTGGATTTCAGAAGTAATCTAAAGTTCAAGTGTCTGTCCCCAACATTTATGGTCTATTTCTTTTTGTTCTCTGGTGTCACAGAGGCTCTGTGCTCAGTCCAAACCAGTTCTGTCCTCTCTGGTGCAGCTGCCCGGCAGGAGGGGGAGACAGCATTGTGTAAGGCAGACCAGACCCATTCAGGTGGAAAGAAATCTCCTCCCCCTACTCTTGTGTAACGCAGCCCAGGTCTATTCAGCCCAGCCCTGACTCACCCTGGGCCCCCCTCCCCCCAAGTGGCTGTCTGAACAGAATGCACATCCCCAGCCCCTGTCACTCCAAAGTCAGACAGTCAATACACAAACCTAGCAGAGGCGCACTGGATAGCTAAGCAAGAAAATACCCCCTTTACTATCTTGTTGCCATGGGCAGGTATACTTATAAGATGTTATAAGTAAACTCCCCAATCTGTCCTAATGAACAGATAGCCTTTCAATTGTGAAAAAATGAAATTGGCAGTATTTCACTATCAGGACATACCACACACATCAGGGCATGTTCTACCTCTCACATAAGCAGCACCCATTCCACCGGGGTACCTTGGACCTACCTTAGGGTTGACTCTCACGTAAGAAAATGGAAGGTTTGGGACTGGCAAGTGGGTGCACTTTACAAGTTGACATGACTGTGCTAGACTGCACACAGATACTGCAGTGGCAGACCGGAGTCACATTTACAGTCTGTATATGTGGGTGCCGCAATCAGTTCTGTAGGCCCACTAGCAGCATTTGAGTTACAGGCTTTGAGCACACACAGTGCACTGTACTAGGGACTGACTAGTAAATCAAATCAGCCAATTATGGAAACACCAATCCATAACAACAATTTACAGGGAGAGCATATGCACTTTAGCATTGATCAGCAGTGCCAAGAGTCATAAAACCAACAAAAACAAGACAGAAAAAAAATACAGGTGGAAAGCAAAAAGTCCTAGGATGACTCTGCAAAAAGGCAAAGTCAAACAGTAGATATCTACATTATTCAAGCTGCTGATTGCTATGATCAAGGCCATTCAGTTATCATTGCTGGAGATGCTAACTCCAAGATTGTTTCGGAGCTTTTGATTCATGATCCTAATTTTTGTCAAGTGGCCCTATGAGGAATTTTCATGCCTTCATAGTTAATTGTGATAAACATGGTTGTTTTCTCTCTAATTTAACATTGGAGAGGAATATAGTGGATGTTCATGAGGCTGTGGGCTACTGAGCTATACGCAATGCCACTTTAATTGGTACGGATAGGTCAACTATTATTGACTACATTTAAATTACTAATGATTTCGTCATTAATACTTCATCTTCTCTTGTACGGCCTTTGGGTTTTTGTGACCATAATCCTTTATTGTTATATTTTATGTTTCATTGGCTACATCATGTTCTAACCATTTGGTATACAGAGATCTGGTTGCTATTGAAGGTGGGCAGAGGTTGAAATGGGCCTTTCTGGATTTTTTCATTCCTTCTTAGGAACCTCATATCCACCAATTTGAGCCACTTTTATAATTGTCTGGTATCTACTGATAATAGAGATCTCTCTGTTCTTGTCCCTTTTAAACATATTTGTGATTTGATTAACATATCATTAACAGCTGAGCCTGTTTTAGATTTTTATTGCCAAAAGTAAGGTGGTTTGATAGTTAATGTTTACAGGACAATAGGAGGCTGAGATGTGTGCTCAATGGATCTGTTAAGTTGTGGAGTTGGATAAAAGACACAATTCTCCAATGCCTTTGGTAAATATTTATTCCAAATGAGACTGGTACAAAAGGACCGCACAACCATCAGCAAGGCACCAGGTCCAATTGTCCACATTGGAATCTCTGGTTCCACATACAGATGTATTTGTTTGATTCATTCAGTGATGGATACAGCTGTGCAGCTTGTTGGAACCGAATGGGGTTCCTTTGTGCTTCTTCATATTGCAAAGCGTAATTGGGCGGAGCGCGGATCAAGTATGCACGCTAATACAGTTCTGAAACAGTTAAACAAAAATACGAAAGGAGTACAACGGTGTGCATCTTACTACCTCTAATGTTCTTTGATAGACTTTTCCGTCCAACCCGGTGGGATTGCACCGACGATGAAATTGGAGCAATGAACTATATTAAAATTATAGGATTAAATTGACACGTGAACTATGATAACAGCACAGGTGTTGGGTTTTTGGGACATGAACAACTGTTATCAGCTTCGGCAACGCAACAGATTAATAATGAATTATGAGGGGGTTTCTAAACGTGTCAACATGGATTGATTAAAGTAAACAGTATCAAATGAAGGTGTTTGGTTGTAATTGTTACAAATGCTCAAATATTATGATTAGCTTTGCTCAAACCCAGCTATTCCGATATGTATGTGTAGGCGTGAATTAAATAAGAGCTGGAGAAGCCATGGTACATTCTGGGGGATATAGTATTAATAGTTAGATAGCGGCTGACAGGGCGCAATACAAGGAGTCTGGCACTGAGTTTAGTTTTTGCACAAAGAGTTCGGCACTGAGTTGAGTATTTGCACAAGGAGTTCGGCACTGAGTTGAGTTTTTGCACAAAGGCATATGACAGATCACCTGTGGGAAGTTGGGGAAGGAGATAATTTATAAAGCACAGTTTGCATCAGTCGATGCAGTAGCCATTAAAGAAAAAACGTGGGCTTTAGTACTCAATTAAAATAACGCTACGTATGGAATTCAACACGTTTGGTGTAATGACCCGGTAACCTGTGAGTCTGGGCCTCGAGGTACGAATATAGCAATGCATATGTCACGGTAAGTGTACTGTTGTCAAATTGTCTTGAAGGGGTTAGAAGGAGCTAGAAACACCACAGAAATACGGCAGGTTTTGAGCTTGAGATAAGTAACAGATGGCTATGAGATGGGGGTGTTATAGGATTATCGCTTGAGTTTTTGAATGGTTAATGTAAAGGAAATACGATTGGCCATGTTAACAGGTTGTTTTATATATAGCATTAAGAAATTGAAAACGTTTAGTATCTGTTATATTAAGATTGTTGCATTAGGATTGGGAGTGGGATAACTTTGCTGATGGTGATGTTTTTGACTATTTGTATTTTAGATACCCCTGATGAAGGGAAGAATTCCCGAAATGCTTTGGGTAACCTCATTTCCCCTGTGCTTTTTTTGAAAGCTTAGCATTATAGTTGAATGAGTAAAAGGAATCGAAAGATAATAGGTGAAAAATTACATGAAGTAAAACATTGATAAAGAGAAGAAAACAAGTGATGAATTTGGTTTATTTGATTCATTCAGTGATTCTTCAGTGCAGCTTGTTGGAACCGAATGGGGTTTCTTTGTGTTTCTTCATATTGCAAAGCGCAATTGGGCGGAGAGCAGATCAAGTATGCACGCCAATACAGTTCTGAACCAGTTAAACACGAATACGAAAGGAGTACAACGGTGTGCATCTTACCTCCTCTAATGTTCACTGTTTAGGTCCAAGCCATTCTCTCTCTACTGTGGTATTCCACGAGGTTCATCTCTAAGTCTGACACTTTTTAATTTGTATGTGTTTCACCTTGCTAGCCTTGTTAGATGTTTTTGGCTCTCAGTGCTATCGTACAAATACCACACACAGATTATAGTCCAGGTGTCTCCAGCCAATCGATTGCTAGCTACCAGTAGCTCCTAGAGACCTCGGGGCACATAATCAAGGACGGTGTTAAAAATTATCGCAGGTTTAGCGGCAGAAAACTGCTGCTAAAGCGGTGATAATGGGTTTGATAATGTGCCCTTGAGAATTCCAATAGAAGTCCATGTTTTGGTGTGAACATGGGCTTCTATTGGAATCTGCCGCTAAACCGGTGATAATGTTAACGCCGTCCTTGATAATATGCCCCCTCCAGAGTAGCTTACAGCCTTGAGTTCTTTTTTAGATAAGAACAAGATCATATTTTTATTTTACAGTAAAGGGAAGGCTGTGTTTATTTTACATTACAATGCAGAAAGCAGAGCCTGATAATGAGCACAGCCAGATTGATGACCCAGACTGGAGCTGGGGCACATAGGTGAACAACTGAAGCACTGAGTTATTTAACTCTCAAATAAAATTCCTTGTCAACTTTGCACTGGAGCTGTGAACAAAATTATGTTTTTGAATGCTTTTTAATGGGAGGATATGAAAATGAAAAGTTACCTTTATAATTGAGTGAACTCTTCATTTAAATTTTCTCCCATGTTAAATTGTCACATTTACATTCAGCTGGCCTCTTGCTCCCATTGGGCAGTAGACACTGTGCCATATGTATAAGTGAAACATACGGGCATTTTTGTAAATGTAAGAAATTTAAAGTGCAGAAAAATGTTCCATATTATGGACATTTTTGTAAAACACTTTTCTGCACTTTAAATTTCTCCCATAAAAAAAAATATGATTGTATGTTTGCATTGTACAGGTAACAGTACCACATATGGCAGAAAGTATGACTTGTGCTGCAAGTACATACAACACAGACTTTTAGTGAGCTATAAAAATATACCCCATTCATACACACACATTTTCATACGTCCCCAGAGACCACACTCTCACTGACACACATGGTAACCCCATCATAGTGCCTCAGGTCAGGGATGAGGAATTCCTATAGCAGGACGCTCAGGACATATTGTTTGGGGTCAAGGACAACCAGTTTCATGTTTCTTTTGTCCTTGGGACAAGTAGCCAAACCCCTTACAACACAGACCCTTAGGCTGCCAGATTACAGTATCTTGTTATGAATCAGGGAAGGGCATTGTCTGCAGTTAAGATACTATTTGTTTCCATGTGTTAATCCTTGTTGAACTTGTATTTATGGATCGTAAATACAAAAATATTATGAGGGTGAGCGCTGTAGGGAAATGTTGTAAGCTCAGACGGCACTAATGATAGTGGTTCCAGTATAAAAAGGTGCACACATGTTTGCAAGGTTTAACAATTTGAGGGTATGTATAATGCTTCCAGGATGCCCTTTGATTAGATGCAAATATATGCACGGGCTTGAAAACAAGATTGAGGATTCTTTACAACTAGGAACAAAAAGTTTATCTAAACTACTGTTATTTTAGGCATCGTTTCGTAAAATGTTGATGCATGCTAGTATTGCCCAAATATTTTCATAGTGGAAAATCAGTGTAATCAGTTTCAACAAAAACGTATGAAACGTGAAAATAAGCAGGCATTGGCAAAGCCAATAGGTATGACACTGGTGGTCATCATTTTGATTTGTCAATGCATGTCTTGTTTGATATGGTTTTTGTAAAACGTTACTATTGTGGGGGCTGCTGGGCCCTCATCATTATAACAAGCATTGGCAAAGGCAAAACTATTTTTGGTATCAAAGAAACCCACATTGCCACAGTAGTCAGTCAGTTCCTGGCATTGAACAAACCTACTGTGCATGCCAATATGCTCCTTGTGAAAGAGCAGAATGTGGTCACTCACAGGGAAGCCAGCCTCTAGATATGTATATGTATATATATATATATATATATATATATATATATATATATATACATACATAGAGAGAAAGAGATAGAAGTTTATTAAATACGAAAGGTTTTGATTAACGCCTGACCAAAATAGGGGCCCAATTCTTAAAGAAAGTCACAAAAGTGCGAATGGACAGTTTTCACTTGCTCTTAACAGAACACTCCTGAGGCGGAAGCCGGGAGTTAGCTTTTAAAAATTGTTGTTTTTTATTTTCCCTGCCTATTTGCACAAAGGAATCATTTTATAGCGTACATTGTGTATTTTGTCCTGTGTTTACTCACCCGCTCTTGACAGCTGGGGGCTCTTGACAGAATCTGTGCCGAGGACACCGAGGGCCGATTTAGGGCTCTACTCAGGCATAGACAGCCTTCCCGGGGGCGACGACTTTGGCCGCCATCTTGGGGAAAGGCAGGGTTTGCGCACTAGCGGTCGGGCGAATCACGGCCCGGGCACTATAAAATGAAACCCATTTCCCGTCCGCGCAGTGGGCGGGTGCAGCGGGCGCGCCGATGGCGCGCCGGAGGCGCGCCAGAGGCAAGCCCGTCTGGGCCCGTCCTGGCCCGACCGGGCCTAGGGCCAGTCATTATGCCTGTCGACCCTACTCCGCTGATAGCATACTCTAGGGAAGAACTATTGTTGTTACAAGATAAGAGTGGCCTGTGGTGCCGCCAGTTGGACTGTTTTGACAAACAATTTTGTCGATGTAAATTCTGTCCCGATTCAATTCCCATTAGGAAAAATGGTAAGGAGGTCTGTATAGATCTAGGGATGGCATTATTGAACTGCAGATCTTTTCCAAAGCACGCGGTAGAGAACAACTTACTGATTGAAGAAAGCAACCTGGATCTGCATTTCTTACTGAGACGTGGTTACACCCAAACTCGGAGTTTGATATCACCACTGCTCTTCCAGGCGGATTTCTCATTCAGAGCCAGCATAGGGACCAAGGGAAGGGAGGAGATCTCGCAATAATCCATAAAGACACTTTTACCTGCAGAATTGAGGATGGTGGCATCTTAGATACAGAAAGTGCCTGTTTTAGTATCCAAATAACTCCTACTAATTCCCTGTCAGGATTCCTTATCTACCGCCCGCCAGGATACATAAAACAGTTTGCAGGATCCCTGCTGGAAACTACACTAGCAACGGCAGCTCAGTCACCCAACTTTTTGGTTCTGGGAGATTTGAACCTGCATTTCGATGATCCTAATGATAAGGTGGCCTCAGACCTCAGTTCGGACCTTAAGGCTCTCGAAATGAAACTCCTAAATAAAGAAGCCACTCATATCAGGGGACATCTGCTGGACCCCATTTTTTCAAATAATAACGAGCTTATAGCTAGATCCCCATTGGCGCTGCCATGGTCTGACCATTTTATGGTCCCATTTTCATGGAAAATTTGCACAGAAGAGAGAAGTGCTCCCCGCTCTCGTATATTACAGAGAGCCTGGCCAAAACTATCGGTGGAAGAATGGACTCGTACCTTAGAACAAACGGCCCCTGTGGCAGAATTAGATCCCCTGGTGGCAGACTTAAGCTTTCAGAATTGGCTTAACGACTCCCTGAACGCAGTACGGCCCCTCAAAATGATCACCAAAAAAAGTATTACTTTTAAATCACCATGGTACACCACCGAACTCAGAGATCTTAGAAAAGGCTGTACAAAGTTGGAACGTATCTGGAGGAAGGATTGGGCAGTCAACAGCAAAGCTTCCTATCAGTCTGCCCTGAGACTATACAAAGCTGCACGACAGAAAACTCAGGCTTCCTTCTTTAAGAAAAAAATTAACCTATCTGCTAACTCCTCAAAGGAAACTTTCAAAATCGTTAAGCAACTGCTCAAAGCTCCTGCTCCGACAATTAATCAAGAATGCACTGAAGCTAGGTGTAACCAGTTAGCAGAGTTCTTTGACACCAAGATACAACGAATACTTGATAGTTTACCACAGACTGTCCCCACTACAGGTGATGAAGCCCCCCTAGCCCCGACTACTGGCCCCCGGTTGGATGTTCTTAGACGCATTACCAATGAGGTTTTTTGTAACACGCTATCCTCCGTGAATAGTGGTTCTCCATCTAACCCGGCGCCTATGTAAATCCTCAAACAAGTTGCAGACACCATTGCCCCCCTCGCAACGGAGTTGTTAAACTACTCCTTTACCAATGGGGTGGTCCCACCCAGCTGGAAACAAGCCAGAATTAAGACACTCCTAAAAAAAACGGGGCTGGATACAGCTGATCTAGCCAATTTTCGCCCGATCTCTCTGTTACCTGGTCTGGGCAAAATTGCTGAAAAAATTGTTAATCAACAGCTCTCAGGGTTCTTGGAAAGTAATGGCCTGTTGAGCGACTCTCAAATGGGCTTTCGCCCAGGACAGGGTACCGACACAGCCCTTATAGTGGTGGCTGAGGAGGCAAGGTGCATCTTAGATTCAGGGGGATCGGCAGTTCTGATCCTCCTGGATCTAAGCGCTGCATTTGATACGGTGGACCATAAAATACTAGTCCACCGTCTTGCTAGACTAGGGATTGCAGGATCAGCCCTAAGATGGCTGGAATCCTTTTTGAATAAACGAGCATTCAGGATTTGGGAAAATGGTGTCATGTCTAAATCCCCTCCAGTGTGGAGTTCCCCAGGGCTCATCTTTGAGCCCTACCTTGTTTAATGTTTATATGGCCCCACTGGAGGAGGTAGTTGCCCCTTTCGGGATTAAATCCGTCACCTACGCAGACGACACCCAATTAGTCGTCTCGCTGACGCAACAAGTGGGATGTTCGGATAACCTTTCGGCCTGCCTCACTGGAATCTTTTCCTGGATGACCAGTTCAAAGCTCAAAATGAACGGAGCAAAAACTGAGATCCTGATTCTGGGCCACCAATTTACATCTCTGCCCAAAGCCTTTTGGCCGCCCTGTATCGGCGAGCTGCCTCTACCGAAAGAGAAAATCAAAAGCCTAGGGGTCTGGTTTGAGCCCGAACTAACCTTTAGGACACATGCCCAGAAAGTCGCGGGCGTGTGCTTCGGCCTGCTCCGGACAGTGCGGGAAGTTCTCCCTCTATTGCCCTTTCAGTCCAGAAAACTATTGATCCAGGGATTAATTTTATCCGGACTGGACTATAGCAACGCTCTACTCCTGGCAGCACCAGAAGCCACCATTAACATCTTGCAGCAGGTGCAGAATGCTGCTGGCAGGATGCTTATGGGCGCCCCAAGAAGAGCGTCTGCCAAACCGCTGCTGAGAGCTCTCCACTGGCTCCCAGTTCGTGAGCGAATTGCCTTCAAATCATCTTGCATTGCCCATAAGACACTCCAAGGCAAAGGTCCTCCGGCCCCGAGGAGCCTGATTTGTCCCTACAGACCCCCTCGGGCCCTCCGATCGGACCTGGATAATCTTGCCATAGTTTCTAGAGGGAGATAGGCCCGCACAGGAGGCCGCCGTTTTTCTGTAAATGCGGCAAAAAATTGGAACGCTCTCCCTAGGCATATTCGGACTGAACCTTCCCTTCTTAAGTTCCGAAAGTTGCTTAAATCTTTTCTTTTCCCTAAAACACCTTAAAATTCTGGTTCCTTTTGAGTTTTCTGTTATCTGTTAGGCAGCGCTGGGACGCTCTCGGGCAGCCATGCGCTTTACAAATCAAATTTCATTTCATCTTTGTGAACTGCATTTTAGTACGAGCAAATATGCATGTGTAGAATTGCTTATGCAGAAATCTGTTAAGCTGTAACAAGTTCACTCTTACACCAGCCACTTTTTTCTCCAGCCCTGGAAGGAGTTTTACTTATGCTCTTGTCAGGAGTAATTTCAAACCTTTCTCTGTATCGGAAAATATTAGAAACAAGCAGATGAAAACCCATAAAACATGCACATTAGTAGGTCTGCACAGACTCAAAAGGGCACTTTAATCATAGGGAACTATTGCTTACAGCTACCTTCAGCCCCAGTATGCAGATCTGCAGAAAGTTTGCAAGAAAAGGGAATTGCTAGTATTAAAACCCTACTATTGCATGAGCCCTGGTATAATCAGAGAGGCTATTATCAGAGCTCTTATATAATGAGACTGCTTCCATAATTTGTCGTCGCTCTACATGACATCAAAAGGACAAGTGGATTTTGTTACAGGACAAGTAGATTTATGAAGCAACATGTCTCACGGATAAGTAGATATTTTAATAAATTCCCCACCTCTGCCCTAGTCAAACTATTTTGC
Organism: Lissotriton vulgaris; assembly: GCF_964263255.1. Classification (NCBI taxonomy): domain Eukaryota; kingdom Metazoa; phylum Chordata; class Amphibia; order Caudata; family Salamandridae; genus Lissotriton; species Lissotriton vulgaris. The sequence continues at coordinate 805,513,610 of NC_141689.1, read as the reverse complement.
TCAAACTATAGTATCTGACTCTATGGACAATAGGTTTAAAGTCAATTAAATTGAGCGTGCGGGTGTCTGGTAACAATGCGTGAGTTGTTGAGCCTTCAGTAGCTCATGATGAGTTTCACTGATCAGAAGTAGCTCCCACTACAGAAAAGGTAAGAGATCCCCTTTATAATCACTATCACTGATGACACTCAATTAGTTGATTCTGCAAGACGTAGGTAGATGGATAATATCAAACTGTCTCAAATTGAATGAAGAGAAGACAGAGGTCATGCTATTTGGTTGGGATTCAACTATATGGTACAAAGCCTGGCGGCCGGGGAAGATCTGAACCCTATCAGTGTCAGTCAAATCTGCTAGAAATTTAGGAGGTGTCTTTGAAAGCTCATTATCATTCACAATGCATATCGGTCACAGTTACCTTCTATGCCATTTTATGCACACTATGGAAATTCTTTTCTTTTATCCCAATCTTATCACATAAGACAGGTATCTAGACTTTAATCACCCTCCATCTTGACTATTGTAACACTCTTTATCTGGGGATAAATAAGGTGCTGCAACCTAGACTTCAGGTGGTGCAGAAAATGGTATCTCACCTTATTCTCAACATACCTAGACATCAAATCTATTTCTATGGCACTATCTAGGCTACACTGACTACCTGTAAAAAAGGGGCATGTCTAAATTATTAGGTAAAGGACAAAAAGTGCTTAACAACTCTGGTCTCCAGGATGTATTGCTTGAAGTTTATGTGGTACATCCCTGAGCACCATCTTACATCTCTTAGCTAGAGAGATGTGCTGGTACTCCGAGTTAAACACAGAAGATAGGGCGGGAAATCGTTCTCCTACATCACGGCGAAGCTCTGGAATCCTTTGCTTTTGAATATTAAATTCTTAGGAAGTCATACCCTTTTTAGGAAACGTTTCAAGACCTGGCTTTTCCCTTATGATCATTGTATCTAATAGACTCAAATTGATCTCTGGCTGAAGGGCTTGCAGTGCCAAGATGCCTTGGGTAGAAGAGTGCTTTACAAGTTAATTTTCTTTCATTCATTTAACGTGCCCACGAGCTACTGCCAGTTACCAAGATACACCTGTGTGAACTTGTTTATTTTGTTTAGGCATCTTTTTGGTGTTTGCAGGATCAGTATTCGCCATCCCCTTCTAAAAAGTATGACAGGGAGAGGTAAACTGAATCCTTTGGGGGAAGATTAGCCTGGCAGGTGAGAGGTAAACCCCGCCATTCTGCATCCCTCAGTTGGTACAAAGACTATCTGGTTGCCAAAGTGTAGAACCCCATCTCAAGAGGAGCTGATGACCCGCACCATTCCTCTTTTGGACACCAATCCTCGAGCTTTCTACCCCTGCAGCAGGAACACTGGAGAAGAACCCTCCAATCTGCCCCTCAATCTATGAAACCAAATGCCAGAAAAGCAAGTTCTGCACCCATTCTGTTTCTCACTTTTCTTCCCTGGTGGTTAAGTGGGCTTTTTGCTCTCCTTGGAGTGGGCAGATGGAGGTAAACCCATAATCTGCTCACCCAGGAGGTCAAAAAGCATACGAGATCACCAGGACAAAAGTAAACTTAAAAACAAATATATGGGGTGGGGAGCGGTCCTATTTTGACACTGAGCAACCTCCCAAGTACTATGGGCCAAGACAGTTTTTTCCCTACTCCTGGAGAGCAGATTGGACATTAACCACAAATCCGCCCACCTGGGGAAAGAAAGACCACCAGAGACCTGGGCACAAAAGTGAGAAATGTAATGGGGTGGGGAGCCTGACATTCTTGGCATCGGGCAACACACCCAGTCAAGTAGTCTGCCCCAGAGGGTGCAGAATGAGTGTTTCCTTCTTTCTGCTGCTCCATATGACCATAATAACCATAATAATTTCTTTATTGTTTGATTAATTAAAATCATGATAATTAAAAACAGTACTTCTTGTATGCAAAAAAGTTTAAAAAAAGGCAATCATTGATACAAAGTAGTTTAAAACGGGTGATTTTCTTGCAAAAAGTTCATTGGGGCAGGATGCCCCTGATGATTAAATGATCATGGCAGTGTCATTATTGTTGAGGGCGGTAAAAAAACAGGCACACGTTAACATTCTAAAAGATAAAATAAAGGTGAGTAAAACAGTAAAAACGAGGCCGCGTTTTGGGAATCAGTTCAGAATGTTCAAGAGTTTGTTAGTGGCATGGGTGACATCATTGATGTACAGGTTGCGACGGGGTGCTTCCAAACCTAATATTCCAAGGTTTTTGGCTGCTCTTGTGACAAATTCAGTAAACCGGGTGTTGAGCATCGTGTTTTCTGGGTTCATGGCAGCTATGATGGCTTGTCGACACGACCGAACTCCAAGTTCATTCCATTCAACCCTGCAACAGGGACCTTCTATTGTTAAACAGTGCAGGACAGGCACAAACCACATGCTCAATTGATTCCGAGTTGTAGCCGCACCCCCTGCACTCTGTGTTATCACTTTAACGACGCCATTCAGGTAAGTGAATTAAAAAAGGCCATTTGCCCATTCTCAGTGCCATAAACCCTTTCTACCGTGAATGTCACAGGTGCTTGATAGGTAAAGTGCTTCTGCCCCTGGCTTAAATTCCGAGATAACTGTCCAGGTGTGTTTTCTTTTGGACAATTTTGCCCTGTCTGAGTGAAAGGGCCACAGTCAAACACTTCTCTTGAAGTTGTTACCCCGCAAGTCATTACATCGCTTGTAATGGTATGTGTGGTATTGCTATGCGATGTAATGAGTCATATTTGTTTTAGAGCATGCTGGGGTGGGTTTGTTCCCCAGTATTCTTCTCCATCAAGTACTTGCAGGGAGTGTTCCAGGTGGTGTCAATATTTTTGGCCAATTTGGCCGATCAATATTTCTTGCCACAGCCTGGCCTCCAGGCTACCTTCCCGGGAATTGAGCAATCTATTGCACAGCTTGATAAACGTGCCGGCCTCGATGGTCTAATAGGCCGAATTCGAGCCTAACCTGGGTTGGCTAAGAAGATCTCGGGAGGTGCCATACTCGTTTGAAGATTCTGGTTGGTATTTTGTTCAGTATGTTGAAGTTGGTCAACAGCGTGATCTCTTGACCATATGATAGATAACTTATAATCTTCGCTTTCATTACTGTTAACAGCAGGGATAGGCTCGGGCGGAGTAGATGTTTCACGAGCTTTGTCAGTGCAGACTCAAGTGACAGGGATTTTGTCCTGCCCACTTTCTGGTTTTGGAAAGTTCCTTTAGTATCCAAGAAAATCCCCAGGTATTTATAGGATGACACTGCTTCAATGTTTTTACCATAAAGGAATCACCTGCCACTCAGCTGCTTGCACTTCCCAAAGGTTATTGACTTTGTTTTTGATAGATTCCAAGGCATTACTTATTGTGTAGGGGAGCAGATGATCAAGTAGTCTTTGTAGTCCGACCCATGTGTGGCTTAATAAAACAAATCGTCAGCATATAGCAAGTTGGTAATGCGGGTTTCACCCAATTGAGGAGGGTGGGAATTAACATTGTCCAAAAATTAAGATAAATCAGAGATAAAAAGATTGAAAAGGAGGGGGGGCCAACAAA